>NC_139721.1:92003544-93441044 GCF_964211835.1 Anser anser
GGACTTTCACTGAGACAGTTTCACAAAGTCAAAACTAGATGATTTTATTGAGTTGACAGGTATAACAGATCCAGAATTGCCAGTGATAAATACACTTGTTGCATTAGCGCTAAATATCCTAAAGGTAGCCAAAAATTAATTAAGCTATATTAATAATCCTCCGAGAGATCACCTATAAAATAATACAGGCACACTGTTTAAACAGAGGACCTCGTTGAGGCAACATTGGCCTCTGTAGTTTGTCTGCTTCTCCTTCGGGAGAGTCACGATTTTATCCCCTCCTGCCCGGCAGCTGTTCTGACAGGTGCGGCAAACACGTGTCACAAGGGCCGCCAGGCTCCTCCTAGGTGTTGTATAAGCATACCTACAAATGCGGATGTGTACCGTTGGAGTTGGGGGCTGCACCGGCCCCACGGGCATTGCTACTTCATCCTCCATCATCTTCCTTTTTGTCCTTTGGCCAACCTGTCTAACTGCCAAGGTCGTGGGCACGAGCCAAGCTGCAAAGTTTTATAAGTGGTGCAACTGTTCTGCCAACATTGACACAAGAGCTTGGTCGGTTCCCCTTCTGTCTTTCTCTTTACCCTGCGTACGTGCCCGGAAACCTACACCCCAGTGTTGCGCGCTTAAGGACAAGCTATTCCATGATGGACCAAACACCACAACTACAATCATTAGGTCACCATCCCCTCACACAACAGCTGATGAGTTGTTTTCACACAGGTAAGTGTCCCTGTTGGAAATTAATTGGAAGAGTGAGCAGAGGAGTGCTCCGCTTTGGAGCAGTAGTATGTTCGAGTTGCAAAATGTGCTCTGCTGGAGACTAGAGAGCTTTACATATTCCTGCCTTCTTTATATTGAAAAGTCTTCCATGAAATCAGACTAAAAGTGAAGTTATGACAATGTGAGAGGCTCTATGAGCACAGCAAGACAAAATCAGATGAGATGGAGTCCTGTCTGGCCTTTGCCGTTTGTGCAGACAGATGTGCTCACTGATGGTGCATGATTAGATTACTTGATGATTCTACTGAACCATGTGAGCTGAGCGAGCATTTTCCTTGATGTGTCACTTTATCTCTCCTCCCACTTGCTGCAAGCGCTGCTGCGACGTGACAGTCCGGTGTCAGCCTGTGTGCCTGCCTGGGAGCTCCGTTTTCAGGTAGGTTTGTGTTTTTGTCTCTTTGGACAGCCAGTTTATTTCCAGCTGGCAGTGCAGCAATGCCAGGGACTGCTCTGAACAGGAAAAAATGGATGTCAGAGAAAAATAGAGAGGAAGAAACTTTAACTGCTCCTGTGCTAGACTCTGCTTTCTCCTTTCTCATGTTACACTGTGCATACATCCCTTCTAGCTCAGGTGGGGCACGTTATGCACGTGATAGAGAAGATCACTGCTGGGTAGGACTGTTCCAAGGAAAGAGTTTTGTGGAGACCATGCCCGTCGTGTGGCATCCAAGAGCAGCACGAGACTGAGACAGTTTCATCTTGGTGCAAGGACAGAGGGATGGGGGCTCCTTTATGTGGGCACAAAGCAGAAATCTGTGACTACCTGCACTTCTGAACCAGAAAAACCACACTGAGGAGAAATTGCTTGCTTGCTGAGGCCTTGCTGTGATTCTAGCAGTGCTGATTCAAACTGCCAGCTTTGCGTATGAGGGTCATGAAAAGGAATGCCATGATACTGACAGATCTGTCCCAACAACAGAATATAAAGGTCTAAGTAATTGCTAATTGTTATAAATGACTGAGTCCCAAATAGGATTACAATCAAAGTTTATAATTTATTAAATGAATAGAGGCAAGCAAACAGCGCTGGGTTTGCTGGGAGTCTCTGCTCCACCAGGACACACACCTGTTACGTAAGGCGGCTGGTTTTTATGCTCCTAGGCTAGTGCATATTCATTACTACTTCTAGAAGAGGCAGGGTTATTATAATTGGTTTCCCGAATCCGAAGTCCTCCCAGGTGCGCCTGCTTATCAGTCTCTGTTAGTCTCTCGGGGGCCGCTCGGACGGGGAGGCTCATATTCTTCCTCCTTATCTAGTGGTCTCTTGGCCGGATGTCAGAAGTTACTGCACGTCCGTGCAGAGTCAGCAGTTTTTCTCTGAAGAAATCCCTTTGTTCTCTTCTCACCTAAACCCAGGCCTCAATGTTAACCCTTCAAATCCCTTAGTGGCACGAATTGCTGGACCATTCCTTACACTAATAGATGTGAGATACATGATCTTTGTCGCTACTGACCAAGGCCAAATTGCAACTTAAAACCACAACGTGCAAAGCCCATGAATTTTGCTTTTTAATTTGCTAATAAATTAGTTGAAACCAATTACCTATATTGATCAAGGCCAGGAGCAGTTTACTGAGTGCTAACTATATGCCTAAGAAAATATCCTTCCTGACTGGGAAGGTCTGTTCCCATTCATCCCCAGGGAAGACATTTCAATTGCTAATCTTACTGGGGAGTGTGTTTCCACTGCGTGAGCTCTACCAAAACCTCCTCTAACGCGAAAATGAGAATTGCCACAATGAAGGTCCAGGGAGCAATAAAAAGGAGCTGTGCTGCAAGTCTCATTCAGCAACAGATTTAGTTTTACAAGCACAGACCTCTATTACACAGCCCCTGTTGAAGAACATGTTAAATTTGATCTTTTATTTTACCCAGTAACTGGTTTTGTACCCAAAATGTGCACCAAGGTCCAGTACAACCAACATCAAGAGAAGCCATAGGTACCATGAGGTCTCCTGGCACCCTGTTGCTCCTTCACTGATTTTTGCCATAATACAGTTCAGATTTACATCTATATTTGGCTGCTCCTTGTGTATGAACTTTGCACCAAGACCTCAGAAAGAGATTTTCGATGTGGCTTTACACTCTGTTTGTTTCCTTGCTCTGTGCATGTGCGTGTGTATGTGTATGTGATTTCTGCCTATAATCCAAGGCATGGGTGTTATTTCATAGAAATCACCACAAGTTAGAACTAGTTAAAAACAAAACCAAAACCAACCCACCAAACGATCAAAAAAAATTTTAACAGCTTGGATTTCCACAGTAATTATTTGCATGCATGTTTTCAGAATTCTAAATAATAACTGTGCTGAAGCATCAATGCACCAGGATTAAGAAGTACCACCAAGCATGCAGCCTTCCTTCCCCTGAAGGCTAGTAGTACCAAAGGATTGTGGCTAGTCTGGTTTGCTGAAAGGGTGTTGCAGCAGTGTCTGTGCAAAAAAAAAAAAAAAATAAGGCTTGCATTCCAGTCCTATGATGAGCAGGTCTCTCTCATTTTCTGAATGTAGCTTATCTGTTTGCTATGGATCTATGGATCATACAAGTAAAGCAAACTTCAACAGCTAAGAGTAAACAGTCTCCTTGGACATATATTAATTTATATGTATATAAAGTTTTTAAGTCTTCCTAGCTGTCTAGCAGGTTACACAGTGCCTAAAATAGAGTTTGAGAGGCACCTGAGCAGTTTCAAAGTTATTCAAATGCCTTGGAGGACCTCAGCATTTAGTACTTTGGAAATATTACCTGTGTTCTCTGCCCCAAACCCAGACTTCCCCAAGGAAATCATGCTCCCGCAGGAAAATTGGCACCTGCCCCCAGTTTTCCTCCTTCCACATTTTCCTCATTCCAGATGGGCAGAGCTCTCATGTAAGACCGTGGTGCAGGGAAAGAAATGGTCCTGCAGTTGGCTGAGGGCAGCTGGTCCCAGTGGGAACACACTGAACTCAGTGATCCATGGAGCGCAGAGGGGAGCACAGAGGCTGCTGGCTTTATAATGACCTGAGTTCACAGCACTTTGTGTTACTGAGGTGTCTGGCAGGATTCACTCCTGGAAGCGATTCACTGTAACAATCCAATTAGGAGGTAGCAGTGGTTTGAGGCGTTGTGGGCAGGTCTGTGCACCCTTGGGACAGCATTCACCAGTCACTGAGCTTGGACCAGTGAACTGGTGTTTACCGCATATTCCTTTGCTGACTTCGACAATGGTCTCAGCTCAGTGTTTGCTCATCTCTTTGAATCCTCTTTTAACAAACTGTACCGTTGGGCTGTGGTGCCATTTTCCAGATGACTTCTTAGTGGTGTCTGGCAAGCCTCCTTTACTCCCCGGGACTTTGAACACCCCCGTTCCAGTCACTCTGCTCCACCAGAGCAGTCTTCCTGCCTCCAACCAAAGGCAGTGGCGTTGGTGAAGATGACTGCACTGGAAGACCAGCATGACCATGGCTACCCCAACCCATCCTTGCTGGCTCCCCAATGAGGTGTTGTTTTTGAAGAGTCCGCTGCTTGCCATCACTGTGTAAGCTTGACTCCTGCGCCCTGCATCAGTACCTGCCTAGGGTTCGTTCTGGCCATGAGTCCTTACAAAGCAGCTTCAGTGCTCCTTTCAGAACAGCTTATGACTGTACCTGGTGGGGCTGAAGCTACCACCTTCAGTCTTCAATCTTTTATGAACTGAGTGTTTGGGGCCAGGATGGGAAGAAAGAGACTCAAAGGGCACCAAGAGGAATCTGCCTGTGCCTGAGGTAGCCTGTCTGCATGAGTTGAAAGGCAGGGGATGGCATTTCCACCTTTGCCTTGTAGCATGCTGGATTGCCTGATCAAAACATTTATTGGTGCAATCTCAGATCATCTGACATTGCCTCAACGTTATTTCATGTTGGATCAAGGTGGCATGAAGATGAAAATGCTTACATCCTCCAAACATGCTGTTTCATGGCAGCATATCCACATTAACAGACTCACAGTTGGAAAAGAAAGAATTACCAAGTATTCCACTTTAGACAGAGCCTTGCCAAAATCTCTCACTGCATATGCATGATGTTGTACCTAATGCATGCATGGCTCTTAGAAACAAGAATGCCTTGTTACAAAGCATAAGGTTAACTTAAATAGTTTAACTAGTAGATTTTGTGAACCTGGTTCCTTCTGATGACTGTAAGCCAGGAGCCAATCACAACTCATCCACAACACTTAGCAGAAACAATTTTGCAGCTTTCAAATTTACAACAAGAAAATATTGTTGCAATATTGCTCTGATATAACTCTACACAAAGGCCAAAAACCCTCTTCTGCTTTTTATAAATGACTGTTGGTGGCCTTACAAGGCCAAAAAAAAGTTTCTATAAATAATAATAATAATAAAGGAATTATACAAGTGGTACATATGAGGTTTTTCTGTCACAGTATACACCTACGAAGTTTCATGGCACTGAAATTCCTGCAGGGGGAGTGGGGAGGGAGCAATTAAGAGGAAACCCACAAACTGTATTCAAAGACACTGAAGTATGTGTGGTGGATGTTCTTGTTAAGTTAGCAATTACACAACGTGTCTTTTTAATCTTTAGGGTGCTGTGAAGCAGCTTCCCTCTACAGTTTGTTCACTACTTATGTTCCTTCCACATAAAGAACGACTACAAAACTATATGAAAAGTAAGGACGTCAGCTGCATATTATGCATCAGCCTGACACAGGCAGTCTCTAGAAGGAAGCAAGCACAGCCAGCGAAATGAACTGTTTGGGATGTTTGATCTGACCTCCTTGTAATATTTCAAGTGAGACTCTTTTTCCAAGCAGCAATGAATACACTCAGATATTGCTTCTTTGCCATCTTGATTCTCAGTGTTTCCCTTCTATTTGTTTTCTATGCCATTAATTTCCATGTGCAAAAATCTCTAAGGAGGCCCAACTTCCCAGTGAGCTCAACTTTAGCAGAAGCCTGTAAAGCACTTATTGAAGATAAGGCACCCTTTCTGAAGGAAACTGCTTTAAAAACATCCTTCAGAAAATCCAACTGCACGGAGTACATCATACAGAACCACTACATCACCCGCACCCTGTCGTCTGAGGAGGCTGCCTTCCCCCTTGCCTACATCGTCACCCTGCATAAGGAGTTTGAGACCTTCGAGCGGCTCTTCAGAGCAGTCTACATGCCCCAAAATGTTTACTGCATCCACGTGGATGGCAAGGCGCCGGCCACCTTGTGGCAGGCAGTGCGGCAGCTGGTGGGCTGCTTCCCCAATGCCTTCCTTGCCTCCCACACTGAGCGGGTGGTCTATGGCGGCGCATCCCGCCTGCGGGCCGACCTGCACTGCATGCGGGACCTGCTGGCCTCCGCCGTGCCCTGGTGGTACTTGCTGAACATCTGCGGGCAGGACTTCCCCTTGAAGACCAACCGGGAGATTGTCCGGCAGCTGAAGGGCTTCAGGGGGAAGAATGTCACCCCTGGGGTGCTGCCGCCACCCCACGTCATCGCTCGCACCAAGTATGTGCACCGGGAGCAACTATACCCTTTCTTTTCTTTCATGCTGCGGACATTTGTGCGCAAGGCTCCCCCACCACACAACCTGACCATCTACTTCGGCTCTGCATACATTGCGGTCACCCGGCCCTTCGTGGAGTTCGTGCTGCAGGACCAGCGTGCCATTGACTTGCTGGTGTGGTCCCAGGACACCTACAGCCCCGACGAGCACTTCTGGGTGACGCTCAACAGGATCCCAGGTAAGGACACCTTCTTTTATTTATTTATTTATTTGTTTTCTGACGATGCACGCATGGGTGTGCACACACCATACACATCCACATACCTCAGACTGACTTTGGCAAAACTGAGATGAAAAATGTAATCAGATCATAATTTGTACAAAAGGATGAGCTATGAAATAAGCTTATTTGCCCTTCTTGGCCACTTAGATCACTGTTCTGTGTGGTGTGCATTACTTTCTTTGTATCTGACCAAAAGCCCAGGGGATCTAAGTTCCAATTAAAACCTTTGGAAATCTCGGCTGATTCAAGCCTTTTATTGGTAGAAATCAAGATGAAGAAAAGGCACGGAATAAAGAGTAAGCTATGTAATTGAAGGCTTTCTACAAGATATCCACATTTTGGGGGAGGATTTTGATTTTCCACAAATAGAAGCCAATTACTTTATCTATTACTCCAGAGCAAAAATCTGAGTTCAGCCTATAATTTTCCTCTAGTCTTCATGTGCCCTTCTGTGGGTACAAAGATACCAGCTCTCCCTTAACAGCTGCAAAAAGCAGGTACTCATAAGTACTGCCTAAATTCCGTCGTACAGGCTCAAGGATTGGTTAAGAGAAACAGAATTAGAACTAGTACTTTCACTTTTACCTTATGTATTTATAATTAGTTTTACCTTGCCTGAGGAAGGGTTGGAAAGTGCACAGGACTTCTCCCCCATGCATGCACACTGCTTTTAGAAACGCCAGGTAGGATTTTACTGCTCCTAACTTCCTAGAGTTTCATAGCAGCCCAAAGCAGGAACACAAGCAATGGAAGCAAGGATAGGTTTATTCTCCTGTCTTTTTCCTTTTCATCCTCTAACTTGTAGAGGATGAAAACAAGGAGCAGTTTCCACATGAGAAATGCTCCTTCCTCTTCCATGTTTTCTCTGCCATCACTAGAGTGACAAAAGTGGCCATGTAGCTTTGACAGAGGTACTCAAGGGCTGCTGTCACCCAGGATTTTGAAGCCTATCTCCTAAGTGTAGCAGGGGGTGTCAGACTGTCCTGAGCATATGTGAGTTGGATACAATGCTTGATGTGACTCTTGAAGATAATAGCATCAGGCAGTGGTCCAGCTATTAGAACAAATAGTTGGAGGCTTTCACGCAGGAAGAGAGATCATCTGCAGACCAGTTTGGACACACACTGTATCATGAAAGAACTAAACAAAACAGGTAGTTGTAGTTTCAGACAGCCATGACAATCTCATTCAGATAAATAATACAAAAGACTGTTTGGTCCACATATCTTAAAATAGCACGCTTATTACCCACAGCCATGCAACAAAGACCAATACTTTCTTTTAGCCCGCCCCCCCCCCCTCCCCCCGAGGCTTTTGCCTTTCAATTCCCATCCAGTTGTTTTTCAAATAGCAGTCTTAACTTATTTTGGGTATTTATTCCAGGACACTTCTCTCCCACATGGTTCCTGTGTGACTGAAAACTCTTGAAAGTCATTTTTCGGATAAGGAAGAGAAGCATGGAGAAATTAAGGGAAAGTATTTGCGATGTGTTTAGGCTTGAAGTGACTAAATCACTTCCCCAGGGCTGCACAAGAAGCATGAAACACCGTAGTGTAGTTTAGTGGACTCATGCTGGCCACACCCCAGAGCAGCTGCATGGCCACTGGGCCACCTTCCCCTCTGTCATGTAGAGCAGAAGGCAGATCCTGGTTGCCAAAAGAGAGGTGTACATCCACACTTAATGCTGCTGAATCCTTCAATTCAACCACGATGAATCCTGTTCCAAGCCAAAATCCCGTCCCTACTTTCATGCCATATGGTGCAGAACAACAGAGCCTGGTGGCTTTGTCTCTTCTGCACCAGTGCCATTAAGAAATGGCTAAGGGAGAGAGGGCGCAAGGCTCTAAAAGCTCATTGCCACCAAAAGAGGAAATTTCCTCCTGCCTCCTGCTCATCCTTTCCTCCTCCCTTCTGTGCCAGGAGTGTTGCCAGTTCAATTAATTAGCCCTGAAGTAAAACAATGTACTTTTTCTGAGTGGGTGAGTTGAACTGACTCTGTGAAGAATCCAGCCAGCACTGAAGTCAGCACAAAGAAAAGCAGGGGGAACACGCACATGTGAGTAAGAAAGAGAGGGAAATCGGAAGGAGGAAGGGAAGCCAGACCTTCCTCTTTCAGTGACAGTGAATCATTAGCCTGGCTCAAGCTACCTTCTACAATGCCACCTGTGCATGTGTTATGGGATTCCGTGTGCCCCCTCACACACAGCACAACTCTGTTCCTTCACTTGTCTTCAGCTTTATGTGGGAGTACATACATGCAAAATATATGAAGTTAAAGATCAGTTGCTCCTGAAAGAAAAGTGCCTGATATGGATGCCTTTGCTCCTAGCTCCTCTCTTGAAACAGGCAGGCTGGTAGCTGAGGAACAGCTGAGAGAACTGGGGTTGTTTAGTCTGGAGAAGAGGAGGCTCAGGGGAGGCCTTATTGCTCTCTACAACTATCTGAAAGAAGTTGTGGAGAGCTGGGGGTTGGCCTCTTCTCACAGATAACTAGCAATAGGACTAGAGGGAATGGCTTCAAGTTGTGCCAGGGGAGGTTTAGGTTGGAAATTAGGAGACATTTCTTCACAGAAAGAGCAGTCAGGCATTGGAACGGGTTGCCCAGGGAAGTGGTGGAGCCACTGTCCCTGGGGGTGTTCAAGAAAAGGTTGGACGTAGTGCTTAGGGACATGGTTTAGTGGGTGACAGTGGTGGTAGGGGGATGTTTGGACCAGATGATCTTGAAGGTCTTTTCCAACCTTAATGATTCAATGATTCTATGACTATAATTCTGTGATTCTGACCTGGAGGTCCCGCTACTGGGACCTCCCTTGGTCATGCACATGCATCCACACAGCTGATGGTCACTTGGTGTAAGGGAATCTGGGGGTTTGCAGGGAAAGTGCCAGGGCAGAATTGCTTTTATTCCTGGTTCTGCAAGAAGTCTGCAGCTGTGGATTATGTGTCCCAGACGGGAAGAAATAAAGATTGGAGCACCATGTCACTTCTGCTGATGCGCCAGCCTGGGAAGAACACTGGTTACACAGCATACCATCACTGCCTGCTGCAAAATGTGACAAATTTTTGGGTTAGTGTAAACACAAGGTAGTTGATCAACAGAAGGTGTGGCCCACAGTGTCCTGTCTTGCACACCCAGACCACCCTTGATCTGAATGGTCAGATCACTGAACCTCCAGGCAGCTTTCCTTCGGGAACAGGCAGCTGGGGACATCAGCAACCTCAACCTGCTATCTTTGGGTGAGGTCCTTTCTCCTGTTACTGCTAATTAAACATAGAAATAGGGAAGCCATGGAAGATGACTCTGTGCTTGCTTTTTCAAGTATTCATCCAGCTGTGTGCCTACCACAGTGGTTTTTTTGTTGTTTTTTTTTTTTGATACAATTGCATATTGTGTCTATCTAAGTGGAAAGAACCAGTCTCATCTCAACTTTCTCTGAACAGGATAAAGGTTGCTAACTTATTCATTCGTTTCATCAATGGCTGAGAAAGAACGAAAAGGGTGGATAGTTTTGTTAGCAAGTGGTGTCTTAAATCACACCCAAACTTCAAAAGTATATCTGCACCATCCTGATGGTCCTCAGCTGGGATTTAAATAGTAGACAGAAAAATAAGAAGGCCAGTTGGCATACAGTATGCCTCAGGGAATGGCAGGCATGTGGGAGGCAGTGCTGTGAGTCAAGCTAAGTGCACTCTCAAGGCAGACAGGAGTTCTTTTTGTACAAGCAAACGGACACATAAAAAATTTTAAAATTAGGAATTGCCTAATGTGATTGATTAATCTGCTATCAGTGATACCCTGAATTTTCTGGTATTCTTCTCTCACAACCACAACCAAAGGAAGTGAATGAGATTTTCCTTGAGAGCTATCAGCTCTTATTTGGCTCTGAAACTATTGCCTCAAATAAACTGCAGTGAAATTTTAACAAACAGACCTGCTCCCCCCAGCAATTTAGGCTGCACGAAGGTTCTTGCTACAGCAACTAAATAATTTAAAACTACTTTGGTACCTCTCTGTAGTTTCTAGACAGACTGTTAGAATGACCTTCTCAGCAATGCATGCACGATACTAACATTCACCATTTTGTTTGGCTTTTGTCTGCCACAATTGTTCATTTTCCTTAAGTTAGTGCCCACCCTTCAAATGACAGGTAGACAGAGAGGCAGATGCTTTTTAGTGTGATTCCAGACAGCAATGCTAGTTGAATAAGCAATATTCTAGAAGGAAGTATTTTGTAACTATGTCTGCAGCATTACTTATATAACTAATACTTTTTCTCTTGTTCCTATTCCACATTATTTTAATGAGACTTCCTGATCGAGCAAGAATTTCATGTAGTAATAAGGTATAAAAAAGCCAGGGAATCTTCTGCGATTGTTATTGAGTCTTATGTCCACAAAGCTGTTGCAATCTCATAATTAAAACCTTTCTCTTTTGCCAAGCCTACTTAGGGCAAGGTGTTGCAACACAGTGGCAGCAATCACAAACACATCTACTTTATGGTAGAATTTCCAGAAAAATTACTCTTGTCCTCTATTCACCATTCAGATACCAAAGTTCATCTGAAAAGATGTGAATTAAAATATGGTTTAGTCTTTATGCAATCTGCAGTCATTGGAACTTAAGTACTGCTTTCAATTTGATCAATTTGATTTTGCTGCTATTGAAGCCAAATGTTGCTTCACAACCAGTTGTTTGTTTTGCACTAAAGCACTACATAGTGATGACAGGATAAGGAAGGATATGCCTTCAGCAAGGCTTTCTGAAAAGGCACAGCTAATAAATGGACTTGCACTCCTTTGCTTGACTCTCCAGTATCTTTGTATCTATCACACATTGGCATAATGGGCTTCAAACAGCATAACTCCTTGAAGAGCAGGATCAGATGACAGCATCTTAAGAAAGCATTTATTTTTTCTTTGAATTTTACCATCAGGTAATATCTGTCAAAATTATTGCATGTAACTAAGCAAACTTCAGTCCATCTGCAGTAACAGAGCCTCTTTTTGAATATAGTGTTCCCGTGAGACGTTGAGCTGCTTACAACCCTTTGTTTTCATTAGGAAGGCACAGTCAGGCCTCCTGAACCCGTCCCTTGCTTTCATCTACACGCAAACTCATCTGACCGCACTGAAAGCTGTGTTACACATGTTGAGAGAAAAGCCCTGTCACCAGAAGCCTGTCTGGGCAGCCGAGGTGGAAGTCAGCAGAGCCATGCCTGACAGGGTGCTGGCAAAGCGGGCAAGTCCTGAGCAGCCCTGTGGAGATCAACCAGCTCCTCTGAGTCAAAACCACGACCCTGCTGAAGATGCTCACACTAGTTTATGGGTGAATAAAAAGCTCAGAAAAACCTCCTTCAAAACATATTGTCAAATGAAGCTGGTTACTAGAACTGAGACAATTTCCTTATTATCCATCAGATTAATCAAAATAAGAGGTGCAGTTTAGTTCTCTTACCATTGTCAACAGCCTAACTGGTCAAGTAGAGAGCGTGCATTACCTTAATTCAAACCACTGTCTTGAAAGAAGCAGTTTTAAACAAGCTCCCCCTCTCGAGTTCTATTTCCTTCTCTACCGGTTCAGACGTCTGCTTTAAAGCTTGTCAATCTTGTGTTTATTTTAGCTAACTCCCTCCCCTGCCACACACACTGCTTTTACATCCATATCCCCCACTGAAATGGACATTTATGGCGACAAGATACAAAACTGAGCATTTGTACGTTTTTAAGGGGAGGTGGTGTTTTTTTTTTCCTGTTATTTCAATCTGATCTTGCAAGAAGAGCTTTTCTTGCAATATATTTTTTTCCTTTTCTTCTTTAAAAGAAGAGCTTTTCTTTTAAAGACCCCCCAGTACCTTTACCAGTCACCTCCCTGAAGGACAGCTGGGACAGCTTGTCCTGAAGGACAAGCCAGACAACAACCAAACCAGGATTTCAGCGCAAATCCTTCCTGAGTGTCACCTCAAGAGCCCAGCAACCATTTCCATTTGGAGGTGACCACTTCTATCCTACCCATGGCTGCTTGGTCTCCCTCGCTCCTCCTGGCACTGGCTTGGACTTCTCCCTAGGGCACTTCTGTAAAATGACAGAGGCTGGAAAAAGGCAACAAAAGAAAACCAAACCCAAGCCCAAAGAGAGAACACCCTCCCTCCCCGTCCCCCCGCTCCAAACCAATCTAATCCACAGTTCCAGAACCTGGAGAGCACTAAGATGGATGGATCTCCAACCCCGTGAAAAGCAGCCAGTAACAGCACTACCAGCGCTGTCCCTCTGGCCCAGCATGGCCATGAGGCAGCGGCAGGCGGTGGCAGTGCTGGTGACCATGGTGCTGCTGGGTGCTGCCATGCTGCTGGGCCGTGGTGCGTGGCGGATGGCAGGGCCAGGCCATGGCGGGTGGCGGATAGCAGGGCCAGGCGGTGGCTCAGCTGAGGGCATGGTGCTGGAGCGGGTGTGTGGGGCATTGCTGGCTGGGCAGGCCCCTGGCATGCAGGGTGGTGGGCTGCGGCCTGTGGCCAGGGGCTCGTCCTGCACCACATACGTGTCCCACAGCCGGTATATCACCCGTGCCCTGTCCTCTGAGGAGGCTGCCTTCCCCCTTGCCTACATCATCACCCTGCATAAGGAGTTTGAGACCTTCGAGCGGCTCTTCAGGGCAGTCTACATGCCCCAGAACGTCTACTGCGTCCACGTGGACGGCAAGGCGCCGGCCACCTTGTGGCAGGCAGTGCGGCAGCTGGTGGGCTGCTTCCCCAATGCCTTCCTTGCCTCCCGCACTGAGCGGGTGGTCTATGGTGGCGCATCCCGCCTGCGGGCCGACCTGCACTGCATGCGGGACCTGCTGGCCTCCGCCGTGCCCTGGCGGTACTTGCTGAACATCTGCGGGCAGGACTTCCCCTTGAAGACCAACCGGGAGATTGTCCGGCAGCTGAAGGGCTTCAGGGGGAAGAATGTCACCCCTGGGGTGCTGCCGCCACCCCATGTCACTGCACGGACGCAATTCATGCACCGGGAGTGGGAAGGAAGCAACATTTCGGGGCTGGTCACCCCCCAGGTGCGCAAGGCTCCCCCACCACACAACCTGACCATCTACTTCGGCTCTGCATACATTGCGGTCACCCGGCCCTTCGTGGAGTTCGTGCTGCGGGACCAGCGTGCCATTGACTTGCTGGTGTGGTCCCAGGACACCTACAGCCCCGACGAGCACTTCTGGGTGACGCTCAACAGGATCCCAGGTAGGCTTTGAGGGCCCTGTCCTGGCATCCAGCACTTTGGGACAGGCGAGGAGAAGGCTCTGGTACTAATTATTGCTAAAATGGTACAGTAGGAATAACTGGCCATGGCATGGTGTCGGCTGATTGTGGTGGTCACAATGGGTCTCACCTCCATGGCGTTAACCCTAATGGAGTTTGACCACCTATGCATATCCCACTTCAAGACCAACATATTTCACAAACGTAAATATCTGGTCCTAAAGTCCAGCCAAAGTTATCACTGATTTCAAAAGGTCTCTCCGAATAGTCCCTCTCTACCCCAAGGGTGCACTATTTGGGGCAGATTTAGCAAGTGTGTCCTAACCCAGCCTCATGTGCCAGGTGAGGGCATGGAATTTTTTTCTGTGTACCAGCTTACAAAGTGCAGGAAAAAATCTTAGATCAGTTGGTGGTATTGATGTGTAAGCTCATCCCCTTCCCTAAACAGCTACAAATGAGGAAGCACACAGTACTGCTTCAGAAGACCAGAGAGGACTAGCTGCTTGTCAGCTTGGCTTAAACTGATGCGTTGGTTTGGTTCTGGAACTACAGGTACAGGGCTTGGAAGTTCAGAGCAAATTGGGCAGCCATTTATGCTGTAGCATTTCCATCTGAATGTCACTTTATGCGTGTGTTGCAGAAATGTAAGTACAGTGGCTCATTTTATGTACGGTATGTATACCTTTCTTGATAATACCTGGTAGTGATGCAAGAAGGAAATGGAGTTGCCTCTGTCTTAGTGCCAACTCATGCAAATCAACTCTCATTGTATTTCAATGGTAAAAAGAAAAAAAAAAAAAAAAAAGAAGGAAAAAGGAAGAGCTTAGCTGAGAAACATGTTGTGTTGTGTCCTGTGGATGAGGTCCATGTTCTGAACCAAAGCGTATTTTTCCTGCCTCCAAACCTCTGTCTGAAAGGGAAGGGTGCTCAGCACAGTGTTGTGCCCACAGGAGGTGCTGCTCAGGGAAGGAGTGTGCTTTGCTTCCCAAGTAGTGGTTTACAGCCACCAGAAATGCACAGGTCAGGTATGAAGACAACCATGACTGACTGGAAAGACAGGCCAGCCCTCTGATGCCTTTAATTTCATTTCTTCCCTTAGCGTGTACTTGAAATTCACTTCCTTTGCTGTGGGCACCTTCAAGTTCCTGAAAAATAAACTTTCGCAATACATGGGGGATTTGAGCTGCGTGACTCTGTTGGGTAGAGCAGAAACATCGCACTTCCACCTTCCCCCTTACTTTCCCTCCAGCAACCAAGTACAAATGAAAGGTGGACAGGAAAATGTGGAGATACTGATCATGCTTCCCCACCTGTGCTAAATGGGAAGGAGCAGGGAATATGTTCGTCCCTGTTGTAGTTTACAGGGCAGCCTTCAGTTCTGCTGCCTGTGTTTTAGGGACAAAACTCCTTTTAGCCCCATGGAGGGGGAGATAAGAGCTGAACAAAAGTAGAGGTTAGCAACTCACACCTGAGTTTATATTCATACTTACCATCAGCATAACTTTTCAGACAAAGTATTTATCAAAAGAGGTCCCAAGAACAGTTTCTGAATAGGAAATCAATTGATAAGGACCAAACAAATATATAATGGAGAATGTGGTAATTCCATTTTTTTGTAGTTCTGAACTACTTTATTCCTTACTCTTCAATTAACTTACAAAAATGCCTAGTTTACTTAATTTGAGAGCTAGTGAATAATGTTAAGTCAGTAATTTTTTATTCCTAGAAGGCAGTGCTCCCATTGTTTTTGTGGATGTCCCGAGGCCTTTCCTGTTTTGTCAGTCATCTTTTTCCTTTCCCACAGTGTCAGCATTTTCCAAGATTTTCCTCACACCACATTTACTGCCAGCTCTTGTGAACAGGTTTTTAATTTGGAGCAATAACATATATCCCAGGCCATTTGAGGTGCATATAGTCTGTCATCACTGCCTCTTTTTTTCTTTTATAAAGTGTTATCTTTAGTTGGATGCTTTCTGCAAAGGAGTAACATTTTCAGAATTTTCCCCAGGACAAAATCATGCTTTTTGGCATGTTGTTTTGTTTGATAAAAGCCTAATATACTGGGGGGGGGGGGGGGGGGGGGGGCAGAATAAGGTTGTGAAGTTCCAGTTATTGCTGCCAGGTATCTCTATAGCAAACTGCTGCAGGGGTTCTGCTGGCAGATCAAGCAGTCTTTTTGCATCTGACATAAAAGTCACAACTCAATATTTGCAAACAACCATTCTTAGTTACAAGGAACATTCTGTCTTTAAATACACCAAACCAAGCAAGCAATCTGAAATTAAAAACAAAGCCAAAAAACTGCTTAACCTTCCTCCCATCAAATTTCCCCCAAACAAACCAAAATACCCACCCCCCTGCCTTTGATATTACACAGTGCCTTTAGGATCTCTTTTGGCCTTTGCTGTGCTTCTCTTCAAGCTCACAAGCAAAGTAGTTGTTAGGTTAGAGTAACTGTGAAGATACTGTGATTACTCCCATCCAGGAAGGGAACAGAAGACAAGCAAATAAACAAACAAACAAAACAGAATAGTAGCAAAATCTTCCTTTGCTTTCAGCTTTAAATTTCCGAAAACACCAAAGTTGAGGTGATGACACTATTTCAGTGACCATTTCAGCACTGCTGATGACTTCTGTGTGTTCTGCAAGCACTAGCTGAAGTTCTGCTTTACAGAACTGCTATCAAATAACCCCTTTTAGGAGTGTAGTTAAACAGCAAAATAAATAGTTTATATTAATACACATTTTAAATGACATTATGGAAATCAGAAAGTGGGCTAATTGTTCTTAAAGAAAGAGGTCAGAAGTGGGGATTAAAATGTCTGTTTTATTTTACTTAAATCATACTGGGCACAGGTCCTGCAACTCCAAACCAACATTATTCTGCATTTTATTCAAGCTCTAAAAATCTTACTGTAAATCAAGGAAAATTGCTGTGTTTTCAGTATTGAGAGTCTGTACAAATGATGGATAATAATGCAAAAATTATGAGGATGTTTCAATAAAAAGCTGCATGGTTCCCTCCCTGCCGCTCAGATAGTTGTTTCTTTTGAAAAGCAAACAAGAGGACAAAGGAATAAAAGACTTTAAATATCCCTATTAAAAATCTGGAAGAAAAACACTTGAATATGTTTAGCTGTTCAAGTAGTTTAACTTGCTTTAGTTACAGTTTGACTATGACCAGGGGTTATTAGTTAATAACATTATTAATGTCATTGCCATCTGTGACGGGGGGACTCTCAGAAGAGGGGGCTGCAGCTTCCTGCTGCCTGCCACTGCCACCCCAGTCACACCCTGTCACTTCTGATGCAGCTGTTAAAAAGATTGAGTTGCAGGTACTCCACGGTGGTAAATTAATGCTTGCATGTGAGCAAGTTAGTCCTTTCCTCTGCTTGTAGCTTCATGAGGAGAAAGCAGAAATAATGTCTGCATTTTTGTACTTGCATGTGTTTGGCTCCCTAAACGTTGCCTGTTCTGCCATACAATAACTCAGGCACAACACTATGGTAACTACTTGCTGGGCTGGAAAGAACAAAATATGTTGAGTTTTTTTTTCCAAGCAGGCAAATAAATTATAGACAAATGTTTGTGCTACAGTGAGAAGTTGGTGCTTTTCCAGCTTTTCTTAGTGTGCATGGGGTGGCAGTTACAGTCTGTATCATTGCTTAGCTCTCAAGCAACAAATTAGCCAGTAAGAAAGATAAAATTTACGGAAAGGGATGAGTTCATAGAAAGCTTTTATGATTTTACATAACATGCCTTTGCTTTTTTCTACTGTATTTTGAAGTCTATGTTAAGAAGGGCTTCAATAAACATCTTTCACTGTACTGAGCACACCATAGAATCATAGAATATCCCGAGTTGGAAGGGACCCACAAGGATCATCGAGCCCAACTCCTGGCACCACACAGGTCAACCCAAAAATTCAGACCATGTGACTAAGTGCACAGTCCAAACGCTTCTTAAACTCCGACAGGCTTGGTGCAGTGACTACTTCCCTGGGGAGACCGTTCCAGTGTGCAACAACCCTCTCAGTGAAGAACCTCTTCCTGATGTCTAGCCTGAACCTCTCCTGCCGCAGCTTGACACCATTCCCATGGGTCCTATCATTGATCACTAATAGCCATACAGATCAGGCACAGAGGGTTTCCTAGCTGTACCTACCTGGTCAGCTCCTACCTTCAAAGCCAAAGGCCTCATCTCATGGCAATGGGTCTTTGTTGCTGCCTAGAGTTGAAAATACTGAAGTTCTCTTGACTTAAGCAGCTGCCAACACATTGCATATATATTGCTTGTTCACTCTTCATCAAATACCAAACAGTGAGTGCTCAGCATTATCCCCTTAAGTACTTAAAATGGATGTTATAGCAGGTGTTCATCATTTACCAGTTTATGTTTAGATAGGTCCTCTGATATGTCTAGACTTTCACATACTATTGTGTAATTTCATCAGCTATGTAGTTCAGTTTCAAGAACTCCATCCACTGATATCACTCTTGAACTTGTTCTGGTGGTCTCTTTTCTTTTCCTTTCTCTTTTCTCAAATAAATAAATAAATAAATATTAAAAAAAAAAGAGAGAGAGAGAGAGAGAGAGAGAGAGAGAGGGAGAATGTAAGAAAAAAGAAAGTATTTAACACTACAGAAGATGTGATGTGTCAGTGGCCTGGTGTGCAAATAGCACTGGGAGGGCCATACTGGTTATGAAGGTGATGTGAATGCAGTATCATACATGCAGTATCACACTGAGACTTTGTTTTTCAGGTAAAATTATTTAGGTCTCTTGGGCTGTCAACTTGTTCACAGCATGAAAGCTGCTTTCAGTGAAAAAGCTTTACAACAAAGTTAGCATCCAGGCATTGGTTGACACGTACTACAGAGTATTTTATTCTAGTTTTGTGAGGAGCGTCCTAGCAAACAGACAGAAAACTGAGCATATAGCTGTTAAAAGGACTAATTATTTTATTTTCTGTTACCTAATTGCAGGTGTCCCAGGCTCCATGCCCAATGCGTCATGGGAAGGAGACCTGAAAGCGGTGAAGTGGATTGATATGGAAGAGAGTCATGGAGGTTGTCATGGTAATGTATACATTTTTCATCCTTTATTCTTCCTGTTCATCTAGTGAAAAACACTTGACTATTTTTCCTGTAGTCCTATGGCCTCTAACTGTAACATGAGTCAGTCTTCAGGTGGCAGATAAGGCATTAAAAAGGAGTCAGCTGTTCCATAGTCCTTAGGCAGCGAATGATAATAGCTACTTAAGACAAGCAGTGAGAAAGCTGGAACAGTTTTCATGACATGACCTTAACAAGATATAACCTCACACTTAATTTTTTGCTTACTGTTTTGTACTTCTGACATAGAAAAGTGGGAGAAAAAAAGAACAAAAATTTTATTTCAAGAATTTTTGATCCATCTCATATAGTTTTTTGTGCTGAGGAGAAAAATTTTGAGAATTTCAGTCAGCTTAAATTGCATCAGTTTCACATCAGCATGAATACATTGAAATAAGTGACACTGGACCAGTGTCAACCAGAATTATTTAGTTGAAAATCTTGTATAAGTAAAAGTGTAAGTTCCTCTTCACTGACAGAAGGAAATTCCCCTCTTTGCTATGTGTCAGTCTCATCGTAGAAAGTCTCAACTAATAACACTTCTTTTCTGATCTATCTCCTTATTCAGGAATTTTACTTATTGTTTATTTTCAAGTAACTTTCTTCATTTCATTCTGTTGTTCACACTTATTCATATTTAGAAGGTATTTTAGCATGTTTGTTGTGTAAGAGATTATTGATAGTGGCTTTGCAGATAAAAGTTATCAAAAGAAAGTTTTGGCTCCTTGAGTGTGCCTGTGGATATAAACCTGGGTTCTGACATTTCTTTTTTTGTTTGTTTTGTTTTGTTTTTATTTTTTGGCAGGCCATTATGTCAGAGGCATTTGTGTGTATGGAACAGGTGACCTCAAATGGCTTTTTAACTCCACCTGTATGTTTGCAAATAAGTTTGAGCTCAGGACATACCCACTGACTGTGGAGTGCTTGGAGCTGAGACATCGAAAGAGATCCTTGTCCCAGAGTGAGGTTCAGGTGGAACCAAATTGGTATTTCTAGCTAGCAAAAAAAAAAATAAATCAGGCTACATCAATGAAAGTGATCAGGAGAATAGCAGCAAAAATCTAATTTCTGCTGTGCTGGTAACACAAATTCATCCACCAGGTTTCTTTAGGATGCATGGTAGACAGAGCTCAGCTCAGCTTGTCTCGCTCAGTCTGCAGATCTAACCTTTGACTTAACACCCTGAGGCCAAAGCATGAGAGATCCAAAAGGAAGCACTAAGGCACAGATCCTCTTGCAGCTGCCCTGTCTGCATTTTTGCCATTTTTAATGGGCTTTTTTCCAGCCACAACTTTTGTCTTGCTACAGTGACATTGCTACCTGTTTCTATAAAATGTATAGAGAATCATGCACCCTCGGGATTTCTCGGGATTTCTCGTACCTCAGTAAAAAACAGGAATACAGTTGGTGGCCATACATATAGATGCTGTTTTGTGAAAGACAAACTCTAGTGCATAGAACCATCAGGAAATGGAATAAAGGAATACTGGAAATGGAATAAAGATGCTGCACTGCCCAGATCTTACCTGTTCTTTAAATATCTATTGGGACAAATTTTGTGAAAAGAAAACAGCATCTTTTGCTAGGTTAATGAATATGGCTAGAAAAATTTGATAGGCTTTCAGGTGCAGAAGCCCTTCTTCATGTCTGAAAAACAAGGGCTTACATATTTGTTTTGCAAGGCCTACCAATAGAGCTGGAAAACCTAAACTAAACTAAACTAAACTAAATAAAATAAAATAAAATAAAATAAAATAAAATAAAATAAAATAAAATAAAATAAAATAAAATAAAATAAAATAAAAAAGCCTCTATACACAGATTTTGGCCCACCTGTGTCCTTAAATCATCCCATGTAGGACACAAAGTGGGGAAGACAGTGGCAAGACACATATTTTCAGGACTGGAAGAGGGTAACTGTGCTTTGGCAATAACTCAGTAATTCTGTGTCATGTTTTGATGTAGCTTGAGTATTCTTCCCAAGTTTACTTCCTTTGATCTTAAACTAGTGGCTAATACACATACTTAACATCAGGGTTCACTTCATCCGAGCCCTATTTTTATTCCCCAATAACAGCCACTAGAGGGAGGCAACGAAATATCTGAGCTGATGTTCCTTTCCAAGTCTACCTAACTCTCTTACACACACAGTTTCAACAGACTAGGCATGCTGTAGAGAAAATCTGCACTCAGGAATATTTTAGTATGGCCAACAGAAGGCAAAAGTTACAGGTATCAGTCATTGTGTCCTAAAAAAACAAAGCAGGGAAGCAAAACTATGAATGCTTCTTCCTGTAGTGATGACTGGTGGTGTTTATGTGGTATTTTAGCAGCGCTGTTGAATGACCCAAGTCAGCAGCACTGGGGCAGTACAAATTGGGAGTGAATGTGTGGCTCTCCTGAACAAGCGAAGGTGGCTCAAAGAGTAGATCTTGAATAGCAGCAGTTTAACAACCAACTGTATTAAACCATTGCTAATTTCAGTTTTAACAAACTGGATTGCAAACTGCAGCAGTTCAGAAATGACAACACATCATATTCAGATGTCCCAAAGCATGGTTGGTAACCCCCAGGCATGGGCCTGAAGGGGCTGGATCTGCTTCAGTCAGCTTGTTCTGTGTTTATAGCTGTCAACACATAATAATGCAGATTTCTGCAGAAAGGCATCAAGAGTTTATCTCCACAGCAGCATTTTGGTGGAAATCCTACTTGCTTTCTTGTGGAGGGAACTTGCTACTGCAGTGGCAGCTGAAGAGACAAATATTTTAAAGAAAGAGTTTTAAGGTGCCCAACTAAGAGTTCTGGAGCCAAAATCCCCCCCACACACACATTGTTCTGTCAAGCTGAATATCCCCAAATTGAAATGTTCAAAATAAAAGACAATTTCACAGTTTAATGTGACTATTTAAAATAGCGCAGAGTACAAACAAGGTTACATTTTGGTTACATTTCATCGTTCAGACTCAAGAAAATACAGGCAAATGGCAAAATATCTCCCAGTAGCAGAAGCAATAAGTTTGGCAGTTTGAAACCACAGATATCAAAGGGTATTGTACTCCAAGCCTGAGCAAATATAGATATTTTAAGACTGGGTTGTAGTACTGGTTATAGTAAGAACCCAGAAAAACATCAAAGGTGGTTAGTCTACTGAGAGACCTTGATTTTGAGTTTGTTATTGTTGTTTTTAAATGAATGCTACTCTTTGTCATGTTGTTCTTGAAATAAATCATTTTGTTTTCATTGTGTGACTGATTTTTGGGTGCAAAACCTGCCTCATCAGCTTCTTCTCTTTTTAAATGAAGACAGGCTGAGGGAGTTGGGGTTGTTCCGCCTGGAGAAGAGAAGACTCCGGTGAGACCTTACAGTGGCCTTCCAGTACCTAAAGAGAGCCTACAGGAAAGCTGGGGAAAGACTCTTTGTTAGGGAGGGTAGGAATAGGACAAGTGGGAATGGTTTAAACTAAGAGAGGGTAAGTTTAGATTAGACATTAGGAAGAAATTCTTCACTCAGAGGGCAGTGAGGCACTAGAACAGGTTACCCAGAGATGCTGTGGATGCCCCATCCATGGAAGTGTTCAAGGCTAGGCTGAATGGGGCTTTGGGCAACCTGGTCTGGTGGAAGGCGTCCCTGTCTTTGGTGTGGGGGGGTGGAACTGGATGGGCTTTGAGGTCCCTTCCAACCCAAACCATTCTGTGATTCTATGATTCTAAAATAAAAGGTTCTGACAGCTGACCTCAATAAATACATCTAAATCAGTGTGACCTGACAGTATTAGCAGTACTATGGAATGTCAATAACAGACATTGCCCCCAATTTTTTTCTACAGCTACGGTGATAAAAAACAAACAAACAAAAAAACATAGTTCTTTCCAATACTACTTGTGGCTGCCTTTCTGAATCAGTATGAACAGCACAGCAAAATTTTCAGTGCTGTTTCCCCCCCCTCAAAAGCTGACTGGGCCTGTATTGATGCTGTATGAACTGCTTCATTCCCATGCAAAATTCTGTGTTTTTCGAGATACTGCATCATTCTTTCTTCATTCCCTAGCATCTCCGATGTCCGGTCTATTAAAAAAAAAAAAAAAAAGAGGAGAAGCGGCATGCATTCCTTTTTTTTTTATTTTTTTGTCACTTAATACATGAACTAGGAAGGAGAGGATGCTTGAAAGCGAGGACATTTGGAGGAGCTGATGGCATGTTCTGTTAGAGAGGTAGGGAAGAGACATCACCACTGCATCACGCCGTGCTTGCTGTCATCTTAGTCTAGGACAAATCTTGGACTCATCACCAGGGTTTGTTGAACTAGTCTGTTAATGCAAGTAGGTGGTGGTGCCAGACATGGAGTGCTCTGGTACACAGCTGTACAGCACCGTAGTCAGTCCTGCAATGGGATGTATGAGCTGACAGGGCTGCTGCTTGTGGAATTTTCTCCTACAGGGTTCTGAAGTACCTGTTTGATGTGAGAACTAAGAGTTCCTTCCCAGGCTTTCACCTTGCTAAGAGACAGCATTTCTCCAGTCCCAGTAGGTACTGTTGGGGTCTCACTTCCCACTCCGCAATGCAGCACCGTGGCATTAACAGCGGAGCTGTGGTGTTAATTAACTCCCATGGCCTGGCACAAGTCAGCAGAATGGGCTGCTGGTGCAGGCAACACTCGGCGTGCGATGGAGAGCAGAGTTACCCCAGGCTGAGACCTCACGGCAGCGCACCACCAGGGCCAGCCTGTGCTGGCCGGAGCTGCATCTTCAGCCCTATATGATGTGCGTGGCTGCAGGTATTGTGCTTCCAGTTGTGAATAACGTGTGGGTGTCGTGCTGTTTCCGGGCATCCTCACACACTGCTTTATTGAACATTGGGCATCCTCACAAGTCCCTTAATTGACAATCAGGCATCCTCACAAACTCCCTTATCAGAAATTGGGTATCCTCACAAACTCCTTTATTGAAAATCAGGCATTCTTTGAAACCTCTTTACTGAAAATCAGGCATCCTCACAAACCCTTTATCGAAAATCGGGCATCCTCATAAATCCCTTAACTGAAAATCATCCCCCCACTTCCCGCTCCCCCCCCCCGCCCCCGCCGCCGGGCTCGGAGCTACAGGTGGGAACGCCGGGAAGGCGCCGCTCGGCCGCACCACCGGGGGCGGCGCCGCTCGGCCTGGCGGCAAGGTCGACGCGGGGCGGTCGGCTGGGCCCTCCCCGAAGGCATTTCCGTGCCCTCAGGCCTCCCGCCCGCCGAGGGGTGTCCGCGGGGTCCGCTGATGGCCTACGACTGGCTCGGCCTCGGCTACGCGGCGCTGGTGGCCTCGGGGGGCATCATCGGCTATGCCCGGGCAGGTGGGGGCGGGCCGGGGGCCAAGCGGCGCCTTGTGTTCCTCACGGAATTTGTATTTATATATATATATATTTTTTTTTTTTTGGGGGGGGGGGGGGGGGCGGTTAGCTTTACGTGTGCTCTCCCGCTAAAGGCTTTCTCCTTCCTTTACCCAAGGCAGCGTCCCTTCTCTGGCCGCCGGGCTCCTCTTTGGTGGTTTAGCAGGGTTGGGAGCCTACCAGCAGTCCCAAGATCCAAAGAATATCTGGCTTTCTCTCGGTAAGTGTGCTTTGTGTTTCTGTACCAAACGTTTTTGGTAGCAGTGTGAATAGCAACACTTTTTCTAGCATATTTTTTATTTGTACAGGTGTTGTAAACGGTGGCAGGGCCTCCTGCCCATAGCGGGAGGTGTCTATGTAAGATTTGTAGGCTCTAAAACCTCGCTGTCCCTTTGGAAGCTGGAAATTCAGTGAGAAATACCTATCTCTGCTGCCAGACTTGATGCCACGTTAAACTGATGTAGGTGCATGGAATGCACATGAGCCTTGGCTGCAAAGGAGTGCACAAGCATCTCAGAACAGTGCGTGCTTCAATGTATTGCACGCTATGGGAGAAGGTCTGAAGCCTCCAAAAGAAAGGAGGGAATGGTGATGTACTCTCCTTGTTTACAGTAGATGATAGGAGAAGTTGTGGGTTTAGCTGGTAGCAAACCCCACAGGTGAAACAAAAGGCTGCAGGTGTGGCTCCAGCTGAGCTTAGATTGGTCACAGTACCTCGTAAGTAAACCTCTGAGAAAAGAACCTCCTTTTTAGAACAGAAACATACCTTGAGGATATCTTTTACCCTGTCTGATGGAAACAAACATGAAGGTTTTATAACACCTCCACCTGCCTTTCTTCTTCAAAGAAATGGCAGCCCTGTAACTTTTTATGTGAGTATTGATTGGATTTGTTCCAGAGTTAACAATCAAATAATTAGGAATCGTGTTTAAAACATTAGTTGCTCTTTCAGGTTGATCCTTTGGCTTGTTTTTTATTTGCTAATTTGTATTTCAAGTGGGGTTTTGTGTCTCAAGTCATAGTTATTAAGCCATTAGGAAAATGAAATGTACCATAGCGCATATTTACTGTCAACTCTTAATCTTGTCCAAAGCTAACTTCTTTTGCATGAGTGTATGTAGGAACATAGCATTCAAATCTAATGTCAAAATGCAACTATTTAGTTCCACCTTTTGGTTCCGAAGGTTACCGAGAAATGGACATTGTAATAATATTTGGCTCCCCCATGGTGATCTTTGTCACTGTCCCACCTTTCTGGCCATTTTGAGGCTATCTGTATTCAAGGAAGTAATCATTCCCCTTGCACAAATAAGGAGAAATTGAGGGGGAGCTAGTGATTTGCACAAGGGATCAGAGGTTTTAGGTGATTAGGCAGTGGTCTTAACTCATTAGAACTACTCATTTCTAATGAGCAGCAGAGTATGCTTACCAAACTGCTGTAAAGCTTACAGCTGCTCTGCTACTTAACAGAAACGAGGAAAATGTTTGCTTCTGTGGGGAGGAGGGAGGCATTCCTGCCTGTGTATTTGTGCCTGCTTGGCACTGCCAATTGCCCTGACATTGCTGTGCTGGTGCTTCAGACCTGCTTCCCTCACATAGTCCTGACTGCGCTTCTCTTTTATCAGTGGCATCTGGAACCTTGTCTGCTGTTATGGGAATGAGATTTTACAACTCCAGAAAAGCAATGCCTGGGCTGATTGCTGGGGCCAGGTAGTCACCTGTTTTCTGTTCTCGTCCACATTTTGAATAAGCATTTTATTTAACATATACATGCATTATATTGTTTTAAAAATATTACATGGTGAGTCCTGTGAAAAATTAAATCTTATATTGGAGTTCAGCTAAAAATCATATTTTTTTCATGTTATTTTTTAAGATTTTTGCTACCCCTTGCTTTTTTTTTTTAACAAATATTCTGTTCAACAGTATACTGATGGTTGGACGGCTTGGATTGCAGATGATGGAAAAACCTCTTAAGCCATAAGTCTGTCTTCGAGTGACTTGATGCAGATCTTTAAGAAGCCTGAAAATGCAACTGCCTGAATGTACCACACAAAATAGAAAAGACACTGCAGACTGTGCACTGTATTTTTCATATCCTAACACACATGGGTCTGTCTTTAAAGGACAAATTGAGAACCTTTGTTGTCTTCCAACCTGCACTTGTCTCAACATCTAAATTACGAAGCAAGAAAATATGTGTAGTATTAGTTCAGGTGCTTGTCCTGCAGATTACTGTAGGCAGAGGCCTCTTGGTGCTTTTGCGTGCTGACAGGAATGAAGCTTAAATATACACCTGGACTTAAAATCTGAAATCCTTTGTACTTCTGAAACAATGGGAGACAAGTTGCCAACTTGTCACTAATACTGCCCATAACAAATGTGCTTGTTCTGTCACCTTTCCCCTCCCACTTCCCTGCCAGCTTATCTGGTCATCATGTTTATCAGTCAGGGCGTTTTTTCTGCTAGGACCGTGTTAGAGCCTTGGCCCACAAAACACAATTGTGGAGCAGGCTGTCAAGTTTCTATTGTGATGCAATGAAAATAAACCCCTTACTTAGTTTTTCAAGAGGAAAAGTGCCCTGCTTAGTGTCATTCATTTCACTTTTATAGACTATCACTGGTAGGACAAATCAAAAATGTGCTTCATTAGGTAATGCTGAATTGTAGTCATAGCACTTGCATTTCATGAGAATTAAAATGTTATTCTAAATAAACGAAGAAATTATGATTACAGACTTACATTCTCTGCAACTGTTTTCTTTAATCGTTCATCTGAATTGATGCAATTTGGTACCTCTTCTGTAGGGTGTCTATATGTATTTGTGAATGTGAATTGTAGAAATTATCCTTGTTCCATTCCCTGAATATAGGGACTTTTAAGTTTCCTGAACTGGATGGGGAGGAAGGGTATAGCCAGAGGAAAAAAGCACTACTACTACTTTATATATTCATACAAGTATTTCATTATTGTTATTTTTTTTTTCTCTGAGAGAAAATCATCTATTTCAGATTGGAAAAACTCTCAGTGAAAGTTTATTTAAAGACTAAAGGGCTCAGATGATTCCCTCACAAAGTACTCTGTTGCCTGAAATCATTCTAAATATAAACTTGCCATGCAGCTGGGAGCTACACGTGGATGGTAATATATCCCTTCCTTGTACTATCTGCCTTATGTCCCTTTCTGCACAGGACCTGAACTTGATGTTCACAACCTCTCTTCTGTGGTGGCTGGTACTGCGAGCGATGGAAGTGGTGGGGTTGATCTGTTAGGTTAGAGAGCTTGTAGGGCCTCATTTGTTCAGAGTTCCCTAAATATTGAGCCAGTACCTCAGCAGGAGGATGACAACTTACATATTTTTTTCTTCTCTTTTTCTTTCCTTTCTTGTTAGATAATTTTAGGCTCTGGACAAGGATGGGAGCAGCAGAAGTAGGAAGTCTCTTCCCATAGGAGGAGGTGATCTGGGAGGTGAGATTTTCAGCAAAACAGGCAGGGCAGTGACCTCCCTGAGGATGGCACGGCCCCACGGTACCTGAGCAGGTCATGAGATCGCATCCAGTGGCAGTGTCTGGGGTCTGCCACAAGTACGGGGATTTGTCTAGCAGGTTGCAGCAATGAGGCAAGGTCAGGGAGGCCAGGAAATCAGGCAGGCCAGGAAATCAGTGGATGGGGTTGCAGTCAGTAGGGACGTGGCTGGGCATGGGCATAGCTGCAGCACAGCTCCCCCAAGGACCACGAGTCCTGATCACTGCTGCTACAGAGCGCAGCTGCCAGCAGCGTAGTCTCAGGCCACACAGCTTGGGTTACAGCTGGCCTTGAGCACAGGCAGAGATCCAGCAGTTTTCTAAGTGTGTAATGCCTGTCTCAAATCAGATAACTTGCAAGTCTGGGCAGCAGTTGACCTTTAATGGACAACAAGGCAATGAAAAGCAGGGAATTAGACCAGAGAGTTTATGCCTTGCTGCTGTTTCATGAGCTTTGGAAAGCAGTAGCCTGAATTGAGAACTGCTGCTGGAACTCTTTGTTTCCACTTCTCACAGTCAGGAGAAACAGTAAGCCCAACAAAGGGAGGATCAGACTTTGACAGTTGCTTATTTTTTATCCCCTTGGACCTTTGAGTGTATACTAAACTTCTTAAACAGCAGCTGGCATTTCTGCGCTGAAAGTGTGTGTCAGTGGATCAGAGTTAACGTGACTGTAGAGAGCCTTATTAGTCTCCTACTGGTTGCAAGAAAAACTTAACGCTTGTCATGCTTTGATTATGGACAAGTCAAGACTGTTGTGGTTATGTCAAAAATAGTTTCAATGTCCATTAGTATATGGTAAGGATGGTGTGCTTCTTCCAGCCATATTTAATGCAACAAGTACTACGTTTTTCTGCTCTAGGTAAATATTAGTGAGCTATGGCCACATAGTTAGTTGCTTGCCTAGACTGCGACTGTAACTAACTCACTGGCATCTTGTACTAGTGATGAGTGATGCATTTCTCTTGTTTTTTGAATCGTAAAACCAGTGCATTTATAAAACAGAACTTCTACAGATAAATTAAGGTACATTTAAATAGCATATGAAGACCTGCTAGTAGTAAGGGAATAACAAATACTTGAGAGTAGACCCATGGCAAATAAAGTTTCTAGTGTGTTACTAACTAGATGTTCCTATCCCTGTACATTTCTTCCAGTATTAGTGTTTTCTTTAGGTGCTGTTTTTATAACAAACCATATGATTTTTTGGTACAACAGCTTAAGATTAAACTGACATACATTAAGTTATGTAGCCCATATATTATGGCACATTAGGTCAACAATAGGAAATGAAATTTTATATGTAGTTATAAAAATCATGCAAATACTTTTCTTTTTACAATGCCTAAAGTAATCATTAACAGCTGTACATCTTTAAAGAACATACTAATTTTGCACTTGAAAATGGCAGGGTTTATATAATTACTAAGTCCAAAGCATCTATTCTGAATGCAACCGTTAACAGAAGTAGCCTAGGTCAACATGTGAAAAAAGATTTATTGTACACTGCAAGGCCTTTTGCAGGATGTTACTGTAAAACTTACCATAGAAGCCAGGGAAGGTATGGCATGAGCATATACATGGAGGTATTGCATTATTAAAGTTTGTGTGTGTTTTCAGGGACTTACGTTAGCCTTTAAGAGCTAAAGCAGAAAGTAACCTCTTTTGAAGAACAGCCTGATTCAACTTCTTTAAAATAAGGGGAAGTCTGTAAGACATGTAAAAACAGGAGTTTACTGATCACTTAGGCCTTTTTGGCTAATTCAACATTAAAACAGCTGATGAGACTGCAGTGATTCAGGCTCCTTTAAACATCACTGTGACACACCTTTGACAGGGGAGATATAAATCTCCACAGATCTTCAACTGAAAACAGTCATAATTTAATTTTAACAGTAGAGTCTAATTTTAAGCTTCACTACAGCTCAACAAGTGTAGCATTTGATAGTAGTTTAGCTATTTTCCAGTCTTGCTGTATCACCTTGGGCCAGGTTTTCAGACCTTGTATAGTATTTGGCAGTGGATAACTTATATCAAACTACACGGAGTTGTCATTGCTATTATAAACATTTAGATGTTACAGACCCTAAGTACCTCTTAGGTGAGTTCTGAAATCCTTGTATGATACCGTGGTGTTCTTCCAAGCCCAATCTGTACATTCACTCTCATCTCCCTAGCAAGGAACAAGCGTTTCACCTGGAAGCCTGGTGCTGCTCAGATTTAGCCCCACTTCTAGCTGCTTGTGTATGTGAAAGTAGTGTGTGTCAGTGGTAGACATCGGACCAAGAGTACGCTCTTGTAAGAGTATTCTGACAGGAAATGGATCTATAGAGAAGTGTCAGGTGAAATCATCAGTTCAAAATACTCAGATTTGGTGAGATGTTACACAATGCTTCATGACGTCCTACTACATAGACAATATTTTAAATAATATCTTGTAAATTATTTTTCTTCCACAGGTAACAGAACCCAAGGTCTTTTTTTCCTTCTTTACTATTGAATAGTCTTAAGAAAAGTTGAAGCAAATAGGCATTTCAGGTTTCCAGTGCAGGAAAACTGAACACAGCTCACATGATACCTGCACAGGATGGCATTTTCTATCTGTGTCCTCCATATTTGGCCATCCAGTCTGTTCTTCCATGTACTGGCTGAATTGTTGGTGCGCGAGTTAAGATATTCATGTTTTTTGCTGCTGAATTGTAAGTAGGACCTGGTAACGCACGAGCAGCTTTGTTTTTCCAGGAATAGTCTGAAAGGAACAAGAAGTCAGAATTAAAAAAGTGTTTCACTACTTCACAGATTTGAATGAGAGCTGAAAGATGACTTGTACTCAAGGATGCTAACACAGCAGGATGCTTTAGTCTCTAACATGCCATCTATGCTTGTTTTCCGATAAGGCTAAAGTTTCCTATCATTTTTATATCTTACTAGTAATTCTCTTCTACTGGATACCTGTTTTACAACAATCCCTGTAGAAAACAAGACTGAAATTCAGTGAAACCTCATGATTACGCCTACAATTCTATCTCCTATCATAAAGCTACCTCAGAAAGGAAGTGTGTTTTTTTTTTCCTCTTTATCTCAAATATTTGAAAAAGCATATAATAATAACTTCAATAAACTCATTACATCTCAAACAGCCTATACTGAAGCACAGGTTCTGGAGACCCTCTTGTTTCTTCTGAGATTTTATGCATTTTATTTCCTTCCTGCTTAGCTAATGACTGCTGGTGTACCTGCTGGTGAGTAATCTCCATTTCTCTTTTGGTTTAATAGGCTCTATTCTAAATGCTCTTCCCTCCCTCTCCCTCCCCCCCCTACTTATATTGGCATCCATTGGGTCTCCCGCACTGGTAGTAGCACGCTACCACATTCCTGGACTTCCTACTCAGACTCCCCTTTTCTGCATTTCAAATAGCCACTGCTGCCTCAAGCTTACTAAAGTGATTGCCCTGTTGCAGGGGCTGATAACCCATGTTTTTATTCATGTTCATCACCAATTCTGCTATTTTTCCAAGCTTTTAAAGCTAGTTACTTGGAATCTCTCTTATCCAAACTTTTGCTGTACCCTACCATTGTTTCCTTAGCATTCCTAACGTATGTCCTGCCATTCCTTTCCTACTTTCATAGTTCAGTCTTGTTAGTTTTTACTGATAGGTGTTGTTTTGTTTTAATTAAAATGTTATGAATAAAAATATGATTTTTTTATGCTTGCATATTCTGTTTCTTGTGGAAAAGCATGTATGGTATTTTTCAACAGTGGGTTGAACTTGTTAAGGTACAGGTGAGAATCAAGGCATTTAAGAAAGGGGGAATCTCAAGAATCTGAAACTGAGGGTCAGGTCATCCCTATCTCTTTAAAAACAAACACCTTTTCTAATGTTCTTTTTTGTTGTAAGCTGGCATTCGCTATCTTTCATCAGTATGATTCCAGCATATCCTCTCTCTTGGCAAGGAAGGTCACTTTTCTTGGGTCCTGCATAAGTTTTCTGAAGAAAGTGCTATATTTTATGTTTAATATATTTAACTTATGGCATTAGAAATCTCTGAACAAACAAAGAGAGCAAAAGCAACTGAGAGCCTAATTTATTTCAGTTTGGATAATAGAAAGCAAAGGGTCAACAAAAATGTTGATGTTCAACTATAGGAGAGAAAAACTGCCGTTTGCTTCACCTTTACCTCTCTTCCCCTTCAGGTCTGTGGATTTTAGGCTAAATATGATCAGTTTAAGCAACAGGATTCTTGCTCTTTCTCCAGGGCATGGAAGAATCTTTTAACTGACCTCCATCTGCCAGCCTTTCTGACTTTTACTACGTTTTCATTTCTAATTACAGATTAACACTGAATTTATTTCCCTTTGGATCACTTAAGTAATTTCTTTTCATTCACACTATTCTCAGCAGTCTAGAAGTAGTTGTAGATTTTGTCTTCCTGTGAACTTCCTGATCTATACAGTGACAAATCAAAACTTGCACTGGTAAATTTCAGCAGTGAGTTAAAATAATTAAGTGCAGCTCTAGTCTTCCCTGGTGGGTTTCTGATCAGCCCAGGCTCAGAACATTAATTTAGTTAAGTTTATTTTATATATGCATGCCATCTCCTTCCTTCCCTCCCTCTCTCCTCAGAAGTTGTTTGCCAATTCCTAGGTGGGAACAGGTAGCTCAAAAGAACAAGTCAGCAAAATAGCATGCTTAAGTAGGACCATATCAGGTTGGTCTGTCATAGGCCCTTCGATTAAACAAGTCACTGTCAGTTTAGGCCCTTATTATTTCATCTGAAGTAACTAGAGAAGTATTCTGTTGAGTTTGGACAATGTTGCTAAGTTTTCTACTCACAAACCAGTTTTTCCTGAGCACTTTTGTTTGTCTTCTCTGAATCAGAAACATATCAACAAAGAAACACCATCTATACCATAGAATATACAAGGTAACTGTTATATTCAGGATAGATTTCATATTGTTTTTAACCGAATGGAGGAAACTATCTTTTAATGTGTTTAAGGTAATGTACAGCTAGATCATTAGTATATCATAACTATTCAGAACTGGTCACTTGCATTCTCGTTTGGCTTTTACCTTGTATAATGTAGCAGCATTGAGATTTTCACTCCAGAAAGCACTCCTGTGATATTTCAAGGGTATAAGAACAGTGTCACGTACTGAGATGACACTCAGACTTGCATAGCTAACATAGTGAAGACACAATGAAAACCTGTCTTAAATCACCACCACAGAAGCTGCTGACCAACCAGAAAGGGCTAGTAAATAAAAGAGCAATTCATTTTAATTTAGTGCTTGTACTGTATCTGTGGCATTATTTGTGAATTTATTAAGTCATCTGAGGAAGGTCTTTGCTTTTTTTTTTTTTTCAAATAGTTGAGGCCATTGTAAGCATGTATCAGTATCACCAATTACATTATACTGATGAAATACCCATGCAGGACAGCCACATGCTACATTTAAGTCACTGTCAAGAAAAAATCCTCCAAATCTTTAAATAGGAGTGTTGTTTGTTTGTTTGTTTTTTGTTTTTTTTTTTTAACCTGCATTTATCTATTTTTCATACTTACTAGTTGGTGACTAATATTTCCTAATAACTACATAAATCATGCAGTTACATTTGTATCCAGTCTACATGACCACTTACTATTGAGTTGTGGAGTTACTTTTTTTTTTTTTTTTAAAGCAATTTTACTTAGCATGAATTTCTAATAAAAAGTAGTTTAGCAACTTCTCCAGAACTGGAATAACAAAAGGGTTGCGCATTTGTTTGCTCTTTTACCTAACATCTAATAGCAGTTGTTTCTCCGGGTATCATGATTGCCTCTAGATACCTGCATTCAAATCATTTAAGAAAAATATGCCTAATAATTTTATTTACAAAACTTGAGGAAAGCCTTATTAAGGGATAATAAATATCTTAGGAAGCACACAAAATTACCATTTATCGTTTCCTTAGATATGTATGTTAAAAGGATGTTTCTTACCTGATACAGATGGACCAAGAGGAGCTAGCTGTATCCGTTGTCCAGCTGATCCAACTTCTTTTTTATGAAAGGAAGGGACGTATCCTCCTGATGGGTTGTAAGCAGCACCTCCTACAAAGTCAGGATTTCCTGTTGACATCAGATTTTTAACATTTTCAGTTGCATTCAGAAAACCTTGCCTGCTTTTTATAGACACTTCAAAACACCATTGCATTAACACAAATAACGAGCGTGAGAGTTCTTTAAAAACTCCCTAGTGCTTGCCTATTGGCAAAAGTACTTATTCTTTTCTTTGTGTTGTAGTTGGCCCCTTTAACGTGCCTAACAAACTACATTTGTGTATACTCTAGTACATCTGATCCTGTGATGCAGTAGGACTAAAGACAGAAAAACAGTACAAATATTTCATTTGTACAGCCATTAAACTTAGATCGCATAGCAAAGCTTTATACCAAGTTTAGAGAAGATGAGATCTTACCTTTTACGTAGAGCTAATTAATTTCCTGGAAGCTAGTTTAAGCATTTCCATATTTGAAAATCAGCGCTCAACAGTAGTCCTGCACTCAACATATTTGGCTTAAGTCTATCCAAAATAGAAACAAAATCCTCTTGTGGTAAGTGGTACCCCATATGAAGGTGACTTAGCCAGGTTCACAAATTTGGACCCAGTTCCCCTCGCCTTTGAACTCTGGCTATAATTTTATTGGGCCTGGTTTTGGTCCAGATCTTTTTTAAAGCAGTGCTACCTTGAAAAGATTTACATAATCATCCTCTTTTGGAAGCTGAGAAATGTCATGCATCTGCACACAAAATTAGTACTGAGTTATTGTACAATAGCTTTGGAATCTATTATAATTTAACACTGTGCTCCAAGCAAATTTCTCACCTTCTCCACATCTGTCATCATGGTGACAGTCTTAAAGACTGTGCTGGCACAACATCTGAAGAAGTGTGCTTTCTCTGGTGTTGAGGTTCCATATTGAGTAGTATTACATTTTATGAACTATTAGACCATACACAGTAGTTTTAATTTGACCTTTATAAAGTGTGAACACTTATATTAACATTTAAGTTGGTTTCAACCGTAGTTTTGGAAAAATATAGTGAGTTGACAAAGTCTTCCTGTCTCCTAAATCTCTGGTCCCAGTGTGCTTGCAAAATGCTCCTCTTCACACAAACACCCACAGCTCTCTGTGCTAATATCAGAGCTCAGTGCAGTGGACCTATAAGCTGCAAAATTGGTCATCTACAAACCCCCAAAGTATCCTCAGCTATTACAGCTGTGTTGGGTCATTGTGTACCTTCCTGTTTAGGAACACTAACAAAAAGCATTCAGCTGACTTGGTTTCACCAGTCTCCCCAAGCTGTCAGGTCTATAAGTCCCATGAACAGTTGGGTCTCTATGGGGTTTCCCTGTGTACAGGTCATGCCAGTCTCCAGTGCAGTAAAGAATGACACAAGAGTCCTGGTGAAAAATAAGACTTTATTAAAGTAATCAATTAAAATATGACTTTCTTGCTGTTTTAAGTTGTTCTTCCTTTTCAGGAATTTGCCTGAAAAACAAAGCAACGCAGTTTTAGTATTACATTCACCTGTCTAAGCACTTCAGTAGCACTTCTTAAAATTCTGAAATCTAAAAGTAAGATCATGGCAGGCCTCAAACTAATATAACCTCAAAAAGACTACTGCCTATTTCTTATCTACAGCTCAGCAAAGTGTCCTATCTGTAAAAAAAAAAAAAAAAACCAACAAACTGCTGAACAACTTTTTCCCTTCCCCTTACCTTTTAAGGCCTGATGTACTTTATGAGCCCTTCTTCAGAAAATAGAAGAGGGCAGCCCAGAAGAAGAGTCTCGGTGAAACTGAGAGGTCTGGAGGTATCATCTTTTTGGATGAGAACAAAAGAGGAAAAGTAGAAGTTCAGTACAGAGGAGTAACTACAGATATTTAAAAAAATCTTAGAAGCACATACTAAATTGTTCCTTACCTCTGACCACTGCTGTACAAAAGGAGTTCTCACTATTCATCCTTCAGACATGCAGGAAGCCATGATGACAAGTGCAAGTGTGGCCTGGGCAGTACACCCTACCTCAACACATACCTGGTTCTTCACAAAGAATAAAGCCACTGAACCATCTGAGCTGTGTAGCGAGTTGAAAAAAAAGAGCTATGAATAATTGTAATGAGATGTACCACAAAGGCAGTGCACACCTGAGGTGCCAGAAACTGAGGGAGAGGTAAAACATTCCAGCTTCACAATGCTTGCAGTGGAGAGTGTGTTTAGGCACAAGCTAGGCTGCTTGGAAACCTGTTTCCACCCTCTTACACTGAGGTTAACTCCACCAAAATCTATGCAATCACAGTACTGTAAAATCAGAGTAACAGATGGAAAATCAGAATGCAGTCAGTGGGATCAGTTCTTTGCCATTGTCCAGCAACAGTGCAGTTGCATGCTATGGATTAAAATTATGATAATAAAATTTACTTTATCTTTTAAAGTGCTGAGAATCCAGAAGAAAAGTTAGGAAGTTACCTACTGGAACATTCAGATGTTACAAAAAAGACTTCAGTAAGTATATATAGTCGGTTTATTCTCTCACATTTCAAAGAGTATGCTGATGCTATTCAGGTTGGGCTGCACATAGGGGGAAATGACTTGTCTTACTTAGGTATAACAGCATGCACTTAACTCGGTTTCAAAGCAAATACAAAGGTGAAACAATTCTGTCAGTATAAAACAAACAAACAAACAAAACAAAAAACCACCCAACAACAGAGGGATCTTAAATACATGGATGTGTTTTACTTGAGTTCATCTGACTACTCCAAAGAGTAAAGTTCACAGTAGCAGCAGTTTTCCACTCTATGTTATACTATGGTAAATGAGATTGACCTCTGCTGTTTACCTGCTTCTGTGTGTCACAGCAAGAGTTGCTAAAACATACCTCATTGGTAAGTATAGCCTCAGCCTTAACTCCCTCAGCTTAGAGAGGCTTGATCTAAAGCAGACACAACGAACGGGGCAAAGTTTGACAAAATAAATTACAACTGAAAATGAAGTATGTGGTCATTTGGAATCTGCATTGCAAGTGCAATTTTTAGAAGAAAACATAAATATGAAATGTGCAAAGAACCAGGCTATAGTTGCTATAAATTACCTTTTGGATCCTCTAACTTTTCATTCAATCTTTCTTTGCATGATAGTTTTTCAATTGGTATAATTAAGTTCTCTTCTGTAGAGAAGAAAATGAAAACGAAGAAAAAGATGGAAAGACAACTTTAGAAAAAGTACGGAAAGAATCTGGCTAGGTGACGTCAAAGAAACGAGGAAAAGCAAAGCAAGAAAGAATAAACATCTGACATTTTTCTTGTTTCACTTCCATGTTTTTACAAGCAGGAAATGTTACTCTGTCTAGTTATTTTATAAGGGCCATTCTAATAAGGGAATGAAAATGTAGTTTACCAACAGTGCAGTCATATTCCAATCATATAAATACATAAATTCCAAGTTTAAGCATTCAGGCATATCTGCAAAGCTGACTGATCATAACTTTATCATTCTTCACAAAGCATTTGTAACTATTTGCTTTCATCTCATTTCACCCTAGGGAAATGTCATGGGTAAGGAAAAATAAAACAATTAAACTAAATTTAGTTATTCACACACTAAACAGCAGTGTCAGCTTTCAATCCTGTCAATATAAAACAAACAAACAAACATGATTGAAGTGCTATATTACCCTGATCTGTGCTCCAACTATTCTTGTTTTCTGTGTCTCTATCTTTAACGTTGTTGCTTCCTGGGTATAGGAAAGATACTATTTTTTTAAAATGCTGATGGAAATAATGCTAAGAATTTTCAAACACATGAAATGATCAGTTTTAGATTCTTTTTTTAATTATTATTTTTATTTTTTTAATTATTATTTTTGGTAGATACTCCAGGTAACCCAGTAAGACAACAGGGGGATTTTTACCATTAAATTAACTTAGATGAATGCTACATTCTAATTCAGTAGGTAGCTGTCTAGCTTTCTGATACATAGTTTTGGAAACAGCTCTTGACCTTTTTGTCCCTCTCTCCCATGCAAGAGCATTTTATGAATAAACTAATTAATTCTAAGGCACCCTGATACAATATTTCTGAAAATAAAAAGGTACATATCATGATTGGTTGAAAAAAAAAAGCCTCTTCTAATCCAGGGGATGCTGTTATTTTTCCATTTCCTGTCTTTTACATAATTTCAGATGAACGATTTACACCTCACCTGACTTCCAGAGGGAGGATCAGTTCTGACGACACTGCAAGATGGCTACTAAAGTTCTGTTAAATAGAGGTGGGGTGTAGCATCTGCATGTAAACAAGCTTTTTGAAGTTCTTGTGTAAGCACGTTAGGTTAGGTGGTTTATTGGCACCAGTGAAGTTGGGAGTGACAATGGCTTCAAAGCTGGACAACAGCTTCAAAGCTGTTAAAGTTACCTCCCATCACAGGGTAGTGGGAGTATGTAGTTGGTGTGTAGGGCTTGGTGGTCAGAAGATAGGTTTTAGTCTCAAGTCAATGAAATCTTAGGTAAGTCATTTAACTTGTAAGTCTTCATGCTTTAAAACACTGATAGCAGTGATTTTTAAAAAATTTAGTAGAAAGGTGCCTTTTGTGCAAGTGCCTTGCTGAAAACAGGGAGACTTTTCATGCAGCTACAAAGCTGGTAGATTACTAAATAACTTGGTTAGAATATTATGCGTCGTTTTTATTATATGAGCTTACCATTCATCACCTAGTTTCTTTTCATATATGAGACTGCTGTTTTATAGTGTTCCACATGACACTGACCAGGCAGTAATGAGGTCAAACTACTTGCTTAAATTAGCACAGTACGATAATTGGTCTAAGAGGATTACAGAAAAAAATTGTCTTGACAGCACTTTAGTCTAGGAGCTAGTCTATACTCCCTTTGTGCTTTGAAATCGAAATAAATCACTTATGTATGAAAAAGTTTTTAAGAGTCTGTGTTTAAATAAGAAAAAAGAAAAAAGCCTAGAACCTTAGCCTGACAACAGAAGTTAAACTAGAAAGTCTTAAGTAAATTAATTAAAGTATGATGAAATACAACATGACCATTTTTATTACACTTTTACCTGTATTATTTCTGTTGAAAGACATTCCTTCTCCAAAATGTGCCAGTGGTTTAGAAAATAACTGGTTGTTCCAGGTTCCATGAGATCCTTCTTTATTGACTGCTACTAAAGAGACACTCTTAGGGTTTACACCTTAGAAAACAAATTATGGCAAATGTTATTAATTTCAAACATAATTCAACCAATGAAAAACAGTCATTTCTAGAACCATGAAACAACACCAAATTATTTGTAGCATAATGTAAACACCATAATGTAAAACAAAGAACAATGTCCACTGATTAGTTTATATTCCTCTACCATGAAAATTGGAGATGCCAATTAAATAATTCTTTTCATGCTTTCAGAGATGTTTTACTACAGTTATCTGGTTCCTATAAAATCATAAGCTCACTATTGATATTTTTGTCTCTCAAACAATTAACAGAAATGAAATAAACTATTGAAAATTGGAGTTCTCAAGGCTGAAAAACTATTTCTTCGAAGAATAAGTTTAAAAGTAGGACAAAGAGGTTCTTGCTACTTCAGCATGTTATGAGCTTTACAGGAGTTAATGGGATTACACAGTATGAAAGCAGCTCCCAGAGCTAGTGGTGATAGAACTAAAGTAATATGGATAAATACCAAATATGCTCCTTGGAGTTATTATTCTCTTAAGTGCTAGAATTACTACATACATACTTTTTAAAAACTATGCCTTTCTCATTGAAAACCAATAAAAACAAATGTATTGGAAGTATACTTAGAAATATAAGAAATATAGATTCATTTTCCATTTGTTAACTCTAGACAAGGAAGCTTTTCCACCCCCCCCCCCCCCTCCATTTGAACAAACTCTTGAGTCTTACGGAATCCTATTTAGCATTAAAGAAGTGATTTCATATTTAGAAGGACTGGACATACATTAGCTGGACTAATGAATTCCTGAAAAACTGGGGATACACTGTAATAAAACAACTTGCCTGGCAATCAGGAGCCAACTAAATGCTTACTGTGGATTACTGTAGATGTCACGATATGCTTACTGGAATTGTCTATTACTTATCAATGTGTTCTTATGGAGAATAAGTGCCTTGGGAAGGGAAGTGACTGGGTGTGAATTCCTACCCATGCAAGTGGCTGGTATTTTTTAGTACCTCCTATCAAGAAGGCTAACTGCACTTATCAGAATTGGAAGTTCAAAAACAACGAAACCTCCCTGTATTGCAAAACTGAGGACGGTGCATATGCACTACGGATGGGTAGTTTCTTCACTCCTCGGATACACTTGCTTACGGTCAATCAGGATGTATTCCTAGGCATCCAAGAGATCTTGGATTCATATTACCGAGGGTTTCCTATGCTACTGGCCATAAGAGGGCCTGTGAATGTTTATGATGTACAAGCAGAGTTGAGCTCCCTTCCACTTTTACATAGCCAGGACCTTCTGCATCAGTTGTGGTGAAATATGTTCTTGGAAAGGCATTCAGTCCAAAATTTGAAAATTTAGCCTGGGTATGAAAAGCAAAATTATCCAGTGCAAAATCTAAAGTTTAGACGTACTGTAAAAATATTGTTCACTGCTTATGTTTTCCATATTGTGTTGACTTTTCCCCTTACCAGGTAGATACCTTGATTGTCTTAGATAGTACTGTTTTGCTGATGTATTTGATCTTCCAGAATCACTTCTCATCAAAAACTTATTTTCCCCTCCTGGCTGGATGCAGCATGAAGCATTTGGTTCTGGAATGCTGAAAAATCAAAACGTTCAAACTATGTGGCCAGCAGCTCCACCTCAGAACAGCACAAACTGATGCTAGCTTGAAGAATACACTACTCTTCTCTTATCCTGCTTTCATCATTAGACTTTGGTCCTACAGAAAGTAACAGTCAAGCCTCAAACCTCATGAGAGTTTTAGATGAGAATATGGAGAAAAAAAAGTGTATCCAATACTACAGAATAGAAAGCAACTGTGGATAACTGGCAAAACTTTCCCTAGCACAACTGATATAAACTAGATTTACTTCATTTCCTATATGATTTCAGTAAAATGCAGAGTTTCATAAAAACAGGATGAACATATGAACTGTAGAGTGCTTAAAAATAAATATGGATATTAGTGGTGTCACATAGATACCACACCCAAAGATGGCCTGTTCATACAGCTCTTTGCGTTCTTGCAGAGCTTGAATGACTTAAATTTTAGCAGATCTGTTTTAACCAACCTATAAATCTACTTGTCATTGTGTACATAAAAAAAAAGAAAAAAGTGATTATATAATTAAAGGACTTACCTAAAAAGACATTCCTTGTTTTTCTTTTCTTTTAATAGTGCAATGCTAGGTTTCTTTGAACATGACATTCCAAATTCAGCATTGTCCAAGTCATCCCAGCTATCCATAGCCTTTAACAAAGTCTGACCCCATCGCCTCCTGCAGCTTTTAGGACCTACTGTGCCATTCTGAGGGCCACTAGCTGCTTGTTTCTATTTTGAATAGGAAAAAAAAAAAGCTTCAAATAAATTCTAAAACTTCATGTTTTTACATTTAGTTTACTTCAGACTACTACTTAAGAACATTGAAGAATTTTTCCCCATTGTGTTGTGCCTGTTTTGGTCACAATGTTAAGAAAGATTTTAAGCACAAAACATGTAACAAAGTTGGCAGGTATTTTGTGCATAGCTCTTTTAGACATGTCAACCTTCAATGGCTCAAGTCTAGCTGAAGTAGTTAGGTTAATGTTCTGTTTGCAGGCCCAGTTCAGCACTTAGCCTCTGTTGCTGGCATCTTGCTGAAGTCTCTTGCTGGGGGTAGAACAACTGTCAGAAGCAGGGCACAGGGGTGCACATCATTCACAGCAATCACACTCGGGGTTCTGAGTGCCAACTCCCATGGCCCCAGAGCAAATGCAGCTTTCAGAAATTAGTCAGGTTTTCCCTTAACATTCTCTACCAAAGCTTTAAAAAGTAGTAATTCTATCTTTTCATGCGACTGTAGTTTGCCTTCCACTATTTTCTGGAATACCTGTTATTTTTAGCATACTTGCTCAGGTATTTTCCTGCTTGAGACAACCAAAGTTCTCACTTTCCATTTCTTTTTCGTATACCAACAATATTTTTGTGAGTTGTTTCTCAAAGGTCAATAATGATAGCTGTTGTAACTACATTACTGCAGAAGCATGTCAGGAAAGGCTATCGTAAGAGAATATAAATTGTTGTTACAAGTAATGTATTTTCCCAATTTGCTGTAAAATTTTAATAAGTAATTAGCTATATCCCTAGTTAGTCCTGAATTATCAACCTGTATTTTCTCTAATAAAAAGTACAGCAATTTTCAGAGAATGGCCAGGTTGAATACAGTAAAAACCTGCAATAGAATCACCTGTCTAAGTTAGGTATTTACTGAAGGCAACTTACTGGTGATGAGTTTTTACTGATAGTCGGAAAAAATGGTTGTGCCTGTGGCTGCTGCTGTTTTGGTACTTGCTGGTTAGTTGTATTCTGAGGTAACTGAATTTGCTGGAGTGGCTGGTGGTTAACCTTTGAGAGGGGCTGTGGCTGCATTTGGTCAGGTACATCAGGTAAAGACAGAGGTTCTGGCTTGGATACTGCTTCCAGTTTGGGTAAAGTTGGCTTTGGTTCTGTTGGCTGCACTGGCTTAATAGGAGTCTGCTTCTCCAGATATTGTGGAGGAGGTCCTAACATTTGGCCAACTTGAAAGTAAGGGTACTTCAGAGCCTGGAGAAGAAGATATAACATACTAATTATATTTAATAAAATTGACTTTGCTAATTTCATCAAGAATCTAAGTGTGTTTCTGAAGCATTAAGCAATCTCTTCAGCACTGAGGCAAGATGGATGTATAATTAAATCTTATGTATAGCTAGCTCTCAGTACAGCATTTTAAGCGCTTCCCACCGTTTAACTTAACAAGATGGATCCACTTGGACATGTTAGAGCAGTCATGTCCTTTTAAAAATTCTTTTATTTCTAGATTTTTTGGAGTCTGTGTTTTGAGGTGCATTTTACACTCAACTCCATTCTACATTCATGCAGTAACAAATTTCAATTTTAAAAACAGGTAGTTTCCACTACAATACAAAACCCTCACTGCTTTATTGCATGCTTCCCTGCTAACTATCTTTCATACCTTATTAACACACCAGCTCTCAACATGCTCTCGCTGCCCGTTTTGGATTGAATCATCCAAAAGGATTCTTTTGTTAGTTCTCAGCGATGTTTTGCCTCAGCTGCACTTGAGAATTGCTGCCTTTGTACACATTTCTATGAATGTGCATTAAACTCTCCCTTTTGCCTGTGAATTACACAACTACTGCAGCTGCTTCCTTGACAACTCGCTTGGGCAAAACCTGGTTATTTGCTTTCATAAAGTGCCATGCAAGAATTCTGAGTAAAGATGTATAGCATCAGACTACAGTCAGATCTCAGTGACTGTAACAATAGAAACGCTATATAAAGTGGACAGATATGGTTGTTCTCCTTTGCACCATCTGCTTAATCACTTCTGAATCACTTACGTTACATCCACCTATACCTTGCATTATGTTTGTTTCCCAACAAAATTCTCCACATTGTCCTTTTATACCTTCTAAATAGGATTGCATTAGGTATAAATACTCAAAAATCAGTAGAATGTACACATCTTTGAAATATGTATACTTTTTTAAATTAACTTAAAGAAAACCTGTGACCTCTGTGACCTACTGGTATGTTCTTCTCAAAGTTCTTTCTTTATCACTTCGTACGGTTTATGTCCCATCTCCTAGTAAAAAACAATCCTTAGCTCTTCTATATTGCATTCCATTTGCAGCCTTACAAAATCAAAGCTTTACTTTCAGTATCCCCCTCCATACAGACAAGTGATGAAAATCAAGTGGGGGAAGTGACTTATAATTACAATTCAGGAAGCTCAGACCTGACTTGCTGTAGGTCTCTTCTTTGGATTCCAGTTCAGCATATCAGTCATAAGCTGTATGGCTTCACTGCTTGCATTTGGGATAAGAGTTTTTAGGCTTATAGGGACACACTGTGGGAAACGGAAATTCATAGTAGAAGCAAGGTGGTATCCTTCCAGCCAGTCACTCTGTTTAAAAGGAAAGAAAAACAGTATAAATAAATAAAAGGATGAAGACTATGCACACTTGAGGTATTAGATCAAATTAACTTTTCTGCAGCTTGAGTCATGCATGGTCTGCGTAGCTCCTTCCTATACAATGAAAAACATGCATTTTTCATTGTAATTGCTATGACACCAGTGACTGCAGCGTCAGTCTCCAGTGACAGTCCTCAAGCTCTCCTGTAGGTAAGGGTGGATCTGTCATTGTGCATACAACACTTGGACATACTCTCTCGGAAGAAGAGAATGCAGCACTAACAAGAGCAGTAATGCACATCCCAACTATTACAGAAATAAGCTCTAACAGCTGATTTCTATGCATTTCTCTTTATACTAGAGGTGAAGCCCTTGCACCAGCAGACCATGGTTGTGCAGCCACAATGCAGCCTACGCAATGTACCTGCTTCCACCATTAAAACAGTCGATGATTAAATTACAGCTAGACAGTATTGCAACAGGAAAAATCATGACCACTAGATTAAAAAAAAAGTTTTCTTTTTGAGTGTTTCACTTTCAAAAACTAAAACCTGAAGTCCTTAGTTGCATGAAAATTGCATTGCTTGAATACAGAATTGTAGGATTATCAAAGATCTCAAGAGATCATCAAACCCATGCCCTTGTCCCTCTCTGACAGTTTAGTCTCAAAAAACCTTCCAGTTCCTGGCAAGCAACAGCTGCTCTAGACAGTGTCTTTCGTAGTTGGATCTCCTCAAGATTAGAAAAATGGACGTTTCTCTTGCAGCAATATACAACCATTACTGAATATGCTATCATCCATGGATACCAAGAAAGAATCCTACTTTTCTGTCTAGAACAGCCTTTTTATAAATCAGGAGCTATATTTCTTGTCCTTTTTTTCCAGTCTTCTTTTGTGTAGGCTGAAGAAGCCCAAACAATTGAACTTCTGGTCTTGACTTCTAAAGTTTTTCCTCTTATCCGGACTCCGATTTTCTTCCTTGAAAGGCAAAACTTACAACTGGGCATCATATTGCAAGTGAAATGGAAAGAATAGTTCATATATCAGTGGACTGTACTCCTTTCTTTGCACATGGTATGGTATTTGTCTTTGTTGCGACAAAAAGCTGTTGATGTACAATGCACTATACATCTCCTATATCCTCTTCTGCAGAATTGTTCGCTGGATAGTTATCCCCAGATATTTATGCAGCTCTGATTATGCTTGACCAAGTATACCACTCTAAATGTAGTTAAAGAATATTTTCTAAGCTGCATCTCTAATTTTATAAGAAATTCTGAATTCTAATCTAACAGACTTCCTAGCCTGCTACCTGCCAGCTTAATAAGGAAAACCTATTCTATCAGAAGGCACTTGGTACTTTTTTTTTTTAAATTATACGCAGAACCACTCAGAGTCCTATTCAATCTATCTATCATTTTGAGTGTGAACCATTAAAAGTTACTCTCTGAGTAAGGTCTTCCAAATAGGTATTCACACATATAGGTACATATATATCTACAGTATATACTTACATATATACCTACAGTATATAGGTATATATATAGTATATACAAATATATATACCTATACAGTATATAGGTATAGCTGTTTGTCTAAATATGCTGCTGATAATGTTATAAGGAACAGCATCAGAAGCCATACTGATGACAATGTATGATATTATTGCTTCTCTTCTATCCACAAAGCTTGTTACACTGCTAAAAACATAAATTGGATTGATTTGACAGTTTGGTCTTAAGATACCTTGTTAGCTATTGCTTATCTTGTAGCACAGATCAACAACAAGTTTTTAGTTCTTTTACCAGTCTACAGTAATCAAAGAACTCAAATGTAATTATAAGCCAAATCTGGTTAAAATAAGTCTCAAGACTTCAAGTGACATTCTATTCCATCACAAAATTATCTGTTGATTTAAATGAACGGAGGTAAACTCTTTCCTCCTCCTCTGCATCTCTCTGCTTTATTGTAGCTGGTGACATCCCACTAAAAAAGGAACAATTTACAACTCAGTAGCAAGGGCTAAGTGTTGAACTGGTGAAGTACCAAGAGTGAAAATGGTACAATGGAAAAATGAAGAAAACATTTCAATTTCTCAAAAAAATGAATTTGGAATTAAAGTGCCATTGCCACCTTCAACTTATGAAAATGCATTTCATTCATCTTCTTTTCCGGTTGTCATTACATTTTCATTAGAAGAGGATATTCTTAGAGCACCATCACAACCGATACTTGAATTAGGTAACAGAATTATATCTGTAGGAACGTTATAAAAGGGTTATAAAACAGAGCGAAGTAGTTACCTGTCAGTATTAAAACAAGCAAACCAACCAACCAACAGAAGTCATTAGCATAGTATTATGGATTTAAACCAATAAAAGGAGAGCAATTTGAAATTAAGACAGTTTCTGGGCATAATTCTTGTAATTCCTTATTGCAGGTTAATGGAAGAAATGAAAATATATACCTGGAAAAAAAAACCACAACTATTTATGAAACTTTATCTATAAAAACATACTATAAAAGTAACTCCTTGTGTTTTTCAGAATGCGGAAAAAACACTTCACCAGTAACAAAAGCATTGTTTGTTGTGAAAATTCATAATATTTAAATGCTCTTCTTATGTAGTGATGTCCCTGAAGAATGCCTTAACATTGTCATAAGGAGATAAAATTCCCAAGTCTGCCCAACAGGTGACAGGGGCACAGAGCCTCTAAGTACAGCTTCCTGATTCTAGAGGGCTGATTTACAGCATCTCTAACCCCTAGGGTCTTTAGAAGGGGCTACAGTTTCCTCTGAAATACTCAGCTGGCAATGCTCCCTGCTTCCCCAAGCAACCAGCCGTGCTATGCTTCTGTTCAGCTACTGGTAAAGTTACAGAACCACACCAGTGACCTCAACGCTGCTCAGCTGCACACCATGGAAGCCTCCTGTGCATGCCAAGAACTTGTTTGTGCTGAAAACACTGAAAACGTTCCAGAAGCTAGTGTGTTGTTCTCTTGCGCAGCTACACTGACTGTACATCAAAACTTTATTCTTACTATCCTAGACTTGTGAGATGCTTAAGAAAATTAAGTTAGCATCTTGGATTGAAAACTCAAGTCTTAACATACTCCTACATATCACACATCATTTCTGATGCACAACTGTCATAGCGAGCACTGTTTTACACCTAACAATTTGCACTTAATCCTCTAGACTCAATTTTCACATCCACACTTCCACAAAACGTCATATATAACTCTCAACCTTTGGCCTTTCACACTCTGCTCTGTCATGAACTCGCACCTGTTTCTCAGTATGTTCTCCTGGATGTTTTCCCACCACTTCAAGCTCTGTATGTTCCTAGCTACACCTACTCTATTTTTGGTTTTTTTTTTTTTTTCTGTTCCTCACTTCTCCACTGATAATTCCTGTAGAGGAGAGGAGCTGTTACGCTTTATATTTTATTGGTAAAACACCGATGATTCTCCAGTTCTAGAGACTGTGTTCAGTCAGTTATTTCACAAAGATCTGCTTACTCCCATGGGCAAACGGCTGATATACTTCTGTCATCTCTTACACTAGCTATCATAATTTGCTTCCCCAAAATATATCTCTATTATTTTGTCTTTTTTTTTTTCAGCTTACTCAACATTCTAACGGTAAACTTCTTTCCCCTCTTTTATTCCAATTGATTCTGACATCTCTTCACAGTTCATCAGACACCTTAGTTTCAAGGCTTCCTTTCTAATCCTTGCTTGACTTTTTTTCCATGCTGTGGTGCTGGTTTTCTCATGTTCTAGTTTTGCACTTGTTTTGAACCACTTCCTAGGAATTCATTTTCTTTTAAACATCCTTTACCTTCTCTTTCAAACTCTCCTTTTCATGAAGCATTTTAATCTGTGTTTCTGTATGTCTCTAACATCTTAATTCAATTAAATTACTAACTCATAACACTTGTAATTCAAAGGATCAAGCATATTAGTTGGTATAAAGAACAACAACAACACACCTTGATGCTTACTTGTTGGAAGTATTAGTTATGTAAGACAAGTTCTTTTACATTCATATATCCACTTCCTAAAAACTTTTTAACTGAAGTAAGTATAATTGCATAAATTTGTACATGCATTACCGAAACCTCCCTTGTAGATTTTAAACTATTTAGCCCTCTCAGAAAATAATCAAAAAACGTTTCCCTCTATTACTTCTTATTGCTAGGAATATTGTATGACAGATTCGTATTTGAGATCGTGTTTCTTTTATGCTTCAAAAACACAAAAAGCATAATTCATCTTATTCAGGATAAATTCCACAAGCTCCAAAATCTGGGCACCAGACTATAAGAATTAAGGTTTCAGGAAAGGAAAACAAATCAGCTGAAGCAAAACAAAATGAAGCCTTAGGAGACTGATTTAATTTTTTTTTTAAATTCTCTTGACATGCATGGCTTTAAATAACTGAACAAACCAATTTTATCTGGCTTTCATCATAGAGCAGAACAGGATTACGCATAATAGTAGGATATAAAACAGATGCTAATATGCAACAAAAGACCAGCATTCTATGCCTTAATGGATGTCTAGAAAGGCATACAGTTGAGAAAATCTTAACTCCATGGGAAATTTACCAAAACAATTATTGATATGTATGTTCTGGAAGTGAGGTAACATTCAACGTTTCATAATAATTTTATTTCACTTTTTTTTTTTTTTAATACTATTGCATGAGTTCTTCTAAAAGTCTTACCTTCTTTGGAGTCCCTAATACCTGGCAAATTTTGAAGATTTCATCTACTTCACTTGTGCCTGGGAAAAGAGGTCTTAGTGTGTATAGTTCAGCCATGATGCTGCCTACTGCCCACATATCAATAGGTGAGCTATAAATAGACGATCTCAGCAAAACTTCAGGAGCACGGTACCTATGAGGATGGTAAGAAGCAATAGATAAATTAAAATGGTAAGCAGAGAAAGGTAATTCATTAAGATAATGATTAACTTCATGATATACTTACCACCTGGTAGAAACATAATCTGTATATGGTGGCTGAGATCTTAGCTCTCTAGCCAAACCAAAATCAGCTATTTTTACAAGTTCTGGACCAATACAAAGAAGGTTTTCAGGCTTCATGTCTCTATGAAAAAATCCTATACAAAAACAGACAGAAAAGAATGGTAAATAATTGTGTCATCATTTCTTAAACAGCCAGAGCCATTTCTTAAACAGCCATCCAAATTTTACTTCAGGATTATTTTGGATTTTTTTTTTCCCCTTTTTAAATTCAAAATAAAAGGATGGCAACCCCACCCCCAACACACATATTTTCCCTCCAGCAATTATTACATGAAGGATTCTTAAATTAACAAATGTAAACATTCATTAACATGCTGTAGAATATGAATTAGCTATTGCAGCAGTATCAAATAACAACTAATTTAGAATTAAATCTTTTGAAAAACAACAAGAACAAACAAACAGAACTATTTTGTCAAATTGACCATCTGATACTTGCTTCATTTATGGAATTCCTTGAACAATTTTTCACTATTTTATTTATCATCGTGACAACAATTTACAGGCACAGACATTTAAAATATATCCCAATTCTGCTCAGAAATGCTAATATTAGTAAAGCAGGCACATAAAGTTTTTTCAATGGTTAGTGGTGGCTTAAGCAGCTATATACCTGGAGAGGAGCTAAGCAGCTGAGCAAATCAGTTCTGCTGGTTAACTGGAGCTCACAATTTGTTATAAATCAATTTGATTGAAATTCACTTACTGCAGTAAAGCATTCAATTTCTGTATGCAGAAACTGGCAACCACTGTAAATAATTGGCTGAAATTATTACAGTGAAATGTAAATGTTCAAATTTGTCATACCTGTTATTCCCAAATATTTATGTTCAAAACAAAATATTAATACTGTAACTTAGAAGTGTCAGTTTTTAATATATTTTAATTTTCTCATTTATTACATGTAGAAAGGAGGAAGGGAAAGAGGATGCTAATAATCAGAAAACAATACGTGGCCTTGATCAGAAAGTCACAAAACCAGCAACTTTTGTGTATTTTATAATACTAAATGGAGTAAGTAAAAAAAATTATTTACTCCAACCCATCAACAGGCCTTATCAGGGTACATGAAAGCTAATCACAGATCACTGGGAACACTGCTGCTTAATTCACTCTGAGCTTTTTACTGTCTTTGGAAAGTTTTAGGGATACCAATGTGATGTGACGGACAAGCACTAAAGAGAGTTAAGCAAGAGAGTAAAATACTATATTTTGAAATGCAAAGGAGCTTAATGCCAGTATTTCAGAATGCAGTTTGCAGACACATTACACGTGATAATTAAAAGTTTTGTAAGTGTTGTGAAGCTTTTTGTTTTTGTTGCTAGCACACAGCACCTCATTTTTAGAATGTGCTTTTAATTGCTAGAAAAGTCTCATCTCAAAGTATTTAAATCCAAATTGTATTTGATGAGGAGACTCTTTGGATTTCTTAGTTAGCAAGTTTTTTTTTTTTTTTTATGACTTAGGGCACCATATTAGTTATGATGCCTCAAGATGAGAGAAACTGCCATCTGTAAGGTATTATTGCTCCTTAGATAGATCTCTCCGAGGAAACAGAAACGCACAGCATAGAGGCTTCTTTTGCTTGTTTATTCATCTGGCATCTACTGTAGGAAAAAATATTAAACAGTGTATGAACAATACCCAGTGCTTTCAAAAAGGAAGAATATCTGCTTATAGAAAAATAAAATGTAACTTCAGATATGGTTTAAAAAATGCACCATACTTGAAGCAGATGGAAATAATTTTATTAGAGATAATTGATAGACTTTGCTAGATATTTTTTATTCATGCTATTACTGTGCAGTATCTTCTTTTCTTAGAAGAGCACTATATAGTTAAAACTCCAGTATCAAACTTACCGTGTTTGTGGATAAAAGCTAGCCCTTGTAATATCTGATACATCATGTTTCTGATGACTGACTCAGGGAACAACTTGTTTCTGTGAAGAAAGATTAACAACTTTGCATAATTAAAATAACAACACTGTATTTTTTGTAAGACAAAATATACACACTTCCTCATTTTGCACAATATGTCCTGAACAGATGAAAACAGACCCGTAGATGAATCTGGCTGGCCTGTAGCATGCTTGAATAGATAGATGATGTGGCACACACAGTATTGGAATGAACAAGAGACTGCCCTATGTAGCAATGTAGTAGGTGTGCTACCCAGTGGCACCATTAAGGGAACCCTGACCTAGGACAGTGCTTCTCAGCTGTAGGGTAACAGTGTGCTAACATTGCTAACAGCTAACTAAGGGCTTTGTGCATAAGGAGATAAAGGTGCACGAAGGAAACACATTAAACTTGGAAGAATTCAGCAAAGAAAACGGTTACTGAAATGGCAGGTCCTACTCCAAAGTTCACCTTGAAAGTGATGACAAATAGTGCTATGTACCATTTGTCCAAGATTGCAACATCACACAATCCATACCAAGGTTTTCTCATGAACATGCATGTGTGTATGCGCAGATGACTACCCCTGCCACCTCAAGCCAAATCCGTAATTAATGCAGAATTAATGACGTTTGTACAATCCTTCATACATTAAGGAAGGCTAGCTAAGAAAAAAGAAAGGATTTGGAATTTCTCTCATGGCTTAATACATACTGAAGACATGCAAGTTATCTCATTAACAACTGAGCAAAGAGTTACTCCCAAAGGTATTGCAACGTGCAATGCTGAGCAATGCAGAATTCTACCCTCGCACAAGCAGGTGCAGCAACTCCTGTTCCCATCAGCGGGGCTGCAAGAGGGAATTCCAGTACGTTCTTCAGGATAGCATAAAAATCATTACATAAAGCATGATAGCACACTAGTTGTTCCCTAAAAGAGACATACCTGTCCTTCATTAACTGATAGAGATTTTCCTTCATGTATTCAAACACAAAGTAAAGGTGGTCATTTTCTCGTATGACTTCTTTCAGTTTTATTACATTGGCATGATTTAGCTTCTTCAGAGACTGTAAAAGAGCCAAAACAGGGTTTCAGATAACTTGACAGTGGCTTTGATTCCTTATCTGATCTAAGCCTGTAATATGTAAAAGTTTATTGGAAGAAATTTAAAAAACAAGTCTGTCTGGAAGCCTGTATTTATCTTGTAAACTCTATTTGTGTCTAAGAACAAGAAAAGAGCATTTTAAATTAATTTCAAAACAAAAACAGCAAATATATTAGTAGCAGTTTAAAACTTCCATCTCTAGGGATATCATAACTGAGACGAAGAATAACAAAACCTAAATGTCTATGTTGAAAGATAGTTCTGAACCTCTAACAGCTTTTGCTTATAGAACTCAATAAGAAAACTCAGCATTTTTTTAATGAAAATTTCATGAACAAGTATACTCCCTTATAGGTTTTCTTTTTGGAGATATATGCAATTTCCAGTACCTAAATTATAAACCTAGTCAAACCTAAGTTATAGATACCTAATTCCTCTGTTAGGGAGTTTTGTATTTACAAAAAATTAGATGCGTGAAACATGGGGTGACGTTAAATTTTAGTCCAGGTTTTCATGTGTCAGGATTTATTCTATCACTTGGCTAGCCAAAACTCCCGGTGCTTTCTACAGATGCCCCAAAGAAAAGATATGAGGACTGGATATACTGGATGGACTGGAAATCCATCAATAAAATGAAAGAGCAGGCTGCTAAAACACACCCACAAACACAAATCAAATCCATCATCTTTTCTCAAAGACAAGAGACTTGGCTACAAGACATGGCCACAGCTTGAGAATGGCAGGATATTCCGCAAAGCAGAAGCAGCTCTCGGAGTGCCATCAGCTCATGGCTTTGTGGAACCTGTCACCCCCATTTAAAGAGTTCACTAAGTTTGGCCTTATTAGGACATGGTAGATGCCCTTCTCCTTCAGGAAAACCTAACCAAACATTTTTAAATGTGGTATGTCTGCCATTTTACCTTGACTTCTCTCAAATTCATGCATTCATCCCATGAATAGAACTTTCTTTTCATTCTGAAATAAAGTCAGAGAAAAAGTATCTTCAGTGAGTAGCACAGAATGCTTTTAGAGCAAACCAAGATCCAGATATGTTTTTTCTTTTTTTTTTCTGAATATAGCACTAGCTGTATTTTGAACCAAATTTGAAACATTTTATACTACTCTTCAGCAACATAATTAAAGTAAACTCAACTCTTACATGTACTAGAAATTAACGTGTTTGATGATTAATCACTGCAAACATTTTTAGCAGAGTAGATAACCAGAAACCATGATACTACAAAGGTATTTCTAAAAGCATCAGGGACACAAATTCCTGTTGTATCATTTGAATTGTGCCCTTAATAAGGAGGAAAGCAACAGTGACACAGCACATAAAGCATGGATTTTAAAACAAGAAAAATCACTTCCTCTTGCCTACTTCGCACATTCTAGGAAATGATACTTTTGAAATCTGTGAAGTATCTTACCTGCCTAAAATTATAATTAGCCATCTGACTTGATCAATCTTTTTTACAAGCCTGTTCAAAAATACTAAATAGTGAATAGAAATTGTTTCATTTTTTCCAAGCAATACCCATACGTAAATACAATAGTCTCTAAACTAACCACTACATATAATTGTGTAATACATTTATTTGGAAGTCTTAGATACAAATAAGGATAATTAGGTGTTGCTCAGATTTTGGCACTGAGTTGTTCATGTCATATTGTTTATTGTGTTTTTGTAAAGTTCCAGCTCCTACAGTGAAACTATATAAAACTAAGACTTCATTTAAAATAAATGCATCTTCAACCAAAACTGGCCCCCCCCCAAATCCCAAACTTGACATTCACACAAAAGAATTCCAAGTCTTGAAATAGTGAAAATGAAAAACATCCCTCACAAATGTTTTTTTTTTTTTTAAACCAAAATAATAAAAAAATCACAAAAATAATCAAATCAGAGATTTTCCTTTGGGTATAGATTCATATTACAAAGAGGCAACAGTACTAGCAGTACATGGAGAAAGCTAACACTCCCAGAAATTCTCAAAACAAACAAACAAACAAAAAAGAATCAGTCAATTACATTCCAATTACCCTTCTGCAGCTTTTACTTCGCAGATAACTCTTTAAAGTTATCTTTTCAGAAAGATGACTCCATAAAAGGACATAAGATAAATCCATAAAAGGAGGAAAAAAATCTCAGCAATATACAGTTTTTAGTACTTATGTCTTGGATCTTGCTTGTAATTCTGTAGGGAGCATCCCCACACCTCTAATGCGATTTTTGTTGTTTTGTGATAATCTTTTTAAAGAAGTATAGCAATGCTGATGGATAAGCACAATACAACTTTGATAGCTCCAAGGAGATACCTTATATTTATCTGACAAGACTGTTACCTGCTATTTATAGTTGTAGCAGTATCTGACACTTATGTGGTATGTAAAGAGATTTGGGGAGTGGGGAGGTATTTCACATCTATCCATTAAGACAGTTGTTACCAATTTTTACAATTCATATAAATATAAAAACTCCCTAAACAACCCCCTGCACGTTGTTTGTTTTTTCCCTTGGTGTAAAAACAAAACAAAACAAAAACCTAACAACACTTTACAAGGAAGCACATACTAACAGAACAAAGGCAGCATGTAATTTAGTATGCCAATATGCCAAGTTATACAAACTGATGTGTCTCACTGGTGATACACCAACTTAGGAGCCTGACCCACACTCAGTTAGGCAACTGAATTACATAAATAAATAGATTTTATGTTCATTTCCATAAAAAGAGACATTCTTTTTTATTGTACACGCCAGACACTAATAAAGTGAAAACGTTCAGCTTGTGCAAGTATCTACTGAATTTAGATGTTACATACCGTTTGATAGCCACAAGTTCTCCTGACTCGTTGCTCTTTCCCATCAACACACTGCCATAGGTGCCATCACCTAGTTGCTTCATGATTGTGTAACGGTTCATTTTTTTTAATTATTTTTTGAAGACCAGGATAGCCAAAAGCTTATGAAATTCTAAATGTCTTAAAGGATGTCTTAAAGGATTTTGTGCTTTTTGGTTTTCTTAGAGAGCCTCTTCGAGGCTGCTTTAGGATGCTGGATGTCTTCTCATAACTGTGCAGGATAGTCACTAGTCTCCTCCAAATTTTGAGATGCAGATATAAAGTTTGAGAGAGAGAAGAGCACGACCATTCTCAACTGATCCTTCAAAAAAAACCAAAAAAACGAGAGAGAGAGAGAAAATAGATAAATATGTAATTGCACAGTATTTTAGGCAAAGACACTCTACAATTGGTATCTAAGAATAATAACTCCAGACCTGTATGCGTTCCTTAAATAGAACGCTTCAATATAAGTAGTTCTTTTCAGTCCTTCAAGCCACAGGAGGTGCCTAGTCTAGGATTAGAGTTAGAGTAAGCAGTGGAGAGTCAAGATTACTGCCATAATCCCCTAGAACCACAGAAGCATGTTTAAGGCTGGTGTCCTCTGATGGATCTCCCTAATTTGCATGCAGAGGTAGGTTCCTAATCTGCAGCAACGGCAGGGCTGAAGTTCGGGAACACAGGCAACAGAACCCAAATCTTGTACAGGGTGCTACAGTAAATCCAGGGCTGGTGCTTGCTGGTCTGAATGCCGAATTATGGGAAGTGTGGGAATTATGCGAATTATGGGAAGAATATGCCGAATTATGCAAGCAGGCTCGCTTAAAGTTAGTGAGGAAAGGACATGAGAAAGCAAGATAAACGCGGCATTCGTTGCCAAGGTAAATTGAGTTCTTACAAATTTACTCGAATATTTCACTCTTAAGTTCACAGAATTCTTGGTCTATACTCACAGCTAGGAATCGGCACAGTAATGGTTGAAGAGTTAAATTTATTCTTCAATTTCACAAGGCCTGCATAAGTAACTATAGAGCTCACATGCATTGGTATGGAAGACTTGATCTGAATTTTCATTTGGAAAAGAAAGCACATTAAACAATGCTGATTCTTCAAATTTATGTAAATCTTAATTTGAACCCCAATCCAAACTTGAATCCTAACCCTAGCTTTCATGATACACAATATTATGTCACCAGCGTTTAAGAGTTAGGAGTGTTCCCATGGGTCTTATTCACAAATCCTAACTCTAACCTCAGCTCTGGCTGCCTCCTAGACACAATCCTGAAAGTCAATACCGAGGCACTTAGACAAACGCCCAGAAGTCATCCATTTATTTATGTAGTCCTAGGAAAATCTAACAACTGCTCACTGCAGCTTTTATTCTCTGTAACACAAATGCTTAAATGCAAACGAACCACCTACTGCTAAACAAATTCCAGCATTATCTCTATCTTTTGCCTCTGCTGTCTGAAAATTCAAAATAACACTCGAATCAGCTGACATCCACTGCCAACCTACCTCTGCAGGAGATGCAGAATTCAGCATGCAGCTTTGTAGTCCTTATGCTTATGCCAGAATTAGCTACAGGCTGGTAAGGCTGTCCAAACAGATTAAGGAGCTCAAATTCAGCCAGTAACAAACCTCAGGCTTGAGATTTACAGGTCTGGCAAAATGCAACAATAAAACTGGTCCCTTAGGAGTGTGAACACAGCATGCTAGAGCAGACATCTGCTGCATAAAAGAAACAGCTGTGTGGACTGTGCATTGATGTTTCTGAGCTGTTGTTACTTGAAATGCTGCTTCCCCGGAGAAGTTGTAACGTGCACCTCGTTACTTGCTGGTGCTTCTGTTACTGGGGAGGAATCTTGCACTAGCTGTCATGATGCCAGTAATGAACGGCCCTGTGGAACAACCTCAGTTTATAATCTTTGCACCAGACAACAACCAGTTCGGCAGTAAGAAGTTTTATATATATATATATAAATTTATATATTTATATATAAAGAAGTTTTTATCCATCCCGGAAAAAAGCCCTTTCTACCATAAAGTGAGGTCACTGGTTAAGAGCATATTCTATAGCAAAGTCCAAAACAAAACAAAACAAAAAAAAGAAGAAACTTACAATCACAGACAATTAAAATTATGTCTTCATATTAGTCCAATTTAAAATGCAGACATATGTTTTCTGCCTACTGTGTTTCTCACAATTCAGCTTTTTATCTTATTCCCCAAAGTTCCTACATGCAGACTAGTACCTTGAGTGCTATTTCTTCAAGGAGACTATTTGTTGGCTGCAGTAATAAGCAGATGATCAAGCTGACACTTACTAGCTAGTCATCTCTTGCTATTTTCTGATTGTAAGGTTGTATATATACACACACACACATATAAACTTCCTGAAGATCTTCTAATACACATTTTAAAACAGTATTAGCCTCTAAAGCAATGATGTAGTGTGCATGCATTTTGTGTATTGCAGTGAAGTTAAATGTAGGAGTTAAATGTGACTGCACTTCCCTGTTTCAACAAACCTAACTGTAGCTTGTTAGGACATGGTTTTCAGGAGGAATTCCGCCGTATCTGTCAAAAATGGCCTTAGCCTGGAGTTGTATACATTAGAAGTTTTGAAGAACTCATATGTGTATCTACATTTCATGCCCAACTTTCTGCTCTCTTAACAAAGTGAACTAAAATACCAAGAAAGAAAACTCTGCATTTGTAACAACCAAAGACCCAGATCTAGATACACACCTCAGGTTTTGACCTTTAAGTCCTCTGATTTTGGTGCCTAAATCCTGTCTGCTTTCCAAGACAATTCAGGGTTATAAATTAATCACATGCTTTTACAATTACTCCGTTTGGCCAGTTGTCGCTATTATTTTAGCATATGCACTGGGAACAGCACTACATAATTCACTTCTTCCCTCCAAAATTCCTACGTAATGTAACACATCTCAGGCATAATAAGCGTACATTTTGTCTGATCTGGCAAATACTTTATTGCCTTATTCCTCTTCTTATGTATCTTGTATGAATGTATGTATGTACTGTCATACCTGCCGCACACATTCACCACCACGGATCCAGACCAGGCCACTTCACAAATGACTCTTGCGAACAAGTTTCCTCGGGTACTTACAGTCAACAAAAAGACGGAAAGGAGGCAACTCACAGTGAGACATCACCAATTGAAAACTAACCAAACGCAGCGGAAAAATGCCAGTGTGTATCACACTTGACTCCAGGCTCTTCTCTTTTGTACCAGCCCGGGGAAGACCCAATCTACCTTTACTTGGTACTGCAGGCCTCTGACATGTTCTTTGGTATCTCAACGCTTATGTGGTATCATTTCCTCGGTTGCCTGAAGCTCTAAAATGTAAAATTGTTGTAATAGTCTCGTCTACCAAACTGACAAGAGAAATCCTATTGTTTTACGCCCTTACTGACATACTGCCCGTAAGCTCTTCACATGGGATTAAAGAGGGATGAAAGCAGGGGACAAAGAGAAGACAGAATGCAGCAGAGCCACAGAATCTGGTAATTTGTGTAAATGTAGAACTACTTAATATGTTAAGCTCATTTTCACTTTTCCTGTGTTTCTGGTGTTTTTACTTTAGGCAACAGCAATAACCTTAAATGAATGTAGATATTCCGTTTTCAAAGGTAATTAATAATGGCAAAGTATCAGGGTGAAACAATGAGTATAAAATGCAAAATACGTAACACAGCAAGCCGAAGGGATTGCTCAAACTGTTCAACTGTTGTATCGGCCTTACGCGACAAGACTCAGCTCTAGCCACAAAATCAAGCCTGAAGAAGGCACACGGTGCCCAAAGTAGAACACAAACAACTGAATTGACTGAGTTGGAAAAAAGCAAAGCTGCTGAAGTGCTAAACAACGACAGAGCACACGCAACACGGAAAGGAGGAAAGGACAAGGGGAAGGAGGCTACAAGCCTTCATCGGAAAGGCCCCGAAGTGTGACCCCCAGAGGGCACTGCGCAGGCGAAAGGAGGAGGGACACTACGATAGCTGGGTGTCAGAAACCAGTAACATAAATCCTGCCCTGTCTTGGAAAAACGCGTGAATATGTTTATCACCGTACCACAAATAAGTCCTCGTTGTCTTGCTTAGGTGTACACGTTGGGTGGAATTATCCCTCGCTTACCCAGCTCTGTTAATAAAGAATACCCGCTTCCTAATTCTCCAAAATGAGTCCTGGAAACTTGCATCACTTTTTGCGTTTCAAGGGTTTCTGCTGTACCTGAATTACGTGTTAGCGAATATCTCTGAGCTGCACGCTAAGCCGGCTACAAAAATTAACAAAGAAACTCGAAAAGGCCAAACCCATAATAAAAGCAGCGAACGGGACGCGGCCCAGCGCGGCGGCAGGGCGAGTAAGCCAGAGGCAGTGCCACCCACCTGCGCCCGGGAGCCGCAGGAACCCCCACAGCCGCGGGCAGAGCACGGCGCTGCGCACGGCGAGCGGGGCGCGGGGCCAGCCGCCAACTGCTGCCAACCGCCGCCGGGCCGCGCTGACGCGTCGCCGGGGCGACGCCGTGGCGCTGGGCGGGACCTGCCACCTCCGGGGAGGGAAGGGAAGGGGAGGGCAGGGGACGGGAAGGAGAGCGGGCAGCGCGCGTGCGTGGTTGCGGGGGCGTACAGTTGCGGGGTTGATAGTGCTGGGAGAGTTCTCCAAGATTATCTGGTCCAAGCATTGCCGTACAGCCACCATCACCCACTAAAACATGTCCCTAAGTACCAGGTCCAGCCTTGCCTTGAACACCCCCAGGGAGAGTGATGCCACCTCCTCCCTGGGCAACCCGTTCCAATGCCTGACTACTCTTTGGGAGAAGAAATGTCTCCTCATTTGCAACCTGAACCTCCCCTGGTGCAACTTGAGGCCATTCCCTCTTGTCCTATCGCTAGTTACCTGTGAGAAGAGGCCAACCCCCAGCTCCCCACGCGTTTGTTTCAGGAAGCTGTAGAGAGCAATAAGGTCTCCCCTGAGCCTCCTCTTCTCCAAACTGAACAACCCCAGTTCCCTCAGCCGCTCCTCACAGGACTTGTGTTCCAGGCCCTTCACCAGCTTCGTAGCCCTTCTCTGGACACTCTCCAGGGCCTCGATGTCCTTCTTGTAGTGAGGGGCACAAAACTGAACACAGTACTCGAGGTGCGGCCTCACCAGAGCAGAATACAAGGGGACGATCACCTCCCTGGTCCTGCTGGCTACACTATTCCTGACACAAGCCAGGACGCTGTGGATTTCACTCCGTTCACCACCATGCTCTGGGCCCGGCTGTCCAGCCAGCTTTCAAGCCAGCAGAGTGTACCTGTCCAAACCATGGGCCTCCAGCTTCTCCAGAATACTATGAAAGACTGTGACTGTATCAAAGTCTTTGTTGAAGTCTAAGTAGACTACATCAACAGCCTTTCCCTCATCCACCAGGCAGGTCACCCAGTCGTAGAAGAAGATGAGGTTGGTCAGGCAGGACTTGCCTTTCATGAACCCATGCTGACTGGGCCTGATCCCCCGGTGGTCCTGTATACATTGCGTGATTGCATTCAAGACGACCTGTTCCATCCCTTTTCCTGGCACCAAGGTCAGGCTGACAGGCCTGTAGTTGCTTCTGTGATTCTGTGATCCACAGCTTCTCTGAGCAACGTGTTTCAGTGCCTCACTAACCTTACAGTGAAGAATTTCCTCCTAATGTCTAATCTAAATCTATCCTCTTTTAGTTTAAGACCATTCCCCCTTGTCCTATCATTTACCCAAGTAAAGAGTCTTTCTCCATGCAGTTTCTTAGTAGTCCTTTGTAACCAAAATTTCCCCAGTGTGTACAGAAGACACGATTAAAAAAAATGTATATTTAGTGTCTGAGCCAAAGGGTAGTTTTGAGAGTGAGGTCTCACCTGAAGCTTTAAAGCTCAAAGCTTCTTATTCTTTAAATGCTTTTTGAGGTCAAGAAGAAGAGACAACACGGTAACTACAAGGGATACTATGGAGGGAGAGGCAGAAGTTCAGATTTGCTCAGCTTCACCAGGCTGTCAGCAAAAAAGGGAAGCTGTCCCAGTTACACCTTTTTTCTCCTGTTTGTCGCTGGCCAGGGTGGTGACAAGGTGCTGGGTCAAGCACCGCTGACAGATGAATTGCTTCTGCCTTTAGTCAGCTGTGCGGAACAGGAGGCTGTGGGAAGCAGCACTTTGGAGCCCAGAGGACTCAGCAACTCGAACAGTTTGTTGAAATGACAGCACAAGGATTAATAGTATATATATATAATTTTTTTTTTCCCTGAAACAGAATATGTCCATTTCCTTTACTGAAGTAAAAACATCAGAGATGCCTCCTGGGTACAACGAAGCGCAAAGATGAGACCTGGACATGAGAAGCGTTAAAGCAGCGTCACCCCACGGGCAGAACTTGGGCCATGGTTCAGTGACATCAGCTGTGTTTTGCAAAGCGTTCTCACTTCTCTGTGGGGACATAAGCGCGTGGGCATAGCTAATTTTCTGAGTTTGATCTCATACCAGGGATTACCTGCTGTTTCACAAAGCTGCTCTTCCGCTTGCTTCTGCATTGTGGAAAAAAAAAAAAAAAGGAGAAAAAAAAAAAAAAGCTCTCAAAATAAGAAACACGAGTGTGTTTTTTTCCTCTACTTGAAATAAACTCCAAATAGTGGGACATAGAGGATGGGAGTGGTGAGACAGTGCTGGGAAGCAACCAAAAGGCAAGGCTGATGTTTAAATAATTTCAATACTACTTCTGCAGAGGCGCAGCAATTGAGTAATTTCTGTTAGTGGTGTCCTGCACCTGCTGATTGCCAGTGCTTTCTGTAACACTCCCTGATGCACAGAGGCAGGAAGGCTGCACTGTAGTTATGACAAACTGCAATATGCTTCAGAGCTATATGGCAAGCACTGCAGCCCAGTCACTTAACCCCTCATTTTGTCACAAAGACATTAAGAGAGGTGCTGGGCTTTGCTCTTTCTGTGAAGCAGGAAAACGAAGGAAAGCCATCAGGCTGGAATGGCAGGGGTGTTTGCGAGTCCTGCAGAAGGACCTCTGAGAAGATCCTGGTGCACCTGCTTGCCTGCTCATTTTACACAACAAGATTAGCAGACCCACTACTAATTTTCTGTTGAAAGAACCCTCTTTGGCTGCGGCCCATAAAGGTATCAACGCTTTGCTGAAATGCCAGCATAAGCACCTGAAACCAGCTTCTCACAACCGGCAGTACAACAAGTGACAGCAGGTATGTAGAAGTTAGTAGGGATTGTGTGAACTTTATTTGGTTGCCATTGCTTTGAATGAGTTTGATCCAAACAAGCAACATTTCTTTGTGATGTTTATTCACACCTGTATCATCCCACTGATCTCTGTCTTGCATGTGGGCTCTTGCAAGCTCATGGAGGTGTCATGTTGAAATGTGCTCTCCATTTTGCACAATCCTAACCATAGCACTACATAAACAGCAACTGATCTGCCCTTCCTTTGTTCAAGAGCGATGGCCAGATACTTACTTTATGCGGCTAGAAGACCTCAGACAGTTGTCCAGACATGGGACAACACCATACACTGCTCTTGTTAGTTCTCAGGCAGATGGGTTTTAACACACCTGGACTAACTTTTCACCCTGTGTCTTGGGAGGATGTCCTGGTTTCAGTTAGGACAGAGTTAAGTAGCTCATAGTAGCTGGTAGGGTGCTATGTTTTGGATTAGGATGAGAAGAGCGCTGATAACATGCTGATGTTTTAATTGTTGCAGAGCAGTGTTTACACCAGGCCAAGGACTTTTCGGCTTCTTGCTCTGTCCTGCCAGCGAGCAGGCTGGGGGTGCAGCAGGAGCTGGGAGGGGACAGACCCAGGACAGCTGACCCAAACTGGCCAAAGGGGTATTCCATACCATCTGACGTCATGCTAAACAATATATAGGGGTGGCTGGCCGGGGTGGGGGGGCCGGCTGCTCGGGAATAGGCTGGGCATCGGTCAGCGGGTGGTGAGCAATTGCATTGTGCATCACTTGTTTTCTTACACATTATTATTGTTAATACTATTACCATTATCACTATTATTATTATTATTGTTATTATTATTTTCCTGTCTTAATAAACTGTCTTTATCTCAACTCACAGGCTTCACTTTCCCGTTTCTCTCCCCCATCCCAGAGAGGGAGGGGGGAGGGTGAGCGAACGGCTGTGTGGTGTTTAGCTGCCAGCCGGGTTAAACCACAACAGAGGAACAACCCAATGCTGAAGGTCTCAGTTGTCTGCTTTTTCTGTGTAACCGACACTGAGAACAATAGGAGTGGCACAAAATGTGTAATTCATTTCTTTAGAAGGCCTCCTGCACCTCCAGAAGTGCACTGTGTCTCCTGCTAAATGGTCTGTCTCAAGAGGTGTGATCCACCTTTGTGAATGGGAGTAGCTCAGGTGGATTAGATAACTCAAAAAGACTAAAAAACAAAGCAAAACAAGCAAACAACATGAAAAAAAATCCAGACACCTCCCTCCACTTGCCCCCCTCCTCCCCCCCCCCCCAAAAAAAAAGTAAAAAGTAGGCTTAGAAATCATATTCTGCTCTGCTGCATCATCACTGTCTCCAGAGAAGCCCTGGTTCCCACCTGTAGAGCTCAGAGGAACACTTACATCTGTCTGCAGAGATCATGAAGACCTCCCCATTGGGTGTCCCAGAGGAGAGACACCAGTGAGCTCAGCAGACACAAGATGCTGGGCTGCCAGGCTCTGTCCCCCTGGCAGGACCTGCTGCTGAGGGCAGGGGCTAGCAGCAGAGGGGACCAGGTGCCAATGCCCACATACAGGTGCCCACATCGGGTCCGTGACACATGGCCACGCCTGGCAGGTACATGTGTTGAGAAACATCATCGAGAAGCCTCTTGTCTCTGGAAAGGATCCATTCAACACACTTGTGCTTTTAAGCCTTGCCATTAAAAGGCTGCTTTTTTGAGTATAAAGGGCATCCTCAGCCTGGGGACAGCTGGTGCTCTGCCTCAGTAGGGCCCTTGTTGTCCATATGAAGCCAGAGCCACAGGTGGCTGAGCTCTGAAAGCACATTTTTTCCACTCCTCAGCTTTGCTGTGACAACTGGAATTTGTTAGGTGAGGATGCCTGCTGTGGCACAGGATGCGGGTGGCCCATGCACTCCTCTCTTGTGCTCGAGGAAGGGCCAGAAACCCCATCTGAATGGTAAGATGAATGGAAAAGCAGCTACTCAAGGACCGAAGGGAGCACATCTTTCTTCAAGGATGCTGCTTTGCTTGGGAAGCAGACTTTTAAAGATAATTCTGCAGCTATATAAAACAGCAAAGAGGCATTTGATTTCAGCTTTTTTTGTGTGTGTACGGAAGCTAACATTGCTTTCAAATTGCTATATTTTGGAGAGAAAACTATGTGCTGCACTAGATTGTATCCATCTGATCTTTTAACCACAAAGGGTATTGAACAGACAGATTGTTGCAGATGCTTGTGCACAAAAGGCAGTGGTGTCGGTGTAGAGAAAGGCTGCAATAACATTCAGGGATTTTTTATTTGCTCAAGTGGATGTGGTGAGGTAATTGCTACCCTATCTTTGTACCGTGTTAAACAGTTGTTGTGTTTACTAGACAGGAATCCACACCCAAAAAGTAGCAGTAGGTGGTACATCAGTTGAGAAAATGCAGCCAAGTTCTGCTTAAAAGGAAGTATTTCAAGAGCATAGCATAACAATTTAAGCATACGGGTACAGCAACAAACTTTATACCAGTATATTAACAGCACAAAATCCCTACAGCCTATCCTAGCATTTTAACACATTCAAAGCATAAATTGCAGTGGTCTAATTTCTCCAAAATCAATACAAAATGGAGTAGCTTACATCTTTGTTTAAGATTTTCATGAAGTTTGGGATCTGCTGTGAATATCATCTCAGCTTTTTTAGTCAATTTGCCTCACTTTATTTTTTTTCTCCTTATAAGTTTAGAAGGCTTTATATCTTAATTTTTATTCTACAGCCCAAATGACTCCATATATTTTGGAGTACAGAAGAAAGATCTCAGTTCTGTGTACAGGTATAGCATTATATACTTATAAACTCAAACTTTGGCTCAGCCTTTCTGGGTGGTAACTTGTTATTTTCTTAGCTTAGTATGTGGGCTAATTACCAAACTGATGTTGCTCACCTGAATCAGTTCTTTTTCTGTAATCTGAAGCACCTGGAAGAACTGCCATAAAATTTTAAAAGAGCCCAGTGAGGTAGACAGCAAATACATTAGAAGTCAATGCAAGTTTGACGCAGATATGTTAATTTAGTCTTTTGATAAATTCTACTTGCAAGAGGCTTGAATTTTCAAAATGCTGAACAACCACCCACTACTGAAACAGGATGCTGTTCACTGAATTCCTGTGGGAATCAATTTCAAGTGTCAGACTGCATATATTGTTTTCATAAAAATACAAAGTTGAAGAAAGAAATACTCATTATGTATGACTTTTTTAAAAACCCAAGAGTTTGTACACCATGCTTTACAAATAAGATTTGGTTACTGGTTTATGACAGCACTACAAGGTTCTGCATGTCGAAGCCAACTAGCCAGTTGCTCATGGTAATGTTATCTTGTTTTTAAATGCATATTTATTAAAAGCACACAGTAGCAGGCTGTTACTTAAAACATAGCCAACGCATAATAAAAACATATTTTTCCAAAATATATGAGCATCCAAAAAGTTAAAATACTTGATAACTAATATTAATAATAAATGCTGTCACCCTGACTAAACCCCAGTCTACATAGCTTTCTTGCTAGGCATACATTGTTTAGGTATGGTTTTCATTACACAGCACTAGACAGCTTCCAAAATGCATAATATTTAAACAAGCAGTATTTATGTTGGGCCTATTGGAGAATGAATTCAATTATCTGAGAATCTGGGGATGCAACTTTTTTTGTTTAGCTCAGGGTCTCTGGAAATTGTTTTTTGGCCTCTCATTTTGTCAGTTGTTTCATTCCCAGTAGACCACCACTGTCATGGGAGGTTGATTGCAGAGAGCAAAAAAATGCCAGGAGAAATCCCTTGGAGGAAAGAAAGACCTAATGGTGAGGCAGAGAGAAGAAAGGTAACCAGGAAGGTGCATTCACATTAGCCTGCTGCTGTCAAACAAAAAAGCAGCTTCCATGAAGTTTTATCATTTCTTTTTTCAGAAAAAGACAATTAGTCCTTCTATTCATCAGGACTGTGGCAGGTGAATGGATCATTCAGGTGGATTATCCTGCAAGTTGTCTTACTGTCTCTTCTTTCCATTGACCGCAATCTACACCACCTCCATCATCATCTTTTCCTATCCCCTGGGGAACATTTTCTTTTTACAGCTGGAGCACCGCACCCCTCCAAGCCCGCAGCCTCAGGCAGGAGTGGTGGCTGTAAGCAGATCGCAGCCTCCAGCAGAGGCCATTTGCTTCCACAGGTGCCGTGCCACCGCACAACCTTCACCTACTTGGGGCTGGACATCTCATACCATTTTAATGGTACACATATTGAAATTCTGTGGGCAGTATGCTTCGCTCAGTGCCAGAAAGGCAATTCTGGGGGATAAGTTGTTGCAACACACTGCTTCCTCACTTCTCCTCAATTCCCAAGCCATGTATACGGTCAGTGCAGTCACGCATTTATTTCCCAGTTTGAGTTAATCATTCTGATGTCATTTAGGCAGCGTTTAGCCAATATTCAGCACTTTCCAACCTTAAGTCCTGTCCTTCATGCTCCGCGTAGCTGTTCCCTAGTGGTAGCCCATACCGATAGGTCTCCACGCTCTCGGCTGGTTCAGCCTTTGCAGGGATTGCATCATGCTGGTAGAGCAACGCTGACTTGATCATCCCAAAATCTTCCTGATTCTTCATCCCTGAATAGATAGCGCCCGAGACATTTTCAGCCACGTGGGTATAGCTCTGAAGGTTGTTCATATCGCAGAGGTTGTTGCTGCATTTCAGCGCAGATGGCTTGTAGGCCCGGTAGGACACTTTTGTGGTAGTCGTGATGACGGTTTGTAATGGTGGGGCTATGGGAGAGGGGCTGGTACCATACCTGTTGGGGTACTCACAACAATAATAAGGGTGGTTAGCCCTTGTTTGCATCTGACCATAGTCGCTCCTTTCTCTGTCGGCAGTTTTCCCCCGAACTGGTTTCAATCCATAAAGCCTACCAGTACTATCAAAGCTCTTGTCATTGCTGGCCAAAGAACTATAGTGAGATCCATTCAAATTGACGGGGTCAGCATCAGTGGGAGGATTTGCTGGATCTTTGTAAAATGATGGGTAAGGACCGGAGCTTATAAAAGTAGGAACTCCAAACTCATAGCTGCACGGTCTGGACACATAGATCCTTGGATTGGGGCACTTCTGGTATGGCGATAGCTGGTCCTCTTGGAAGCTGGCTGAGTCATAAGGTGCTTTGTAGAGGTCAGCGTTTTGTGGCCAGGGGTAAGACTGAGTTGGAATTGAAAAACTGGTGTCTGTGATGATGCTGACTCTTTCTGGGCCATCCATGCAGGGCAGATTCTGCACGTTATTGACGTAACCACTGCTATCATGGTATCTTCCCACCTGGAAAGGACAAGATCTTTGAGATTTGGGAATGGATACTGCCCACATACACATCCTGACACTTGCACTAGTACTCATTTCAGTCCCAAGCAAACAGCTGTAGCATGGTATAAAGCTTTGTTTTGCCTTGGGCTTCCCAGTATTCATCTCTGACACCTCTCTAATTGACTGAAAACCTTGACTTACCTCTGAGTTTAGAGGTCTCTTTTTCTGGGACTGGTGAGAAGAGGATATTTGCTTCTTAATTGCACTTCGCCTTGCCTCTGCCTCCAATTTACTCTCTGGCCTAGGGTGGTCGTGGACTCCTTTAGCCTAAATAAGGATAATGAAAGAACTAGATGCAAACTGGAAGGAGGCAAGAGAAAACAAAATGCAGTAGAAGAATGAGAGAGAGAGAGAGAGAGAGAGAGAGAGAGAGAGAGAGCATAACCTGTGGCCTGTCACAGGAGAGTACAGAGAAGAATCTAAAGAACAAGGGGGGATTAAATTTTAAAAATAAATAAAGCCCAGCTGTGACCTGCAGGTAGACAGAAGTAAGAAGTGAGGGAGGAGAAGTCAGTGATGACTGCAGAGCTGCAAGGCTGGGTGATGAAAAAGCAAAGCTGCTACCCACATCTATGACATTCAGGAACAGCTGATCAGAACCAAGGGGGTGGGGGATGCACTATAAATTTAGTTTAGTTGGTTGACAGAACTCCATGATCCTAGTTCTGCATTATAACACCCGCCACTAAAATGGCAACAGGCTTTAAAGAGGTTTCACACTAACGGATGACAAATATTATTTACTTTGAAAATCATAACCACATTTTGGAAATCTATACCCAGGAAAGCCATCCAGAGATGGTCTGCTATTGAAGCTGCTGTGGATACAAACTTATGTATGCAAAACTATATTCACATATGACAAAACAACATATGCTACATGTACTTACCCATTACACTTTCCAACGTGGACTTTCAGGCAGTCCCTAATACAAACTGGAAAACTTAAAACTATTTTAAAAATGATATCCTCTATCAAATGCAAATTCCAACTGAGAATTTATCAACAATTTTATCAAAATCTTTTCAGTTTTTGCATTTTTATGATGCAATGTCTGAATAATAACAATTATAAATAACAGATGAGAATTAGGGAATGTGGCCAATTTGCTTCCATTTACTGATAGGAAAAACAGAGTTCACTGGAGTCTGGGTAGGAAAAAAAGCCCCAAATCCAGCAGAGAATGTAAGCTCAAAACAGAAGGGTTTGGTAAATTTTTGTCCTAGTACTGCTAAAAAACAAAACAAATAAACAAAAAAAACCCCACAAACATCATCACAAAGTTACAATACCACCTTCTAAATACCCTTTGTCTGGTGAGCTTTTAAAACCTTTTAGAATTCAAAGGGGTTTTTTCATATGTAGTGGAATTTTTGTTTGAAATTATGTAGTTTAAATGATGCTTTCATTTCCCCATTTATTTATCTTAGTAGGAAATAAATCTTAGGTCCTTGGTGAGATTCAGTCAGCAGACATGTGCTAAGGTGCAGGACAAGCTTTGTTCATATCTGTTTACTATAAACAAGAGAACTTTAGACCTCTATAATGATGTTACAGCTAAGATGGAAAAAAGTTACCCCTCAAGTACTGCTTTTTTAAAAGACAGGCAAGCGTTACTGTTTTGTGTGTTATGGCCAGGTTTGTAATACAGAGGAATCCAGGCACGGGGCCGAACTCCTCTGTACTCACCATGCTCGGTGGTACACACACACACAAAGAGGAAAAAAAAAGAGAAAAAAGGAAATCTTTCTGGTTATGGATATATTTACGTGCATGTCTGTGCACATGCATATGCATGCTTTATACCTGGAAAAATATTGCTTTGCCATCCAGCCTCCAGAAGTTAGTGACCGGATAGCCGCTGTGCCCTCGGCAAGGAATGAGCTCAAGGGCCGCGTTGCAGTTTGGACAGGCTTTCTCTGCAAAAACAGATCGAGAAACTTCTGAAAAACACTTGTTCAAGGCAACGGTGCGATCAGAGAGTGAATGGAGCACAAGAGCAATAGGACAAGTCCTTCACTGAAATTCAGATTGAGATACGATATTCCAGTAAATGGGATGCAGACTACCGAGCAGAATTGAATAGTATGGACTAGAGCTGCACAGGTGATATAGCTAATGACTGAAAGGACGATAGGTCCATTTGCCTGTAGCTATTTGCAGGCAGATGTTGACAGAATTTGGAACTAATTTGCTCACACTTCTTGCAACACCACCTTAGTCTGCATGCCAGAAAACAACCTGGCCTCTGTTTAGAAGTCAGCCGGCCCCAGCTGACGGAAGGGGGGTCCCCAGGCACCCTGTCCCACCCCAAGCCCCCCTCACTTTGCTGCTTCTGTCGAGCCTTGTCACATATGGCGGGGCGCAGCTGCAGCCTGGCACCACCGGGCAGGGTGCAGCTCCTGGCGCACACCACCACCCCCAGACAGGACTTCTTGAGGATCTGGCAGTTGTGGTTGTTGGTGTTGCGCATGGCCCAGCCACTGAGGTGCCTCTGCGCGTTCTTCTCCTCGCTGGAGTAGATGAGGCGCACGTAGCCATCCGGCCAATCCTGGAAGGCGTCAAAGTGCTTGGGCTCCTGCAGCAGGGAGAGCAAAAGGACGGGGCATCGCAACACAAGGTTGTCATCCCATTGCAAAACGCACAACAGGAGAGGGAAGGCTCTTTCTGTGACCTCTCATGCAGCAAAAGCCAGAAGCAGCAGAAAATGTTTTTGGAAGAACAGCGTATTCAGAAACAGTCTGTGAAAGGGGAAAGGCAGCCTGGGCTTCCATGTCATGAAAGAAAGTCAGGCCTCCTTCCCCTTTAGAATCACCATTGGTAATAAGAAGGTCTGTTGTCACCAATGCCTCTTTGCTGTAAGGTGGCCCAGATGTAGGACATCAGCCTCGCTACCAGCACCTGTGGGCTGCCCCACCACACCTGTGCCCACACAGGACGGGAGCTGCCCTGCTTCTGCTTGCTATTAAGTTCTCTCCATGGGGCCACGCACCCGCAGGCTGGAAACTAGAAGTTTTAGCTAAGCAACAGTTGCTTGCAGTGCATCTAATGCAAGATGAACAGGACTCTTGCAAAACAAACAAAAAAACAATTGCAAAAGCATGCAACTTTGTACATTGCAGTAGATGCGTGGTGGTCCAGAGAAAGACCGTTTCCATTTGGGATGTCACTGGCTTTCCAGCATTCCTTACCAAAATGTGATTAACAGAACAATGAAAGAATGACTGAGATTTTAAACTCCAAATATTTTACAGTGCAAATAGAATTCCCACAATGCCCATTTAACATATATATACACCACATGTGAGCAATCCCAGTGAATTCAGGGATTTACAGAGCATTTACATCCAGCATTTACAGAGTTAATCATTTCTGTAATTGCATGAGATGCGCAAAATTAAATATATTGCGAGATGAAAATTGCTTGGGTTAAAAATGCATTTGGAGCTCACAAACCGAGGAAAAAAGTGAATGTCATTGACAAATCTATTTAATCAGACACATCAGCAGACAGATGCAATATTCAGATGGTTTAAATTATAGTGGAAAAAGATCGATCTGAGCTTCCTTTAGCATGCCTTTAAATGGGGAATGAGGGAGAAGGAAGCTAGTCCAACAGCAAGGACTGCTTTAGGAGTTCATACACAGCTGCCTGAGGTTTTGCATTAAATCCCTGCCTTTATTTCAGGCCATCAGCAGAACCGCTCAAGAACCCTATAACTGCACTGGGAGAGATTTTGCAAGGCAACAGCTGAGCTTGGTAGGAAGTAGTACTGAGGAATTAAAGGGGCTGTAAAACATAGCTCACTGGGAGGGTAGAGACATCCTGGAGGGCTTCAGGCCCTGGGGGAAAACCCCAACAGCGTCCTGATCCCATCACAGGGGGGTTCCCCAGTTTCCTGCTGATTTCCCGTGCCAGTGACCCCCCCGCATCCCCCTCTACCCGGTACCTGCGGCAGTTTGGGGTCGTTGATGTCCCAGGTAAGCTTCATGCTGGAGGAGGGGACAGCGGCAGGTGGCAGCTCCCGTTTTTATGCCCCCGGGGCGTCCCTGCCTGGCCCCGCTCGAGCGGTAGGGGGCTGGCCCTGGAGGGGACTCCTGTGGGGAGGGGAGCTCCCAACTTCTGCACCAGGTGAGGGCTGCTTGCTCTGCATCCCCCCGTATGCTCAGACTGGTTCAGGGTTGTGCTGCACCTGCTGAAGGTGTTTTTTTTCTTGGGGGGGAGGGGAGGGGAGCAGTAGTTGACATGCCTTCTGGTTTGGGGGATTTTACCAAAAAGTTTGTTTTCAGCTCCCAGGATTAGAAAAGAGTTCGTGACATAATGCTATAGGGACTTGGAGTGCTCTGTGTACCTGCAATCCTTTAAACAATCCCACCTGGCCTTAAGGGTTTTCTCCTTTCCTTCCATCCCACTGATGCCAGGCAGCCCCTGTGTGGGTAGGTGGGGGGCACCACGGAGCCCCTTGCATTGGGGCTGGGGGACACCACTGCTTTGGAAGCATGGGGTGTTTGTGAGACTTTGTTTAGGAGATGAGGGAGGAAAACTTGAGAGAGGGAGGGTAGGTAGAACATCCTCAATTTTTGAGCAGAAAAAGTGTTAGTTTTTTTCTTATTACATTTTCTCTTTTAAAGGAAGAAGAAAGTGAAAAATGGGGTAAAGAAATGGATGATATGGCAGCTAGAGCAGAAGACTATGTAAATACCTTTTAAATACATCCCTACTTCTGTTTTACAAATTCCAGAGAATATCCAAGTTGGAAGGGACCCAAATGTATATACCTATATATATATTTATTTAAAGGTGCATTCTTGAATGTATGTAACAGGACCTAGGATTTTTAGTAGTTTAACGTAACGTTGCAAGTGAAGCCAAGACCACTGCCTTTTCCTTAGCAAACATGTAAAAATTTTTGCAGGAGCAGTGGGATGGGATAAGAGTGGTTTACTGCTACCTGTACCAAAGGAGTTGCTCATTCCCTTCCTCAGAATCGTTTAAAATAACTCAGTAGTGAAGCTCCTGCAATCCCCTGTCTCTTTTGGAGATTAAGATAAATGTTTCACCTTCAGGTGTAACAGTGAAATGAAAGTAGGGAAACAAGCCAAGTAAGTATAGATGAAGCCATCAACCCCCCCAGCTTCTTAGAGTAGCATGGTGAGTGTTTTCTTGTAATCAGCACTGCAATGATTCAAAAGCCTGCCTGTTTTAGCCTCTGTGGTGTTTGCTTCCCCTCCCTCCACAGCTTGAATTGCTTCTCACTGATGCTTTCAAGGGGAAGGGATTTCAGAAAATAAGCGATCTGCTTCAAGAGAGAGGAATGGAGCCTCTCCAGAAATACAGCGAGTCTCTCTTTGTCCAGCTGGACAAAGCACTGCGAAAGGTGAGTACCTTAACTGATCTTAAATGTCTTGGTGCCTGCCTTTGTCACCCATGGCATCAGGCCAGCCAAGCGTGGCACTATGTCTTTCTTCAGGAGCTGGACAAGAATGAATTCCACAATGTCTCCCTGCTGCTGAAGTGTGTGCAGCTCTACTTGAAAAGCGATCTTCAACAGGGGATGAGTTTGTTCATCGAGCAAGGACTGGTAGACAAGATAAGTATAATGCCTATATAAATTACTAATGCGACTTAGGGTTGCTTGCATCAGGAAAAGACCCTGAAGGAAGTGAGTACTAGAGTATGGCTTGTAAAGGTAAATTTTTCTTTTTTAAATAAATATATTTCTTGAGCTGAGCAGGGGTGGGAGGGTGAGTTCACTTTCTTTCTGCTGCTTTCAGTGCAGAAGCTAATGTCATTGTTGCACCTATGTTTTTAAGCTGATGAGGGAGGCAGAGGATGAGGAGTTTAGATGAGGGGTTTTTGTCAAACAATATAAATACAGTCTAAATTCATTTTAAGTAGCAAAATGTTTATAGTAATAGAATTGATGAGCAATTTCAGCTTTTAAAATTATAAAAGCTAACATACATTTTAAGTAGGTCCCCTTTCAGATATAGTGCAACAGGTGCATTTAATCTGCGATTGTATTTCATCTTCTAACCAGCACAATACTGAGTTCAGCTGGCATTAGTTGTAGTAATGCACTTGTGTCTAAGCTGAATAATGCCTGTATCTGATGTGGTTTGGAGAGAAGAGTTTGCACTTGCTCTCTGTGTGTCAAGGAGTCCTCAGCCCAATGCGTCTTAATGATGCTTTTCAGGGATATAGGTGATCAAAATTCCTTTCTGGAGAAATTATTAACAAAGTCTTGCCCGTCTAAGCTCTGCACCTCAGGTATAGGTCTGTAGGTAGCCATAGGTGTGTGATGCTGTGTAGTATGTTGAATAGTGTGCATTCATATAATAACGCTGCAAAAGTTTGGGAAGTGTTTTAAGCATTATTTCACTTTGGAAACTTCAGGAGGAGGTCAGTTCATAGTAGCTACAATGTATCATGACAAGGAGGTCCCGGGCACCAAGGATAGGTGCCTTGAGACCAGAAAGGGGGGAAAAAAATGGGACCGGCGAGGGAAGGGGGGAGGATGAGTGCTGCAAGGGCAGCAGCTGGCATAGCCTGCTAGCAAAATTTAAGCTCCTTCGTGCCGTGTGGCTTTTAACACTGTATGGGGCCTGTCAAGCGCAGAGATTGAAAACATTCCTGTGTGTGTGAGGTTTGCTGCAGATGTGTCTAGTTTAAGTATTATTACCTATTCTTGCGAGATTTTAACTGATTTTTTTTTTCCTTTTACCTGGTATCTTGGTTTGAAAGAACAAGAGGGTTTGTGATCCTCATTGATCCAAATGAAAATCATTTTTTGATGGCACTTCTTGAAGACTTCTTTGACTCTGCATTGGTATGTACATGTATGGGGGGAGTAGAAGGACTGCTGTTGTGTTATAAGGTAGCCATCATTCACAAATAGTTTTCTATTTAAAAAATAATTACATAGGTCTTGCATTCTAGGATTCAGCCAACTGCTTGTTTTTGCAGGAAAAGGGGGGAAGAAATTCAGATGCATTTCTCAAACAAAACTTGAGAATTGAAGCCCTTCTTTAAAAGCATGAGTTACTGGCACTGAGCTGCACCTCAGGTGCAAATGCTTTTACGAGATGGCCCTAGTTATTTGTGCCTGCAGTGTTTGAAAAGACTGACTTTATTTTAAAGGCTAATCAGAGCTACTTGCTGTTATCACTTATCTATTTATTGTCAATGTTTTTAACTTGAAAGATATCAGAGGCCTAGGAATGTGGATGCTGTGATTGGAAGAATGCTTTTAGCATCTTTCCACAAGCTGTTCACCAGTTTTTGCTGTCTATAGTGCTATAAAGTTTTTTGGGGGTATGTGCAATCATATGTCCAACTGGATGTGTGTGCTTACTGGAACTGTGTGTACTTTGAGTGTAAGAACTTGAGTGCTTATGACACATTAACAGTTCATGATTGCAGTCTACTTTTTAGGATACTCTATAAAAGATTTTGAGCAAAATCAGGTTTTCTTGTTCCTCTACTAACTGCATTGAAATTACCAGAAAGACTCCCATAAATTAATTTGTCAGAGTTTGATTCCTTTGTCCTACTAACAACTTCTTTAAGCTTTCACTGTGGATGATGAGGTGGCTGTTGTATTATTTTTCCTCCAAGGGACTTTACTCCTCTCCAAATATCTCCTGTTACAACACTTTTACTGTAGCATGTAAACACAAATTGTTTGCACAGGCCCATGTGTGCACCAAAAGCAGCAGGCGGGTGCCTGGGTGTGGGTTTTGCAGGAAATCTGAGGGTGCTGCTGAAATGCCTGTAGGAAGCGGGTGCCTCTCCTTTGTGCTCCCTGTGCAGTGCCAGCATGTACGATGCAGGGTGACAGTGTGTGACACCTGTCTCAGGTGGCGCTGCTTTTCTGGATGTGGGTGCTGTAATGTTTGGGGTTATTTTAGTTAGCCCCTGAATGCTGTGGCAGTAGGGGCATAAACACCTAAGCACTTTGCTGCTGTTCTTGGGTCGTTGTGTGTTAACAAAGATATCCTTTTTCCATTAGGTGATATGCAAGTGCAGTAATGAAGGTCAGTATTATTATTTTGTTTTTCCATTCCTAGACCTCCTGAATTTCAGTCTTGGGAGCACATTTCTTAATTCTGCCTGAACTCTATCCCCTCTCTTCTCTCCACCCTGCAATATTTTCTTTAAAGCCTCCTGATAACTTTTCCCTTCAGTTCATTTTCCTTAACAACATTTGCATTATGGAACAAAACATCTTACTATTTCTCTTTATTTTTGATATGCTTAAAAAAAAAAGCTAGCTGTGGTATCTTGTTTAAATATACTTGTTAGCATCAAGTATTACAATTGGTCAGAATAAGCAGTGCTACTGAAAGGATGTTAGCCTGGTCAAGCAGCTCCTGCATGTCTCTTGGTAGTGCCTTCAGGCACCATTCCCTTGCTGAAGGTGACCACCTCCACAGGCCAACATGGTAGCTGGGCACCCTGAAGTCCACCCAAGAGCAGAGGACTTCAGCCCATTGCCTCCCTAGAGGTGTACAGTATGGGGTCTGCAGGCATGTGCTGAAGCAAGCTGCTGCTGCTGTTGTTCAGGGTGCTGCTGCCTTGCAGCTGAGAAATGGGCTAAGTGCTGCTACAGTCCTATGTGCTCTTTGCTGCTGAGATGGTAGCTCCTTTGTTAGAGGGGACGCCTCTCCTGCCTTTGTTTTGGAGCCAAGATGTTATGGCCATAGCTGCTTTTCCCTTAGGCTAGGGAAGCAGGCACTGCCAGAGAGCAAGATCTGTGTGCCCAGGGACCTGGCTTCACAAGTCAGGTGAGAATGAAGCTTTGCACCGTGCACCAGGTAGCTTGAGCTTATTCATCCCTGTCCCATGTTTGAGTGGAAGTAGAACGGGCACCAGATTGTTCTGGCTAACACAATTGCAGTTTGCACTGTTGGCTTCTTAAAAATCTGTGTATTGCTTGTTTTATTTGTTGTGGTTAGTAAGTATCTTCTCCCTTCTATGTCTATTTAAATAGCTACCCAGGTCTGCAGTTAAAGTACCTGGAGTTCTTTTTGCAGAGAAGTCACCAGGACCCTTCTGTGTCTGGGACTAGGTGATTGCAAGTCTTGGTTGCAGCTGAGTGCACAGCTGGGATGTTTTTACTCCTTCAACACCACGAAGTCTAGTTGTTTCACCTATCTTTTATCCAGAGATAAGCTCATTGCTAGTAATAACCTTGCAAGCTCTTTTCATAGGTGAGAAACAACTGGTGAATTTATTTCTGCCTGAGCTAGGGCATCTCGTGACAGAAGCAAGCATTTGCTGTGCTCTGCGGCTGGAGGTAAGGCTCATGTTCAGGTAAGAAAATGTAGATGCGCCCACACACAAGGGTGTGTGAGTAAATAAGGTGAAGTATATTAAGTTGGCTTCTTTCCTCCCTGTTCTGCCATCTTCCTTTTCTGGGGGGGAAAGGCTTTGAGGACTCTCAACTCTATACTAGACAGCGTCCCACGTGAGGAGAGGAAGAAATTCCCCTTGTCTGAAGAGATGTGCTCCCTTACGTAAGTGTTTTGTCCAGCAATCCCTGTCTCAGGGAAAGAAGTGTTTATTTGCTGGGGGCAATTGGCTTCCCAGCTCTGGGGCTGTAGCACTTGCTCAGTTGAGCAGCATTTGCTGCTTGCATGGGCACAGATGGAGTTACAGGTCTCTCCCTTTTATTTTACATGCGATTGTTGGTATCAGTTGATAATGTATTAAGAAGCGTTATGTTAAGCTTACGTTAGGGTTTTATTTCCACTTTAACATATTGAATTATGTTGTTTCAGGAATGACCTTGCAAAAACAATACTGGAGGTTGGTGGTAAGGACTACTGAGTGGATATTCTTATGAAGCTAGGGTTTGTTTGGCTTTACTTCATCTGCTTATTTAATACAGATGAATTATAATTTAATTTACTTCCTTGTAGGTAGTTGATTCTGGGGGGTGAACAATCAGATGGTACTTCAAGAAAATCTTCATCAAAAGTTGTTTGATGCAACAACGTATTAGATCTTTCTAGTTAACAATTCTTATTAACTAATAAAAAAAAGCTAAACTTATGTGCCTAAGAAAGTAATTATGTTTGCATTACAAAGTATGTTTGCAGTTAGTCATAAAATTCCACACTGAGCTGTGATGTGGACAAACTGCATCTAGCAAGGTTTTACTACCTCTTGAGTGTGGTCTTCCTAGCCTAGTGTGATTTCTCCTAGCCATAATGCTTTCTGGGGAGTTAGTGTGGGGCACGCAATGTGACTTAATCATAGTGCTTTAGTGGGGAGGCTTCACTCTCAAACCCTCCCTGATGCCCAAGGGCCCCTCCTGATGTAGCTGTGTGCAGTGCCCTGCGCACCCTGAGCACAGGCAGCAGGTGATGCCCACGGCTGGCACTTGGCTGCTGTCCTCTGCTGCCTGGGAGTGCTCTTTCCTGGCTCCCTTTGGGTTCACCCTGAGGAACAAGGCTGCAAAATATGCTAGTGTTAAGAGTAGTGATGCTAACCCTCTGTTTTGCCAGGGTGGTATTTATCCTGTGCTTATGTTTGCCATGTAGATTATGACCTTCAGGTTACGCTTTCAGAAGCACTTTGTAGGCTAATGACAAAAAAATGGAGAGATGACCTTGTTCACCACTGGTTTGAAGATAACTATCTTGCTGAAGCTTTCAAAGAGATCAAGGATAGAGAATTTGAGACGGTGAGGGTCCTTATTTTGAAAACAACGCGTTTGGCAAGTCTGTACAGGGGCTGGTTTTGTTCTAGTTCATTCAGGATGTCCTTGTACTAAGTTCTTACAGAACTGATTTTTGTAGATACGCCAAATTATTTATTTATTTGTGAATGTGTTTCTTTTTAACCTGGCAAATACAAAATCACCTATCATTAGAAAAGCTCTTATTTCTGAGTTGCTCTTTACGAATATGTTTGCTTGTATGGTTTATGTTTGAAGGCTTGCTGGTTATAAGTTGGGTTGAACCATTTGTAGAAACTCGGGTGTTTATTCTTAGCCTTTGGGTGTCTCACTGAGTTAAAAAAAACTTATAACTGGAGTAAAGGTTATACATCTCCAATAATGTAACGCTTTGTAAAGGAGGCATAGCTGGATTCTTTTTTTTAATAAGATGTTATTTGTCTTGAAGGACTGCAGGAAATTTCTTAACCAGCTAAATGAAAGACTTGGGGATGACAGAAGGTAATCTGTGAACTGAGAAACTAAACTGATGTCGTTCCTTCAATCTGTTTAAAAATGGGGGGGGGGGGGGAAGTAGGATTGTACACTGACTTGTGTTATATTCTGTAAAAAAAAAAAAGTACATCACATCCATGGTTAATGAAGTTCTTAAAAAGATTTTATTCTAATAGTGGTCCTTTCAAAAGTTAAAACTACTGAAGACAATGTATTGTTTTTTCTAGCTTAACTTACTTCTTGGAAGTCACAAGTCATTTTGAACAATGAGTTGTGAAGATGGGCAGCCCATCTTTAGCTTTCAGAAAGTCAGATTCTGACCGATGTTGAATGTATCATAAAGTCTGCTTTTCTTCCAGAGTCTATTCGTTTCCTTGCATATCTGCCTTTGCTGACATGAACCAGGTAAAAGACCTTAATACTAGGTCACATTATCTACAGTGCTACCACAGTTAAAATAGGTACTTGGTGCAGTATATGTCATCTTTCTGCCCTCCTCATGTTTTTCATTAAATATCTTAATTTTCCAGAACCTAGAGTGTAACTTTCCATTCTAGCTCAAATGTTTGCTTGTTTGTCACCCAGCTCCTAATTTACTGCTGCTGACTCTCCTTGTATGTCAGCCAAATGGCAGAGGCAGCACTTCTCTTCATGGTGATGACTGAAAGAGAGACCTTCTGAAAAGAAGCAGGAGGACTCTGATTCCTCTGGCAGAGCTGCTCCCAGGCTGCCAGAAAACAAGATCAGATTGATGCCCATGTAGGAGAGGTCATAGTCATGGTTATAAATTGTGCAGATTGCTTTCCAGGTCTCTAAGTAAATGTATTTGTGGCAGTGTTCCTGACAGTTGTACCAAATCAAAACCAAGTCAATGAAGAGGTTTATTTGAAGCTGGTCCCACTGCGTCTGCTTATCTCAAGTGCTCAGATATACAGAAAGCTTCAGTGTTCCCTGATGCAAACATGCAGGCATTTGCCTGAGGTATTTCCTTTCCCCTAGCTGATGTACAGCCTCATTTTGACTTAGTGGGCATGGCTGGGTGAACTACTAGCTATCATGAACTGGCCAGCAGCTTACATGTTGATCACAACTTTAATTTCTGGAAGGTGCACTTATGTGTGTAAGTGGAGCAACTTTCTCCAGTTTCATTGTGGTAAAGAAAACTGAGAATGATGTAGTAGAAGAAACAGCAATACAGCTCTCATGCTTTCTCAGGTGAAGAAGCCATCAGATGAGAAGCTGGAGGAGTTCTGGATTGACTTCAACACTGGCAGCCAGAGTGTGACTTTTTACATAGATGGTACTGAGGTAATAGTAAAGCCCAGGTGGCCTTGGGCTAGCCTAATGTACAAGGTGGATGCTCCTTCAGCCCTGCTGATGTGGTGGTTGTGGTTTCAAAGGGTGCTCTCTGGGACTCCGTGAGGCTGTCGAAAGACGCAGTCAGCAGTTACAGTCTGAAGGGTAAGATTTTGCAACCGGCGTTACCCCTTGCTTGGCTGTAGGCTCACAAGACATAGGGAGACAATGTAAAATCTCAGCATCACCAAAGAGTTTCCATGCCTTCCCTTCTCTATGCCATGTACTCTGATTTTCACCTTGCACCAGCTCTGCTTGTTGGACGATCTGTGTGCCCATTTAGTACAATAACCTGACCTCCCCCCCCCCCCCCCCCCCCCAAAAAAAATAGTTGGAGCATCTCAGTCAGGTCTGGCAGTAACTACAGTGGAAGAGGAAGGCAGGAGAGGGACTTACGCCCCTGGGAGCAGAGGAGGGAAGTGGAGGGAGGAGGGGAGACCCCCTTGGCTAGGCTGGCTCAGCCTGTGAGGCTAGTGTAAGGGAAGATCTTTGCTAGCTGCTCCAGGCCCTACAGAAGCTTATTTTCTGGATGGTGCCTGGGAAACGGCTACACTGCCATTAAGAGCAGGACTGAAACAGTGATTGAATGTACCCGGGGCAGGGGAAAACATAAGGGCTTTTCCAAGCATCACCAGGATGCTGTGCACATAAATGACTCTTCTATTGTGTGCCCTGTAATGGCGGTAGGTAGAAACGTGAAGAGGAAGGGTTTGTATGCCTTGTGGAAAGGACAAGTGATCTGCTTGGCACAGACAGCAGCAAAGCTGTACTGGTGGCTCTGTAACTTGCCAAGGTGGCAGGGGATCAGGTTGCAGCCCTAAGGCCTCTTCTCCTGGTCAGACATGTTGGGGGGGGGGTGGGGGTGGTGGTGCTTATAGAGGTATGAGGCTAATGGATGCATAATCATCTAGACCCAACAAGAAAGAAATGTGTCAACAGTGTAACTGGAAATGCATGGGGAAGGTGTGAAAGAAGCTGCCTTAAAACTGAAGAACGAAAACACTTATTCAAATGTTTTTGGAGTAATAGAGTGAATGCATTGCCCTAAAGCAGATGTAGCTGTTCTTTTTTTTTTTTTACACAGAGGGTGGTGGAGAAAAGATTGTTAAAATTTACATGAAGATTCCTGCTACTCTTAACAAGACAGAAGCAACAAAAATCAAAATATGTTTCAGTGCTGAGTATGAAATTTTAAATATACTTAAAAAAGTCCTTGGCGAAGAAAAAATGATGGTAAGCTCTTAATATGGTTTGCCTTTTCTTTTTTCTTTCCTAAATTGTTTTGTTGATATACACTTGGCAAAAACATTGTGCTGCTTTTTTCCCCCCGTCTGTTCATTATATATCTTTCTTCCCCTTGAGGATTTGTGACCCATGTGGACACTTACTGTTGGCCTGAAAGAGGTGTTAGACACTTCAGGGGAAAAAAGGTTTCAAAGGACTCATTTGTGGTTTAAAAGCTGGAAGTGTTAAACTGTTTTGTTAATTAATTAATTCAATGTGATGTGATAAGTTTTTGTGGAATTCTTGAAGTATATAATAAAGCTTATTGCATTTAGTTGCCTAGCTTGAAATGTAAACATTTTCTTGCATTAACTCAAACTATTATGTTGCACAGGTTAAGCTAATTGTGACATAAGAACCTGGAGAAAAGGATTACTACAAGACAAATCTTAGATTGTCTTTGTACATACTACTTTTTAGAGTAAAAGCAGAGTACTTCCAAAAATCCTCCCATTTTTTGTAATGGGAGAACATGGGAGTGATTTTCTTTTTTGTTACTTTAAATATACATACACGCAATACATATATTTAATCCTTGTGATTCAACCACAGACCATGGAATTAGCAGGAAAAAAGTTACATGAGAGTAAGTAGTGATAGTACAGTGACTGCCATTCCTCCTTGTAGGAGATAAGTTTCCAAATGGTTAACTCAGCTAGCATCCAATGACTTCTTGCTGGTTATTAGTTGTGTTATTAAGTAGCTGACTTCCTTAGATAAAGGAGTCTGCTTCTTTAAGGTCATTTGACAGAAGATTCATTCACCCTAACAGACAAATGTGGCTGAAGAGGATACTATCCATAGTGGGAAGAAAGCTGGTCAGACTGAAGCAGGTGATTTTTTTTTCATTTTTAGTTTATGGGATTTAAATTGTTCAGTTTTAAAACGAGTACCTTCTCTCACAGTCCACAGCTTCCAATTAGGCACATTGGAGGGGAAAAGAAAAAAGCAGCCTTCACAGTAACTTCTTTAGTAGTCTTTCTCCAGTTACAACCCAAAATGAACTCTAATGGAAGTCCTCCAGATTTGGGAGGCATATCAGAGGGGAGAAGGTCTTTCATCAATGTACATTGTGAGGACACAGAGGTGCATGGTAGGCAGTGCTACTCAGAGCAATCTAGGAATGCAAAGGGTAGCACGTGGTTTATCTGTAGTGAAACAAGTTTGCAGCACTTGGTATAGGTTCAGCACAGGGGAACAGATGGTGGGAGATTTGGTCTGATGCTTCAGTCAGACAAAAAGTGTTGTGCCATGTCTTGCAGAGCTAAGAGTCAAGGTAGCAATAGGATGATAAACTTATTCATCTTCGTATGCCCTGTGGGGTAGGCTCGAGAGGATCTTTAGCATTCCGATTCCACAGTGGGTGATTTGGAGGTGTTTGGTTTTGTTTTAGTAAACATGATCTTGAGAGGTTTGTGCCTAATAATTGCTACTGTTATGCCTTTATGCATGTGTGTAGAAGTGAGAGGGATATGTGTATGCACACACATCTGTGTTTAAGTACCGGGAAGATAATCTCATCCTGATTGTTGTTCTGCAGTGACACCTCAATCCAGTGATCCACAGAAGAGGAAAGATCCTTCAGTCTCTGAAAATGCAGGCTCCCTGTCAGAAGACTGTTTTTCTCAACACAACCAGTCATTAGCAGGCAGTGTAGCAGTAAGTGTTTGGTGTATGATGATACAGTCCTTGTGCCTCCTTTATCACCTCTTCTAGTCTGCTTTTTCATAGGTGTGGTTAAAACATTCTTTCAAAGAAAACCTGCTGGTACCTGATGTGTTTTTAAACTCCCTCTTTTTCATATCAGTGGGAAGTCAGCCTAAATGCTTGCCTGCAGAGCTGCCATGATGGTAAAACTGTTTTAAAAAGAAAAAAGTTTTGCTGCCTTGTAAGGGGATGGTGGGATGCTCTTAGTGAGTTGCTCATAGTATTACTTAACTATAACCAAAAATATTTTTGTGGTTAACAAGGATCGGGTCATCCAGCTGCTGCCATGGGCTAGCACTGAAAATCTTTTCCTAAAAAAAAAATCCACTACCACCAAGCCACACACATGAACAAACAAAAGACCACCTGTCTTTCTTATTCTGTGCATGCTCTGTTCATGGTTTTAGGTCTCTAAACAGGAAATGGTTAACTCTGGTATCATGATGGTTTCAGTGGGCCAGCAGACTGACATGGATGATGCTTACCAAGGCTCAGGTCAGGCATGGCTCCCTTTAGTTCCTTAAGTCTCACCCACTAAAATATCACCTGGGTGACCTGGTAAGGTTCTGCTTTTGCGAGCCTTCCAGCAAAAGCAGGTAAACTGTTTACTTTTAGCTCCTGAAGGTGAAGCTGTGGTTTCCTTGCCTCCTTCAGCAAAAAAGTCCAAAACTCCATCTCCAAAGACAAAAGCTAAGCCTAGGTAAGTGCCTTGCATATCAAAAGTTGCAAGGTTTGTTTTTTTTTCTTTTATATCTTTCTAGGGCTTTTCTTTGGTGTTTTTTCCTTCCTCTGGGGCTTTAATGCATGAGATTTGAGATTTATCTCAGTTATTAAATAAAAAAATAGAATCTGCTTAGCCACCTTGGCTATCAAGGTGGCTAGCCAATAGTTACAACACTTCAGAATAACTTCAGAATAGTTACTGGTTAAAGGGTAGCATTTAGGTCCTGGCTTGGATGCTATCTTAGTTTCATCACTAATTTAATCTAAATGCAGTATGCATACATCTGTATTACAGACAGTTCTTTTGCTGTTTATTTAGCTCATCAGATATATAGCTATACATAATAAAGACCATGATCTTTGTGAAAGATCATGTGAATTTGAGGCCACCTTGGCATTAGTGATACCTTTTTCCAGAGCCACGAAGGACGGCATTTCTTATAGTTAAGTAGGCAGACTCTGTAGAGCTACTGGTTAGCTTTCTTCCCTTTTAAAGCACTGCTTTGAGGCTGGTAGACTTATTGATGCCAGTTTTTCTTAGTACTTCATAAACTGATGATCTGGTCTTTAAATGGGTGGTCCCCCAGCACCATGTTCACTCATGTGTCCTCTTCTCTCCAGTGAGAAGCCCCTAGAAGAACCGCCCATGGAGGAGTCAACACCAAAGGTACATCTGCCTTCGGGAACACCTCAGTGAAGACACGTGGGGTAAGGGAGGAGATGCTCTAGTGGCACAGCTGAAGCCACCTAGGGTTGGCTGAGCCAGTCCTGAGCCCATGCAGTGTCGCACTAGATGTAATGTGCCTTTTGGCACAAGGAGTAAGCTGAGAAGGCAATGCTTGTCAACCTTACTCTAGTGTGGCCCAAGCAAGCAATTTGGGCTCAGCTGAGCTTACTTAGTATATGCTCCATGGCAGTGGTGTGCTGTGTGCAGGCCCAGGAGCAGGGCATATAGGCAACTAGCCTGGTCCTCCATGGGAGAAACTCATGTGTTGCAAGCCTTACGCATGGTCTGCAAGAGCAAAGATTTGCTTCCTGAAGGGAAGATGTGTCTGGAGGTTTATGAAGATGCTTTGTATCTGAGCTCTAATGATGATCCCATGACAGATCTGTCTCCGTATTCTTGGCATGGGAGCTTGCAAGCTAGGGAAAAACAGGTAACCGAGAGCCATATGTGGCTGCATGTCTTTAGGCAACTTGAGCACTTGAGAACTTCTGTTAAGGTATTAAATAATAAAACAAATCTGTGCCATACAGGAAAGAAATGAAATTACCGAAAGACTAATTTTGGTTTGAAGTTGGTACTGAGCTTATGTGAGAAATCAGATTTTAGATTTGTACTAGGGTTTATGTTTCTATGAAATATACACACTTGTACTGACAACTCAAAGGTTTTCATAACGCTTACCCTCTGTATAAGAATTCAGAGCTTTTAAACTACTTCTTTACCCTCAACTCACTGTCTCCCTGGCCTCAGCTCCAGGACTCCCACGCTTTCTCATGTGAACTAACTACAGGAAATGGTTTGTAACTGGACTGTTACAATAGGCTTGCAGTGGTGCAAATGTTGTTTCCTGACATTCCTTATCCCTGCTTCTAGCAGGCTCTAGGATGAGTAGGTGACTGCATATTGTGGTTCTGCAACTTTTTTCCTTTTTAGAATGACAATATATGGGAAAGGAGAAATGGAAAAAAAGGCTTGGCCAAACAGACAACTGAAGGCAGGTATGACGCACAAGCACATGTGGGGTTTGGCGTCCCAGGTGGTTTTAGACCCATTCTAGCAGTAATGGGGTGGGGCAGAGGGAGTGCTGATGGGGTGGGCTGTCTGAGCAGAGGAGGCACCAAAACAAGCAGGAGATGACAAAGGGACCTTACTTGTCCCACTAGGAACCTATGTTGCTGAAGGCTTGAGAAGCTAACTCCAGTCTGCCAAAAGTGCCCTTCCCTCTGTGACGCGATGCCAAGTTGGCATTTCCATTTTTCTTTACCTAGCCATAATCCTCTTACCTTCTGGTGGGTTGTGTTATGAGTGGCAACCTTGTTCACAAGTACCCAAATTTTCCTGATATTACCCTAGTTCTTTGGTATCGCGTGCTCTGGAGTTTTAGGATGGGCTCTTTCTCCCTGCTGTGAGTTTGGCTGTCCAAGTGTTTGGCTCCAGTGTTTTCTTGTGTCCTCCTTTAGTCTAGGGATTCTTAGCTTGAAGACGTGTAAATGAATTTTTGGATCGATTGTAGGTAAGAATGAAAAATCTGATGCCGAATGCCAGCGTTTTAAGACTAACTTGATCAGTGTATATACTGTTTAAAAAGCAGGAGTAACATAATAGAAGGTAGGGATAGAGAAGTCTTAGTTTGGTCATTCTGCTCCCTGTAGTGCCTCATCTGAAAATGAGCATTGCTTCTTTCCACTAGAAAACTTTACCAAGAAGGGTGCAGTTCCTTATTCTTTCGCTTCTTACACTCATGAGAAAAGAAGGGCATACTGTACATTGAGAACTAACTGTAGGATTTCTTAAATAGCTGCCATTTGGAGAAAGAAATAAAAATGCATGTCAGATAATTAAAGGTATGAAAACAAAGTTTAGATGCATGCAGAGAAGTGATTTAGGAAACAAACGTTAAGTTAGAACTTTCAAAAGGGAATTATGCTTTTTTCCTCTTAAATACTTCTGAAATTCTTTCATGTCATTCATGACTCTAGCACATAGTAGGACAGTATTAGTGACTTCTGGGGACAAGATATTGGTTACATAAACATGTACAGACTTGTAAGTTTTTTAATTTTAAAACAAACATAAAAACAATTGGAAGAAATAGTGTGATAATTAAGTAAAACAATAATAGAGACCAGGTAGGAAAGGAACAAGCTACTTTTAAAAGCTGAGGAAATAGCAAACAAATAGTTCATATGCCTAAAAACACTAATAGAGCCCCAAATTAAATGTTATTTCCCCCTCCCTCAGTGCAGTTGGGTAACTGTTCATGGTTGTGTATCACTGCCACGCATATGTTGCCTTGCCTTGCAGGAATGATTCCTATGACTTTGAAAGCTCAGACTCTGCAAGCCATGAAAAGGTAAAGCTGGGGCAGAAGTTGTCAGGGGCTGAGCTTTGCTCAGCGGCTACCAGGGAGCAGTGATTTTGGGTCATGGGATACCTCATACCGCAGGCATGCAGCAAGGGTGGACATGCTGTTAGAGCAGCGTAGGCAACTGGGAATCTGAGGTTCTTGCACTTCTTTGTGGTGTCATGCATAATATATGTATTTGGGTGGGAAGAATGCTTCAGTAGCTTCATGAGTTCTGGGGTGGAAACTGTGATGTTAAAACTGTTTGCGATAGGAATTTGAGCTGATGCTTGAATGAGGCCAGGGGATATCTTTGCAATCTAAAGCTGGCCTCTGTTCTTGTTTTATTGAGCCACGCTTTGCACATTTGGAATCCCAGGTTAAACTCAGTCCTTGTGAAGCTTTGGTTGGACGTTCTGCTTGGTTTGCATCTGCAGGCTGTTAGAAAATCCAGCAAAAATGAGTCACTCTGCCTGCTTTGCATCTGACCAGAACAGGTCTTCCCAGGAAGCCAAAAAACTTGCTTCTAATAGTTTCCATCAAGGTGGCTCTCCAATACAAAAGCCCTTTGGTTCTCAGCCTCTTTGCATGTGCTGTCGCCGCTTCCTGTTAATTCAGGGGTGCTGAATGAGACACCCCAAACTTCTGCTAAAACTGGACACCGTCCACTTCTCACTACTGCCACCGGGTGTCAGCATGAAACCCTGCTTTGTGGTATGCTGTCCCGTGTCCCGACAGCCCCATCCAAAATCTGCCTGGGTAGATATAGTTTAATTTCGGAGATTTTTCACATGGTAACTGAACTTTAAGACACGTGACTTTTACTGTTTTCCCCTCACTTTCTAGGTTACTAAAGCCAAAGGAAAGCTTTTTGGCCAGAAAACTTCTTCACAGAATTTGAGGTACAGGATCATACATGCACAGTCCATAAATCTCTTGCTCAGTGAAAAAGTTTGTTACCTTAGTTAAAGTGTTTAAGTTAGGATCAGGAAGGCTGTGTGATGGTCCAAATGAAATAGTTCCTTGCCTGGCTGTCACAGCCTCTATGGATGTCACTGATACTAACATTTAAACAGGATCTGAGAATATCAGAGTTACTAGAGAGAAGAACGACTTCTGCTTAATTTAACAATATTATGACCTGAGCTCTTAAACAGTCCCCTTCCCCAGTCATGCACCTAAACAACTGGTTTACCTCTTGAAAAATATTTAAACACTCTGCTTTTTCTTGGCCACCTCCAGTTACAGCAAGCTGCCAGGGGTTAGATGCCTTGAAGCACATAGCCTAATTTTGTTGAAAGGTCCTAAAGTTCTGGTATTCCCAAATTGTTAGTTTCAGAAGCCAGCCAAAGAAGGGAAACTCCTTTGGCAATAATAATGCCAAAGTCTAATTATTAATATATTTATGATTTTTGTAATTTAATTTGATAAATTAACTAATAGTGGCTGTGCATGAATAATCTGGCTCTCCTGCTGGTCTGTTAGGTAGTACTGTTTGGCTGTGCCCCTTCTGCACTGCTGCGTTACGCTGTCACAGCACCTAATTGTTTGACTTGTCTGTGTGGGTTACTTGGCAGGAGTGATGAAATGGGGATGTGAGCAAGCTTGAGAGAAGGCCAGTAGGTCATCCATGCTTTCTAATTTGGGGGTTTTCCTCTCCCAAGAGCTGCTCTCTTCTCTAGACACAGGGAGGGGAAGGGTTGATGAGGTATGAGGAAAAGGGGCAAGTACTGGAAAAGGGCAAGTGTTTGCTTCTCACTGTTTTTATGCAGCTTAAAATGCTTCAGGTATTGCACTGTGGGGAGCAAGAATTGGGACAACTTGCTGGTGGAGAGGAAGGTGAATGGCTATGCAGCTTCCTGGGTGGGCAGAGGGAGCTGGCTGAGCAGGACTGACTCCTGATAGTGTCTTTACTCTGGTTACAGGAAGCATCTTTTTTCTGAAAGCAACCATGAAAAAACAAGTAACAGTCAGAGTGAAAAAAGCTGGATCCTTAACTCTCAGAAACAGCCGTTGCCAAAACCTCTTGACTACACCCGAAAAAGGCGTAGAGTGAGGAGCAAATTAAAAGGTAAGCTTGGTCTGCATCATGCACAGTGAATGTATAAAACTGCAGCTGAGGAAGTGGCTAGTGATGGTTTGTGAAGGAGGAATCCCCCTCCTTTGGGTGCCCTTGTGGGAACAAGTTATGGCTCCCCACTATGTTGTTGGTACCCAGGTAAACCTTTCTCCTTGCAGTACTTCCAGTGTCTTCCGCAAGTAGTGGCAGTGACTACCAGATACAGGAGGTGAGGAGCTGTCATGCTCACGTGTCTCAGATTTAAAAACAGTATGTATGCAAAACACACAAATGCTGGGAATCGAATAAGTTGGTGCCATCTTCTCAAGTGTTCTAATGGACTAATTTGCTGGCTAAATGTTGCTGGTATTGTGTTGGTCACCAGAGACTGGGGAAACAAGGAGGTTGTAGGAAAACATGGGAAACTTCATAAAACAGCTGTGCATGATCCCTAGGCAAATTGCTCTGAATCCATTAGGCTCTACTGGCTAAATGCAAAACCTTGGCATGCAGCTGATTTCAGGATACAGATCTCCTTCAGTGTTGGAGAGAGCTGTCAATATGTGTTAGACATAACTTAGTTTCTGCTCTTAGTGTAGAAACAAACAAAACTCCATGACAAAAAAATCAAACCACACCAAAATAAATTTAAATTATTTGTATTGTTTAAGGGAAATATATGTTAAGACTTGTCTTTCTGCTCTCAGCTAAAAGAAAGCCGAAGAGATCAAAAGGAAATGCCAAAGAAAAAAAGCACATCCACCTCCAAGGGAGATGAGTTACCTACAGTGGATCTTGCTGGTATTTCTGTTTCTAATGTTGTTCAATGTATTACGAACGTAGGGCATGAGGGCTGTGTGATCTGGCATCTAAATCATGTGGTTTCTGGAGGAAGAACGCACTGCATTTGTGCTACTTTACCCTGTCCAGGCTAATTTGTTACCTCTACTTAAATGTCCAGGTTTTGTTTCCCAGAAGCAAACAAAAAATGTTCTGCTCAAGCATTATATTTTAAGGTCTGAAGTAAATAAAAAATCTGTGGATATTAACATATAGCGTGCCTATGAACTGGTATTTTCTTCATTTATGTTGTAAAGCAACTACTGAGTGCAGATGCAGAGCTGATGTATAAACCACAGTCTGTACAAACTTGGTTGGAAGAGCTCTCCTCTCTGTTCTGCAGTGCTGGTAGTCACTTTTTGTATGGTAGGTCTGAGGCTTCATTGGGAATAAAGATATGTACAGTGTTTACACCAGTATTCATTTCTGTGGCCAGTCTGGAGCTACAGAAACCCCTTGAGTGGTGGTACCCAGTGCAGTGTGTACCTGATAGTACATCAGCCACTGGGTTGAATTTAGACTGCTTCATAAAGTGGTTATGGAAAACTAGTGATGCCCAGAACTTTCTCTACTGAAAAGTTAAGCAGCCTATCTTCATGCTCTAACATGCGGGTTTTGATTCTGTGGGGTTTTGCTCTTTATTTTTTTTTTGCTTTGGACTTCCTGGATATCATACTACTGACATTACACTAGCCCCCTTTCCCTGCCTCAGTTTTTCTCCTGCCAACTGTCCTGGTTTCAGCTAGGATGGAGTTAATTTTCCCACTAGTAGCTGGTATGGTGCTGTGTTTGGGATTTGTAATGAGAGTAGCATTGATAACGGTTTTAGTTGTTGCAGAGCAGTGTTTACACTAAGCCAAGGACTTCTCAGCTTCTCCCACTGTACTGCCAGTGGGTAGGCTAGGGGTGCAGCGGGAGCTGGGAGGGGACAGAGTCAGGACAGCTGACCCAAAGTGGCCAAAGGGGTATTCTGTACTCTATGGCATCATGCTGAACAATATATAGGGATGTCTAGGGGTGGCTATATATAGGGGTGGCTAGCCCCTATATAATATATATATTATATATATCTGCTCATATATCTGCTATATATCTGGGACTATCTGCTCAGGGACAGAGGGGGCATCGGGGCAGGTGGTGAGCAATTGCATTGTGCATCACTTGTTTGGATGCAGTAGTAGTAGTACTATTATCATTATTATTTTCATTTTTTTCCTGTCCTATTAAACTGTCTTTATCTCAACCCACAGGTTTTCACTTATTTCTAATTCTCTCCTCCCATCCTGGAGGGGGAGGGGGGAGGGTGAGCGAACAGCTGTGTGGTGCCGAGCTGCTGGCCAGGTTAAACTATAACACCAATGTTCCTGCTGGACCAGGCAGCAGTGTTAGGTGTTGCTCTGTAAACCTGAACAACCCAGCAGCAATATGAGGTGAAGGAAGGAAATGTGATGGCAGCCTTTGGACCAAGTTTGAGATGCTGCTCCCTGTGCATGTGTGGATAGGCAGAGGAGAGGGTGGCTGTTTTTTTCCTATATTTGTTGATAAATTCAGGTGTCTAGCCAACACAGGACTCAACCTCTCCTGCCTCTGTTGCTTGGCTGCCCTCTTGCACAGGTGATGTGCTCTCAGAGGAGCTTGAAGCGGCATCACAGTCCCTGGATACATCTGCTGAGGGCCTCTCCAACGTGGAGGAAAAGGCAACACAGGTGCCGTATGCAGTGCTTGAGCTCTTCCTGATCTGCTCTTGACCTACTTCTGGCCTGTAGGCAGTGTATTGCTTCACTTTGCTTCCTCTGCAAACCCAACTGCTTGCCTGCAGCACTGGGCACCTTCTGATTATCTTCTCCTTCTCTTCTTAGAAGTTTCACAATGCATCTGACAAACATTCAAAAGAAGAAGAAAGTTTTAAGCGGAAGGACTCAGGTATGTTAGTCTCGGTAACATAGAAGAACTACTTAAAAAGTAGAAGGGGTGCTGACGGTTCTTTTCTTTCAAAGATGTGAAGGCACTGAGGCTTTAGGTATCTGAGGAGGGATGCTTTGTGCACAAGAAACACCTTCCATTTCTGTTGTCCATATTGTGATATGGACTATGGTGGGATGCTTTTGTGTAAATTCCTGAGCCGATCGCTAACTCTTAAATCCTGCCTTTGCTCACAGGAGAACTACTAGCACAGCTGGTAAGAGCATGGGGATTTACAAACTAGTTGCCTGAGAGTAAATATGTGAAATAAGCAGAAGAATAAATCCCAAATCTATTTTTGATGATTTGGAGATGCAGTACAACCTCAATTTGAAAAATAATGATAACAAAAAAAAAATCCCAGGAGGTTATAGACTTTCTGTACAATAACGGTCTGTCTATATTCTTAGGTATGAAGCCCTTAGTAAATGGTGATTTGTTCTGATGCTTATGACAGCTGTAGGTTTTTTAGGTAATGTTGATATTTAAGAATTCTTTCAGTGAGACTGAACTTGCACAGCCTAGCTCAAAACTGCAGCAGAGTGTCTTTGTGTTTGGAACTACTGAACTTAATGAAAGTTGAGCAGCAACAGACTGTCATCCTATTATTTGTGAGGCAGATGTAGCTCTGAGAGGCTGTAGACTTCCCAGCCAATGTTGGGACGACAAACCGAGTCACTGAAACCTCCATTTTGGACAAAGGCATTCTTTCTCATAGGCTGGCTGTGTTCACTTTCCCAATATGTGTCTGACTTGTCCAGCACTTGCAGAATATACCCTCACCCCATCAATACCTCCACTTAATTTGGGGGAAATAAGTGCTGGTGATCTGGTTTTTACCACTGTTTATTGCACAGTCTTATAGTTGGAGAAGAGTGGATGCTATGCAAAGGCAAGAAGTAGGGATATGTTCAGAAATGTCAGGTGTGATCTGTGATTGCACATGAACACTTACCTCACGCACCCTAAACTTACCTGCTGCTGCTGTAGCACGCTCCTCATGGCCTCACTGTCCCCTTGTCCTGGGCTTCACCACCTTCCTGTTTTCTGCCCAGTGGAGCCTCCAGAGAGGTGCTTGTTTAACCATAGGCACCTAACTGAGCTCAGAGAAATGGACAGTCAGACTAAGGGGGGATATTCTGTTGTTGCAAGTTTTACTTAAAATACAGGCTGCCACCTCCAGCTCTGTTCCCAAGGTTGTTCCTGGGCTACAAGCCATTGTGTGGAAAGGCTTTGAAGATCTGGAATTCAGCTGTAATGGGTGTGATTAGTTTATCTCCCTCCATATTTATGCGTTTTTTTTAAAGCAACAGCTAAAACTAGCTTAAGAACAAATGGTTATAAACAGATTGTGGGCTTGGGCTGGAAGAGAGAAGGGTGAGAAGATGGATAAGAGTTTTTGTTTTTCTGGCTAGAATAGTGGGACAAGAAATTAAATCATCCTTGAGATGGACATGGATTAGTTTTCCAGTTGCCTGCATGGCACTAGATGATCTGGCTGACTGCTTTTGCAAGGGGAAAAGACTTGCTGGTGAAGTCTTATGTTTTGTCCCATGTAAGTCTGATGCCAGACCCTAAAACAATATTGCTTGTTCTTCTGCAGCATTGGTAATTCCAGTGGTGGTTTTTGCTTATGTAGCTGGTAGATACTGCTACATATCTTCTGCAAAAGACCAGGTCTGTTCTGAAACCTTTTTTCTCTTTAGATGTATTAAGTGGCACTGTTGGGAAGAAGCCCAAGTTTTACAGTCAGGAAACAAAACACTTGTTCTCTGGTGCTCCCTGTACACCAAAGAAACTATTTGATTCAGTCGAGAAGAAAGAAGAGATGCAAACAGGTAAAGCAAGGTTGTCTTCTAAGGTGAAGTGTCTAAGTGTTTCCAGCTTTTCTTATTTGGTGGTTAAAATCAGTCGTGTGGAAGCTTGCAGAGAGGTATATGGAGGGAGGGTATCCTCTCCAAAAGGCAAAATGTAGCAGAAGGCACATCTTGTGATGTGCTCATTGGATGCCACACATTTAGAGGAGTGAATACTGAAATTTGGTGTTCCTAACCACCATGCACTCAGGAAGCTGCTTGGTGGTGGTAGTGCTTTCTAGTATGCTTTCTAGTATTTTTGACTATTGATTGACCAGAGCTATTTAAAAATATAGAAAGCACACAAATAATGGACAAACTAACTTCAGTTATTGGATAACTGACCTCTATTGGCATCATCATCTTACATCGTTATTTGTAAATATGCTGCTCTTTGCAGTATGTTAGTATCACACCTCTTCTTCCACGCTGCTTACTAACAAGTCTTTCCCACTTTCCAACTGTGTTTTAAGCTGTTTTCCTTCCTGTTCCTGTGAGCTCCAGAGGAGCAATCCTCAAGTTTCCACTCTAATGAATGTTTTTTATACCTCCCTGCAGTAGCATGTGGGTTTGTTTTCCACTAAGACCCTCAGCAAAGTACTTACCAAGCATACACTTTCTTGTAGGTCAGGAAATGGATGATGAGGATGATGTATTTTATTCTGAGATACGTCATGAAGATATTGCTGCCTCAGGAGTGATTACTGCATTTGAAAGCTTCATCAGCCAACGAAAGAAACTGTTCTGGGTAATGTGCGCTCTCTTAACGTGTACACCATGGGTGAAATTTTCTCGTAGTAAACACAACTGCCTTTCAACAATCGGTGCAAATATCCAATCTATATTTTATGCCCAAGAGTTTTGGCTGCAGTGTCTGTTAGCCTGGAGCTCTTCTAAGTGTTTTGCACAGCCCCTGTGCTCTCAGAAGCCCTAGAGGAAGGGCAAGGAGTGACTCTTAAGGGAAGTTTCAATTAGGTTCTTCCTTTTTTCTCATTTTTGTGTTGGAACGTAAGACTTGTTTAGGTGTTTAAAATACTTTCATTAGAAGGAATGGATTTTTTTTGAAGACTAACTCAGCATAGTGGCAGCACACCTAAATTGTAGCCATTGGTATTTGTTCTCTTGGGGCAAATATCAGGCATAGGAAAACTTAATTTTGGATCACAGAGTTTATTATCTCAGCATAAAAACTACAGAGGTTTTTTATAATGGAAAAGGAGAAAGCAATGCAGGCTGCACTGATTGACTACAACATGTGGATCCATAAGGGCATGCTGGTTCCCTCCAGATTAGTGGTTTGCTGGTGGTGGTTTCACAGTTAGTAGTATTGGTGATTATTGTTGGCTTGCTCCACAGTCTAGACATACCTGACATGTAGCATGTGTAATTGTTACTGTTGACTGAGCTGTAACATGTCAGCATTAAACCAAGCTTAATATGAGAGGACAATATCTGGCCCATCATGAATCTTGTATGTTTTAAAAGCTTTAAACAAACCAGATGTGTCAGAGCACACCTTATACTGGGCTGATGCTCTGTATCATGCAACAGTGATTTATTTTTTTTGAGTTCGCATTAGGTTCTAACGCTTTATTTCTGGTACTAGCCATTGAGTCGAGGCTGAAGGTGGCTGCACTTACAAGTCAGTTATGATGAAAATACACATAGTTTGTATTCATGCTGAAGTGGTGCTAACAAAGACCTGACTTTGTGCAGCTGCTAAGTGTGTCAGAGTTTAGTGAAGTTCACTGTTTTGCTGGCTGGCTAGCAGGATCCTGACCTGAAATCACATGGGTTACACAGATCTGTTGGTGTGAGTAGTGTGGCTGAACAAAACCAGTTCACGCTCACAGCATTTTGCCTGTGTTGCTATCTCCCTTTAGTTTAAAGTGCTGCTTGCTATCTCCCTCTAGTTTAACTCTGACTTAGGATGGTTTCAGCTGAGCGCGCCCCACAGGGCAGTGTGTGCTCCAGGGAAATGCTTTGCAAACTGGATTTTTAGGTTTGGGGTTGGGCTGTTGCCTGTCCCTGATGGTGCATCCTGTGGTTAGTCCAGGTACAAAAGGATGGAGATGCGTGCCCAGAACGCACTGAGGACTTCTGAGGAGACCATGTCTATCCTGCTGAACCAGATACATGAGCGCAGGTGAGCTGTCTGCTGCTGGCTGAAAACAGCTTTAGCTCCATGTGAATTCTGATTGGTATGAAATAGAAATGCCTCTTTGTAGCAGAGCCTGACCTTCACAGCTTTTAAGGCAGAAAAGGTTGTTTGTGCCTCTAACTGTTCTGTAAGTGGAGTTTCAGATGTGTAGCTCCGGTGTTCTGTCCCGCTCCTCTTGTAAGAGCAGAGAGTTAATACAAAGAAGGCTTGAGTTAGGAGTGGCTGATTTAGACAGTCTAAAGAGTGCTTCTTGCTGTCGTCATTGTTTGCAAATCTGTTAAAAATCCTCTTGGTACACTTAGTAGCTTCTGTTGCTGTGTTTTTAAGAGTGAACAAACAAGCCAGGCTGACTTTATTAGTGAACTGGGTGAGAATAAAAGTAAGGGGTTATTTATTCAAGCTTTGTTATAGACCCATTTCAGTAGATGGTCTCTGTGCATGAAACAAATGTCAGCCAATGGACTTTATGTGTATTCACCTGATGGGGCTTTCAATGGGTCCTTTTGCTTCATGGTTTGTCAGACTTCTCAGATGGGAGATGCATTCAAAATCAGGTGCAACCATTACGGATTTGTTATTGGCAAAATACAGGCACAACTTGACACATGCAAGTCTGTCTGGCCTCCATATCTGCTACATGTTTTTTGCAGGATTTAGATTAAGTAGGGTACGAAATTATAGTAGTCTTTATTTAATAATTGCATGGGGAAACTTATTGTATGCTCTGTGCTGAGCCTCAGAGCATATAGCCTCTGTGCCGCTACCTGAGGAAGGCTGTTTGGCCAACCTACACCTTTGATTTGGCGTGGTAAAGCTATTTGTGTGCTTTGAGAACAAGACTTCCCTGTCAAGCCCAGCAAGGACACATGACTCTGCATAAAGGCAGGTCTGATGTTGAAAGCAGAGCGTGGGGATGTCGGTCACCTTGTGCTGCTGATCCCTGAGAACTTGTCTGTTTTCTGTCGTTAGACTGAATAAGCTGGATGCCTTCCGGAAGACTGTTGTTGAGGAGCTCGCCAGCCTTGAGAAGGAAACACAAATCTTGGCAAACATGGAGAAGGATGCTATGGTGTGTATGACTCCTCTTGTGCCAGACTGCAGGGGTGCCCCTTCCAAAGTAATCTGGGGTTTCTTTGGGGCTCTTCTTAGGACTTCTGGAACGCCCAGTTACTCAAACTGAATTCTCTCTTCAACCAGCGGAATCAAAGGTACGCATCTGCTGTCCGTTCTGCCTGCTCACAAGTCCTGTGATGGCTTCAAGTTAAAGAAGTAGCTACTTAAAAGGAGTAGCCTGAAGCTGGTATGGCACCTCTGCTCTGTGTTTTTTGATGGAGCCTTTGCAGTCTTGTGAGGTCCGTGAACTGGGACTAGGGCTCAGTAGGGGACTCTCTGCATGGGAAGCTGTGTAGCGTGGGCACATACCTTGAGAGACCTGTACCAGGGTCTGGAAAGGGATGAACCCTCAGGTCATGTCTGTGTATAGGGGTCAGAGGAGGTGTGATCCTTTCCTTTATTTAAAAATAAATAAAATGCTATTGGTACAAGTGCTGGGCAAGAAGCTGCAAAAGGGGGAATCCCAAGGTTCATCCTTATTGGTAAATATCACTTAAGTTTCATCACAGACCACCTATACAAGCTTACTTTTCCTTCCAGAATTCAGTCTGACTCAGCCCTGGGTGAGGAAGCCTGGAGCTTTTCCGGTATGATCCAGGATCCAGAACACCACAGTAGGTGCTGTGCCCAAACCACTCCAGGCGTGTGACTGTGACAAGAACCATCATGTAGTAATACTTCTCCTGGGTTCTTATCTGAGGGATTCCATCATCTGTGGGCTGGCTTTGGTGTAATCAGTGGCCTGTGTAGCTCGTTAAGGATAAGTTTCTATTACAAGCCCTAAGCTGCTCAGGGTGCAGGCATTTCCTTACCACAACTGCTCTTGGTGACGGGTCCCTCAAAGAGCAGCAGGGCTGAGAAAGGAGTAGTCGCATCATGGGAGCTGCTCATCCTGCAGTGCCTTGTTCCAGGTTAGGTATTTGGGAGTTAAAAGCTGAAGTTAAACATTCTCTTCACCTCTCTGCATTTTCTTGTCTAATGCAACATAAAAGCTTATTCAAACTTCTTGATGTTTTTCATTGCCTATTTTTTCTTTACAGTATGAACACCCAATGAAGAAAGCAGCAGAAAACAATGTTCATTGTTCCTTCTGACTAGCAACCCCTGAATTCACAAGAGCTCTTAATGTCTGAGCGTCTTACGCCACATAGGAAAGATGGTCGTATGAAGGATATGTTAATCTACTTTAAATGGAAAGAAAAATTTGGGGGGGGGGGGGGGGGGCAAATAACATTGTTTTCACACACAAATCTCACTATCAATGTAGACTGCTTGAAGGCTCTGGTTTTGACTCCTGTGTCGGTAACAAAGATTTTCTGCAAAATGCAAGACAGGTCCAATAAATACCAAAGAAATAGAAAAAGAACTAAATATTGTGGTTTATCCAACAGCCTGATATGCATTGGCTGTCTCTGAGTACTCTGTTAATACCCTTATCAAATGTAAAAGTACTTTGATTCTAAGTAAAACACTCTTTGCATAAGAGAACCAACTCCTCATTCCTGAATCGATGCACTGTGCATGCCTGTTGAAAGGCACTTTCTAGAGTCCTGTGTAACCTGTGTGGAATGTTAGATTAGCATCAAAGAGCTGCTCGTTGTCAGGAGACAAGCTGTGCTATTTAACATCATCCTCTACTTCAACTGAATTTCCTAAATTACTGTTGCTTTTCACAAGCTGCATTTAATGCTGTGGCAAACTTCACACGTGCTTGTGCATCTCAATGAATGTGTGGGAACGTGGCATGTTTCCAAGCTCTGTGCCTCTACCTACTTATCTTGTAAAACAGACTTCAGATTACTGGGTGGGTCAGAGTTGAAGGAATCGTCCCTGCACACAGCATACCTTCACAGCAAAAGCCCAGCTTTGTCAGGGTTCGTTTCACTGCTGAATACCTTCTGGGGAGCTGAACCTGTTGTCTTCCAAAGATTGTGCAGGGTAGTGCCTGAGTGGAGAACAGTGAGCATCTGTAGCTGCTGTCGCGGCAACGCTTGCTGGAGACACTTGCTGGAGATCGTGCTCGCGCCTTTAGCTTAAGTACTCCTGGCTGGGGTTGGTGTGAGTCAGGACCTTCTGAATTCTGCAAGATCACTGAATCTCCACTTGTAACCTGCGTCCTTGGGGCATGTGTCATCTCCTTTGGGACAGATGTTGCCTTGGCTGGGCTGGTTTAGGCTTGCTTTTCTGCGTCTACAACATGCTTATTGCCCGAAGGAAGTTTTGGAACAGGGTGAAACATGATGGCTTTTTCTGCTGTGCGTCCTGTTGTGCTACATTTCCCCACTGTGTGTGATGGTAGAATGCTCTTTTTGCATCTCCTATGACTTTAAGGAATACATAGGGATGTTTTTCATGTAAGTATTTTTACTTACATTTAGAGGAACATTTAGCATTTAGAGGAACAAAACTGAAGCATAGTGTCTCTCATTATTGAATCCTTGTCTAATCTGTCAGTAACAAGCTTGGAAGATGTGTTGAACGCTTCAGAGGGCTTGGGTAAATGAGAAATCAGGATCTCTCCCTTATTAAAATTTATAGTTGTTGTATGCATTCACACCTGCTTTTAACAGACTTATTGGAAAAGTCTCAACCCTAAAAGGCTGCTTTTACTGTTAGGGTGGGATAAGAGAAGAGGAAGAGCTGCCGCACAGCTCAGATGTCTGTTCACCCTGTGCTTCTTTTTGTATTACTGTGTATGAAATGCTTTATCTATTGAGAAGCTCAGCAACCTGTAAACTGTCCCAGCTAGGAGGATGTGCTGGAAGCTTTGTGTTTTCCTAATGGTCTTTATGTCTGTGGTGAGCAACAGATGTGTGTAGAGACAACCTCTGGAGCCGGGACTTAGTTTTTCTGTTCTTGGACAGCCCATCTCATACAATTTCCCATGCTGTTTGGCGGGTTTGAGGTGAAATCCCCTGAAGTCTTAAGTCCACTCAGTTTCTGCAGATAATGTGTTGGCAAAACGACCTTGTGTGGGTTATCCTAACACTTCCTTTTGGAGATCAGTTTGCTGACCTTGTCTCTTTTCCCGAGCAGGCCTCCTTACACCCTGATGCTTTTCATCATCTAACTGACATTCTTTTAAATATTACTTAGCCAGTTGCTTCTTTTAATTTCTTCTGTTTTTGTGTAAGTAGATAGAGCTCAGTTTTCATCCCATTGTCTGAGCATCACCAACAAACTTGATGTGGGTGCTGTGAAGACGCATGAAGGCATCAGTACCCAGAAAAAGAAGTGGGAAATAGGAAGTGCATGCTGAGGACAACTGCTTCATGCTTTTTTTTTAGCTCTTAACCACTTTAATTAACCAGTTTAATAATAAACCCTGTTATAGGCCCTGCTATCTCTATACCATATCTCTTTCAGGGTACGATGCTCTGCCAAGAACTTGTTTACCTGCATGTATCAATGCAGTGCCAAGGTCTCCTATCGCCCAGTGGCAAGGCTGCATGAAAGCCACAAGACACCAGCAAAGGGGGTGTCCTCTGGGGCTGGAAGAAGGCCGAGTGACTGGGAAGCTGTGTATTTCTGCTTGTCCTGGCCTGGGGTCAGCCTGCCCTGCCCTCAGTGAGGTGTGCTGCTGGGGCTGGCTGTGTGTTGGGACACGTCCTGCTCCTGGAAGTGGCATGACAATTTCTATGGGAGTGGTGTGCTGGAAAAAGGATGTTCTTCCAGGAACAGCTGAGAGTTAGTGTATATTGAAACTGAATGTAGCAATAGAGCCTTTCTTGGTCATGTATTATAGGGTGGTTTTTGTTTATCGTGAGCAATTGCTGAGAAGAAAGTGCTACTTAAAGCCAGATGGTGAGAGGAGCCCAGCAAAGCTGAGCCTTGGCATACATCAGCAGCCTGATTTCTCTCCTGTAATTCCAGTTCCTGGAAGGACCTTCCTAAAGCTCATTCCTTCCTCTTCATTTCCTGAGAGGCTACTAATACCCTAAAGCAGCAAATCAAATTTGATAGCTTTCTCTGCTCTACTTTGCTTCCCTTTCCTTCTGTGTGTACACATACCCTGTAGTGAGCCTGGAACAGCAGGCCAAGTGTTTGTCTATCTCTTGTCTGTTCTTTCAGTCTGAAATAAATGATATTTTTTGAAATTGAGTTCAGCTGGGACCTAATGGAGGAAAACTGAGATGAGAGGCAAGGAAGAAACAAATCTGAGAATCAAAGGATGACCTAGTGGGCAAGTATGAGCTTTGAAAAAACAAGTTATTCAAACATTAGCTTTGTTTAAAAGATAAGTTTCTGTGGGTGCTGGAGACCTGTGTATGGAGATCGAGGAGGTTCCCAGCTACAGTACCATGTGGGTTAGAAAAATGTGCTAACTATCTCAATAGGTCAGTTTAAAATTATGTCAGAAGAGACAGTGTGTGGCATTTCCATGGGCATCGAATCTCAGTATGGAAGTGTACGTTGGCCAGGAGGAGGCAAGTTAGATGAACATAAATTCCCAAAACTGTGGTGTCTTTTTGGAGAACAGCTCTGGTTCGTAATCAGGAGGACTCCTTGCAGTGGAGTCTACTCCACTGTGGGCAGCCACCCTTTTGCCTCAGTTTCTGATACTGTAGTCCCTATAAAACTGCTAGCTGCCTGCCTGGCCTGAAGCAGCAATCATAGCATGTGGTTAACTTCAGTGGCAGAAATATTTTATGATAAGCATTTTATCTCACAATAAATAAACTTAAAAGCATTTTGAAGTCATGTCCTAGTGCATATTTGGCTGCTTCAGCCTTCACAGGAGCATCACCGACCTTTAGGAAAACACTAGCAGCAATCTGCTATGGAGAGCACGAGCTACTCCTGAGAAGTGCTGCAGGGAACCTTGGTGCAATATCTAGTCCTTTACGCCAGTCCTTGATGCCTGGGTGGCTAATGCCTGACCAAGTGACTCGTGTATCCAAGTCCTTAGGCATGCAGTATGAACACCTTTCCTGGTTATAGGAGAGGAGCTGCTAGCACCACGCCATTCTTGCTCTATCCACCCAGAGGAATGGTGATGTACTGGAAGGAGGTTAAAAAGGTGATTGGCACTGCCCTTGCATTTGTGGTATTGCTAGAAGATGAGCTTGGTAAAACACGGTGCTTTTGTTCATTTTTTTCTGTTACATAAACACAGAATCATCTAGGTTGGAAGAGACCTTTAAGGCTACAGCGTCCAACCTCTGACCTAACACTAAGAAGTCTCCCACTAAACCATATCACTAAACTCTACATCTAAATGTCTTTTAAAGACCTCCAGGGATGGTGACTCAACCACTTCCCTAGGCAGCCCATTCCACTGCCTAACAACTCTTTTGGTAAAGGAGCTCTTCCTAATATCCAACCTAAACCTCCTCTAGTGCAACTTTAGCCCATTCCCCCTCGTCCTGTCACCAAGCACGTGGAAGAATAGACCAACCCCCACCTTGCTACAGCCTCCTTTAAGGTACCTGTAGAGTGTGATAAGGTTGCCCCTGAGCTGCTTCTTCTCTAGGCTGAACACCCCCAGCTCCCTCAGCTGCTCCTCGTAAGACTTGTTCTCCAGACCCCTCACCAGCTTCGCTGACCTTATCTGGACTCTCTCAAGCACCTCCATGTCCTTCTTGTAGCGAGGGGCCCAAGACTGAACACAGTACTCAAGATGCAGCCTCACCAGAGCCGAGTACAGGGGCACAATCACTTCCCTAGACCTGCTGGCCACACTGCTTCTTATACAAGCCAGGATGCTGTTGGCCTTCTTGGCCACCTGAGCACACTGCTGGCTCATATTCAGCCGACTATCAACCAATACTCCCAGGTCCTTCTCGGCCAGGCAGCTTTCCAACCACTCATCTCCCAGCCTGTAGCGCTGGTTGGGGTTGTTGTGCCCCTGGTGCAGGACCCGGCACTTGGCCTTGTTGAACTTCATGCAGTTGGCCTCAGCCCATCGGTCCAGCCTATCCAGATCCTCCTGCAGAGCCTTCCTTCACTCGAGCAGATCGACACACGCACTTAGCTTGGTGTCGTCTGCAAACTTACTGAGGGTGCACTCGATCCCCTCATCCAGGTCATTGATAAAGATATTAAAGAGGACTGGCCCCAGTACTGAGCCCTGGGAGACTCCACTAGTGACCGGCCTCCAACTGGATTTAACTCCATTCACCACAACTCTTTGGGCCCGGCTACCCAGCCAGTTTCTATCCCAACGAAGCGTACGCCAGTCCAAGCCACGAGCAGCCAGTTTCTCGAGGAGAATGTTGTGGGAAACAGTGTCAAAAGCCTCACTGAAGTCAAGGTAGATCACATCCACAGCCTTCCCCTCATCCACTAAGTGTGTCACTTTGTCATAGAAGGAGATCAGGTTCGTCAAGCAGGACCTGCCTTTCATAAACCCATGCTGACTGGGCCTGATCACCTGGTTGCCCTGCAAGTGCCGCCTGATGACACTCAAGATAGTCAGCTCCATGAGCTTCTCTGGCACTGAGGTCAAACTAACAGGCCTATAGTTTCCCGAGTCTACTCTCCAGCCCTTCTTGTAGATGGGCGTCATGTCTGCTAGCCACCAGTTGACTGGGACCTCCCCCAGTAGCCAGGACTACTGATAAATGATGGAAAGCAGCTTGGCCAGTTCTTGAATTTCATGAAAGATATTCTTCTTAGTGAATGCGGGAAGGCGCGTGGCTTGCCTGTTGGGCTGTATGAAGTGCTCCTACTCTGCCAGTCCCCTGTGGTGGTCCAAACTTGCTACTGGGTGAGAGTGTGCCTGGCAAGCTTTGTCTTCAGCTGGTAAGGTGTGGTTTGGAAATTGCATCTAAACATAGCACGAGAAGAGAGTCTGTGCATAGGAGGAGAAAAAGATCTATGTAAGGGCTGCAAAGAGATCAAATGCAAGAAGACTGCTTTCTGGCAATATAGCTTGAAGCACTGCATGAACATGTAACTGCCTGAAGCCCTACTCAGCCTGTATGTTGGTAGGAGCAGCTTTTAGGCTGGATCCTCTTTGCCACCATCAGCACCAGCTGAGACCTCAGACTTTCTTTCATCCTGCTCCTATGGTTTTATTGAACCTGCTCCAAGGAGAAATGAAATGCATCTTTCAGAAATACGCAAATGCTTTCTCAAACCTGAAGGGGGAAAAAGAAGTGATAGTTTTATGAGGATAAAATCCTAGCACTTTCACATAGAAAGAGGATAATCTGTTTCCTTTTACTGTCCTAACTGGAATTCAGAGGCTGATCTGGGCCAGGCTCCCACGTCTTGTTCGTTTGAAATAATTTTCTAGGAACTGAGTGTCAGTTAAAAGCCTCTTGTAGTTGCCAAGTCTGCGCAAGAGTCACTGGAAATCCACGTGCTTCTTTCTAGGCAGTGTAGACTGTTTAATTTCCTTATTTTTACTTTCGTAGAACTCCGAAGAGGATGTCTTGAAGCCTTTATATAGCAGAAACAGCAGGCACAAGAATAGTGATGCATTTGGTAAGGCAGCCTATACTGACTGACAGCATTCCCCATCTTGGCACAGAATGGTTAAACCAGGCCATTCCCCACCACACTGGTATGTTTGGGTGAAGAGGTGATATTTTTAAAATCACAGCATGTCTCAATGATGATGTTCCAAGTATGCCTTCACGCCATCACACGCAGCAAAATCTAGAGATGTTTTTCGCTGTTGTGTGTGGGGCACCACAGAGTACATGAAATTAAGTGTGAACAAAACAAACTGAGAGTCAAACTTGCTTGAACTAGCAAGTGGGATGCAATAGCCTTCCTCCTGTGCGGTGTTTAGAAACTTCCATCTGTCCAAGATTGCTTTGCTGATGCACTTATAAGGGATGAATCAAAAGGATCTCTCCAGCCTAAATGTGCAAGGTGAGAGAGAGAGGCCTGGGAACAGGGAGGCAGCAAAGCTACACAGTTTAATTTTTGAGAGTCTGTTTGGATCTAATTTGGGGCTGTAAGTGTTTTCTCTCTGCTGGGACAGGCAAACTCAGTGTGAGGTATTTGCATCATCTACTTCATGCATCTGAGCCAGGAACGAGCTGAGGAATGAAGCTGGGAGCCTACATTGCCCATGGAGCCACTGTTAAGAAGTAGGACTGTCTGCAAGGGACAGGGATGTTTACTCTACCAAAGAAAGGTACCTCAGGTAGGAAGTGTAGAAATCCCATGTCTGCACATTGTAGGAAACTTTGTCCTATCAACCCAACTATTATGCGTGTAGGTATGAACATGGGATACAGAAATACCACCTGCCCAGTCAACTGTGGGCAGAGCACAGCCAACAGTTCCATGAAAACCAAAGAGAACCTTAACACCAGTATGAGTGCAGGTGGTGTGTAGTTGTGGGAGATGTCTCTTGGTCTGAGTGGAATTGCCTAAAAGCTTTCTGAAAATTTTCAGAAAAAAAGTGATCTCTAATTACCAGTTCCCGGCAATTCATGCCGTAAACAAAGGGGAGGGGAGACAACCCGATAGTAAAATCTGTTTATTTACAGTGTTATGTATTACAGGAAAATCAGTTTAAAAAGTCAATGCTTTTTCTTCACAGCTGCAGCATTTTGAAGATGTTAAGACAGATCTGAAGAATTTAAACCATACTTGATTCGATTCTAGCCTGCCTACCTGGTCTGGATCTGAAAGGTGAGACCATCTCATTTTTTTCTTTTTTTCACCAGCCCTTTGAGCTTCAAGTAAGGCATTTATTTATTTTTTAATGAGGTTTCAACAAAACACAATCAATATCTGTGGGTTTGGTTGCCATAGTAAACTTTAACACTTAGCATGCTGACATGGTCCGCACTTGTAGTCAAACACATGCTTTGCCATCAAAAAGTTAGGGACTCCGCTCAGCCTAAAATCCATGCTTGAGCACACAACCATTTTGTTGTCTGTCTCAGCCAAATAGTTCAGCTGGTTGCCTTGCATACTATCTTATTGCTTCTTCTGATTCCCTCTACATTTACCTCTTCTGGAGGTGTTTCTTGGATGGAGCTGACATCTGCACAGCTTTGAAGCTCTCCCTTGACTTAGGGCCACACACAACACCCTCAGTCAAACCCAGTAATTTCTTACAGCTTGTGAGTTTTACTGTATTGACCAGAAAGATCTGCAAAGTTTCTGGAAGGGCTAGTGAGAACTAGTGTATACACGGAGTCTGGGCTTTGTGTCTATTTTTTTGGTTGCTGCCTTCCCTTCTTATCAAATGTTAAAGTGAAACGCTGACCTTCGCTGTGGTCAGCTTAAGGAAGAGAGAGCAAATGTGACTATGCAGCAGCTAGATGTATGTCTGTGGTGGTGTAAAAGTGTTTGGGTATTGCAGTAATTTTGGTTGCCCAGTTCACAATGTAGTTTAACAGCCAGGTAGCTCAAGCATACTGCCTATGCTGCAGCATGGTAAAGGCTTCAGTTTTCTGCTGGTGACGAAGGGTTTTGTTCATGCTGTTATGGAGTAGGAACTACAACTGGCTTGAGACGGGTCATCCAATGGGACTTTCAAGCGCAAATTCAAATTACACTCTGACCTGCGCCACTTTTCTCTGTGCCACTTCCTCCTCTTGCTTTTGTGGTCCAGAAACTTCTCTTCTTCCTCCATCCTATACCTTTTCCTCTCTCCCTCTCTTGACTCTCTTTGCAGCCTCTCAGGCTGTTCCCAGCGAGGCTGGCTGCCCTGCCTCTTGTCCCAGGACAAATCCCCCTGCCTTTGTGCCCGCTGTCTCCAAGAGCCCCTGATGAAAGATCAGTGTGAGGGGGAAAAAACTGACTTGGGAGGTGGAGAAGGATTAGAGGAGCAGGATCTGGGGCAGCTTCCTCTCCTCAGGGGTCCCCTGCTGCTGCTTGCCCTCTGCTGGCTGTGTGAGTGCAGTTCTTCTTCCTCCGTGGGACCCTGCAGGGCAAGGGGAGGGGAAGGACACAGTCCCGTTACAGAGCTGCGTTGGTCTCTCAGGCTGGCTGGGTTGGGATGACTCCAAAGGTGGTTTCGTTGAGAGAATGCAAGACTGGAAGAGTCCAAAACTACTTCATGGTGAAAAAGGGAGAGGAAAAAGGCTGTGTTTGCTTTTAGCAGAGACTTTGAAGGGGGCTAAGTGAGAAAAGGGAATGGAGCAGATTCCCAAAGCTAACCTAGGGGATTCTTAATTTCTAATCTTGTAAGTGGGAAGTAGAAGCTAACTGAAGCAGCAGAGATAATGACTGACTTTTGCATGAGATGCACCATTACAACTGCAGGCAGGAAATATCTCTTTGCTTTCCCTATAGAAGACTGTGCCCCAGTCCCAGTCTCTCCTGTCAGAGAGCAGTCTGAATAACGCCCACCTAGTGCAGAAATCCCTGTATCATGTACTTGGCTCACTGTGATGTTCACTTTTAAGACTTTCAGCATCTTCCTGTCTATTAATATTTGGCATGCCAGTTTCCTTCAGATTAACAGTGTTTGCATGGGGTTAACTTTTTGCACATTTACACTCAAAGGTTTTATGCTCATTACGTCGCTGAGCTCCTGTTTCTTCCAAAATCCATTTAGTTACATCTCTTTTAATTTAGGACATCCAAAGAAACTTGCTTTGCTCTGACTGGAGCTCAAAACCTCACATCACTGTGCAATGTCATGTTCTAAATCCCATATCAGACAGCCTCCAGGTGCTACCTGTCCCAGCCCCTGACGCAGCAAACTCCTGCCAACCTTTGTGGTGTTTGAGCCAGTTTGCCCATACATAAAGCAAGCAAGCATGGTACCTGTTTGTCTACAACCCCTGGTACTGTGCACCTGGTCTCTGCCTTCTGCTACATCCTTCCTCAGGGCTCCTGCAGGAACAGAGAGACCTCACTGGTGTCTATGGGAGGGAAGGTGCTTGGGGAGAACGGCCGGGAAGCGGCAGAGAGGGGTATGGTAATGGAAACAGTATCGTTCTCACCTCTCTTCTTCTGACCTTAACCACAGTTTAGCTGAATGTGCTGGATGCACTGCAAAGACTTGCCTCGAGACGTCTCACGTGCATAGAAAGCGCTCAAGGTGTTAAGTCTAAAGAGAGTCCTAACCTTTTGAAGGCTTTGAGGGATTTATCCATCAATCGTTTTATAAGGCGTTTTTGTGTCAGCATTACTAATCAGAAAGATTTTCTTTTTCATTTGAGAAAGATGTTGGCCTTATTGTTCTGGTGGTGATCTTTGACAGGACAAATAAATCTACTCCTTTTGTTAAAAGTTAAATAGCACTACATTAAGAAGTGTCTGGTACAAAGAACTGATAAATGTAACCAAATAGGTTTTCAGCTAAAGCCTGTAGTTCAGTCTCTTATTCTTTTTAGAAAAAAATCATGGGAAATACTATACTTATTGTGCTTTCTTATTCAGGAATCCATTGGCAGCAGCAAAGTAGTCCTTATGGAAACCATTCTTTATTTCTGTTGTGACAGGGGTCTCCTTTACAGCTGTTCTTGAAGGTGCTTTCTGGTATGTCTACAAAAGCAAAATGCAAAGTAACTACTTGGATTTATTTAGTGTTCCCCAAATGCTATTTACGGTTAACTGTAAAATGGTGACGTCTGGTGTTTGTTGATGCAGGTATACATTTGCTTTAGACTTTGTTCAGGGATTTGTATTATTTTTGCTGCTGTGGATGATATTGCCTCGCTAGTATTACTGTAATACTTCTTTGTGTCTAAAGGGGTTTTAAGCCCTTTTTGCTAGAAACTGTATGTATGCAGGCAGGCTGGAGCATTCCTTGCTAAAAAAAAAAAAGGTTGAATGATGCAAAAACAGAGCTGCTTGTTTTTTGCTCTTCCTAGAAGGGAGGAAAATTCGAAGTTGCTAAGCAGAGCAAATTCAGACCTCCTAGGTCCTGGATGCAGTACCTGACATGCTACGTGAATGCAGAATTAAGCCCTGGCACAAGACTGCACTTCAGTGCAGTATAGAAGAGCTCAGCTGCAATGTCACTACTGACTGTATCTTGGAGACACTACTGCATCTATTAGTCTTAACTGACACGTCTATGTGAATACAAACATATTTTAGGTACTGAGGCTTGTTGTATATGTTTTGTATGTGGTCTGTGTCAAGACCACCATGCAAAAAGCTTGTTTTCCCCCATCACCCACCCTTTTGGATCACCAACCCTTTTGGATAGAGGGAGCAACTCCTTACCTTAATGTAAAAGTTTGCAAAGAGAATGACCAGTGTAGCCATGTAGGAAGACTGGAACATGAGGCAGCCAAACGGAAATCCACATGGCTTCACAGCCGCACTGAGTGTGTGCACAATAGTGAGCAGAAACTGGATCTGAAGAAGACAGATCACGCGTGAATATTTACTGAGAAAGGGTTGGTACTAGCTAAATCAAATATAACAATGCTACCTAGTTCTGCCCTTTGAAATTTTGAGTATCCTTGAACACTCTCCCCTTCTGAACAAGTGAATGTATTGTGAGGGTTAGGTTAAAATGGTGCTTCTGTGACATCTTAAAAAAAAACATGAAGGGGTGGGATATTCCTAAAAATAAGAGGTTTTAGGCCAAATGGTTGACAAAATGAAAGCTGTTTTAACAGGGGTTGTTATATCTTCCAGGCTGTGTCATGCCAGGTACAGTGTTGTCTCTGTTATTGGGCAGAAACCTGAGAAACTCTGAAGACTCGAGGCAATGGCTTTGCAAGTTTGAACAGAAAAATGGAAATCCCAAGTGTGAGGAGAAGTTTAGGTAGGTGGGCACTAGCACTGACAGAGCTAAGATGGGGACAAACAAAGCAAAAAAATGGGGTGGAAAAAGAGGGTTGCTGGTATTTTGGACTGCAATACCAGCCAATTCTGCTGTATCTGTCTCTCCCCCACCAACTGAGGGTGCCCTCAGTCCAGCAAGCTGGGGTGCACTTAAACAGGGCAGCCTGTTCTAGCTACAGGGGTGATCCCAGCTCAGATAAGAGGCATTACCTAAAAAACAATTCTACACAGGCATTTTTAAGCTCACTGCAAACTCCCAAATGAGATGAACAGGTTGTAAGATTAAAAAAGTGAAGAGAACACTTTTTTTTTTTTGCATATCAAGCCTTGCATCTTGTTGATAGCATTTGACGTGACTCTGTTCTTTGTATACAGAAGCTGCTGGAACAGACTTTTAGAAGTCTGCTCTGTCTTGTTGTCTAAGAGCTGTTTACATCATCTTGTGTTTTGTAGTTGTACCACAGTTACACTTCTTGTTTGAAGGAATCTGATTTTCTTCACTGAATGAGTTTTTCAAACTGTAAAGCCATTATAAGACATTTAAGTGTGCAGTGTATCTTTTTAACATTTTACATAGTTGATAGATTTCACAGCTTTTTAATCAGTAGTCCAAAAGAGATCAAAACTAATGGAGTTTTATGGACTGTAGAGTTTCTACTGCATTATAGAAAATAGTTTCAAGCATCATTTCAGTTATTAAATTTTACTGGGCTGTACTAGTGAATTACTGTGCATGATAGCTTTGTCGTAACTGGATTCTAACTGGCTTAATTCTACAAATGACTGTTTGTCCATCGTTTGTTTTGCCCTCTCTGACGTTTCTGAAGGACTTCTGTCTGTTAAAAATGGGAGTAATGTAGATACGTACCAATTGTGCCTGAGTGAGGTATTTCTTCCACCACAGATACTTGCGCATAGAAGGGATGACTGACAGTCCATAATAAGAATACATGAGCACGTGGATAAAGCTATTCAAAGTGGGTCCAAAGAAACCTATGAACATCCAACACAGAAAACATTTTATATCACCAACTGCTAAAAAATGTGAAGATATTGCTGCTAGCAGTGCCTCCTGCATACAGTAAGTTTTCACTCTGTACCATGGATGACTGCTGCTGCACCCTAGGTGGCACCTGGTCTCCTCTGATGTAGTAAGTAAGGGCTTTAGTCAGTCTCTGAATGAAACTTGCCTGGTGTGACTTTATTTGAGCATTGTTCTCACTTTCTTCAGGGGCTCTTCTGCTAGATGCAGATTTCCACAAAGATTTCCAGAATGTTGTCGCACCTTGCCACTCTCATTAGCTGCACTTAGTAAATACTGGATTGAGAGCGAAAGAATTGCCCTCTGTACCTTATGGACTACTGAGAAGCACCAGCACTAGTCTATCTGATGTATGACCATGTGTTTGATAGCAGTGCTTGACAACTATGAGACCGTCTCACGAATGGTTTTGATTTTTCCACTGATTAATTACTGAATAATTATTGATTAATTACTGGACTACTGTTTTTCCACTCTGTTAATCATAATAGCGAAAAATGAGTGCAAAGTGTGGGAATTATTTTCAGACACATAGGCTTGTGTGCTTTCTATTAACTTTGCTCCACTGAGTTTATCCCTCTGCAGAAACAGCTTGTAGCTACTATGAAATACTTGATCTCTGCTTCTACCTAGAACAGTAATTTACTCAGACTTTGTGCTGGCCAAAACAAGTACGAACAAATGGCAATCCTGCTTTCTGATACCGAAAAAATCCCTGCAACAAATTGCCTTACAAAATATTTCTGGGGACTGAGGTGATTCTCTTTAACAGCTTAGAGTTAGGAAAACCAATTTTCTTCTCAACTCTGATAACAAGGCTGCAGAAAGCCTCTAGTTGTATGAAGCCCTGGAAAAGTGTGTGTTATGAGACACTTGAAATAGTTCTCTGCTCTTGCAGATATCACAGGAGCAGCCTGTGGCACTTCCCCACCTCAACGGGGAAGATGATGGCTATTTCAATAGCTTCTTAGGACCCAAGACACTTAGAGATTACTGTTGTGAAACATTTGGGACCCAAAGGGAGATGAGCCAAGGAAGGTTGATGCTTCTACTACTTCAGTGTGAAAAGTAAGACAGTACCCATTAGTTTTGGCTGTCCTGTTCAGAATTCAAGAAAATGTTTTGCTTTTTGCCATGTTTGCTTGAAGGAATGTTGATTTAGTTTGGCCTGCTGTGGGCCCTTAGGTTGATTCTATCACAAGCAAAAATTTATGTAAGTTTTAAAGATTAAAGTAACTTTGTAACATAGATAACTTAAAATGTTGTTTTGCTACGTAATGATATGAACTAGTAATTATTAAAAACAATCCCTGATGTGGGAGAAAACCCTTTTTGTTTACAACAGCTTACAACAGCTGTCTAATGGTACAGCAATCTCATTGGAAAAATAAAACAAACAAAATGAAAATAAAACAACCCCAAAACAAAACTACTTGTATTTTAATTCCTGGTTGTGTAAGTAAAGTATCTTGCCAAAGCAGAATATCACAGATTGATGCATATAGGAGTGGAATTTCCTGCTCCAGCAGGGGGATTAGATTAGATGATCTTTCAAGGTCCCTCCCACTCCCTAACATTCTGTGATTCTGTGTGAAATCTGTAAAAATGCTGTTCTGATTGACTTTACTAGGGTAATAATGATTTCATTCTACCTCTGCTTTTGAAGTAGATTTTATATATGATCACTCTTCTGTACCACTCAGTAGTGTTACCCTGTCTAAAAGTGGTTTGAAGAAATGTAAAGATGAGAGGTTGTGGCAGCTCAGTGCAAAATCCAGGGCCTAATGCTCAGGACTTTTTTCTGCCTTGCGCTTTTAACCGTGCTTTTAATTTCACTGAGATCTGCAACTGTCCCACAATTCTGAAAGAGGCTATGAACCTTAATGGTGCTGTGCTACAGCAGCACAGTGAAGCACTTGCTTTGCATGGTGGTGCAACCCCCCCCCAGCAGCAGGTGATTCACACCCCAGGTGATGAAGTGAACAGAGACTTACTTTGTCCACAGGGTATCCAGTTCAGGACACACCACCAGATGTTAAACATGGTGGCATGGTGATAAACATGGAGAAAGGTGATCTGGCTACTTTTCTTCCTCAGTACGAAGAAGATAGTGTCCATGAATTCAATTACTTTGGAAAAATAATACCACCACAGCACCTTGGCTACCTGTGTGAGCAAGAACAAAACAGCAGGAGATCAATACCTGTCCATAACAGGGCTCAACTACTGTTGTACTTCATTAGTCCTTAGGCACACAATTCCCCCAAAGGCATCAATGTCCCACTGAAGGAGGAATACAAACTCTGGCTTCAATTTTATTTCCTCTTTGAAGAGGCAGTGTATAGAAAATTCATCATGTTTTAAAATGGGATTGTCTAAATATATAATTAAATACAATTTAAGAAATATAAACTTGAGGATAGGTCTTCTAATTGTTCTGCTTTTTTGAATCAGAGATACGGTTTATTTTAAGGATGATACCATTTGTAGCTTCCTAACACTGAATAGATTACACAGGCAGCTTCTGTTTTTAAATAATCCAAGTTTGACACTCAGCTTAATGGAATGTACCTCCTTTAAGGCTGAAATGGTTTATCAGAGCTCAGGATATTTCCCAGGGCAGTTAAAGACAGTTATTTAAAATGGGGGGGGGGACGACAGACCTTTTGTTGATGGGAAAAGGCACTTAACTGACCTCTTCCTTGCTAAAACAGACAGAATTTGAGGGTTGGGGAAAATGATGTGTTATCCAGTCTTTCAGCCCTTCTCTATTGTTATCTGGAAAACAAACCTGAAAGGGGGAACGATAAAGGGTTACTACATGGAATTGCTGTGATGCAATAGGGGTTGAAACTAGAGATGAGCCAAGGCAGCAGAATGGCTCTGAAGTTTTCCAAAGTTTAGAGTTGAGCTCAAATGTATTTCCAGCTAGAGCCCAACATTGCAGGTAATGGATTTTTCTCCCGAGTTCTTAATGGATCCATATTGTCTGTTTTAATAGTCAGGCACCACTCTTTTGACCACAGACCTTGAAATATGTCTTTTTAAAATGCTCCCTGTCACACTTTCAATGATCAGGATGCCTCCATACTAAATAGAAACCCTAACTCTGCTTGTTTGCTACCAGCTATCAGGCCACTCTGATAAAACCCTCATGCTAAAGCTGTCCCTGATGGCATCTGTGCACCCGCCGTGCACGCAGAAGTGCTGCACCACAGCACAGGGAAGGAAGGCTGGCTGCAGGTGCTGGGGCTGAGCTGCTGCTGTGCCTCACCCGGATGTCGGCCGCCCCTGCACTGTGGAGGTTCTGGCACTGCAAGTTGTAGCCTCCTTCCCACGTGGCAAGGATGAGCTGGAACAGAAAACACAGCAATTATGTTCATAAACAAAGTAGTTCTCCTTTAGCTCTGCAGCTGTTCTGATTTTTTTTTAAATAGCATGAGAACATTGCAGGTTCCCATTCGTTCCATGAACTGATGCTCTTAGACCAGACAACTTGCTAATATCTTCTCCTTTGCAATGGAAAAGGTTTCACATTCTATTGGAAATACATGCTGAAATGGTGCACCTTTTACATTTCTCTCACTTTAGAGCCTTCAAGACATCCACAAATATTTATTGTTACTTAGTGCAGTGATCCAGCAGCAGTATGAACAGAGCTTCGCAGCCCTACTAGTGCAAAACCCTTCCTATCCTTGAGAAAAATCCTCGGTACCAACCAAGCAAAAAAAACGTAAATCCGAAGTAGTGTAAGAGGAGAAATATTTCTTTATGCCACATACATATCACTTTATCCTTTATTGGTAAATGCAGGAGGAAAGAGAAGAGAGCATGCGTGGTGGTGAGTGGAGAAACAGACACAAAAGCAATTTCTGAGACTTTGTCCATGTCATACTGGGAAGCAGACAAAGCAATGAAACGTCAATCTACCACGCTGTGATGAAGCAGAAGGTATCTGGAAAGCCATATGGGGGCCTTTTGATGTGGAATGTTTTTATAGTAATGATTACCTAAAACAACTGGCAGCTCTTTTGGGCAGCAGAGTATTTTGTCAATCAACAACACTACGAAGTAGAGTTGAGTGATTTTAAAAGTGACTTCCTTACTTGAATATGTGAAAAGTATTTCTTGTGGCCAAGTGGCAGTTCATGTTCTGGGGTCTGCAGAGGGTGCAGCAAGTTATGGTGGGAGAAGTACACTAGAGGGTTACGCTGTAAGCAGCATTGCAAGATGCTGTGAGGCATGTGTTGTTTTTGACTCTGGCACTACATTCAGGGGAAGGCGTGTATCGGTGTCTGTACATACCTTCCCCTCCACTTGAGACTGAAAAAGTCTCCTGTGCTTAACTAAGTGTGACAGCCTATATAAAGCAAAGCAGACTTATTCTCAGTGATCATATTGAATTAATTCCTAGAGTAAATACATATTAAGAGCAATAATTTCTTTGGATCTACAGAATTAGCAAATAAGTCAGAATGCGTATTATAAATTCAAATTAAAATAACAAAAAACAAACAAACAAAACCAAAGACCTAGAAAGCCAAAGTTTTCTACTACTTTTTCTCTGAATCACATGCAGTTGTCCCTGTATTTCCAACATATTTGGTGTCTGTCTGCGGCCAAAATAATCAGTGGAGTATCTTTTAGATTGTGTGTGTATATATAGAGAGAGAGATGAAGAGACAATAAGTGGATGGTTTAGATGGCTACTATCGGACAACTGAAACAAAACCACTCCTCCTCTGGAGCAGCCCCTGTTTCGGTGGATTCATCTACAGCGTGTGCCAGAGGTCACAAAACTAAACAGGATGGGACTGCAGTCTGAAAACAGGGAAAATCCAACAGCAAAACCTGTGTGGAGGTCCCCAGGCAAATGCTCAGTGCAGCTGAGATCACAATGTGTTTAGCCAAGCGGCCCCTGCGTGGGTGCTGTGCTTGCAAACATGCGGGGCTGGAGCTTGCGGGCTCCTCTCCTCTCCCCGCTTAACCTGTGAAGATGCTGAGGAGAAGGGGGTTAAAGCTCCTAGGTATGGCACTTTGTTTCCCTCCCATCTTTCAAAAATCAGCTGAGTGGAAAAGGGTAGTTTCCAGTCCCAAATGCATGGGCTGTTTCTGTCCTCTGGGTGGAAGGAAGGGGGCGTGCAGATCTGTGCCTGTGCTGCAGCTGGCAATATGCAGCAGCTTCAGGAGTGATGTTCAGGGAGATGTTACTGCACAGTTGCTTTTACAAATGGTTCCTCTCAGTGCCTTTCCTGTGTGCTCTCCTGCTTTGGATTTTCCCTCCAATCAGAAGTGACTAAGAGACCCCCAGATTGGGACTTTTGGAATAGGCAGGTACAGCATCGTTGACGGGCCGTTGTTGAAGATTTGCTCTCGATTCTGTCTTGTTGCTTGAGAAATGCTGAAGAAAATGGAGTTGTCATCTTGCCCTTGGCTGGGAGCAAGATGGTCGAGCAGGGTGGGGGTATCAGGAGCTCATTTGGAGGCAGCATCCTGAACTCCATCTGGGAGCTTTGGTAAGGTATGGCCTCAAACACAAGCATTAACAGCTCTGCCAGAAACATCTGCGGCCAGTTCTGCAGAGGAAGTAAATGATATTGCCTCTTGCTGTTTTGTTTTCCTACAGCAACTATGATAGCCTCGCAGCTTTATTGGTGGGAAGTGGTAGTAGTGGTACCATCTCTAGCCCTTGTGATTGTAGGGACTTGAAGCTGTGCTCTCTAAAAACTCAAAATCCTGAAAACAAATAAAGGAGAAAAGATGACTGCCTTTCCCTTCTTGTAAAAAGCACGTCATGGACTAGGAAGGAACTCTTTCCCTGCTTTTACTGAGGAACTGTAAATTGCTATCATAAATGGAGTCTACTGTTTTGTTAAAGTAAGAAATAAAGTCCGCATTTTGTTGTATTCATATCTGACACAATCTTTTGTAATTTACATTTATGATATGATGTGCCTATAATTTTTATCTGAGGCTTTTAAACAATTCTACCTTGTGAGAGGTATGTAAGTTTAAACAGTATTTTCAGTATCTCAGTTTCACTTGGTTCATTCTGTTGCATTCTGTAACTGTAACTTTATACCTTTATGCTTAAATTGGTAGAATTTGTTCATTTTTCCTTTTCATGCATCTTTGGAAGTCTGTTATTGTGGGGGGTTTTGTTGTTGTTTTTTCAGGTTCCAATTGTGGAAACTTTTTTTCCCTTTTTTCAATCTTTTTTTTTTGTCATTCCTTAGTAGCTAACTCATTTTCTTCCTTTGAAAATATCAAACCTCACAAAACCCTCCGGTACAGTAACTGAAACATTAAATCACAGAAATTTAATAGAAAAAAAATGCCATTTGAAATCTTTTGATTTGTTTGCTTTACAGATTTTCTGACTCGTATATGATTACAATAGACTGATTTTTCAAAAATCTTTTTTGTTGTTGTTGTTGTTACAGGTTTGGAAACTCTCCTGCTGGTGCTATATTGAACTGGCTTGCTCAGTGTGATCACAAGACTGTTTCAAGAATTCCATTCATAGCTCTCAAAATGAGATGAGAACTCTTAAAGGCTCAGAAACTTAAACAATATATTTAATTTCATTTCAGTATCACAGATTTTTAACTTGGCATTTCAGAAATCACACTGGTCACCATGCAAACAGGGAGAAAAATCTGGGGTAAGAATATCACAACCTGGCTGCATTTTTTTTCTTTAATTTATTCTTCTGTTTGTTCTTCCATGGTCCTATATAAATGCCAGATTTGCAGATCATACGGTGTGCCTATCCCCCAGTCATTTCACTTGGCAGAAAAATTCCCTTTGATTTGTATCTGTGTTTCAACAGCCAGCAGCTTAGTGTGAAAATCTGTTTTGAGTGTCTTAACCTTGTTCTTTCATGTCGGCTTTTCTGACATGTCAGCTTTCCCTGGTAGATGACTCGTATGCCGTTCATCTCCTTTAGGGAAAAGAGGAGAATCCACTTTGAGTTTTGACTACTCTGCTTTGCAAGATAATTTTTAAGATTTCTCGCTAACTCCGTAATAAAAAGTTGGTGGTGAAACCTGGAAGGCAGAGAGTGCTTTTTGGCATCTTGGTGATCCCAGGCTGTGACTTTCATGTTGGCTATCTGTGATGTGGAATGAAAGCAGGTTACCTAATGGTATCAAATGAGCCAGCTGCGTATCTGGAACAGAAACTGGTAACCTGACACAAGACATCCAGTTACTAGTGCTCTATTTGTATGATACCAAACTCATATGTTACTTTCACTGGTTCAGTTATGTTCCCTTCCACATGCTGAGCACTCTCATGATGCTACAGAACTTGTGGTATTTTTTATCATGCAGAGATTGTGTAAGTGCAGTATACAATAAAGAGATGAGAGATCCTCTCTCTCCCCCTTAAAAATACAATTTATCTCCCTAGAAAACATTCCTTTGGATGTTTTACATTCTTGGCAACCTATCGTGAAACTAATATTAACACATGCATTGTTTGATGCTATTTGGAAAGAAGAAAATGCTTCCCTGTGAAAAAATTCTGCTAAGTAGCAACATCCTGTTCCTTAGTAGAGGTTCCGTATTTTGCTGTTGCTCTAGTGTTCTCAATAGATTCCAATTGTTACACCAATAAATGACCTTTATCTACTCAAGTATAAAGAGAATGAAGATTCACAATGGTTACTTCACTGCAGCAGTCTAATGCTTTTTTTTTTTTTTCCTTTTTTTTCTTTTTTCTTCTTAATGGGGAATCACATTATCTGGGAATGAGAGCTGGCTCCTCTAAGAAATTCCAGGGCCAGCAGGTTCCAGAAGATGGTGCCAAAGCTTCTCACCTTGCTCAGCAGCAAGCTAAGCACCAAGAGCCTGGTGCTTTTAATATGATCGTTGATGCCATTGTCCTGTTTTTCTTAGTGCCTTATCAACACAAGGACTTGGATGAGAGCTTGATGACTAGCTGAGATTTAATTTAAATAGGGCAGAGGTGATACTTACTGCTGGGGAAAGCAACCTAAGACCCTGGTAGAGATTATGTCTTTTTCTGTTAATGACAAAGAGCAGTATCACATGAGTAATTTCTTAATTCAGAGATCAGCATTGGTCTGCTTTGTTTCAAAGTTTAATTTAGTATGAAAGTTATGAGGATCTCATCCTGTGGTGAACTTCAATACCTTATCTGGGCCTCTGGTGCCTCACATTGGGTCTCTGGAGTGTGGTCTGAGAGTTGACTTGCTCATGAATTCATTTTAAAATATGCAAATACCTGATTGCTTTTCACATTAAGCTGGTTTTCTGTGCATAGTTGGCACTTTCACAATATTACGCAGAGATTTGTGTAGAAGAAAGGCATATTTCTTTTCAGTGAAATTGAAAAAAGTTTTGATTTTTATTAAAACAAAATGGTAGTGGTTGTTTTGTGCACGGTTTTTGGCAATGTTTCTGGAAACTCTTGGATCTGTTTGACCTGAGTCTATTAACACTTAATGATACAGAAGAGTACACATCCAATAACAAATGTCTGGTGCAGCTTTCTCTTATAGTGACAAGATGGGAGGGAATTTGGCCTTCTGACCCTCCTGCAGTGCACCTGCAGCCTGCCTAATTTAAGCACAGGAAATGTATCTAAGTTTCAGGTACTTGGAAAAAGCTGCATTCCAAAAACAAGTGTTCCACTTCTCCATTACAACTAACAGGAAGAGGTAAGTGTCTTTGGTGGCTTCAGAAAAATCTGTTTGCCTAGCACAGGTTTCTAGATTAAGGTCTAATAAACTGTTCTTCAAGGAGGCCTTCAAAGACAGCTAACTCTTGACACATGAGTTTTGAGACCCTGCTTTTTAGGGATCATAGGGATATCTGACCTTATGTTACTGGCACATCTTAAGTACTTGAGAGATTGGTTGGACTCAAAGCTAATGGAGCTACAGTTGGATCCCAGATATTTCATGTCCATGGAGCAATGCACAGAGCTCTGGCTCAAAAGGGGAATCTGCCTTTGGATGCATAAAAACCTAGCCATTTTGTTATGAGTCCTTGCTATAACCTTTGCCTTTCTGCCTTGAGGTTGCATGACTTGATTGTAGGGGACAGCTAAACTAGATAAGGCACAACGAGGAGGTAAGAATTGCAGCATAAGTTTCCTTATCAGTTGGTTTATCATGTTTCTTACTGAAGCTATCATATGGGACAGTCCGCATTTGGAGGTGCACCTCTGACACAGAATAGGTCTTTTTCTCTTGAGTGTCTAAGAAGCACCCACTCCATTCTGGAGCTCTCTCAAGATGTGGCACCTTGTAAACAAGACCAAGAAGAGACAAATAGAACAATGCCAATAACTGTTCTTTGTAGTTAATTTCTATAATAGAGCTTATTATTTTGTGTTTATCTCTATTACAGAGACCAGATCATTGGAGGTGCAGTGGGAAGATGAAGGAATAAGGCCATTGTTATAGATCTCTCTAATTAGGAATTAATCTTGAATCATACTCCCTGGAGAGATCAGCTGTGTTTACATAAACCACTACGGAGAATGCTCTAAATATAGGTAACTCTTGCCTCAAAGAGCTTACCTTCCATTAAAGACAGAGAGAGTAGGCACAAGAGACAGGCTTCAGAAATAAGACAATGTTTAGTCACCGTAACCTTATTCACTGCTGAAGAAGATTTCTGCCTTCCTCATTGCCTTTTTCCCTTCAGCAGGGATGTGCAAGCTCCTCAGGCAGGTCTGCAAGTCTCAACACGCACTCTGCTTCTTCACAGGAAAAATTGTGAATAGGAACCACACGAATAGGCTATGAAAAAGTACAGAACCACTATTATGGAATAGCAACTTGTGCAATGTACAACCAGCCTGGCTGACAGTCCAGAGCTGTGCCATCTGCAATAAACCAGCTGTGATGTCCGATGGGTTCCTGACAAATGCAGAACGGGGAGCATGGAGGCACTGCCAGCCATGCCTGGCTGTGGTCTGGGAGGTGTAAGTCAGCAGCCTCCAGCTACAGAGTCAAGGCCTGGAGGGACTTAGTGAGGACTCGTGCAACTCCGCGATCGTCTGTACAAAGTTAGCCTTAGGAAAGAAAGGGCAGTGAGGCAGCTGAATGGGAGCTGGCTCAGCAAAGTTCCTACAAGGATATCACAGAATCACAGAATCGTCTAGGTTGGAAGACACCTCCAAGATCATCTAGTCCAACCTCTGTCCTAACACTAACAAGTCCTCCACTAAACCATATCACTAAGGGCTACATCTAAACGTCTTTTAAAGACCTCCAGGGATGGTGACTCAACCACTTCCCTGGGCAGCCCATTCCAATGCCTAACAACCCTTTCAGTAAAGAAGTTCTTCCTAACATCCAACCTAAACCTCCCCTGGTGCAACTTTAGCCCATTCCCCCTTGTCCTGTCACCAGGCACGTGGGAGAATAGACCAACCCCCACCTCTCTAGAGCCTCCTTTAAGGTACCTATAGAGAGCGATGAGGTCTCCCCTGAGCCTCCTCTTCTCCAGGCTAAACAACCCCAGCTCCCTCAGCCGCTCCTCGTAAGACTTGTTCTCCAGACCCCTCACCAGCTTCGTTGCCCTTCTCTGGACTCTCTCGAGCACCTCCATGTCCTTCTTGTAGCGAGGGGCCCAAAACTGAACACAGTACTCGAGGTGTGGCCTCACCAGAGCCGAGTACAGGGGGACAATCACCTCCCTAGACCTGCTGGCCACACTGCTTCTTATACAAGCCAGGATGCTGTTGGCCTTCTTGGCCACCTGAGCACACTGCTTGCTCATATTCAGCCGACTATCAACCAATACTCCCAGGTCCTTCTCTGCCAGGCAGCTTTCCAACCACTCATCTCCCAGCCTGTAGCGCTGGTTGGGGTTGTTGTGCCCCAGGTGCAGGACCCGGCACTTGGCCTTGTTGAACTTCATACAGCTGACCTCAGCCCATCGTTCCAGCCTATCCAGATCCTCCTGCAGAGCCTTCCTTCACTCGAGCAGATCGACACACGCACCTAACTTGGTGTCGTCTGCAAACTTACTGAGGGTGCACTCGATCCCCTCATCCAGGTCATCGATAAAGATATTAAAGAGGACCGGCCCCAGCACTGAGCCCTGGCGGACTCCACTAGTGACCGGCCTCCAACTGGATTTGACTCCATTTACCACAACTCTTTGGGCCCGGCTATCCAGCCAGTTTTTAACCCAACAAAGCGTATGCCAGTCCAAGCCACGAGCAGCCAGTTTCTTGAGGAGAATGTTGTGGGAAACAGTGTCAAAAGCCTTACTGAAGTCAAGGTAGATCACATCCACAGCCTTCTCCTCATCCACCAAGCGCATCACTTGGTCATAGAAGGAGACCAGGTTCGTCAAGCAGAACCTACCTTCCATAAACCCATGCTGACTGGGCCTGATCGCCTGCTTGCCCTGCAAGTGCTGCGTGATGACACTCAAGATAATCTGCTCCATGAGCTTCCCTGGCACTGAGGTCAAACTAACAGGCCTATAGTTTCCCAGGTCTACCCTCCGGCCCTTCTGGTAGATGGGCGTCATGTTTTCTAGCTGCCAGTCGACTGGGACCTCCCCTGATAGCCAGGACTGCCGATAAATGATGGAAAGCGGCTTGGCCAGCTCCTCCGCCAGTTCACTCAGTACCCTCGGGTGGATCTCATTCGGCCCCATCGACTTGCGTACATCCAAGTGCTGTAGCAGGTCGCCAACCATTTCCTCATGGATAGTGAGGGCCACATCCTGCTCCCCATCCCCTTCCACCAACTCAGGGTACCAGGTATCCAGAGAACAACCGGTCTTGTTGCTAAAGACTGAGGCAAAGAAGGCATTAAGCACCTCAGCCTTTTCCTCATCTTTTGTAACTAAGTTTCCCCCCGCATCCAGTAAAGGATGGAGATTCTCCTTAGTCCTCCTTTTTGTGTTGATGTATTTGTAAAAACGTTTTTTGGTATCTTTAACGGCAGTAGCCAGATTGAGCTCCAGATGAGCTTTGGCCTTTCTAATTTTGTCCCTGCACAGCCTTGCAACATCCTTATAGTCCTCTTGAGTAGCCCGCCCTCTTTTCCAAAGATTATAAACCCTCCTTTTTCTCCTAAGCTCGAGCCACAACTTTCTGCTCAGCCAGGCCGGTCTAGTTCCGCGTCGGCTCGTCTTTGGGCATGTGGGGACAGACCGCTCCTGAGCCATCAAGATTTCCTTCTTGAGGAGTGCCCAGCCTTCCTGGACTCCTTTGCCCTTCAGAACCTCCCCCCAAGGGACTCTGCCAACCACTGTCCTGAACAGCTCAAAGTCTGCCCTCTGGAAGTCCAAGGCAGCGGTTTTACTGGTCCCCTTCCTGACTTCGCTGAGAATAGAGAACTCTACCATTTCCTGGTCACTCTGCCCAAGGCAGCTCCCGACCACCACATCTCCCACCAGTCCATCACTGTTTGTGAACAGAAGGTCTAGCGGGGCACCTCCCCTGGTAGGCTCTCTAACCAGCTGCGTCAGGAAGCTATCTTCCACGCTCTCCAGAAACCTCCTAGACTGCTTTCTCTGGGCTGTGTTGTGCTTCCAGGATATGTCTGGGAAGTTGAAGTCCCCCATGAGAACAAGCGCTGATGATTTCGCGGCTTCTGCCAGCTGCCTGTAGAACTCCTCGTCCGTCTCCTCATCCTGGTTCGGCGGTCTATAACAGACCTCCACCAGGATGCTTGCCTAGTTGGCCTTCCCGCTGATCCTAACCCATAGAGACTCAACCTTATCATTCCCAGCCTCGAGTTCCTCAACATCAAAACACTCTCTAATATAGAGAGCCACACCACCACCCCTTCTGTGCTGCCTGTCCCTTCTGAAGAGCCTATAGCCAGACATTGCAGCACTCCAGTCGTGAGAGTGGTCCCACCACGTTTCCGTGATGGCAACCAAGTCATAGCCTTCCCGCTGCACGATGGCTTCCAGCTCCTCTTGTTTGTTACCCATGCTGCGTGCATTAGTGTAGACGCACTTCATTTGGGCCATGGCCTTCTTCCCTGGCCTTGCCATTTTTCCCCCTGGCACAGCTCCAACAAGCCTAATTTCAGCCCCATCCCCCTTCTTTCCTAGTTTAAAGCCCTCTCAATGAGCCCTGCCAGCTCCTGGGCTAGGATCCGTTTTCCCCTTAGAAATAGGTGGGACCCGTCTGCGGTCACCAGGCTGGGCGCCGAGTAAAGCGCCCCATGGTCAAAAAAAACAAAATTTCTGTGTTGGCACCAGCCTCTGAGCCACGTGTTAATCAGGTGGGCTTTCCGTGTCCTCTCGGTACCCCTCCCTGCCACTGCACAGATAGATGAAAACACCACCTGTACCTATATGAAGGTGGCAAAAAAAAAAAACTCAATTCATATAAGACTTGTTAAAATTCTGTTTGCTTATTCATTTACTTGTGGCAGGCCAAATCAAACTGCAAGGGAAAGGGAGTGGTATTTTTGTTTTCTATACAATTAACCATTTCCGTTGAGTCTTACTACCAAAGACAGCTATCCATATACCTTCAAGCAGAATGGAGATTTAAACACTGAAGTGCTGATTTAGATTCTGGAGGAAAATCAGTACAGAGTCATCAAACCTTCCAGCAATTGTGCTTGTTTCTCCTTTGCTCTGAGCCTCATCCCGCACTCTGAGACACCCAGAGCAACTGTGGAAGCCAGCTGGAGCTTTGACCAGGACAAAGCACTGTGTAGCACAATTGGTCCTTTGCACAAGCTGCTGTTTGGCCTTCTGACCTGGCCACTCACCTGGTGTTTAGCTCAAATTAATTTAAAACTTGAAATCTTTGGGGTCCTGTTTGGCTTCTGGACAAAACAAAGTTTCTTGTCCAGTTGATAGAACAGTCAGTCCTTGTTTTTCTCACAGAAACTGCTGCTGTGGCTGAGAGCCCAGGAAGCAAGAAATGCTGTGAGGGCTGCGCAAGCAAAGCAGCACTGTCAGCAGTTGGAGATGCTACAGTTTTGGCAGGGGGGAGAAAATGATACTGGAATAATGGAAGGGCCTCATTGGGAATTAGGATTATTCCACAAAAGCCTTCCTTGTAATGGAAAGCTGAATAAACCAGTACCTGAATTCAGTCAGGCAAATGTCAAAAGTTGGGAATGGAGCTGAAACACAGTAATAAATGCATCCTCTTACAGGAGAAGAGACTGAATTGTGCTTGCGTTCCCTTCCTCAGCACACCAGGTCTTTGCCCTGTTATCAGTCAAGGCCTGTAGGTGTTGGGTGCTGGAGGGATGAGTCTCACGCTTAAAAGTCTTAAAGTGACTCTCAGGCCAGCTCTGTTCCTACAGGAAGGTGAAAACACATATCTTTGCAGAGGAATGCTGTTCAAATCCTTTGCTATTACAGAACTTTTCAGATGCATTCAAACCTCCCTTCTGGTTATGAATAGAACCTGATTTCTGTAAGCATGTTCCTTCTTGATAAGCGCTCAGAAAATAATCTGTGAGACCATATTCAGCCTCCAAGTCCCCAAAGGACTTGCTCTTGGCTGAAGTGGCAGGTTTTTATCATGCCTGCTACTTCATGTTTCTACTGTCTGACTATATGATGGAAGCTTTGTACTCAGGAGAGCAGAAAAATAACATTGAATAGCCAACACCATAAATAAATCTGTACTTACTCTCATATATGAATCTGTTCGCATTTAAATATGGGTATTTGTACAAAGAACAATCACTTCACAGGCAGTCATACAAATAAAAAACAATTCTTGGGAATTTTTACGCATGCTGAATAACAAGGTGTAGGCATGTTTGAACTCAGCAACTGCTGCAGATTCATCTTCAAGCTTGTAAACACTGTCATAGTAGCAGTCAACTGTCTTCAGGGGTGAACTGTAGCTCAGGAAGGACAGCTGAAACATGCTGAAACCTAAGCAGGGAAGGTACTCTACAAGTCATTGCCCAATTGCAAAGTGCTTTTAGGGACTGTTCTTGATGTTAAATTTACTTAAATTTACCATTCATGTCAAATTTCCTAGCAAAACTATCTAAGATATTTCTGCTAAAAAATGTACATTGCTCACCTTTCTCAGCTGCGCTGCATTGAAGAACACTTACTTACCTCTATGAGCATGTACAAGGAGAGCAGTGTAATCCCAAGGTTATATACAATGAGGTGAGCCCTGAGGGAGAACGGAGGCCTGTTCTTCATGAACTTGTTGCCTAGCCATATGCACAGTAGGTACGCACAAGTAAGGAAAAATGTAGGAAGGTAAGAATCCAAAAGTAGCCATCCTCTAACCCTGGAATCTGAAAAGAAATGCATGCAGCAAGCAATTAAGAATGTTACAGTAAAGTACTGTTAAAATAAGGCAGGTTGTACAGTGAAAAACATCTGCAAAAAGTGCTAAAGGGAATCTGCTGTGTTCTGCTCACATTAAGAGCTATTCATTACTATTACCTCCCAAAAATGGCATACTAATTCACAGAATGCGTGGTGAAAACTGCATAAAATTCCCTAATAATTTAAAGTCACTTATATCTCCTCACTTTAACAGGAAACAGAAAATGAAAAGAGGAAAAAAATTCCTGTATGTCTTCATTAATGTTTTAACTTAATTAAACCGTATCTTGACTTGCTCAAGGGACAGACAGCTTGAAGACAGTATTATACTATTTTGATTCTGCATTTGTTACATATGTATGAAGGCATGTGATATTTGCTAGAAAACATTTATACAAGGAGAGGGTTTTTCAAAAACATTAAATATGAAAAACAAATAGCAAATAGCAAATGTTTACTTTGATGGTTATCAAAGATATTTGCTAACATAAGGGCTTGCTTTCTCATAGTTTTTGTTCCATTTGCTTGATCCTGAAATGCAATATTAAGGTCAAATCCTGCTTGCCTTATTCGCACAAGTAATCTCATCGGCGGTAATCAGATAGTTCAGTGTATATGAGCAAATCCTAATTCTGCATGCCAATCTGGAGGCACCATTTCATTGTCCTATGAGCAACTCTATGTCACGACCAAATGTTTTTTTCCCCTCTTTTTTTTTTTTTTCCAAGATAGAGGAAGATTTAATTTTTTACAACAATAATCTTTGGACATTTACCTAAGAGAAACGCAAGTGGCAACATGGCTAGTTTTTCAGAAAGACAAATCTGTCAAGAGTTATGGAGTATATGAAGAAATAAGTCAATGAGAAGCTACTGTGCAGGTCACAGTAATTCTGCTCTAAGAAACTGTTTTGAATTATTTAATTATTTTTTTAAAAGACCAACGTTAGGCTAAAAACTGTAACAGAAGAGAAGGTGTTCACAGTGGATGAAAAAACATTTTACTACTTTTTCAACCTGGGACTGGGCAATGGATATTGCACACATCAAATGTGCCTTAGTGTTTAAAAAACTGTTGCTTGTGACAATTTTACTTTACCATATTCTTTCCAACTATTCTTTCCACAGAAATATATAGAGAGATATAAGTAAAGTGAGATTTTAAGTGAGTTAGAATAATCTGCTAATGGAACTTTCTTTCTCACTAGCATTTCCCTCCACTTCCCACCTTGCTTCCATTGCAGTAGCTGTAACACTCATCATGGATTTGGGCTCCACATGGGATGTAAGCTCTTTTGCAGGAAAGACTTTCAATGAGACCTGAGTTACTGTGGAAGTCCAGTGCTCTCCTGGCTTTGACTCTCCCTTCTGGACTCCTAAGAACCAGCTCCTCTCTCCAAAAGATGAGAGGCATAGGATTAAAAAAGTTGTGAAAGCATGACTACCTACTGCAAAGCACAGCCCTTCCTTCAGGGCGGCTTTGCTTTGGTGTGTATTACCATGCCAGAGTGCCTGTTTTCTGTCTTCATATCTCAGTGCCTAATTAAGATCACTTCAGTGTGAGAGTAAATGCTTCCAACAACCCTCTCGAAGGTCACGAGACATTTGGGAAGCTGTGGAATGGGTGTTTTTGAGGTGATTCTGTTCCCATATGGGCTATGAACAGGACACACGAGTCAGAGGACAGGTAAAGCTTGTGTGCACAAATGTTGATCTAGCATATGTTTTAGGAGCATAAAGGTTTGATTTATTTAATTGGTATTCTAAATGAAGATGAAGAAAGCAATTGTTTCAGCAAGACTGCTCTCTAAAAAGGATCCCCCCATCCGAGGACTGCAATATTTCATGCATAAAGGTTATTTGCACAAAGGCCAACTGGCATCAGATAACTAAATGGTATATTTGCTCAAAGAGGAAAAATAATTGGAAGAGATAAGAATACAAAATAAACTAAACAGCATTAAATGCTGCCCTAGTATGCCCTCAGAAAGCTGTTTTTCACTTGTGCTGTGAGTGGCCACAAGCATGTGGCCTGATCCACACAAAAGCAGAGCTCCTTGTGCTTGTTCAGGTCAGCAAGTCCAATATTTTTAAGATCTGTACAATTTCATTTTCAAGTGTCTAGAGAAATTTTAAAACTTGTTCCTGTACTGATCATTCTCCAACCTGACCTTGGTACCTTGAAGAGTAGGACAGTTATTAGCAGAAAATGATTTATCAAAAGCAGCCAGAGGATCCTGACTGTTCTGTTTCCATGTTCAATTTTCCTTGAATGACAAGAAGAGGGAGGTTTTTATGTGTTGGAAAGGCAGATGAAGGGGAGTGTATTTTTAAAAAAACAGGTTATCAGAAGAAGAAAAGAGACCAACAGTTACTCTGTGTTAGGTTACTCTGTGTTCTTGTAATATAAAGGCACAGTGTCAATGGAAGAAAGCATTATTTTTACACTGCTGAACCCACACAGCATCTAAATTTGAGACCAGGGCAGTGAATAAAGTCAGAGTGTGGAAGTGCTGGACAACAACCACAGAAAGGAGCAGGCGCACCCAAGCTCTCGTTGCTCTGTGAATAAGCTCATTCACAGTCACTGGCCACGATGTGCTAGACCCTTGGGGTGAAATCTTGGCACCTTTGAAATGAGTGGCAAGCCTCATAAGCTCTTTAAACATATCAGGCTTTTATCAGTGAGGTTTAGAAACATTTTGATTCACGTTGCTGTATAGCTTCGGCTGATTGGTGTCAGAGAAAATTCAAATGGTGTCTGAGCAGATTCATACCTTTTCAGGTGCTGAGGGTAGATGGCTTTGTACCAATGCTTTATTACTGTTTATATTCAATTGACTACAGAAAGAGTGATTATTACTTTAACATAACTTTGTTATAATGTATCTATTCTCAACCACTTCTGCTTCTTTGGCAGATTAAAAAAAAAAGCAACCCATTAACTAGATTTAGCTCCTGTAATTCAGTATTCCTTAATTTTGCATAATCATATAATATCCTGACTTGGATGGGACTCACAAGGATCATCGAGTCCAACTCCTGGGTCCACACATGACCTGTCAAAAATCAAACCATAAGTCTGAGAGCATTGTCCAAGCGCTTCTTAAACTCCAACAGGCCTGGTGCTGTCATCACTGTCCCGGGGAGCCTGTCCCAGGGCCCGATCACCCTCTCCGTGAAGAACCTTTTCCTAAAATCCAGCCTGACCCTGCCTTGATAATACTCCAACCAATACTCCAACCAATACTCTGTAGAACGTGAAGGCCCTGGAAAAATGTTCTTTTTCAGAACAATATAGCTTTTTCACTCTTTCTCATTTTGTCCTGAACCTAGATAAACTCCTATCCAGAATAATATGTACCAACACCACTTTGTAAGACCACTTCTTATTAAGAGATGCAACCAATGGGCATGTATGTGGCTTCTGTTCCCTGAACCAAGGGACTTGGTCTGTTAGGTCAAAAGCAAATTTTAGGTAGATTCATGTACAAAGTCTATCTGGCAGCAGAGAACAAAGACACAAAAGAGGCCTTTATCTAAATCAAATTCATATCTGTGATAGCACACCCCTTATTCTAGTAGTGTAGTACTGCAGTTGTGTTAGCTACTAATGTGAGCAGAGAGAACCTCCAGGAATTAGTGCCTGGCTTTCTGTCTCCTGCTGTGGCCTCAGCCACACCAGGTAATGATAACTACAACCAGTATAATAGCACCATTATTTCAAGGGTTGCTACCTCAAATACGAACCACAGATGTGGGACTGATTTTGAAAGAATGGAGCATTGGCATCTCTCTTTTTAAGCCACCTTGCTGCTGAATTAAGTGGGTACTGTGGATGAAAGTTGGGGGAGAGAAAGAAGAGGAACGTTTTGTTGGGCTTATACAATTGGGGAAGCTCTCAAGAATTCATTAGATCATCATTTGTGGTGTCATTCTATCCAATTTAAAACTGCTTGCAGTCTACCGTGAATTATTTATGTATTTAAACATACTGGAGGGAGCTTTGCTACTTATGAAATGTATGATACTGCATCACTATACCACCAGTTCCAAAGAAAAAAGCATGGTGAAGAGGCATGGACAAATGCTATCTTCAGCATTGATGTCTGGAGAGGGATGGTAATGTACTTGGCAAGTATTATACATAATACTTAACTAAAGTGCTTTATAAAAGTCCACAGGGATCTGTGTGGGATTCTGCATTGGATTAATTACAGCTGGTCCTTTCAAACAATTTGGCCAGGACCAAGGAGGAAGGAGGAATGAAGGAGAACATCATGTTGATTTAAAAATAAAATAGTAGTACTTATACGCTTGTCATCACAGTTGTTTGTTAATAAAATGCATTGCTGTAGAAACCATTAATTAGACGAACCTACTCTATCTGTTTTAATCACTTCTGCTGCAGTTCCCAAACTATTCACTGTCTTTTCACTAGAAAGCTTTCTTTCAAGCTTCACATCTACTGCAGAAATGATAGGAAATATTTTGTACTCAGCCAGACAGCTACGAAAAATGAGCATTTCTTGGTTTTAAGAATGTTACTTATACTTTTCCTTGTCATCCTAATGAAGCATGAACTGTTTGTGGGACCAAGAGGATACTACTGCAACAAAATGAGAATACATAACCATATTTCCACAGGCAGCAATATTGGCTTTAAACACAGAGCAAAGTTTGCAGGGCTATTCCTGAAGTTGGACGTGCTGAATACTGTTTAAACACAGGCTTACCAGCAACAAGATGGCCATACAAGGTCCTTCCCTGAAGACTGGGTCTGCTCTCTAAGCTCCTCTCTTACTTTTTACTTTAGTTGCTTGGCCCTATCCCTCCTTGCCATAGCCCTTCTCTTTTTTATGCGGTCCTACCTCATTTTTTTTTGCCACTGGCTCTAACTATTGGCACAACTATTACCCCTTCCAGGCCTAACAGATCATGAGGCACATCCAAGCTCTGCTAAACCAGCACTATAACTATTCAAGTTATTCTCATCCAAACTGTTTCAGAAAGCAAGAATAGGCAGTAGAAGGGTGTATTTGTTCTCTCACACTGTCTACCGGTTTACTGAAATTTTGGATGTCATCCTGCAGAGTGCTGAGAGCCCTTTCTTGCTACTGTGCTGAGCATGCTTCTGAATTAGGCTATTTGCTACATAGCAGGACCAAACAAGGACTAGATTATTAATAATCATCAATCCCAAAACAGAACTTCCAAACTTCCACTTTCAGAAAAATCAAAGATTTTTTTTTTTTAATTTCTCTAAGGACAAAGTTGAAATCCTATGATATTTTAAGAATCAAAGGACTCTATAATACAGTGATTTTTGTATCTTTTTTTAAATCACCTTCATTTCTTCTTTCACCTTCAGTATAACTTGTGACTAGTTTTAATTTGTATCATAGATAATACGTCAAACAGTCAAAACAAAAAAATATTGTTTTTCTAAAAGCCCGGTGCTTTGACAAATTCCTTACAATAACAGTGTGTTCCTGCAAATATCATGATTCTGCCTAGTTCATAGTTTTCAATGAGAAATTATTCAGAAAGAAAATTTTGACTGCTTCTAATTACCAGAATATTTTTGAGTTGTAATCTGGATAGTCATTGTTTCCTAAAAGGGCTATAGGTGGAGCAACTTACCCCGAGGTCCAAACATATAGTCCACAAACTCATTTACTTCCTGGTCAAAAGCTTTCAGATGCTCCTAAAAAAAAAAAAAAAAAAAAAGGACATATAACAACAACATTATCTCATGGCTCACACAGAAAATACAAAAATAAGTAAAGAGTAATTTGGCAAAGAGCATGTCATGATGCTTAAGTATTTCCAGGGCATGACACACCAGGTATTCTGAAAAAAAAAAAAATCTTTAAAAATGAATTTAATGAATAGAGGCCTCACTACTGGAAACAGTGCCAAAACTCTAGAACTCTTTAGAAAGTGAACCATGTCTGAAATGAGGTTTTACTAATGAAGTAAAAGCCATACAACAGTGTGGAAGTAAACAGTGAAGTAAAATCCGCACAGCAAATCCATCTGTGATGAATGTCATTTTCTCTCTAGTAAAGATGTTCTTTTTGTTTGTTTTTGTTCTCTTTCTTCAACTAAAATCACTTTTTGTAGAGAGGATCTGACAATTGCTTTGGTAAGCTTCACAAAGCTGCATGGCTATCACCGGGCTAGTGACAGCATATGAGCTGAATATATTGACACTTTGCTCTTAAAGAGGGAAACCTTTGGGGTGAGCCAACTAAGATTTTGCTAAATGAGGCACTGAGTTCTAAGGACAAGTTGGCAGGAGATTCCAGGCCTCCAGTAATGACGTTCAGGCCATGCAGGGAGGCAGGAAAAGGAGGAATTTTACAGAGACTTTGTGTTTTGAGGTCTAAGCCAATGAAGCTGCTAAGCTGGCAGGCTCAGTGCTTTTGTGACGATTGGTGACTGAGTTGGGAGCTAAGCCCTGACCAATGCAGGCCTTCCCTCAGTCACATGTGGTGGCCTCTCCAAAATAACCTCCTCCCAGACTCTGGTTCTGGGCAGCGGCTTCCTGCACACTGGTGCCTGAACAGCTCTTTGCCCCAAGTCTGGCTTCAGCCAGGTTCTTCCTCTGTGCTTTCCAACAATTCCTTCCTGTGCTTGATGAATCAATTTCAGCACTTAGCAAATGCAGCCAAACTGAGGAGAAAGACAGAGACAACGAGCATCTCCATGAGGCAAGAGCTGCCAAGGGCTGTGTGCGCCTTCAAATGCCAGATATCTTCACAACAGCTTGGGCTGCAGCCTCCATTAGCACATTTGCCTTTTGAAGAGCCACATTTGCACCCTGACAAGTCCAGGGACTGGGTTGTGGTGTGGGCAGGGAGAAGCTGCTGGCCCTCCCAAGCCCCATGTGTTTCTTCCCCTCTGAAGTTTTGGTCATCAGGATGTTCAATGTGAACAGCTTTTATGTGAATACATAGGTACAGCTGAGACCTCCTAGGGAGCAAGAGGTTTTGCAGCATCTGAGGCTGCAAAACTGCTTCTCCAAAATGCTGCTGTGTTCACATTATCTTAGAAAAATACACCACCATCATAAAAAAAAAAAAAGTATTTTTCTTTTATTCTTCTTTAAACAAAAAAAAAAGAAAAGAAAAGCAAACACTCAAAAAGCATAACAACAACAGAAAGGAATCAACAAACACTAGACAGGAATTGCTCTGAAAAAGGAGAGAAGGAAACTGATTCGTGATACTTCATACTTCACAGCACTGAAGAAACTGAACCAGACTTTAGGAAGTTGTCCTGACTGCTGGCTCTGGGGAAGGGTGTTTTCTTGGCTGCAGACAACCCCCTTGGCATCCAAAGAATGCCTTCTGTTGTAGGATGCCACTTTGCTTCCAGGATGTGCAAAAGATCTGCTTCCATTTTTACACCTTCAGCTATGCAGCTCGTCAGCTAACATTTCATGGTGTAGGTATTGCCATTTGGGCAATGCCACTTTTTACTGGTCCTCTGTGACTTGCCCACTTCCTGCATTAATATGAAACTGAGCTACTCATGTATTTGGTGTTTTTTTGGTGTGTGTTTAGACTTAGGAGACTGCTTTGGAAAAAATACTTTAATGGATTCAAATGTCTTGTAGTAATGAGCATGCAAAGCTACTTGCTTTCATGGTTACTTTATATAAGCACATCTTACATGTCAGGAATAAAGTAATAAACCATGTATATTCCTTTTATATTTAAATTCTGTAGACAAATCTATTCTAGGCTGCATTTAAATGGAAATTCTAGGCTGACTTCTTCTACCAGTTAGATGGAGGAATAAGAATTGTGGAATAATCACTAAGAAGGAAGAGCAGAATGAAGATTAAAAAAAAATAAAAATAAAAAATTACCAGGATGGCTTTTTGCAGAGGTTACTGTTTTGATTGATCTGACTTGTGACTTTTGCCCTCTTACACCTGGCTAGTATGAACCAACAACACACTGAGTAGATGATACAGTCTAAAGCTAAATCTACCTCCTTAAGTGTGTGCTTAAATGACTCAGTAGAGACTTGTACCAGCTCCCAACTCTGCTCCACTCTACCTTAATTAGCAATTGATTGATTCAATGTCTGGTTTGCTTTTCATACGTCATTTGAGAGTAGAAATTTTTCTACTAGGCACAGCAAAATAAATAAATATACTTTAAAGTGACCCAACATTTGCCTCCCCTTTAACTCTCCTGCAACTTATTTTACCTTACAGGAAGAAAAAAAAAAGTTGTTTGGCTGTCTTACAGATTTACAGTGTTGTTAAAGATGATGTATTTGTTTATATTCTGAACACTAGTACTAATATTTTGGAAAAAAATATTCTTAGTTTAAAAAAGTTAGATGACTGGTCCGTCACCTTTCTTTGGTGCTTATTAAGAAAGTTCTGTGGAACTTTCTCTATGTCTTCGAAAGACTAGACTGTATTTCTGGACTTTAGAACATGTCCTTAATAGTTCCTGCCTCTGGACAGACTAGATGAAAACGTCTTGCTCAACATGATCAGTTGTATTTGTAAAGAAAAGCAAATAAAACCAGTCTGAACAAAAATACATGCTCTGAGAACTCAATGCTCTCTGGAAAATCACTGTAATAGCCTTTACCGGTGAAAGTATTTCAGCTACACGGCTAAAGATTAATGTGTGTTTCTTGATTTTCCTTCTGTTGTACAGGACACTGCTCTTGTCATTGGGAATGCTAGCAGTTTGGAAGGACTAGGACAAATTAGTGGAAGATCTATTTACCTACACCTACAAAAAACACATTAGGTTATTCAAACAGATCAAAGCACCCAAGAGGAAAAATGGGGAGGGAGAATAAAGCCAGTGATGATAAAGCAACATGGAGATTTCTTATGAATTTCAATATTTTTAGAACAGAAATGGGAATAAGTAACTAACTTGTTTGATCTTTTGGGAGAGACTGAAGAGGAACGACCACCAACAGGCCAGGAAACCCACCCAAAGTGGATCCTCTTGGCTGCTGTCACAAACCCTTTGGAAAGAGAATTTGCTCCCAGGTATGGGGTCTCTGTAACCAGGAGAATTCTAAAGACTGATATTCCAAAATTAAAGGCTCCTTGAAATTCAGAGACAGCAATACTGGATCTGCTGAGATGGGATGAGGAACTTACATTCAAAACATTCTTTGTGTGCATAAAGTACTATTACAGAGAATAACTTTGAAATACAACTAAAAGGTAATTCTTAAGTATATGCATACATGCTGATGTAGGTTTGTGAGGCTTTTTGTTTGATTATGTGGATTTTAAATCACTTTCTGAAATAAAGGTCCTACAGATGAGTAAACTGCATTTAATCTTTCTTACACTGTCTGGAAATCTTTTTTATGCAAATGCTTGGAATATCAGTTAGTATCTCAAAAATCCAAAACAATTTGTTGCTTGTTCTTACACAGCTATGCAGAAACTAACGCACTCTATAGGCAAAGAGATCTCATTTCAGGCTTCAAACAAAAAACAGAAGTAGGTGTCAGCTTCTGCTTGCCCATCCAGCTTTTGGAAGTAAATGTGATATTTGAAACAACCATGATAGAAAATATATATATTAAGTGTATGGTGATTTCTTTCTTATTATTTAGATGACATCTTTTCCTTAATTCCCTGAAGACTTCTGCTCCATAAATAGTCAGCTACTGAGCACTAATGGAATTAATCAGAATTTATCAGCATGTTTAAAGGAAACAATTTTAGATGCCTGCCCATATTTGAATGGCCAAGTATTAAACAAGCAGTGGAAAACTATAGTGTTGGCTCCAGAATGGCTGCAATATGGGCTGAAATGAAGCAAAGAAAAGGCTAAGATAAATCTCAGGACTGTGGTGTAACTGCTCACAAAATGAATTATCTTTTTTATTGCTTGGAGGATTTAAAATTAATCTGGAACAAAGATGTGTAATGCAGGACAATTCTTCATCAAAAGATTGTTTCAGACCACCTTTTAGGTTTTTGTCTTCATCTTTTATGATTTGTGTTGTATCTGTAGGGGAAAGCAACAGACAGATGAAGCTGAAGGCAGAAAGATGAGTCAGAGGCTGCTATGGGCTGTGTCACTAGAACAAGGGGGAAGTTAAATGAAATTTGGTGACAAGACATCCAGAAGTTGACTGTTGCTATAAGCAATTTATAATTAGCATATGGAACTGACTGCTAGATAATTTCACTGAAAGTAAGAACAAGCCGGAGTGAGCTCAAGAGAGAAACAGGCAGCAGTCTGGGGGATGACTGCCACTTCTCCCAATGGATAGACAGGAGGGGAGGCAGGGAGGGAAGGAACAAAATAGCTAGAAAGGAACTTATCTTAGATCTTCTTTAGCACTTCAGATGAATTGTTTAAAGAAGCAGAAACTGGACTCTTTATTTGATATGGTAATTTTGGAGCTCCATGTTCTGGGACATTCAGTCAACTCTGATGACTGACTAAGATTAAGGGCTAGCTAGCATCACAGAAACTTAATCAGCCCAGAAATACTGCCATAGCTCCTAGGAAGAGCACAGCCCTCTGACTGTGATAAACTGTGCTGGCTGGAGGACTATTTTGTCAATGCAAGATGCATCCATGCAGGGTGTGTTTGCTAGCACAACAATCTTGCTGTTTGATTCCTTCCTAACAATTGGCTTTGCAAAGCCAGCAGAATTTTGTAACTGTATTGTCCTAAGAAGGAATGTACTTCAGTGCAACTGCAGTGACCCAAGACAAGCAGTACTGCAGGAAGGAAAGTTCTGCTAGTGATCCAGGTCCAGAGTGGTGCCCATGTAATACATGAACAATGTTTGGTAACACTCCTGTCTTGCAGAAGATAATAAAAAATGATTAATAGAGAGAACTATTGGTGACTTCATCTAAAGATATAGTTATTTTAGAGCTACAAGAAAAGAGAGATCTGTACCTTTGTTTCAGAAATGCAAGTTGTGTAATGCATTTTAATTTAATGCAAAAATCTCTTTGAAAAAATACAGTATGGTAGAGAAAAATAAACAAACAAAAGAAGGCTGTTCCAGCTTAGCACAGAAAACAAAAAGCAGTCTTCATGTGTTTCTTTTCTCTTTCTACCACCCTTCTTCTAAAAGCTTTCACAAGAAATTGTAATTGCTCCAGGAAATAAAGATGCTGTTTTTTTCTGGACAATAAATTATTTAAAGAATTTCAAGAGCATCTTAAAAGTTACAACAAATAACACTGCTTGAGAAATATAAAGTATTTCTAATGGATTTCTGTAAGGTACACATTTTATTTGAAAGCAGTTTATCTGAATTTCAATATCCTCCAACCAGATTATATTTTATTCCTATTATTTTCTCACACTTTACATTATATGCTCCATTCTACTGCTAAAGCTTGCATGCCTACGTGCAAATGCCTGGGCATTTTCCAGTTACTATTAACCAAGTTCAGCACTTTTTGTGACAAAGAGGGCAATATCTTTGCATCTGAGCATCATTTTTTGCAAGTATTTGGAAATGGCTGAATGCATGTTAGCATCCTGTGTGAACCTGGTAACTTTCAGACATGCCGGTTATCGGAGAGATTAAGTTAGTGGGGGAGCTGAGTCATCAAATAGGCTGGCTTCTACCTTTTCTCTAGAGGAGATGGAGAACAGCTGTTTGGAAAGTGATTACAGCCAAAAGTGCTGAGCTCCTGGGCTGATTTAGACATCACAGAGAAAGCGGAGCTGATGGTGGTGTTCCTGAGGGTACAAAGGTAACAGGAAGGTGAGGCTTGCAGATTTTTGCCTTGGTAGTTGCTTGGGTTATGCTGCCTGCAAGAAAATGCTGTGTATTCAGTGGCTTCCTCAATAAGTAGATCAGTTAATGATTTGTTATGTGAAAAATGAGTGTAATAATGCAAAGATTGGTAAATGTGGAAAGACACAGCTCAATATGTGGTTATAGGTACAGAGCTGTGCAGTTTTAGCTGATTGTAGACAGAGGCTTTTATTTTCAGCACTTACTGCAATTGGGCTGCCCAGATAGCTAGATTTGGAATTACAGATTTTTTTTTCTGAAATATTTTACTTATTTTCTCCTCTCTTCTCAAAACTTCCAAGTGAGGGCACTTGTGTCTAACAGTTCTCTTATTTTATTGCTCCTTGCTGGCATTTACCACTTGGTTTAGCAGTGTCTTCAGGAAAGGAGTAGGCTACCAGCATCACCTGTGCCAAGCCCAAAGCAAAACATTTGGCTTAGTTTCCAGGAGCATGCTAAAAGATGCTACTTACACAGCAAAATGAATTTCTTCATTACCACCTTGACTTTTAGTTCTGCATTTTTCTACTTGAAATCATCTTGCAAGGGAGGGTTAAATCTTCAAAGGAGTCTTGGGTGTAGTCTGTTCGCTAATTACCTTTATTGTAAACTGTCTTCATTATGAGTGGGCTTGTTTAAAAAAAAAAAAAGCTTAAAATGAAAGGGAATCTCTCTATAAGACAACGAAGAGGATTCAGAAAGTATGTTCCTTGCTCCAGTCTGGATTGAGGGCTGCAGTATTTGTGCCTGTTGGTGTTTGGGAATAAGGATGATAAGATGTGGTCTTGTATTGTGAAATTACATCCCCAGCATATCTGTGCTCTGTAGCAAACTGCGAGGAGTGGAGTTAGAGATCCAGAGAACCCCTTCTACCCCTCCTTTCTTTTCTCCAGATGTTTTTTGGGGGTATTGCTGGTTCTAAAGCACCTTGGACAGTGCCTATAATGGCACTGTGTCAGCAGGTGGTTCTGTGGCTTGATGGTGGAGAAACTTCCACATCCACCTCTGTGGAACATGTGTTTGGGTGCCCTACATAAGAAACTGAGGACACAGCTCTTCTAACAAGCTGTTGCTTAGACATCTTACAGGGAATTACTCCCAGAGCATTAGTAGGCCACTTTCTGTTAATGGTGGAGCTTTGCCATGCTGCTCACGAGGCACTTGCACTGAGCATGCCTTGCTCATTGTCCTCCCAAAACACATGCTGTGTGAGGGGCTCCTGCCAGGCACTGAGGACAATGGTTAATCATGGAGAGGAGTGCTGCCATCCAAATCATAGTTCTCGGTCCTCCCTTTCTTCACATGGACAAAAATCTGTGCCTAATAAGGTCTGTAGCTGGAAGCTATGTACCTTCATCACTGCATTTGAAAAATATGGTGTTGCCTAACAAGAATAGATAGGGGTGTTAGGTGAGGAAGGGGGCTTGATGATGGGGAATGCAGCATGCTTCCCCATCTCCCTCGTTTGTCTAAGCATAGTGTCCAGTAGCAGGAAGGAAAACACCTCTTGGGCTTGGCTTTTCCTGCAGGCAGCAGGTTGTGCTGGAGCAAAAAGGGACAGCCACCTGCTTAAGGAGGCTTCTGTGCTTCAGACAAGACTTCAGCTTTCAGCTCAGGGTAGGAGATCTACCCAAGTAGGTAAGTTATGCTGGGTATTTCATGCAGCACACCTGTGCTCCATCATGTTTGAAATGCAATGAGGGGGGAGGAAAAAATAATTTACTTTTGGGCTTTCCCAACACTCACCTTCCTTAAAAAAAAGAAGGTCACAAAACGAAGATCAAATGCTAAACGTTTGTGTACTTTCATTCTCACTTCCTAATGAATAAAAAATATTCTGCTTTATTTTTTCCCTCTTCCAAAAGGTTTAATACTTGTTTTAAGTAAAACAAGTAACACTTGCTTAGCACTGAATTTTAGCACTTGTACTGTAAGTCTTCACAAACCATCACAGTTCTTTTGTCTTTCTGAAAATGCTAAATTCTATCTGCAATGAAGTAGAATACTAAGTTCTACCTTGTACCACTAAATTTATAATAATACAGGAAGAAAAAACAAGACCAGCATGTACCACTTTAATGGGGTTATATTTGCGGAGTTGTGCTGCGTTGTACTTAGCATAAAGTTCCTGAAACCAGATTCCCTGACTTTGGGGTTGCCATCACAAGTAGTCACTCTGTGAGCCCCTTGAGTCTGCGTGAAAGGCCTTTACGGCCAGGAGGCTCTAGAAAAGAAATGTGTTTTCTCTCAGGAGTCTGAGCTGTTTCCAGATGAGGAGCAAACATATTCCAGGCTTTTTTGCTTCTGGAGAAATGGCACTAATTCTTCGGCTCATTCTGCTTTGGGATTTTTATTTATGTCTTAACAAGAAGTCTCTTTTCAGCAGGGTTTTGCAGTCCTGCTCAGTGCCACAGCTGCTCAGCCCACATCTGGGAATAAGGACCCAGGTGGAGAAACATTTGCTTTATGGCTTCTGCCAGGACTCGGATCAGGTCCAAGCACCATCATTGCCAAAGGTGAGTAAGCCCTAAGAGGCAGAACAATTTATCATGAAAATCCTGTAAGCAAGTAATAAGCTATTTCAGACATCAGTCTTTGCTTCTAGACTATTCAGCCTGCTAGCAGTCATAAACAATACTGTATTAATTTATCACAGAGAAAGGTAAGCCTGGCTTATTGACTGTATTAGCCATGCTACTGTCAGATTGTAATGTCATTGTGAGACAATTTTTTAAATAATCATCTGTTTAGTTACTTTAAGTAATATTTATTGCTTAAAAATATTATTTTAAGGAAAAGGAACTTAGATTTTTTTTTCCACCACACTTTTTTGGGTTAGCATCAAAGTGTTTTAAGAACCAATTAATAATTATTGAGTTTCCCAACATCAATTTATAATTTAATTACTTGAAAGTGTGCAGCCTATCATGCGTTTTTCACTGCTATATCTTTTAAAATGCTGAGTGGTTGTACTCTCTCCAGGATGGGAAATCCCCTTTCTAGAATCACTGCTTGCAGGATATCCCTTCTACAACTTTCGAACTTTTTTTTTCTCTCAATTCATTATAATCATGTTAAATAATGATTAAAATAAAATACAGCAATCACAGTGCTCAAAATAGACCGTATCTTCTTTTAAAAGAAGAGTGGAAAGAAAAGGTGACTGCTGTGGCCCACTTTGTAATACGTCAGTCATATACACTCCCCAAAACTACATCTGTAAAATCCATCCACTTGCTTGTTATCAGAGTTTCGAAATGAAACTGTCACCAGAGCAGATCAGTACAATCCTTTTAAAAGTAATCCTACACAATTCTACCTGCTACACAGGGCAACATCAGCTTAACTTGTAATTAAAGAAGATTTCTCTAGGGAGACTTCAGATGTGGCCTGTCAGTTCCTCAGAAAACAGTAGCAACTATTGATCTCATTTTTCCTTTGCTCTTAACAACCAGATTTAAAAATGACAGCATGACCTGAGATGGAGCATGATTCCTGACAGTGGCAAGGCTGTATGACTGTGAGAGAATAAACTAAAAGGAAATGAGTCAAAAATGAAAGCATAAAATAAATTCAGCCTCCCCCTTTATGCCTGAGTGAATAAGTCGCTTTCTTAGGCAAAGTACCAGCACTTTGGAACTGGTCCTGGCTTGAATAAGAGAAAGTTTCCCTTGGAGCAGGAAGGTCCTTAAGTTACAAGCAAAGAGAGACAGAGGTTTTTTTTACAGAGAGGATAATTCTGTTACAGTTGTTTCCTTATTACTCTCTTTAGCTCTTGTTGGCTTTACAAGGGACTGAAGACGGATCAGTATTGGAATTCACTTTACATCAGCAATATGAAAGCCTGAGCAGTCCAGTGTATCTGCTTCCAAACAGCTAGACTTAATAGATGATGCCTAACCAAGCTACTTAATGAATAGGTAGTGTGTCAATTTGTGTTGTATAAGAGCAATCTAGACAGTTGCAATTTAAGAAGCACAGGAAAATAACTTTATTCTACCAGAGCAAGGAGGGCTTTGGATTAACCAGGTTGATTTTTTTTTTTTTTTTTAGAACAGAGTATTCCCCAAAGCTTTGCACGCATATACAGCTTCTGCTCCACATACACCACATACCTTATTATAAAGATTTTGCAGTGAAAAGCCAGCACCCCAAATTTAGAGCCATACAATGAATAAACACGATGGGGACAGGTAGTAAGTGGAATGGTAGGGAAAAATTATGGTAAAAAGCTTACAAGGAGCTCACTTTTTTGGGGCATGCCATATCATGACAACTTTGTCCTCCTCACTAACTTCAGATTTTGTCACTACCGAGAAGATTATTTTGTACATTAGTATAATGCATGCAGGGCTTTTATTTTTTTGTACTTGGCGTGTGTTTGGACCCTTTTCTGGAGAAAGCAAAAGTGACAGACAGAAAACATGTCCTTGCTAGCACTGTGAATATCTTTTTCACAGTTTTCCACTGTAACAAACTGTAAGATTGAGGATGAATAGCAGATCCTAAGCCTCTCTGCAGGATCTCATGGCTAGCTGGACAAGAAACCTTATTTTAAAAAAAAAAAAAAGGCCAAAGCTTCAGTTTTCCCACAGTCCTGGCAGCACAGTGAGACAAAGGATACTCTATGCCTGAGAAGTAGGTTTCTTGATTGCTGTCCTAGATGTCTGCAATGTAACCCTGTGTCCCCACGACAGGCATTAATGTGCAAGGGACTGCCTGCCCCTCCTGTTGCAGGCAGGGAGGATCAAAAAAAGATTTTCTAAAATGTGTTCCCTGAGCAGGGTTCTCCAGTACCGAAGGGTTTTACCTGGCTTCCTTCAGCAGCTCATTCCAGTGCTGCAGGGCATCTGCCTAGCAGAGGTGGTGGTGGTGGGGGAGACATCAGGAGTACTTGTATTCCCCTGTGGTTTGAAATTCTCATTCCTCAGTACAAGCTTAAAAGACGGCCTGTGGGGTTCTCTTTTTTAAAATAATTAAAATGAAAAAAACTTAAGATTTTTTTCTATATATCTTCAATTCCTTGACAGACAATTGTCGTTAGCCCTTTAGAAAACTGCAAGTCAGAAACTCAACTGGTAAAATCTTAACTATTAATTAATTGCTTAATTAAGACTTTTTTTTCCCGCAATACTAACTCCCTTTATAGGCACACTTTTGGTATGGACAGCAGCAGCAGAAGACTGAATACAGCCTGTGAAGCACATAACAAAAATGAAAGTCTGAGAGCTGTCGGAAAAACTGACAGCTATATGCATATATGTAAGTAATACCTGTTTCAACCCAAATCACCAAGGAATTCACCTTGTCAGGATATAGAGGGTAAAATATACTTCTAATATATGTAATGCTAAAGATACTGTACATAAGAAAATGAATGAAAGGAAGTACATTTTGTTTACAACATTTAATTACGTACAGTATATACAGTCAATGTACTATGAATTTCTGGAGTTCACAACTATTTTTTCATGCTATTTGAGTAATTTAAAGCTTTTATTGCTACTGAATGTGTACAGGATACTATTTTAAGTATATAAACTTCTAGGAGCAAATACACAATTATAGCGTAGGATGCCTCAGACTTCTTGGCAGTGCTGGCTGTACAACTGCTATATGTCTCAGTTAAAGTGCAGCCATTTAATTAGAACTGTCCAAATAGGAGCTCTTTGGTAACTGGGCTCATCCTTAGTTAAATAAATTAAGCAAAACTCATATGTGCAACAACACAGGACAGACCTGCAGCAAAGGTGCTGAGGGCAGTAATCTTGTCTACTGGCACAGTTGGAATTGGATCAGATGTTCATATACTTGGTTGGCCTTCGTAGTAACTACTCTAGTTACTATATATCTCCCATACTAAAGCCCCTCTGAGCTAACATGCTAAGTTCCTAAAGTTACATATTCTAGAGGTTAAAGTTAGGCTTTCAAACTTTTTACTGCCACAGTAAAACTAGAATTATATTTTTAAAAATACCTGTAAATCAAGATTATCACTGACCTCTGTAAGTCAGAAAACCCACAAAAACATGTCTACAGTAATGCCTGTAAGTCAGAAAACCCACAAAAACATGTCTACAGTAATGCCTGTACACTTGCTTTGTTTCTCAAACGCCTTAATAGCTTTATTGTGAGGATTAAATTAGACAAAGAGATGAAATCTACTCAGTTTTATTTCCTTTGTGGAAAACTGTATGTATCAGCATACAGTCAGACCGGGCTAACTTCCCAAAGGCAAAATACATCAAAATTATTGAATTACACATTGTATTCACCAGGAGATACTCACATTTTCTTGCCATACAGGAGCAGACCTGAAAGAAGCAGGAGATCTAAGAGGGGGATGGCACATTGCATAACTATAACCCATCACTTTGGGGCTAAATGCTGTGCTAGCCACTGAGTGCCACCAAGACTGTCAGAGCTCCATGTGGGTGTATTGGTCTCCTTGGCCAGACTCACCAGGCCCACTGCCAGGAGTGCAGCCTTCATACTTTAATTTCTCTTCAAAACTTGTGATGAAGGAATCTGGCAGAATAGCTTAGTGCTTCGGGGTATCTTGTAGCAGTGTCTTTAGCTACAGGTGCTTTAATTGCTGGCCTTGGAGAAATGGCAGAGCTGCGCCAGCTGTAAGAAATCAGCCAGTTTTCTTCCTTACTCAGAGCTTGGTTATAAGAAGGGAAAGGTACTGAAAAATGCTGGAGTGTGGGAGGCTAAGAATAAAAGAGATTTGTTCTGTATGGGAATAAAAATGCCACAATGTGTTCTTTCCATTATTCTCAGAGGCTGGTAAGACAGGCCTTGTTGTAGCCTGTTTTAACCACATCCTTAGTAGTGACAACACTCAACTCACAGATTCGTTCTTACTTTGGGTGAAGAAAATCTGATTTAGTTTATCTGCCCACTAGAGAAACGGGTTGTTCTTGTTCAGCAGTCATTTGCTAAGCTACTTCCTGACAAGTTGCTGCCCAATAGCACAGACCCTCTCCTGAATGATTTATAGGGATGTAAGTGGAAGAAAGGGAAGGGAAAGAGTGGAGGGAGAAGAAGGTGTTTGTACTGTGCTGCCATGGATTAGAGTCCAGATCCAAGCTTCTACAGTTTCAGCCTTAATCTTCCAACATGCACAAAGCCTTTCAATTTCACTTCTAGGTCATTATCCAAGTAGAAAACCATCTAACTGCGGCGTAAGGAATCCAGGTAGGTACATAACCAAGTACTGGAAACTTTACAGTTAGTTGTAAGTATAACTCACTCTGGAAGAGAAACCTGAGGTTTTAGGTCAAAGTGCCTGCTTATAAAACTAAAATCTATACATTAAACTTAAAATCATACAGATTTTAAGCTTATGAGTTTAACAAACATCATCTAATTTTGATCTTCTAATCCTTGTAACCTTGGGTCCCTTAACTGTTAAGTACAGATGAGGTTCAATGCTGCCCTGTTGTGGCAGGTAGCTGTCCAGAGGAAAAAGGAGTTGCTGGCAAGGTCAGCCCAAACTGAGACCTGATATACATCACAGGCACCAATCAAGCCTCTGGTACTAGTTTCCAGAAAATGAATATCCTCATGAGCTCAACTTTCCAACACGTGAAGTAGATGCTCCAAACCTCTCTAGTTTTACTGCTACTTCAAAGGAGGAGAAGCATCGCTCCTTATTTTGCATTAAATGTGGGTTGTTGGGAATAACTTTTTGAAGAAATTACATGTTCTTGGAAGTAAATGTAATAATTCACTTTAGGTGACAAGTTAGAAGTAGCATTGATGTTATCTAGAGCTGTTGCAGATGATTTAAGATGATTTAAGTATCACTATATCTATCCTTAAAGATGGAGATTGGGAAGTTGTCTACCCCAGAAGAAAAGGAGGTGGGGTGTGGGAATGCAAACTAAACACAGAGAAATTATTTGTCAGAAAAACATGTCTGACAGAAGTGGAAAAGATGATGATGATGATAAATCTAGTTAAATATCACAGTATCAAGGGTTTACAGGAAAAAAAAGGAAACAGAAGACTTGCATTTCGCCTAGAAACAGACTAGCAAGAAACATACACCTCTGTTGAAGTGTGTGGAATTTGCATGTGCAGTGGGGTAGCAAACATACAATAACAGAATTAAGTAAGCAAGTAAAAAGGAATGCAAGTATTCCTAGTCTTTAAGATAATCCATCTGCCTGAAACAACTTATTTTAGCAAGATGTAAAGAAATAAGCAAAGAAATTATGTCTGAAGGCTTCCTTCAGTACTTTTCCAGCTAGGTCTAAGCACTGTGTCATCCGAGGCGCTAACAGAATTTAACACTTCTTCCATCCTGGCTATATACATTTCTCCTTCATAATTAAGATTCAGTTATCTGTTACAATAACCTGAAGGTCTGAACAACTGAATGTTGACCATAATATCCCAAACTGGCTTATCAAGACAAATGCAAGATAATTACAGGTAATTAATTCTCAAGCCTCTTCTAATTCTGGATTGATAAATGAATTACTCGTGTGTTTAATGATCTCACTTTGCTTTTTGGAACACAGAGGGTCATGTTGCAGTGAGTACCTTGTTACTTAGCTCAGTATTAATTTGCATGACCTCCTTACTTCCACAATGTTGTCCTCTTCATTTAAATAACCATCTTATTGCATTCAGTGAGAACTGCTGAGAATCATGTTTGCATCAATGTCTATCAATGCCAGTTGTATCTGGAGGAGGACTTGTGAGTGGCAAGGGCTGGGGACATCATAAAAGAAACTAGTAAAAGCCCCCAGATTTGCTGAAGACTAGGAGAATGGTATGGGTTTCTTTGTTTTTTGCTTCTCAAGATATTCCAATTACTGAGTGTTCAGGACTTGAGTATTTTTGAGTGCATGCCAAGTTTCAGCAAAGCCTAAGGTTTAATGAGCCAACATATTGAAATACTAACCTTCCTTTCAATACATGAAAACACACCTGGAGGCAAAAATGGTTTAGTGCTGTGTTGTTTCTTCCTTTTATACCTGTCTTACTGAAGTTGTTCTCTGGCTTGGGCTTCAGCTTCGCGCTTCTCAAGCAAAACATTTTCTGATCTGAACTCTGCCATCTTTCAAGGGTGTCACAGAAGGAGATGACTTCCTCTCACCCATGCTAAGTGAAAAGGCTAATATTTTAAACTTTGTTCTTAGAGAAAAATATTATTAAGTTATTATTCTTAGAGCTTGGACACATTATAATACTACCATGGATCGCAGGTTATGCTTGATGAAAAATAAGTTATTTCATGAAAAAGAAGTTTTATATGCAGATTTATTATATCCTGAGGAGAAATTTCAATGATATGATTTGAAATAATATGCTGGTAGTTCAGTAAATGTAAAGGGGAAAAAACTTAGTGCTTTACCCACAAAATAACTATAATTTAGTGCTTTATCTTTCAAGGTTTTTTTTTTTTTGCTGATACTATTAAAATGCAGGCTTACAAGATCTCCAGCAGTAAGGAAGAAATAGCTGCATTAAACCCAAAAAGTCAACTATTGCTTTTCAACGAAATGGAGAGCTACTGGTGTTTTTTCAGAGCAATAAAACTAAATACTACCTTTTCTATTCTCTGCACAAGTTGCCTATTTTTGAGACAAGCTTCAAATGTGTTTAAGCACCAAGGAATCACAAGCTGTGTCTCAGCTTTCAAGGGGAGCATGAATATCCCATGATGCTTTTGACATGTGCCAGAAAAATAACAACAACAAAAAACTTAGGATATATAATAACTAGCCTCCTGCCAGAAAAGAAAGGTTCAGAAATTTCAGAGACTAACATAAAACTAGGAAAGTGATATACTTTGTCTTGTGTGGTTTTTGGCATAGACAGATTCATGATTCTTGATCATTAAGCTTCTGGATAGAGACGCTTGCTCCAGAATTTGGAGTTTACAGTTTGGAAGAGTGAAGATAACTGCTGAAATCAAACACACCTGCACACTGGCAGGTTAGAAGGCATCTTTCATCTCTGCTTTATAAAGCAGAAGGTGGGAAGAAGAAAGGAACTTACAGACACTTTGCCAATCTGAACTGGTTTTGGACAGGCTTTGTTTCTTATGTCTTTTTCATCCAAAAACTTGAAATTATGAGGTTTTTGTCTTGCTTCATGCATAGCTTCCTGTCAGTAGTAAGAGACATCTCAGAAGGAGCATAGGCCAACTCTTAGTTAGGTTCCAGCAGGATTCAGTACACACAACCTAGTTAAGACTCCTAGGTAAGATGGGCTGCTGCATTTTAAAACACAACATTGTCTCCTATGTACAGCAGAGTGACTCTGGGATGCTACCCTAGGAGGCCACACAATCCTAATGGCTGAGAGGGAAGATGCAGATGTTCCTACAAACATTGTACAAGGACGTTTTTTTTTCAGACTAAAAAAACTTTTGCATTTGGAAAGAAATTTTGAGCAGACAGACAGTAATGCAAATTGATTAAACTATTTTGTTCATAAGGAGATGTGAATAACAAATAAGCCTGTAGATATGAAAATGGACTTCATGGCTTTCTCCTCAAAATTGCATGGACTGTTGACAAACACTGAAAAAAAATTAAGCCATGTATGTACTGAAACACTGTTCTGCAGCAAATACCAACTTTTTGCAGATGCAGTGCTCACACAACCTCACATGACCTTTTATACTGCAATAGAAGTAACATGGGTTGCTCTAGCCAGCAGAGAGAAAGTGGGTGTGGATGGTATTATTCAGAGCAGCCTTACTAAAAGATGTGCCAACTCCTGAACATGGACATCACCCTTCACAACTTCGCCAACCATTTATTCCCTGCCAATTTGAAGGCACATTGTTTTCTGGATTGGTTTTATCCGTGCTCAGAGTGAAATGCAAGAAACAAAGTATTTTTTACTTCATGCTGGCTGTGAAAATTCACGCCTAATATAGGGAAATGAAGAAACAGCATCTGATGAGTGTTTTCTGAAGTGTTACATAAGAACAAAAACCAACAATTAAAGAGGAAAATATCTTCTTGTTCTGTTAATCGGTCCTTACTTATGTTTTTCCTCCCTTTCTCCCTTAGATTCTATAGGGTAATAACTTGGATTTCAAATGTTAATTCATGATTTTTACTTTATTCACAATTAAAGAAGATTGGGTGAGGAAAGGAAAGGAAATGACATTTGGTTTTTCAGTTTAATAAAGAAGCCAAGAAGAGTGTGGAAGTCCTTCCCACATTATCCCCTCAAAAAAGTTCTAAGTTTACCTCTTTTAAAGCCTTAAATCAGTCTAATGAACTCCAAGAAAAAGTTTTTAAAGGGTACAGAACCCCAATAACAGAGCACAGTCTGCTGGCATGGGATAAAAGGGTGCACATGCTATCTCCCTTCCTGCATTAACTCCCAACAGTAGTTATCCTAGAGTTTAATCCACATATAATGAGAATGTTAAGTCCTAAACTTTTAAACCACTTACACCATGGAAGCATCCGGACTGCTGCATCTCTCAAAACAAAAATGCTAATGACTGTGCTACATGGTAAGGTCCTAGCACCATGTGTCTGTAACTGCTTGAGTTATTGGCTCAGGGGAGATAAAAGCAACTGGGGACTTCTCTTCATGTCTATAGGTTACTCTTACCATTATATTGCAATAGCACATTGACTTCACTAGCTGCAAAGTGTCTTGAATGATAACTAGGGACTGGCATGTTGCAGGGAGCCTTTAAAAAACTGAGAAAATAATGGTTTTGTTGAGCTTCCTTATGCTTGGTATTAGGCTATTTCCTTGAACCTTGGCCACCCTAATTCCAGCTTCCATTTCTTGCTGTGGTTGGCTTTCAAATAATGACAGAATATGAAGAACTTCTTTCATGTCCTTACCTGTCCTCCTGAGGGAAGGGGGGGGGGGGGTAGGAGGAAGCATGTAAATGTCTCCCAGCAGTGATGAAAACAATTTTAACTTTTTGTCCCTTAATTACATATCTTCATGTAGCCATTTATGCCATGTGGGGTTTTATCTCCTTCAGTTTACGACATCTGACCTTGACCGTTTTATTATGGTCAGTGTGGACTGAGGAAGACAAATTGCAATGAAGTTTAAAAGTCATTAGCTGGATGAACTTAACGTTAAGAAAAAACACAGTTGTTGTTAGATTGACATCTAATCAGAGTACCTTCAGTATTAATGCCAATATAATGCAAGATGTAAAGTGATCCCTCCTACTCTCCAAGATCTGAGCATAACTAGCCCCCCAAAATTAGATTGTTTTTGCTGTGTTACTTAGGCAGATAAGAAGCCCCGCAGAAGACATAAATATTCACTTAATTTCACATTGAACTCTACCTGTCAGCTGTGCAGCAGTCCAATGGGTAAGGATGCCGTCCGACGTCCATGTATTTATCACATGATAAGACATGGCATGTGGGCTGCATGCAGATAATAGATTTATAAGCTCAGCTGTTGCCAGGCTCTTATAAATTGGCAAATTAATTGATACGTTTGAAGTCTGAAGTGTGTCATTTATAATGCAGCAGAGTTGCAGGACCCTGTCTCACCAGGTGTTTCTTCTCCGCTGTAGCAAGGGAATGTTTCTTGTGCCCTTCCACAACTGTCACAAGGCAGACTCATCCCAAAAGCTTTCTGGCTCTGAACAACCAGGGGTACACTTAGTTTCAAACTCCTAATTTCCCTCCTTTCTTTAATTACAAGTCAGTCTGCACTTGGGACATATTACCTTATCAGTAAATATGTACTTCAACTCAAATTGTATGAGATTTATTTCTAAATGCCTTGGTGTCTAAATCAGTCTTACAGGCAGTGATTATATAGCATGGAAAGAAAACATCAGGCAAAATTCCTACCTGATGTGACTTACACTTGAAGCTGGCATAAACCACAGAATAAACCAGCCCCACATATTGACATTATTCTTGAGTTTATTACTACCTAAAGAATTTACTACTGCCTTTTTTTCTTTTTTTTTTTCCTATTTTTGAGTCAGAGGTTCGTTTTTAAAGTGTTTGGATCTGATTAACTATTTTCTTTAATAAAATTGAGAGACACTATTGAACTAAATGAATGTGAAATGAAGTACCTGATGAACAGGTATCTGTTTCTTTTCACAGATCAGAGTACTTGTAATGAAGATTCAACAACCAGAATTAAAAAAAAAAATAATCAGAAGATATTCTTTGAGAAGAAAGGAATCAACACCAAGGGCAATATGAAAGTTTTTGTAAGTGGGTATCTGTAAGTAACTTTGCAAATTAAACATTGGACTCAAGCTTAAGGACGTAGAGGACTTCTTAATTAATCCCTTGTCACTGCATCATGTGCTAAAGGCTTCAGCATATCCCATTCAGTTTCTGTGCAAGTACTTATGTCCCTTTGTCTGTTCTATATGTAGTTTCTGAACATAGTTTCTCCAGCTTCATTAATTCTGTATCACCTAGCACAACCCTGGCTTGCTGCCTTGGTTCTGGATGTCAGGGGTACTGAAGTCTGTTACCTTTTCACTCTGGAGCTGGAGAGATCATGTTGGCAGTGGATGGTGTAGCTCCCATGTCAGCCGTGAATTTGTGCTGGATTGATCACTATTTACAGAAAATTTTCTCCTCCAGTTTCTGTTTTCCTGTTGGAGTTCAGGGACTCCAGAAGAAAGGGATGGAACATTGTCTTTGCTTTTCAGAAAAGCAACCCTTTCAACTTTTTCAACTCTTTCAACTCTTTTTCAGAAGGTGCTCAGGGCATTTAACAAATACCAATGGACAATGAGGCAGGGTTTTCATTTGGCTGCTGCCAACAAGAGAGTTGCTTCTGTCTAGGGACCTTTTCTGTATGTCCTATAATGACCATATGCCCTTATCAGGCATCATACCCTGACATGGTGGCCACGGTACTTGGAAGAGTTAAGTGTCTTTCTTCATTGATTTCAAATTACATTGGTTATCTGTTTCTTAGGGAATTACAAAAATAAAAATAAAAAAAATCTAGCTCCTGCCTGTATAACTTCTCTGCAACTGGATTATTGTAGAGGTTCAAGATACTTGAACCTATTAAATACAGCTTTGTACAGTCCTCGTGTTTATGCTTACCTTAGTGTTACCTAGCCTCTTTGTAAGCATTAGTTGGCATACACTGTGCAAGGTTATGTACTCTCTTATTCTGTAAAAGTGGGATTTGACCCCATGGAAAATATACTGACAAATCAAAACTTATAATCGGTTTAAAGTTCAAGGGTGCAGCCAAATCCTGAGCCAGTGTAATTTGACCTAGATCCACACAAGTAAGTAGAGCTGTACTGAACCACATAAACAAAACTGTCCCACTGTGGTTACCTTCATACTGTGGGAATGATATGGAAACACTCAAAGCCTCATGAAGACTGTGGTTTGCTGCATTCTACAAATAATAGTGATTTAACACCCATGATGGTGATAAACTCTCTCCTTTGAGTTGAAGTAACATACACCTGATTACTCCTATGCCACTATAGAAGAGAATGCTAAAATACTGTTCCTACTACTTGTCCTAAAATCTAAGTTCATCATTCATTTACTCCTGGTACCGTCAGTAGCATCCTTCCCTCTTCCCTCCAGTCTGCTCCAGGTCCATTTAGGCATCTGTGTGTTGCAACTTCTAACCCTGCATTAGTATCATTACAGCAGTTTTCAGAAAAAGTTCAGGTTTCATTTTAGGTAGCTAACGCTCCAAGATCATTCTTTCAAACTTTTAGAACCAAAGCAACCTTCAGCTTCTACACCTCTTAGAGGATTTCCCCAAACTGGCCATTCTCTCCCCAGGATGCCTCTATTTATGAGTAACAAGGCTTATGAAATCTAAGCAACTTTTCAACTCTCACAGATTACTGGAGATACAGAAGAGCAAAAACTTGCTAAAAGAAAACTGTGTGTAGCTCTGAATAGCCATTTCTGGATATTGCAACCAGCTGTTCCAAGAATAATTCCAAGGTTAATGAAACAGCTCTAAGACCCAGAAATAACAGATTAAGGAAAAGTCTCCACTATCGCTTTCATTAGCAGAAATACAAAGTTGTCAATGCATATGTTACCAATATTATTTCTTTTTTGATTTGCACCTATGTGACTGATCTCATATCTGTCCTATAAGGAGTCCAAATTAAATATTTTAACTGTTATTCTAAATTTCTTTCAAGTTGACTCTGCAATTCTGAGCACCTGATTGTTATCTGTACCAGTTATTGATAAATAATGCAAGTTACCTTCTTGTTTCTTTGTAGCTGCCATCACTGTACCATAAGAAAGACATTACCAATTTAGGCTTTGTGCAGTAATAGTAACTTAGTCATGTATTTTGTTTTTATATCTTACCCAGCCCTGTAATAAATAGCTGTTCATTTATGCAGTGGAAAGTCATTCTGGAGCTACAAGGCAGCATCAACTAGGGCACCATTCCTGGTCTTTTTCAAGAGGGTCTTTTCCCATCTATCAACCTATGCCTGAATTGATTGCAAGCACACTGGATAGCAGAAATAGATTCAGAGTTACAGCAACCGACTGTTAGGAAGACTCCAGTTAATTCGTGTAAAGGCTATCTGAATATTATTCATGTCTCAGTCACTTGATTTCAAATTGATTTTTATGCATGAAAGGCAGAAATTACAGCATATGTTGCAAAGACATTTGGAAAAATTGTTTTTGCTGTTAAAGAAGAATTAGTTTCCATTCTTAATCATGTCACAACTTCTGATACAACAAGCTTGGAAGATACAGCATTCAGCCCCATCTTAGCTCAGACTTCAAGGCAAAAATATTGACATGATCCTCTCCTCCTTTACAAGGCCAGTGTTACACTTAATACATTACTGTTCATAAACAGCATGAGATCCTTTGGGGAAGTCACCATTAACTGCAAAGACACAATATGCCCTGGGGAAATGGTCCTCCTTGCTAAACAGATGATGGCATTGTTCCACTGTAACTTTCTTAAATGATAAACCGGAATTTAAAACTCTGTTGTTCGTTCATTACACGGGAAAAAGGAAAAAAATAAAAAATAAAAAAAAAGGAAAGCGTTCCAGTATGGCTTGTACGCTTAGCACAAGAAGAGCTTCTATTAACATATCAATAATCTGTTTGTGTAACGTGCTTGGAGCAGAGCAAAATGCACCTGCGAGGAGCAAGGGACTGGGCTGCACCTTGTGGGAGTCGGCTCCCGCCCGCTGCCGAGTGCCAACGGGGGAACCGCACCACGGCATCCGCGCACCCCGCTTAGTCCCCGGCTCCTCTCAGTCCCCGGCTCCGCTCCCCGCCTCCCGCTCCCCGCCGGGCCTCCCTCCATTCATCCCTCCCTCTCCCTGCCGCCACCAGGGGTTCGCCATTTTGGGGGCCGCCGGGTCAGGGGTCCGCCATGTTGCGGGCCGCCAGGCCGGGGGGCAGTCATAACGGGGTGCCGCGCACTCACCATGGCGCTGTCCAGGGTAGCAGCCCGGCTCTGCCGGCCCGGCCGCCGCCGCGCCCCCGCTATAAGGTACCGCCTCCGGCTCCGCCGTGCCCGCCTCCCATCCCGGGGCCATGGGCCTGCCCCGGGGAAGGAGGGAGCGGGAGGGCAAGGCCAGCCGCTGAGGGGGAAGGGGACGAAGGCGGCAGGGAGCCCTCGGCCAGCTGCGGGTTTTGTTCCGAGTGCAAACAAAGCATTACATCTCCTATAAAAAACATTTATTCAGACTATCGAAGCTTACCGAAAATGCCCTTCTTCTTTCCCCCTGTGTTTAATAAAGCAGACTTTGGTGTGTGAAATAAAAACAATCTTTCTTACAATAATAGCATTCTCCATTTTGCTTTTAAAGTGAAAATTTGTCAAAAATTACATGCCAAAAGTGGCAAAGCTGTCCCAGTGCTCCCCTCTCAGTTCCGGCTGCTCAGGGTTTGCTCGACCAGAGCTCAGAGAACAGACTGTCCCTGTGCTGGTGGCATGAGCAGTGGAAATGAGCCAAGGGGACCAGGTGTGGCACAGAACAGGTAAAGCCTTGAGTTGGCAGTGTGCCCAGGTGGCCAAGAAGGCCAACGGCATCCTGGCTTGTGTCAGGAATAGTGTAGCCAGCAGGACCAGGGAGGTGATCGTCCCCTTGTATTCTGCTCTGGTGAGGCCACACCTCGAGCACTGTGTTCAGTTTTGGGCCCCTCAATACAGGAAGGACATCGAGGCCCTGGAGCATGTCCAGAGAAGGGCTACAAAGCTGGTGAAGGGCCTGGAGCACAAGTCCTGTGAGGAGCGGCTGAGGGAACTGGGGTTGTTCAGTCTGGAGAAGAGGAGGCTCAGGGAAGACCTTATTGCTCTCTACAACTACCTGAAAGGAAGTTGTGGGGAGCTGAGGGTCAGCCTCTTCTCACAGTAACTAGTGATAGGACTAGAGGGAATGGCCTCAAGTTGCACCGGGGGTGGTTTAGGTTGGAAATGAGGAGACATTTCTTCTCCCAAAGAGTAGTCAGGCTTTGGACTGTGTTGCCAGGGAAGTGGTAGAGTCACCATCCCTGGGGGTGTTTAAGGAAAGGTTGGACGTGGTGCTTAGGGACATGGTTTAGTGGGTGATGGTGGCCGTACAGCGATGGTTGGACCAGATGATCTTGAAGGTCTTTGCCAACCTTAATGATTCTCTAATTCTAAACTAAAGTGTACTTGATGTATATAGACTATATTTGTGCAAAAGGTAGCACTGATGTTGTAAACCTCAGGTTTTTCCTGGTGGCTTCCTTGTTCATGTACTACTTTACATCTTGCATTTTCTTGGATCTAGACACAGAGATGCTCCAAACGTGTTGAGAAAGTCTGCTATCCCAGTGCTGCTTGCCTGCCTAGCAATGATGTGCCAGAAGCCTCACATGAAAGCATGTCCTCATATAACTTCTAGCCCATTTTTTGCAGACACAAGTTTGTTTGCACTTCCAAATTCCGGTGTGTTAGTCTGTACTGAACTGCTATAATTCCTGAGGTTGATCTGCTGGCCTTTCCTCTCATTAATGTTCTTGATCAGTTATTCATTTGATTCTTTCGATGTTACTATAGAACATCTTGAAATACTGAAAAGAAGTGCTTTTTGATATCAATTCTGTCCCCCAGAGAAGTTGCTATCTAAGCAGAAAGTTGTCCTCTTTGAAATTAGTATTTAGGTGCTGTAGAGCAATGAGCAGTTCAGAAGATGACTGGCAGAGAATCATGGTAATGACTCAATAAATTTGAATACTTCTTTATTGACCAAACAGGCTGGATTCAGTGTGTCAAGCCACATCCAGCCCTAATGATGGTAATACAAAACATTTTTTCTTTATTCCCACTTTTCTTTGTCTAAAACAGAAAGCAAATGGATGTTCAGGTTTGGTAAAGACGATCCATTCCTAATCTCTTGAGCTTCTTGTAACTGAAACATCATAATAATATCAATATAATTTATATCTATAGTAGCAACCTGTTTTGTTTGTTTGTTTGTTTTAAATCACAACAATTATTTCTCCAATGAAGTCACAAATAGGGAGCAGACAGGATTTTGATGGCATTTAGAAGAATGTGTAATAGTACTATGGATATTTTAATAACTATCTAATGTGTGTGCTGAATTTGGAGACTTAAGGGCTGTGTCAGGATTTGGATTCATCTGTTTAGTATGGAGGGTGATGCTGCACATTTTGTTGGATCCCAGGCACTGAGCACAGCAGACTTCTGCCAGGCATGTTAGCTTTGAGTGGTTGTTGAACATTATGTTCTGCTGAGAGGAAAGGCAGAAAAATAAGTCAACATGTGGAGAACCAGAATTGCTTAGTTTCAGCTGAAATTCCTCAGAAACAGGGAGAATAAGTAGAAGCAATTTAAGCAGCACTTCACTCTGGGACAATGCACACAACAGATGGTGAAATACCACAGGGCATTAGCTTGAGTCCTGCTGGTGCATGGATTGCTGCAGATTTGACCTTATCACAAACTACCGAAGAATGGTTGAGGTGGGAAGGGGCCTTGGAAGATCATCTGGTCCAACTCCTCTGCTCAAGCAGAGTCACCTAGAGCCAGTTACCCAGGGCTGTGTCCAGCCAGGCTTTGAATTTGTCTGGGAAAGAAAAGTGAACTCTGACATGTCTCCCATTGCTGATCACTGCTCTTGCTCACGATCTCCTCCAAAACTTGGAATTTAAATTCAGGACTTGCCTGTTCCACAAAATTGTCTTCTCAGTAGTATCTGTACAACTCACTGGCTAAATATGTCTTCTTTTCCTGAGAAGCTAACTGGAATGAAAGAGGTTCACTTCCTTATATTGTCAGTTTGTTATTGTTGTTGTTGTTGTTCTATTTTTTTAAATTATTTTATTATTTTTTCTAATTTTATTAACACGGGGCAATGGTTACATACCTAAAGATCTCAATTCTGCTACTGATGTTATGGGGAGTTACAAGGTTAATGTGATAGACTTTTGTTAACTCTCAGTGAATGCTTAAGATCTGTTGGTAATAAAGCTGCATTGAATCAAATCTGAGCAATCACTCTAAAGCTAACGTTTTGTAATTTCTTTGTATAATGTCATTTTCTGTGCTTTTAATTTTGAAACTATAGCTGTTGTAATATGACTGTAAATATAAAACTAAACGTTGTATTAAATTTCCAGCTTTGGGCATGTAAAATAAAAAAACTAAGCCACAGTAAACTTGTGGCTGCAGAAAATACTAATTTGAGCGATTGTGTAGCAGTGCTGATTTTGTAGTATTATGTTTTATCACCCCCTTTCGGCGCAAAGGGATACTTGCAGGTATTTACTCAAACGCTTTGCTAAAGCTGAAATGCAATTGCAACGCATCCAGGAAAAGTCCTTGGCTGCACTCACAGTTTACATAGTTTAGTTATGTAGTTTGGCATTTTATAAATTTCTGTAAATAGAATATTCTCATCCCTCTTATCATATTCATATTAATAGTCCATTTTGATCATTTAAATCAGCCAAGAACTGGGTGAAGATTGATGGACCTGAACCAAAATTGAGGCTAAATACAAAAGACCATATTTAGATGCTCTGTCCATTGTCTACGTGTCTCATGTGAGGAGTCTGATGGTGGTAACTTTCTGTGAGTTGTGACTGGAACTGAATTATTTCTCCTGCATGTGCTAGCATTTAGCATTATGGTAATGTATAGAGGTCCCAGTTTGGGACTGTGGTCTTGCTGTGTTGAGACCTACTCTAGAAGGCAGGTCCTTCCTCAAAGAGCTTACAACATAAAGCATCATGTTATCAAGGATAATCACCACCAGGGAAAGGAGTGGATGCAAGCTCGTCTGTACTCCTTCCCTGGGAAATAGTAATGTATTAATTCCAAAAGAGAGGCAGTGGGGGGAAGGTCGTCAAGTGTAGGCAGAATAGAAGAAAGGGATACATTTTGCACCTTCTGCATGAACTATCATTACTTGGCCAGCTTCTTGAGTATTAGCAGTTGGCAGTCAAACTTGTTTTGGCAACAGTACTTGGCATGGTTGCCAGTTACTTTCAAAGATATTGTATGTGCCAAGACAAGGATTAAAAAATTAGGACATGGCTGAACAAAAACTGCCTCAATTACTTTAATTTGCTCTTCTTGTGCACACTCATTTTAATAAGTCTTATTTACATTTATAGCCTTTGGCAAGACTCCCGCTTCATCAATGCACTGTGTATGATAATAAACAAAAAGGAGGCCATGGATGATGCAAGGGTGTTAAAAACGAGAAAAGATAATCTTGTTAAAGTGGTTGAAATTCCTTTGGAGGACTAGAATACACTGCTTATATAACACAATTTCCATGTGATTATGGGTAGATCGTTTAAATATTTTTTCTACAGCTAGTCAAAGATTTTATTCTTCCTTCTGCTGTTGCCTTAGGGTAATTGAATGTAGATTTGTCAAAGTGCTGAGCTCTTGCAGCAGCAACTGACATCAGTGAAAGTTCTGCTGTGCTACACAGTTATGAATCTGTGCTACAAATACATTAAACACAAGAGAAGCGTTACATTTTCCCCATGCACCAGCTGGAAAGGAAACCAAAAGGGGCAGGTTCAAAAGCAGTTGATAGTTCGAAAAGGTGTTTCAGCCTCAGTCCTCTCCCTGGCTCATGGAGGATTAAAACATCCCTCCCCTGTTTTGCTACACAAACATGACCACCAGTTAACTGACTGCTGTGAAACAACTGGTTAGTCTAGATGCATCAGCTCTCACACCCTTTCAATAAGGCTTGTGCCTTCAGAATCTTGATTACTCTTCGCTGCTACCGGTCTTTAGCTCTCTTATTTGCAATATTGCATGTCGTTGCTGCTCTGTGAAATCACGTCAAATACTCCTGCTTTGGCCTGCCCCATGGTCTGGTGTACTAATTAGCAGAAGCCCTCTAAGAGGCCTTCTCATCAGTCTTGTGCTACAGTCCCTTTGCTGCATGATGACCTTGACCAACCTTTTTTTTCTAACCCACAAAACATACATCAATGCATAGATGGTCATGTACACTGACAGAAAAGATATAAGTTTGATCAGTGTTGAGCGTCATAGGAAAAAGTATTGAATATAGAATATTGATAGTGTGCAGTGACCGAATGTTGAAAGGTGATGGATAAAAGACGATAATGACTTTAATAAGTCATAAAACTCATTATCAATGATTTTTTTCCATCCTCTTCAGGGAACAGATGAGCCACATTCAATTCTGCAACTCCATATTGCACATACACAGGTAAGAAACTAGGTAGATCAAGCTTAGGTTTGCATAAACGACCTTATTTCTCAAACTTCAGAAATTAGAAACTTCAGTGGTTAGAAAAACTCATTGGTCCAACACTTTCTTTTAATATACTTTCTTGCATTTCACAGACTTCTGAAACAAACAAACAATATCCATATTGTAGCTCACTTATCCCAAATGCATCATCATTGGTATTGATACAAATTTCTGGCACATTAACATATGAACTGATACAGAATCATAGAATAATTTAGGTTGGAAAAGAGCTCTAAAATCATGTAGTCCAACCTTTAACCTAGTATAGACAAGTCCACCATTAAACCATGTTACTACGTTCCATATCTACACATTTCTTGAAGACCTCCAGGTACGGTGACTCAACCACTTCCCTGGGCAGCCAATGCCAATTCTGCACAACCCTTTTAGTAAAGAAATTTCTCCTAATATCCAACCTAAACTTCCCGTGGTACAACTTGAGGCCATTTCCCCTCATCTTATCATTTGCTGCTTGAGATTGAATTTAACTTGAATTTAACTGCTTCAACAATTATGCTACGGAGTCTTTTTTATGTGCTTGTTGTCTGTGCTGATGGCAATTTCAGTACTGCATCCATACTGCTCTCCAGCAATCCCAGGCCACTGAGACCAGAGGGAGTGTAGAACATGGAAGACTTGCTGTCAGTAAAGGAGGACCATATTAGGGAGCACTTCAACAAACTGGATATACGTAGGTCCGTGGGGCCTGATAGGTTGTACCCGTGAGTGCTGAGAGAGCTGGGTGATGTCATTGTGAGGCAATTCTTAGTTACCTTTGAAATGTACTGGTGACTGGGAGTGATTCATTAAGACTGGAAGAGAGCATATGTCACTCCTATCTTCAGGAAGGAAGACCTGGAGAAGTACAGGCCAGGCAGTCTTATCTCAAACCTTGGGAAGGTGATGGAGAAAATCTTTGTGGAAGTGTCTCCACATACATGAAGGACAAGATGATCGTGAGTAGTTAGCATGGATTTAAGAACAGAGAATCATACCTAATCGACCTGATAGCCTTCTACAATGAGGTGGTTAGCCCAGTGGATGAGAGGAGAGTGGTATCCTGGGCTGCATTAGGTAGAACATTGCTGGTAGGTCAGGGGAGGTAATCCTGCTCAGCTAACCCTGTGGTTAGGACATCTGTGTACTGGGTGAGAAACCTTGTTGAAGTTAAGCAGAAGGTGAAATGCTTCAGCTTCAATCATGATATTCTGAAAATTTTTGGATTGTATGTTTGCCTCAGATTTAAGCCAGTTATGATTCATGAAGCTCATTTGTTCGATTTACTTCATTTGCTTTGTGGGATAAAAAAAGTTTTTAAGTACTTCACTTTTTTTTTTTTTACAAGAAATGTAACAGCTGCTAGGTTGGACATTTCTCTCCTTTTGATGGTTATTGTTCAACCTGAAAAGTCTTGTGGTTGGGAAGCTTTTCTGATGTTCATGTCAAAATTTCCCTTTCTATTTCTATAAGAGAATTAAATTTCTTGTAGTATAATTTGAGAGCATTTAATTAACAGAAGATAGGTGATTTAGAATGGTTAGTATGAGCAACCAAAATCTGGTATCTGCTTTGGCTTTTGAGCTAGTTCTTTTAAACTATTTAAAAGCATTTACCATTTCGAGATGCCTTAAATTCATGCCCAAAGACGCATCAAATTTAAATTTTACATTCTGAAGAAACACACACTTAAACAAATAAAATTAAGGATTTCCAAACTGAACATATGTTGATTAAAAGACCCTCTTCCTGTGCAGTGTAATATGAGAAATTTAGTTGCTTCCTGTTTTCATTTTTATTGTGTAATATACTGCCTTGGATGGTATCATTGTTATATGTATTTATCACTCCAAAATGACTTCATTCCAAAATAGTTTTCCAAGATAATTTTTTCTTCAGTTATGGGTGCTGAGTGGTTCTGTGATGTGGTTTGGGGATGTGAATTAATTAACTACTATTACTAAACCAGTTTGGAACTGTAGGATAATGTAGATAAAATTTTTGAATAGACCCCAAATATGACAGCTACTTTACAGGAACATGGCAGTTCCATACCCAGAGAACTTACTCTCTGTGAAAACTAAAAAATTAGAGAAACACAACACTGTAGCTAGGAGGGAACTTATTTATTTTTCAAAATCTAATACAGTAGTATCTGTTATTGCTTTGCTGTTTGTTTGCAATACAGAAGAAACCTTGCATAAGTATGCATGTAACAACTGCTTAGGTTAGTATTAGAGTGACATTTAAAGATGTGGAGGCATTGATAAAGTACAAAGTTATTGAGAAATATCAGAAAAGGTGTTTAAAGTGGAATTAAACTTGCAAGACATGATGAGTGGGTTAGGCAGAGTATTAAACAGGGCTTGGAATGTTACGAGAGTAAGTCTGAAACGAGAAGATGGAACTCTGGTCTGATTTGGTGAAGTGACAGCAAATTTCAGAATGTGAATGGAGGATTGCATGTGCAGGTAATTTTAGGTTATAGGTTTCCTGAAAGGAGGAGGCACATGACATACTCAATGAGCAGGAAAAGCAAGAACTTTAGCTTCGCTTAAAAGGGGAGATTTTAAAATCAACCATGTAAGAAACACAAAGGATAAATGGATTAGCCTTCTTTGACATCTCACTGCAATGGTGACATCTTCATGGGCAATCACAGCTCTGCTCTTGTGGATTTAAGCACACATTTTCAGTAGTTTTGGGAACATTAGCCGGTATCTCCCATGCTACAAGGTAAAGTCACAACCTTTTTCCAGTGCTAAAGGTGAAAGTGCTAAAGTCTGTGTCAGTGAGGCTGTATCGGTGAGGAGCATAACCTTTATCTCATGATTCCTGGCAGTTATGATTTCCTCGGATTTCCCTTATGAGGGCAAGGCAGCTACAGTGTTATCACCACCATGTCAACACAGGTCCTGTGGAATTTGAACCACCGCTGTAATGTGCACATCAAACAGCGGGAAGCCAGCATAGCGATAATAAAATGAAAAAAACGAAGGGCTCCCTCAGCGCAGAGGAAGAACTGTCTCCTCAGAGCTGTCGATGGAGCGCACTCCTCTCAAGCGGCCATTACAAGCGATGGCGCGGCGACACCATCGCGCGGCGACAGCATCACGCGGCGAGGACACGCTGAAGGACGCGGGGTGCGCTGGGACTTGTAGTCCGCGCCGCGCCGAGGCCTACGCATTCCTGCGGGAGCTGAACTACAACTCCCGGTGAGCTCCGCGCGCCGCCCTCAAGGCCCGCCTCGTCTCTGCTCTGTGGAGCGGCGGGAGGGGACGTTGCAGCTGCCAGCTCGCTTGGGGACCCATCTGGCTCCGCAACCCCTGGGAGCTGGCCTCTGCGAGAGGGGCGAGCGGGCAGCATGTGGCAGAGCATCGGGCTGACTCTGCTGGTGATCGTGGCCACCCTGGCCTGTGTGCTGCTCTTCATGCTGTGCGGTGAGTGGCCGCGGGGCGCCTCCGGAGAGGCTAAGGGCGCGTTGCCCTGCGGTGTGGGGGGGCTCGGGCCCGGGGGGGGGGGAGAAAAAAACCCTCCCGGACCTGTGCTGGGTGAGGTGACCAGGGTATCGGACTGGGAGTTCAAAAAGCCAGTCCCAAAATACAAGATAACCACCACCAAACCCAGCTGTGGTGCAGACCTGTGAGATGTGAATCCACCAGGCGTTCACTGCTCAAGGGATTTGTTTTTTGAAAACCAAGGGGGGTAACCTGAAGGCTCAGCTGACATTTAATACTTTTTTAAAAAGTTGTGCTCAAAACTGCATTGCAAAAAGATGTAGTAATATCAAGGGGCTAGGCAATGAAATGGCAGATGAAGTCCAGTATTAACATCTATGGAATTACACCCATAAGAACTGAGAGGTATATGCATATGTAAATCATGTGGAGAAACTTAAGGGGTTCAAACTGAACTCTTACTGTGCTGAACAGAGGATTAAATCAAGGCACTCTAAGAATTTTTCTAAAATACATTTAATTCTTTGTAGAAAGAACATAGGCAAATCAAATGTTAAGACATTTAATATAAAATAGAAAATGTCATTATATTGCTACAGGGATCTATCACGTGCCTGTATCTCAGTGTATTTCCATTACCTTATTTATAGAAAAAAAATCTAGATTTCTTTTTTAAAGCATAGAATGGTGAGAGCTATGCAGTAATTTCTGCATGAAGAGATTCTAACTAGGTTAGAGCTGTCTAGCCTGGAAAACAGTTGAATGGTGGAAGGTGATAGTTTGAAACTGAGTAGAGTGAAAAAGGTGAACAGGGAATGGTTGTTCAATTTCCTTGTTACAGAGGAGCTGGAGTATATCAAGGTAAATGATCAGGCTTAAAAAAAAAAAAGGAAAAATTATTCTTTTACACAAAGAAAGGGGAAAATGGCAAGCTCATGAAGAATATTTTGGATTCTAAAACTTACCATTTAAAGTTCATAGAAGAAAGGTCCATCAACGTATTTAAGCCCTACTGCTAATGTTAAAGTAAGGGAACATCTGAAATACAGAGTATTGGGGGTAGGTGAGGCACGCTGTAAGCTTTCCCTCCTCCTGTGCTCTTTTCTCCTGTATCCCTTATTGTCCATTGTCACAGACTGAACAGTGACACAAGTGGATATCTGTTCTGAGATGGGTTTCGTGTCTTCAGTGGGTATTGTCTGGCCACTTTCTGTCTTTTGGAGGTGCAATGTATTTACTAGGCTTTCCATGCTGTCAGAGTACAGGTGAGAGATCAGTAATGCTGAAGGATAAGAACGACTTTGCAACATACTGTTCAAAATCAGAAACATTTTCTCTAGGTGTTTCTGCTTTTGTCTCTGTATGACAAACAGTGTGAAGTGCCAAGGGATCTTTTTAACTTTGCCTGGTAACTTCTCTTTACTACTTCCTTGCTTAAAAATAGCAAAAGTAGTTAATAACTTTATTTTTAAATGGCTTATAAATACTTAGCAGTTTAGACTTCTGTATTCTACGCTCAGATTTAATGAACACTATGCTTCAGATCTGTCCTCTGTATCTTGTTTTTAACAGTATCAGAGCTTATAAATTGATTGCTAAAATGTACCTAGATTTTAAAGGTAGTAAATGCAGGAAGCTGCTGTTTATATAGGGTGCAGGTGGTGCTGTAACTGTTACCCTGTCAGAAATGGCTAGGTAAGGTTTGATATGATTTATATAGTATTGGTAATGGTATTTTCTTAGTTTTACACAGCATTTACTAATCAGTTAGTACTAGGATACTTCTAGTTCTTGTGCCAAGACTGTTACTGGAAACTATTTGAGGAAAAGTGGTGTCAAGACCACTATTAGGAGAAAATGAGTATAAACTACCTCCAATCAAATTATTTGTGCCTGTGATAGGCAGCTTCTTATCAACTTTTGTACTGTGGGGGTCTCTATTTGTAAATAGAGAGCTCCTGTCAGTCTCTATTTGTAAATAGAGAGCCTGTCAGTCTCCCAAGGAGATGAGTGCTGTATGTATGCCAGGATACAAGTAAATGCTAGCCAGTGAGGCACACAAGTTAATAGACAAACTTGAGACAAGGATGACCGGATATAAGCTGAAGTAAACTTATGGCTATAAAATATTCTTATCAGCTTCTGATGAGAGGTGTTTAACAGCTTCAGAAGAGGACTGCCAGGGTCAAAAGACTGATGAGCTGTTACTTGGATTTTGAGTGGGTTGTAAAAGGACTCATGGTGTGAATGCTTGCAGAGAACAATCTACTAAAATATCCAGATGTCCTAGGATTGTGTGAATTTCTGTTGCTTATCACAAATGTGATGGGATAAGCGCTATGAAAACTTCCTATAATGTTAAATTTCCTTCCAGTTACTTTTTTTCTGAAGTGAAAAGATAGTTTGTGCATTGAATTTTATCAGAAGTTATTAGGACCAGTTTATCAGAAATGTGAAAAGCAAATGATTATACCCGAATTTGGCATTTATGTCTATACAAATACACTGAGTTAGTGACCTGAGTTCTTTTTCTGTTTAACGCTTCTGTGTGGGAGTATTGCCATGGTGGTCGACAAGCTCCGTGGTTGGTGATAACATCAGACTCCTAAGGGTGAAGGCATGACGAATGTAAACAAGCTAGAAGGAACAAAGAAAAGTGATTCACGAGACCCTTGCTGTCTCAAACTGCTTCTTCTCCAACCGTTAAGACATGGAAGTGGCTCAGTGTTTGCTGTTGCCGGGCGAAGTTGTTAACTAATGAGTAGCTAGTGGGAAAGTACCACTTGTAGAGCCAATGCTATAAGAAGGGAGCCTGTCCTCAATAAAAATTATTGAAGTTATTGATCCCTAAAGAAACCCTGGTGTCTGTGCGGTCATTATGCCACACTTCTGGATGCTTGCAATTGCCATTTCCAATCCTAATCTGAAATTGTTAGGAAGCACTGAAGGCTTGCTGCTAGTGAAATCTATTTGTAAACTGAGCACATCTGACATAGAAACCATTGAGAGACTACAAACATGTCTGGTTTTCAATCGCTCTTTTAAAAGTGGACCTAAGGTAACTTCCTTCCACTTCATAGCCATCTTTTCAGATTTCCTTTCTCTGGTTTCTCTCGTGGTCTCATTGCTTTTGTGCATTCCTTGTTGCTGGTAGGAATTTATGCACAGTGAAGGAGATAGGTAAGCAGTACATGAGTTCACCTTGGCTGATGTTCTATTCTATCCTCTGTGTATTTGTTTTATTTTCCCAATGTATTAATGCATATAGTCCGATGAAGGTGCAGAAGTGCCTTCAGGGGAAGAGAGAGGCATGTTCTTCTTATTCAGCAAGTGAGGCTGATGAGATGGGGTTTGAGACATGAGCTTAAAACAAAAATAATGTAACTTTGATTGCTGAAACAAGTGTGTCTGGTTTGCCTCACAAGTCTGAATTCATTTGCAGATGGGAAAACATCTGAGCCTTAAATTCTGCCTGAATAACTCTTCTATAATGTTTTGTTTAAACAGTTTTGTAACTATCTTAAATGACATAATCCTGTGAAATACCTCAAAAGATGAGGAAAGCCATGCCTGAGTAGGCTAGCAATAAAAAGAAAATACCTTTTCATTTGAAACTGAAATTTACAGCTGTTAAAAATGGAAGACTGGAAGAGAGCAAGCTTCCTTGCATCAGTCAGCAGGTGATCTGGTGTGAAATAAGGAGCAGGCTTAGGGAACAGCACAGACCCAAGCAGTGTGTCACTGACAGCAGACATCAGGTGACAGCAAAGGTGTTCTCTGGGGTAGTGCATTACATGCCTCTTAAAAAGGCACAGCGTTAAAGTGATTTGCCTGTTGTAGAACCTTGTTCTCCCAAATTTCAGTTTAGCCTCTAGAGCTGTGTGTTGTTTTTTTTCCCCCATCTGTAGCTGTTAAGATTTTATGTGGTGGGCACTTCAGTGTTTGAATACAAGCAAGTAACTCTTGCACTGTTACTGCATCACCTTCCTTCCTTTCTTGGACCAATGTATGTTTTGCATAAGAAAATTCAGGTTATTTTACACCAGCATTCCACATTATCTGTTTTGGCTTTTTGTGCTTATCTTCCTGATTCAAATGGAAGAGGAAAATGTGTTCCAGTAAAGAAAATCCTCCCGCTGTTTATGTTTACATGCCAACATAAGGTGAATGAAAGTTATGGACCCGAGACTTGTGCCCGTGAGCACGTGAGGAGTAATGTGGCATCAGATTGGTTTGCTTCTTTCCCCTTTACAAAGAACTAGGAGTCAGTATGGGAGGTAGCAGAAAAGGTAGCTTTATTGAAACTTGGTCAAATTAAAGTTGTCATGACAGCTTTATTGCAAAGATGATACATGCTTTTGAGTCAGTAAATGAGCCTTTGAGTCACGGTCCCATCTTTGCAAACAAATTGCATCACCATTTGTAGGAGGGGTGACATACTGATGGCACGATGCCAAGCGTGGCTTAAATGTCTCTGGCTGGCACCTAGCCGTGGCGTTTTAAGTGGCTCCCAGCTTACAACTCTGTAGAGGTTGGAAGCTGCTACTTTGCCTAAATGCTGAATAATGGTTGCAGCAGACAGACTTTCCAGGCTCTCTGGATTTAGGTATCTGCTATACCGAGAGCTGGAGCCCCTGCTGTGTGTTGCAGTGGTGTACCCTTGTCCTAGCTTGCTTCTTAGAGAGCAGCTTCTTTCACCGGTTAGGGTAAAATATTACGTGTCACCCCTGCTAGTTGGCTGAAGATGTATTGTGCCAGTGCTGTTTGACTGTCACAGATTCAACCAAGCTGAGAATGACTCAAAAAGGCAAAGCAAATGGCTAAAGAAGACAACACTGATTCCAATCAAGTATTTTGTGTGTGGAGATGAACCAGTAGGACTTCTTTGAGTGGCCTGAACAGACTGGAAACTTCTTAGATGCAAACTGGTGGTGCCAACTACCTGCCTGGCATCGGCTCTACAGCAAAATAGTGGCAAAGCTGAGATGCATAATAGGAGAGTGGCCTTTCTGTCCATTCTTGTTTAAAAAAAAATAAAATACACTAAATGCACTCTGTAGTTGACAGTTAAAAAGTATGGGGTTACAATTTTGCAGTGTTCTTAAGAGGCTTAAAAATTGGTAAAAGATGCATTGCCATCTCATTTGAAAGTAACTTGGTACTTCAAATCTGCCTCCAGGCTTTGTCTTTTGTTTGTGGTTTTTTTTTTTTTTTTGGTTTGTTTAATAGTGTATTTACTCAGTACTGTTGCTGGAGAGTCTCTTTTGCCCTGAGAAACTTGCTTCAATTCTTTACTAGTCTGGTTATTTCTGAGAAGTTTCATTGGAGTGTTTGGTAACTGCGAAGCGACAGGGAGTCTCAGCTGAAGAGGCAGCTTTAACTGGATTCAGATGAGTTTGTGTGTTTGGGGGATGTTTTAAAAAAACTTTCCATCCAAGTTGGCACTGTGATGAGAACAAGTGAAGGAAAGGAATCTTTCTACCTTGATTACCTTATACCACAGTGTCTGTGGTGTAGTTTGGCAGATCTGGGGAGTCTTTCATGTGGAACCAGCTGGGGTGCATGTGGGGAGGGATGTGCCTCCAGGAGAGCACCGTACCGGGAGAAAGATCAGAGAAGAAGACCAGGAGGCAGCAATGGATGGTGACGTGGCAGAGACAGGGTAAACCTGAATTTATTTTTACAACTCCTGAGCCCAGTTGCCCCTCCCACTGTCAGTGGGTAAGCCTCTTGTAATTCTGTTTTCAATGCACTGCATCGTGGCACACATCTCCTGCCTGGTCCTGCTGGTCAGGTTGGTTGTAACGGCCTTCAGTGTTTGCTTTTGTCCAGGTTGTAATTCTGTGTAAGTGGCCTGTTTGCAGTGATAAAGGAAGCATATGAAGCTCTTTACCCAGCCAAAGTTAATTACCTCACTTACTGACCTGTTTGTTTATATCAAATATACTCCGGTGCTTCTGTCAAGTGTCCTACAACTTTATTTTGGGGGAGGCCCTGAATATTTTGGCTTTTTCTTCCTTGGGGTGTTCTCTGGAAGTAATGTATGTATCTGACATGAATTCACTTGAAGGTATTTTAGGAAGGACCTTTTGAAAAAGGCAAGTTGTGGCTGAGAGCTTCATGCACCCTCTGTCCCCATCTCCTTAAGTGAACGTGATAGAACACTCTGCATGCTTTTCATGCACTTCTCGGTTCAGTCTCCCAAATTTCATCTCTCAGCAAACTGTGGAATTGAAGATGCTTGTAACAGTTTGTAATATTCTGCTCAGGTCTCACTTTCACCTTTCCTGTATTCATTGGGAATATTTTGTTTTCTTTCCCATGCAGACTGGAAGTGAGCATGGCTTTTGGAGATTTGATTACTTTTTTTTTAATGAGGTTTAGAGCCATGAGAAAAATGGATCGATTTATGGTCTTCGAAGTTGACAAAATATTGTAGATCCCAGAGACCTTAAATACCACTCAATGGGAACAATCTTCAGAAGTAGAGGTAATTTTTACCTCTAGATATGCAAAAACACAATAAAAGAGCCATTTTCATTTTTCTTTTCTAGATACAGGGGTTTTAAAGTATTTGTGAGACATCAGATTCAATTTATTCACAAATCGTTTAAAGTTTTAGATGTTAACAGAAAAGGAAATACTTAGAGTAGGCCTTGGGAATTAAGTTGGATCTTAAAAGGTTGTCATGCCTTCCTCTAGCTGACCCTGGTAGCAGAGAAGTTCTGGAAATTAAAAGTCTACAGGATGAGAAGAGTATTCTAGGACAGAGGGGAAGGGTGGGGTCTTGCTTTGTCCTAAGTAATGGCTCTTTCACCTTGTCCTGACTCCAGTGACAGAAGAGGGAGAAAAATACAGGTGCTGTGGTTATACAAGTGCCACTTGTTCGTGTTTCACCTTGCTTAATATGCCTGTTGCCTAGGCTCAGAAATCTGTTTCTGCTGACAGCTCTGTTGCTGGGGGAACAGCTTTCCCTAGTTGTGCAAAACAGGGCTGCTAATATTTGCAGGTGTCAGCAGTACAGGCTTGAATGGCAAAACCTTCAGATTGGGAAAAGGAGTGTTAATTTATAGCTCTGACTGAGATAAATGGTTTTGATATTGCAAATGATGCTTATATATAGCATATGCCTTTGGATCACAGCTCCAATTTTATCCTACTTATCTGTGAAATACGCAGCTAAGTGACACTTCTAAGCTATAGATAATGAAACTTGACTGGCCAGCTAGAGGGAATGGGATAACTAGTTCTCAGCTTGGTACAGCTCCAGCCTCTCTTTATCAAAGTGCTTAGATAAATGAGAATTTTATAAAGAAGGTTCTGGGTTAGGTTTAGATAAAAATACATCTGCTTTTGTAAGTGTTGGCTATCTGTTCTGGAAATGCTGACTTAAGAGCAAGGAGGTGGTGGATTTTAAATATTTTTAGAGATTCTAGAAATGTGACTCTCTCAGCTGTAAAATTCACTTGTGTGGTTTTGAGACCAAGAACGTTTCTGCATTGGAGTAGAACTAAATGTTATACAAATTTACCTGATAATGTTAATTTTACTTTAATGGAACTTTGGTGTGGTGAGAAAACACTGAATTTGGAGGATGTTGTCTTTTAGTGAATTATGATAAGGAAGTTATGTATTTAATGTAAAACATGGCATTAAGTCTCCAAGTGTGCCTAATGTAATGCAGCTTTTAAAAGGTGGTTTGTCCTGAGTGTGATGTTTGCTGAGGGAGCATAGGAACCCCACTGCTACTTTTTTACAGTGCCTACATATTGAATCCTGTCGCCTTGCTTTAGATGTAACCACAGAAGTTCCTTTTCTCCTGCCAGCTAAGGTCCATGTCTTTGCACTGGTGTAATCGCCTGCTTATTGTTTGCTGTGGCACTGCAATTAAGAATATGTTCAGGTTCTTGCCTGGAGCTTAGAATATTTGCTTCTGGATGAGGGCAAACTTGATCAAGCTGAATAGTTGCATACAGGACTGTGAAAAGGGGTGAGTGGGTGTGGAGGGGGAGGGAGGGATGCTGGGGTTAAGAGTAATCAAGGTGGCACTTGATTATTTTTTTCTCCCTTTTCTGTTGTGTTTTGCCTGAGAGCTGCCTATCGATGTGTGTGAAGTAACTAAGTGGTACCTTTTTTCTTTGTCTCCTGCAGGCTGGTATGTGGTCTGGCAATTGTTTTTGTCTAAGTTCAAATTCCTGAGAGAATTGATAGGTGATACAGGGTCCCAGCAGGGGGACAACGAGCCTGCAGAGACAGAAGCTGAACAGGAGACTCCACCCTCACCACAGAGAAGTAGACAGAAATCTGCTCGACAGCGAAGGGCACCCGCAGAAGAAACAACTTAAAATACTACATTGAACTTCTGGTTAACTATGAATGGTTAAGCACCTCTGCACTGTGTTGTTCAATGGCTTGACCGTAATGAAAAACTGACCTAAGAGGTAATATTAATACCTGTGGACCTTTGCTTCGGAACTGTCAATACTTGCTACTTCGGTAGAGGTTCAGGGAGAGCTTCAGCAGCAAGTCATAGAGTACTGTAAGAAATGAGGGGTGGAGAGGGATCTCCATCAGAAAAATGTTGAGCTGCTGTAGCTCCGGTCCCTGTGCACAGATGAAAAACAGGTCCTGGACCATAGGCTTAGCCTTTGCATTTGTCTGAACATAATAAATGTTTCAGAGTTGAAATGGTTTCTAAATTATTTTTTTCTTTACAGCACTGCAACTACATGTAGTGAAATTGAGTTTTATTTCTTTAGCTATATATGAATGTATATTCTTTTCAACCTTGAGAATGTGTGTGAACTTGAAAAACAGTTGAAAGAATATCCTGCTTTAGAAAGTATTCTAAAGTGAAACTGTTATTTTCTTATCTCTATATAAGTATAAATGAAATATGAAAAAACAATATTAGGTGAACATGGGAGGTTTTAATTGTTTCCTTAAAATAAGGCAGAAAAGGAATCGGGTCATAAGATTTGTTTTCTTGCTTTTGGCATAAGAACGGTTACAGGTAGAACAATCGTGATAGATTTCTGTATGTTCTTCCTGAACCTCTTACTCCAAGTCCAACTTATGTTGGAGAGGGGAAGATGCCTAGGTTATGTACCTATGGTTTAGTAATCTGAAGTGTCATCTTTGGCTCTTGAATACTAAGTACTTTTCTAGCTCACCTTGAACACTCTTACATCAGGTATTTGGTACCAGACCTAACTTTTTCTCTGGAACCAGTGAAGGCATTCCGACCAGTTTGGTAGATGTCACTCTAACACTTTGATATTGTTACAGCAATGAATTTAATGAATTTGGTACCTCATGTTTGGTGGGGGACTTGCTGATCTTTACCAGTAATGAGCTCCTGGTTTTTGAGAATGAGTTATGCAGCTATTCTGACGCTTCAGTTCAGAATTAAGAGCTCCAGTTCTGTTTATCTAGCCACTCTGAAGACTGATGCGTGAGATCTTTGGGAAGAAGAGGACCATGCATGTTCCACCTCCGTGTGCATGGTGTGGGGAACAATCAAAATGTCTATTTCATGAACAGCCTCAGTTTTCTCTCAGAACCTGGATATGTGGTATTGTTTGGATCACTGTTCATTGTATTAAAACAAACACAAAAACAACAACAACAAAAACTGTTAAACAGGACTACAAAATTGATCTTGTACTTGCAGCTGTTACGAAGTTTAAACCTGTAACTTCCAAACTTGTGGTTTTAGTTCACTTATGCAGCTAAAAGCAGCAACGTTTAAGTTTTTCATTAAGTAGACCTACTTCTGGGAAAAGAGCACTTCTTTGGTGCCTTTGTTTTAATTTGTCATCTCTGAATACTGTTTGAAAGTTACTGAGAGTATTCACCTTATAAATGACTTGGATGCTTGAGCATTAAGATATGTAAGATCAGCCTGGACCTTCCTTTGGAACCTGAAAGTCATTGTTTTAGTTACTAGCATGTACGTATAAGCATGCTTTGTATCACAGGGTTGTACTTTAAAGCATGACTAGACAGTACACATATCCTTGAAACACATGCAGAAATATAATAAGTCTCCTTCCTCTCCTGACTGCTGACAAGGGAATTTTTAATATTTTCTTCGCTAGTAAAATTCCCGTTTACTCAAACTGAGCAAAAGCAATCAGGTTCTTTTCCTTGTTGCTTTCGGTTGATTGCATTACACAACTTATTGTCACAATATTCTTGTGTCTGTATGTCTTTTTCACATGATGAGACTTTCAGCTCAGCAGTACTAGCCAAATCCTGGAGCATTTCTCTGAAGAAAAATGTTTAGCATCTTTGTCTTGGAGCTTTGCTAATATGGGCTTACAAACAAAGAATTTTTTTTTTTGTCCTGATGTAGAATATTGACACTCCACTGCACTTTACTTTTGCCTAGACATAAATCCACTGAAGATGGCAAAATGCTTATGCTTGTAATATCTCCATCTGAGATAAGGAACAGTTAACTCAGTCTCTGCTTCTGGTAGCTGTGAAGAAATGCAAAGTTACAGTGATATATGTAGCTATCCAGAGTAGTTCTAAAGGTGCAAGAATCAAGACTCTGGAGCAAGTTAATGAAGGAAGATCCATGCAGGTTTGAATGTTGACAATGATTAAATATGCAATTAGATGGTAGTTTAAAGCTAATGGGTGTAGAATCTCTGGGTAGTTCATCTGCTCTAGCCAAGCAGTTCCCTTATTTGCAGATTGTAAGTGTACATTTCACTCCCCAAAATTATTTTCAGTCTCTTAAACAGCTGATGCTATTTTTTTAAAGTTGCTGTGACATAGCTGCCAATAACACTATCTGCTTAGTGTATAACATTTGTGATCTTACTAGTACTTATAAGCCAGAGGCTTATATTATGAGGTTAGGAAGAATTCTATAATACTGGTATCTTCAGTCAATATACAGTTTTTCCTGAGAGTCTGTAGTAAAATCTCTGTGCAGGGCACTTCATGCAAACCTGTAAAAATGAAGCTGTGTGTGTGCAAGCATACTCATGATATAAGACCTGGGTTGTGATTGCTGGCAGTCCAATATACTCATGTCTTTGAATATTTTTACCAGTGTACTTCTGAACTGTTACTGGTGGATAAGCACTTAACTTTGAAATGACCTATTCAAGTCTGAAACCTTATGAAGACAACATGTTATGTGGTTGGTCTTGTTTTGTTTAGTAGAAGCTATTTTCAAAACTGTTCATTGCCTTATTGCTGCAGCCATTCTCTTGAATGTACTTTGGGTTGGTTATTTTAAATATATTCATATCACTTTCGTTGCAGGGGCCACGTAACTTTTGAATAAGCAGTGATTACTTGCATTGTATGTAATTAGTTTATTGAAAACACTTACTGCCAGGAAGGCTGGAACAAATATAGTACAGAGTGGTGAAAGAGTATAGAAAACGTATTGTTAAAATAGCAGAGTATAGACAATTGTTGCTGAATTGCATAATTCAGACCTGTTAGAGAGCCACTAAGGTTGTTATAGTGGTGATCTATCTAATGTTTGCCCATAAGGTTAATTCTATGCAGTTCATCCACTGAGCACTGCTGCTGTAGCTGTTTGCAGTAAATGCCATATACCGTGCTGCAATTCGTGAGCAACTTGCTGCTTAACATCAGGTTTTACACTGAACTATACCTGTGTATGTAATTCTGTCTTGATTGGAAATGACCAGCATAAAAAAAAAAAAAGTGCTTAATGTGGTCATTTGCTTCTTCAGTGTTAAGATACTGTACTTAAAGCTTCTGTGGTTGTCTGTTTTCATCTGTTTAGCTCTTGTTTTAACTGATTGCACAGATAAAAAATAAAATAACCAGACTTGTTGCAAATACTTGATCTGAGTGGGTTTCTGGCTCTCTTTGGAACAGGATTTTTTTCTGTAGAATAAGACTTCATATGAGTGTACAACACTACAAAAGAGGACTTCTCAGAAGTCAGATTCTAGCTGGCATAGTACCTACAGATGATTTCATCCTAAAAGCCAGGTTAGTATGTGTCTTTTAGGTCAGTAGTTATTACAGATGATTTTTCTGCATTGCTCTTGAAAGCTGTCATTTGATTTTAGCAATTAAAGAAAACAACTCCTCTTTCCTTTGTTCTTGGTACTTTTAAGATTGGTTACTGATTTAAAGTAGGAAGGTCTAATAGTTTGGAATTGAGGATGTTGTACAGGAGAAGAAAATGTGTGTGCTTCTCCCTGATTGCTTCTGTTAAGTAAAATGCGCATGTTGAGTCCTGAGTGTTTGTTGCCATAAAATTTCTTTAATATTGCGAGAATGAGATGTTCTGCTGTTGTCCTACTCTTCTCATTTGCAGAAAGGGCCTACTAACAGAGTACAGTAAAATGCTATGGCATTAGGTAACTTGGGCACTTGAGGGTTTTTTGACTTCAAAAAGTCTGAATTGTAGATAGGGGTGTGTTTGTGAAGGGGGGGGTTAGAGATAGGTGGGAGTGATACGTGATTGTTTACAAGTATCAGATGTTCATAAAGCACCTGCTTGCTGTTCTGCTTGGTGCTGACCACAAGGAAGCACATAACGGTCTGCTCCAGGAAGATAACTAAAGCTGCTGCTCTGTAACTCTGCTCTGCCCCAAGCTCCCTAGCAGGCCATCGTTGCCGGCAGTGCTCCTTCCACACAGGTACTTGTGTGCAATCCTTGAGGTTCTCATGGCCATTATCCAACACAAGGAGATCAGGTAGTCTTTGTAAAACAAGCTGGGTTTCATCTTGCCTTGGTTATACCTATGTGGCCTTGGTTAAACCTATGTGAAGACTTTTACCTAGGATTAGACTGGGAGTTGGTAGTGTAAGGATGCTGGGTTTCATATCAAAACTTAAAGACGTGTATATTGCTGTACTCTTCATGTAGACCAGAAATTTGTGTGTTTTGAGCATCTGTACTGTACATGTACACTGTTTGTGATGTACTTCCTTCTAGCATGGCTTGTGTGCTTTGCCACCAGGACTCTGCCAGTGCCATTGAACTTGGAAGGGTGAGAAGACATGTCCTGTATTGGGGGCTGTGGCCTGATAACTATTTACCTGCAAATCCTTCCCAGCTGGGGCTGTGTGTGTGCAGTACGATGCAGGCAGCTGATTCTCGTTCCTTCCATTAAAACTTGCAGTCTTCTATGCAGAAATCTGTGCTGTGAAACCTGTGACTGGAGCTTCAATTGCCTTGCCTTCACTGGAGTAACTTAGCAAACCAGGAGGTGTGTGCACCCTACATCCTGCTCAAAACTGCTGCAGTGGAGGGTAGCTTGTTATATGTGATATTAATATCTCCTCTGTGCTGGAGGATTTGAATGGCTCGTTAGGATTTGAAAGTCTGGTATCAGCAAATACAAATTTCACTTTCTGGATCTCGTTCTCAGTTTTTCTGTTGACTTTCTGTATTAGCCTCTTAATTTGCCAAAATCACAAGGTTTATTTGACATTTGCATCATTTAATTACCAGCAATTACATGTACAAAACGTTATTTGTTTTATACTTTCTAAAGGATTCAAATACTGAGGGGAGGCTTGACTTTTTCCGTACCCTTAGTTCCAAGATGTCCTCATGTTCCTCTTAAGTGCTGCAGTAATAGTGTGGCTATCAGGAAAGCGCTTACCTCTGGACTGGCTTCCCAAACAGGTGAATTGTGCCTGTCTTGTCTGAAACCTGGAGGATCTTGTTGCCAAAGGTGGGTGAAAAGGGAGCTTGGGGCCCAGCTGTTCACCACTAGATGGCGTGGGCCTTCAAGCTTTGCAGGTAGAGGGCACATTGCAGGAGACCTGTTGAGCACCCACCCATCAGTGCACCCAGTGCGGTCAATCACCTTTGCTGTCCCTGTTTTTAGCGATCCCGGTGGAAATCCTGGTGGATCTTGGCTGGGAGGAACAGGGACATCCCCTTGCAGGGAATGCCTTCCTGCTATTTGCCTACATGTCTCGTGCCAGGAAAGCTATGAACTGTGTGTAGAGTCCTGTGCCTGGGGGAATTGCATGTTGTTTTGCAGTAGAGGATCACTGGATAATTTTTTTTGTCAAAGAAAGTGACCTCAGAAATGATCTGCCTCAAAGGAAATCCCAAAAGTACCAAGAGGGATCTGCTTTTCTTACTGCTTGCCATAAAATAGAAGCAGCATTTCTTTACCTCTCTGGGTTATGAACATACTGTAACGTTGTAAAGACCAGCTTAAAGAAATGGGTTAGTTTTTCATGTTTATTTTTTTCTGGACTAATCATAGGAGTAAACTGTCTACTGTCCAGATCTCTTCAGAAACAACCTGCTGTTGCATTTCTCACCTTTCTTATGGTTTCACTGCAGGGATGTGAAGTGAAATGACAGCCCACCAGAGCTGGTCAAAATCTTCCTGGTTACGGAGCAGCTGTTTTCTGGCTGTAAAACCAAGACTTATGATGTGCTCACTTAATATTAGCCTTGCAGGGAAGGTTTTAATACTAGGCTTGGGGGTAGAGAGCCTGTGTCACGTTTTCTTTGTAATGAAGACAGAAATCCTTGAGAAGAGCAATGAGATACAGATGTAGTGGGAGCCTTGCTAGCTTGTGAGTCATCCTGCTGATTCAGGCAAAGGGAGAAACAGGGAGCATTTTGTTGGTGTCCCTTTGAACCCTTTTTGATCTTTCAGGCTGTATGGCTTGCCAGGGAAAGAGGGCTTATTGCAGCTGTGTCTGTGTCCAGGCTACATGCGTTTCTCCTTCAATCCATCTCTTAAAGACTGAGCTCAAAGACACCATGTCCCTGCAGGTTTCCTGTAAGTAAGGAGTGGGTGGAAAGACAGGAAGGCTTCAGGTCAGCTGTGCACAGGAGTTTGTGTATAAAGGTAGGGTTAATGCAGGGCTTCCCTTGCCCTTCTGCATTGGAGCCATTCATGTGCTGCTTGGGCCTGGAGGGCTGCTGCTCTTTTTAACAGTTTTTAGCACTTGGCAAGAGAGCCTCTTAACAAAAGTAAATGTGTTGGGAATAAACTGGGCTGTCTGCAGTCACCTAGCAGGTCAGCATCTTGCAGGATCCATCCACCACATCAGTGGAAGCTCCTTTGATGCTGTATGGGAGAGACATCTCCCTGTGATCACAGTCCACACCTATCTCCAGCAATGGCACTAGATTTCCTCCTCTGTCCCATGCCCTTCCTGAGAGGAACTGAGAGTTCATGTTAGATGAGCCGCACTTGTCCTCAATACTTCAAGCAGGACTGGAGGATGCTTCAAAAGTAATTCTGGGAGATCGGGTGAGCTTGTCCCATTCTAGCAAAAGGAAGAAAGTGTGCTGAGAGAAGGAGAGGGTGCAGTGGTGGGGTTTGGTGTGTGCTTCCTGCACTGGGAAGAAGACGCAATAGACTGAGTTTCATTAATAGCCATCATGTTTACTACTACTAATGACAGTAAGAGGCCAGCATTTGGTGCAGCGCAGGGGATGAGGTTGCAGCCTTCCCATTGCCTGAGACCTTCTGCATGCTGAGAGGCTGGTGTGTTTTGGAGCTGGGCTTTGCTTTCATGTTTTGTGCTGCTGTCAGCAGGTGCGAGACTGTCCCACCTGGGCAAGGAAGCTGTGGAAAGCTCATCAGTCTTCCTACTTGTGCAAAAGGTAGGGCTTGGAAAGCCTTTGGGTTTTCTGTTGTGTTTTGGTTTGTTTTGTTTTTTTTTTTGCATTCCCTCTGCCTGCAGTACAAGGGCAAGAGATGAATCAAGTCTGGAGGACTTGCTGCTGTGAGCATGAAATAGGTTTTTAAAGATATATATGCATCTCAGCTGGTGAGGGGGCCACAGCTGTGGCTGCTCTGATAATGAGGCTGGTGCCTTCGTCTTCACGGCTGTGGACAAGCATCCCTGCTGGGGAAGGGAAGGCTGCTGCTGCAGTCCTTGCCTGGGTGCCTGTTGTGCAGTTTCCTTCTGGGAAGCCATGGGTGCTTTCTGGTACAAAACATTGTGTTTCACTTTTCTGCTTCCATTATTCTTCTTTAAAAAAAAAAATTCCTTGTAATTCCTTGTAAAAGTAATTCCTTGTAAAAGGGTCGGAATTGTTGCTCCAAAGGCTTTTGTTTGCTGTATAAGAGATACCATAGATAGCCTTGAGCTCCTGTGCTGCTGCCCTGTCATGGAACCCTGACCAGAAAGTTAGATGTAATGGCTCCATATGAAAAATGTGAAATGTGGGAGTTTATTCCCTTTGCTAGCACAGCTGGAGGAAGATCTGTCTGCTGGAAAACCAGTGAGCTGCAGCAATTTGGGTTGTGGTAAGGGTCTGGTAACTAGTGCTGGCCTGTCTGTGCCTTTGTCTTCCCAGACAGTAGTACCATGGGTTTGTGGTATAGGAGCAGTTTCTGTGTCCTGATGCTCCCATCTTAAGTGTGCTCTGGTTAGCTGTTGATGAGCACAGTGCCCCAGTACCTTGCTCGTTATTAATGTGCTACCAGCTGCCCCTGCAGTTTGTTGCATGGGCAGTTTCTTTGCTTGTGCCATCAGATAAAGCATTGAAAATAAGCCGAGACTGTTTCCAAATATCGTGCACTGTAGAAGACTCGTTTCATTGAATGTGTGTACTCACTAAGGTACGTATTGTTTGCCGAATAATTGTCATGTTCATGCTGATACGGAACAAAAATAGGATGGAGGCCTATATGCTGGCCGTCAGGAAACAGTAAATGACGATCTTTCATAACGTGTTTCTAATTAGTAAAAGAAAATAAAATCACTGTCAGAAAGTCATTTTGAAAACCACACTTTGAAATTGTATGCTATACTGTAAGTAATTGTATGCGGTAATGTATGTAAAATAGAAGTTCTTTCAGCCTTCTTATTTTTTTGTGATTCAGCTGTTGTCATGCCTGCAGGCTGGCAGCTGTGGGCTCCTACCAGAGCCCCTGGTGACTGCCTGGGCTCAGCCCTGCTTCAAGCAGGGAGCTGTCAAGAGAAGAGATTTGATGAAGCCTCAGCACCAAAGCTTTGATTTACTGACACCAGGCTCCCTGGTCCTGGGGAAATCCACAAGCTTCTACGGTGTTTTAGCTTGTGACTCCAGTTAAACTCCATATGTAGCTGCGCCAAGTTACAGGAGATAGATACGGGATTTGTCATGTTAGGATCCCGCAATGTGATCGTTTGTTGATGAGCCACTTAACTGAGCTGCCTGTAGAGGCTTGAGGAGATGTAAACAATGGAGCTTGGAGAGAGTTTATCTCCTGCTAAGGTAGACTTAGTCATACAGATCAGGCTTTACTGAGCCTATTTCTCTCTATTCAGTTTAAGGAGAGCCCTGGTGATTGCTCATGTGCAAATGTCTTTAGATAAGCAAGACAAGTCACACCTGGGGTGTCTTACACTAGGAGAAGAGATGAACTGACCCAAACCGGGGCACTTCTGAGTACACCACCCCTAGAGAGAAGAAAAGAGGGAACAAGGAGTAGGCTCTCATTTGTATCTCTGCCTTCAAGCAGCTTTACTCCTTGGGTGGAGCTGGTGGTTATTCATACTGCTCACAGCTGCAGGATTTGTCAGTGTGTGTAGCATCGAGAAAAGACTTCCAAGATCATCTAGCCCAGCCACCAATGTCACCCACTAAACCATGTCTCTAAGCACCACGTCCAACCTTTCCTTAAACACCCCCAGGGATGGTGACTACCACTTCCCTGGCAACCCATTCCAATGCCTGACCACTATTTCTGAGAAGAAATGTCTCCTCATTTCCAACCTAAACCTCCCCCGGCACATCTTGAGGCCATTCCCTCTAGTCCTATCACTAGTTATCTGTGAGAAGAGGCTGACCCCCAGCTCCTCACACCTTCCTTTCAGGTAGTTGTAGAGAGCAATAGGGTCTCCCAAGTGCCTCCTCTTCTCCAGATTAAATAACCCCAGTTCCCTCAGCTGCTCCTCATAGGCCCTTCACCCGCTTCGTAGCCCTTCTCTGGACATGCTCCAGGGCATTTGATCAGTTTTCAACAGGGAAAAAAAAAATATATATATATATATCTTTACCAGAGTATTTGGGGCTACAAATCAAGAATAAAAGTATTTTAGAAAACAGTAGAGAAACATACCTAGAGAACAGTATTTAAGTTACCAATTTGTACAAAATTTCTCCTATAGGTGAGCCATCCACAAAGCAGGACGGTTGTTTCTAAACTACACAGGAACAAAGACCACCACAGTGTTCAGGACTTCACTCAGGAGACTAGGCGATTCATAATTAGTCTATTTAAAGTTCCTCCTGCTGCTGCTGCAGGGTGAAAATGCTGGATCCTGTGTCCACCTCCTGCATATGTGCACAGGGCCATGACGTGTCCTGTGAAGTGCAGCCCTGCTCTGGGAATGTCCTTTCACTCATCGTACTAGTTCCTATAAAAGCAATGCGAGTTGCCAGCAGGGCTGTGCTCATTCCTGAAGTAAATCTGTTACCAGCGTCTCAAGCGACAAGTGACAAAAGCTACAGGTTGAGCAGTGCAAAATACATGTGATTGTTCTCATTTATCAAAAATTAATTTCTCTTTGAAATACAGCACAAAAAAAGCCCAGTTTAGTTAACTTCTCCCCTTCTGGAGTGCAAGTTAATTACAGGTACCAGTTTCTAGCTTAAATCGCCTCCTGAGATAAAGGCTTTTGGCTGAGCTGCTCTCACCATCCTTCGTAAAATCAAAGCACAGGGTGGAAAAACAGAACAGTGTAAGTCCATTTTTCTTTTTCATGTTCATGGCCAGTCACTCTCGTGGCTTTTTATCTTTGAGTTTAGCTGGGAATAAAGCCAGGCTTGAATCAGTGTGTGGGGGAAATGCCCTGGAGCCTTCTACCTGCACAAAGAGTTTAAAGATTGATTCATTTCTGCAAGGCTACTTGAAGTCAGAGCAAGCTGCTATTTTTTCCTTCTTCTCTGCTCTCCTCTTGCAGACCTTTCTGCTTGTCCTTCACTGCAACCTTCATTGTAAAATGAAGCCTGTTTTTGCCTCTGCATAAACAGCAGATGCTTCTGGGAATTTTTCTCCTTCATCTTCCTGGCTGAAAATGGTTCAGGTAGCCCTGGCTGCAGGGCTGAACGGGGTAAAGTTAGTTAAGTGGGAAGCTACAAATTATTTCTTGCATTTGGGATCATGCAGCTTGGCCTTAAAGAGCTCCAATCGCTTTTCCTGTAATTAAGGGAAATTACAGGGAAGCAGAAAAATCACCCTGATCTCGTAGGACAACCCCCCTGTGCCGCAGCAAGGTTTTACATCCCTCCTTCGGCCGGCAGCACGCGGGTGTGAGCGTGTGTGGAGCCAGGGAATCATGATGTTGTTGGGGTTTTTCTATCGGTGACCTTCTGGGATGCTGTGGCCTGCAGAGGTAGCTGCTGCTTGTGACACAAGGCCGGGGCAACATGCTGCAGGTGGGGTTAGCTTTATATATCTCCTGTGGACCTGATGCACAGTGTTCTCCCCCATTCTGTTCTTGCTGTAGTCAGCCTGATCTATCAAGTTGCTGCTTGTACAGCAAAAGATAGCATGCCCCTTCATGTTCAGCAGAGAAACAGAAGCCTTTGACAGGGAGATGGGAGATATGCTGAATTTGTTGCAGCTGCATCTCCGTGTGTGTAGGCTTCCCAGTTGTGGGGCTCTTCCCCCAGCAGTGACTCAGGGAAGCCATGGAGATAGCAATGAAACAACACAGACTTACACAAGGAATGTGGATTTGACGAACTTTGCTTGTGGGAGTGCAGGGGCAGAAGTTAAAACCAGAGGGAGAGGCAGAAGAAAGCAGGCTGCAAATCCGTTCTGGGCTTTATTTAGCCTGACAGTGCCTGTTGGAAGGAGAAATGAGGCACAAACTTGTGTGTGGAGATGACTATTGCAAAGTAAAGCCCAGGAAAGTCTTGTTCTGTTCAGCACTGTTCTGCGTTCTGGAACATTTCAGCTTTTCCTCCTGATAAACCCATGGCAAATGTAGAGATGTGAGTTTATCAGGAGTAAAAAGCAGCTTTTGTCTCCTTGTTTCTTGCCACAGCACCGGCAATTCCTGATGCTCTGCTGCCATACGAGGCTGAAGTGAAGCCTGCATGCATGCCCGGTCCATGCCCTGACATTTTTACCTGAAACAGTCTTTGCTGTTCCTCTGCTTTGGGACACCTGCCCTAAGCTGCTGAGCTGGGAGATGGTGGGATGACAAGCACACCACTCTGAACCCAGCAGAACTTCCCAGATGAGGAGCTCTGGGGAGATATCTGCTCCAGGGTTTGGCTGCTGTTTCATTCCCTCTGTAACTTGCAAGCACTGAAGACTAAGAGAACGATGTACTTGTTTCCAAAGCGAGTCCAGCAGTGTGTCCAGCATGCTCCAACATCACTAAAGATGTGAGCTGCACTGAAAATTTGTCTCTAATTTAATCAAAGGAAGGCTGTCTCAGAGTGGTTCGTTGGGGGAAGCGGAGGTGACACCAGCTACAGAGGGAGCCCATGCAGTCCCGTCAACCCAAGAGGCTGAGGTTCCTGTTGTTCCTGCTCGCTCTGAGGTCGGCAGCCCTGCTGTAAGGCTGGGCTAGGTGTTCTACTGCCTATCACTTCATCCAGGCACTGTTCAACACCCAGTTGAGTCAGAAGCACTTCTAGGAATTCTTGAAGAGCTAGGTGTGACTGTAGGCCAGCTGTGGTGCCAAAGAGCCACACAACTGTTTCTGGGACTCCTCAGACAGGGAAAGCTGCTGTCCTGGGTGGAATTCAGATGCAAATAGAAAAATGCTTCAAAAAAAAAATCCATATTATCTGGATAGTCTGAGGTCTTCTAATCTTATTTTGGACAGAAAAATTGCTCAGTTGATTTAAGAGTGGTGCATATATCTTTTGAAACTGTCAGCGTATGCTGTGAGGAAATGAGTGGACATGTTTCAGAGTCAGGAGGAGCACTGAGACTAACTACTATACTTCACCCTGGAAACCTTCCTGCCTGAATGTCGACTAATGTGAGAGGAGAAGGAGGCATGGAAGGTTAAGAACCGACTTTGGAGTAAGCACGACAAGTTTCTAAAGGCTTTAGGTTGATGAAGGAATGAAAGACATGGACTCCTGATGGCTTTTGAACAGGAGACGTTTATTGCCCTTTTTCACTACTACATATACCTTCCCCGTAGCCCCACACGCTGTCCATGTGCCCGAATCTGTCATACAATTGGTTAGAGACCCTCAGACACACGTCTCAAGCCAGCCAGCAATTGGCCACTGCCCAAAGCTCATCTTTAACACTGTAGCCAATTTACTTTATCTCGACCTTGCTCAAGTTTTTGTTTCTACCGCTTGTTTCCTCATTATCTCTAATTCAGGGACATGTGAAACAGCACAAAGCCACCTGCGAATTCCTTTCCCACAGGTTGAGACTGAGGCATGTTAAGATGGAGTAGGCAGCCAGGAGGAAGGGTTTGTCAGGGAGAAACTGGCAGAAGAATGGGCTTTGGATGCTTTGTTTGTAGAAGGATGGTGTTACCAGCGTAGGAACGCCCTGAGGAGCGCCAGCAGGAGATGTGGGAGGGACAGATCTGAAATGTATCCCAGATGTACGTATTGGAGAGTGCTAGAAGCTCTAGGGTATAGACGTTACAGGGGATGTGAAGATACTGGGGTGTAATCTGGTGGCAGTGTGGGAGCTTGACTGACTTCACCTGCATTGCTGTAGCTGGAAAGGCAGACAGCGGATCTCCTGAAGTCCCAGCAATACACAGGGCAGCACAACTACAGCAGCTGTGCAGCCCTGGCTTGCAAGAAACTTCAGAGGTGCAGCAGGGGAGTTGTGTGGTATGGGGTGAAGTAAAATATAGTTCCTGTGGGCTCTGCAGAAACAGATTATATGATGGACTGACAGTTTCTCTGAAACTTGCCAATTTCTAGAGCGGCTTTTCTCTCTTCTTTTTCCCTTTGTCACCTTTCTGGGAGAGAAAGGAAGCGTTTGTCTAATTAATAAGAATTAATATTTACTTCCTTGTCTGGAGTAAGGAGCCAAGTGTGTTCTGTGTTTGCCATTAGTGTGAGGCAGATGTTTTTCCCTGCTGGACATCAGACTCATTTCACATGGGCCATCCACTCGGTTGCCAAACAGCAGCAGCTTGTTGGCAACTGACTGGGGATGCTGCAGCTCAGGGAGGCGAGAGAAGAGGTTCTGCTTTCTATTCTGAACTGTTTGGGTTATCCAGTCTCTCCTTTATTGTTGGGCTCTTTAAAATTTAGCAGAACAAAATGGAGTACTCCCAGGAAGCACCTCATGGATCCTTGGCTGTCCCCCTGCAAATACAGAAGGAGCCACGCCAGGCACTTTGTTCTCCAGGCTTTCATTTGTGTTTTCTCTGCAGGAACTTTTTTCATTGGCAGCTGAACTGCCGTAAGAGTGGAGCTGATCCCAGCCAGCGACAGGCTTTTTCTCTCTTTCTTGCACATCCAGGGTGTTTGACAGCAGGGAGGGTAATGCCTCAGCAGCAGTGAAATGGGAAAATAACTTTCAGAAAACACTGTGATCTATCAAGGCATATGGTTGTTTCAGGTGGTATCGAGGCCCAGATAGACTTAACTTGGCACACATTAGAAGAGGGAGGCTCTCACTGTTGGTTGAAGGGAAGGGATGGCTGCACTGAGCAAAGCTGCTCTTCTGGTTCCCATGTGGATCTTTTACAGTCCTCTAAGCATCTTACAAACAAGAAAAAATAAGGCCAAATATAACCTTTTATTAAAAACAAAACAACAAAAAAACACAATCCCTAGTCATTTAATGATTTAAAAATGACTCCCTACTAAATCTGTATACAGGCTTGTGATTAAGGTTCTTTTGAAAGCACAATCAGCATAACAGATAAGCTTCAGAATGCTTTTTCACTTCCTAAGAATATACAATGGAAAAAATGAACAAGGAAAACCAAACGAATCCCAAACAGCACAAGTACAAAACAGGTTCACGAAGATAATTTTTTGGCTATTGGTTACAATAGGATAACTACCCTTATTCTCAAGCTGATTTGGGCTTTGGATGTTAAGCCTGAGCCAAGCACCAGGGCTGATCCTGATGCTTCTGAGGTTGGGCTGGGACTTCCTGGGGACCTTCTGGAGCCTTGAAGTGATGTTACGGATGCTAAGAGCAGTCTTTACTCTGAGATGATATATTAAGGCAGCAACGTTTCATACACTGCTGAAACTTGTTTCAAGACAGTGAATCCCATTGCAATAAGGCAGATATGTAGATACAAACAGGGGAACAGAAAAAGTTAAGCAGAAATGCCTGTTTTCTAGGTGCTACTGATCTTGTGATGGTGTATTTACCAGCAATTTGCACTCTCGTGCAGTCAAAATACATCAATGTGGCACTACCCTGGCTTATCTGAGGACAGTAGTGTTTCTGCTTTTAAAATGCCAGAATCGCCTGGAATTTATGAGCTCAACTGCTCCTATTGCCCACTTTGAAGAGTAGCTTCTAATGTGAGGACCATGCACAGCTGGTGTTCTGTGACTTAATTTTAGGGGGTACGCAAAAGGCAACCAATAAAAACAAGTTTATACATGTATACATGTTTTGGAGCAGCTGGCATACATGAAGTTTCTAAAGGTCCCTGCAACTCTTAATTTTTAAGGGTCCAAGTTGAAAATTATTGTGTAAGATTGTGTATACTGCTGATGTAATTGCCCTATTAAAACAGGAGGTCATTTCTGGTAATGTTGTAGTGCAGAAGGACCAGTAGCTATGGAACAGAATTTAGGGGAAAAAAAGCCCAATACTTGAATGGAAATCAAAATTGAAGTACATGCAATTAATTTCCAAGATTTTTTCCTATAAAAAAAATAAGTGCCATTTCTTCATCAAATTGTGTACAATGTATACATATGTTTAATTATCCAATGCTTCAAATTCTGTTGTTTTTCCTGTATGAATTACAATCCTTACCTTAATCCTTCTGGAGGGACTGATATTTTGAGACATTCCTCATCTGCACCCTCAAAGATGAGCCCAATGGATTTTCTCAGGATAACTCTAAGTCCATAAGCAAGGCTTTTGAGCATGACTTTAATTTAATTGCTGATGCAAGGATATACAAGGTAAACATAAATCTACGTTGCTGAGACTCCAGGCTTTAAAATCTGATATTGTACAGTTATTAGGAACAGCAAAATTTGAACGCCATAAGATATTTAATATGTACAGTTCTTTCCTTCTTAGAAGGTTGTTTCTTATATGGCCTAAACATGCTTTTCTCCCCAAAAAACATACTTTGTTGCTTGTTGCGGTTGTGCATATATACTACTCAGAATGATTGAATCCTGTATATAACAAAACAGCGAGAGGGAAGTTAAAGTTCTTGGAAATTACTAGGTTAATTCCATTACGGGAATGGGGTTCTATGAGAACCATTACACTTGCTTCATGGATTGCTACAAGTAGATTTCACAACCAGTCTATGTGCCAAAATTAAGATGGAATGAATCAAGAAGAGTGCAGCATCCAGTTAAATATACTGAAGAAATAGCAGTATATACAAAAGATATGCACTGCTTACCCGACGCATACTTTAAGGTGCTTAATGATGTTTTAGGGAATGTAGCAACATATACAGAGTGTATACATGTCTAAATGTATATCAGAAACACAATACGGAGCCAGATATATTCCCAGATCCCTGATTTCTTTAGATTCTCTAACTTGTAAGAACATATTTAAAACATTTCATATAAAATATCTTCAAAAAATAAATGATAATGTTTACATAAAAATAGTTCCAGTTTTCTTTTCTGTTTCACTGTTCGTGGGTCATGTTCTGCTTTGTTTCATAAGGATGCCATCTGGACTAGTGAGAGTTTAAACAACTGTGCCTGATGAGACAGCTCTGTTACTCGGTCCACCATCTCCTGTAGCGTGGCAGTGTTAGGGTAATGCAAGGCAGCCATCTTTGTAGCCATCACGATGCTCTTCAGCAGTTCACACAACTGATCGCTGGAGTTCCTCACTCTGTTGCGTATGTCCTGAGTTGTCACTTGCCGTGTGAGTGTGTCTCCAATGAACACGAGTTTGTGAGCACTCAAAATGACGAGTTTGCTGTGGGCAACAAAGATTCGGGGGGGCTGAGAACTGTTGATGCAACTGAAAAAGGCATCGATGGTGTTTAGGAGGTAATTGAAATGAGTTTCGTATTGGTCAGAGTAGAATAAAAGAGGCTCTCTGTCATGAGAGGCAGCAGTGCTGTTTGCAATCTGGAGAGCTTGAGGTGGCTTCCATTTCGAAATGTCGTTCTCTACAGGCTTTGTGATCTCTTGCTCCAGCTGTTGAAACTGATTGATCTGAAAGACAAATAAGAAGTTTCTCTTCAAATAATGTTCCTATAAAGAGGTTAAGTATTACAATTATACCTTATGCCTCAGAACAGTAATACAGGTATCCTAGATTAGTTTCACACTGAATAAAAACTAGTGTACACGTTCTTAAGAATATCTTACTTTGGAGAGTGAGGGTGGAGAGTGAGGGAGAGCTTTTGTTAACGTAAATATAAACAGAGTTCAGAAGAAAAAAACGTTAAAAACATTCCATTTGCATTTAGAAGCCTACTGAATTTACAGGCTGTTTCTCATTTAGAATATGCTGAAATCGTAAATGAGGGATGGATCCAAGTGACAACGACAGCTATGCAATCTTTAAAAACCTGCCATTTCTGTGGGGTTTTGAGATGACAATTGGGAAATTAAAGACAGGCACTTAAGTTTAAGTGCTGATGAAGCAAAAGTTTAATATGCTCAGACAGCAGGAAATGCAGAACATGAGGTGTCTTTTACTGTTGTCCTCCCCACCAAAAGTGGGGGAAACAGGAATGTTCTCAGCTCTTTTGTTTCTTTAATGTAAAATTTGCTGCCATATCACGTGGCAGCAACCTACTGAACGATTAATGGCACAATGACAGCCATCAATCTTACATTGCCTGTTTGTTTTTCTTTAGCTTTAAAGTGATGTTAAGCACTATTAAAGTTAATGGTATTGTTGTTCACTGAACATATGTGCAGGCAGCATGTGTATTCAGTGTGGTCCAGTGACTAAGACACTGGATTGTGGGTCAGGAAAATTGAGTTCTAAGGTTGGCTTTGTTATCGACCCACTATATGACACTACAGAAGTCTGCTTCTCTTTTGGATGAGAACTTTTGGAGATCGGGACTGCTTTCTATTACATGTACACAGTGAGCCTGCCATAGTGGTGCACTGTAATAAAAAAGATAACTGATCTCTTAAACTGAGATGGTTGGAAATTGTTTTCAAGGGAAAGGCTTATTTGTGTCACAAGAGATGTCATTCCAAACACCAAGAGCTGTGGCTTTGCTTCCACACAGTTACTAAGTGGCAGCAAGGAAACAAAGTGGGCAGAGATGCTGACTTTCAGAACAGCTAATCTGCAGTAAATACTTGAGCTTTCTTTGGCATAAGCAATGGCTGACACAGATGCCACGGGCAAGGACAGTGCTGCAATCCTGATGCTCACCATTTCTCATTTGGATCATGACAGCGTGTGTCTTTGTCCTTTGCATTCCTGAATCTGTTAATAGTGGAACTTGACTGGCACACTTGACTGGCTTGGAAAGAAGCTAACCTCGGTCCACTGTCTAGCCAAGACCCAGTCCCAGCCATCTGGGACTTCCTAGCTGTGTGTTCTGGCACTCAGGCATGTCTCACAGCCAAGGTGCTAGCAGTCACACAGTGCTAAGGCAAGGGCCTCTCCTGTTATATTTGACCAGTACTCCGTATATGCAAGAACGCTACATTTCAACGTGATTATTGCACCTTAGCAAACATACCTGATGGTGTTCTAGCTCCATTTTGTTCTGCTTGATGATATTTTCTTTTTCCAGCAGCTCCTTCTGTTGCCTCTCAAACTCTTCTTTCCCCTGTTTTGCATAATGTAAGAAGACACTGTGTTAAATCAAAACTGCTCCTGAGCTACATGACAACTTATAGGCCAAATAGCAGGCTTCTTTGTATTGACTTTTTCACTGGCAGTAGATCCCTGAGAGCAGGGAGAAGAAAAAGATAGCACAGCTGAAGTAAAAGGCTATTGCTGCTGTCTGTGCGACAGTCCTATTTGAGAGCAAGTAACCACCCTGGTGAAACTACTCCTGAACATGTCTTAGTGTGACAATCTACTTGCTACATTCCTGCAAACAGCTTTTGAAAAAAAGAAGCATCAACAACTCTTACCTGGTCTTGCACAGAACAAGGTGTTGGGTTTACCTACCTGAAGATGAACGTAATCGTAGTCATCCATCCAGCTCTTTTCTAAGCTCTTGCTGGTGGTATTGTGAGGGTGCTGACCTTTACTCAGGAGCGGAGGAAGGGAACCACAGTGATTCTGTGTTTTTTCTCCATGATGTTGCATATGAGGATTGTTATATACGTAGTCAGGAGCGTTCATATTCTCTGGTATGTTCCTGAAATGTGAGCTGTTCAACACCTGTTTGAAGAGCACCTCAGCATTGACGCTGATGGTGGTGGTCAGCTGCTTGGCATCGTCCGGGACTGTCTTTGCCACCATAACAAACCGGTCTAGGTCATCACACTTGTTCTGCAGTCTGTTAACAGCTAGAACATTCAAAGACCAATTGTAGCTGTTCAAGTCATGGCTGGTTTGGGTAAGGATCTGGTGAGAGTCCTCCAGCCTTTGCACCTCCCTCTTCATTTTGTTGTAGAGGCTGAACTCAGACAGACAGGAAGCACTGGCTGCTGACCCTTTTGCAAACTGAAGGTATTCCAGCAGTGACTGCTCTACCTTATCCACAGCAGCATGAATTTCATTGATGTGTTTCTCCATATGTCTGTAAGACCGCCAGTCTGCTGTAGTGAAGGCCATGAGGTTATTGACAGCTGTCTCCACCATCTGCTGAAGGTGATAAAGCCTCTCTATAGCAGTGTCTGGATCAAGGATTAGTCTTTTGTCCTGTGCAGTTGATGCTGAGAAAGAAGAGTCTTTTGACGTTGTTGAAGATGTGGACATGTTACTCCTTGTGCTTCCTGTGCTGGAGAAAGACAACCTATTTATCCCATCAGTCACATCCTGAAAGCCTTTAGTGTCTTGGAAAATTGGTGGTGGCACATCATAGACACCTTCTCTTCCTTCTGAGACCAGACTTTCAATGAGTCCTGTCTGTTGTCCTGGGAATGCAATTCCCCTTGGGGTATCATAAACGTCTTTCTGAGGTGCAATTTGCTGTCCAAGAAAATGGTTTTGATGGTTCACAGGGATGTCATAAACATTCTGTTTGTGTGTTACTCCATCAGTCAATAAAAGGCCCCCGGAAGAAAATTTCTGATTAAGTTCTTTCCCAGCTGTTTTGGTGATAGGAGGAGGAATATCATACGCTCCTTCTGGTCTTGCACTGTGCCCCATTGGAGATGAAAAATCCTGCAAATTTTCCCTCAGGCCTGTATCATCTCGGCATGCAGATGGAGGTATAGCATAGATCTGAAACAGAAAGCAAACCATGAAACCTTTGGCTAGAATAGCAAAATAATTTACATCTTCCATATGGCAAATTGAATGTTTGGATGGAAGATCTGCTATTGAATTCCATGGAGTCAGACATTCTGAGTTTGATGGAGCATCAGTTTTAATATCTCACTTTTTAATCTTTGCCTTGATGCAAATTCTCATGGAAGGCAAAATCCAAGAAGGCCGCATGCTGCCATAAGGAAAATCTAGGTCTAATGACCAGTTCACACTCCATAACGTTAGCAGTTTTGATACAGTGCTTCACTTCATCAGTTTTAACAAAAACGTTAAAAGCTTAAGGAAATCTTTAAAGTACTGAATCTCATTTTCCTTCAGAATCATATGTGAACTCATTTAAGCATGATATTGTGGAAACTCTAGCACTTACCCCTTTGGCAGGTGGTATATCATACACTCCTAAAGCTTTCGCTTCTCCCATGGGACCTGGATGTGCAGTCCCCTTAGCCGACGTGGGGGGAATGTCATATATCTAAAGAAAGAATAAATTGGTTATAGAAGTAAGTCACTTCACAAAAACTCTAGTCTTGGGTAAGTTTTCTTGGTTTCCATGTTTCCTCTCAGACTGAAGATGACTAGGGCTGTGCAACTCTGTTTCATGTGGGACAGCTACTTGGATTTGGCTGGTATTTTGGACAGTTAGGAGGAATTATGCTCTGCTAGGACCCCTTTGGGGAAATGTGTGGATGGCAGACTGGACAGATGAAGTCATGGCTGACTCCCATCCCAAAGGTTAAATCAAGGCAGGTCTATTACAGATGTCTGTTGGGGTGAACAGGGGAGCACTACATTCACGTGCCTAGAACTGATGACACCCTCACCAACAGACATTAGAGGGATGGAGGAATAAGCTTGTGCAAGAACATGCTACCAAACCCTCTGAGATTAAGGCTGCTCCTCAGTATCGTGTATCTGCTTTATCCGGTGTAGTGTGGGCTGTCTTACTAGCAGGGAGTAAAGCTGTCTGCTGTTTCAAGCAACCCATTTGGTGTCATGTCCTATGGTACAGTGGGTTCTGCGTGTGCTCTAAGGCGAATGTTCGAATGTCTCTTACCCCAGATTTCCCAACAGTTCCATCCACTCAGTGTTAGTCTGTTATGTACTATTGGCTGTCAACGTTGTTCCCTAGAGGAGCTGCACTATTAAAGAGCCACAGAGAGATGTAGGGCTGTTGAGTTAGAAGTCCTCCAAGCATCCATTCTAGATGTCCGTGGTCTTGGAGATCATGTGCCAAAGGTGTTCCCCAGAACAAAAATATATTTCAAGTTCAGTGACATGTGCAGTAGACACATGGTGAAAACAATTCCCTGTGGGGCAGCTGTTTGTCTGAGAGATAATTTTACCCTTACTGAACGAATTACTGTCAACTTTCCAAAAACAAAGTAAAGGAAAAAAATGTTCCCAGGCAGCAAGTTTATTCTGTTTAGATATTCTGTTTGATCAAAATACAGAAAACGAATGGGACTTTTGTGTTTGGTGTGCTGCCAGAGCTTAGTCAACTTCAAATACAACTCTGAAATACTTCTGCACTCTGTGAAAAAGTCATTGCATTTAATTAAAACATGTTTTCACTCTGAAATGAGAGAACTCAGTTTGCTCTTAAACTTCTGGTAGAAATTAATCTTTTGTGCCTTTTCAGTGCTGTTGGCAGTTTTATTGGTACTTACCCCTTGGAGAGGGCGAACAGGGGGGATGTCGTAGGTATCCTTCTGGTATTTGGAAGGGAATTCATAAACATAACCTTGGCCTGACCTGACTGGAGTTATTACCTGTGGGTTGGAAGAATAGGAAACTTAAGTCTTTGAAGATTTTGGCATGTACTCTCTGTAAATGCATAGGGTTTTCAGTATAAACATTCTGGTATTATTAACATTCACATTTTAGGTGACAATGTCAGTAACACAAGTCTACATATATTTCTGACAGTTGAACTCAGCAAAGTGACCATCAGTAGCTATAAATGTACCATCCATTTCTTCCAGACCACTTCTGACATGGCTGCTTGTTTATCTCCTATTTGTCAAGCAAAGATTCTCTTTCAGAGATATAAGAGAACTTTGTCCTTTCCTCTCGTTGACTGCCAGTTAGCACAAACCACATGATGTGATGGTCATACCACCCTCTCACTGAGATCAAGGCTATACAGACCTTGCTAATCCTACTGACGTGTTGAGTGTTCCCACTTACTGACAGAGGCTCAAAATATTATGGGAGTCTTCCCCCTTTGTTCATGGAAGTATTTTCTACCTACTCCAGCAGAATGTCTCATGTTACTGTGCCCCACAGGACAACATCCTGAATAACTGAGTGTGAGCTGTGGCTTTGAAAATTCTTTACCTAGAAAAGCTATTCTTAAACCTACCGAAGTGGGGCATTTAATTATGCTGTCTCCATTTGGTTTGTCTATATTAGTGGCTAAGAGAGAGGAAATGTTAAGCCATTCTTTAAGTATGCAATGTGAGAGCCATCTCTGAAAAAAGCTTAGAATTTACATTTTTGGCATTTTCTAAACCATTAACCATAATGACTTCAAATAAATTTTGGTGAAAAATAAATGCCTTATGTCTTGGAAGGCATCTGTGTGCTAGAATTTCAGTATAGTGTGGTATAAAAGAAATGATGTTACCTAACCCCCAAAAGAGCTAATTTTATAGCGGAAATACTGCTTAACCTCTGCCGGTGCTGCTTGACTCCAACAACAACAAAAATAAATAGAAATACCGTAACCTGAAGGCATAAAATGACAAATTACATAGGCCCATATGAGATGTGGTTTTGTGCTCAGCAGGGGAGAATTGTTTACCAGAGCTACTTAACTACCTTTAGAAATGTATGCAAGATGTCAAAGAGAATTTTCAACCACGTGCTCAGTAAAGATCCCACAACAGTTTTGGCTATAAGAAATCCTCGCGTCTTGGCCAAATTTCACTGTGAGTGTTGATTGGCTGAGGTCTGCAGGGAAACTCCTTGATGTTAACCTGCTACCTCCTCTTTGCTGTATTAACAATGCAGGCTTTTCTTCTTTTTATTTGCTGCATAAATATTTTTGTGTAGTTTTTTTTCAGGGCACCGTACCATGAAAAAAACACTGGATTCCCCCCCACCCCATGGTGACTGTCCTATCACTTTCAAATACAGGTGTGATTCAGCTGTGAGTAGCCCAAGGCAATGTGCCCTGTAGTATGTACACTGTGCTGACTGTGTGCACCTAAGGTGAGGGAGGAATGTCATGTCGTTTGTTTGTTTGTTTGTTTGTTTTTTGCAGCTGCTTTTCCCTGAATTAGCATCAGAGGACAGGGAAGATGGAACTGGAAGCAATACGATCTCCATAGTGCTATACCGGTTCACTGTCCATCAGAGAGCTCCTGCTGAAGTGGGTGTAGGATTAATAGGATTTAAATACTTATGAGCTTTTTAAAAATAATCTAAAAATGTAAATTTATTACAGACTGTTTCTTTTCCCCCAGAGTCACCTACTACATTGTAAAAGAGATCTACAGGCAAAACTCTAAAGACAATTCTCCCTTAAGTTACTGGAAGTTTCCCATAATGGCTCACTCCAGACATCACCCCTCCCAGGCCATTCTCATGTACTACTGGGATTATGTTGTTTGCCTTAGAAACTCAACATCACTTCCCTGTGCTTTTTCTGACCATGAGGGCTAGAGATCAGACTAGCATACTTTTTTTTTTTTTTCCCTTCAGTTGGGTGCTGCCAGTCAAATGCCTTCCACCCAAGTTAGGAACAGAAGGACTTGATTTTAAGCAGTGTTTACTCAGAGGATCCTTCCAGCAGTTCGAAAATCACAGCCACAGCCTTGCTTCAATAATGAGTCACTGGATTTTTAAAAATTGTCCTTCAGGAGAACAGAAAATGCAAAGTAAAAACCTAAAGGGCTTCTTGTGTAGCCGATCTACATGAATATTTTTGCCACAGTGAACACTGTGGCATTAGGCTGCTTGTTACGCCAGGGCAGTGCTTGACCATGACAGAGAAAAAAACAGACTGTTGTTGAGATGCAGGCAGGGGCCCCACTCAAGCTCTGGGAACAGGGAGAAGTGGTGCACCGCTGCAGGTCAGCTCTGCTTTACCTGCTGAGTGGTGCCTCGCATGACAAGACTGTTAGGCTCCAAAAAGATGGGCATCATTCCTCGGGCTGAAATCTTTATAAACCTTTGCTCAGTTGTGACCTTATCCAGAAGCTGAACTCCATCCTAAATCTAGATTAGGAGTAAAATTTGACCAGATCTCCTCCAGGCCTCAGATGTAAGATGCTTCTTCCAGTCCTACCCAAGGAGACAGCACACAGCACCTCAGCAGGAGCTTTCTGGCACCTCAAGTTCTTCAGTATTTGCACAGCAGCAGTATCACGCAGCTGCGGTTATTCTTGTTGCTCATTCTTAGAGACCCTTCCCATTTTTCAGAAAAGGCTGGCCTACTAGATGCCATGTGAAAGGCTTAAACAACTACAAGGCTACTGTTTTTATTTATGGCTGCAATGTGATCCTAAATAACTACACTAAAGTTAGGCTTGCCAGATGAAGGAAGCCAACTGCACTTATCTTTCTGACACTTTTGCATTTGCACAGACTTGACTAAGCTGAAGTAGTAGTCAAGCAGCGTCACTCCTTTATCTGGGGGCTTCTGGCTGTCATCAAAGGCAGCGTGAGGTTAAAACACCACATGCCTGATTTGGGGGATTCATGAGTACAGCCTGCCTATATGACTGACTGTGGACATGAGACCTGACCTGTCTGAAGGCCGCACTTAGCAGTGCACTGTGTTTAATGTGGCATTTATTTTCCAAGTAAAAATGCCTGAGGCTTTTATGTCTGCTCCTTTTCAGGCTTCTGAAATAGCTATAAGAAAAAACAGAAAATACAGTTCTAAAAAAAAAACCAGCAACACCCAGCAACAACCAAGGTTTGTTGATAATATGAAAGACAACTTTGTTCTCCCAGTGACTCAGGTGTATTTTCCTGTGTGAAGGATCATTCTCCAGTAACAACATGTTCTGAGTGATTTCATAAAATTCCCCACAAACGCTGATAAAGCTCTGCACTGAGTACAAGAACATTTCCTGTTGTACCTCTGCTCCTCTTCCCTTCCATCACTTTTCACTAGGTTAAACATGCCTTCTGCTGGACTGCTTGTTCCTAGTCAATTCAGAACAGAAGCTGCTCATCACCAAAACATACCTTGATACCAACATAATGTTTCGTAACAGTAATTTAAAAGAATACTGATGCTGCTCAATGAAATGAAAATGTGGAACACTGCTTTTTCTGAATAAGGAAGAGGGAGGTAGCTGGATAGATGAAGAAAGCCACCAGACCCAGTACTTTCAGAAGAAAATTCTGATTTGGGGTATTCACCCACAAATCTATTAAATGAACTCTGTTCTTCTGAATGGGTTGCTCAGCCCTTTCAACGCATTGTTGAACCAGTTTTTATGGTTTTGCATGTTCGCTATCCGTTTAGTTCTGAAGACAGACTTCACACGGAAGGAGGTGGCTGCAAAAGAAAAGTTCTCCTTCTCTCATTTGTGGAATGGGGATAGCAGCCCTGTTTGGTACTTAAGGATTTATTTTCCAGCAAATGTCACTGATCCTCAGACCACAAGAGGATTCTTTTTCCTTTTACCTCTTCTCTTTTAAGAATGCCTGTGGTTATCTGACTTTAAATAATCCTGCATTTCAAATCAGCAATTTTCCTTGTTTACACACTGAAGGAAACAGATGGTGTTCCCACAAACTAGTTAGCCCAACATTCTCAAAACATCGTTAACCACTTAATCCATGCAGAGCAACTAACAGGGACCAGATTTGGCTCTGGTGAAACATGTAATGAGCCTACTTTGAACTTTCAGTACCGAAAAACAAAGACAACTGAACAGAAAGTTTGTTCTGTTCTTGCTGAATACCACACTCTTCCAAAAGCAATTACTTGCGTCTTTTCCATGCCAATGGCATATTTATGACCAAGAAAAAGAGCTCAACGTGCATGTACTTTGCAAAATTCCCAGCCTTGTGGTTCATTAAAACTCTCCTCCTTAAACATAAGGAAAAAAGATATTCTGTTTCTTCCAGGATTAAAATGGAAGTTAGGCTAAAACAGAGAACATTCCAAACTAAGGCAGCCACAAGACAGTTCCTGTGCTTCCTGCAGAAGCACAAAATTGTAGTTTACATGGTTTAAGGAGGACACAGGGTGAATAAATGTACAGAAGCCAACAGAATTACTCTGGATTTACAGCAATACTGTGGAGGGCAGAATTCAGCCTCTTCCCCTGAACTGCAGTACCTAATATGCAGAATGATGGAAATTAAGCTTTACTGAGTCTTATAGGGTGAGAAAGCTGAAGCATGGGTATGTTGAACAACTTGCCCCAAATCACCGCTATTTCCCAGTACTGCCTCTTAATCCCAAGAACCTTCTGAACCAACCCTTGCTGACTGCTTTTGAAACAGATCAGTGCTTTTAGAGGTGAAGAAGAGGAGGCATATGCATTAGATCTTGTATATGTATTTTTTAAATCTGGAGGAATATTTGCATTGAAATATGTTTCCTCCCACGATGCTCTCCTCTTCAGCCCATGGGTAACTCTCAGCAGAGGGCATGAGCCACAGCCAGAAGCTGCTGCTAATGTCAGCTGTCAGTCCTGGCTCTGTTAAATCAGCTGTGGCTTGCCCTGAAAGGAATCCTGTCCTGGAAAAGACCAAGCGGTAGTGCATAAAATGGAGCCATTATAAAGCTTGGACATAGGAAAAATTAATCAAAATGTAATTAAAGGAAAAGTAACATATCTGTTCTGTTGTAGGGTATTTCTGTAAGTTTGTTTAATGTAAAACTCTACAGTTATTGCAAATCTGTTCCCAAGCCTCTTAAGTAGCTATATAACAGCTACCTGGACTATCTTAGGTCTGTAAGGAAAATGAAACAGCCAAAGGGATATGGGAAAACTGTAAGAGAGTGAGAGATTTTTTTTTTGCGGGGGTGGGGTTGGGGAGTGGTCCCTTTTCTCTTGGACTCTATGAGCCACTGAACTGTGCTGGATCAGACAGTGAGCCACCTCTCAGCCCGTCTTTCTGTTTTGCTTCATGTGCTTAGGAAGCCAGGTGTCTATTTATTTTTTATTTTTTTATTTTTTTTTTAATGAGGGTGGTGGTGGTTATATGACTAAGTAGAACAGCAAGAAGGTTGTGTTAAGAAGAGTGTTCCTAAGATAAGATGAGTATTTGAAAAAACTTGGCTAGCTGGCTAAACTCCGTCCTTTTTACAAAAAACAAACAAACAAACAAAAGTTAAGTGTTTCCTCTCCTGTCTTTTACAAGCTGTATCAAGATTTCCAGTGACTGATAATGCACTTCCTGACAATAACACCTATCAAATCACTCAGGATTGTCTGCTGCAAAAAATGAGCAAAAATATTTGTATGATGCAGTAATCTTAACTTATTTGCTATACATGACGATATCCGATGTGTTTTCCAGCTGTCAGTAAATAAAGGTTGTGGTTTCATTATCACATGTGCTAACTATGCTTGTGCTTACTAATGTTTGTTTTTGTGAGTTGCCATAGGTCTTAGCATAATCAAATCATAACACTTTATTTCAATCTAAATAATGAATAACCACCAGGCCACTATAAAATATTCACGTAGAGTACTTTCTGTCATCACTGAAATGTTGGAGAGCTTTTGACCAAGGCTCACAAGCTGAAAGAGGGGGGGGAAGCCTGTAGAGGCAGTTCTAATGCACCAGGTTTGGAGCTGCAACTGTGAGCTGATTTCTAGTGCTATGAGGCCAACTGTTTCTGAAGTACAGAAGGAAATCGATAGGAATGACTGCTTTCTCTTTCCCAGCCTGACTGAGTTATTCTGGCAGAAAGAGGCATGGTATCAACACACGTGGTGACACTGCTGCTTTTGTGCAGGCTGTCTTTAACTGGGTGTTCCCCATTGAATTTTCTGAGAAGTAAGATTCAGATGTGTGAAGATAAGGTTACATGTAAAACGCTACCCTGACGCAGAACTGATTTGTTCTTTGATGTTGCATGCATCTTTAAAATGCCTGCTTATTTTCTGCCTGTGCTTTATGTCCACTTCTTGTCTGGGACCATTGCTTATGACGATTTGCTTTTCTGCTGTCATTGTACGTGCTCTCAGGGCTGAAGCATGTCCAGATGTCATTGACTCACCCAGTGTGTTAAATTAAAAATGCTTCGCTTTGCAGGCTTAGGGCTTTAAATGGAAACTTTATGATGTGGCTATGAAGTGCCTCACCAGTAGATGCCCAGTCTATTTTTTTAAAAAGCAAAATAAAGCAAAACATGGTGCCGTAATACAAATAATAAGAAGTAACAAAAATCTGTTACTTTTTTCTTCTTTTGATGTCATCTTATTTCAACCAGATTTATGCAAGTTCTGCATCGCGATTCTCAAAGATGTGAAATAGAAGACGTGAAAGTGATTTAAAATAAAAAATTTGAAATCACATGCTGGCCTTGATCCAAACCATGAACCCATGGAGGGGAAGAGGGGGGGTTGGTTCATTTTTTTGTATTGTTTTGTTTTGTTTTTTAAGTTATAGAGTTACACAGACGACCTAAGCTTCCACTAGCATAGAATGACAGTGCTGTATTATGTGCAGTGGAATGGTGCTGATTTGCATCAGCTGTAGTTTTGGATTATGGTGTTGAATTTTTGCTTGCTGCTGGTGTTCATGATCAAAAACCAAATGCAGATACAAAGGTCCATCTTTGCATAGACTTTGCTGAATGAGCAGTACAAGGTGGAAAAAGGATCAACACATTTGCCATTAACAAAATTTTACTTTTTTTTTTTTTCATTTAATGATGCTTTCATGACTTGATCCTGCTCTCACTCACATCAGCTTGAGGGTTTTCTGCCAGTTTTGTTATGAGCAACATTTCTGCTTGCTTCAGTGGAACAGGCTTGGTGCTGGCTGCCCTTGAATCGCAAGGCTGACTGGGAAGGAGTATTCCTAGCTTCTGATGTCATTCTTCCTTACAAAATGTGATTAAAAAGAAAGAGACAAATCAATACTTCTGAAGACGTGTCACTTTTGAGGAGAGGAAGAGAACAACTGCAAAGAGCAGCTCTTTATAGTTAAAAATTATCAGCATTTTCAAGGGAAGTGGAAAAAGTGATACTTGTCCAATATACTTGTGAAGGGTTTTACTAGTGCCATCCCCGTAACAATTACTCATTTAAGACAGACTGATTTCATCATTTCTGCATGTTGGCCAGCAGGGCTAAAGAGCTAATGTGTTACAGTACTGGTGATAGAAGAGTCATGAACTCTAGAGTGCCAAAATAAATGGTTGTGGTGAAAAAAATCTGCCAAAATTATTGTGTGCTTAGTTCTTCTGGTGGAGAAGTATGTGTTATTTGCTAAAGCATTATCTGGAAGCCTGTGATCAAATTTGAGCACAAGCTTTGATTGATGAAAAGCCCATGGCAAAACTTGGTACTTCAGTGTTTTGGAAGCAGCTTCTTGCTTTGGCCATCCCAGCCTATTTAGTCTTCCCATTTTAAAAAGGTTCCAACATGAAGAACCATTCAACATGTGCACTTGTCTCCTATGCTGGTAATAGCATGACTGTCTGCTCTCAAAAACAGAAGCCTAATGATAGGGCATTTAGAGGATGAGATGAAATGAAGAACAAAGATGAGAAGAAAAGGTTCTGGGACAGGTAGGGCAGAGAATGGTCTTACTGTTGTGAGTGATAGGAAATCCTGAAGGCTAACAAACAATAAATCAGTTTGGTTCAGTCCAAATTATTTGTTTTAATTCTTTTAAGGAGTTTCATCTTATTTTCTTTATTTCTTCCTTCCTATATTAAATTTCTAGATATAATGTTAGAGGAGAATAAAAAGGGGGAGGGGGGGTAAGAAACCTTCATTTGGAAAATGTTTAAGTCGGATGTTTCAATGACTTTTTGTTTCCCTTCAAATATTTTATTCTTTATTTGCGACATTTCTCAGAAATGACTCTTCCCTGTCAACAGTTTCCGTTTGGGCAAATTGGCATTTCCAAGTGAGGGGAAAAATGGTTGCAATGAAACACTGCCAGTTTCAATTTCACGTGAGTGCTCTCATGGGTGTACACAAGCAGAAGTAGGGGAAGCGTCTCTCAGTCACTTAAGTTGAGAATCATGTTGCTCTGAGAGAAGTAGGCAAAAGAAAGCTTCCAGCAGGAAGAAGTTCAATGTAATTTGATTTATAGAGGTTCTTGGGCTTAGAAGCTATATTCTGGTTCTATTTTTGTATGGGTTTCTCAAGGCAAGTGTTCAGACAAGTTCTGCTAACTGGTGTTTACATTTACACAGCTTGTTTTGGCAAGTTTATGGGAGGCATAGACTCCTCTTAAACAGGCATTAATGCAACAGGCAATTAAGGATGCAGTTAATATAATAATTAGACGACCTCAGACAGGTCTGATTGTGTATATAAAAAAAGTTGTGATGATAAGATCCAATAGGAATATGTCAGTGTTCTTTAGGGATTACGGATGTACTGTCTCATGGAATGTTTTTGTCTCCTAAGAATTTAATTGCATTAATTTCACTTTGATTCCATTTGGATTATCTGTTTTGGTAGAAAGGTTCATTTAAGCTTAGGGTTTTCTAAAGGTGAAAAAAATCACACACAATATTAGCACTGCTATTAACAAAAAAAAACCAACAAACATACCAGATGTGAAATTATGACATTCTGATGCTGGTAAGTTTTCTGCCAAAACAACTGTCTACAAAATCATCCAGCACCTGCAAAGCCTCTACCTATCAATAGCACTATATTTCCAGACAGTCAAACACCAGTCTACATCCATCCATTTCCCACCTCAGAAATTGCACGTCCTCCTATGATGAGGCTCACTTTTTAAATAATCAGTTTTGCACTCAAGTTTTTCTAAAATGCTTGACTGCTGTAGTTCTATGGTTTGGGCACTTGCAGGGAAATTTAAATTACCCAAACCTAGTGCTTGGCTAGTGGATTTTCAGGTGTAACCAAAGATGCAGTTAGGTCTAACCACCAAGGAAGAGCCCATAAGTTTGCTTTTTTCTTATTTATTTATTTTAACTATTTTTATTTTTTTTTAAAGCTAAGGTTTAATCCTGCACTTGTGCCTTGCAGGCAGATTTGTGTTCCTGGGGAGCTCACCTGTTGAATGAGGCTGCAGGACTGGCCCCTTTTCTGATACTACTAGGAAAAAATGCATGCCTCTGGTCTACAAATAGAACTGATTAAAAAGAGAGCTGTGCATAGGGAGAAACAAGGAGTAATGCTGAGCTCATATGTTTACTCAGCCTAATAAAATGCAGTCTTTTTCTTAAAATAGCTCTCTACAAATCACATCAGTGACTAACTACTGCTTACTCTGCCTTATGGATGAGGGTTTCTTCACCCAGTGGTTTTCTTGGAGACTACTGAGGATAGATTACTGATATGAAGCCCATGCAGTTAAAATGGCATTTCTCCTATTAATTTCACATGAAGTTACAAGAGAAACACCCAAATCTAAGGATATGTCTGTGTGCTGCTTTTACCATTCAGTTTGCATTTGAGAGAATTTCATCCTTCCGAGCACACTTCATGAAACAGAGCACTGAGTGTTGAGGTACGTGTTACAATTCCTGCTGCACTCAGCAAATTTGTTGTGTGTTCAACACTTTAACACTGAAGTAGGATCTTGTTACAAAGGACACAAATCCCCAAAGTAGAATTTGTAATGTGAAAGTAAAAAGATGGACTGCTTGGGCCATTTAAGTAAACTGTATCACAGGAAGCTGTTACTTGAGGGTAAATGGGGACATTATTCCATTTTGGAATGTAAATACATTTTTTTTATGAAAAAAAGAAAGGGAGCATATGCACTATTTTGTCACTTGTTGACACAAGTATCTACCATGCTAACCACAGCTCTTCACTATGCTAGGTGTATGTATTTTCATACTTCATAAATGTGAAGCTAGGCAAGAAAAAAGATGATAAAGAGAGGGCAGGCTCATTCCTGGAACAAACATTACATTGCAGCCATTTGTTTCCTCCCCACAAGGACAGTATTTGTTTACTTGGAAGGAAAAACGTCACAATGTGGCTAACTGACTTGCTACTGAAGCCTATGCCAGAACAGTCAGGGTGGTGCTACTTGTGGGGTGGTGGTGCCACTTTCACGTAGATTCAACCAACATGACTCTAGGGTAACTGAAGACCATCAGGGAATAAGGTCTGTTCTCTCAACCACAGTTTGCCTAAACCTCCTCCTGAAGGCAGTGAACTTGTGAAAAAGCTGGAGATCACAAGATGGTGAGGTGTGAAAGTCTTGATCCCTGTCAAGGGCGTGTTTACACTTCGAAATAGGCCAGGGATGTTCACATGCAAATATGAGTTCCTTTTGTGTTCTGCTTCATGCACTTTTAAAAGGTGGGAAAGTTTAAGTGTTTCCTAAGCTGTGGAGTTCTACTTTAAAAAAAAAAGCTGATGTATTCCTAGTTGGCATTAATCTCTATTTGGCTGAGTTACTCTGTGCCTTGTGGGAGTTGTACTTCGGGGCTGATATCCACTGCAGAGCAGTTGCTTCCCTCCTTGAACAGCTGTGGTGTACCCACCTCATATTCTGTTTTGTGCCGATTTCTCTTGATCAAAAGTTCTCGCTCAAGCTACTGGTTCCTACAGAAAGCTTTCAGATGATATTGTAATGGCTTTCCAACAAGGGAACAATTCCTTTAGACTTTTGGCCAAAGCTATTTGCTGGATGGCAGGGACAGTGGAGCAGGTCAGTCAGGGAAACACTGAACCAGAAAAAGAGAAGACTTAAATTATGTTGGTGATGTCCTTTAATCATTATTTTTCACAAGAGCTTTAAATTAGAGAAAGCTATGTGTAACTGCAGATGCAGAAGACAATTTGTGCTTTGATGGCACCTTTCCCAAAGGATGTTCCCCCAGCAGTCTGCACAGAATGAGTTCCCTTATAATCGCCCCCACATGTTTTGCAGATGAGATCACTGAGGTGCAGAGACTCCACTCAAGACTATGCAGAAGTCTGTGGCGAGGATAAAACCCAGGTTTCCTGAATACCAGATTTAACTGAAGGTTCCTTCTCTTTGCTGGTTGCAGTGAAAGTAAGGCTGAGCACAGAAGGGAGAAATAAATCATAAGATACAGCTTTTGTATCTTTATGCTCCTCTGATGCTCTTCACACTTGGAGGTGTAACTGTTTTGTGACTGAACTTGCAGCACAGCTGTAAAAGCTTACTGCTGAGCAAGGCTAATTTTAAACCACCCCTCGTTATCTCTGTCATTTGTAGGGTAAGTTTTAGAAGGTGGTATTTTTATTTGACAGAAGAAGCTGGTAGAGCTCTGTCGTCAACAACTTGCCTGGCCAGAATCAATTCATCATTATAATTACCTGCCTCAGGACTCCTTTTGGTTTGCTTTGCCTTTCTGGCTAACTAGATGTGTTACCTCAACACAGCTTTATAACATGCCTGCTGTTGATTTACTGTTACTTGAGGCTAGACAATTCCTGCCTGACAGCAGTCAGAGCTTTGCCTGTAAAACTTGTATGGCAGCCAAACCACACATTTGCACAAAGAAAACAGGCAAACGTGCACGGAAATGCATAGGATAGGAACTGCTGCTGGACCTCCTTAGGATGGTGTTTAGGACGCAGCCTTCTTGAGCTACTGCTATGAGAAGGGAGAAGGCTTACACATACGATGAGTGTATAGTAAAAACCCTTTAACTTCCATAGCCCCACCAAGTCACACAGCTTGCTAACCAACTCCTTCTGCTGATGGAAGAAAGCAGAATGGCTCACTTAAGTCATTTTTGCAGGTGTCACAAGTCTGAGAAAAGATATTCATAATTTATGAAGTCAAGGCAAAGATTCCCAAAATCAAATGCTCAAGATTTCCAACTTTCCTTAATACTAAGGATTGTTTTTACTGATCCCTAGAGAAGGAAGATTTGGGGACAGGCTGTTTCCCCAGACAAAGGAGGCAAGTGCTAAAGTCTTCCCCTTAATTATTTTTTTTCTTTCATGAAGGCATTAGCAGGGAGTTGCAGCAGCTGTTTTTGGTGAGCATAGCACTAAACACTGCTTTGCAAGGTTAGACTGATAAAGAATGGAGTATTTTCTTCTTTACTTTTTTTTTCTTGCCTTAGACTCTTCTGTTACTAATAAACCTACAGTTCTCTCTTGTCTATCATCATTTCAACCCCAAAGCACTTTTCTTAGTCTGAAACAGAGAATTCCAAGGGGCTAAACATGTGTCTGCCTCTAATCAAAGGAAGACACTGCAATGAGGTTTGCCATCCAGCAAGTTTGACACTAATACTGAATAGCGAAATTCGGGGCTTTTAGGACAAATAAATTTAAAGTTGGGCTTAAAACAATCCCATCCTAAGTAACAAGAATTGGCCGGTGCTAAGCAGGTTGACAGCTATTTGGCTGAGGGTAAACCACTTTATAAATTGCACCTTTAGTTTATTCTACAATGGACAGTGTAGCCACTTGTTTTTATGCAGCACGGCTGACTTTTCATAACTTGCAAAGAATTAAATGAAACAAGTTATAAGTCAGACAAATAAATGGTCTTAGTTTTCTGTTGAATTCAGAAAAAAAGCATATTCGAATTTTCTGAAAAATTTCCAGGCTGAAACTTAGTGAAAACAGATGTTTTAGTTTCTCTGATTTTTGCACACCTCAATAAGAAGTTTGCATTTAACTGAAATCTCTGTTTCAATTATTTCGATGTACCTGGGGTTTTATCACACTCCATGCAGCGGTCAGGTTTATGCAGAATGTCCTATTAGTTTCAGTGGAGCTGGAGATGGCATGAGGGAAGGTTAAGAGATTTTGCATGCAGTTGGAGGGCTTTGCCTTTCAGGCTTGCACTTTTGCCTTTCAGAGTACACACACACACACTCATTACGCTGCGTAAACTACGCTAGTCATCATTTAGACAGGCCAGGTCCTAAAACCAAAGTAGCTGGTCAGTAAATAGAATGTAATCTGAGCTAACACCCTGGGCTTCTTGACAGGCTTGGTGCAGCTCTGCGGTATGGTGCATCTTCTGTGGACTGAGCCAGCTGGGTGAGGCATCTCCACATGGTTCTGGGCTGTTCCATACAGACCTACACTAAAATGTGATCTTTTCTTTGCTATCTATTCAAGAAGAGGCTCTTTGCCAGGTGTTTGCTCACTACCTGGGAAGGTGCCTAAATGTTACCGTGGATAGGTAAACTACACTGCCCCAGAAAATGTTTAACTGTATCTAGCCTGTAGGCACAGGAGAAAAGGAGATAGAAGATGTGAGGTTACCCAAGAAAACCCAAGATTGCTCCAACAAAGATCCTACTTCTACTTATGCAGCAAGTGCAGTTTATCTTCCTGCTCATTTTATCTTTTTGCATGCCCTACAAAGCATAATTGTGGAAAAGCTGAGCAATCAAACCTCTCCTATAATTTGACTTGGAATGATTTCACAGATCTTTTGCTCTTGCGCAGAAGGAAAAAAGTCCATTTATTCCTATCAATGAAAATGAAATTATAACAAGAAAATAAAATCATGAGAAGAACTCTTCTGAAGGCCTGATATGAAAAAATGTGAATTTAGGGTCTAAAAACAAACAAACAAACAGAACAACCCAAAACAGACTGTCTTGCCAATATAAATCATGAGATAAAAGTTTGAACTAGTCAGGAACTTCCTTACAGAGACACCATCTGCTCATATAACTTGGATATAAATACCATGCTTTACACTCTCAAGGTAAGGAAGATGCTAGATGCTAGCCAGAGCTGCTGAGCTGGGAATGGAAGGACTGCAGGGCAACTTCTTTTTGGCTTGGCAATAAGCAGTCTGGAAGGCCAGGAGAATCTCCTCCCTCACTTGTACACACTTTCCCTAATCTTTTCAGTTACCAAGACCCTGCTGCCATATGCACAGGTGGTACTGTGCACCATTTCACCTGCAAATGTAAAATGAGGCAATGATTGGAGATGAGGAGAGCCTGAGATGGACAACAGGAAGAGGGGGGATCCACATAATGCAATGTCGCTCATTCTCACTGGAGCCTTTGGAGCTCTCAGCTTTGGAGATCCCACTTTCAATCAAGAAATCTGCATAGATAATTATCAAGTGCATTCTTAGAAACTTTAGGTTCATTATTAACCCCTCATTATCATCCTCTTGCTCCTTCACTCTCCCAAGTATCTCCTGTCTCATCAATCATTGCTTTCCCTTTGTAGTTAGAACCACTGAGGCAATACATATTTAATTAAACAAAAAATACTTGGGCAGATGATGTAACTGCTCATTAACTTGTGGGAGAGTTAATCTCACTGCAGTAGCTATCTTTTGAGCATATAATGCAAAAATGCCATAGGCCAGATGTGCTCCAGGCTGCTCAGGGAGCCTGTGAGGACACAAGACCACATACTTCCCTCACCTTTAGCAGCTGGTAAGTAGCTCAGCAATTGGTAGTAGACTTATTTATTTACCCGTCCTTAAGCCCACAGGCTATTACTACATATTAACTACTTCACTGGCAGTCGGCACAAATGACCTGCTTTGGAGCTATGATATGAAAGTAAATGCATGTACCTTGTTAATCAGAGGCGGACCGTCAAGGCATCTCTGCATGGAAGGTGGCACTTGGTAAATATCTTGCCCCACTAGACCATGACCAGTGGGTATTTGGTAAATTCCCTGATTCAGATGCAAAGGCGGCACCTGGTAGACAGGGTCCTGTGCAGAAGCATGCGAGGTTGGCACTTGATAGATTTTTTGTTGGTTGAAGGACTGATGTGTCAGTCCTGAACTGGACATATTCTGGCCAGATGGACTGTCCTGTACCACTGGACCTATCAGAAGTTTCACACGGTTGCCTGGAACGATGCCTTGCCGGCCATGTAAGGAGCAGAGCCACCATCCTTCAAGGCCTTCAGTGTTCTGTTCTATCACTGTCAAAATGTCTCCTTTACGGAAGGCCAACTCTTCTGCACATTCAGGGACATTATCATACAGGGCTCTTGCCATAAGATTCTGTGGAGAAAGAAAGAGAAGAAAAACAAATGAACAAACAAGCAAGAATTTTTCTAAAACTTCAAGGACATTCTAGGTGGAGAGAAAGAAGAACTGAATTTGACAAAGAAGTGTGCAGGAAACCAAAATAACCCAGAAAATGATGCAACATAACACAGGATTCCTCTTTCCCAAGTTGGAGAAATGAGGTGCAACACTGCAAGTGAGAGCTTTTCCAGTAATACCAGGTCCAGTAGAAGCTCTTTAAATTGTCTGTTTGCCTATAAGGACTGTAAGCCAGGAGAGTTCTGCTCTCAGCTCCAGGATGCTCTTCCTGTTCCTTGGGGCTTGTAAACTCATCATCTCCTGGCATTGATTTCCCTATAAACATGTGTATACTCTGTGTACAGAGCTACAGCTAGCTAGCCAATATTTTAAATAAATTTTGAACACCACTCCAAGTAACATAAACCAGAACAATTGCAGGGTCCCAAAAGGCTTTTGGGTGCAGAGAGGTGCAGATTCCATTAGCATAATGACAGTGGGACAGCTTTTCTTAGCTAACACCTGCAGACTTCTTAAAATTAGGGATCTAGGGATCACAGGGTGAGGAAAACCCACCCTAAAATGTAAACTGACAAAATGTCACTGTTTCTGAACTACGACACTCGTATTATGTAGCTCTGTGCCTTCTCATTCTTTCTGTAAACTTCCTTAGTGGAACAGCATAAAAGCAGCTTAATAGGTTAAAAAGCTTCCCCATCCACCCACCACCACCCTAAAGCCCCAAACAAAAAAAAATACAAAGGACAAGGTTCCTTAGAGCCCTGCTCTCTGTAGACAGATCTTGAAGAGAACATTATTTCAAAAACAATGTGCTCAGTGACCCCAGCGGGAGTCATAGCTTTGCCACAGGGAAAGCTGTAAGATGTCTATGTGGGCATGTCCTTTAGTCAAAGAGAATTAAGAAGTTAGGTACCAAACATTACCGCATAGCACATCAATGTGCAACTTGGGAGGACTCCAAGGGCAGCCAAAGAGTGTCAGTTTAACAGTTTAAGAGTTCTTATATGCATCTTGCTTGATCATTGATACTTCTCCACTTGAAATAATATGAAACCTCACACGGGTCTACTCCCAAGCATCTGTCTAGTGTTTCAGGCAGGTTTTGCAGTTTGCCCTGAGGTCCATTTTGCTGTGGCTATGCTACCAGCGGTACCTCTGCTAAGAAGTTTTAAGCCACCTCTGAGTTTTTGTAGACCTGTGGTTTGTGAGGTGCAGATATCTTCCTGAAAAGTGCTATCTCCTCTCATAGATTGAACCAGATCCTTTCCCTCTGTCTCTGCAGGCCTGTGTGGCACATTCAGTTCTGAATTAACAGTCAAGCTTAGGTATTCAATAGAAAGTAGGCAGGCTGTATGTACTGACATTCTTGGAGCCCTCACAAAGGCCGTGGACGTTTCATTTTTTGGCTCTGGTGATGTTTCCAGATACATTGACAGTGACTGCTCCATGCCTGCCCGCTTTTTGGTGAAGGCAGTCAGCAGAGACAGTTATAAATTAATTGTAAGCACCTGAAAAAACACAGGGAACCCTATATCTGGAGTGTTCTAACTAAGTATTTGGATGCAGTACACGGACTGAAATGGTGCTAATCCACTATAAGATAGGATAATGCAGCTGCCTAGAAGGTTTATTTTCCCTCTACTAAAGGGACAGTGGCAAGTACAGTTTACTGTTTTTATCTGTCATTATTTATTCTCCCTCTCGGACATATAAAAACTTTTTTTTTTTTATCCCCCATTCATTATATCTTTTCCCATTGATAAACACCAGCGTTTCCCCATCATCTCTGTTCTTCATCAAGACAGCAGACTTCATTTGATCTTGCTTGGGTCAATGTTTCTAAGCACAGCACACAACCAGGAGGTTGTATGAAGGCGTAACTGGTGGATGGAGAAGGGGGAAGCTCAAATGTCACATAAAAGGAAGATGAATATGTTTTTTCTCAGACATGTGGTGTTGAAACAGGGTGCCTGAGATCAGTTTTCTCTTCTCTGAACCGGGTATCAGCTTTCAAATGTATGAGAAACATCGGCTTTGCCTTTCATCAGCGTCATTAGGGAGGTCATTATAAATTAGGCTCTGGCTTGGAAAAGCAGGACTGCCATTTTGAGCTCCCATGTGAAGAGCATCACTGGGGGCCCACCATTCTCTCTGACTGAAATCTACTCTGTTCATCAGTCAACAATGCTGAGAAATGTGAATAGAGATACAGCACAAAGCAATTATGTCCGTGCCTTGGCAGAACTTTAAAACTATTCCTTAGCACCAGTAAACACAATGGTCTCTTCTCAAATGCTACATCTGTGCTATTGCTGTGTTGACTTTACTGCTCAGCTGAGCCCAAGAAGCTCAGAAAAGAAAAGCTCCTGTCCAGTGTGAATATTCAAGTTAATCACTTATTTTTTTACATTTCTTTCAAATGTGTCTTTCACAGGAGAAATCTACTGATGTGACTAGCTCAGCCTGTATAACTAAACAGGGCTTTTGCAGAGGATGATGTTTAAAGAGGACAATGATTACAGGGTGTCCACAAAATGAGCAGGCTAAACCAATGATAAATGCTTATTCTTCTATACTTCATTGGTTTAAGGTATTTAAAAAACATGATTAGGTTCTACAGCAAAGCAGTTCTCAGAACAAAGCCTGGAATGGTGGCAGAATTAGAGCAGATAAAAATTCCCATGTGAATTTTGTTTCCAGTTGCTCATTATCTCTGTCCCAGTGACCTTCTCACCACCTGGCATGCAGCATGTTAATACTTTCTGGATATGCTTCAAGAACTTCCTTGCTGCAAATAGCATCAGATTCTTGTTGTCAGTGTTAACTTGGGCACCAGTATGTGAATTATACTAATTGGTTGCCACTTGTTTCACAACAATTTTCCCAAGGCCTTTTGAATAGCCCATAGTCATGCCACCAGCATCCCTCACTGATGGAGCAGTAAAGTCATAACATATTCCTCCAAACAAGCACTGGAATGAGAAACAAAAATCCTGTTGCTTGGTTGCCAACAAGTTTTCATGCTAAGCAAACCTCCCGTGTTCTGAGTGTTTCTCTGACTCCATTCTTCCTTCACTGGACTTCTCAGTGTGAGCTTCAGGAACAGTATCACAGATGCTGCTATTAGTCAGCATAGTCAGCATAGTCAGCCTTGAGAAAAATCAAAGTAGTCACCACAGAAGCTCATCAGGAAAGCTTTTGAGAACCACACAGCAATCTTTAATTGGCTGTGGTGATCAGGCTGGTAGTCTCTACTCTTCCACATGCAGAAAGAAGTCCTGATCAAAGATACCCCTCAATACTTTATCTGGATTGATTTGACAAATTTGAATAGCTTTGGGATATTGTGGGCATCAGACCGTATCTCACAATATAGTCTCAGTTTGGATCTATCAGCTTAGACACAGGAGAGGGTTATCTGGAATTGACTGGACTTGCTCTTAGAGGCTTGGTTCTATTACTCATTTATCTGTGAAGCACCAAATAAGCTCTAACATCTGAGATGAGAAGGCAAAGGCACAGCAGTGACCTTTTTGCATGACTAAGTGCTAAAAAAAACTCAGCCATTTCTTAAACAAACTGGCATTAGAGAAAGGGCTGATGAGAAACGTGTCTTGGAGTTGTTTTGGCAACTAGGAAGTTGCACAAAATTCTTTTTATATTTCCAATACAATAAGGGGGAAAAAGGAGGGCAACAGATTCAGAACTACAAATTCATGTTCTGTAATGGCAGGGGAGAAATTATTTGATCCTAGATAGGGACAAATGTTGGTTTGCCATGGAAATCAGCTGTGCTTCATAAAATGAACTTTTATGAAAAAAAGGCTGTTATGGCCTTCTTTTAATAAGATTACGGATGGATGTCTCTGTTGCTCTCTATCAATCCAGTTACATGATATTTATCATATATATCATATATATATGCCATGATATATATATATGATATATGATATCACATATGTGATATATGATATATATATATCATTCAGTTGCATGATAGTTGCAATTGTGCTCTCTTAAAACTGAAAGTACCCATGGTCTGTAAACAACTCTGTTCTCCTGATCTCCTGTGTTATAGCAGCACAGCAGCCATGCTTCAGTTAACGAGAGCTTTGACTTTTTTGACTGGAAAGTCTCTGGACTCTCTGGACTTGACTGGATACTCTCTAGATTATATGCAGATTACAGTGCCCATAGTCCCAAATTTCAACATCAATTGAGACAGAAGTAAAGTTTTCAAGGGTTCACTACGTAAAGTGAACCTGGAATTTCATGTTTTTTCAATGTCAGTTCTAAATCCATTCATATTCTCTGCACACTTTAGATTTTTCTCTTTTGAGTCCAGGATGCATGTCCCAGTAAAACCTGGCTGAGAATAAAAGATGCTGCCCTGAAAGCTGTCAGATGTCCTATTTGTAGTACCTGAAGCAAAAAAAAAAAAAAACAAACCTCTCTGTGTAAACTATTTTTCCTCTCAGATGCAGAAGAGATTACAGGCCAGATTCAGATGCATAAAGACTGAACGAGGTCCATCTCAGAAAAGTCAAAGTTGTCTCCTCTCTCCTAAACCTACAGCGATCAATGGCTAGCATGCCTGCAGCTGAACAAAGACACACAAAAATACTTTGAAAAATATGAACTATTTTTGTTAGCCTTCCCTAAAGCAAAGGGAACTGATAAAATTCTGTTATTTTTAATTTGAAGAATGGACGGTTGCTTGTTGATGAGGCTGAGTGGCAGAAGAGGTAACTGAGAGAGCGGTGGAAACATCTACTCCTGCTGTTAGAGTAAACACAGCCAGTGACGTGGGTAACAAGAGCGTGTGAGGTGCAGGCAGCCATGCAAGTAAACACAGGAATGATAAACGACACGCTATGAGATTAAATACAAAAGGCTCCTTAAGCGCCAAGGGCTGTGGTGCCAAGCTCCTGGCGCAGAGCTGCTGACCTGAGTGCTCAGCCAGTGCTGCCGTGAATGAATACTGAAAGAAAAGGGTCAGCCAAATGTAAGCTCACTGAAATGCAGTCACTTCCCTCAGAGGTGCAATTTGATGATGTTCCAGAGAACACAGGTTTGTGCATACTGTCCCCTCCTCTGGCTTGTGGGGTGTACTGTGGTTTTTTTGTGTGTGCTTTATTTTCTTCTTTGTTTTGTTTTTAAATATTGCTTCCTATCTTTGGAGTTTCCGCAAAAATAGAACCAGGGAAATCACTTCTGTTCTTATCTGAAGAAGGGTGGGATTCCGCTCTATTATTGGACAAATTGTTTCTTAAAAGCCCAAATGGCTTCTTTGCTATGTTTTGATAGCTTAGGAAAAGGAAGGAAGAGAGCAACAAAGGAAGGAAAGGTAAGGGAGACACCCCAACGAAGTGCCTGTGCACAAACTAGAAGCTTTATCTTGGTTGGATTGCTTTTAATTCTCCATCACAGAATATTTTTGTAAATATTGTCCTGTCTCCTTAATACAAGTTGCCTAAGGTGACAGAATAAGACGTTCAGCCTTAGAAAATGTCTGTTGCTGTTCTCCTCTAATGTGGAAGAAGGCAGTGACTTGCATGGGTTATGGACTGCAAAATGGTCCCTTAGTGCTTGGTGGTAGCAGCCCATGTGTGTGCAGACCCATAGTAGCTGAGTGCCAGCAACAAGCTGTGTGCAGGTACTTAACCTTTTATCTTAAGTTAATAGCTCCATAGAGGAAGCAGGAAATGCTACCACAACATGTGTGACACAGCTTGCTGCACCACTAGGGCAGTGCTGTTACCACAGCTTCAGCAGGACAAGCAGAAGGACTTTGGGAAGCCCACAGCACCCAGTTCAGACCTGTGGTCTGTCCATTGGCTCTGGGAAACATGAGCTTCCTTGGCTCACAGATAATGACAAAACAGAGAGCCTGGCTGCAAATGCTCAGCGTCATAAGGTTTCATAGACTTATACAGGCAAAAGCCATAGTTACCTTTTTTAGGCTCTCCTTTGCTTTCTTCCACAAAAAAACAAAACAAAACAAAAAACAAAAACAAAAAACACCTCTGTTTTAGCACAGACACTTTTCTGGTTAAATGTTACTAGCCAGAATAATTGCAAGTCCTGCTGTCTGGAAATTAAGGCAGTTTTCCATGCACAGATTTGGAAGGTTGACTTTACAGCTAATGAGAGAGCGAGCTATGAGGTGACAGCCTGAGCAGAGCCCTAACAAGAACAGATCTTCTGCCCTGAGTATCCTCAGTCTGGTCCTGTGTATCTCTGGAACACAGGCTGCCAGTCATGCTGAAGCGTGCCAAGCTGTCTGGAAGTTGTGATGTGGAAAATCTTGGGTCTGCAGAGAGGAAAGGCAAGTGTCTAATTTCAGTGTTCCACTGAGCTGTCCCAGCTCTCGTCCAGCCTGAGACGCCTGAATTTAGGAGTTTGCTCTGGGCTGCTTTTGGTAGTGAAACCAGTTATGCAGAAAGTAAGGCTGACAAGTCCGCATATACCCTCCTTACTGGTTCATGCTGGGGTAAGCCACAGGAGGGCATGATACCTGTCATGCTCTGGATATATTCACAGTCGGCTTTTACAGGCACAATATTCCACCCAGGAGGGGTGGCAGGCAATCAGCTAGCAGATCAGCTAGGGCTCAGGCACTTCACACTCCTGCTTGCTGATGTGGCCCATCAGTTCTTCCATGACTGGGATTCAAGCATAAAGTAAACACATGAGAGACCAAGTGCTCTCAGCTCTGAGGACATTTTTGTTTCACCACAGCTATCCCTTTTTAAGCATGTAAGAGAGATTCGTGCATCCAGAGTTTTTGCAGGCAGTCAGCAAAGTACTTTACAAAACTGAGGCAGAGCAGTGAACCTGCAATTTGGGAAGGAATCCAAGTGCATGAATCCTAAAGAAGGTAATAAAAGAGCAGCTCCTTAGTGATGAAAGGGAGATGGGGGGAAGGAAAAATGTGAAAATGAAGATTATTAGCACACAAGATCCTTCATTGTTCTGCACTGAGTGCATCTGCTTTTTGCTGTGCCTGAAATTTCACACTGCGCAAGTGAGCTGAAAACACAGTTCTCTTGCTCAGAATCTATTAAGAGCAATAAAATGATAATTCTACATTGCACAGCAAGCTATACTTTTGCCTCTTCTGGTTGTGTTTCTTTTGCTTTGTTTTTTGCTTGTTTGGCTGTTCTCATTTGATTTTAGCTAGAGGGGATGTGAGGTCTCGGGGGCTGCCCTGCTTTCCTCGGCATTACACAGATCATCACAGAAATATAATTTTAGATCAGACATTGCATAAGGAGTTGATTTACCCCTCCTATCTTTGATGTAGAGAAGGGTGGTTGTACCATTAATGCCTTTTGCATCACATTAGACTTCTGAGGTGCTTGGTGAGCACGCAGAAGCGGCTTCTCCCTCCCACTCATAGTAACCTCCTGCTTGGGCTCTTGGTGCTGGGACTGAACAGGCCATAGCTGGGCTAGAAAAGGGCCTGGCTGAGGCAATGCACTTTAGCTCAGCATTGGGGAACACCCATGAGATTAATGCACTCTGCTTGTGTGTTGTCAGACCACCCAGCCTGGTCTGGAGCTATCACACAAGGCAGATATGGTTAGAGACAGCACAATTAACAGCGAGGCAGAGCAGCGATCCCCTGATCACATACCCTGATCTTATTCCCCCGCCCCCTGAGTTTCTGAAGTGCTGAAATCTTTTCTTTGCTCTTTCTGGGAATACAAACCACATCCCCTGACTTATTACTTTCGAGACCTATTGATATTTTGGGAAATTCCACCACACCTAACTCACAGAGTTTTCTGTATGTATTTTACCCTCGTAACCAGTTTCCTTTCCCCCCACCCAAGGAAGGGTGTGATCTAGCTCCATGACTTTTAAAGGCCTTTTCAAATCTGTCTGAGGACTGTGTGCCTTCTGTGACATCAACAGGAAAAAAAATAAAATAAAAAAGAGGGAAAAAATAAAGCGTGCAAACAATAGCGTTAGAGTAAATATTATCTCACTGTGATTAAACCCCAGTGCCTCAAAATCAAAGAGCATGTGGAAAACCTAACCTCTTTCCTTCAGGCAAGCAATTAAAACTTAATGAAAGGAGACTGGATGATGAATGTGTAAAAACTGAAGGAGCAGAAGGAAAAAAAAAAAAAAGGAAGGATGGAAAGAAAGAATCCAGAAACTTGTGTTTTGAGTTCTCAGTTTTCCATTTTTTGGCATTAGTGAGCAGCCTTCTTCCAGAGAAATTTTCCTTAAAAGAACCTCTTGCTCCCAAATTTAACCCTTCCATATGCAACTCTTTGGGGAAACAATCACAGCTTGACTGTCAAGAAACTATAGCTGTGTAGACATAAGACTTCGGTATTGTCACAGACTTTTGTGTGATGTCTTCAGCTTTGGAAAGTATGACTAATTGATTTTAACATTCAAAACTTAGCTGAACTGGGATGTGTTTTTCTTCTCCCAGCTGTCTCCAAAAACTCTCCACAGAAGGGAAAGCCATCCTTTCCTGTAACTTTACCATCACCCACCTGGGTTACTAAACAGCAGCCACAACTTGTGACGATGCCCCAAGAGTTCAGGTTACTGGGGGAAAACAAGCCTGGGAACTTGTGTCCCCAGGCACCCACCTGCAGCCTGGCAAGGGGACAAGAAGCCAGAGCTGCCTGGAGATCACATGCTTGCAGGACAGGCAGGCCTGGCTGTCAGATGAGGCTTGGCAGGTCCCATCAGGGTCTTCTCCAGACCACTGGGCACTCACCAAAAGTCAGCAAAAAGTCACCAAACTACCAGCACAGCTCATTTTTTGGCAAGCTGACATTTTCTAGGGAAGCATTCTCATGGAGATGCAAGAAGGGAGTGTGTTTTAGCCGGCTGTCGTTACCACACTTGTTCTCAAATTGAAATAAAACTTTAACTGTATTCTCGATTGCATGAGAGATTGGTTTGTGGAGCTTAAGGGCTGCAAATGAGGTAAACCAGGATAATAAGACAGAGAGAGAAAAAAAGAGAAGATATCTGCTTGTAAACTAGGCCCTTCTGTAACAGTAAAAGTTGATTTATTACCCTAAGCTTTTTATCTGGATGTAAAGTCCTTAGGAGAGAGGTATTCATGAACATACCTACTGCAAACTGCATGTCAAACAAACAGTGTACACTTCCAGATGTTTTATACCTAACCCTTTGGATTATATATATATATATATATATATATATATATATGTTTCAAAGACAATCACAGAATCTTCAGTCTGTGCTTCCCCCCCTCCTGCCCTCAACTAAGCAAGACATTCACTGGAGGAATTGAGATAAAGTCCTAGGATGGTGCAGCATTTTCTGAGATTTGTTGTGACCAAATGATTCACATTATTGCTCCTGCTAAATTTTTCAACCTTGCTGTGAGTGGGGCCTGTTTAAGAAAGGACCTCTGATGTGCTGACTGCATTTCTGTAGAGTAAACGCCTTCTTATTACTCTTCCTTTCTCAGGCAGCCTAATCCACTCTGACTGTGAATGAAGCACCTTTGAAATAAACACAAAAACAGAAAGGCAGGAATAAGCTTCATCCCTACAGAGGAAAAAAATAAAGTTTTTGTCATGCTAAGCACTTGGGTTTCTCGGACTGCAAACTATAGCTTTAGCAGTCCTGTTTCTTGTCAAACACAAACTACGTCCAAATCCGCTGTGGAAAAATGAACTCCTTAAAATTAAGACAGTTTCCACTACTGTAATGTCTAGACCAACAGGCAAATGAAAAAGGTCACTTGCCAAGAGTAGCCTGTGATAGACAGGTAGCAAAACTCAAGGGCTGTACTCTTTATTGCTGTAAAGAGACACAGCTTCACTGATACTGAGAGCTGCAGCCATTTACAGGCAGCAAGGAGTACCTTTAAATGCAGATTTACTTAGCAGTAGCCTGACTTACAAATATTTATGGCATGTATTCAGCAATATTTTTGGCAGTACAGTCCCAGAGGACTGTCTGATTAATCCTACTGCAGACCAACTATAAAGCATATTTTGGCAGTTGGAGTACGGTTGCTGATGAACGTCCACTGCTTTCATGGGTGTTCAGAGAGCATGTATTACATAAAGAAGTGTCTTGAAAAGTGACTTCCAAATTTATGATTCCAAACATCACTGAATGTGAGCTTTTAGAGGTATATGCTCTCTCAAAAAGTTCAGCTATTTCTCTTCATCAAAGGCAGGCAGAAGTAGGAACTCTCAAAGATGCAGGTTCTCCAGCTTTGTCACAGCTAAAGCAGACACCTGTGCACACTGATCTTTGTGCTCCAGACTTTAGGGACAAACACATGCTTACCTTCTATTGGTATCAATAGGACTTACGCACCTAAGTGTTTGGGATAAGCTAGTCTAAATAAATTAGGCAAAACAAAAGTGACTTTTGCTAGCTCAAGCTGTTGTGTACTGAAGTCCTCCCATGCCCCTAGCATCTTTGGTAATGGCATTGAGACACGGAGGGAGCTCTATGTTTCAATTATGTTCTTCTAGTCTTTGCATGCAGAGAGACACTAGGCTGTTTGCTATTTCCAGACACTAAAGATTCCAGATTCCTCTTTGCCTGCACTCCTGTGCAAGAGCAGGACTGTAGGCTTGCTTCTCTCAGAGCACTGCCATGAGCACATGCTCTTTGCAAGATGATGAATATAAGATTGTTTCTTACTGTGTTTAAAGTTGGCCAAAGAAGCCAAACAGGGACACCCCTTCCAGTAGTGGAGCAAGGAGGTTGTGAGTGACTCAGAATTTCCTCCTCTCAACTTTTACTTGGGTCACTAGTCAAGCCTGACCTTACTGCAATGACTCTGGTATTTGTAATGTTGTAGAGCAACAGGTACTAGGCAATTCAATCACATAAACTTCTCCTGAGACACCACACGTAGGAGTTCAATGTTCAGCGATAAGTTATCAGTGCAAGTATAATCTTTTCTAACCCTGACTGTTGCCATGCTTGAGATTATGAGATTCCAAAGGTGATTTCATACAGTGTTACAAACTGGTCCCAGAGTTAATGCTGAATTCACAATAACACTTCATATGACTTCTCCAAATGCTAGCCTGTGTCCTGCAGAGTGGTGATCATTGGCTTAGAAGGGCTGCAGAACTTTTCTCCTGTGCTTGAAGTTTTTCCTTTGCAGGAAATGTTTCTGTGAAGCCTTACTATTAGGCAGCTCTACTCTCTAATCTGGTAGGGCCCCCTCTGATCATGTCGTTAGATAGCACGGCAGTATTTTAGACAACTAGCTCTTGATGAACAGGCTTACAGCTACATTACTAATGAGCAGCTGTTAGCATGAAAACACAGAAGTTTAGAAAACACGCAAAAAAATGCATGCTGTTAGCTGTAACGCTTTGTCCTGGCTCCTCCCTCTGAAATAAGTTCTGTAACATTTGTATGGCACAGCACCTCCACCTGCAAAATGGGACTAACAGTACAGTACCTTGCTATCCTAGGAAGTCTCTGGGAGGCTAAACAAATTCTGTCACAAGTTTCTCAGATACCTGGACATACTGAGGCAAATACCACCATTAGGTATATAAATACAGACTTGAGACTCAGAAGCTGTATGCAAGTCTACTGGAGGGCAGGGGCAGCATGCAGAGGCCAGAGTGGGCAAGAGTAGAAATCTGAAAACGATGGTGGCTCTCCAAGTTTTGTGAAGGAGCCAGTCCTACTGCTACTTCTCACTAGTGCTGCTGCTGATAAATGCCATTAGGCCTGATCCTGCTGGGATTCTGCCATCTCCCTCCATGTGCGTACAGAGGAGAGAAAATCATGAAACTTCTACTCTAAACTCATGACCATAACAGAGACAGCACAAACTTGCACAGTTTTCATTTTGTTGGTTTGTTTCTCTAATATGTTTCTCTAATATGACCTTCTCCAAGGTTTTACAGCTCCTATTTATTTCTAGGTTTGATTGTCACACTGTGATTGCTGAGATACAAAAAAAAAAAAGGAAAACAAAGAGTGTGAGGAATAAACAAGACAAGGAGGATTGGTTAGTAAAGTACAGGCAGTTCTTTTCCCTTTACATGGCATGATGCTTAAAGTCTTTCATTGCCAGGGTTACAAGCAGCTTTTCACAAGCATTTCTGGTTGGGAATATAGTATTTCTTCCCAGTGACAGTATTTTGTTTGTCTTGGCATGCAGGCATTGTAATCAATTCTATATATTAAAGCACTGTGCCTTAGCACAAATCCCTGTTTTACAAACCCTATTTACTTAGGTTTCTTCCTTGCCCAACAAATTATCTAAAAATAGATAATCAAGACCTAATACTTTACATCTACGTCATTCCTTTTGGCTTAAGTGAGGTAAGGAATGTAGTTCTTTTTCTCTTCTCTTTCACCAACTGTATGGATCTTTTAGTAAAGAGATAAGTCCCCTTTCTCCTTCCTCCTCTTTTTTGTCTTGCTTGTGAACAGCCAACAAGCCACAAAAGCCTTGTTATGACAATGCCCCCTTCTTTTGCTTGTGTCACACTAGCATTGCCAGAGATAGGGCACTGGAATTACTGGCCAGAGATAACCTCTCCCACCCATGTTCTTTTCTGGTCACAGTAACCCACAGATATTTCTGTTCCAACATACTGCATTTCAGCCATAACTGCTTCATCCTTGGAGTCACAGTCAGTCTGGGTTTGGTTCCAGAAGAGTGGATTTCACCTTCTGATTTCAAGAATACTGGAATAGCATCCTTCGAGAACTTGAGGGGATGCAATTTTGTGGAACATGGGGATTTAGCACAAAAAGATGCTGTTGCCATCAAATGAGGAAGAACTGGGGCATTACCATAATACAACTGCACCCTACAGGAATTAGTTTCTGAAAGTAGCTTTCAGACAAGTCGGACTAAGAAATACTAGCAACCAGCACAGATGTATTTGTTATGCTCAATGCTTCCTATCTTCCCATGGCTCAATCAAAATAACTTTTGTATTCTCCAGTATTTAACTTGTACATGAACGGTAGAAGAAGACCTGACCTTAGGTCAGATCTGTCCTTGGTTTACAGTCACATCTTCACCGAATTTCACACAGTAAGCAAAAGATAGAAATATACAGACATCTAAGGTTAAATTCTAAAATTGCTGAAATCCACATGAATTTCCTCCCTGGCATACAGGGGACTTGGGTATTATCTTAGAAGAATGTTTGAAGAGTGGAATGAAGAATAAAAGAAACTTGGGTGAAAGAACAAAGGGAGGGAATAAGTTTTCAAAATGCTTATGAGTGAAAAAAGGGAGAAGATAACAGACTGAGTAGCAGAAAGGAACTCTAGACCAGAAACAACCCTGGGTTTAGTCACACTGAAAGTGAAGTCAGGAGTGATGGAGAGATGTACTTGGGGTCTCCCACACAAGTCAGTTCCTGTTCCGTTAACACCCTAAGTAGTAATAGGGACCTCAATCACTTCAGTAGATGAAGCCTTATCTGATAGACTACTGCAACAAAAGTAAAGAGTGACAACCCCCAAAATAACACCACCGGGAGAATACCAGGAGCAGTGAAACAGACCCAACTCTGCACCTGGAAGCTATGCCACCTCTGAGGAGTTGTCACATTCCCAGGCAGAACATGAGTATGCTCTGTTTCTTTATTTTCTGTAAACAATAAAAAGTACATGACTTTTGTTTCCCTATAGAAAAAGAAAGAAAGAAAATATCAGAGCTGAATGAGCAGGTAATTTCTTTGTATGTTAATCCAGGGATATGAAGTATACCTAAGGATGTTTGTCCTAGTTAAACAGTGTAAGTAACTACTTCACATTACCTAAAGAAAGCAAACATCCTAGCCTGACAAGAAGGTTTCTGAGGTCAAAACCTCTCTTTTTTTTAAAAAACTTTTTTAAAGGCTTGCTCTTTCTTTGTCTAGCTTGCTCCATCTAGAATTACGTAATCACCTCCTCAAACCAAAGTGTTCATTTCAACCAGACCAGGGGCACAGGAAGCATTATGGAACAGGGTGGACTTCCCCCTTTTCAACTACCTTACTAATTCCTATTCTTGCAGTGCCACTGGGTTACATAGGAAGTGTGATCATGCAGCACAGGAAGGATGGACGGTGACAAGAAAAGTCAGGGAGTTGTCATAACCATGCAGGACCATTATTTTGCTACTGGGATAAAAGTGCTGCTTAGTTGTGGACAACTAGGAAGCATTTCAGGAGGTCTAACAATGACACTGTGCTCTTTTACTCCCAATTGCCTGATATTTTCTGAGGAGAGGCACGGCTTTCCTAAGTGGGTACAAAGTCCACCTGAACTGGTCTGAAGGGGGAGTAGAAAGGAGCATGAGAGGAATTTGACCTCAGACTTTAAAGCAGTTATTTGAGAGACAATAATAATTAAAGAAAAAAAAAGCCACCAGATGCAGATCAAAGTTTCCAAAGTCACAGGGTATCTTGGTCGGTCTGTATCTCAAACAATCTCCCTTTCCTGGTTACTCTTACTGCCACGAGATAAACTGACAGCAGCTTTGAAAACGAAGTCTAAACTTTCCCAAGTTTGGGTATGAGAGATCTGCAAACCCTGGGCTGAGCTCAGACATCAGAAAGGCATAAGGATGAGTGTACATTTGCCTAGGCATCCCTCAGACATCTCACATTAAGCTTTATCCACCACTGTAGGATGTGGGCTCCTTTACATCACACTCTGCCCATCTTCGGTCCAAAATCTCCAAGCGTGTACCGTGCGTGACATTTCTAAATCACCTCCCCGTTGCACTGATGCTGCAGTTACTTTTGGCAGAGAAAGTAAAGTTTTTCCTTCCCCCCCCCCCCCCTTTTTTCCTAATCGCACAACATTACGGTATGTCTGTATGCTAATCTACAGCCCCATAAGTGAAGCAGTGCCTTGCCCAGACATTTTAAAGCAGGATCAAGTGGAATTAAGTGGAGTAATATTAAGACAGAAGTCTGCAAATTTGTGTCTCCCGAAAGAGTGTGTCTCACCTCTAAAGGGTCTTGAAGGTCCAAGTCCCTCTTTTTATTTAATGGGGGACAGAGGGATGGGCTGCCTATTTTTGCAAATGTAGTTGCTTTTTATTTTTTTTTTAAATATAAAGTTGCTTTTTATTATTATTATTGTTGTTTTGGATAAGGAAAATGTTTGGATGGTGGGTTTTTTTTAGGCAGCACATCCCATTTGCCCCCCAAAACGCGACTCCTCAAAGCTTCAACCCCGCTAACCCGAGCCCTAGCAGCGGGCATTGGGGCTCCCCGGCGCCTCACCTTGTACTTCATGGCTGCGGAGGGGCTGCCGGGCAAGGCTCAGTGCCGTATAGCCACCATCACCATCCCCGTCACCATCCCCGTCGCCGCCGCGTCTCGCCGCCGCGCCGCCCGCCGCGCCGCCAGGCTCCCCCGTTCCGTCGCGTAGCGCCCCTCCCGTTGGGCGCCTGCCCACACCAGGGCCACGCCCCGCCCGCCCCTCCCCGCCCCGCTGCAGTTCTCCCGCTCCTGCCGTTGCGCGGCGGGGCCGTGAGGGAGGCGGCGCTGAGGGAGGCGGCGCTGAGGGAGGCGGCGCTGAGGGAGGGGCGGGCGGCCTTGGGGCTGAGAATAGGTGGCGGCTCGTGGTTCGACGGCAGGAACCGGCAGGGGAAATAAACATGCAGCGGCCCTCCGCGGTTCCTAAATCGTGTCCCTTAGTCAGCCACGATTACTGTAATGCCCGTAATAGAAATCTTTGTGTGTGGGATGTACGCCAGCTTGCTGAGATAAAAGGGAAATAAATTCTCTGCTTTTTGCCCAAGTTGGCTCTCACCCAGCGTTTCTAGGTCACAGATGGACTCAAGACTATTTCTAGTGGCCTAAGGAAAAACAGCAAAGAATAATCTTCTACTACCAGTCTGCAAACATAACTTCATTTCACAGTACAGTGATAGTCTGAAATTCTCATGTGGCTCGTCCTCTAGAGAGAGATCCTATTGCTGAAATGGCTTCATAGCCTCTAAAGAATGCGATACTTTTATCTGTAATTCCTCCATTACCTAGTTCTAGGCTAAAATAAGTGGTGGTACTGTACATATTTACCAAATGCGTGCAGAAATGTGTATTTTTTCAGTACTCTTTCTTGCCTGCACATGCCCTGGTAGTTCATGGAGTACAAGTCCCTGTCAATACAAAAGATACCTCAGTCTTCAGTGAGAAACGAAACCTTCAGCTTCTGCAGTGCAGAGCGTGACTCTGCAACTGTGCTCCCTACTCCTATGGGGATTTTTTTCTGGGTTTTTCTTTCTGTTTTCTTCCCCTCACCCCGTTTTTCAAAATAGATATTATTTTATATTGCTGAGTTTTGGGCAACACTGTTCTGAGTGTACCATCAAAATAAATTTGAGTAGCTTCAAAAGAATACAGCTCATTTGTATGCTGTATCCTTAAGACAACTTATTTAAGGAAAGAATTGTTTCAGTGATTATGCATGACCAGCTTATTGTTAGGAAAGTACAAATCTCCTTGGTGTGTTTCTACAAGTAGAGAGTTTGACCTTTGATTTTATTTATGTATTTATTTATTTATTGCGTGTTTTTGCCCTTCATACTGCAGGGATAAAAATTTCTCCTAGGGTACGTTTCCCAAGGACAGAGGATGCAACGGCCAAGGTGGTAGTGTGGTGCTGGACTAACAGCCAAATCCTGCTCCCTGAATGAGCCCTGTATAATCTCTTGATCTGAAAGCCTCCATTTCTAGCACCATTATCATGAAGATTAATGCATTAGAGATTGTAAAACTACATTAATAAGGACCAGACAGCTATCAAAGACAAAAATAAGAAAAGCAGAATCCTACTTCTGACTCCACCTATATGTAAATGCAGAGTGTGTCTGTTTTCCAGTCATCCCACCAGTACTGATATTTTTCGTGTAAAAGGTGTTTTTCCTTTTTCAGAGGGCTTTACAATCACATTATGAAACCTAAGCACATTTGAGAAGCTGTGCCTCCTGCTTTTGTTTTAGCTTGCATTGCCTCTGATACATTTAAAATGTCCCTGACTGAGTTTAATCTGAGGTAACAGATGTTTTAATGTGAAATTCTAGTTGGGTTATTGCCTACTATGTATTGCTTTGCATTTATCTGTCTCCATAACTCATGCTAAAAATCTGTAATTAAACACCACCAGAATGAAACTTTGGACATCAAACCCCAAAGTTTATCGGTGTTGATAGCAGTATGTTACAATTGTAAGGAAACAGATACAAGAGTAAGTATTTTACAGGGAGGAAAACAGATTGCCATCTCTCACCACCTCTTCAGTAAAGTCCCACTGCTCACTTGATTCATGCACCCTCCTTTCCCCTCTCACCTGCTCCATTTACAATCTTAGCTTTTCTTTGCAGTTTGGGGGGGGGTTAATTTCCCAAAGGGTGAAATACTCCTGCTTAGTGTGACACCTCTAGCAGAGCTAGCAGTGTGGCGGAGCTCCCCAGTCTATCATGAATATCAGGCATTAGATATACCTTGAAAGAGATTTGTAAATACGATCCTCTAACCTTGACACGGTACCATAAAAAGTGACAGTTGTGGAAAGCACACATTTGTGGTTAGCGCAAGCACTTTGCTTTTCTCGATGACCTTGTCAAGGGCGATGTCTTTACTATGTAAAGACTTTATTTCACATGTAGTCTTGGGAAGTTTTAAATTGGTTGCCTTGGATAATCAGCTGAATTATATAATGGAACACACTGATGAGGAAGCCAAGGTCTGGCTTCACTGATGTATGTGTTGTAGAGGCAACTTGAGATATTCTGGCAGGATTTATAACAACAGGGCCCTATTGAAGTCCGCAGGAGGGTAATTCATGTAATGTGTATTTTTGCTTCACAGCCCAGCAATGATTTGAATCACTGCCTCATATTTTATGCTGCTGCAGTTCTAGTGGAGTAGCAAATGTGTTCTCTGACTTCGCCTTCTGCCTGCATTGATGGCCTTTGTTTCTTTGCTTTTGCTGAGGGCAAATTAATATTACTCTCTGCTCATTTGGGCAACCCAGTGCCCTTCTCCTGCTCTTATACATCACCCTGGTGAGCTTATTGCTTGCTTTATCTCTCACTGTGCCACTGGCTGGTGCCCTCCCCATGCTCTCCTGATTGCCAGCCAGGGCTCTGAGGTATTTGGGGGCCAGCAGCAGGTGAGATGGTCCTGCCACCAAAGGGGGGCTTGCCAGCCAGGCTCCGCGGCATACCCAGCACAACCCTCAGTGTGCACCATGAAACAAAGCCATCAGTCAGGCTGGGAGGGAAACAGCCATGGAAGCAAATCAGCCAGCTATCGTCCTGTGACAACTGATAGGAGACAAACACAAGACAGATATCCTACTCTGAAAGGTTACTGAAACAGAAACCCCTTGTTCTGCTTTCCCCATGATACAACCTGGGAAAAGAGAGGCACAGCGGAGTGTCTCCCTCACACTTGAAAAATCCTTTTCAGAAGGAGTCTGTGAGCTTGGTGTTTTGGAAGCACTGAACGACTTTTTTTTTTTTTTTTCCCTCACACAAATCCGTGGCTATCCTTTGGATAATGTTGTGCAGCATCTGCATCACTTCTTGCTGTGATACTTGGCCAGGGGATTGGGATTAAAATTAGTTTAGTTATAGTGCCACTGCACTTTAAGAGCAAAGGAGGGTACTGCTGATTAACGTCGATCCTGCCACCTACATAATGCTACGCAGACTGGTTCAGCTGGTATTCAGTGGCCAGAATTTCTTCGCTATAGAATGGTTTTGTACACAGTCAGAATGGTGGAATTTGCTTGCTTGGAGAAATCTATGAAAAGAAGATGAAATGCTGCTGTTTCCTGAAAAGAACATGAACAAAAATTCACCACTGACGTGGGCTGGCTTCTATGTCTGTCTAGACAGAAAGGCCCTCTCTCCCACCTCACTAGGAGACAATGAGAAAAAGATTTCATTCTCACCCAAAGAAGGGAATATTTTGCATTTCAGTAAATCAAAACAAAACCTGCTCCATTTTTCTCCGACCAGTGAAGGAAATCTTTTCAAGCTAGGAGTTTATTCCATGCGACAGTAACAGAAGTCTGTCCTGCCAGGCAGGATAGTGGTCCAGGGTGGATATTGTATCCAAGGTGGATAGTGATCCACCCTATCCAGGGTGGATAGTCATCCCTGTCATGGTCAGGTTTAAATGCAAGGGTCAAGCTGTGAAAGAAAAATTGTTAATTGAAGTATCTTTTAAAATTTGACTCTCCTTTGCTGTTCTACATAAGATGCCTGTGGCTAAAGCCACAGAGCAGGTTCACTTGCCTTGGTCAAGAATACTACGTTTCCTTTAGCATGTATGAACTAATCGTACAGGCATCCCACATCCTTTCTGAAGAAAGCACAAAGACAGTTTCACATTCTCAAGAAGGGCATTTTACGCAGCTTTACTCAGTTTCTTCAGGAATCACTCATTTAACTTTCCAAGTCAACCATCAAAGTCCTGTTTAGTGGTGCTCTTTCAGATAAAAGGAATAAATGCAGCTCCCTCTGTCCTCTCTGTTTTGCTTCAAATGCCAGCCAGAAAGAAATATATTGGTGTCCTCCCACCTAAAAAGTTTTGAAAGTGAATCCAGACTTTGTTAGCTTGGGAAATCATGGAAAGCAATTGCAGTTTAGTTATTCTGGCACTGGGATCTCTCTGAGCGACCAGCCTGATCCAGTGATTAAAAACTGCAAAATCTGTTCAGATTTAAATAAAGGATGAAAATAAATACTGCTACAATTTCCACTTGTTATTCGAAGCAGGCAGTCAGGTTCTCAGGAGGAAATGAACATGGGAAAGGGAAACAGTGGAATCACTATTAAAACAGCATGAGGGACCCATCTCACCCTGGGGAAAGGAAAGGAGAGAACATAAAATCAGAACAAAATGAATTTATCTCTGGTCCAAGGCTGAGTACTGACTGCAGATGATGATGCAGAAGAAGCAGCTGCCCCAGCGGAGCAGAGCATCTGGGTCAGCCAAGGGGACTTCTCATCCTGGGCAGCATAGGCAGGACTTTGTGGAAGACAAAGCAATTGCAGTCACACTGCCACCTGCAGTGCAGGCAGCCAAGGCAAGCCAGAGACCTGGGCACCTCGATACCATGTGTGTGCTGGGTAGGAGAGACAGCAGAAGCTGGTGCTGTTGCAGGCAATTTCTGCCCTTTGAAATAGCCGCAGCATTGGGGCAGACTGGGTCCCCAGTGCTTGCCTGCCCATGACCCAGTGGTGGTGAGAGGGCAAGAAGAATTTAAGGTATGTGGGGAAGGCTGGAGACAGAAAAGAAGATCAGGATGCAGCATGCACTGGCCTATTCCTTCCAGAGATACTGTAAAAGGGTTATTCATTTCCCAAACAAATAAAACAGTCTAACAGTCATGCTGGTAGAATACACTCCTTTATTTTCTGCTCTGGCACCGAATGTTTTTAATACATGGGATAAAAAATACAGGCTTGCTTCCAGATGTGTGGTGTGCATGCCATTTGACCTACTGATGCCAAAAGAGTTTTTGTTTTGTTTAGTTTTTCTTAAGAAAAGATGAGAAATAGCAAAGCAAAAGGCTTCTTTCTAGTTCACAGATGTGTGGATGAAATATGATAGATGTCATACAGGGAGGTTGCTCAAGAGAAAAGATATTCTTAGGCATCATAGCTAGTTTAAGATGAAAGGAATCCAGAACTGGAACCAGAATTGCCTCAGGTGAGAAGTTTCCCTGTAGCTTAGGCATGTTAAGCTTTTCGTGCAGTGAATTTTTGGTCAAGGCTAGGCAGCCCACCACAGCACTGTTATCCCAGTTTGGAATCAGGCTCTTTGAATACGTGCATTTGGCATAGTGGGTTTGTAAGAATGAAGGATGACTCAAATAGCACACAGCTCACCCAAGGGAGATGGTCTCTTCTGTGGACTGTGGCAAGTTCCGCCTGCAAAGGAGCCCTTCATGAAGGAAGGGTTGTGAGCATGGACAATTAAACAGGAAACAGGTCTGGAATAAAGACGTTCACTTTGCTGTGTCAAAAGTGCCACACTAGTATTTAATATCTAGGAAGGTGAGATTTGCTAGAGAAGCATCAAGTTGTTTTTTCTCAGCAGGTGCACACAGACACATGCAGCAATACGCACCAATTCCCATCCCCAGAAGTTTTATCTTGAAGGGTTTTTTTCCCCTGAACTTATGTGGAGGGAGGCTGTACAGAAACCTGGAGCAACAAAATGGCATATGAAGTGGGGTGTGCATTGATGTCCTTAAAAGCCTATTTTAAATAGATTTAAAACTACATCAAATTCCTTGAAATCACATGAATCCTCTTTGCAGAGGATTTCTACATTGTAGCCCCATTTCATGGACACAGGACCAAAAAAGCCCTTGCCCAAATACTCTCCTCCTCCCTGATTTGCAAAATGTGCATTACTTCAGCCTGTCAAAAAATCACAATTGCCCCTAAAGTGCAATCTCTCCCGATTTTGTCCATCAGTTTTACACATTGTTCAGGTAATCATCCCATGACTAGACTAGGCAACTGTGTCCATTTTGTTTGCAAAGCCTGTGTTTTTTAATTGTTTTTTTTTTTTTTTTTTTATTTTTATCATTCTCTGCTTTTAGGAACCTCTTATTGAATATCTCCCTTGTTTCTTTTAGTGTAGGTGATCTGCTGTTGTATTTTATATCCTCATATTTTTCCTCTCCCCATCTCCCATCACCCTTGATTTCAAAGCACCAAAGCATTTACCCCGGGTAGGGCCAGCAGGTCGGTTGTTGTCCACTAGCAGCAACCACTCCATTCCAGTGGGAGGAGGGAAATCAAAAAAGAAAATTTAATGAAATGTAAATTAGGGATTTAAAAAAAAAAAATCAGTCCAAAGGGGAAGCGCCTGTTTTGCCTTTACCACTAAGCTTCCCATGAAGTCACAGACTAGAGGTGAGTTGAGGTTTGAGGAATTTCAGGGAAATTTGCTCCTTTTGGATGTGTTTGGAAGGAGAATATGCAATTGGAAAGAGACAATATTTTCTCTCTTTTGCCTCAGCCAGATCTGTGAAGATCCGTTGATACCCATAACAATTGAGAAAAGCATGTGAAAAGTCTCACACTTATTTTTCTCTTCTTTGGGCCTTAGTGTTTAAACTCTCATCTCATACTCAGTGTAAATTTGCATCTCCACAAAACTGCCAAAAATGGTTATCTTTGCTTCCATCTAAATCTGCTTATGGTCTGCTCTCCCAAAATAATTCTTTAAAGGAAAATGACTTATTTCCAAACTCCTCCTCCTCTTCTGTTATTTGCAATGAGCAATTCAGTCCAACGTCATTTAAGGAAAAAGTCATTGCGTTACTGCCTGCTGCAGGACTCTCAGGAAACAATAGTAGAAGAGAAGGAACGTGGGAACTCTGCTCCTTCTCTTTTCCATTGCTATCATTTGTGAACTCTGAATGCTTCCAGCAGCAGGGTAGCCAAAGATGGGGTGAAAAGGACAGAGTGTGTTCCCATTGGCAAAGGTTCCCTCGACTTCACTGGGACCAGAATTTGGCCCACACCATGTAGCATTGTGAGCCTTGGCTTTGACTTAATTGGCTCCTCTAAGCAGATTGTCTCAGTGAGGGATGCAGCACTGCAGATAACTCAGCTGTCACGTGTATCCACCACTGTTATTCTTCTACTTGCTTCAGACTGGATACGCAGCTGATAGAAGCACCAGTCGTTGGACTGTATGAAGGGCAGGCTGTACACAACAGTCTGTTGATCTCTCCTTCAACACCTACATCCTCTTTTCCATCTTTACCCCCAAGGCTCTGTCCTTTCCCACACATCCCAATTGACTCATTGTGTTTGCTCCTGGAATCTGATGTGGGCTTGAGTCATAGGGTTGACATGAAGATTTGACTCCTCACCTCCTCAGACTTCCCTTGTCTGGGAGCTGTAAACATCTGTCTCCTTGTGCGTTCATGGCTTTTATGAAACTACTTTTCAAAACGGGGCAAAGCTCATTTTTTGTGCCATGAAGTCCTGCCAGATGTACATCTGGAAGCCATTGCTAAAAAGCTGTGGGTACATCAGGGTATTAGTGACACTGTCCTCTAATTTCAGAGTTTTGAGATAATGCATTAGCGCTGCCCCTCCAAGCAATAAGTAGGCACCGTAAAAGGACTTCAGTCTTACTTTCAAAAGTAGGGCACTGCAGTGTGCCACAGTGAGATTAGCTACCATGGAATTGTTCCACGATGGTGCTCCAGAAGCTGTTGTTCCAGTGAAAGATCATGGTACGGATGAGTGTTTGCTCAAAAAGAAGATCAAGAAGGCTGTATGTATGCAAACCCCTCTCCCCAGAACAGGCATGGTTAGACATGACTATCTAGTGGTTTAAATGCTGGCTCAGAAACACAAGAGTCGAAGATGTACTGGGAGAGCAGCTTTCAGGTATATATATGCATATAGGATCAACAGACTTTGACTAAAGCTGGTGGAATAGACTCCTCAGACTGGCCTTATTGTTTCATTTTCCTCTTTTCTCAGAGATGGGCAGAGATCAAAAGTGAGGAAGCAGGAGGAAACGCAAGGTCTCAGATGCTGACTCCTGACCTAAGCAAATGGGTGAAAGAAAAGTCTGTTGGACCAAGCTGTAACCACTGTGGGGAAGAGATGAAGGGAAAAGGTGTCTTTGAATTGTGGGAGAAGGGAAAGAGCAAGAAAAGGAAGATGTATAGAGGAACAGACTACTATTAATCAACATAATGAGAGAGAAACAGGGGCATTAGGGATCCAAAGTACCCACACCTTGTGAGGATCAGTACAGATTATACCCTTTTCTGTCTTTGAAAAATCTGTTCCCCTCCTTACTTTGCTATTTAAAGCATTCTGCACTTGATAAATAACAAAAAATATGGCTCTTAAAGATTAAACCACATTTTGGTAGCAGCAAAGATAACTTTATGAAGACAGACAAACTTTTGTTAAATTAAAAAAATATATATATCACACTAGAAAGTTATGTAAGATTCTATTTTAAAATCATCTGGTCCTAATTTACTAAATTTACTGCCTCAGAGCTAATGCCAAACTGCTACATTTGATTTATAGAAAAACTTTAGCACATTTTTCCATCAGGCTATTGTAGAATATATCTACTGCGTTTTTATTATTGTAAAAAATGCAGACTTCTTTAAAGAAAAGGAACATTTTTGAAGAGCTTATTGGTAGTTGCTCACAGGATGCCAGGAGACATGCAGATAGTAAACAATGCTGTGTGCTTAGGAACATTCCACTCGATTTTCAACTCCTTTACCATCTTTCTTCTTTGTAATTGAACAAAGTGATCCATCTGGCAAATGGACGTTTGAGAATGTTCAGTTTGTGCCAAACCACTTTTCTTAAGCACAGACTACATTTTTTTCAAGCAAATATTTAAACAGCAGCCATACTGTTATGCATTGCTAACCATTAAAAAAACACATACAAAACCCAGACAGCAGGCAGGGGGGAGTTGGGGTGGAAGAAAGCTTAACAAATATTCCATTAAAAATCTATCTAAAAATATCACGCTACACAACCCTCTTTCTTCCTCTCTCTTTCCGTGAAAAGGGTGTCCAAACAGGAAATGGCTGCTAGGGATGAAAACCTATGTCCCGTGTTCAACAAAGCAATTGAACACATGCTTAACTTTATGCATGTTCTCGAGGCCCTTCATACTCAGCAGTGCTTTCACTTGTGCGTGTGCTTCACCGAACTGGATCCATGGTGAGTCTTTGTCCACTTGTACAACAAAGCTGTGGACCCAGGGAGTTATCTTTTTGAAGGTTTTGAGAAGTTGTTAGCTTTTTTTTCCACCTACATCCATCTCCCATGCAACTCGCCCACAAAGTTTGCAACAGACGCAATATGTTCTCAAATTTATGGGGAATGGATGGAGATCTGCTTCAGGCCTTTCCCTAATTTTTATTCACCACTGTATACTGAACCCAGAAGTGCCAAAATACCACAAGCAGAGGGAATTTTTCTGGCATTTCCAGCTTGAGCAGAAGTAGGAAGTATTAGACATCTGTTCTTCCATGCTAACTCAGACTAATTCAGATCTAGGCTAGTACCTAGTCATTCCGATACCTCTTCTACAAAAGTCCCCATATAGTTAAAGTACCTGGAACTGTTATTGTCTGTTTCCAATTTCATGCCTCTCTTTCCTCATCCATCTCTACAATTCTTCTCAGTTGATCTCAGATTCGAACTCTGAAGTCAGATAACCAACTAACCAACTTCATGGGCCTTACCTTCAGCCCTGTTTTGAATCCATAAAATGACTCCCATTTTAAAGCCCAAACCTCTGAATAATTCTGAAGCTCAAGGGATTGATATTTTTTGTGTTGACACAGCAAAGCATCACACTCTGAAATTCAGCTTACTGATGAGTTGGGTTTGCACAGCTGAAAAGGTTGGTTTTTTTCAGTGGACGATCAAGGGGATATGATTAATCCTGATCCTAGCAAAACTGACTCAGGTGTGGCTGTGGCTCTGAGATTTCATCTGTTTAGCCTCAAGATGGAGAAGACTCAGTCAGATATCCCAGTCTTACAGTGCCAAGGCAAAACTGTTGTCTATTTGATATCCATGACTGCATTGCGCATGTGTTTGTTTGTGATATCCCAAGATTTCAAGGTATTTCAGTTTGAAAGAACTTGAAATGTTTCCTGGGAAACAGGATACTCAGCTGTTGTAGTTTGTTACAGTTGAAGAAACACTGTCAGAAAATGGGAGCTATGTTTGTTGCCCACCATGAAAGGCTCCTGGCTGAGAAAACTTCCCTGCAGCTCAAGTACAAATCTACCGAATCTTCTCAAATACTTCTGTGATAGAGATGCTTGAGAGCCACTCGTGAAGAAATGGACAGACACGAAAGCGGAAGGGGTAGAAAGGTCATAGCTGGGAAAAGAAATGATTCAGCACTAGTTTTTTGTGGGCTGGCATTTGTGTTTGCAGGTCAAAGTCAGTGTAAGGTTGTAAATGTTCTGCATTTTTCTCTGGAAAGGAGGTAACGGCACAAGACAAGCAAAGCACTAAAGGCTAAATTTAATCTGACACACCACGAAAATGAGACAATTGTCTGCTAGCTGTTTGAGGTCCAGAGATGCCACCTCCCATTACTATCATTTACTGAGCGGTTGCCAACATTTGTACATTTTCATAGCCCCATCGATGCTACAGAAGAGTATTTCTGGGAATCCTTGGCAGTATGAGGAAGAGTGGAGCTTTGTTTTTCTGGAGCTAATCCCCTTAAACCACTTCCTCTTCCTACTGGAGTGAGGTTTTCTTAATGCCTCTTTGTGTGTTTTGTTTTGTTTGCTCTCGGGTGGGGGGGGGGGGGGGGGGGGGGGCGGGTTTGCTCTCTCCCAGTGCTCTCGGGGCTGTTTCCAGGTCTCCCTGAAAGGTCAGGTCTGTTTTTCTCTTTCCTTGCCATTCATATGGTGAGTGGCAATTGCTCCTTCTGCCCTGTTCCCTCAGGCTTTGAGGCTGCTCTGTTTGCTGACCTCAATCCTGTTCTTTGAGAATAACAGAGATTATTTCATTATTTCACTCTTTAGAGAAAATAAAATGAAAAAGAGTTGAGTTCCTTAAAAACTTGTGAGTTTTCATCTGTTCTTGCTTTTAGCGCTACTTCACTCAAATATTTGGGTAAATAAAAAGTGTGTCTATATTTTTCAGCTTTTTCTGTGCAGTGATACAATTAAAGACACCTGATGCAGAGGCATTTTTCCACTTGTGGCCCTGGGCAGCTTTCAGCTCTGCTTTAATGTTTGTTGTTTTCTCTTGCAGAGCTTGCTCTGTATTTCAGAAAACAAAAGCAAACCCGCATGTGACATGTTTATACAGCTGTGGTTCTAGACTTCGGATGTGCTGTAAGTATGCATTTATGTAAGTAGATGCCCCCATATCTAAAATATGTCAGGCATGCCATTTTAATAGATACATATAACAACTCATTAGTCACAGAATCACAGAATTGAAGGGGTTGGAAGGAACCTCAAAAGATCATCGGGTCCAACCCCCCTGCCAAAGCACGTTCCTTAGAGCAGGCTGCCCAGGTAGGCGTCCAGACGGGCCTTGAATCTCTCCAGAGAAGGAGACTCCACAACCTCCCTGGGCAGCCTGTTCCAGTGCTCCGTCACCCTCACCGTGAAGAAGTTCTTTCTCATGTTGGTGCAGAACTTCCTGTGCTCAATTTTGTGGCCATTGCCCCTTGTCCTGTCTCCAGAAACCGCTGAAAAGAGGTTGGCCAAATCCCTCTGTCTCCCACACCTCAGGTATTTATAAACATTGATGAGATCCCCTCTCAGCCTTCTTTTCTCCAGGCTGAACAGACCCAGGTCTCTCAGCCTTTCTTCATAGGGAAGATGCTCCAGGCCCTGTATCATCTTTGTGGCCCTCCGCTGGACTCTTTCCAGGATATCCCTGTCTTTTTTTTGTACTGGGGAGCCCAGAACTGGACACAGTACTCCAGGTGAGGCCTGACCAGGGCAGAGTAGAGGGGGAGGATCACCTCCCTTGACCTGCTGGCCACGCTCCTTTTAATGCACGCCAGGATCCCATTGGCCCTCTTGGCCACCAGGGCACACTGCTGGCTTATGGTCAACCTGTCATCCACCAGGACTCCCAGGTCCTTCTCCTCAGAGCTCCTCTCCAGCAGGTCGTCCCCCAGCCTGTACTGATATGTCCGGTTGTTCCTTCCCAGGTGCAGGACTCTACACTTGATCTTATTAAACCTCATTTGGTTTCTTCCTGCCCATCTCTCCAGCAGGTCCAGGTCTTGCTGAATGGCAGCACAGCCTTCTGGCGTGTCGGCCACTCCTCCCAGCTTTGTGTCATCGGCGTACTTGCTGAGGGCAGACACTATTCCCTCATCAAGGTCGTTTATGAAGGTGTTGAACAAGAGCAGACTCAGCACCGACCCCTGGGGAACACTGCTAGTCACAGGTCTCCAGCCGGACTCTGCGCCACCGATCACCACCCTCTGAGCTTGGCCAGTCAGCCAGTTCTCAACCCACCTTGCTGTCCACTCCTCTATCCCACACTTTCTCAGCTTTGCTATCAGGGTGTCATGGGAGACAGTATTGAAAGCCTTGCTAAAGTCAAGGTAGATGACATCCACTGCTCTCCCCCCATCTACCCAGCTGCTGATGCCATCATAGAAGGCAATGAGGTTGGTCGAGCACGACTTCCCCTTGGTGAATCCATTCTGACTACTCCTCATAACATTCTTCTCTTCCAATTGCTTGGAGATGGCATCCAGCACAAGCTGTTCCAACACTTTTCCAGGGACAGAGGTGAGGCTGACTGGCCTGTAGTTTCCTGGATCCTCCTTCTTGCCCTTCCTGAAGACCGGAGTGACATTGGCTATCCTCCAGTCTTCGGGCACCTCTCCTGTTCTCCAGGACCTTTCAAAGATGATAGAGAGCGGTTCGGCAATCACCTCTGCCAACTCCCTTAGCACACGTGGATGCATCCTGGCGGGACCCATGAATTTGTGTGCATTGAGCCCATTCAAACGCTTCTGAACCACTCTCTCGTCAATCAGGTGGGAGCCCTCCATTTCCCAGCCCCTTTCTCCTCCTGCCAGGGTCGAGGAGTCCTGGGGGGGAGTCCTTGAAGCAAAGACTGAAGCAAAGAAAACATTCAGTATCTCCGCCTTCTTGTTGTCTCCCGTTACCAGGACACCCCCCTCGTTCAGTAAGGGACCCACATTATCCCTAGTCTTCCTTTTACTGTTTACATACATGCTAAAGACTGCTTCTGTCTTTGATTTGTGCAAGATCTTTGTGGTGTTGGGAATGCACTTGCTATACTAAAGCTGCTCAGTTTTATGGGTCATTACTGCTTCTTTGGACCAGTCCAGCTGATAAAGCTTATGTTGAAGTAGGTGACAGTTGTGTTCACATGTGTAGGGTAATAATTCTGATCTTGGAGGTCTCTTCCAACCTAGATGATTCTGTGATTTGTGTGATTCTGTGACTTACTATGTGTAGATGAATTCATATAGATGAATTCCAAATGCTCGCCATGAATGATGTAGTTAGATATGGAAAAATCTGTCAGGGTATGAGAAGATTTAACTTAGAAGTGAGTCTAGCCTTCAAAGCAGCAACTTCCTCCTCTCTATTCAAGGGCCTGTCTTTCTGTAACAGTGCTAAGTTCCAAAGTTGAGAACTGACTGGCTAATTCATAGTAAATATGATCTTGATGAATTTTGCTTTCTTCTGTCTTCATCACTTGCAAACAATTTGTGATTTTTCTCAGGTTGGCTGATTTCTGTTCAAATTAATTTGGAGGTGTTTGTTTGTTTGTTTGTTTGTTTTTTCCTTCATATGGTTCCATTTTATTAGGGAATTTCTTTTGAAATTCTTTGCTGCTAGTTATGGCTCTATCATTCATTCCCCTTCAAGGTTTCAGAAATGAGGTGAGTGCAGAGTGTGGCACTTTTGTACCAGGTGAGGTTAGAAAACACGTGCTGAGATGCTAATATGAACCCACTTCTGGACCACAACCATGACTGACATGAGAAATGAAGTACCGGAGAAGAAGGTGTTTCATTTAGGTGTGTGCAGAGGAAAATAAGGGAAAGCTTGTATACATTACAGTCTGTCAGTGGTTTACTGTCCACACTGTGGTTAAACTTTGGGTAAAAGAAAATCCTGCAGAGGTTAAACATTTATTGACATAGAACTATATATAGCAGAGATGTAATACACCTATTTGATCATGTAGTCGCTTGCATTTAAGAAAAATTACTGCATCCTCTACTACCAGGTTTTTCTCTGGTGTATGTTGTAGGTCAGCAGTCTCTGAACTGCTGGTAGTTCTTCGAGGTGGAATAGTAACATCAGCAGCAGCATCTTTCAGGCAGGAAAATGCAGGCACTTAGTGATTTGTGGATGATGACACGAGCAGAGCACAGCAGCTGCAGTGCAGGCAGCCATGAGCTGAGTGGCAGGGAGAGCTGGCAAGCTGCAGCAGCACAGCTCGATAGGGAGGCATGTGTGTTGCTCAAAGGGGTTTCTATCTTTGCTGAATCTCCCCCAGCATATCCTTGGCTGTGTTGTGACAATACAAACAGCACCAAAATGGATTTCCCCTGTTCTTGGCACTGTGTCCTCCTCCTCAAAAAGCAAAGTGGTTTGGAGGTTCAGTTAGCTTAGGTAAGTGAGGTCTAGATTTTCAAAAGTGGGTCTAGCAGGGATTGGATTGGGTTATTGAAGCATGGAGTCTATGGACAGGTATCTTAGGGCATCCCAGCTACTCCAGGAGGGCAGGGGTATCCAATAGGTTCTATCTGATTATGCCCATCCTTGTGTGGCTGGCTGAGAGCTGAGTGCCCAAATCTTTTGAATCCAACCCTTGAATATTTGCTGGGATCACAGCCAAGATATCTGAACACCCTGGTTCAGCAAAACTGAGTTGGAGTCTGAGACCTGCATCTCCCCTGCCCATAAATGCGTTTCGTCTGGCAGAAACCAGATACATGGAGGAGAAAATGTATAAAATAATAATCATCACATCTTCCAAATACATTTGAGCAGTTTCCAGGTAAAGTTTTGGTCCAGGAATTCTGGGAACAGGAGAAATTTGGTAGTCAGAGTAATAGTAGTAGAAAAATCCAGGCCAGTTGCTGGTCCCAAGGGTTCAGCCAATAAAAATTCATCCATTGTAAAATTGTCACAGCCTGCTCGCTTAGGCTGCCATGACCTCTGTCACTTCTATCCCGTAAATAGAGGGTGGCCTCTTCCCTGGTCCAGCAAGGAACAGAAAATGATTCATTGCAGACAAGCATCTCAGTGCTCAAAGTAGCCAGCATGCTTTTTTCCCAGAACTTCTGAAAAGCCTGTTCATTTGATGGAAGATGCACAGAAGACAAGGATATAGAAGAGGGAAATCAGTCCTTACAGCTGTTTTCTGTTTCTACTAATCTGTACTGTGCTTAAAAACAAAAGACCCCTGCATCCATTACTTATTCAGTAACCTCTCTGCATCAGCAATCTACCTTGCAGGCTGCAGTTTCAAAATGTCTTTCTGTCTTTTCCAGTGAAATCACACCTCATGCTGAGAATTTCTAGGTCATATGCTCGCGTTCAGAAAGGATGTGGTTTTCCTGTTCTGCAGGCTGTGAGGCAGAGCTGCATCAAAATGGACTCTGAGAAAATTTGCTGTGTAGTGCCAGCGGTGACAAGTGCTGACATTTTGTGGGTGCTGCTAGGCACGGTAGTATTGAGAGCACTTAACGTTGCCTTTCTTTCTAAACCTTGTTCACGCTGACTGTGTGTGTGCAGTTTTAACCACATTGCCAAAAGACAGTATCTAGAAGGCCAAGTGGAGACATGCAGAGCAATGATTCTCACTCCAGTGCTTAGTACAACTGGCCCTTGCTTATTCTGCGTTGGCTTCCACTCGTATTGAATGTGCTACTGCGATAAATCTTGTCTCTTTCCTCCTCTGTGGCAGGTACCTAACTAGACTTTGCATCCTGGCTGGAGTTCACATCCACAAAGCTGCAGCATACAAGGAATACTTATATGGCACCTGTTTGCTTGCCAAACATCTGCTGACTCCATGCCAGTGCTTAGGAGGTCTACTCTGAGCCCTCCAGCTTTGAAGTTTGCAAAGGGCCTCACTGTGCTTGTGGGAGCTAGTTTCTGTAAGCAGTTCTCATTGAGTTACGAGATGCTTAGCAGACTCCTCATATGGAGGAGTCATATGGAAGAAATGTAGGTGGGGACACCTGCTCCTTGTGCTGAATGATGGGAGGGAATCAGATGCAGTGGCTCCTTCTTCTAAAAGGACTACACATTTTGCAGTCCATGTGTCTTTATGCATGAGGACCAGAGGCTCTCTGTCCTCCTTCCTGATAGATTTTGATAGATTTGCTAATAAACTGAGAAGAAAAAGGTGTCACCATATTGATGACATTCTACCACTCAGTGGCAAGCACTTGATGCCTCCTGTGCCAGGCACCAGGGTTAGCCCTGATCTGACAAGGAGATGTGCACAGCTGTGCAATTAAAACATCCACCCGTGCCCTAGGAGCATCTGCCATATTCACTGCTGTCAGCCAGAGGGTTAATGCCTGATAACACTTCTTGGTCAATCTGCAAGGGCACCACACCTGACAGAAATGGAACTGCTGAATGTACTCAGCATCCTGTTCTTTACTGCTAGCACTGAAATCATGTCTCCATCTTTCTTCTCCTTTAGAGAACAAAAAATTAGCTATATGATGTAAAATCCCTCAAGATCATGGTTTGAAAATGCTACCAAAGAGAAGTTCTAAGGAAATGTTTGGCCAACCAATTAGTAAACTGATCTTTAATGACAAGCTCTTGAGATTATTGCATAATTCCCAGTCTCAGGCCCCATAATGAAAAAAGTTACCCTTCCCTGAAACCACCACCTGGCTACGAATCATGATTTCGTTTCAAGAAAAAGATAACTAGAGCAATAAATATGTATTACATTTTAATAATCACCCAGACCATACTATTTATGAAATGTTTAAAGAGTAATCATCATACATAGGGTTGGGTTCCTTTCCTAATAAATCTGGTTTGAGTGTGAAGCAAAGGCTTCACAATGATTTGCTTTTGGGCTTGACTTCATGTGTGTTTTTAATGGGGTGCACAGCTGTGTCAAAATGGCTTCTGACCTGACCAGCCTATCATTCTGCAGGTAGGGCTGGAGACACAACTTAAGAGACAGTAGTTGCTGATGGATCTCAGGTATTTTCTCAACATTCAAACAGAAGGCAGCATTTTACATAGAGAAGATATTAATGCAAAATTTTGGCCCATATGGGGAAAAAAAAAAGTTGAGTAAGTTGAGTAAAGACAAACACAGGACTGCAAAATGGCTAGCTCAGGGAGTGTTTGCACTAACCCACTTAAAGGAACTAGATACTTTTTTCAGCTCTTTCTTTATTCAAACATAGCCTCAGGTCTGCTGGAATGTTCATAATATTCAACAAGGGAAAGTTTCTAAAATCTTGCATTATTTGAGTTTTCACAGTGCCTCTTCCAAAACTACCCATGGCTGTACACGATATTTGTATCTAATACAATATCTGTAGCCCTGTTCTGCAACTGTGCAACTTCTTCCTGCAACAGTGAAAGAGCTTCAAATGTGCTCACACTAATGGTCTTGTGGTTAATGTGCCAGCTCCCCCATTTAACAGCGAGGCAATCTGATGCACTAGCATGTGATTGTCACTTTTCTCTGTAGAATAACTCTCTAAGTTCAAAGAATACCAAGTACAGACGAAGATGTCCCTGACCTTTCCACCAAGCTGGCAGTGATTTTGCTGCTGTTCCACTTCTTTCACTCCAGTAAGCTGTTTTAATGGTTTGAAGCCCACCTGATTCTACAAGCATTTAGCTATGTTTCATTACACTGACAGTCTAACTTACTTAATGCAGAACTAAGGCTACTGGGGGAACTGAGTGCTCTTAAAGCACTTAAATATTTAAATGGCAATAAGTGCAGCAGCTATCACTCTTATGGAAGTCCTTAGGCCAGGTCATTAAAACTGTCTCTAGTGGGGACTTCTGTTTCATTTGTGAAGTGCCATAACTGATTTCAATGATGCTACTCATCAGCCAACGTGTTTCCAGTAAGAACAGCAAAATTTTGGATTATGTAACTTCTAAAACTGATTCCTGCTTTTGGTAATCTATTTGCTAATTGATAATGAATGCTGGAATGTCTGCATGTGTGCAAACTATATCCACGTGTAAAGATACTCATTTTACAGTTTTTCCTGTTTACAACTGATATGGTAAAATATTCCTCTGCTTTTTAAATATAGTGAATGCACCTTAGCAGAGTCAGTAAGTACTGACTGCATGCTTCAAAAGCACTGGTCTTTTTTTACTGATGTTGGGTAATCTCATTCATCTTAAGTTTGCTGTCTCCTTTTATAAGTCCAACAGAGAAGTAAATATTCTGGTAGAGAAAGAGTAACCAAGTCTGACCTGAGTGCCTGTGTTGATCAATATGGTATGCAATTTTGCAGTAAGCACCTTAAAGGAAAAGGAATGTGAAATGTATTTGATGTGTTTATTTCCTATTTTATGCCATGTAACATTGATTATGGAAAGGCTAAGTTGGAGATTCCAATTTAAAAAGTATTCTTTTGAGTGAGGAATAAAAATTATTGCTGTTTTTCAACAATAGCACCTAAAACTTTATTGATCTGAAATATAAATAAAGCCCCATTTGGTGTCAAGTGCAGACTTGAAGGGTGAACATAAAAATTTTGAGTTTGTCCTGAAAGGCAAGAACTAAATAACTAAAATAAATTTAGTTTAGAAATGGCAAAATTTCATTTCTTCTGGGATATGAACCATTCACATCCAAGCAGCATATAGTTTTGGGAATATATCTGTATGGTGCTCTTTCTTTTTGTGGATTTACAAATAGGTGCTACTTTAGGACATAAAACTGTTTAATCTCAAATATGTTATTTTTACACGAGCCGAACTAACCTTACAGAAATTAACTGTTTCCTACTTCATTATTGAAGGAAGCCCTTAAGACAATGTTTTCTCTTTTCCTTTTGCTTCATGCTATAAGTACTGTCTGCCCTACTGATGTTGTCCTGGTATTAAAAATGTAGGCAGGTAGGATAGTATTCACATATCTCCTAATGATTGCCTAGCTGGTGACTGTACCGTATCAGATTTTTGGTCTGTGGAATCAAATGAACACAGTATATTGAGGATTATTGTACATCAGCAATAAGTTCTGTGTATTCAAAACCATCTGTGTACTGCAGATAATGAGACAGATTGAAAAAACAAAACAACAAAAAACACACAAAAAATTTTTTTACATTAAATTGTTTAAGTTTTGCTGGCAGAGATTTTAAAATAAAGCCAGATGACCTTTATTTCTATGTAATTATTTAGTTTCTGGGGAAAGAAATAACATGCTTGTATTTTGGGAGATTTCCACTCCATTTCTCTCAATTTTCTCTCATACAAAAAAAAAAAGGGGGAATATGCGGGGTTTCTAAAGTCTCAGGATGCTCCCCATTTCCAGTTGTGATAAGAGTACAGATGTTATCTGAAAGTGTTTTATTCTGTTCTCCTTCTAAGCTTTGAAAAGTATTTTCCACCACTTTTAAGTGAGAGAGTATAAAACCTCTATAATAACAGAGAGGTGTTTCTCTTTCTTCTTCTTTCTCTCTCTCCCTCTTTTTTTAATGTTTTACACCCCTTCAGGAATATGAGCTCTTGATCTACTTCTCCCTCTTCCAGGGAGTATTTAGACTGTTAGCACCATTCATTCCTCTAGGCCATCCTTTAGATGAGTGTCCATCACTGTAAACACCATCCTCTAGAAGACTAAAACATCACGTTTATTACTCACCACAGCTTTGGTTACAGCTGAAGCAGTTTATTAATGCAGTTTAGTGAAGCAAGATTAAGGCTCTCTCGCACAACCTAGCAAAATAGTTCTTGAGCTGTTTCAGATAGTGCTGTAAAGGACATACCTGTGTTATTGTTAATAAGACCTTGTCTAAAATCCAGGCTGCCATAAAGAGGGTATCTAGAAGCATTTACAGGACACAGTAAGATCTGGAACTCGTCCACCGAAATACAATAAGGTATTTTTAAATATGTAAGAATCTTCCAAATATTTGGAAATCTGAGCAAGTTGCTTTGAGAATGCCTGTAAGTTAAATACCTTCCAGACCTGCACATCATATCTGTTGCCAAAGTTTAATCCCAAATACTAAAAGTGCAGAAAGAAGCTGGCTTATAAAGTGTGCAGGGGCGCTCTTATGTGCAAACAGATTATCTTCTTTTGCAAAGTCCCTGACAAATCCGCAATATTTTCAATGTTCAAAATCAACTTGCACCTGCATAACTCTCAGAAAGGGGATTTCTGCATTGCAAAGAGATGTTTTTGGTGGTATTACTTTATATACCCCAGTGACTTCACAGATAACTTGGTATTTCATCTCACTGAGCTAGGTTGTGGGTGCGCTACCAGCCCTGGCTCCCTGAAAGACAAGGGTCAGGAGTTTCTTATGCTCAGACAATGGTCATCCACGCACATGGTGAACTTTCCTAAGACATACTCACAGGCTCAGATACAGTCTGTTAACCCTTAAGCTTTCATTTCCTTCGGAAACCAGGCATTCACACACCCCACAGCACACATATGTAAAGATAGACATTAAGACTCAGACCAAACTGTTCTGATTCCCAAAGTGCTGTTTTGTTCTGTTGCACATTGACATAGGCTGCATTGGTACCTGACATTAGGAACTGAGGGAGTAAGTGCAAGGGAATATGCGTGGCTGCCCTAATGCTTTCAGCATACATGTTATTGCAAATCCATACTTCTCTACAAGTTAACCAGACATAGGTTTGTTAGCACTTTTGTGTAACTTCTATTTGTGCAGCTGAGAATCTCTCATTTTCCTGCATATTAAATTCTGATCATTAAAATTAAAACCCAACAAAAAGGATCATCATTTGATGATCATCCGTTATCAAAAATTCCATGGGTTGTTTCCTATTCCCTCCCTAGACAGCTAGGATAGTATTTAGGTGTTTTGTGGCTGACAGTTAACACACATTCATCCTATGGTTTGTGTCCATATTCAAATATTTTGCATCTCAATTACTTTTATGTGATTTCTTCTATGTAAAGAAATGACAGACAGACTGTTCCATCAGTTTCTCAAGAGTAAATACTGTGCTAGGTAGGACCGAGTTAGGCTGTTCAGATAGTGTTTAGTTCCTTGGACCCTTGCAACAAGTGACCAGCTGGCAGATAAATGACAGCTCTCCCTGTGCCCTGGAGTAGTGTTGTGCTGGACTCTTTTAAAAAGTTTTGTCAGCTTATGTATAACGAATACCCTACTCATTTGCCTTTGGTTACAAAATAACAATTAGGCATTCACTGTTGTTGTAGGCAACCATAATTATTATCAATTACTAAGTATGCAAACTTATCTTGTATACCCAATGGATTTAGACCTATTTTCATTCCAGTCTAATTAGAAAGCTACATCGTAATCTCCAGCCTCAGGCTTTTCCTACACACCCTTGAATGACTGCTTAACTTACTCCTTCAAAATAAACAAAGAGCTGCTACATCCACAGCACAGCTCCAGATGAAGGCCCCATACACGATGACAGCACTAAGAATTGACTTATTTTTATCAATTCCCCTTTATTTTGCTTTGTAGCATTGTCTACTAGCTTCAGTTAGAAGGTTTAACTTCGATTTTCAATTTCACTGTTTCTCTATCAGGTCAATATTTCCTTTCATGCATAATGGGAAAGGAAGAAAGCAGATAAATATGAGGCAAAGAGTGGTTAGTTAGCCATAAGACAAAGATAAGTTATGGGAGTATAAAGTACTGATGCAGATATGTGAATGTAGTTGTGGACTCTACTTTCTTGTACTCTTTCCAGTGCATGTTAGATAAACACTTGCTGGGGTTAACCTAGGGATATCTGATCCTGCCGCTGGCCAGAAATTTGTATTAGATGATCTCATGAGGCCTCTTTATACCCTAGTTTTGTAAGATTAAACCCAAATGAGCTGAATGTAATCCATTACTGCTACAAATTCAGGGTGTCCATCTTGTGCTCCCTGTGTCCCAGAAATAAGCTTTAGCCACTGGGCCTTTTGATAGAAAAGAGGCACAGTCCTCGGAGCCTCCTCCTGGGCATGAGTTTTGGGTGGGTTTCATGAAGAGGCCTAATGTAAGACCAGTGTTTAGCATGCATTAGGCACCAAGCACTTTGGAGGTGAATGAGAGAGAAGGAGGTTCAGAATCTCCAGGCTGAGGTTTGGTTTCCCAGGATGCAGACTTTAGGCTTTGTGCAAAACATGTCAGTTGTCTAAATCACCCCCATAAATCTCATCCCATCAAACTGTGGCATTTGATTTATATTTATATTCATCTTTAAACATGCATTTTAGAGGAAAATGCAAAAAAAGTCACCATTGTATGTGTGACAGCACACGTATTTTAGTCACAAATAGCCTGCCCCAGACAAACCATCGGGCTCTACCTCTTCATTTCACATTCATTTTCCCACTCTGGGGTACATAGTGGCTTTAGGACCTCAGGAAGAGCTGTTTGTGCACATTACCAAGCAAACCATTGGTATGTGCATTCCAAAGACTCATAGCTCAGGCAGGAAAAAAAAAAATCATCAAGTTGCTCAAAGGAGCTTGTTTAGGGTGGCAATTTCCTTGCCATATTTCAACTCTGTCTACAGCTATTCAGACTATCTAAAATAAATCACTATTTTTTGTTTGTTTTTGTTGATTTGTTTTTTGTTTTGTTTTGTTTTGTTTTGTTTTCCTAACAATGAGGGAAGTGAGATCAGTTTGTGTTAACTTTTTTCATTCTTTTGCAATAAGACCAAATGAAATCTGTGACAGTTTTTATCGACAGCTCTACTCTAAGACCTACACACAAAAAGCCTCAGGGGGGTTAAAGTAGTATTAAGTGGGAGAAGTCAAATAGCTTAACTGTTTTATCTGTCACTGGACTGGAAATGCAAGCTATTTACACAAACCAGGCCTCAAGCATTTAAGAACATCTCAAGAACATCTTAAGTAAGATCTATTCCTCCCTCTAGAAGCTTTCATCCTGCATTGAAAGGATGCTCAGTCCCAAATCCTATTAGGTGGCTTCATCCTAGACAGTGAGTCCATATAAAATCACAACCAGTGTTTTTTTTTTTTTTTTCCCCCCAAAGCTGAATATATTTGCTTTTGTAGTACTGTTGGTGAGGAGCATGTTTTGTTACGCATGGTGTTAACACTGGTTCAAAATTTTAAATACTTTTTCAGATTAAAATAAGAAGACATGTCCATGAGAAGTTGAGATTGGCTTTTTTAACTACAAGCTGCAACTGTTTTTTTCTCTCAAGGCTTCTCAAATGAACTAAAGGCACTGTTTAGGAGCAGGAGACCAAAAGGATGTTTTTGAGCTAAAAGGCAGGCAGAATAATCTTGGCTTGTCACCAAGTTGCACTGAATTTGACAAATGAAATTTCATTAGAGGTGCAGGGGCAGTTGTGAAACTGCCAGTAAATAACTGTCTCCCCAGAGTCTCACACTTTTTCCAGAGTCTATTTTCTCTTTGGACTCCATTCTGACAGCAACAGTATTTTAAAAGCAAAAACTAGAGCAAGCTGTTAGAGCTAGAAGTTAGTAGATAATAAAGGTCAAATACATTTTTTTTTCCAGGAGCTACTGGAATTTATGGAATTATTTTATTTTTTTCTTCCTCCCTTCAACATTCTTTTGCAGTTGTTGCTACTAATTGGTCCAAGACAAGGCCATGAATCTAGACAAATTCAGGGATGGTTCCAGAGCTAATTTTGTAGCTGACTGTGTTCTCTGCAATCAACCAAAGCAAAACTCAAACCCCTTACCCATGACACTATGCTCTGAAAAGATTTGGAACTGTTTCAGACCTGGACATGAACCTCGTGGCCGATGAATTTAACTAGTCATCATCCTTCAGTAATTCAAAATATAAATTAAATGCACACCATAATGCCAAAATGGGAGGTCCAGTGACAACAGCAAAGTCAGGAAAAGGAAAGCAGCTCCCCCTCAATTAAAGCGTCTGTATCGCCTGTGTCTGAAGTGCACAGCAGTGTCTCCAAATGGAGACACGTGTTACAGGAGATGGAGGTACCTTGGAATCATTCTCTTGTCTCATTTTTAAAAATAAAGAGCTTGAGAACATGTGGTTTTGTCTAAATCTGTGCCTGCTGCTGTCAGAAGGGCAGAGCTGGGATTTTAGGTTTGTAATTTGGTTGATAGTTTGATTTCCTGGGAAACAAGTCCTGCATATCACACGCTTCAGCTGATAAAATCGGCAGTACTTTGCCATGTTCTCTCATCAGGCTGTTTACACCCATCACTGGCGTAAACAGAAGTCATTACACACATATTTTACAGGAGCAGGATTTAGGTATAGAGAGAATAGAGACACACTTTTTGCTCTTCCAAGTTTCTTAAAGCCATAAGTACTTGCAGAACTAATGTAAAGAGTATTTCTAGTGTAGATGAAGTTCAAAGACTCAGTTTCTTGGTACAACTTCTGTTTTCTGGAACTTTAATTAGAACTTTCAAAAATCACTGATAACCCAGCTCTCTTGCCACTGCTCTCAGTATAAGGCAATCCTAGATGACCTTCCACAAATCCCTTTTAATTAGCCTTTTTCCCAGAGTGTGCCATGCCAGCAGAAGATTAATACATTAACCTTACTGTATTTGCAGCTGCTTCTTTATTCCTTCTCTACAAATGACTTTTTTTTTTTTTCCCAATGAAGTTTTAGGTCATGATCATCTACTGTAAAACCTATTCTCACCCTTAAGAAAGTATAGCCACATTTTTTGGGGGAAGGAATATCTAAAATAAAAGCTTGCAGATGATAATGCACAAAAAAAAAAAATGCAATGTGTTGCCAGCAGTCCTGCTGCTTAAGAACAAAAACTGTCTCTACTCCTGCAATCTGAGTTGACAAGTTGATCACAATGCTATTGAACAAGATAACGAATGCCATACCACTGTGCAAGCTCACGCTGGAGGCAGTGCTAACATATACACTCATGTTACCAAACTGTGAGGATTGTGACATCAGATATAGTCCTTACTCTTGAGAAATAAGGAGTGCTGTTTATTATTGAGAAATAATAAAAGAAAAAAAAATCCAGTCGTGGCACTTGATATTTATCATGGTATTGGATAGAAAATAGCCATGTGAAAGAAAAAGCTAGGGGATTTAACCGCGTTCACTAGATTTGCTGGAAAACACATCCAGCGTGTTACCTGTTGTAAATTTGATCTGAATTTGGGTCTCCAATCAGATATTAGATTGAAATGTAACATGACATTTGGGAGGGTCAGCAGAACATGAAGCTTTGTATTTAAAATACTATAATCCTTGTCAGGCATTAACTAGATCAGCTGCTATAAATGGCACTAAAGAAATCCTTTTGCAACTGACCTCAAAATGTTTTCCCTGAATCTTTCTGTTTGGCGAAAAAAATGTAAAGAAACAGGTAAGTGCACTTCTGCCATCACCAGCATTTCTGAAGCGATGACTTCGGGGTTGTTGGTGGGAAGTGAGGATGGCAAGGCTCAGGGTGAGTGACTGGTCACATGGAGCTTGTGGAATCTGGAAAGAGGAGCTGTCAGGCAGGTTTATCTGTCCTGGTGGTAATCTGGGAACCAGCAGATATTTGGTAGCTTTATGGTAGGTGTGAGAAGGGCCATAAATTCTCAGACTCAAGCCACAAACTGACCTGTAACCTTCATGGAAGTTAGGGCCAAACTTCCCCTTTGTGGAAACTATTTGTGTCTTAGCAAGGCAGCTGTTTACCTGTCAAAACCAGCGCTCTGAAGCAGATGGACATATGGAATCAGATACAGTGATTCCTATGTACTCCAGCTGTCAGACCGAGTAGAGAAGCTCTGTCAGATGGTGAAAGCCCCCTCTGCAAAAGATCTGCCACTACCTTCTTACAATAGCTGTATGTATACTGCATATTTAAACACCAAGAATCAAGTCCTACAGAGTACTACCAGCGCTGTCATTTGCTGAAATCACTGTAAATTGAGGATACTTTGCAGCGTGGTGACCTGGGGCCTTGAGTCAGGAAAGCACCTCTCACTTGACGAGCAAAGGGGAGAAGTCAGAGAACTGGGAAATAGGATGGGAATGGGATCTGAGAGAGAAGCTGCAGAGAAGGCTTCAGCAATGGTATTTTGAAGTGTTTTCTGCTATGTTCAGGGAGCCAGTAGAGATTTCTGAAGACATTTGCTTGGTAGAACACCCACTGATTGTTTCAATTAGCTTGGTCTCATTTTTAATAGTCACCAGATGAAAACTTTGAGTAGGATCTTGCACACATCTCAGTTTTAATGCAGAAAGATGGGCCTGACAGACTTTGAGCTTGGATCCTGGTTACTGTAGGAACAGTTCCCCTGGGATGGCCTGGTGCAGCATGGGGAGAGCAGCAAGACCCAGCTGAATTCAGTATTGCAGTTTGGGCTCTCTGTGTTTTACCTGGTAGACCTGAAATATAAAGTCCATTTAGGTGCCTTGTTGCCAGTCTCTGCTCAAGGCTGCTGAGGTCTGTTAAAAACCGTTGGGAAAAAAAACTAGCAAGTAACTACTTCATAGAAAAGCTAGAAGTGATAGATTAAAGCATGTCAGCAATCCTTGATTGATAGCAGACAAACCAAACTGCTCTCATATTCCCTCACACAGAGCCTTTAAATCTTGCTGACATACCCAGAAGCTGAAAAAGCCCATGATGAGATGTGATAATAGCTTGTAAACACAGAGTGTGGCCACACCTTGCAGCATCTACAGCTTGAGGGAACAGATCTGCCAATCTACATCTGCCCTTAAATGCCAGGAAACAAGTCATCAGTAATAAAACATGAAGACTGTTCTCCATCTGTAATCAATTGCTGTTTAACTAATGAATTTAAATAGAAAATAGCCACAGTCATCTCTTATCAGGTCCTTGAATAAACAAGGGCAGGGAGTAGTATAGGAAGGAGCTACTGTTTTGTTTTCCAGGTGGTTGTAGCTGCTGAGGTTTGCGTAACTGTGGCTAGTGAGGTGTGACTGATCTGGTTACGGCCATCAGCCATGGCTGGTGTGACTGAGGGAAGTGTGCCTGTCTTTGCTGCTCAGCCTGGACCAAGGTGGTGAGTTCATAACAGCAAAGCAAGAGCTGTGACTCAGTGAAAAGAGTAAGTCTTTCTACTGGTAGCAAATGGCTTTGGGTTCAACCACAAAGTATCCCAGGGCAGGGAGGAGTTCTAGTTGCCTGGGGGAAAAAAATACAGAGTTAGAGCTGCCTCTAAGCTCTCAAGTAGACCCTGGCGCAAACCACATCTTGTGTTTTCCCCTGCCCTTTTGAGCAAGGGGATCCTTTGGGATGCAACAGCTAGTGGCATTGCAGATCCCTTTAACAGCCCAGCTGTGTATAGTTAAGATGGTTTTTAAGGCTCAGTAACAGAGTGACCTTCAAGATGTAATGTTTGGATTGGGGTCTGGTGCAAGAGTTGTGAAATCAAAAGGTGATGATGTGGTTCTGATTTGGCTCACAAAATGCAGCATGCAGATACTGCCTCTCAATGTTTCTAGGTTTAAGGTTATTCACCCTGCAAGTTAGCTTGTGTGCCATCTATAAACTGCAAAAACCAGCTCTCCTCAAGTGGAAGGTCTGTGCTATGTATGCACACAGGTCTTGGCTGTTCTCTTGCAATAAAATGCTACGCCAAATAAGCAATCATGAGCATAAGGAAATCTCACGAGTGAGAGAAGGCAGAAGAATAAAATGAAATAAGGCTCTTCAAAAAATATTCTGGGAAATGAGCAGGAAAACAAAACCATTATCATTTGTAGGCAACCTGTTGTATCTGTGCTCTTTAATGTTGTTCTAGTACTGTGGCTAAGAAATGTGTGTATTTGTGGGATTTCAGTAGATGCTAGATACCCTTGTTTTAGGATTAAAGCAAATAAAGCTCAAACGTATTTTTCAGAGAGCTGCCTCACTGTGTTCTTTAAAAAAAAAAAACTAACAGGAAAAAAAAAAACACACAGCAAAACAGAATTCCCAGAGGAAAATATCTATGTTCACTTGGGGCAAACCAAAGCCTTTCATTTGATATCGTTTTGAAAGGTAAATGTTTACCTGGAGTGTGAGCCTGCCCTGCAGGTGTTGTGGCTGTCCCCGTTAACCTGAATAGATCTGCCCATACACACATAAGGGTTGCAGGGTGACCTGCCTTACTGTGTTTATCTTAACATGTCCAGAAAAGAATGAATCTATGGAGTAGTATTTCTTGTGAAAATGTGAATATTTCTGGCTGGTAGTAAGCTAGAGAAACTGTGACAGGTAGAGGGTGGTTTTGTTCTGTTTTTCCCCTTCATTCTACTCAGTAATAATTACTTCAGACAGACCAAAATGGGGTCTGGTGTCTCATCACTTCTGACTCTAGAAAAAGTCTGTTCTGAATATGAAGTTAGCATCGGCTTGTTCCAAAGCTTTAGTATTTACCACTATTTAGCTTGGTATTCTGGATCTACCCCCTCCAACAGGGTAATAATGGTGATGATACATTTCAAGCGTGGCTTATGTAATATGGCTCTGTATTGCTATAATAAGCCTTTACTTCGACTGCATCAGATGTATTGTAACTTCTTTCGCAAATCCTTGTGAACCACATAGACACTGTAGCTACCCTACACAGCAGTGAAACACAGCATCTAGAGGGTGTCTTTGACTGGACAAGGCAATATTTGAGCGATTGTATGAGAAGTCACCGTAGCTGGAGCAGACCTACCCTTAAATGCCCTGGTTACCCACCAGCAGCTATGTCCCTGGGCTCTCCCTTCTGCTCTCATCCTTGTTGCGAAGTGTCACTTCTCTGGTCAAGGATGCATTAATCCACAACCTGAACCTTTCCTTCAGCCATGCCTCTGGTTCTCATTGCTCTTTGGTAGAGCAGAGCTTGAGATGTGCCTGGCATGCACTGTGTTGGACTAGGAAAGAAGAGAGAACTAAGCCAGCTTTGAGCCTGTGACTGTCTGCAGTCTAGGAGCTGCTGGGTTGAATGCAGGAACAAAAGAATAGGCTGAGGCTTTTTCCTTGCTCTTCTGTTTTGCCAGCACCTCCTGAGGACTGCTCTATCCCATGAGGATGGACTTCTGCTCTGATGAACAGCAAATGCAGCACTTGTTCCCAGGGCCAGGCTTCTGTGAAGGATTCTTTTATCTAAACCACTGGTGGCTAACGTGTGCTGGTAAGTTACTTTGTTCAGACTACTCAGAAGCTTGTATTTAAGGGGAAAAAAATCCAAGCACTTGGTGTTTTTCTTCAAGACTTGTTATGAGGTACTCTGTCTTGCTGTCTCAGTGGATATGAAACTCAAAGTTCATTAAAAATTATCATGGAGAAATAAAACTCTGCACAGAATGTTCCTGTCACTAGGTACATTTCAGGCAACTGCTATTTCAGGCCTCCATCTTGCTGTATCTCAGTGGAGAGGAACATAATCTATGTCAGTTGGCAGTAGAGGTTATAGACTAAAAACTATGGCCCCCATGAATGAAAGTATTATTCACAGAGTGAGATATAATCCCCAAAATCCAGGCTAGGAAAACTGCTGCTCAGCTGAGGCCCCTTTTAAAGGCTATAAGGTAGTTGCTTTCTTTGTATACTGAGGAATTGTGTATAAATACAGTTTACTGCACCTTTAAGGTAAAAAACAAAACAGATGGCTGAAAGATACTATGCTCTCTTGTCAGATCTTGCCCTGTTTGTGTGGACTTGTTCCAGCCCTCCCAGCCTTTCTCTGTGGGTTTTAATACAGTTTTTAATCCTGATTTCCCTCTCCCCTTGGCAAGGGGCCTTTCCTCTTGCCAGTCTGTGGATGGACAGTACTGCTGAAGCCTGACTCAAAACTTGATTATGCTGAATCCAAGATTAGCTATTGCTTGGAAACCCTAAAAATTGGGAAAGGTGTATATATTCAGCTGGATGCTAGAGGTTCTGTGCAGGCGGTCACAGGTAGGAACAGTCTCTGGACAAGTATTGCAGAGCAGCTCAGCTGACTGCAGTATAAAGCATCAGGAGATTCACACCAAAAGCATGATGCGTTGCAGAAGGGCATGTTGCTGTGATGCAGCTGCCTGCACAGACCAAGGGGTCAGCTTTGTTGCCTGAACTGCAAGGCAGATAAAACAGTGAAGGCTGAGTAAAAAAAACATATAAAACAAAATAGAATACTGGGATCCCTCAGAATGGGAGCTGGCAGAGTGCTGTAGAAATCAGCATATATTCTCAATCTTGTGTTTCAGAAAATGTATTGTGAGCTGGTGGCTCTGGACAGCGGAAGGCTCAAAGGGATAAAATACTGAAGTTGTGTGCTTCAATCTGCTGGAAGTCAAGGAGGAGGTGTTTGATTTGAACATATCTGGTTTGGGGGATGTCTGAGCCTGCAGACTTGTTTTGGCTAGGACAAAGGGGAAAGTTTCTCCTTAATCGGAGGAAGAAAGTGAGTGCAGCTGAAGCCTTGCTGAACTTAGGGAGTCACTGGCTACCTTTCAGCTCCTGTGATTTGGCAGTGCTCCATTCTGTCCACATGGTTTCTTCAGTGTGATTGGGCTTTGTAAAAACCTCCTTACTCCAACACAAATGTTTTATGGAACTGCATCTGGTGCAGTCATATTTCACTGGATTTAAATGAGAAAATTAAATCTCAGTCTAGACGGAGTACTCTCTAGCTCCAGTGGATCTTGTACCCAGCAAGATGCATCATCTATGATTGTTTCTCATTTTCCAGATGAGCCTGGGGGATCTGCAGCCCCCAGTAAAATTCCTGTCTGCACTAAATTGCCTTTTAGTCATGATTTATACCTCAGTAAAATACATCATGAGGAGGAGAAAATGTTTAATTGTATGACTTATGTATGACATTTTTACTGGTTATTTATGCACTTGTCTTATATAAAGAAGTAAAAGACCGACAACTTTAATTTACAGAGCAAAGAGGTGAGGGCAAGTAAAAACAGTGAAGGTCAAGAAGTAAACCTTAAACTAGTATGGCTTCTAGAAAAGAGCTTAGGTTAAGAGATCCATAAAAAATATGGAGAGGGTCAGGCTGGATCTCAGATTTTGAGGGGTCCCTAGAAAAAGAAATCTAAATTCTCTCCTGTCCAAACCAAGCTAGAAAACAACCTCAGGTTGGGGCTGTTTGGATTTTTTTTTTGAAAGTTGGAAAATGCTTCTTTTCTTAAAGCAGTAAGAAGTGAAGAAATCTTTTATGTTGCTTGTGGAAATCTCGGATTGAGTTCTTGTTTGATTTCTTTTGCCCAGACCCCTTTCAAAATTGCACTGTGGTTTTCTTTTAAAATACCTTTCTTAGGGTGGTGAATATGGTGCTAGTTCTGAACGATAGGCATGCAAGCCTGTCTTCAGGTTTCTGCTACAGGATTTCTACTCACAACCTTGTCCTACTGATGAAAGGTGTTCTGGCAGCAGCTTAAACAAATGTTCAAGTGGTGCATGCCAGATGAGAATGCTTGGGATAATTAGAAGTGGGTTCATAATTGGGAGACTGGCATGATTTAAGTAATTACATCATAAGCATACTTCCATATCTTTTCTATCACCTGTGTAATGATGTAGCTTCTAAGCCTATTCTTTAGGGGGGTGAAAGCTAAGGAGCAAAGTTAAGCTTGTTGTTGAGCTCCAATTTGGTGCCATTACTGATAAAGTGTTTATTATAGCGTAAGAGTTAGCACTGACATGTGCTTTGTTCTTCACAACTTGACTCTTGCCTCCATGGTTATCTAGACTTCAAAAGAGTGTGTGTGGTAATTCAAAGGCAAGCCTATATATTTGCATATTAGGTTGATGGAAGAAATGCTTCTTAAACATGCAGGCCAACAGCTTTATCTCACTCCCTCTTGCTGTTTCAGCCCTGAGCCTATGTGCTTCACTTGCAGTGACATCAGCTGCGTGGTGGCTCAGCTGCAGGGGTGCTGTGAACTGACAAACAAGGAGTGCAAAGCTGGAAACTTGTGGAGGTTTTAGTGGTGGTATCTAGTCTGCCTAAAATGTTTTGAATTGCTCTGGTTTACTAATTGTCCATAGAAGATCATGAATTCTTCCTGATGACATCTCAAAATTTCCCTTGAATATGAAAAGTGATCAGCACAGTCTACAAAAGTTCCCTTCTGATGAAGAGATGGACCAAGTCCCTCACATCTTCATACTTACACTGTACCTCAATGGCCTGTACAATTCCCTTGAGACATGGTTTGCTAGGGAGATGCCTCACCCCTCTTCCTGAAAGAAAATCCTCCTGTCAGTGTGTTCAGTAAAGCTGCATTTACTACCAAGACTTACAGTACTGCTGCCTGCCCAGGATGCCTGCTCTCCTAGTTCTTGCACTAAAACTGCTTGTGGCCAACCTGACAATGAGAGCTCTGCCTGACTTCTAAACAAAGCGGGCATTCAGTCAGCCTTACGAAAGAACATTTTTGTTGCTGAGCTCCATGAAAAAGGCAGTTACGCTTCTATTAAAGTGCCTTTTGACTTTGTAGAAACTTACCATTGTCTGGTGTTTTTGGCTTCCACCTATGGTATGTTAATCAAAGGAACACAGGAGCTTTGTGCGTCCACGACAGCTATCTCCATACAAAATCCTGCATTGTAGTAAACTGGTGGGTTCTTGCCTTTCCCGATTGTTGGACTTTTCACTTCCAGGATTTCCTTGCTCTAAATATTTCTTCATAGACCCAAGCACCTTTTTTCCCCACCTGAAAGAAAAGGTCAATGAAACAGATGAACAAAGGAGGAAAAAGCTACTTACTTTCTGCCTTGCCAATTCAAACTGTTTGGGGCTGCTCAGGGTTTCCCTGCACAGTTCTAGCGATGCATAAGACTGACCTCAGGGAAAAACTTTCTTAACTTTCTTTCTAAAATACAGTTAAATAACTTTGCCACTGTTAGCAATATGTGTTTTTAATCAGAGACGTGACCTTTTTTATATCTTTGTTAAGGGCTAAGGAATTTTGGCAGGTATCAAACTGATGCATGCTGCATGGCCTTACTTTATTGCTCCCAATGCATTTATCAGGAAGGCTGATATCCAGAGTTGTTCAAAAGCTCTGGAATGTTTATTCCAGCAGCTCCTTCATTGGCAAGTCTGCAGCTTAATGTTGCAGCCTTGTGCTGGAGAACTAAAAGGTCAAACAGACCTTATCTGGGGGAAAATCAGCTACTTTGTGGGCTTTACTGAGCAAGTTTTGAGAGAAATGCAGCCAGCAAACCGAAGTGTAACCAATCCACAATCATGGATTAAAAAATCAATATTTTATGGGTTTGAATATCTTACTCTTTTAATATTTTTCTTCATGTTCTTCATATAGGGACAGTGCCTAGAAGCCAGACCGCCATCTGGATTATGCAAACAAAAAGGCTGATCTCTATACTGCAGATCATTAATTTGGCTTTAAACTGACCAGTCATGCTTTCAGAGGTCACTTTGGTTTGTTTTTCAAACCTGCTTGTTGTCTTGAGTAACCCAAACATCACATTGCTGAGACCCTGTCCTTATGCTGATAAGGAACACACAAGCTGCTATTGTGCATGGGATTTGCTTGCTGAGCTTTCACATACGTAAGTGACCATCCAACAATAAGCAGTTCCTCAATGGGAATTTTCTGATACACTTAATCTCTGAAAGAAAGATCTGAGCTGCATGAAAAAGAAGCATAGGAGTTGCCTGGAAATAGCTGTGCAAGCCTGTGAGAACCCTCTGAGTTAAAAGAGGGTTTATGCCATGTGTGGAGGGTGTGAAGTTTTAGATGGGTAAAGGGTATGGCTGCAGTAAGCTGTGACATAAACCTTCTAGTGTGCAATGTACAGCGTGAGCAAGAAGTTGAGTGGAGTTCTTTAGCTTTGGGATCTTCTCCATTTGCCAGGAGAGTCAGTCTGAAGGAAACCTTGGAAACAGTACATTTTCTTGAGGAGGTCAGTAACTTTCACTATTTGTACTTCCAAATCCAGAATAGTTTGTCACAAATGACTGTCTTGAATTGTTGGATGAGCCTGTAAGGTGTGACAGTGGCTCCTGAACTTCAAAATGCCTTCACTAGCATCTGTAGTGTGCAGAGAACCTAGGAGGCATGACTTTGTTTGGCACTTTCTTATACAACATTAACACTGCCTCCAAAAACTATGGAGGGCAGAACTTCACAGAACAAGGCAGAAGTGATTGCCTTCTTAAAAGATGCTTGCATCATGACACTAGCACTTTCTCCTTCCAAACAAAGCAGACACACACACACACACACACATATAACAAAAGCACTCAGTAAGCTGCAGGGTCCTTGGTTGACATCAAGACTGATAGTAAATGTTGCACAGCAATTGCCTTTCTCTTCCCTCAACAAATGAGGAAAACTGTCTTGGCAAAGATTTTTCCTCTCTGTCTGGGTCTTAAGCACAGAAGCAGCACTTCACAGGGAAGAAAAAAATTATGTCTTGGTGTGTGAATAGTAGCCAATTTCTGGATGGCTGTTTTTGTTGTTTCTTCCCTCTGCCCCCTGACTTCTAAAACATGTTAAACATATTGAACTCAATTTCTCGCCCTTCATCCAATGTGGAGTGGATTTAAATAACAGCAACAAAAAGTTTTCCATACATAACATACAGCAAGCTTCCTGAGGAATGAGTGGGACAAAAGGAGATGGTTGCATCTAGCCTACTGTTTTAGCTTGATATTCACCCAGAACTGTACTCAGGTATTACGCTGAAGAGGCCAGGTGGGAGATACTAACAGGAAGACTCTTAATGGAGGCAGTATGCGCCACCTTGCTGTGGAACCAGTGATGCTGGCCTTGCTTAAGTTACCTCTCTCTGGACTTTGCTTTGTAGAAGCTTTAACAATTGCTTTGGCACCCTTCTTCCTCCTCTCCAGCCTCTATGACTTAAGCCACCTACTGCTTGTGGTCATCTCTCAGTGGAGGACAGGAACACTGTTTCCCTCTGTCTTGCCCTAGGACAACTCTTCTGCAAGAAGTGACCTTGTGAAGGGCAGCCTCAGGGCTGGACAACCCATGGATGCTTAGGGTTTCCTGTTTTGGCTGACCACGTATCTCTCCTGTGACCTGGGAGATATGCTGACACTGAATTTTGTGCAAGTGCTGGGATTTTTACAGGTGCAGTGTTGGGGTGCAATTATGTTATTGCAATAATGCTAGTAATTTTGCATTAACTTCCTTTGCCTACAGATAGTGTAGGTCAAGCTGTCTGAGCTATTTCTGGAGCAAAACTTCCTGAGTGTAAGCAAGGTATTTGATCTGAGCAGTGCCCCTGCTTTCATGCGATATGTTTCTGACCTGATGATATCCAGGAAGGGCCACACAGCTGGGGAGCTGAGGGATCCCTGTCATAGAGTAAAGTGGGATGGCCTTTTAGTAAGGGCATCGAGCAAGGCTCTAAATATTGGTAGGGTTTTTTGTTGTTGCTTTTTTATTCCTCTTCCCTAGAGAGGCATGAAACCTGCCTATGAGGTCCACACAGCATTCATCCCTGTTGCTTAATTAAGAAAATCTTGAAGGACGCTATTTGCTTTCATGCTAGGTAGCAGTAGTCTTATGCTAAATCCTGTGAACAAAAGGCTGTAGAATACTTTAGCTCTCTGATACTGCTGAACTTCCTACCTTAGGGAAATAAAAGGTACTTCAAAAGTAAATAAGGGCTTCTCAAATTGATGCTGTGGGATTATTACCCTTACGTTTCAATTAATAAGTTCATTCCACTGTGAGGCATACAGAAAACACTTGTTTTGCAAAATGATCCTTCTGTGATGTGTGGCTTACCAGTGTAAATCATGGTACTGAAAATGATGGAAAAAGATCCAATTAAAATCCTTTTCAAAATAAAAATGCGGAAGAAATCCTTGTCAAGCTATGTTTAAGGAAGAAGGGCAAACATGAAATCTTGAGCACCTCTTTTCTAAAGAAGGGCAGCATTGTACTGAAAGGGTTCGCTGCTGCTCTATAGAATGCATGATTTTACTTTGTACCTTTTAGTAGCACCAAGAAAAGAAAATAAGTTGCAACCCACATGCCTTCCAGATCTGCTGTAAAGCCTTTTCCCTCTTGCTGCATAATGAACAGACACTGTCTTTGCTTCACAGTTTTATTGCTATATGCTGAATTACACTTTTATTTGATGAAGGACACAGTTCTTGAAACTTGGACAGACAACATTGAGAGCAAGGACTGGTATGAGGATGTGAAATGACTTGTACAAGACCTGGGCAGAAAATAAGTGGTGGTAAAAGTCCACACTTCTAGCTGGAAATACTCATCCAACCTGCTCTGCTCAAGAAAGAACTGGTTTGAAGAGTTGTTCTAGTCACATGCTTACATGAAGAGAGAATTGTTAGCAGGTAGAAGTGAAGAGAGCTGGGAGAAGTTGGAGAAGAGCAGGGATAGACAGCTGAGGTGTAAAGCTTGATAAACGGGTGCTTGGTTTCACTGTTCAAAAGGTACGTGGTAGTTGAGGCTGCAATAGTCCAAAAGGTGTGTTTGATTTAAACTACAGGAATGCACTTGAATTCCTGGGCAGTCATAGAGCAATCTGCAGTGAGAATTACTTAATACATCTGACTGCAAGTTGCTGCTTGAAGGTGTTCACATCTGCCAGACTTTGACCAGGTAGGCTGATATTCTTGGGGGTCAAAGTACAGGTGCAGATTCTGTAATTGGCTCCAGTCCATGAGTTGAGGGCTGCTTCTCTCTTCCTGTTGTGTGGGATGGGCCTAACCTGATACCTGCTTCTGAACCCAGGTAGGGAAAGGAGTGCTTTAACCACCCCAATTAAACCATGAATCTGTTAAGCAAGCTGGTAGGTAAATGGTTGAGCATTGCTCCAGGAGCCATTTCCCTTCAGGGCTTGTGGAGCAACAATGTGGGCTCTGTTTCCTTTCTGTCCCACCTCCTTCTGTAGGAGGACTGTAAAGGGAATAACAATTTGCTGTTGCTATGGGTTATTGTGTTATTGTGATATTTGATGAATCAGAACTTTGTATTTTCTTTGTGTTTTTTTTCCTTCATTATCTGTGGTCTACTTCTTCCATAATTATTTTGAGGGGGAAAAATGCAATCTGAAACATTGCTTTTCATTTCCATTTAAAGCATACTTTAATATTAAACTTTAGATAAACAGATTGTTCTTGGAAAATAAAGCCACATGTTTGAATTATTGGTAATATTTGCCGACAGTTCCTTTTGACTTTGACCCAACTTTGCTCACAAGTTCACTTAACTAAAAAATAAATTTGTTTTTATGTCAAACTACCATGAAATAGAGGGGAAAAAACACTTCTTGTATACAGCTCTTTTCTTATGATACTTAAACTTGAAATATAGGCCTCTGCTTCTGTTTACTGTTTGTGCATGCTTACCACTTCAGCAAAACAGGCCAAAATATTTCAGTGCAATTAACTGGAAGTAGAGAAATATAAAGTATGCATTCAAAGTCTGGGGCTGAATAAGGTAACAGGCATCTTGTAGAAACTGTGCAACGCTTTCAGGAGCATTCTGAGGTTACAAAAACTTTAGTTTTAAACGAGATTTTTCTTTCAAACAACAGCGTTCACCATTTCAGCAGCATATTATGACTTCCACAATAAATAGAGCAGGGTCCTTCTAGACAGGATACCTATTAGGGCACAGCCCCTGGTTAATGCTTAAATTACTGGCACTGAATGAGGCAGCAAACTTGTGGAAAAAGTCATAAAATGCATGGCTGAGGACTAAAGCTAAGAAACGCAGGTATAAAGGCTATTTGTGCAGTCTTAATTCAGAGTACTTGACTTTGTAGTATTCTTTTAAGTTGTAACTGTTTTTGATGCTACAAGTGCTGGACTGAGATGTGCCAGGGAGGTCTGGCGTGCATGTTTGTGTATATGCACACACTTAAAATGGATATATTGGTCTCAAATCTGTACATAATTCTTTTCTCCTCATCCAAACTGTTGTGTCCATGCTGAGAGAACTGAGGTGGAAGGGATCTGGACCACCTCAGCCTTCCTGAGAGGTACAAGAGTAGGCTGATGCAAGACTGGTTCCACTCCACGTGGCACATGTGATGGCAGGTGAACTAGGTGCGTCAGTAAGACTTATTACAGTGCAATGTCACTTCTTCAAGGCAGAAGAGCAGTTTTGGTGGCTTCTTGTGTTATGTAGCCTCATTAATGCCCAAAAAGCAGTGGACAGCATGCGTGGTCATGATATGTAGTGCTTGGTTCTGGTGATGGTATCCACCAGGAGCGCAACTGCCTTGTCTGAAGTGAGGAAATGAAAGCAAAGATTCACTTTTCCTAACCTTTTGATTCTTGGAGGTGGATGAAGCTTGTGTTTCCAAGGCAGATGAGCAAGGACGTTGCAGTCTTGACAGTGTTTAGCAGCTTATTTCCTGTCTGTCACAGAGCAGTCAGTGTTTCAACATTGACAATTACAATAGATGGCTGCAAGATCGGAAATGAACTTCTGTGCAATGCCATTTTCAGATATAAGCTGTTACTTAGGGTATGTGTCAACATACTTGCAGATAGTGAGCAATTCTAGAGGGACTGATGGGAATCAGATACACCAGTCAATGCTCAGTGTGCACTGGGCCATGCCACCTTCTCTGTTCAGACATGGCTTTGGGAGGTACAAGGTGGTAGCAGAGAAGCTGGAGGCATGCCTCATCACTAGGCTTCAGATCTGTACTCCTGCTGAATGAGATACCTAGGAAAGATTATTGCCCAAATCTTGTAGGCAAATCTACAGCTTTGCGTTATCCCCTCTACGATGCCACAGATTACCACCCACCGAGCTGTTAGCTGTGTGGTGGGGTAGAGGGAGGTAAGTCATAAGACACAGGAGGTCATAAAGGACCTCATGAACAGCAGACAAAGGAGAGGTGAGTTAATGTAGAAGCAGAATAAGCAGTATAGTTAAAAGCCAAAAGAAAATGAAGCATCAGCTGTCCTATTGGAAGTGTGTGTACCATCAGGTGTCCTTATGTTCTGGTTTTAAGTGAGGAATTAGTCATGTGTAGCAGAGCTAAGCCTGAGGGAGGTGAAATGGCTCCTGCAGCTGCCTCCTGGAGTTGCTCATCTCATGCATTCCAAAAACCCCCCAGTGTCTGCTGGTGGACAGATGAACATCAGCCTGCTTCCCTCAGGAGTCCCTGGCCCATGAGCTCAGCTGAGCAGGGGCCAGGTTGGTCCTGGGCAGTAAACGTACAATAAGAACTAGCATGGCACCAGGAGGCAGCTGCGGGTCCTTGGTTGGGTTCTGCCTGGACAGTTTGTGGGAGAATGGTCCTCCATCCTGTGCAAGCCCTGCACTTGTATGTAGTATGGAAACAGTTGTTAAAGGCAGTATTGTAGAGGAAGGCATCATCAGAAGCTTCTGCTGTGTAAACATAACCCAGTATTGTGGCTGTGATCATCTGCTAGCTCACGCTTGCTTTATACCACACCAAAGACAGGAGAAAAAGTTACGGGTCAGTAGCTCTCTTTCTAGCATCAGTTTTGAAATCAAAGAGGTGACTTCTCCATTGAGTTAACTATTACAAGCAAGCCATTCTGACATAAGGCAAGACCGACATCCAACAATTAAATTTATCCGCCCAGAGTTTGAGGCAAGGCTTGCAATTCCTCTCAAGTATTTGAGGTGATGATCAGCTGGTGAGGGTTGGGCACACCTTGGTGGTGTGTCTGACCCCTCTGCCAGAAGTTCTGCCACCATGGCGAAGATGAGAAGAGAAGCAGCACACTCCCCTCTCCCTAGTGCAGTTTGCATCTTCACACCCTAACTTCACCTAGGGTGGCTTAGTGCCAGCTGCACTCAGGGGATTTCTTGACTGCCTGCTAAGGGTGACTGTAGCTCACTGAACAGAGGCAGAAACACTGAGTCTATACACAACACATATAACAAAAATGGGCAAAACTGCAGGAGAACACACAAATTTAAAATTTGTGTTTTGGATGAGTAGCTACCAATTACATCAAGAACTACTTCTGCAATTGCCATTGAAAGCTCACTGCAAGTTGTATTTCTTTTTTTGGCCATGATGCATCAGCTTATTGAATTAGTATTTGTAAATGTCACTGGGACTTGAGGGTTGAGGACAAATAATCCAGTTAAATGGTTTGGTTGTAAGATGTTGGGTGTGTACTGGTCTGGCCTAAATATGAACTTCTTAGGGGATGGAGCATGAAATTAGAACTATAGAGGGAGGGCTGTAGAAACTGCCATAGTTTGTGATAATGATTAATCTACTCTCTTGCCTAACTGATAGTTGTTGCCTGTGTTCCCTTCACCATATGAGGTGAGTTGGGAACCTCTGAATGGCTCTCATACTTTTGCACGGTGTAAGTGTTGACTTGCTGCATTACGCTGGCCTGAGCACTGGGGCACTTGCAGATCAAGAGGTGAGCCAGCTAGTTCAAGGGGGCTGGAAACAGAACAGATGAGGACGCCTTCCTTCCTTTTGTGCAAGGCTTTACAACTAAGTGGCTTGAGTATGTTCATAAAAGGTTGTGGGTAATCAAGTGAGATGGAGGGACAGAATTAAACACTGGTTTCCTTGCATTGCAGCTGAGCTGTAAAGTAAGAGGAGAACCACAATCTCTTCCAGTTTTGCTTTATGCAAACCTGTGAATAATAGCTCTAGTTGTTTACAAAAACTGGGCCTCTTTGACAAAGTAATCAAATGAGGTCTCAGGCTGTGGATCCATGCTTTGTGCAAAAATGGCAGCCATGGTGGCAGGGTGTGTTGCACAAGGGGCTTGGCTAGCAAACTCCATCTTTTAAACACCCTCTGTGACAGTGGAGTAGCTGCCTGTGTTTGCTCCTGGTTCTAGTTTCCTCAGCTGCTATGAATGATTTTCCACATGAGGCTAAGAGATTTGAGGTTTGTGGGACTGCCTGAAGAATTATGACGTTAGTGGAAGGGACTTACATCCGAGGTGACAGTAACTTTTTAGTGCCATGTCTGAGACGAATGACCACTGATGAAGTAAACCACAGTTTCAGCTGTCAGGGCTGTAATTGCAGACAGAAGGACTAGTTCAGACTTGTGTTCAAAAATAAAATCCCAAGTGTAACCTTTTATTGAAACTAGATGTGTTTGTGAAAGGCAGGAGTTATCTAAGAAGGTACATATTTAAATGTGCATAGCAAAGTGTCAGTTGTCAGCTATTCATTTGAAGCCCTATATATAGTCACCCGTCCATTTCTCTGATAGTGGAAGATTATCTTGGATATGCTGTTCTCTTAGCGCCAGTCCAGTTCTGCTTCAGGAGGATCAATTCATTCCTTTTCATGCTTATTTTCCCCTGGCTTACTTGCAGTATTACCAAATAGTCTGAGTTCTCCCTCCTGAAAATTTGCCAAAGGATAACTGTTTTCAGCACTGGGATAAACATGAAAACCACTTGTAATGTTTTAAGACATTAATTGGTGTATCAATTTTTTGGTCTACCAATCACAGCACGTTATTTTCCTAGATCAGCATCTTCTCAGCATACCAGTTATACAGTCACCCAAGCAGAACTGTGTACATTTTGTTTGCTAACAAAAAGGGTGCAACACTTGGCAGCAAACATTTCTCAAATTTCAGTGAGCCTCTGACATAAACTTTTATCTATACATTTTTAAAAAAAATTCTGGAAACTATGTTCTTTAAGCTCAAATAATAATGAAAAACACTTGTTTGTAGAAACCTCTGTGCTGCGGCATGGGAGGCTTGCCTGGAATTCCCTGGCTCAAGAGAGGGATGCTCACAGCAGAGTTGAGGAGGTGGGTGCCAGGAGGCAAGCTGGGCTTCTCAGTGCTGGGCAAGCTCTTGCTGTAGTAAAATGTTGCCTGCTCAGCAACTGAATGGCCCTGGCAGATAACTGGTATTCAGTTTTCTCACGTACAAAAGCAACTTTTGAGACCTTCATGCTCCAGCAGCTCTGATGCAGTGTACCACCCACAGGAGATGGTATGAGGAACTGACACTTGGTCTTGACTTGGGCCTGTTCTAGGGGAAGTCAGCTCATGAGGGCACTGACTGCTGCACAGACTGGGCCCAGGGCTTGCACCAGTCCAGCTCAGGGGTTGGTGTTCAAAACAGCATTTCCCTTGCTGAGTCATTAAATGTTCCTCATATTTGTTGGTGCAAGGTAGAATGGGATGCTAGGGGCAGTGGTATTTCAGGCCAGTGGTGGGCCAGGTAGCCCTGACCAGGGGCTGGATGCCCTCTGTACCTCCTGTGGGGATGGACTGTGTCTCATCTCATGTATTCAGGGACATACACAGCTGCCTTATTTCAGGAATGGGAACAAGAGCTCTTGTATGTACAGCTCTGATCTCTGGGCCATTTGGTCTTGATTAGAACAGTAATTCATGTGAAATTCATGCACTGTAGTTCATGGATCCAAATAAATCTGGTCATTGGTCAGGTCCCTGCAGTATAGATGCAAGGAACTAATCTGGGCAGAATGCTGAACAGAAGTTTGTGTCTTTGTTGTGATTGTGGCATGGAGAGCTGTAGTTTCCATCTTCCAGAGATCTGGCTCTGGAGACAGCGCGTGTGGTTGTAGTTGAGATTGATTTCAAAGGAAAAATGCCAGCAGCAGATGAAAAGGAAAGGTGATGTTTGCTTATCAGCTGCCCTGGCTACACCTGTATAAATGTGATTGCCCTTACATGCAAAAAATAGGAAATGAGTCTGAAACACTGCTTCCCAACTTTTCCCTGAATCGGTCCCCTACTTACATAGGGACCACCTGCCTTAATAGGAGAAAATCCTACTGCCTGTGCCAGCTCTTCCTTTGCAATTTGACCTGACAGGCGAAGCTTAGGGAAAGCAATCGAGTCAGTGGTTTGGGCATCCAAGAGCTAAATTATGTCACAAGCACCGGACTCCTCAAAAGAGGTGAAAGAAACCACAGTCATCTCAGCCCCTTCCACATACTTCAAAGTCCTCACAAAGTGAGACAGCACATGCTGTGGGTGATAAGACTTATGCATGCTGACTGGTATTCCAGTTGCTGGAATGCCAAATACGTGGGATTTGGCTTCTGACCCTGCCTTCCCCTTGCTCTTCTGTAGCCACCTGCCTGTGAAATTGGCCAGAGCTTTCCGGAGTGCAACTGGGAGAACTCTGCCATCAATGTTGGCAGCAGATGTGAATCTTGGGAGTCAGGATGTGAATTTGCCCTTTGTCAAATTGTCAAATGGTGTGTTCTCCAAATGTGCTAAGTGATTTACATGTGGTGAGATTGGGATCTGTGACCTCGTGGCCCTGGTAGTGCTCTGCAATGCACGCAGGCAAACAAAGCAGTTTTAAGGATATCTGCTTTAGTTTGCCAACTAAACACTAGTTTAGTGGTCATGAACTCATAGTTGTGTAAAGCATTTTTTATTGGGCAGTTGACAGGAGGAGACTGGTCAAAGGGGCATTGTGAGTCATCTTTCGGTGACATCAGAACCTGCTTTCTACATGTGAAAGCTGGAGGTCAGGAGTCTTCCTGCTTTCAAGATAGCAGTAGGTTTTGGTTTACAAAACAGCGTCTCTGGGATACGAATGAGGCATTTGACAGCCTTGATAGAGAAGTTGTTTGGGAATCACAGAATCATCTAGGTTGGAAGAGACCTCCAAGATCACCTAGTCTAACCTCTGACCTAACACTAACAAGTCCTCCATTAAACCATATCACTAAGCTCAACATCTAAACGTCTCTTAAAGACCTCCAGGGATGGTGACTCAACCACTTCCCTGGGCAGCCCACTCCAATGCCTAACAACCCTTTCAGTAAAGAATTTTTTCCTAATATCCAACCTAAACCTCCCCTAGTGCAACTTTAGCCCATTCCCCCTCATCCTGTCACCAGGCACGTGGGAGAATAGACCAACCCCTACCTCACTACAGCCTTCTTTAAGGTATCTATAGAGAGCAATAAGATCTCCCCTGAGCCTCTTCTTCTCCAGGCTAATGTTTTTCTCCAGATCATTTCCATGACCAAAAAGCCCTACTTTGTCTCAAGTAATCGTTTTGTTAAGAACTGATATTTTTCAGAGACTTATTAGCAGTTTTAAAAACTTTCCTTTTTAAATTGAAAGGACCAATTTTGGTATTTTTGGTTGAAAAATACTGGGTCACAATTACCTTCATTTTGACATGTGAGACACATGACCTTATTATAAGACCCTGAAACAAAATAAAAAATCTAAATATCTTGTGCTCAAAGCTTAAATAAACACAATGTGGGGAAGAAGGGTTATATTTTTCTCAGACTTTCATTTTTTCTTTAGGAAAAAAATGTTTTTCTTCTCAATAATTCTTTTGAAGCCTCATATATTTCCCTCATGTAGGAGGACTTTCTCTAGTCCAGTTTACTATGGATTCAGTAGTAAAACTGTCTTCCACAACAGAACCTTAAAAATACTGCTCCAGGTGAGAAGGAAACCTGAGCCCGTCAGCCTTTCCATGGAATTACTCAAGCCAGAGGCTTTTTCTACATGATATAGGTATCTACTTTCTCTTTGAAGCTTTCTGGAAAGCACTCTGTAAGAGAAATTGATGGTGCCTCTAAACAGAGGGGTACGGAGACATGAGGTCTGTGTGGTGGTAGGCGTGAAGAGTGACGTGAAACAACTGGGGGCGTTTCCCCACCACTGCAAAACGTGTGCCAGTAGGGTTGTGTATCTCTAAGATCTCTTGTGATGGATATAAGGCTTTTTAAGCAGGCTGTATTGCCAGCAGTGTCAAATCTGCAGGTTTTCCATCAGTCCAGGGTCACCAAGTGAGATTGAAATCATTCACGATCCCTGCCTGCTCTCTGTCCCACAGCTACCTGTTATGCGGGGTGGGCTGGAGTATTGCTGGCACCGGTGTGAGAGGGGCTTTGAATGACTCTGAGATCATGGTGGTGATGACTTGTGGATGGGGAGGGAAGCAGTGGAGGCTGACCTGCTCCTCTGCTCTTCCATCTTCTGCAGGGCTTTATTTCAAGAGCTCTCCTCTGTCCCTTTGCTTTGGTGCTTTATTCCCCTCCTGTTCCCTCCTTCAGAGTCTTATCCTTCCCACTTTTCTCTCCCTTATTTTTTTTCTGCTTTTGTTTTCAGTGCCAGTAGTTCAGTGAGATCAGTCTCAAAGCTTAAAACTTGTGAAAAGAGCCTGAGAGCTTTTTTTATTTGTTCCCTGTCAAAGCTCTTAGATTTCCAACTTAAGCTTTTGGAGGGGTATCTCAGAGGTGAAGACAACAGCAGGACTTGTGGGGACATCCCAGAGGGTTTGTTCTGGGAACATAATGCAGGCTGTATTGAAAGAGGCTTTGCATAGCAGTGCTCTCAAGCTTTTCCCTTTCTTTTAGAAAGGGTTCTTACCCTCTCACCCTTTCCTAAACTAAAGGCTGACCAAAGAGGTGCCTTCCAGCATGTCAGCATGCCCACTGCTGGTTGTTGGATTTGTTTGGTAAACCACTTAACTCTGTACAAGTTTTCCCTGCTCCTGAGCTGTTCTGCTCATGTGATAGCTGTTCTTGCCCTTCCTGCTGGGAGGGAGTGTGTTCATCAAGTGGAAAGTGCCAAGGCAGGTTGTGGGAGAGGAAGTGTGTTCCTAACAGGGAGGAAGAAGGCAGGGTGGAGACTCAGGCTTTGTGCAGGGTCCCCTCCTAGAATCATCTCCTTTCACAGTCCATGCTGCCTCCTGCTTAATTCCAGGAAGTCCTTAACTCTTACCTAGTTTGCTAAGTGTTGCCATCAGTAAGAAAACAGTGTTTAAACCAAGTGCTAGTGTGTCTCCAGAAACTCCGAGGGGATCTTTGGCTTGAATCCAGTGCCACCTGAGGAGCAGAAGATCACCTCCTGAAAGCTGGCCAACCCCAGTGTAGCCCCCCAAGCTAAGCCCAATGAGCAAACTTGTGTGGAATGGCTCCGTGATGCAAAACGTGATGCTTCACGTTGCTTAAACTTGAAAGCTGGAAAATTCAGAGCCAGCACCAAATATTTGTTCTGCTTTCAAAGCTGAGCATCAGGGAGCCACTCCTTAAATAGTGGGTGTCTGTTCTCTGAGTACAGATATGCTTATAGCACAGCTTTTGCCAGTGTTTTCCCTTCCTCATGCTTCCCACATGAATGTGTATGCAGCTTTCTAGCCATCTATTTTTACCCTTTAAATACGGTGTGAGGGGTGTAGCAGCTGTTCCTTCTCTAATACAGGTGGTGATAACATTCTACAAATTGTTTTCAGCCTTAACTGGTAAAGCTTGCCATGCAAGCTCTCATATTTCTTGTCAGAAGCAATAAGTTGGAAACTGTTTTGCATTTGACAAAATACATTAGTCAAAGATGCTTCAGCATATCTGTTACTTTCCTGTAGTACGCAAGTAATAATTCAGTTCTTAAAACGTTACATCTGGATTTGGGAGGTCACCTGAGTTCCCACTGCAGGAATTCAGAGACATGTTGGTGTGAGGTAGCAATGCTAACCTGTACATGAAGTGATAGATAGCATCATGGTGTTCATGTAACTAGAAAGAGCAATTGACTTCAGCCTGGAATTTAGGATGTGGGTCTCTCCAAGTCTACAAGGGTGAAATTTTTTGAAGTTTTAACCAAGTCTTTTACTGAAACTTTTTTAAGCTACTGTGGCTTTGGTTGTGTGTGGAAACCTTATTTCTAACCCTCAAAGGGGACAACATGTAGAGGAAGTCAGAATGGTCAAGACGAAATTGCAAAAGTTTCAACATCAGTTTGAGAAAAATGCATTCTGACTTACCACACCCTTAACTCCATCATGTTTCAGACAGCACCAAGAATTGGAAAATGAAGTCAGGTGTCAAGCCAAAAATAACCAGATTCATCAAATGAGGAAAAGATGAAGGGGTGACTCAAACAGTTGAAAAGCATGTGGTAAGCTGATAAATTCTGGGGTAAATCACAGGAAGGCTGACATGGAGTTGCTTTTAGGGGTTAGAAAGAGGTAATAAAACTAACAGCAATCAATATAGCTTTATGAAAACTGTTTTGTCAAAAAGTCACAGTATAGTACTTTAAGATGCCACCTGATAGGGGTGATGGTTTTGATGTGTACTTAAGCATACATCTATTCAAGTTTGTATAAGGCAAGTGAGTTTTTTCCACAGGATATTCTGAGTAAAAACAAAACTAGAAATATACAAAACTAATTGAAGACATTAAATGAATTGCAATCTTGCTAATTGTCATACTTTTTAAAGCAATTACAGGGAGAAGCAATCAGAAAGGACGTTCCCAACAGATACACCAAAGGGCTTATTCTTGGGCTCAGAGTTGTTCAGTCACTTGGTTTTTGGCTTGAGAGCAAATATTGTATTTCATTAGACAAATTCAATGATGATACAACCATTGAAGTAGTTAAAGGACAATGTCAAGGACAAAGTTGTTCTTCAGGGTCCTCTGGTTCACCTGGTAAACTAATCTTATTGAAATAGTGTTTTTAAATTGCCAATCAAATTCAAGGTATTTACAGACCAAAAATGTACTTTTAGTCATACTCTAAAGATGGGTTTGTGAAATACAATTTCCCTGTGAGTCAACCAGGCTTGTTGTTTTAACAGATAATCAGCTAAGCATGTTCTCCCCATGTGATACAGCACACCTGAAAGCAAATGCTACTGTCTTGGATTAGAGCAGATCGCTGAGTAAAGGTCAAGGAGGTGATATTTCCATGTGTACAGCATTAATGAGACCATTACTGAAATATAGAGTCTGTTTCTGGTGTTTACACACTAAAAGGATGTTGACAGATAGGAAGAGAATGTCCTAGCAGCACAAGCGTGGGTTGAACCATGCTGTCTAAAGAGAGGCAGGAGAAGCGAAGTCTATTTAGTTTCTCAAACAGGAGATCTGACTGTCTTCCACCAATACCTGAAAGCAAAGTTATTTAATAATCAAACTAGCTATGGATACAGCAAGATCTAATGGTTAGATGCTGAAGGTGGACAAATTCAGATTAGAAAACAGGCAGATAAAAATGCCTTTTGCTTTCAGCATCAGCAGCCAACCACTGAACCTGGGATGTTGGGCTTGCTTGTCAAGTGAAGTCTGTGAGCAAGTCCTGAGCCTTTCTGAAGAACATAAGATGCTGGCAAATGAGTTTGTGTGAGGCACAAGTGTTGTGATAAAATACTGTGGCTGATACAGTTCAAGCATCTGAGACGTGAGAGAGCTTACTGGTTTCAGTGGCTCTAGCCATAAACTGATCTTTTTTTTCTTACATAATGTTAACAATTTTAAGTAAAAATAGTCAAGGCCTGGAAACAATCCAGTGTTCAAGTGTTGCAGGCAGTGGTGTAGTGAAACCTGGTTTGACCTGAGCATCTGAGGTGGAAATGGCAGAGCAGGCAGCAAGAGCCATCTTTCATCTTGCAAACTGTGTGTGAAGCTCCTTGGGGACACTGCTCCTAACTACTTGTCTGGTACACCATGTTTAGTTTAGTCTTCCTGCTAACTTGATGGCTTTCAGGATCTAACAATCTTTGTCACCTAAGGAATAATGGTGAAACTCTTTCACTGTAGCTGATCAGCTGAAGACAGCCTTTCAAGAGGGCAGTGAAAGCACAAAGTACTTAATACAATGGAAAATAACAGTATGTCTCTTCTGTGGGTCTATAAAGTACTGATTATTTGTCAACTTACGGTTGGTTTTCAAATTCAGCATGCCATCAGAATATAAATGTTATAGAACACAATATCAGCCAAGCTTGGGGAAAAATATTCAGAACAAAGCATGGGATGAAACTTTGATCTAGTTAGACATTTTAGGGGTGGTAAGGTAGCTTGGTGTATTGCACTCATAGAAGAAAGATGGGAAGAGAAACTCTTCAGAAGAAGTTCTGTGCATAAATACACTAGAGACTGAAAGGTAACCGATATACTGTACATGTGTGTAGAGAAATCTGGAGCAGAACGAACTTCTTGGCCCACAGTGGGATGTGAATCCTAGTTGTGGGCCAGTGACAGTCGGTCATTGACTGAAAGTACTGGCTTGTGCACATGCAAAGCAAGAATAATCTCCAGTCTGAAGCTTTCTTCCTACATAGATGCAGTAGCAAAACAAATGCTAGGTACCTGGCTGCACTGGGATGCAAGAGGTGACATCTATATACTAGGCAGCATCTACAGGCTGAAAAATCAATTCCTTGCTAGCTTAGGAGAATATCCTGTGGGCTGAAAGGAGTGTGGTAGCAGGCATGCTTATCTGAACAGTATGGTTTATATGAAGCAATTGCACTTTGTAGAGTATGTCATGTGGTGGGTATGAAGTAGGAGTAAGGGGCAGGGGTCACTGATCCTCTCTGATAGGGAGAGAGGAGCTGAAAGAGGAGTAGGGGGTCATTACTCAACAGAGATAACTGACTTTCTCATAAACGGCCTGTCCCCCACCACTGCAAAAGTCAGCATGGGAAGTTTATGGAGCTTCTCTGGCATATGTGAACTACAATGACTACAATGGTGCAATATGTGTAAGTATCTATCCTGTATGCAAGTGCTTTGTACCTGAAGCAACCCTGTTAAGGTGTCAATGGCCAGACACAAATGTCGGCAGCACAAATACACTCAAAAAGGCTCTTGATCCCTTTTGAAGGGCCTTCCTATTAATTCCAGCACACACAATACAGGGCAAGTTCTTCTTGCATGGGTAGTGTGTAATATCTCATGCTTGTTCGTGTTTTGACTACTTGGGAGGCTGGGAGAAACTTGACTTTACATCTAGTTTTTACTCAGATTAACCTTTCAGATAGAATAAATCCTGCAAGCAGAAGGACCTCTGATATTAGTATGATGGTGCCTATGCTAGGATCAAAATTTTGATGGGGTGGCATTTTTTGTGTATTCACAGCTATGCTAGTCAAAGTCTAAAGTAAATTTATGTACTGGAGTCCTGCATATCCTTACATAGCAATGACATTGCCCATATATTCGTTCTGCTTTATTGGTCTGATTTTAGAAAAGCTTGTTCTGACAATTTCCTTACTTGCTTGGCTTGGCATTCCCAAGCATCATGTCAGCTTTCCACAGAGGAAAGTTTAGAGCCATCTCATTTAGGTCAGCTAGGGAATTCAGAACACTGCTTGGTTGTGTTGAGCCAGGCCTACATTGCCTCTTTATATTACCACGGCAAGCAGCATGACTCAGGGAGAAGATAGTTTAAGCACTCCATCTAAGTAAAATAAATGGAAACATAGATGGTGAGAGGCAAAAACTTTAACAGCAATAAAAAGAGAGGGAAGGCTGATAGGAGCAGTCAACAATTTCATTTCTAGTTAGTTGGCATATTCACTGAGAGAAAACAGGCAATAATTGGGCATGCAGCATTTCTTCAGACTCACTTGAAAGGCTGTATTTTATTTCAGTTTGCCTCATGAAAGCGATTGCTTCTCTCAGAGACCTGTTCGTCACTTAAATCTTTATACTACTATACCTCTATCGTTATGGCACTGAAAGTCATTTCTGCAGGAAGTGCTGACAGTGGGTGATTCTGGCTTGGGCACTGTTTTATTTGTGGGAGGCAAAGATGCTGAAGACTGAAGGAAACAACTGAAAGGGAGAGTAAGTGAAAGCTTGTTCTAATTTCTAGCCTAAATGTACTACAGCCCAGGATACACCCCTTTTCAGGGTGTGAGAATAATACTGTCATCAGAAGTCAGTTGCTACTTTATGCATGATGTTTCACCACCGAAGGTGTCCATGGGAATCACTCAAACCCTCCTCTGCCCTCCCTCTGCTCAGACCCAGTTGATGGGTGTCTTCTGCAGCAGGTCCTGGCCAGCACAAGCTGGTAGCTGCTGAGGAGAGCAGTCCCACCCTTCCTCCTGCTCCCACCAGTGTTGTCTGGCTGGGAGCAGTTGGCTACTGCACTGCTCTCTGTCCAACATCCCACATGGTTATTTTTAACCCAGATTGGCATCTTGATTCACATCATGTGGCCTCATGCTTTTGCCAGCAGAAACGGACTGTGGAGTTAACCCCAGCTTTGGTGAAAGCAGCCTCCCTGCAGCCCTCATCACCCTGGGTAGCTCATCTCAATTTGCCCTGCAGTGTCCTAGGTGGGGGGCAGTGCCTGGCACAAACACTTCTCTGCCTGTGCTGGAAGCATCTCCCCTGGTAATGTGGAAGGTGGTATTGTTTTCTCCTACTGCTGTGGCACATGAGCATAGGCTCATATTGTCCAGAACAGCATACATAGGCTTGGGACGAGTGAAAAGCTATTGGATCCCACAGCACATACATAACTTTTCAGATCTGCTAGTAGAGTCCAGGTATTTTTCTCTGCTTTCCTCATGCTTTTCATTACGATATTTCACCAAATTTCTTCTTATAGGCTTCAAAACCGTTACACCCATGACAGTCAGGGAAAATAATTTCCCCCAGTAAATAGCTGTTAGCATTGAAGAACTGTGGCAATAAAACTCTAAATGGGAAACTGCACCAGAAGTACACTTCTGCATGGAATTTGAATATTCTAGCTCTGAGTATGACTGCTGACCACAACAGGCTCCAACCACAATCCATCCCCCCTGTGGAAGTCAATAGGGGTAGGATCCATCTCATCCAGCTTTAGAGGTCAGCACTATGTGAGGCAGTATCTGGAGCAGTCAGACAGAGACTCTTTGAAGTCAGGGGAGAGTAAATGTGTTTTGGCACTAATCTGTCTCATCTATTTTAGATTTGTCTGAAGGTGTGGTCTGACTTCTTTTTCTGGACAGCCAATCAGCTGCCAATAATGAGTTCAGATTTGGATATCTACATCTCAAGTCAGCTGATATGTACCTTCAAACTTTCCAGTTACTTCACCTGGCTCTAGACCAGCTCTTGGCAGATCAGCAGTTAGTTCTGAGCACTCATGTAACCACGATGATAACCTTTGAGTTCTTGCTTCGCAAGGTCTTGAATTAAATGGATGTGATGTTAGTGGAGATGTGACCACACATTACTATAGTTTACTTATGTACTTACATGTGTTGTTGCAAGCTGTTCAGTGATGTCTACCAGTGTTTCTATGCCCTTCATGACAAATTACAGTTTACAGTACAAGAATCACAGAATCCTTTATTTGGGAAGGCATCTCCTAAGCTCACCTAGCCAAACCTCCTGCTCAAATCAGGACAAACTGTAGGATCAGACTCACTCAGGGCTCTGTCCATTTGGTCTTAAAAACCTTCAAGGATGGAGACTGTGTGACCTGTCTGGGTGACCTGCTCCACTTCTTGGCTGCTTGGCTGTCCCTGTGGGGAAAATGACTTTCCTCATGTCAAGACAGAACATCCCATCCTCTGTCAGAACACACAACTTTTGTGTCTCATCCTGCCACTATGCATGTTTGTGGAAAAGCCTGGCTCAGTCTTCTTATCTTCTCCTTGTAGGCGCTGTGGGGCTGCTGATAGGTCCCCTGAAAACCATCTCTTCTCTAGGCTGGATGAACCCTGGTCCCTCAGCTTCTCCTTGCAGGGCAAGTGCTCCAGCACCAATCATTGTGGTGGCCCTCTGCTGAGCTCCCTCCAGGCTATCATTGTCTTTCCTGTACTAGGTGGCCCAAAACTGGACACACTGTCTAGATGTGCTCTAATGAGCACAGAGCAAAGGGAAAAAACCACTTCTCCATATATGCTGGCCATGCTCCTGTTGGCACAGCCCAATTGGTTTCCAACTTGCACTGTTTGCTTGGTAGGATTTTGGTGGTAGTCTTGTAGTGATTGAGAGTTGTGGGAAGAATTAGCAGTTCTTGTTATTAGGTATCATTAAGCCATGAATACCTTCAAAGATTAAAAGTCTGTTGGTATTTATTGGGAATATCTCCCTAAAACAAAATGCTCACCAGGATTTATTATTTAGCTTCAAAAAAGTCTGATGTGGAAACTCTTTACAGCTCAAATAAAAAAAAGCTAATTATGTTTTCAGAAATGTTGATGATCTCTTTTTGGCATGAAAGTTGTGAAATGCTGAGGTGCTCAAGCTCGTTATGTGTAGTCTTTTCTTTTTGGCACTCAACAGTGCTGCACATGAACAATGCACCGCTGCCGTTGCATTCAACCTTGTGACTTTCTCGCAAAGTAGAAATGAGTTGTACTTCCTGTTTAAAAGGAAGCAGCTCTTGTGCTGAAACACAGCCACCTCTGGCGTAATTTTAGCTGTCAGGCATCCAGACCCAATTTTGATAATCTACAATCCCCCCAGAATGGGAGAAAGAGGTCCTTCCAGAGGTTCCTTCATTTCATCTTTCATACCTATTTCAGGGTGAGAAGTGGCTTGCCTGTCTTCACTGACCCAAACATCATCTAAACAGTCAGTCCAAGTTATTAGTCTTTAATGGAAACCCAGGGCTAAAATCCTAGCTAAAGCTAAGCCTAGGCATTACCTTTCAAGTGCTTCTGCCCCTAGCTCATTGTTGGGAACTGAGATTCCTTCTAGGTTTTTCTCCAAACTAAAGCCTCCGGGCTATCCCTTATATTGCCTGAAGGATACTTTGGAGACATGGGGATGCTAACGGGGGGGCAAGAAGGCAGTTGTCTGCCTCCTCCTTTAGTCCCCCCTTTGCCAGGACATTTCCCCCCCCATTTAAGTGACTTCATAGTCACTGGGGATGTGAAGAGGGGTTGTACCTAGCATTTCCATTCCTACCACCTCACATCTGTGGATCGTCCTTGCAGTGGGGCAGTAAACACCCCATAGAAAAGAGACCTAACTTATTTCACTAAAGAAAATGCTGCTATTTAGCTACTAGGGTGCTTAAAAATTATTTCAGTAGAAATGGTACTAAAATCTCCCTTATTTCCACAGCCATGTCTTTACTACTCAACTTGGCTACTGTTTTCAGTGATGCAGTCAACACAGCTGAAGTGCAACAGTTTCCTTCAACACCTCTGCAGACATCTAGATGAAACCCAACTGTTAGTGAGTTTTGCTGGGGGATGAAGGATTTGGGGTTTTTGTCTTGTACAGTTCTCAAAAGATAAGCTAAATTCTCACACTGGGGGAAAAAATCACCAGTGTGTGTGCAGCACAAAGCAAAATGATGGCACCCTGGGATATAAAACTGGTGGTTTGTTTCTAGCCTGTGGGAGTTCTGGCTAGGTTGCACCATTCGCAGGTTTAACTAAGAGAGCATTTCAAATAAAGAATCTTTAATGCTGAACAGAAACTTTAGTTGTGTTTTGCTGCATATTGAAAAACTCTCATGCACAACCGGCTCTCAAAAGCAAAAAGCGCTGCGGGCTCCTGTCCCAACAGCCAGCCCCTGCCCCAGTCCCTCCTCAAAGGCGCCACGGTGTTTTGGTTAAAAGAGCCACATGGTAACCTAAGTGAGAGCAAATCTCAATTAAGACTTAGTTTTTAGCCTTCAAACTATCCAATGAGTTAGTCTCGGGGATTAAGGAAAACAAAACCTTACCAATGGCTGGATAAAATTCACATTCCTTTCAACTGTGATCATCCTACATCAAGGAAATGTTGGCAGTCTCCTAAGGTATGCCTGTGAAAGTTGTTATATTGCTTTAAGTATGTTAAGAAAAAGGAACCAAGAGCTATAGCACAAATGTGTTATATAAATCTTCATTGGGATCACTGCTCTTTTTATAAAAATAGATTGATCAATGTTGGGTCTCAGTGGGCAACCTTTAAAAGAGACCACATCAAATGGGGAGGCAAAGCTGTAGGTCTCCACCCCCATGCTGGCTCTTCTCCTCACAAGAGACAGCTATGTCATCTCTAGCCATAAAAGAAATTGAAGAATGTCTGTCTTGCTAAAGACAGAAAAGGAGTCCTTTCCCCCTCTCTGCTGGAGCAAGCCATGTCCCTACAAAGCCATGTCCCAGGCTGCGAAGTGAGCTGCATACCTGAACGGGGGCTTAAGGGGGCAGTAAAACATTCCTCTTACTCTGGGGGAAGGTGTCCTGAGGTAGGAATCATAGCTACATGGCACCTTTATTTAGCTATTTAATTAGTGTGGGAACATTGTAATTTGCTAGCTAGGTCTATCAGCAGCAAATTCTTAATTCTGAAAGAAGGGGAAAGTTTGATGTTCAGAGGGACTTTCCGAAGCACAGTATCTCCTAGGAAACATATGTGGGATACTTCATTTCTAGTGATGCTTCTTACCCTGAGTACTTACACTTAAAAGAGCAGTTCAGCACAACGTTGATGGTGTGCAGTTCATGAGATTGCCCATCCAACATTTGAACCAGGTAAAAATGCACAGATTATTGTGGTAGAAAATCCACTTAGACCTTTTATTCCTTTTTCTTCAACAACGGTTGTTTGTCTGCAGCTTAGAAAATCTTGTTCTTGCTATTTTTAATCAGAAATCTGAGCAGAAATAATCAGTGCTATTGTTACAAAATGGTGTCTTATTTTCAGAAAGCTGTACCAGAGAAACATGAAACAAAATCCTACTGAGGTGTCCTGTGTTGAGTCATTCAGAGATCTGTTTTGGCGAATAAGAGTTCATCAGCTCAGATAGAAATGGCACTTGTGGAACAAGCAATTCATCAGAGGAAGATGAAGTGTTTGTTTTGGATTCATGTCTGTGATGGAGTATGAGAGCAACAAAGACCCTTTGTGCGGTTATCAACCCCATGCTGCTACGTGGCAGCCAGTCACCCAAATCAGATTACTCAAAATGGTTTTGTTGCAGTTGTTTGCTATCAAAAATATTTTCTTCCATTCAAGAGCTTTTTCCAGTGTCTTTCTCAGGGACTCTCTACTTAAGACAAGGCCAGTAAGGTCCCTGTGTGAGTACAGGAAAGCTTCAGGAAAAAGGGTAAAGACTGTCACTGTGGCTGAGTGGCAAAGGGAGGTATAGGGATGCAGACACTTCATGGCTATGTCCTCCCTATAGCCAAGTTCCTGCACTGGGTCATGGTGTGTCTCAAGACTTCGTGTGAAACTTCTGAAGAAATAACATGCTGGTGCATCCCCAGCAGCCAAGCTCTACAAAGTAGCCTCCCTCAACTTATGAATCAGAGTAACTGGGGTCATTTCTTGCTGTTCAGATGATTTTATAAGGTAAGAAAAAAAGTCCTTTTCCCTTCTTTAATTCTCTTCATGACCACATGAAAAAATACCCTCCTTTGATATTTCAGTCCTTACTACTCCTTGTCACCTTCTAGAAAAGCCCTTCAGTCCCCCTCTAGTAGCAAATGACCAGAGGAAGAAAGTCAACATGTTTAGGAGCTACCATGGAGAAGGAGAAAACATCACAGAACACAGACCAGCTCTCGTTTAAGCATCCCTAATAGCCACAAAATCCTCAAGATCTTTTACTGCTCAGTCTGAGCATGTGGATAATGCAGCTGTTTCCATAACAAGTGAGGTCTAGAAACCAAGAGTAGGCTTTCTGTGAAAGATAAGTAGAAGATACAGCAGCAGGCCCTTGTTGGATGCTCTGAGACAGCAAAACCCATAAAGCTCAGGCATGAGATGGGAGGATCTTGATCAGTGTTTGGATGGAGAAAACACATGCACCTGATTTTCCCCAACAAAACTCTCTAGGAGGTGGGTTTCATCTAGGTGTCTGCAGAGGTATTGAAGCAGATGATGTTCAGCTGAGCTGTGATGAGTTTGTCACTTGAGACTTGCTCCTTATATCTGGGAAGATGTCTGCACTGCATCTCAGGAGTTTCTCCAACAAGAATACAGGATGGATCGATTATTGATTATAAGGCACATTGTGAGTACAGCTTTTTTTGGGGGGCCTGCTCTCAAGAGCCATGTAGACACAAACACTGAGCTTTAAATTAGAGGGATTAAAAATTAATTGAAGATCATTATTTTTGCCCTGTCTGAATCTCTAAATCTTCTTGGAATCTGGTTGTTTAGACACCACTGCCTTTTTTTTTTTTTTTTAAACTGCTGACAGAGGAGAATTGTTGGTCTGGTCTTTGGTGGGATGTCAGAGGGTCTGAGAACAGCCAACCACATGCTTCAAACCAAATAATGGCAAATGGAGCCCTTGTTACACGACTCACAGACAAAGAACTGTCTCTGCTTTTCAGTTTGTTTCCCAGATGCTGCTGGAAGTGTTTTAAGTATTTGGTATTCATGATATGCTCTTTGGTTAGTATTTGATTCATTCAGATTGTTTTCCACTGAGTGGCAAGAACAATAGTTTCCAGTTTCAATTCTTGAAAGTACAAATTCAAAATTTCTTTGAAATGCTAATATTTGCTTAAAATATGCTGTTCCTGGTAAAATGCCTGCCACTAGGCTTGTATGGTAGATTGCTTAGAGCATGCTTTGTTCTAAAAGGGCAAATTTAGGTGAGAGAAACGTAACAAGAATGATTTTTTTAAAGAAAAAAAAAACACCAAAAGACACACAAAACAAACAACTACAACAACACCCTAACCTACAACCAAAGATATTTTGAGTAGGCCTCAAATGATAAATTTTATAAAAAGATTATCATTATCAACTAGCCCACCTTGATTACTTGGCACAAGCTTTTTCTAGGTGCAAATAAAGCCCATAGGTATGGATTTAGCAGAACATAGACTAGATGTGTATTTTAGAGCAGTAGGTGTATTAGGGCAGAAATCAGACATATTTTCATATTTTGTTCTTCTCTTGTTTTCTTTTGCTTCTGTTTTGTTCTTCTCTGTTGGACACTGTGCAGATCAAACTGCATTGCATAGTGATAGGAAGATTTGCTTTTGGGGTGGGTAGAACAACTGGCAGAAGGAATCAATAGGGACTGTAAGGAGGGTGAAGGAGAATGCTGTAACTTCCCCAAACTATTTTGCCATTCCTCATCTCCCTTCCCTCTTGAAATACAAGATTCCCCCTTCCCTATTTATGCTCTTCTCTCACCTCTGTCATGGGCTTGAATTTTGAATGTTCATGCTGCAAGATACTGTATCTCACCAGCGTTCAAAGCTTGCTCCCAGCCCATTCATTTATCACCACTATCAGAAGCAGGCAAGTCCTCTAAGCCACAGTGGCCCCTGGCATGGAAGGAGAGTCAAAGCTCTTTCCAAGAGGCAATGTGGCTTGTCTGATGAAACATAAGCTATTATCATCTGCCTTGTTTTGTTTTCCTTAGAAGCAGACAAAAAATCCATATTCTAGACAACTGGCTTCAGTACTATGCCCCCATGTCCATCCTTGGTCGAGCTTGGCCTGCTGTTTATATGATGCTTTTAGCAGAATGGATAACTTTAACTGACCCTGTGAAGCAATATTGCTTCAGAGGAACCCTCAGCACCATGAGCTGAATTTTCTATCTTTCTGTTATTTCTTTGTTTAGTGAGGGCTGTCTGGAGCTGGTAGATACGGACTTCAGAAACCTACAATAAGGTTGCCGAGGGCTGCTTTTCATGAGGCTTGACCACTACACAGGTGTGTCCAGCCTTTGCTCGTCCTCCTGACTGTATTGCAAATCCTGACAGGTTGCAAAAAGAGAAGACAAGGGAACCCTCCAGGGCAGTAGAAGCAATAGTCCCTTTTTAGTAATCATGGGGTGTTGCTTAACTGAATTTAGTCTGCAAGTATTGTTTTTAACTGAAGAAATTATTCCTTGAAATAGAGTGAAAGTGAACAGAACAATTCATTTCTGCTTACAACACACAGTGTTACCCAAGTCATGTCCTATTGTCATATCCTATTGCACCCTGGATGGTGTTTCTGAAAGAGGTTGGACTGTGTGGTGCAGGTCACAATGTAATATTTTCTGAGGATTCATGTTTGGTCTCTGTACAATCACAGATCAGCTGTGAACATCTGCGGAAAGTGAAAGAAAGAGCCATGTACCACTGACACAGCTTTGTAGTCATTATTCAAATAACATTTGCAGATGCTTTTTTTGCTATTTTTTTCTTTAATCAAATCCCACCAGCATTAGAAAACACCTTGCCCAACACCACAGACTAGCAAAGTAGCAATCATGTTATGTTCCTCAGACATTATGAATCACATAAACGAAGGAAAAAAAATCATGATAAAAATTCAACCATGTGAAAAATCTATAGGTTAGAAAGCCTAGAAATGAATAAGAATGATGAAACAGACCTATGTTCAAACCTGTGCTTGCAAAGAATGATCTCTTTTGTCTGCAAAAACTCCATTTTAAAATTATATTTGAGCTTTTTCACATCCCAAACCTTGGTTTAGAGAACTGCCAGTATGTCCAGTATGAAAGAGACTTTTCTTTTTTATTGCTGAATATACAGTAATGAGAAGCTTCCTATCTGATAAATACAATAGATGAGATAATTAAACGCTGATGATCTGTTTGGCAATGCACAGCTTGCGCCAAGTAAGGATGGGCTTTCTCCAGAAGAACTTATAATGTTTTCTCTCAGCAAGTGGCAGGTGGATGAAAAAAATTTTATTTCAGTAAATTTTATTTCAGAAAATATTATTTCAGTAAAACAGACCGTGGTGGTAAAATGACAAATAATCCAGCCTTTAGCAAGCACAGAGCTTTAGCAAGCACATGGTTTGGAAGGGCTGTTCAAAACCCATCAGGCTGATGCATGTCTAAGCTAAGAGAGACCTGACCAGGCTCAAGCTGGGCTTTGGGGTGGCAGCAAAAGGCACAGCCAGGGGGGCACTTACCTAGCCAGAGGTGCTCCCAATTCCCTCTACCGACCCTTCTCACTGTGTTCCTTGAGTCCTCCGTGAGCCCAAGGTTCTCACGTTCAACCACGTTCTCCCAGTGGTTCATCAGGAAGGACTTAGTTGTAAGTCCTACATTTGTTCTCGGGCTGCTCTCTTTCTTGTAAGAGAGAAACCACAAGTGTTTTTCTTCCGGTTTTAGTCATTTCCTTTCAGCTTGGCAAACCTTGTTGTGTTTTTGTTTTGTTTTTTTTTTTTTTTACAAGATCTCTCAGATATTCAGGCTGAGTGCTCCCTTGAATAAGGGAGCCCACAGGGAGTGGTTCCTTTAGGCACCACGTTCAGTGCAGATATCCTGAGTAATAATTTCATTATGATTATTTACTTGGCAGCCCCAATTCCTGACAATATTTCTACCCTTGCTTCAGTGCTAACAATTTTGAACTGCTGGAGAGTCATATTGTAGGCTTCAACCCTGCTGTGCTGCGTGAGGAAGAATGGCCACAGTCTGCCTGGCTCTGCACAGCTCAGTGCCTCCCCAGGCTATAGACAAGGGCAGCAAGAAGTGCCTTGGTGCTTCAGGACCCTCACTCTCATTGTCGCGAATGATGAAGAAGTTGAGAGGCTGAGTTGCTTTAAAAAATAATTAAGGGATAGCAGGAGTATGGTGGACTGAGGCTTCCTTCCCATGCATGGATGGAGGTTTGGCTTGCACCTCATCATCAGCATGGAGATGGGACAAGACCCCATCTAAATCAACAAAGTGGGAAAGCATGATTAGGTGTACACTGACAAAATTCCTATTATTGGTCACAAAGCAAAGAATATCCAACAGAGGAGGGAGCATGAGAGGATGAGGGAAGGCTCACTCCTTCTCTTGCCTCTTTTGAAGTCCTTTCTTCAGTTCTGAGCCCAGTTCATAATCTCCTGTGCCCTTTGAGGCACTGCTGCAGGTGTTTTGGTTGTCTTGACTACAGGCATTAGTAGTTTCTAGAGAAACAACAGTTGTAATGAGATGCTGACAGTAGGCTCTTCAGGGGCTGTTTGCAGGGCCTGAAGTGAACAAGGTGTCAAGAGGAGGCCATGCAGCCATGCTGCCCTTCTAGCAGCCCAGCTGAGCAGGCAGGGGAAAATCTAATTAACTCAGGAGAATGGTGCTAATGTCCGTCATAGGAACAATACTGAGTAACTGAGCACTCTGTATTGAAATTTTGTTCTTTACTAAGGTGTCTCGAAGCTCCCCACGCTGTGATGGAGCATGGATGAAGTGGGGAGAGAAGATGGTGTGGAAAGAGAGAAAGTGTGATGCAGTCAAAAGGCAATTCAATAAATTTGTTGGTCAAGGCAAGCTCCAAAGAGCTCTGTCAGTGAATGGGAAAAATGAGCCAGACCTCTGAGGTCAAAAGAGGTGGGCTGAGGGGGAGTGGGGAGCACCAGGCTCTGACTGGCCACTAGCAAGAAAGCCGGAGTTAGCAAGAAGAGAAAGAGAGGGGGGAGAGAGAGAGGCTCATTCACTGCACTTCAGCTTTTTTGTCTCAGTGCACACCACTTCAGAGTGGGATACTTGCTGGAGTGCTTCTGGTGGAAGAAGTACAGAAGGTAAATTTATTACTTTCTGCATGCCTCGCAAATTCATAGAACCCAGTCAGTCTGTCCCCAACTCTAATTTGCTCTGAAATGGATAAGCAACCACAGCCAATTTATTACCTCACAAAGCAAACACTGTTTATGTTTTGATCTTTATTTAATCTGCTTGTTTGCTAGCCCTAGCCTTTTCCATCCATGACACATTTTTAACATCGTCAAATATTTCTAATCTCCAGACTAGTCAGCTACTCACCTACGTAAACACAGTTGTTAACTCGCTTGTGGAACGTTTTACCAAAGAGCGATGTTTGCATCTGAGATAGGAGGAACCAGACCAAGCCCTGTGGTCACTAATGGCCAGCAGCTTGTCACACCAATATCTTTCCTGAAATCACATTTCCCTCGTGCTTCATAGGCCAAGCTGGCTGCAGCTCCTAGCCCCATCAATGCTAATTACTGAGGTGGCAAAATCAAGACTTCAGGACTTCACAGATGCAGCAGGCCGGCCACCATGTCAGCTCCTACATTTCCAAGCATGACCGCACATACCAAAGTGACTTGCATCTGCTTTAACCTGGCTGTGAAGTGTATTAGCTGAGCTTTCTGGGCCATCTTCCCTGCCACGCTGGGCTGCTGTGGCTGAAACTGAAGCTGTGGCAAGAAAGACTCCTCCAGATTTTGCAGCTTTACCTCCTTGGGTAGTGAATCAGAGCCAGCAGGCATTTCAGCGCCTCTGTGGGCCGTGTTTGGAAAGCCTGATTCCCTTAGAAATGAAACTTCCTTAACGAAAGCAAGAGCCACAGCCATGTATTAGTGCTGCAGGTGCACATTACTTCTAAAAGAACAGGACAGGCAGAAGTCAGAAAATGTCTGGAAACCTTAGAAACCTCAGCCAGTTAGGCTAAGGTCAGACCTGAGTAGGCTGATGTTATTCTGATGAGGCATGTGTATCACTGCTTTAACTCACAAAGTTTTCAGGCCATACTCCAATATATTGGCAAAAGATGCCTCTTTCTGGTGAAAACTGCTCATCCTTTTGTATGCATGTATGAGCATCTCTGTGTTAATCTCTGCTGCCCTGGGAGGACTGCTGTTTTATCTCTGTGTCAGTGGAGATATGAAGCTTTTGGAAGGCCCTCAAAATCTCACCATAGGTTTTTAAATTCTTTACAGTAATTTCAATAGGAAATACCAGATGTGTTCTGTGGATAAATGCTCCCAGGGAAGTCAGCTGATAAATATTACAGTAAATCCGAGGAAGCATATCTGAGGACCCTGCTCCACGCAGAAACGAAAGGTTAACTTTAGATGAGAGGGAAGCACCAAATCTTTTGCTGCAGTGTATTGAGCATATCAAAGTAGTTACTCAGGCCCTCCCATCCCTTTCAAGTCAAGGTCTTCACTCCCAGCTTATCGTTTTCCTCAGCTGGACAGACTGATGTATGTCCAGACTGGCATTCCTCTTCTTCTGGTATGACAGCTGTGCATCTTGCTATTTGGAACGGATATGTAAATCAGCTTCTTCCTTATTCATTAAAGGAATTCATTAAAAAAATTCATTATTCTCAAAAAATTTTTGTTGAATAATAGTTCCAAGTTTACTTGTTCCTGAAAGAAATCTAGCAGGCTTTCCTGACAGCCATTGGGTTGGTGAAAAATGCCAGCAAAGTGTTGCTCAAGAACCAATGGAAAACAGACAATGCCTTTCAGGCCACACCAACATCAGCTGCTACAGTGTTTTGGCGTGCAGAACCCGCTCTTCCCAGGGAGGCTCCTGCTATAAGCACCAGAGGCTTTGCTACTGAATGATTTAGCGTCTGTTCTTTCTTTTGCTCTTTTACAGCCTGCCCTACTGCTGGCAAACATTGTTTCCAGAGGTATTCCACCTTTAGAAGAAATCCTTTTCCTATTCAACATAGGCTCAGTAAGTCCATTTATTCTTCCAACGAGTGGTTTGCACCCCTGCTACATTCATCTGAAATCATTTTTCCAAAGTCTAGGGGCCATCTTTTTATATTTCCCTAAAGATACTTCTCCCCCCAAAAACCTCTTCCAACAGGCCCATGAATCTGTATATATATATGGCTTCCTTTGAGGCAATTAGTGCCTTGTAATGTTTAGACTCGTTGAGATTTTGTCCAAGCTGAGCATCCCTCAAATTCAGCCCCGAGATCTGCCAGTGTGTCTGTGCCCCAGTTCCCTGGGAAAACACTGTTTTATGCAAATCACTTTTACAGCAAGTAGTTGTTACGTGAGATGTGACATGAAACAAATGCTGCACAAAACAATGCAGCCAGCTCATGGGCTTTTGCACTGCGCTCCTTTGACACTTGCTCTGCCTCTGGAGTGCTTTCAGGGGCGTGCCAAGCTGTCTTCTTCACAGCAGCAAAGCAAGCCAGCCTGCACAAAACAGTCCTGAATACTAAACGTATTTTGGTCAGAACCCTCTTAGAGTTTCAGGTGCCTCCTAGCTAAATAAACTTAACAGAGCAAGTCTCTGACTGTGGCTGGTTTGCATTTTTTTTGTTTCCTCCAGGAGATGCTCGGGTATGCATTTACAGTGATGAAGCTTGCAAGCAAGGCAAGTGCCTAGGGAGAGCCAGGGGGGCAGCAAGGGAAGCCTGGCCCCACCAAACACTGCAAAAAAACTGTCCTGATTCATCAAAACAAAAATCTACATTGAAAAGTTCCCAAATGCAGAGATGCTGACACTAGCTACAAGCTGTCTGCCTTGGGTTTCCTTCTCCTTTCAGCACACCAGGTTCATTACCCTGCTGAGAAAGAAGCTGTCCTGACTCAGGCATCAGAAAGTAAAACCCTCCATCCAGTTTCAGCTAGGCTCATGTCAAAATTATGTGAAACAAACCTCTCTGGACTGCTGAGTAAAGCTAGAACAGTCACTCAAAATTGCACTCACTGCATCAGGGGATTGCTGGAAGATTCATGGGCCAGAGGGAGCCTTTTACAGTAAATCCAGTCCCACGCCTGGTTTAACATTGCAGTCTGAAAATGGGTACATTTTAAGGAGTTGTGTGTCTTGCCAGGAAGGCTGCAGCACAAAGCACTTGATATGTTTTTCTGGCAGTGGGAACAGAACGGCCCAGACATCCGCTGGTTTGGGCGATCACTAAAGTGAGAGAAAAGACAACAGTGCCTTCTGGCTGGTTGTTTTTTTTAACAAAATTGAAAATACATGTCCAAGGGACATGTTGGAGGCATGGCTGTGGTGAATGACACACTGCTGGGTTACAGCAAGGTACACCGAGTCCTCTCTGTTGCATCCTCATGCAGTCATGAACAAATGAGAGGGGCTGGGACCAAGGGAGAGGAGGTCTGGCCAGGGACAGCCATTGCAACTGGCCTGGGAGATCTGTTTCAGGTTCACATCCCAGCTTTGGGATGCTAGATATCAGAAGAAATAGTAGGGAAAGGTCACTGTATAGTGGGAAAGCACATTCAGATCCATACTTTATAGTCAGATGTGCTTTAAATCCTTCTTCTTCTGCTTTGTAACTGAAAGCTTCTGAGGCAGGCTTTCTCTCAGGGCAGACAGATTACTGCAGTAAAATTTCCCTGGGTTACTCTGTTTATCTGTGCTAAGGTTGGATTGCTCAACACACACTTAAGTAAATAACAGAAAATCCAAGGACTATCTTTAGCTACTGCGAGTTGTTTTTCCTTAAAATAATGGAGTGTGTAATTGCCATTGGTTGAGCAAGAGTATATTAAATTTTTTCAGTATTTTTGGTGTAGAGGAAAGAGGGAAGAACAGTAGAGGTGACTTGGGGTCAAGGCACTTGTCCTTTTCCTTGAGACCAGGAAAGGTCAGAGCTGCCCTGAAGCAGGGGCCAGCCTGGCCCCAGGGGTGGCCAAGTATAGAGTCAGAGGTGCCTGCATGGCTCTGAATGGAAAGGGGTGAGCAGGGCTGGGGCTGGGGGTGGGGCTCTTCTGCGAAGGAAGTGTCAGATGCTGGCATACATGGGGAAGAAAATGGGGAAAGTATAGATGTAGATAAAATCTCCATTCACATGGAGACCAGCTGTGAAGAAATGGAGAACTTTTGTGAAGGGCTGGAGTATGTGCAAGGGCACTTTCAGCAGTTCTGTGGGTTGCGTGTCTTGCTTGTCTTTGCTGTGTATTACCCTCTTGTTTAAAATTAATGGGAGTTGTATGTGTCTTGTAAATGAACATATAGGATCATTTCCAAACTCTCCATCCATTTATTTCTCTCTGAAGAAGAAACTAATGAGATCTGCAGAAATTGTTCATCATAATTAAACTCCTTGACAAATATTTGGATGTTTTTGTTTAATAAGTTAGTTGTAAATATTTTTGCCATAGCTCAATTGTTACCAGAAATAACTCAGTCCTGAAATTCACTCCCTGATAATATGTGGCATCTTCCTGGAATAACTGCATTCCAGAGGTCACATTCTGTGAATTGCTTTCCTCACTTCACTCACTCACCAAACAGTCTGAAGTATCCTATATGCTTGCTGTTGTGAAACTCAGTAGCCATCTGTATTTAATTGCTTTCAGGGGAAAAAAAAAGCTACATGTAGTGCTTCTGGATCCATGCTTTCCTTCAGAGAATGTATACCTGCAAGTGTTGTCATTATTCACATTTTATGTGCATGTGAAGGATGTCCATATGTTCTGTTCCCAAAAAAACACAGTGGGGTACTGCTATTAATGATCATTCTTTAGTGTCAAGTGATAAAGTTACACTTTGGCAATAGCTTTAGCATTATTGCAATAGTGCTATTTTGTTATAAAGAAAGCAGAAATGTGCATTTGGGCTTCAGTGAGAACAGAGTGCTGTGGTTTTCATGTATGGTATTGTTTTCTGTAATTTAAGAACTTCCAGGCTGGGTAAAAAATCGTCCAAGAGTGTGGAAAGACCACAGAATAAAAAAGGAGAAGTTGTTCCTCAGACCAAACTGCAGTTATTACTGTCCTTGGGTCAGGACCGAGTCGATCAGGAGAAGGATGAGGGGAGAAAAAGGGATGGAAAGGACCCACATGTGGAGGGGTGTTCTTCAGGAGACATATCTAATCTACGAGAACCGTTTCACCTTAGGTCTTCTGCATTGGAGATATTCAAGTTGCTAAAACAAGAGTTTACAGGACTAAGGAGCAGCCCCCCTTTTTGTTGTTTATGCCACCTCATTTCCCATTCACCAGGGAAATAGGCTGATTTCAGGATCAGAACAAAGCAATTATCTCTATTTTCTTCCAGGTGAAAAACAAAAAACCACCAAACAATTCCACAATCATCTATCTTCCTTTTTCTTCAAAGTGTAATTTATCACAACCACGCAAGCAGAAAAAAATTCTCTTTCCAAATGGCCTACATAACATTTTTTTCCCAAGGCTAACAGTAAAACAGTGGTATAATCCTGAACATTTGATGAGTGAATAGGAAGGTGGAGGGTCCCTGTAGAACAGACACAACTTTTTCTTTTTTTTTTTTAGCATTTTGCATGGAAAAACACTGAGTTTGGCAACCTATCAAAAACTGCAGTCTTTTGGCTGAACTATTTGAGTTTGGGAGCATTTGTTTTTTCTTTGCGCAAATGGCAGCACTTTGCTCTCTGTTAGATGTGCTTGGCGAGCAGCTCCATTTCACGAGTCCCCTGGCTTTCCCTAGGAAACCGTTTGCAGTGGAAGAAGGTTTTGCTTCTCCTTGAGCAGCAGCCCACAGGCAGCACACCAGCAGAACCCGGCACCTCCAGCAGCCTCAGCCATGGGATGTATGGGAGGGATGCGTTTTCACATGAGCTTTTGTACCCTTGGCAGTATTTCGAACAGCAAGCAAAGCAGCCCCCAGGAACTACTCAGCTATCAGGGTACCACCATGCTCCTGAGGCTCAGCTTTGCCGTGGCACAACTGTACGTAGCAATTTATTCCTTAATAGCTTCAGGGATTAACCACAGGGAACAGCATCCTCAGTCTGGCATGAAACTTGCCAATATGAGGATAACCACCAACACTTGTTAATCAGTTTGAACCCCTGGGTGGACCCAGAGGAAGGGCAAGGAGAACTTCTATTTAAGGATCCTTTCCAGAAAATGCTGCCTGTGAGGCTGTTCTGTTGTTGTTCGACAACATACCTTGCAAGAGAGAGGGAGTAAAATGTTCTCCAGATGAAGGAAGAGGATTTTCTGTGTTTCAGATTGATTCAGAGAGGCCCCTCACAAATTACTTTATAACAAACTAAAAATAGCTTGCTTCATTAATACCAAGGAAGCACTTCTTTTATGCCAAGACACTATTTTTCATGCCCACTGATTTTAGAAAGCAGATTACAAGTACCTTTATGTCAGGCCCCTTTCTGAGTAAAGAGCATTAGGAAGATCAAGGTTGTTTCATATGTTGCTTGAAGAGCTATCAAACAGCAGTAGTATCAGATAATGTGGATTATCATGCTACTGTTCTCCACAATTTTATGCATTTTCATTACTGGTATAGAAAGTATTCCGCAAGACATCTGAGGCTCGGAAACAGGCATTAATTAAAAAAAATGTGCTGAAGTCTCTGTTTTCCTGAACTGTATCAACAACAATATTCTCCAGCAGGTCAACAGGAACCTCCTCCTCCCCTTGTCCTCCAAGCTGCTGGTGATGAGCAGCGTAATGTTTTCATAATCATCTGATTTACGTAACAACAGATAAACTCAAAATAGAGGGAGAAATTAGGCCATGAAATCCAGTGGCCTTTCCAGTGGCTTTCCACTATCCTGACACGCCTCACCTCAAATCTCCAGCTGCAGCTTTACAATATAAAGCCAATTTTTCCCTGCAGATCAACAATGCCACAAAGACCTGTTGATACAGGTAGAAAGGTAGAAAGGGTGATCTGCCTGCACCTCAGGCACCTCCTGCCCATGGAGGACTTCACCTCAGCCATCAATTTGGCAGTAGAGCTTGACAGTGAGATATCTCAGCCTCAGAAACCTGCCCTGCTCCTCCCAGTGCCTTTTTGGAGCCCATCTGTGAGGGAGCGCTCTGGTTTTCTAGCTTAAGCAACTGCAGGTGGGTTTCATCCTTGAAGGAGATGCAAATGTTCACTTTGAGAAAAGCATTTATTGGGGTGGAAGGAGGGAGGACAATCCCATGCTACAGGACAGGTCACTGACACGTGGCTGCACAGTACTGATAGATGAGGGCTGAGCGTCCCTTTACCCATCTGCTAGCTTCAGCCCAGTTTACCACTGAATAGGATTTCACAGAATCAGAGAATATCCTGAGTTGGAAGGGACCTACGAGGATTGTCGAGTCCAACTCCTGGCTCAACACAGGATCACCCAAAAATCATACCATGTGTCTGAGATCATTGTCCAAACGCTTCTTGAACTCTGACAGGTTCAGTGCTTTGACCACTGCCCTGGGGAGCCTGTCCCTGTGCCCAACCACCCCCTTGGTGAAGAACCTTTTCCTAACATGCAGCCTGAGCTTCCCCTGTCCCAGCTCCATGCCATTCCCTCGGGTCCTGTTGCTGTTCCCAGAGAGCAGAGCTCAGCACCTGCCCCACCACTCTCCTCGCGAGGGAGCTGCAGGCCATCATGAGGCCTCCCCTCAGCCTGCTCTTCTCCGAGACAAACAAACCAAGTGACCTCAGCTACTCCTCATATGTCTTCTACTCTAGACCCTTCACCATCTTTGTAGCCCTGCTTTGGACACTCTCTAGTAGTTTTATGTTCTTCTTATACTGTGGTGCCCAAAACCGCACACAGTACTCAAGGTGAGGCTGCACCAGAGTGGAACAGGACAATCCCTTCCCTCAGCCAGCTAGCAGTGCTGTGCCTGATGCACCCCTGGACATGTCTGGCTCTTCTGGCTGCCAGGGCACACTGCTGGCTCTGAGTACATTGTCCTAATGCTGCTTGAACTGCGGTAGGCTTGGTGCCATGACCACCTCCCTGGGAAGCCTGTCCCAGTGCCCGACCACCCTCTGGGTGCAGAACCTTTCCCTAACCCCCAGCCTGACCCTCCCCCGTCCCAGCTCCATGCCGTTCCCTCGGGTCCTGTCGCTGTCCCCAGAGAGCAGAGCTCAGCGCCTGCCCCTCCGCTCCCCTCCTGAGGGAGCTGCAGGCCGCCATGAGGCTTCCCCTCAGCCTCCTCTGCTCTGGGATAAACAAACCAAGAGACTTCAGCCACTCCTTGTACATCTTGCATAGGCTCTTCAAGGCTCTTGATGAGAGTTACATTATTAATTGCTTCACATAACTCAGCATGGGCACTGGGAAACAAAAGCAAATCCTTCAGAACAGGATAAACCTTGCCAAGCAGCCTGGAATGACTGAAGTCCTCTGCAGTCTCTGCCTGTTGCCTTCCTTCCTTCCATCTCCCTTCTTTCTGTCCTCCTTAGGGACTTGAAGATCACAGACAACTTACCTGAAGTCATTGGGAAGCCTAACTGTTGACCCTGGAGTGGTGGAAAAGGGATACTGCATCATGATGAAGAATATGCCTAGGTTGTGGAAATGTGGGCTAAGGGTTAGGAAGTTATTCAAACAGGCTAGTTCTGTCAAAAATATGGTATTTTAGCTCCTGTCTGGACTGCTGACTCTGGGCTGGTGAACAGGGTTGCATTTATGGGCTATTTTCAGCTGAATCATTAGCTACACACAGAGAAAAACTCTAGTGCTAAACACAGTTGCTGAACCCTCAGCATCCCTTGTCTTATTCATTCCCTTCCCAAACAGAGTCAGTTCCTAGGGGCAAGAGGCACACTACTGCGATCGGTATTTACAGGACATTGTAATATTTCCAGGAGGAGAGCACTCGGAGGCAGGCAGTTCCTGATGTGCATGGATGCACCTGTGTTTCTGTGCGTCTGGCTATGCTGTTCTCCAAAGCAGGAAGATAAGGGTCAGATTATCCTGTGTCTGCCAGCCACAGGCTTCTCAGATCTTTCTCTGAAGCATCTGGTGCTGGCTAGTGTCAGAGACAGGATACTGACCCTTGTGTCTAAGTGAGTCTGGCAATTCCCTTATTTCCAGGCACTGGACAGAAGCAGACTGTTTTCTACTAGAGGGTGGCTCATATTTCTTGCCAACACTGACAGTCAAATGCTGCTTTCACATTCTCTCTTACTCTTAGCATGCAACCTCAGGCTGAAGGTCAGTGGGTAGATCCTGGATGTTCCCATGCAAGGAAAATCAATTTTGATTCACAAAAGACAGAGTGGTCAGTGCAGAAGGTCACGGCATGGTTTCAGTTGCTCTTTGGGTTTAGAAATTTGAACGGGGAGGAGGGAGGGGGACAAACAAGGATGAATTGATGGAGCAGGGCTGTTTGCAGGCTGGCAGAAAAAGAGCATGAGGAGAGGCGTAGACAGAGGGGCCATCTGCACTGGGGATGGACCTATCCCACTGTGCCAGGGCCCCAACTATCCTGAAATTCCATCAGTAACTGTACTTTGGCCTCAGTTCATCCCATTGTGGACATCCCATTGTGAAGTGGGATGTCCACCAAGTTGGGATTTAAGATCTGACCGCACTCTTTTTACTTTATGCAGCAGTTTGATATCAGATATTTTGTTTTGAATGATTAAGGGACACAGACAAGCAGAGAGTGGCCTGATTCCTTGCAGGAGGGTGAATAAAGATGCTTTTGAGCATGTCTCCTGTCAGCACGCAGCATGTGGAGAAGACATCCATCCTCTCCTTCTCCTTTCTATCTTCTTCCCTCCTTGCCTTTCTGCTTGCAGGCACATTGAGTGTAGCCTCTCAGTAATAACTGTGTGTGGTTCTGTTCTTGTACTGTTCAAGTAGTAGCACCAGCCCCACTGCAAACATAGGCCATGTTGCAGCTGTAACATATACGATGGAGCACAGCCGTTCCCCGGGACCAGAGCAGTGTTGTTGTTTTGATCTAGCGACAGATTCCTCTCATGCTGTCCAGTGCTCCATCAAATTCAGCAGGGTTACATCAGCAGCAGAAAATGAATCAGGATCTTAGTTCATGATTTTGCATTCAGTTAATATTTGGTGCTGCTATAAATACATTATTTGGCTGTGATTCTTATTTCCAGATTTTTTTTTAAGCTCAGCTTTGCTTCTTTAGACCAAGAGCAAGGCAGGATAGCTCAGGCAGGGCTTGTTACTCTCCCCAGGCTGCCTGCTGCCTTTCCATGATGGGCAAAAAAAAGCCCAAATGTTCAATTCAACCCAGGGTTGTTTGGAGTTCCCAGGAATTTCACCCCATGACTTTGACCTCTGACAAGAATGCTTAATTATTTCCAGCTCTCAAGCTGGGTCATAAACTGGCCCTTTGAAGAAGTTTCCTGCTATCCATAAAGGAGAGCTCTTGACTCCGGCCAGAGCAGAGTTTTCATTCCTTGAATGGAGGGGCTTCTTGAAACAGTGGAGTCCTGGAGATGGGTGGAAGAGTTCAGCATTTGTTTGGTGTTTTTTTTAGCAGTAGATGAATCATTGTTCCAAAATTCATTCCTCTGTCCAGATTTTTTATCTCCCCATTTTTCCTTTTCTACCACCTCCCCCAGGTTCTGGAATTTGAAATTGCTCAATTATAAAAACAGAATTTGTCTGCATGATCAGAATAAAAACTGTTCCACCTTTTTCTTATCTGCAGGGTTACACCTGAAGACTAACCAATGTTTTATTCATCCACCTACATAAGTTGATTTATGCTCCTGAAGTTTGGGTTGCAGCTTACAAATGTCTCTCTTTTCCTGGCCTGATGTATGGCATGCTTTCAGTATAAGGTAAGAGGATCTTTTCTTGTCACCTTTTCCTCCAATGCTTTCCATGCACTCCAGTTGGTCAGGGGGTTATTTCCCCTTCAATCAAAAAATAATACATAAAAAACATGAGTTATGCCAGACTGTGCAATAAACTGGAAGACAAGACCCCAGCGTGGGACAGGAGTGACTGAAACCATTGGGGCCATGCTTAGCCGGCAGCAAGGTCTGGCAGGGAGCACATCTCTGCCTTCCTACTTCGCAGCTTTACCAGTAATTGCTTCTTTTTCCTCACATGGGAATGTGGTTGGTGGGGACATTCTTTCGAAATGAAAAGGCGGCTCTCAGTACCAAGAAACATTTGCCCATATTTCTAGTGTGATGTGCTGTAAGGAAGCAAAACAGAGCTGAAAAAAAAAAAAAAACAAAAACAAAAAAAAAAAAAAACAAGGATTTTACTGAAATCCCTGTTTTTAGGCTGGCTTCACAGGCCTGGGTAGCCTGCAGCTGGGGCAGGACCAGGATTCAGGTAAAGCCTGTGGGATGCCATCAAGGAGCTGGGGGAGTAGAAATGGAAATACATGCATTAAGGACCATCAGAGGTAGCAGTGCTTGCATTTTTCTGGTCTGTGAAGAACGAACTGGTTTAGGCAGTGATGCTGTTAAGCTGGTCTCAGCTAGCAGGAGGTAGCTGTAAGCATTGTCCGTCATCAAAGATGGGTCCCCCATCTGGGGCCCAGAGCTGGACCCAGGAAATTCCTGCCCGTCCCTACTCGCAAGGCTGCCAGCCTCTGCCGGGCTTATGTGTGGGAATGCAGACATGGAGAGGCAAGGGGAAAAACAAAATAATAACAAATCAGACGGAAAGCTTTGCAGGCCACTAGATCTCATGAAAAGGGCTGCATTTCAAGATAAGTCTGCTTAGCTGTAAGCACAAATGGCATTCTTGTGAGACGGCAGTGAACCTTGGTTTCTGCAAGCAAAACAGTGATCAGTGGCAGTGCTGAAGTCTGTGTCTTGCAGGGTTCATCTTTTTACACTTCTGTCCTTTCAGTGTCCCCTGCCTGTACACAGTGACCTGAAAATGCCTTCTCCCACATTACCCTCACCAGCAGTCTCTGCAGCCAATGGGTTGCATTTTTACATGTCCCTTCCTATAACTCTGCTCTTCCATTCAAGCTTGCAAATAATGGACTTTTTAAATTGCAATTCCATGCTGCCTGAGCCACACCCTCACTTGGAGGCTGCTTTACATCCCTCTAGCAACGCTGAGCTGCTGAACTGCCAGTGCGGTACAGAGGTACATGGATGTTAAAAAAACATCCTCCAATGTCTTTAGAATATTAGAAATGTCTTTAGACTATTAAAACCATCATTTAATGTCTTTATAATATTTTTCTTATCCTAAAGAAGTAGCTAATACTTCTATTTTCTCAGAAGAAAACTCGACCATTTAATGTTCCTACTCCCCATAGTCTACCTTGTATTTTAAATACCACCTTTCAGATCCTTTCTTTCTTCAAAGGAAAGAAGTTTTATGGCATAAATATTTTCCCTGTGAGGTTAGGAAACCAATGTGTTGGACACAATATTTTTAACAGTTATGGTATATTAGGTCATGGTCTTCTGTGGTTAGGTATGACATCAGGCCACCACAGAGCCATACCAGGAGAATCATGGGGCAGAAGCTGTGTTAACCTGATGGCCACCAACACTCAGGGGAGTTTGAAAAAGCCAAAAGCTGGGTACCTTTTGGAATAATGTGTTGTTTCTCTGACAAAGCCAACCTGAGGTTACTTGTAAGCATGCACACTCACAAGATGTTTAGAGGAAGAGATGGGGTGAAGAGCATCACTGTGTGGATATTGCAACTTTAGCAAGAAAATTTGCAAGGCAGGCAGCCAGAGTAAATCCTTGACAATCTGAGAGCTGAAGCTCTGTTTACTGCCTTTCCTAAATGAGAAAGGCAGCCCAAACTGCTAACAGGCCCTGCTCACAATCTGGTCCACTGGACCATCACCTTAGTCATTTTTATTATCTATTCCACTTATCTGTTTTGTTTGTTTGTTTGTTTGTTTGTTTTCTTAATGCAGCGCTTGCAGTTATTGGATCTTTCTGCCAGCATCATGAGGAGGCAGGCCAGAAAAACAACTCAGAAAGTAGACATGCCAGAGAGAGCACCCAAATGCCAGCCGGCACCTGTGAGCTCAGCACAACTGCAGGTGGGCTGGTGGGAACGGACCCAGGCCCAGATGGATATAAGCTGCCTGAGGGGGGTCTCCTTCTGTTATTCATTGCTCTGGAGCAAAGGTTTCTTTAAGGCGTGTAGTGTTTATGTACCCTTAGCAAGGATTCTTCAGTCTCATGTGATGCTGCCTTGTTCTGGGGGGAATGCAGACCTTAGCAGGGTCTGCCCCTCTGGCAAGCATGCAACCATCTGCAGAGCTTTGCATCTGCTACTGAGGAGGAGAAGAGTTGCTGTTTCCGCAGAGCTCAGATCCTCAGGTTGTAGATAATTGGTTTCATTTCTTTATTTTTGCAAATACCTCCATCCATATATGTATATTTATTTATTTATTTATTTATTTATTGTCTGGGAATTGGCTGTTTCTGTTACAGATGCCTAACAAGACTTGTCTGCCTGGAAGGCTTTCTCATTTTTTCTAATTACAGTAATTAGGCTAATGAAAAAATATTTCTTTTACGTGTAAGCTTTATCTCGGCTCAGATTAACTCCCTTGCTTTCCCTGCAGATGGTGAAGTGCTGTTACCACTGCTGCCTTTGTGTGTTGGAGGACAGATGCAACGTGAAATATCTCTTACAAACCTTGGAGAACTCGTATGAATGTGTATTTATGTTTGCATGCATGAAAGGAGCACCCTCAAACTATAAAGTAATCTTGCTTTCAGCATTTCTCAGTCCTTGAGTCCTCAGCTTGATACACTAAATAATGTCCTATTAGCGTGGACTTGCATTTGAGCATGTAATAAAGTGCCACCAAATGCTGATACCACTGGTTCTTACATGTTTCTCAGATTAGATTTATCAATTAAACAGATACAGTTTTTCTTCTCCAAATGGAAAGAGTCTTAAGATTCAGATGCATTTCATACACTGGAGTTATGAACCCCGGCTATTCCTACTCCATACTCTGCTGCCACTACTGCTCCTGTCCCTGGTAATGGCAGAGATCTCTGTAGAAATAGTGTAAAGAGTATGTAGAAATAATGAATTATAAGCTCATGAGTACTTGTTCCCGATGTGCAGCTGAGACTGAAAAAAATAAAAGTTATTCATATAATTTCATGTGATCACTCAGGCCATTCAAACTTAACCAGTCTGGCTAGCATTTTGAATACAGACTATTCGTAGCAACATGCCTACAAAGGATACACAGCTCAGGGATTCATGTTAAAAATTTTTAGGGAAAGCATTCTGAAAGAAGAACTTGCTTAAACAGATTGTATTTCAGCTGTTCACAGACAATCTACAAACAGTAGGAGAACATGCTTATGGAGTGCAGTCTGTGGAATTGTAGCAGCTATTAGGTCAAGTCTAAGCAAGTGCCTTAGATTTTGATTTCCTCCTCCTGCTGTTGTCGCTTCTGAATTACTTGCACAAAAGCACCAACCAAATCAGATTTCACACAAAGGGCTTCTTATCAGTCCCTTCCGTGTTACACAGGGAGATGGAAGAGAAGATATTTCTGATGACATTTAAAGTTATTCTATTTCTAGATTGTTCAACAGATTCACTACTGCACAGGGAAGGAAATCAGCTCTTTTAACTCTGCCCATGGGACAAATCCCCGGGAGTCAAATCACCCACTTTGCTCACAGTGAGTCTTTGCTCTCTGCTTTTGATTTCGTACACAACTTGACACAAGCTTGCCAGGCGAATGTTATTCTTTTTAGCTTGCTTTAATGTGCTCATGGATTTTTCTTTTTTCTTTTCTCTTCTTTTGTTAGCTGGTTTTGTTTTGCGCTGGGGTTTTGTGGACTCTCACAGTCAAGACCTCTGAGATAGTTCTAAAGTCCTGCATTACTTGCTGCTCTCCTGAGTTCAGTGATACAGGGGCAAATAGGGGTTTGAAGGAGGTGTGAGGCTCAAAAAAAAAAAAAAAAACAATCCCATTTTCTTATCAAAATGACAGAAATACACTAGGTTATACTCCCAGGAATGTCCTTGAGTGATGCACCAAATGCTGGAATCCAGTGGTTTGCTCCCAGGTTTTTAAGGTGCTTTCCTGAGAGGGGCTGAGGAGCAAGCCCTGGGAGCCCTATATCTTGCTGCCCATACCTCATGTGCTGTGCAGCCACCTCAGCTCCCCTGGGGTAGCCTTCAGCATGAAGCTGCCTCATGAACACCTCAAAGCTCTGTCATGCTGCGTCTGTGCTTCATTTATGACAGCCCCCATCTTGTGGAGCAGCAGGAGGAGGCCTGTGAGGAACGCATGCATCATTAGCCCCTCCAACAAGTGCAAGATACTCAGTTTGCTTGGTGTTGAGTTGGGCTGGACTGTACTTTGAAGCTCTCAAGGACAGGGAAATGCTACTCCCTTGCCTTGGGTTATTGCAAAACAGCTTTTAATGGTTGACAAGTATTTATGAGAAAGTAAATAAGGAACTCTCTGGCTTTTCAGGGGAATATGTAGCGTGCCTTTTTGAAACCACCAAGTAACAATTATGCCCGTGGTTTTGCAAAGAAAACCTTCACTAGGCACTGAAGAGAGGGACATGGTTTTGTGGGCCAGCAGGATACAGCTTTCCTTGCAGCAGCACAGGCAACGAGGCTGCGTTGCCTGTTATCTGCAGATGTCATGAATTGCATGGCCCCAGGATGGCCTGAAGAAAGAACACGTCCCAGTTGCAGCAGAAGTTTTGGAATTTAGTGGAGTGATAAGGCTCCTTGTTAATTTAGCAGCAAAATCCTCTCCCTCCTGTGCTCTGTGACAAAGGCAGAGAATAAATATTATGGGCTGGAAGCTCTGCAAAAGGAGGCCTGGTTTTGCAGGCCCTGTTTTCAGGCCCCTAACAAGGGTTTGCTTCAAGCTGTAAAAAGTCCAAACACTCCTTGTTTAACCTCTTCTGTCAGTCTTCTGATGCCTCCAGCTGCTCTGTTCATGCCCTTCCCCAGACAAAATGGAGCCAGGTGGAGAGAAAGCAAGGCTGTAGGCCCAGAGACTCCCTCCTCCCTCTTACAGGGCTTGGAGAGCACAGAAAATGTCAGAGAAAAGCAGGAGTTTCTCTTCCTTGGGCTGTTTTTCACCCTTTTGGTATGTACTTACCCCAAAGTTTGATGATTGTTAATGTCAGTGTTCCTATGCTGGGGGTTTTACTTTCATAGTAGGAGGTTAAAGTTTCAGCTTCTGATGGATGTAACTTTTCGTAACGATCAATAAAAGCAATGATTGAAGGTGGAGTCCTTGAACTCTAAATTGGCTAAGATCCAACTATTACATCTGCTTGCATTGGTGTGCTACAGCTTATAATAAACCTAATCTCTGATTACAGACAGAGATTAGACAAGTGGTGCTGAGACTACTGAGTCATGTGATAATGGCCATAGGGAAGAGTATCAGTGTTTTGTTGCTAGGATGATGCCCCTCTTCTGGAGGAGGAAACATTTTTTCTTTCCTGATGCTGACAACTTTTTGTGGAAGGACAGCCAGTCTTCCTCACTGGAGAAATGTGTCTGTCACTGTGTAAAACCAGTGTGTCTCCTACTTCATGCAACAAACAGTATATAAAAGACCACTCATTTGAATGCCAGACAAATATGCTAACCCCTTGCAGCTGGGTTGTGATGAGAAGGATTGTGCTTGTTATTTTTTCAGACAATGCTTGGGCAGTTCTGGGTACACAAAATGTATGGAGTCCATAAGACTTCTGCTCTCCTCCCTTGCTTGTGAGGAGGGTGGACTTTGTGTTGTGAAAGACATGTTTTTACACTGTAAACTAGCTGTGGTGCTGCTGCATCACCAAGGCTTAGGAAAACAAGTTTATTTTGCTCTTTTTGATGGTGCTTAATTGAGAGGGGCTCATGGACCTTGTTTTTCATTCCAAGAAAACCTGCTTCTATTCTTGTAGTGGAAGGAACTACATAATGTACCTAATGCTGAGCTAGCTGTTGTATTGCCAGATACTGCTTCTCAGGAAAGTCACACTAAAACCATTATAAGACTTGTGGCCAAGCCAGGACTTCTACTAGAGCAGGACAGTGGGCCTCTTCCACTTGTATAACCAGTGCTTGACAGGCAACTTGTTTTCTGTGGTATGAGTCTGGGCTGGAACAGATGGAAACAGTAAACTAAAACAGACAACTCTTGGGATGATGTGGTGACAGTTCTGTGAATTAGCACCTGTTGCAGTACCAAGTAAGTTTGTGGGATGTTCACCTCTTCACCTCTCTAGCATTTTGCCTGGTCACACTTTTATCCCTCTTCCTCAGTGACAGGCATCTTGGAGGACACTGCCCCAGAGAAGAGGAGTTGCTGGCTGGTCATGATGCACCGCCTGGGATATTTTATTCTCTGCAGCTGAGGTTGTGGTAATTTGTCCTGTCCCTGCTCCTGCCTTCTCCCCCACAGCACTGTTGCATGCTGTTGTACTCCCATCACCCTGTAAACTCACAACAAAGCCTTTCACTGGGGAATGGTCTTAAAGGGACTCTCCCAGTGTCTCCTTCTGTCTCTGTAAGGTCTCTGTCCTGTGCCAATTCTGTTGTGGGGCTAAGCAGTATGACTGTGTAAATTTGTTTATGGTTGAAATTATGTCCTCATAATCCTGATAGCAGGGACGGTGGGACCATTTAAACATTAACTGTTGTGTGATGGACATAAAGGGTAATTATGGCAGGGTGTGATTGTTTTTGTCTAAACAAACATTCTCTTATGAACTTATATAAAAATATTTGATAAGTGGGAAAAAACCTTAGATTTTAAAAGAATTAAATTAAATTCATAGCACAAATTTGAATTTGGAATGACCCCCTTCCCTGCCCCAACCAGCAAAAGTATCTGCATACTTAAACTAGAAGGTGACTGTCTGGGGATAATGAGATCCTTGTTCCGCTCTTGGTTGCACTTCTGGCTGGCAGGCTGAACTTCTGCAGGCAGCCTCCCTTTTCCCCACTTAAAAAGGGTATAAAATGATATCGACCCAATTGGCAAAGTGCTTTGAGATCTACCTTTGAAAGGACACTGTGGGTGGAGGGGTGAGCTGCCTCAGCAAACCTCGAATGCTGCAGGCTAGCACACTACTTCAGCTTGGAAAGTGTTACGTGACAAATTTGGGCAGGTTTTAGTATTTGTGAATCATTCACAGGGAATTCTTGTCTTCTTACAATTCTTCCCTTATTTGTAGGTATATGCTGGCTGGTTTACTAAATGGGCTGTTCTCAGACTTTGCTACACTTGTTAATCACTTATGTCTCTGTGTGAGTCACACAGCACCAGTTCTTGAACTTCCAAAGAAGATAAGGTAGAAGGAAGCAAAGCCCAGAGCTTGGTGTGGGATATGTTGAGGTGGCAGCTCCACTTCCTTGAGTGACTTGTGGCAGGTCAGAGGCTTGATAACAGCCAAGGACAAAGATGAGCTGTCATCTGGTATGCATATGGAAGCACTCCCACTACAGACACTATTTGGCATACAAGGCCTGGGCTAAGCACTTCATGTGAAAGGTAACTGCATTGGAAGCACACTGAGATCATTTTGTTCATGGTTATTTCCTTGATAAAAAAATCTGCAAACTGTGACAACTCTTCCCCTTAGCAACTTTCCTTTTCTCCCACAGCTCCTATTGTATGAATATTCTTATTCTGTGTCCTGATAAAAATGTGTAAGTCCACTATAAGGTCTCCCTGGGGCCTTCTCTTCTCCAGGCTGAACAACCCCAACTCCCTCAGCCTGTCCTCTGTAGGAGAGGTGCTCCAGCCCTCTGATCATCCTCGTGGCCCTCCTCTGGACCTGCTCTAACAGCTCCATGCCCCTGTGCTGGAGGCCCCAGAGCTGAACACAGGTGTACAGGTGGGGTCTCACGAGAGCAGAGCAGAGGGGGAGAATCACCTCCCTTGCCCTGCTGGTCACGCTGCTGTTGATGCAGCCCAGGACATGAGTGGCTTTCTGGGCTGCAAGCGCACAGCGACCCCTTTGAAATGTGAGGTTGAAAGCTGTTGGGGAAGATCAGAAGGAAAGTGGGACTTGGAATTCATGGAGAGGTGCTTAAGTTCATTGAACAAAGGTATTGGACTGAGATATAGAAAGCATGTGAGAAGAAAGGCAGAAATGTGGCAAAAAGAGTCAACAAGCATTTAAGGAATGGAGTGTGGGAAAGAAGTTTGTATTTCTCTTCCCTCTCCCAAGAAATCACAATCTGTTCATTAAAGAAATGGCAGAAGCTTGAAAGCTAAGAACTCCAAGGTTGAGATGCTTGTTTTAATTTGAGCCTTTTTGGATATAAATAACCTGAAATAGTTCTTAATTGTACACTAGGTGTGATAATGCAGTGAACAGCTTCTGCTAATTGAATGAGGAAAGCACCTTCTAGGAGGGGAAACAAGATACAAGTCTATGATGCAAATCTAGGAGGAGAATCATAATCATGGTTATGATTCCTAATTTATTGCTCACAGGGTATGTGCATGTATTTCTTTTATTCTACATTCACAGAATGTATGAGGCAGACTCCTATCATCCTGCTTTGCTATTGGTTGTAAATTGATGTTGGGTTGATACACCTGAAATGACTGCATTTTAATACCTTCTCTCTCTATTTTGGCCAGTCTTCCTTCGCCTCCCTATCCAAACTGACCTGCTGTTTTTGAGCAGCTAATGTGGGAGAAAGGAAACTTCTGTGTCAGTTTTGCACAGCAAAACTCCTGTTGACTTCAGTAGAAGAAAGATCAGTCTGCAGCCCTTCTCTCTTGTTTTGTTGTTTTCTCTCTCTCTCTCTCTTTTTTTTTTTTTTTGGCCAAAGTGCAACAACATGCTGTGTACATGAATCTATTGCATTCAATAAGACAAACAGAGAACATTACAGCATTCCTATGGCCTTTTTAATATTCAGGAGGTATCTGTGTTTGATGTGGTGGGCACATTGTGCCTGATTTGTTACACCTGTTTGTTTCTCAGTTGAAACCCACTGGTGCAAAACTGCAGCCCATTGTGTTAAGCAGACTGGTCTCCTGGCAGGTTCATTGTGAGTAAATGATATGCCTCTGGCTGAGTAAGACCTTGATGAACTTGTATCAAAGGACTTCCAGAACTCATTTTAGGAGCATTATGTGAATTATATGGAGCAGGTGTGAGTGCCAGAGGAAGGTGGAGGTTGGTGTCACACTTCACAGCTGAAAGCCACCCACAATCAAGGTTGCTTTTCATGTGCTTGGCCAGTATGAACTCTGCTGGAAACAGAAGGCCCTCTGAGGCTATGGTAAGCCTGAAGGGACAAGGCAGGCTTTTGAGGGAGGAAATCAAAAAACATTGGAAAAATTCCTGCTTTAAATCAAGGTAACTTTTAATGGCTTATAAGTTAAGACTAGACTGAAGAAAAAACATCATGGTTTACAGAAGTCCTCTCCCTTGCCTTCAAAGTAAGCACAAGGCTTTCCAGATCAAACCAGTTGCATGACTCTACTGCAGCTGAACAGAAGAAAGGCTTTGTAGAGGAAGCTGGTTACAGTCCTGGCACTGTGGTGCTACCTTCTCTTAGGAGGGGGTACTTGGCTTCAAGTCAGATTGTGCTGTGCTACAGGTGGTGAGAGAGAGTCCTATAGGAAAGAAACCAGCTACCCTGACTGGGAAACAGTATGATGAGGTGTGTGCCCCCTGTTTGGCCCTGGAGAAATGACAATGTTTGGATTTGTATCCTTTTGTGTTATAGGTGTTGGGTTAGAGCTGCCCAATGCCTAGTCTCTCTCCTCTTGGAGACATAACACTAGTGATGCCCTAAGGACACCTACAGAATGTCTTTAAGGGACAGCCTGCAGCTTCCTTTCCAGCAAAGGTCATGGGCCACTACAACTAACAGAGCTTTTGTAGGTAGGGGGGAAGAGGAGTTCATGGAAATTCTTGTTTGCAAAGCAATTTTGTCTGGCTCCTAGTGGTTAGGTATTGAACACAGACAATAAAGTGAAGTGGCAAGTTATTCTTGCCACTCTGTATACTGAGGCACAAATGACTTAATTGTTTATCTTCTAAAATGCTCCTGTGTATCCAGTGTTAGATGCTGCAGAAGGCACCAAAGCCTATAGTAGAAATCCCAGTACACTCAGTAGAGACTGTATCTCTAGTCCAGTGTGGAGGAAAAAAAAAAAAAAAAACAACAACAAATCATGAAGTGACAGAACTTTGGGCACCCATTCTCTATGAGATGCTCATGTTAAATATTTGGGTTTTGTGTTGCTGTTGTTGTTATTTTGTTTGTTTGTTTTTTAAAGTGGGTTAGCTCTCCTGTGTTGATCCTCCCTTGAGGAAGGGAAGCCTTCCATCTGCAAAACACAGCCATGGAAGACTTCTCCGTGGTAGTCCCATTAAACTAAAATAGGGGGCACTTCACCATGAAAATGCTGTACCTGCAGGTGGAAGTTTCGTTCGTTAAATCTATCCAGTTCCAGCATATTTTTTAAGGTGTGCAGTCAGGAATACGTATTCCTGTAGTGGTTCTAACAATGTTTTGTTTTCAGCAATTGGGATTGTGGGGAACAAAAAACAGTAGTGGGAATATCAATTAGTAAGAGTGTCAAAAGAAGTCTGAGAGACTGCCACTCAAAGCAGACTTCCTTCAAAGCTAGAAAAGCGAGATAATTTCTTCACTATGTTGGGACAATCTGAAAAACTTTGTAAGCTTCTCTACATGTTTCCAATTATTTAAAAAATTGGGGAAGATGGATTATAGAGTTACCCAATATCAGCATCTCTTACATAATTCTAAGGCAGCAAAGTTACAAAATTCAGAGGCTGTTTGATTTTATTTTTCATAGATGATTTTAAATAGCACAGTTTGTAATCACAGTCACTACTTATAAAGAAGAAAAATGCTTTCTGCCAGTTCTTAAAGGTTATGTTTGCAGAAGTGACCTTAGTTAGGGATTTGCATTTCAAAGCTGTAATCTTCTGAAGTCATGTTCCTAGGAGAGTTATGCTCTGTTGGTGTGAACTGTGACACCTACATGCACAGCATCACGTGCAACAGTTACTGTTTGAACAAAGCCTTCTGGCTAGATTCAAACTTCTCATAATTAGAATGTCATTTTAAAAAAAGATATTTTTTTCCCAGTTTCTCAAAGCTAGCAAACCCCCCTGCAGGCCCCCATCCTTATTGCTTAAATGATGCAAGAGAAGATCTCGGGTAATACATTAACATCTGCAAACTAGAGTTAATTAGTTCTCACAATATGCTTTTGAGAAATAATCTCCTCTACCAGTTCTTAGTGAGCAGGGCTATGGATAACGTCTGCTACTAGTGGGATGAGTGGGGCTAGCTCATGATCAAGGAGTACACAGGCAGCAGAATAGTAAAGAAGCAGAGCTGGGTTAACCTGCTTCCTCTCTCTGTAGTCTTGACTTGGCAGCTTGCTTTACGTTTTGACTCGAGTCCATTGTGCCATGCATTATCATCTTACTTATTCTGTACAGGCTGGTAATAGTGAAGAACATGCTTAGTTCTATGTTTAAAATCCTCCTAACAGAGCTAATTTTAAAGAACACAATGCGCTCCAGTCAACAAACAAGCAAAACAGAAGGGGTATTAGGTAGCCAAGTTACAGCCAAGAACAGGTATTACTTAGTGCTTGGGATGGTAAGAATGATGACTAATTCTCCCGGTATTAAGGAGTTGAGGACAGGGCAGCAGAAAGGATTTTAGACTGCTCTACGAAAGTGGTGAAAGCTAATGTTTACTAGGCTGGCATTTGCCATCCAAATGATCTACACAGGACTCATAAGACCATAGGTGACTGCAAAGGACACTTTCAAGGTAAACACCTGAGCGAGGGTTAGGTGTACAGAAGTGAAGACAATAGGTTCTCCTTCATTTTTCCTTCTCCAGAAAAGTGTATGTGTGATGTGCCACTTCTACTGTCAAATGGGCTTTGTATTTGCTTGCGCTACTTTGTAGTACCCCATCTCTCCCACCAGTGTCCTCCTAAGTGAATGCTTTTCACTGTGCAATCCTACTTTGGTGGCAGGAGTAAGAACAGGGAATGAGGAGTGTCAGGGAAAACTTTCCCGAAGCAGTCTGCTGCATTCTGAACTTCTTCTAATCTCATGGTGGCCTTGTTACTTCCTTGCTTCTACTCCCTTTAAGTGTTGACTGATGCTTTCCATGATGGAAATCGCAGATGGAGGTTGATTTAACACCCCCTCCCTCCTGCCTCCACCCATGGTTTATGGTTACTTTAGGTCAGGCTGGTTTGCCTCTTTTAATGTAACAGGTGGCAGGTGCTGATGGCCTGGAATAACAAAGTGTGATGTAGTTTTAAACATGACTTAGTTCTTCTAGCTATTTCTTAGATTAGCAAAGTGCATTCCCTTTTGCATCAACCTAAAAATAGTTGAAAACTGCAGTTAAAAATATCCACTAACCAGAAACTAAGCCCAGAAAAACTAAAAATGGCAATGTGATGCTTTTAATCTTTATCCTCAAATAAGCTTATGTTTTGGCTGGATGTTTTAGATGTGTTTCAATTCCTCCTCTGGAGCAGATATCATGGGTTCTGCTCCCCCTAAATCCTATTTTGAAAGTAGCTGTGGTGGGGTTACTTTTCCAAACCACTTTGAATTCAGCTGGATTAAAGCAGTGAAAAAATATAGCATAATTGTTTGCTAGGAGTATGGCAATTTGTGACGTAGTATAGCAGAAATGTGTGCTGAAATGCCCAATAGCTTCTGCATCATCCAGAAATTATCCTGGTACAGTAGAATAAACCTGTTAATGAAGTAACCCTAAAAAAAATTCCTACTTTTCAGCTGATCAGCATGAGAGGTTCCCTACAAAATGCATGTGCAGAAAATGACATTTTGTACTTAATGTTAGCTGACCCTTCTCTCTCTTCATCAGTGAAGTTTCTTTCGGTATGTACAACTATAATCCCCTTCTTTATAACTGCCTTGTTTGGCTTTCTTGTGTTTATCTGAAGTATGTCATTTATTGGCAAGAATGGTCTAAGGAGACTACTGACCTCTTGCTCCTGTGACTGCTGCCGTATGCCGACCTGTCAGCTCTGTCCATGCAACCATCTGTGGTGAGGCAAGCTGAATGCTTTCCCCTGCCAAAGGACATGGAAGGCTACTGAGCACCTCTGTGTGCACCAGCCACATGCTATGCTGAAGAGCTTGACAGGCTTTTCTGGATGCAGCCATGCAAAATAGGCAGTAACATTTGTATTCAAAAAACTTGAAAGCACCTCAAAGGCAGCCTCCAAAAGAAGTGTTAAGGAGGGCATCAAGCTCTGATTTCTGCTTATAGCTGGATCGTGCATTTCACAATGATCACTTTACTTCCCAGAACACATTCCAGGAGACTATTCTGGTCTTGCCTACCACATTTTCAGAAGTGCAAAATGGTGCATTGGAGCATCCCATTTCTCCTTTTCCTGCCTTCCCAATAAGATCCCCTGTGAATTGTGCTTGCCCCTTCTCTTCCCCTTTTCAAGAGGTTGAAATTGTGTTGCACTGAGTTCTGTAAAGAAGTTCGTACATATAGGCAATGTTCAGCAAATTTCAGTTGTCCTGCAGGAAGAAAACCTGCCTGACTGTCCTTATTTCCTAGCTTCTATGCAAAGAGTAGTCTTTTAACATTTCAATGAGTTTTTCATACTTACTGTGTTGATTAAAAGACAGTTGTTTACTAATGTTCTAATTGTTTTGAAGTATAAATCTTTGGGGGAGGGTAATAGTTTCAGATCATACCTTAAGGAACTGTCAAAGAATATGCAGAGTCTTTGATAGCTTCTGGAATAGTGAGAGATATACTTACATTTTAATTAGAGTAAAAATCTACTCCTGAGTAAGAGAGAAAGCTATTTGTGCCCTAAGGAATGGTACCTGACAGAAGTCTGTGTTCAGAGAAAGCAACAGTAAGCAATGCCAGCAATATCCGGTAGATCAAATGTTTCTAGGATCTAGTGTTATTTGTCCGTGAAATCAGATTGAACTGCTGGTTCCCGAGGAACTCATAACATTAGTAATGTTCCTAGATGAAATAATACTTTGCACGCACTCTAAATGCATGTTATGTCTCCATCATCACTATTGTTAGGTATTCTAGGATGTGCTTGTTAATTACAGCTGCATGTATTAGTAGACTCTTAGGCAATGAAGCGTTAATTCTCCGGTATCATTTGCTTTGTCAGACAGAAAGCTAATGCGGAATTAACTATATTACTATCACAGTTTGCCTACTTTACCCAAAGAGATTCTCCTGAACCCAATGCCCTTGTTGTCTTTACTAACTTAATTTAAAAAAGCAAAATATAACTGTCTTTAAGCCAAAGTCTACGCTGATGTATGTAGCATTCCTCTTTCTGACTAGTTATATAGGATGGATAAGGCAGACCATGCATGTTTCTGGACTGACTGTGTACCTCCAACTCAAGATATATATAGCATGCCTTGAAATTTGACCTTTATTTCCAATTCATTTGTGGCATGTGGTTGAGTCAGCAGAGAAGTCAAAATGAGTTGCAGCTGGATGATATGGAGGCTGGAATAAATGGAGTGAATAGTTGTGCCCAGTGCTATAGAAACAGAAAGGAATTCAGAGTAAATTCTGAAAATTGGCATTTAAATTTCAAAAGTTACAGGTTATAGGAACTGACTGGAAAGCAGACTTTTCTTAGGCCTGTAGAATTATTATGTTAATAATATGAAGTATGTTTTGGACTATGGAAAATTTATGAGTGATAATAATTGTGATGTTAATTCTGCAAAGAGCTCATTGTTCATACCTGATACACATCTGGCATCCTTTCAAAGGTAATTTTGTAACTCACCACAGAGATCTGCATGATCCTGAGCCTACTGAAACCAGGACTGATGTAAAACCCAGTAGGCTCTGCAACAGAAAGACATGGAATCAACATGATAAATGGAGCAATTTCAGAAATGTGCTTTTCTTTGGTTCTGTTTTCATGAAGGGTGACATTTCAGCCTTACATAGAGAACCTGACTAAAACCTGGGCAATGTTTATGTACAAATTAAGCTCTCACCCTTTGACTTATTTGGAACTGCTATCAGAATAGTATGGTTTTGGACTAGTCATGCTGGTGCTGAATTTCACCCTTCGGGTTTATATTATCGTACTTCATGTTGCAACAACCAGGTGAAAACTGAGTTTGAATATGACTACACTCTCCAAGTATGCCTCCCTGAAGCAGACCTTTTTGCATTTCTTATCTGGTTACATTTAAAGTTGATGACACTTTTACATAAAATTTATTAGTCCCATAACTGAAAGAAAAGACCCAATTTAGGTGTGTTTTGCAGAAAACAAACACTGCTACTGTGACTCACCCGCCCAGGTGCAGCACATATTATGTTATTCTTGTTGTTGAGCCTCTTCAATTAGCACTCTAGGGGGGAAAAAAAAAAAAAGCTTATATTGAAATGCATGTTTAAGCACTGAGGATTCTAGTCTCTTATTTAATGCCTTGGCAAGGGAACCTCCGCTGGGCATTCTTACTTCAAATATAGTATTACTGTTAATACTAGAGCCCATAACCAGAGTAGAAAGCTGGCCTTCCACCATGCAGATTCTGTATTTCTTTTGGCTTCTTATTGTATTTATGGTTCAGCCCATGAAGATCAGAGCAAGCAGAAATAATGGTGACATTGTAAGCCATCACATTAAACATCAGAATAATTTTCTGCTTAACAACAAGGGCATAAGGATTCACCCCTGTGGAGTGTAGAACTGAAGAGATTATCTGCTCTGCTAAATCCCATCCCCTGCAATCAACTGACCAAACCAAAATGATCTTGCACAGCAGAGCCTACAAAATATCTCCCAGCACCTTTCAGTGCTAGGTCTGTAGTCACAGATGAAACATAACATAATGGGCAGCAGCTGAGGACCTGTTCAATTCCCTCTGTTTGCCTCTCTTTTTTCGTTCTTTTAAGATCTATCTAATATTTTATTCTTACTGAGTCTGGATATGCATAGAAGGGGACTGAACATAAATATTTCTAAATAAAATTCTAAAGCAAAACAATAATATATTCTGTAAAATACTGAACATAAACAGGGCAATATTGGCCTTGATCAAGAAGTCAGAAAGGGATTTAATTATGCTGCTTAATGTTCCTGCTGAATTTTCTAAGTCAGACATCTATATGGTCGTATTAGGTCAACCAAGCCAATATTGTTATTCTAAGTACAGGGTGAAAAAAACTAACTATGACCTGGATTATAAAACATTGACATTAAAGGTCTGTTGCTCCTTGTAAAGAGCATATTTTTGTAATTTAAAGAAATCTGATCTCTTGAAAGCGCCCTGCTGGGCTTGCAGCTGACATCATGTACGTCTGAGTTTTAACAGACTCAACAGGAGTAGTATGATCACTGCAACTTTCAGCTCCCTGTATTTTTGGAAAGGAGCTATGGAAAAGACACTAGGAGCTAAAGATGACAGCTCTCTGGAGACCCTGACTTCACCAGACTCATTAGAAATTAAATTACAAAACTTAGTTATAACTGTAAGTGATCTAGACTTTGTGATTACTTGGTTACCTGTGAAAAATCAGTTATATCTTAGCTGTGGTCAATTAGGATTAGTGTGAAGGGTATGTACCCAGGAACAAGTTATCATGAAGTAAACTAAAATTGTATTCACAGCCTCTAATTTAACCTGCAGTAGGTTAACGCTTTGCATGTGTTCCTACCCAGCTATAAATGCATGGTAGCTTACCTCTCACTAATAAATTCATGGTAAGGCAGGGTAAGAAGACATTGTCTTTACTCTGTAGTGACTAAGTAAAGAGCAGACAACTCTGTAACTGCACCACTGGCATTTTATTGCTGTACTCAGGGATATTGGGAGGGCTAGAAGGATACAAGTGCATGTAATTACCATGTATGCAAACAGAACAATTGTATGCATTGATGAGAATCCTTATCTATAAGGACAGCAGGTAAGTATGCCAGTTGCACTCCATTTGTACATAAAATGTCACCAATGATGTAGTCAGGTATACTTCTGCAAATAAACCTTGAGTCTTGCTCTGAATCAATTCTCCTTTTTTGCATTCTTTTGACAATATTTTGTTTTAATTGTATAATGTGATTTCTGTACTTCTGCCTCCCATCTAAACTGTTCACATCCTCTTGATCATCACAGCTACCATCACAGCCATTACATTTTTTCAGGAAACCCTTCTGGAAAACTACTCTGTTACCTCACAAAAGAGCATTGGATATAATTTACCACTGTGAGGCATCTGATCTTGCTTATGTTATTCACCAATGAGATCTCAGCTTGGTCTGGAAATCTGAATGATGTTCTAAACTAGCACTGATCTCTTCACTTAGTAGTGAATTTCTCTTCTTAGAAATCTCTTCAAAACTGCAAAATCAAAATTATAATGCAATCAGCAAGTCTCTGGCATTAAAAAATAAATAAATAAATAAATCTACTTGCAGAGGTCAAAATAAATGTAATAGAGCCAAAAAGACAGTATGGCCAAAGCAGCATAAAAGATGCTTTAACTTTGCTTTAAATAAGACCCAGTAGTAGTTGCTCTAGACTTCTTCTGCAATGTTTTCAGGTCTTCATGTTTTCAGGTGCAGTTGGAGGGAGCGGGTTGCCTCTAAACATTTAGAAGCAGAAGACCTATAGGTAACAGAGAAGTCCAGAAGGTTCTCTGCATGGTTATGGAGAACTACAGCGCGGAATCTGTCGAAAAGGACAAGCAGTAACACTGAGGTACATCTTCGGTACAGAGCTTAGCCTGAGCAAGCCTTGCAGTTATTAAGTTTCCAGCACTGTGTCACGCATTCTGGAAAGGAGGATGGGTGAAGGTGGTGCAGCTGTAAGTCTTGGGCCACCCTCCAGAACAGCTGTGGCAGGAGGGCTGGTGGATGGAGTTGAATCATTGCACGCTGGTGGCACGGCTTTCTTCAGGTAACATCCTCCAGTTTCTAAGCAGCCTTGGTTTCCTTTGGTAGCTCTGGCTGCAGGAAGGTTGAAGCCACTTACTCCAACTTCCTCCCCAGACAGTCTGTCTGGAAGGCTCTGTGCCAGCATTCATGCTGGCACATGGGTTCTGCCTCTAGTCAGTAGGATTTTGTTATTAATGCATTTGTAAGGATGATACCATTAGTACTTACATTTCTGTCATACTTGTTATGGAAGCTCTATTTGTTTGCTCCTGCACTAAAAAGCAGAAACAGAAAGGGGACTTTTTCTCATGTCATGTAGTAAGAAGTGGAAATGAACACTTAAAAACTTTTCCCTAATGTTCTGTCCCACTGTGCTGCTTTAACCATAGTGGCTGACACGAACAGAGAACTTGGACCAACCTGCATTTCTCCTTGTCTCGCAAACTGACCAAGTTCCACATTCAGCTGTGAGGTTGTCTGTGTACACATGCTGCAAGACCAAACTGTTAGCTAATCCTCTGCTCTGGAATCTGTCTGACAAAGGAGCAGAGTAGTGAGACATTTTCCTTTTGTAATCTGTTTAAGTAAACGAAATTTAATCTGTTCTTGGCCAGTTTTAAAGATCAAATCATGAAAGCCTGGAATAGTCCAGTTGTATACATTTCCCTTGGAAAGTATCTGCTTCAGCTTTCCTCTTGGTTAAGCAGGTCTGAGAACTGCATTAGAGAATAGTTTATTCCCAGCTTTATTTAATATTTTTCAAATGTGCTGTGTTTGTATACATAAAGTCCCACTATCTCAGCTCTCAAAGATTATCTGAGGACAGTGAATGTCTACTGGAAACCAGGCAGATTGTTTTCCTGATGACGTTGTAGGAACAGGAAAGTTTTCTGTGGAAAACAGTTTATTAAATTAGTTGTGTCCCTTTTCCTTTTGTAAGACTATTCTCATTTTTTTTTTTTTATTTTTTCCTTAGTAGTGGATTGTTTAAAAGTGAGTTCATTATTCAGCGCACATTACAAGCAAATGTGTTTAACTTCTGATGTCTTAGGGAAGTTTGTTCACTTTATCATTTCTGTGATGATCACTACCTGCATGCACTAATTCTACTGTACAGTTTCTGTTCCTGAACGTGAGCCAGCAGTGTGCCCAGGTGGCCAAGAAGGCCAACGGCATCCTGGCTTGTAATAGCATAGCCAACAGGACTAGGGAAGTGACCGTCCCTCTGTACTTGGCACTGCTGAGACAGCACCTTGAGTACTGTGTTCAGTTTTGGGCCCCCCACTACAGAGGGGATCTTGAGCTGCTGAAGCGTGTGCAGAGAAGAGCAATGAAGCTGGTGAAGGTACTAGAAAACAAGACTTATGATAAGCAACTGAGGGAACTGGTGTTGTTTAGTCTGGAGAAGAGGAGGCTGAGGGGAGACCTCATCGCGCTCTACAACTACCTGAAAGGAGGTCGCAGCGAGGAGAATGTTGGTCTCCTTTCTCAGGTGACAAGTGATAGGACATAAAGAAATTGTCTCCAGTTGCACCAAGGGAACTTTAGATGTGATATTAGGAAGAATTTCTTCAAGGAAGGTGTGGTTAGGCTTTGGAACAGGCTGCCCAGGGAGGTGGCAGAGTCGCCATCCCTCATAGTATTTTAGAGATGTGTGTATGTGGCGCTTTCAGACGTGATTTAGTGGTGGACTTGCACTGTTAGGTGAATAGTTGGACTTCATGATCTTAAAGGTCTTTTCCAGCCAAAATGATTCTATGATCTTACCAAGCAAGCAGAAGGTGAGGAAAATGTTTCTGAGATGGTCTTTATCATCTTATCAGGACTTGGATTATTTTTAGGGAAGGACCATAACAACTGGGTGCAGTCAAAAGCCAACATCATGTAAACTGGGAGTATTGCCATTGCATTCTTTCTCACTTTGGGTGAGATCTTGCCTTTCCTAGCAGTGATAAGTTTTGTATTTATTTCTTTTGCTGTTGCCATGCAAAGCAAGAATTTAAGATGTACTTGTGTGCAGATATATCTACAGATGTCTTAAAAGACTCTTTACTAGTTTCCTCCCATTCCTACAGGTAAAATAGTTTTCAGATCGCTCAGCTTACTACTCTGGTCTCAGTGTGCAGCTTTGCCAGTGCAGGCTCAGTGGAGGACCTGAGGAAAGAGTATGAGACTGTCATTTCTATTGTCAGTGCAGCCTTAGATGCTTAGTTCATTATGAGACTGCACTTCTATTTAATTAGGCCTTTGGACGGGGAGTCTGGCAGTGAAGACGAGTATATTTGCTTGCAAAATGCCTCTGACTTAAGGCATTTACATGCAAGCAGGTGCAGCCTACTTTCATGCAGTTCAGCCTCCTCTACTACTTGAACTGGGAGTGCAGGAGAATGACATGCAGAAAGCAGAGCTGCTTCTCCCAGCCACAGCCCAATGCAAATGTGGCTTGACTGCTTCCAGGCCCAGGACGGCAAGAGAGTGTTGCACTCTGTGGCCCTCTCAGTTAAAGTCTCCATCACATCGCCAACACTGGTGCTCTGCACAATCAAATTGCATTTTTCCCCTTATCAAAGAAGGAAGGGTTTCCTTACAGCTTTGTGAGGCAGTGCCCAAACATAACGACTAAGGCCATCCTTTGAGTGGGAAAACACACTTTCTGTTCTTGCCCTTTTCCCTGTTCTTAAGACCTCTGAGCATCACAATAGCCCACTTGGAATGGACTAGAATGAGTGCTTCTGAGGATATTAAATACTGGTTCAATCGAGAACTTTACTTTTTATTACTCTTATAATCAGATAGAGCTTACAAATCTAGCAAATCAAATATTTCTGCTACCGGTGATATTAAATTGCATGCAAAGCACTATGGGCAGATAGCCAGAACAATAACAAAGCTGCCTTGAAAGTGTTTATCTTTGGCAATACTTTTTACTTCTCATTGCTGTCTATCTGAATATTGCAGTGAGTTTTTATCTATCAGGGAACTAAACCTCACAGGTAAGGCTTGCTCTCTTTTCCAAATGGAGAAACCAAAAACCAGAGAGGTTACAAATAGAATTTGGAGAGCCCTTTGTGTTTTGAGTACTATCCACACCCCAGGACGCACTGAAGACAAGAGGGCCATTCAGAAAGCATGGTACTGTATAACGTGAGTCTGAACATGTGACTCACCTGTTAACATGGGGTTGGTATCAAAAAATACGCCAAGTCTCTTGATTCTTGGTAATGTTCTTCAGTTAAGCTGCTGTTTTTCTTCCTCTCTTTAAAAGAAATATTATCGAAGAGCCTGGAAGTACAAATAAACACTCAGAAGAAACAATTTAGTGTGTGATTCAATCATACACACAGAATTTTCAGAAGTATCCTGATCCAAAAGAAACACAAGATTTAATGTACTTATCAGTTTAACAACCCCAACTACCTGCCTTTTTTTTTTTTCACGTGCCTTTGATTTTCTTTTCCTCAGAACAGGGTTTAAAAAAAAAAAGGTGTCAAGATACCCTATTCTGTGAATCAACAATAATCATTTACATAATTAAATGTGAGGTCTGCAAAGCGTACTGTACCATTTGAAACTGATTTAGGGAATATCTATTCAGGAAGGTTATATTGCTGAAACTGTGAATTTTAAACATTCATAGCAAAGTGGACGTGAAGCTCTGCACAGATGTTCATATTTCAGTACGTTATCAGGTCTTGTTAGCTCATGTCAAATGGGAGTCAACTTAACTACACCAAAACAATGTACAATGCCCCATTTGCATCAAAAGGTATGTTTCCATAGCCTTGTGTAGAGACTGCACTGTCCTGATATATGTAGTAGTTTATGCTACACTAGTGATTCCCTTTTGTGTAGGCAAGTCTGTGTTAAAATAATACAAAATCAGTTGTACAGAAAACCAACCGCATAATGGAAAAGGCAGAAAACCATTGGGATAGAACTGTTCCAGGAGACTGTGGAGTATCCACCATGGAAAATCTTGAAGGACAGATTAGGCAAGCCCTACTAGGACATGTTGGAAAAGCCCAGTCTTTTTAACATTTGGCTTAACAATCCTGGATCTTCTGTCACTGAGTGAGTTTTTTCACAATGTTACTGGTGAGGACAGAAGAGGGATTCCCACCCTCCTAGCTCCAAATTCCCTTCCACTCTTTACCTGTATCATCCCCAGGCAAAAACTGGACTTCAGATTTTCCCAGTTCATAGTTCAAACCAATCATACAAATATGCCATACAACTATGCTTTCTGGAAGTATCCAGCTTTACATTGTTGAGCAAAATGACTTAGGATAGGGGAAAATAAATAGACAAAAAAAACAGTTCATACCTACAGCTCATACCTACAGCAATGGAGGAAAACCAGCGGATGACAGGAATTCAAAGACTTGTTAAAACAGCTTCAAAATTCCAGGAATTCAAATAGGCCCCTCACAATGGTCCAAACTCACATACGCTTGTGGTGGTGTCAAAAATGTCAAATTAATCAGTCAAATTAAAATCAAGACATTTCATTGCATTGTGGTGGAACTGGAGGATCTAGGGATGATAGAGTGATGGCAACACAGTTGTACATTTTTAAAAAGGGGAAGGAAATGCCCTCAAACATACTACCTGGAGATGACCGTATCAATAAAATGGATGACTGGGCTGTGTAAATCGGCACTGCAAATACGTTGGCTGAATCAAGAACTGTGTAAGACTAGATAAAACTGACTTACACTATCGAGAAGCAAAAATACATACTGGTGGCCCTTAATGACAGAAAGTAACATTTCCTTCTCTAATACAACTAACTAGAAACACCTGTAATAGATAGTTTTACTAAACATACTTATAGTTGACAGATAAAATGAAGATATAAGGTCAGATAATTCTGCTATTCCAAACTGAATGTGAAGTTCATTGATATCAATTTGGTATTTCCATTTACTTCAATGGATGTGGAATCAGTTGCTAGGAACTTACTGTGGTATTGCAAAGCACAGGAATGATTTGTGCATAGCACAGCTGCCTTGGAGGAAAAGTAGGAGTTTTGAGGACATGTCTTGGTTTGTGATGCTGATGTGCCAGCTCCTGCCTGCTCAAAAGTGCACTGAGTGAGGAGCAAACAAGGCGAGAGATGGAGTTCAGTGTAAGGGTGCTACAGATCATAAGTGTGTGTATATATATATATACACATATATATATATATACACAAATATTGCTTTAATTGTGCAGGTTCAAGTTACAGGTATTTCAACAAAATGTACATATTTGAAGCTGAGTTTTCCTGAATTCTGAATCAGAAAAGAATTGCAAATATGTTTTACAAATCAGTTGCCTCTGTACTTAGGATTGTAAAAACAAACTATGCAGAAAATCCTGTACTCTTTCTGGAGAGTAACATGCTTATGTGAGGGTTAAATAAAAACTAGTTTAATGAAGGAACATATTTCTCTACCAAACTTCTGGCAACTTCAAAACAAAGAAATTAAAAAGAAGATATTTCAAAACTAATAGCTTAACAGTCCTGCTAGCTAATGACCTAAGCATATAAGAAACTCAACGTGACTATCATTTGTTGACATGGATCTCTTGAGTTTGGTATATTATTTTTTGTTTTAAAAAAGGGGGGGGGTATGTGGGACAAGAGGGAACTACTCTAAAAGAAACGCATCTTACAGGATTTAAGGTTTTTGCATTTTAGCCAAACGTTTTTGAACATGGCATGGAAGAGAACAAAGGAGCGAGGGTTGTTCCTCATTTCTACTTTATTCTTAAATCCTGAGGGAACAGTGGAATTAATTTCATTCATGTTTTGAAAGACGGTTGTTTCCTCTAGCCTATTCCAAATGTTTTCCGAAGACAATTTTTACATGTAATTGCCTTTTTTTCCAGTGATCTTGAAAAAGGGAAATACAAAGGCTAACTTAGTCTTCAGGGTGAACCCTCGTAATGTTCTTAATCACAAGAAAAGAGTACTTTAGAAGTGTAAACACAGAGTATATGAGGCCTTGTATAAGAAGCAGCATAGTTGATATTAATAGCAGGCCTGACTTAAAACTGTGCTGTTAACGTGTATGAGCGCATACTTGTGTGTGTCCATTAACAGTAGGAGAAAGCAACATTTTTCTGAGCAATGATCTTGTTTAAAACAAGCACATTGCTCACTCTTTAAAGCAGTGCAGACATAAATGCTAAAAAAAACAATTTCAGATCCCAAGTGTAGGCAGAGGATTATTTATAACAACACTTCACAAGTCATATTGGAATAGTCAGTGGGACTTTTATACGTGTTTTACGATGTGGCCAATCTTTAAGACTTTACGACTTTTTGATAAATACAAACTGCCAGTGGCTTCTACAGAGGGATATTCTGATGCTACTAAGCAGACTTTGTCTTTCAAAGCTTTAATTGAAAAACGACATTCTAGCTGCCGATATTTTAGCTACCCACAGGTTGTGGGGCGAACTAACACCTGAGCTTCTCTACAAAACCTGAAGAGCGGCGTTACAGGGTCACGGCAGCTCCCCACGACGGCTGAGGCCTGACCCCGCGGTGGCCAGCCGGCCGTGCCGAGCTCTTCAGGGACACAGGGCTCCATCTACTGGCGTGAGGGAGAAGTCTCCTGGGCGCCACCTCCTCCCCTTGCCACCAACACCTTCTAGAGCCTTGCAAGCCGGCGCTGAACGAGTTTTGGTGGCTTAGATCAACTTGTGAGGCTGTTCTCGTGCTGGGATGAGTTGCGATGGTTAGCCCGTGATAGCACCTTCCTTCCTCTCCTCCATCGCCGTGGAGGCACCTTCATCCATCATCAGGTGTGTTATAAATGACTGAGTCCCAAATAGGATTACAATCAAAGTTTACAATTTATTAAACGAATAGAGGCAAGCAAACAGCGCTGGGTGCGCTGGGAGTCTCTGCTCCACCAGGACACACACCTGTTACGTAAGGCGGCTGGTTTTTATGCTCCTAGGCTAGTGCATATTCATTACTACTTCTAGAAGAGGCAGGGTTATTATATTTGGTTTCCCGAATCCTAAGTCCTCCCAGGTGCGCCTGCTTATCAGTCTCTGTTAGTCTCTCGGGGGCCGCTCGGACGGGGAGGCTCATATTCTTCCTCCTTATCTAGTGGTCTCTTGGCCGGATGTCAGAAGTTACTGCACGTCCGTGCAGAGTCAGCAGTTTTTCTCTGAAGAAATCCCTTTGTTCTCTTCTCACCTAAACCCAGGCCTCAATGTTAACCCTTCAAATCCCTTAGTGGCATGAATTGCTGGACCATTCCTTACAGGTGTAGGGGCTGAGCTCGCCTTTTGGCCTTTGAAGAGCTGGGGTTACAAGGCCAAGTTATTTCTGAGTGACCCAGTGCTCAAACAAACTAACAACTAACCATGGCTGCCAGCTCTTCTGGCTGAGCAGTAACTGTTGTGTGTGAAGCTGTGGTCTTAAGGGGGGGCGAGCATGCAAAAATCTATTGATAATGTTGGAGGTTAACGTCATTTGCTATCTGCACTTGGTCATGTCCTGTCAGCAGCTTGAAACATAAGCTAAAAAAAGCCCTTTGAAGTGGAAAAAAATGTCTGGATATCTGAACTGTGCTGGGATTATCCATTCTGTAAAAGCAGGTTGTCTCGAACAAATCTTTAACTGCAATGCCAGTAGATCTGCATGGCTAACTCTAGCTAGAAGATCTCCAGGGGAAATTTTTTCTTCAATGTAACCAAAATACATCATTTGGATTTTGACTTTTACATTACAGAAAGCTGATTTCATGATGCAAAAGTCATTTGTTTCAAAGCATGACAATACAGGATGCTCAGTGTAGTTCATTTCCCTACACAGACATGACTTAAGAAATTGTTTCATTTTGAACAGCATTACCTTTTCAAATGGAAAATGATTGAGCCAAGGGCTATCCAAACAAATTTATCATTATTTCTTCAGCTTCTGAAAGTAATAACAGAAAAAGTGTCTAAACATTGTATGTAGACATAGACTAATCTTTTAAAGGGCAGAGAAACTATGTTGACCCTACTTTTCCACCTGTAAAACTAACCTTCTTCACCCAAAGCCATGCATTACCATCAGCTTTTTGCCATACTTCACATTCATGCAGCTCTAGGAATTGTCCACATCTTCCATCTACAGAAGGGAGATATGGGGAACTAAAGTTACGCGGGGAGGAAAGTGAGGTCTTCTGGAATAAAGATTAGTCCTTGTGTAGGTTTTCAGGAGTTCCTTGCGGACTTTTTCTTTGGTGTGTTCGCACTTGTAAAGGCAGACCTGAGCCTCATAGACCTAATGATCACAAGCCAGCAATGTTGGCGCTGCATGTAAAACATGGCCAACTCTCTCAAGCTTCACCAAGTGCACAGAGTCAGGTATCTCCAGTGTTTATTAATAAATTGCAGGTGTTGCCTCTCTTCTCAAAATGCAGGAAAGCAGGCAGCTTCTGAGCTCAATGAATGGGTATTTTGATGTATATCCTGTGGGTTATTTCCCTCCCTACTCCCTCACTGTTGTTTTCCTAGGAAAAACTGTGGCCAGGACTCTTCCCTCCGGCTATAAACCTTCTCCTAATTCCTAGCCTAATTGTATTAATGGCCCATTTATACTTGTTCTGCCCCTGCCCCAACTCCACACTATAAATCATCTCCCTTTGCTGGTGGTTACTCCTGCGGGGTGTTGATAGGTTCCAGTTAGACACACAGCTTGGCAGCTTTCCTTCTACCCAGCTAAGCCCCTCAGCCAGCTCCCTTGACCCTCTCTCACACAACGACCTCCTCTGATCTTTTCTAATGTCCTCTTCTGGGCCTGCCCTGACTGACTCCTTTCCTTCAATATGAGGTGCCACAGTGGCATGAAGCATGTTAGAGGAGGGCTCACCAGGCCCTTACAGAAGGGCTATTTCTCTTTTGTAATCTTCAGGACTTAAAGGAACTACCTTACCTGATTAAACATTAAGATCATGTTCCTGTCTTTTTTTCTTTTTCTTTTTCTTTTTCTTTTTCTTTTTCTTTTTCTTTTTCTTTTTCTTTTTCTTTTTCTTTTTCTTTTTCTTTTTCTTTTTCTTTTTCTTTTTCTTTTTCTTTTTCTTTTTCTTTTTCTTTTTCTTTTTCTTTTTCTTTTTCTTTTTCTTTTTTCTGCTTTATTTACGTCTGCAGAGCTTATGATAACCCCTACGGCAGCACAGGAAACTAATACTCTCAGGTCCTCCTTGGCAACGTCTCCCAGGTGAAGAGGTGCCTTCTGAGGACAAAATGCTGGCCACAAGTCCCTGCTTGTATAAAGTTATGGCTCCTACAGAGGGAATTTTGATGGTTTCTGCTGCTGCATTCAAGGCATTTCATTCCTCCTGCACAGTCCTCCCCGTGTTGTGCTAACATTAAATGTCATGTTCCACCCTTCTTTTACTTGTGTCAGTAGTTCTGACAATGTTTTCCTCAATGATCCAATCAGCCCAATTTTCATATGACAAAAAGTGCATTACAAATTTGTATCCAGATCACCTGCTCAGTGGGTAATGAAAGACAAAGAGCAGGACACAACAGAGAGAATCCAGGGAGAACATTTTTGAAGCTGAACAGAGGTAACATAAGCAAAATCACTGAGAGAGAGATTTGCTATGAGTTACCTGGAGAAGCACTGGAGAAAGACCTATGGAAAGCACAGGACAAAGGGTGCTGCATGAGCTGAAAAGCAGCACCTGGCACTACTGTTAAGCCCAACAAGTTTCCAATGTTTGTGTCTCCAGGGAAAGAATGATCTGTGCAACCTTTCTCTGTACCTCCATCATGAAGCGGAGCACGCTTGGTGTTGAGACAGTGGTCTAATATACAAACAGATTTAGGGTTGGGTTTTCTTAAGCTCGTTGAGAAATGTTTGCTTTCTCAGAGTTGAGCATGCAGAAGTTAAAAAGAATAAACCAGCATAACTTTTTTTTCTGGACGCTCCTTTGTATGTTTTACCTTTAAACATAGAAGATACACTATTTTCCCACTGCACACCTGTGTGCAGTGAAGTAGACTGATATCTATGGGCACCCTGCCTGAATCACACAACTGTAGGTTGCTGCTGGTGAGATTGCAAGGAGAGGGAGAGAGGACGTTCCCTCCATCCTGGAACAGATCTGTCCTGGCAGTCGGGTTCTTTCTCTGCTGCAGTGATGCTGTGCTTAATCAGCCAAACCTGGAGCCCTCTAAGGAGTCATTCATTGTGTGTTTTCATTGCCTGGCTTGATACCTATTTGCAGAAATGCCAAGCATTGTCAGCTGCAAACAAAAGTCCTCTGAACTAAACACCATGCAATAGAATATCTGAAAAATCAGGTAATTGGCATCAAGCAGGATATTAGCTGATTTATCTGTCATAGTTTCATCTATAAACTGCAAATTATACTGCAAATTACTTTACCACCCCAACCCCATATATCAAAGGGTGCTGACAGAAAATGATGCTTATGAAGTACTGTAGCAAGCGCTATTTATTAAAGATAGGAAATGTGCAGTAAATGTAGCTTAGGACATCTTATTTAAGAATGGGGAAAAAATTGCTATTAAATCAGTAATCACCACACATCCTGCACTTCCAAAGACGCAGCATTCAACTTAATGGTTGTATTTCTTTCGTTATGTAAGGAAAGGAACTAAGGGCTTAAGCGTAGTTACGGAATTAGGACTGACTCAAGGTCTGTCATCTTTTCTAACTTTTGAGGGCTTAAATCTGCAACAGGCCCCGGCTGTAGGGCTGAGGCTCAAAGGAGCGGACAGGAACACTGCGAGCCAGACCACTCGCGTCTTCCTCGCCGCTTTTTTGCCCTGCCCCGTGCCCGGGCGACCTCTCTGTGTGCCGCCGCCGGGAACCCACACGGAACACTGAGAGGTGCCAACGCCCCAGCGGCGGCGGGACAACGGCCGCAACCGCTGCAACGGCCCCAGCCGCGCGCCCGCCCCTCGCGGCGAGGACCAATCAGGCGGCGCGCGGCCCAACGGTCACGGCCGAGCGGGCGGGGCCTCGCGCGTGCGGGGTCGGGGCCTCGTTACCCCGCCCCGCCCTCCGAAGGTGATGGCGGTGGTCGGGGTGTTGGGATGGGCGGTGGTGGTCGTTGGCGCCGGGAAGGTGACGGGCCGGGGGGAGACGCAGGCACGGCCGTTGGGCGGCCCCCCCGGGCCGGCAGCATGAAGGTGGAGGCGGGGGACCTGTCCGCGATCAACCTGTCGGTGCAGCAGGTGCTGAGCCTCTGGGCACATGGCACCGTCCTGCGCAGCCTCACCGGTAACCGGGGGCAGGTTGGGGTGGTTGGGATTGGGGTGGTTGGGTTTTCGGGTAGGATTGGGGTTCTCCTTCTGGGGACTGCTGGTGCCAGGGGATGCTCGGAGTGGGGTGGCCGCGAGGGCTCCTGTAGCTCTGCCAGCGGGTTTTATTTTTTATGGGTGGCGTTTGAGGGAAAGCCATTTAAACGAAAAATGAATGCCAGAAGCAGAGACTTTTACTGTTTCGTTGTTATATTTTTCACCCTGTGCAGTGAGGGAGGTAATGGGGTGGCAGGGGTTTGCTGGCACATAAACCTAATTGTAAGCTTCAGGGGTTCTGCTCTGGAAAGGTGAAGCTGAGCCGTGGAAGGGGCGCTGGAGACAGGTCGTTACGGCCTGCTAGGAGAGGGGAGCTTTGTCAGGAAAAAAAGTTCCACAGCAGTCCTTTTTAACCTGTCTTAGAAGGTATAGAGCAGGGAAGTGTCTGTGTGCTACTTGTCCTGTCCGAGTGTAAAGGGAATGGTGAGTTTCTACCTCCGGACTAGAAGGGGCTTCGTATTGATAGTAGGGATGTTACTGAGTATATTCCCTGGAAAAATCTTGAGTAAAGGGTGTGTGTTTCTAATATTTATGAAAAAGTATTATGTCATCTTTTCCCTCCCATCTGTGTAAAAGATACATATAAACACGTGTAGCGCAGAGGTGGAGTTGGGGTTTGAAGATGTTGCAAACAAAACAATTGTCTTAGGCTTTATGATCTTTCTTGTTGACTTCCAGTTAAAAGTAACTTTTAATAGGTTATACTTTATTAATTTGACCAATAAACTTTTTGAAGTGCATACATTTTGTATCGCTGTGTCTGGTGATTAAATCTTAAAGGTATTAGTGTGTCCCCACACGAATATAGTTCCTTTCCTGAATAGTTATTTTTGCATTCTTTCTATAGAAATACTAGTTGTACTGTTAAAGGAAGGAGTTAACAATGGATGTAACTTTTCTTTGTGTTAGACATCCTGCAAAGTTTTTCTTATTAGAACGTGATGCAATGCAGGCATTTCTGTGAAGTTCAGTGCTAAGTGTTAGGTAAGAAAAAATGTTTCTTGGTGCTTTTGCGATATAACAAGAAGTTGCAGAAGGTATTTTAATGTCAAATGGTTATTTTTAATTTAAAGAACATGAAAAAATAATTATTAATCTGTGATAATGCTGTAGGAGAGTGTGTTAGTGTCAGTTGTAGATGCATTGTAGTTTTCTGAATTGGTGTTTTAAATACAGATTGTCCTAATAGCCATGATCAGGTATGTGGCATGCGCTCATGGACTGTCAAAAATGAATAGCTTTAAGTGGATTTAGTCATTTATATAAGTTAGTGTTCCTGATTATATGTAAGGTGATTTTTTTTTTAGTGTAGTAACTGATATTAATGAGTAACTGTTGTTAAACTTGCATAAAAACTTTCTAAAATATTTACTGACTGTAGAAGTAATTATTGTTCAAAAACAGATGTTCTGCTTTTCTGTGCTGAAAAGAAAGGAGAAGGTGAAGGAGAAACTTCTTCAGAGTACTGGAAAGAAATATACAGCATTCCATGAATATTCCTCAAGACTGCTTTGTGTTTATTTTTGGACTTAAAGTTGTGGTTTGGATTTGGGAGTTAAGTTGTTCAAGCAAGAATTTGTCTTTAGATAAACAATGCTGGTTATGTATGCACAAAGTTATACAATTTTATCAGCAAAGTTATGTTCTTTATTAAAAAAATGTATCAACTCTATTCAATGTTTTGAAATAAAATACGAGCTCCAGCCTTAATCAGGAAGTGTTTGAAACCTCAGTGGTTTAATTTATGTGTGTGATTGGTTTTGTTGTTGGTTTTTGGTGTTTTTATGAGAAGTTGAACCAGTGCTTTTTTTTATACCATAAGTCTGGTTCATGCTCAATACAAAAAGAGAAATCCAGCCTTTCATGTAGGATAATATAGTACAAAGTACCACAGGAGACTGCGGACAACTGAATTCCTGCCATGTGCTCATCACGCTCCACGATAGCAAGCACTGTTTGCTGTAGCTGAACCCAGGCCCACTGACTTTTGCTTCATAGCTTCTTGCCTTCACTTGGGCATGTTACTATAAATGGTGGGGGTAAGGTTCTGCGACCTGTTGGAGAGGAGAGGGGGCTCCTACCTCACCCTATTTTAGCTCCTCCAGCAAATCCAAGTGGCCGCTTCACGTGCACCAGTTATGCACTAAGTGGTAGATCGGGCATTACTAGAATGAGTTGGCTAATGAAAACTGAAAAATGAACTGAACTGAAAAATGTCCCTGCATGAGTGTCAGTTGTAGTAAATATTCATGTTATAGGCTACCTCAAGTTTAGGGAACTTTGCAATATTTCTGTCCTTCCTGTAAGCAAAGTAGGTGTTTTGTTTATTTCTCGTTAATTATTTGTTCCAAAGACTGAAGCCGCCTTCTATTTTTTTTCCTAAGCTTCATCCTGCAATTATTTGTCCCCTGATTTTTCTGGACTATGTTGTTCTCCCCTACCCTGCAACTTCAGGGGGTCTAGTCTCTAAGGATTTAAATGCTCTTCAGCAAGTTCTTCTCTTCCAGTTAATACAGCAAAAATGGTAGCATCTACAAACAACAATTTGACTGTATAGACCTGATAACTTCCAGTGCACCAGTTAATACAATAACTAAAGAAAGGACCTAGTGATGAAGAAAACACCATAATGTATAAAGAGCTGAGTTAAGTTTGCACGTATAATAAACAGGCATTTCTTAATCTGAGTGTGTTGAGTTCATAAATCTGCAAGGATATAATGTTATGTAGTTTTTTAATTCAAACTTCAGCACGTGCTATCTTGTTGGCTGAAATTTGTATCTTTGTGTTCAGGGCGCAGATACTTAAATTCTGCACAAAGACTTAATTCTGTAGCAAGTGGTAGATAGTTACTGGGTACGTAGATCAGAATCTCAAGACAGGTACTTGGTTTTGGAGCAATCAGTCTTGGTTTATGAAATGTTATAGGCAATCACTATTCACCTGGCAAGGACTAGAGGGAAAGAAAAATGTTGAAGATGAAGGACTAATGATGTACTCACTCCCTGTTTACTGAAGCTGAGTGGCAGTGGGACATGTTCATGTATATAGATAATATTCAAAAGTGTTAGCATTTACATACTTTGACTTTGCATTTTTTATTTGCCCAAGATAAAGCTGTTAATGGAATGCAACTTCAAATTTGATAAGTCAATACAGATGTTATTCTAAACTTTAGCATCCTTTGTCTTTTTTCTAATCATAAAAGTCTAATCTTTGAGGTTGTATATGCCTACAGTGATATGTTCAAAGTACATGTGTAACAGATAAGCATAATATGATTTGTGTATTATATGTATAATTTATATATGATAGCTATAAATACCTAAATTAACAGAGCAGTACCCTAAATCTGGAGAGAAAGAGCATGAATCGCAAGTGCTTGAGCCCTGCGGCTCTTCTGGGGGGTGGGAGGGAAGTTCCATCCACATAAAGCCAGGGTGATCTGTGCTATCTGTTGGATGTTGTGGCTTGTAAGCCACAAAATACTGGATATCTTCCAGTGCTTTTTTCTTTCTTTTTTTTTTTGTAATTTTGTCATTTTGTTCAGGGCTCTTTCAGGTAGCTCTATGAGGATGTGACTAAGTAACTGAGGCTAGGTTTGTGTTTGGAGCTTTCTGCTAGCTAAAGCTAAATCATTATTATCATACCAGCAAAGTATTCCAATTGTGTAGTTCATATCATCAGAAGAGCAAGTTAATTAGTGTAGTTACACAAATAATGAACTTTTTTGACAGCATGCTTTGTTTGTCAAGGTAGTAGCAATTGATCAGGTATGTTTATACCTCTTAGAGTATGAATCTCATACATAAGACATAAGTCTGTTTTATCAGCATGCTCTTAAAACACTGCAGTCTCATTTCTGCTTCATTTATAGATATTAAAAACCTTTCAACTACTGGGTTATTTTTTGGTCAAGCAAAGCCTTGACCCTTTGGGTTCAGACGTTCACGTTCTCTTTCTCCGTTCCCTTATGGCATCTCTGTGTTATCCTCAACCCATTCTTTGCTTCCTTCAGTGTAGGTCTAGCACAGTATTTTTCCAAGGGCCATCTTTCATCATAATTATGGAGTTGGATGATAATGAATTTTAGAGAACCTCAAACTCTTACACAGGAAAAAAAAACTGTGGATTAAGTTCTGTTTTCAACCTGTTGGGATAAAAATGACTCATTGCTCTCTAGCAAGAATGTGTGTAAGGGGAAAAAACATTTAGTTTCTCTGCTCATAACTCTGTCTAGTAACTTGCTAATCAGCTACTTAACAAATTTGCACACAAGTTGGTGGAGAGTGGATAATCTGCAACGTGTACTTGGAGGTACACAAACTCCAACTGCCTACTTGCAGGGTGAAAGACAGTTAACCAGTTCACAACTGCTTGCTGTGTCCCTCATCCTGCTGCCTGACTTCTGCATCTAGGAGCCTCACAGGCCTATGTCCTAGCCCTTTTCACATCTAAACAAATGTTTGGTTCCTACCATCATGAAGATATGAGGGGTTCCTCCCTCTACCCACTCCAACTGCTCTGAAGTAAATACCTGCAGATTTTAGTATCTACAGTCAGTCTGGCAAAAACAGAAGATATGAATGATATATTATGAGAAGGTACTGGGTTATTGCAGTTGCATGTAACGCTACCTGCGTTTCTTGCATTGCTGACTTTGTGATACTATTGAGCTGAAAACCTAAGGCTTTGTGAAGTCATGGTTTATAGCTGGGTTCTTTAAACACTACAGCTGCATTCATGTAGAACAAGAAATATTTCTGGATGTTATCTAATTGCCTTTTGAATGCACTCAGTATGCATTGTCACTTTAAGGAATAGGAGGGGAAAGTGTGTGTGAAAGAACTCAATTTTATCTAACATTTGGGATTGGTTCTGTTCTACTGTCTTCTGCCCTAAATATAAAGTGCGGCAGGATGCTAATTTTCCTTGAGCCTTATTTGGAATCTAAATAAGACCAAGATAGTTGATCATTGTGCAGTTATTTTGTTGTGTAGAGGGGTTGTGAATATGTTTGGGTTCTTCCATTTGGAGTTCCATTTCATAATATTACCTTTTCTTCTATGAATACAGTCATCATAAGAAGTCTTCCTATGACTGCAAATTCATTTATTTTTCCACCTGGCAAGGGTCAACAATGACCACAACCACTGATTTCCTAAAAGGCATTGTGGTGCCTCATATCCCATGTGGAAACTGCAGGGGATAACCTTGATCAATAGACCGCTGTCATAGCTAAGGAGTGTTTGGGAATCTTACAGCATGCAGTTGTCATGTCATGCTGCATAAGAACCGAGCATTTTCTTTGTCCGTAAATTTGAAATACCTACTCTGAGTCCATCACTGTGGTATCAGGTTATCTTGACCTTCGTAATATTGCAAGATTGCGCTTTCCTTAGGTAGGTGTTTCATCTCTTGTATCTGCTTTAGTTAAGAAAGATGAAAGCTTGGGACAAGTCTTGTAAATACACTGTCCTGTACGGGCCTCTCTTTTACTGTATTTTGCAAACCTGTATAATGTGGATGGAGAACTTCCATGGACTTGCTTAGAGCTACCCCCAATATGTGTGTGTATCCAAACACTCAGAAAGAGAGGTTGTGTCTTGAACTACAGCAGTTAGTATTAACTCTATGTATATTTACCGCTCACCTTCCTTCTTGCCCTCCTAAGTGGGTCTTTTGATTCTCCTGATTTATAGGAGTTCTAAGTCCTGTGACATGGATTTGCCTTTTATGCCTGTATGAAAGGGGAAGGGTTGAGACTACACTCCAAGTACTGCTAAATGAACAAGTACTGAAAAAGTACTGAACTCTTTTTTTTTTTGTGCTGTGGTTATGTATACTCTACAGACTTGGACTCAAAGGACTGCAGTTACTGTGTGGCAACAATTCTTTCTGAGCATCCTTTTACAGAATGCTTTGCTTAATCTGCTGTGTTTGTGTATTTTTTTTTTTTAAAGTTAGCTAATTGGGTCATATTTCTGCTTGAATGACTGTGTGTCAAGCTACAGTAATACAGGCTCACCTGATAAACATTGTCCTGCTGTTGTATGGAAGCTGTATCTTTTTTTTAGGGTGAACTGTGGGAAAAGCTAATTAAGTTTGGGATTGTGACAGCTGGGAAAACGTCTCCCAGTTTGCTAAATTCTGTGATGATAGAGAGACACAAGATCATCACTGTAGTTGACCTTTAAAAAAAGGTGGATATATTTAGGGTTTCACTTTTTTCTTTTCTTAGTTTTTCTTACCCTTTTGAATTATAGTAAATGCTTTTAGGAGATTATCACCAAGTAAGGAAGCTTCTTTGATTTTTATGTAGCTTTGCTGATGCTCTCTGATCTTTTATTTGAAAGTAATGATCACGTCTGGCAATCTTAGAAATGTCTGTACTCTGCACGTTCTCAAGATCTCCTGTCCTTGCTCAGTGACTTAAATAATAGTGACTACCCGTATCTATAAAAGTGTGTGCTAAGCAATTAGAATAAAGCTGCTGGATGTATTACTACATTTTAATATATTTTATTTCTCTTTTTTTCCTTTTGAAGCTAATTCAATAGAACACTTACCTGGGTAGATATACTGAAGTCTTTAACCTCATTTTTTGCATTTGATGTTAGCTTGATGTGGTCTCTTATTATAAAAGAGAGTTCTTGACTTTTTTCTGGTTCAGTTGGTTTCAGATAATTTTTTGTTCTGCAGCTGTATTTGCAAAATCCTAGTAAGAAGTTACAATTATTGTGTTGTGTTTTTTTTTAAAAAAAGAAACCTTTGAAGAAAATATGGTGGTCTTTAATCGGGTGTATTATTACAAAAAACTGTACTAGATTTCTTTTTACAAATTTTTGATCATAATAGAGTTACTTCTTTGGTAGACTGCTAAAAGGGGATAGTGTCTTGAGTATATGCCAGTGTTTTCACATTGACTCCTTTTAAGACTGAAATGGGTATTGCTTTTCTTTTACTATTGATTATATGCAATGTTTCTAAATCTCTTATAAATTTATTGCCTGAAAAATACTAATCTTTTGACTGCTTTCTTTCAGAGATGTGGTACTGGGTTTTCCTCTGGGCTCTCTTCTCCTCTCTCTTTGTCCATGGTGCTGTGGGAGTGTTAATGTTTCTGATGCTGCAGAGACACAGACAGGGGAGACTAATCTCTGTCATTGTGGTCTGCATTGGATTTCTGGCTTCTATAACAGGAGCCATGATAACCAGTAAGTTTGTCTTTTGTGCTTTTACTTATTTACTCTAAATTTAAATCAATATTAAAACAAATAAACCTTCTCTTAGTGGTTTGGTTATTGTTTATTAAGGATTTTGCTTTAGTCATGTAGCAATTCTAATGAAAATCACAGCTGAGTTTCTCTTCATGTTGTGGTAAAGATAAAAATGATTCCAGAATTGTCAGTGGACGATTGTCCTAGTCTTTCATCTTGTAAACTTTGGGTACCAGGCTGTTCAAATGTGTGTGCTTGACAGGTAATACCTTTTTGAGACCAGAAAGTGCAGTCCTGTCTTATCGTACTTGTGCAGACCTTTTGCCAAAAGTTTTTGATCAAGATCACCTGTTAATACCCTTAAAGACAGCCATTTCGTTTGGAAATGAAGCTCTGATCCCATTGATTGCAGGACTGACTTCTTGCTCATTTCCTTGAGTCTGCTGGAGGTTTTTAAATTGCATTTGGATAGGATGTTGCTCTCTTAAAGGAAGGAAAGGTGCCATGTAGGTACTGACTTGCGGCAGAGAAACTTTTTTTTTTAGTGACTGGATAACAATCTGAACTATTCATGCCACTCAGAGAACAGACCAAACAATTTGGTTTATGGATTTGAAAGACCTTCCCAGTCTTTTGTGGTTATAATGATAATTTCCAATTTATTTGGTGTAGGGAGGAATGATGCCTTTGAGGGTAAAGCCTTTGAGGGTATGGAACTGTGTAAATTTAGAGACTGTCATATAGCCTGAAACTGTAGGTGAGCCGTGTTGCCTTTCATTCTGTCTTTGAATTGTACAGATTATTAGAGTAGTGGTAACACTTGAGCTTCACTCTTGGGTGTTTTGTAGGAGATTATTTCTTAAAGTTTCTTATACTGAAAGTCATTCTTGCCTGTTAGCTTTCAAGATTAAATAAAAATACAAGTTTCTGAAGAAATATTTCCTTAAGGCTTTCCTCAAAGTGGTTTTAATTGCTGTGTATTAGAATTTCCAGTGTTTAACAACAGTTCAGTGTAATTCTACTTTTTTTTTTTTTCTTCTAAGGTAAGGCATATATGGAACCCGTTGAGAACCTTACATTGTGAGTTATGCTGACATCGAACTGTCCTACATATAAAATGGCAGTGGCCCTGTTAGGAGGTCAACTGTGCATGACTGTTTCTGAAGAACAAAATATAAGAAATGTGTTGCTGGATATCCAAGCCGAGACTTTTTCAGTAGTATTCTGCACTGGGGAAGGATCAGTGTTTGTGAAATGAAATTACTTTCTTTCCTCTATGCATAAGAGGAGCAACACAGTTGTGTTTTTAGGCATCCAGTTTTACATGTCAAAACATTTAACAAATAAACAGCACTGTTTATGTGTAAATAATGCATTTCACCTAAGAATTTCTCCAAGATAACACTGTGGACTTTTATTACACTGTTCCCAGTGGTTTTGCACAGAACGTTGTAACTGGGTTAAATAAAAACATTGAGGTATTTTTGTTTCTGGACAGCACTGGGTTGTTTCATCCTGAAAGAAATTCTGTGAGGAGCTTCTGAAGGCCAATTATGGTAGTACGATATTAAAGAGTATTTTCAATAGCTATTATGCTGCAAGCTGGAATTTAAGTTAAGTATTTAGCCTTTTGGATAGGCGAAATCCAGTACTTAAGAAATTTAAATATCAAACTGATTTCCAATTGTATTTCCAGTTCTCTGAATCGTTTGTGTAGTTGAATGCAATATGGCCTGTTAAATGATGAAAGTTCAATTTTGCTCATGATAGATCTTTCAAACTTTATGGGTTTTTGAGAAAAGACAACAAACTGAGTGAACAGTGGTGAATACTGTCAAAAATAACCCGAGGAATAGATATGTTAGGCAGTTTGAGGTAATGATTTCGGCTGCATTTTATCCCAAAGGGTTTGTTCTTCCTCCTCCCTCCATACACACTCTTTTGGTGATGTTCTCATTTCCTCAATGGCAACTTATTGTAGTATACTCTGGCTCTGTACCAGTTGTGCTGGGTTATGCATTACAGGTTGTATTACACACAGTTATTTAACAAATATAAATACATAATTATCAAGCTGTAATGCTTTTAATGTTTTCATTACTGATGTTTTCCAAAATATCTCAATGTTTTCTTAAGCAAGACAAGTCTATTATTGGGATACCATAATTTGATGCTACTAGTTAATAAATCTTAGCCATTTCAATTCAGTTTGAGAGTTCAATCACCTGAATAATTTTAGTGTCAGCACTGGGCTCAGTCTCAAGGATCTCTTTCAGTTTTTGACAGTCAATCGTAGAGGAACAAATGGAAAAGCTTATGCAAGGTGTCTGAGTGAAATAACATAAGGCTAGCCTTGTGGTGAAGTTTCTGACAAAATATACTTTACGTTTTTTTTGGTAAAGAAATAATTATTAGTGAATTCTTTTCCTACAATGTTTGAGAAGTGTTTTTTTAAGATGGATTTTGATCACTTCAGCAGACTATTCACATTAATGACTGAGCAAAACCAAGGAAATTCTGTTGTTTTTTTTAATTCTTGGTATTTATTTCAAATGTTGTGGTGGCTCTTCAGTTTTCTTAGAGCTTGCAAAAGCATCTTTGTGTTTTCTAGAAGCATTTAATTGTAGTTAATTGGCTTCTCAGACATTATGTACAAAAGGTTCTACAATTATTTCAGAATTAAGTTTTTTTTTTTTTTCCTGAAGATCATAACCTCATAAGACGGCAAATTCAGTGATCCCTTAGGTAAGGGAAGCAAGCACTCTACAACAAATATTAGTTCAGAAAAAAATATTTTTTTTAAAAAAAAGCTTTATTCTAAGTGAACTTCTGAGGTATAGATTGAGTAAAATTTTTATCCACAGACACAGCTGTATACAAGACTCTTTTTTTTTTTTTGGATGAACATTTTGGTGTCTTCATGCTCAGACATCGTTTGAGAAGAAAATGTTCTTCATCATTAGCCTGGTATTTTTGACTGGTAGCAAAGAGTACCTTTCTCAGGCACTTGTTTCAAGTCAACACAACTATTTGCTTGCTGTGTGACTTTTGCTCTTTATATGCATGTGATAAATTCAGCATGTAAAAGACAGTGGGAGGGAGGTAGGAGCAACTGGCTTTGTTTAAAATGCAGTATTTTGTTGCTGGCTTATCTTGATCATGTGATATTATACAAATGGGAATCTGCGCACATCTACAAGAATAATGGTGTCTTAATTTGATATAACTCAAAATCTAATGATATCTGTAGAGATTTCTTCTTATACACATTCATGGATGACAATATAAGACTTCTTGATCTTTTTTCATGTTTTGCTTGATTTTTCTGAACAATTGTTATCAGATTAGTAGTTTAAATCAAATTTAAACTGACTCAGTTTGGCTTGTTATTTAACTGAAATATTAAATGAAGATGATGGAAATTTTTAGTCGTTTTGTAGACTCCAGCAATCTTCCTGTTGGCTTCTCCCTGCTTATGCAAGCACAATTAAACCAAACTTGAACGTTTTTTTGCTAATTTTTCAAATTAGCAGAAGGCAAATATGAAGAAAAAAAATACTAAATTTGAAGACACCTAATGGGAAATGGCAAGATTCACTTTTTTTCAAATCAAGCTTGTGTTGTGAAAGTTAATCTGATTCAATTGGGAAAATCATCCCTGAAGGCTTTTCATAAAACTAGAAAGTCAAGCAAGGCTAAATAATTGCATAATGCCATGAAGTAATACAGTGTTTGGTAATACTCTAGAAATAGCTGATGCATAAGCACAGTAAATTATTTATCATATATTTCAGCCTTGGGTTTACATCTGTAATTTGATGGTTGTTTTTCCTGTGATTCTTAGGTGCTGCAGTAGCTGGAATTTACAGAGTAGCAGGAAAGAATATGGCTCCCTTAGAAGCTCTCATCTTTGGTGTTGGACAGACAGTACTGACATTAATTATCTCATTTTCAAGGATTCTTGCAACACTCTGAGGTTTATGTAAAAAGAATTTCAACTAGCCTAAAGAAATCTCTGATCTGAAGAGAAGCTTCCTGGAAGTGGATTCAGCAGCTTATGAACTTGAATGCTAGTGCAAGAGAAAGGAAGCGATGTGGAACATGCAGTACAAATCTGGAGGTTCAGTCGAATGAACAGACTGTCCTCTAGTGTCTGAACTCTTGTACTTCTGCACTGTGCCTTATGTGCCTCAGTCATAGGCAAGGTGCGGTCCCTGTGTGCAAAGTTGAGATAAAGCACCTTGAGTAGCTGCCAGTCAGGCTAATGCTTGGTGATAGGATCGTTGTTCTTATCAGTGTTTTAATAAAACTAAAGGGACACTCCTGAAAGTTGCTGTATGTGCCACACTCGGAGTTTAGTTCTTAACTGTTGGTTGGGTAAGCTTTTTTGAAATTGTAGATATAGAAGAGCGCTGTGGATATACACTGCGTTTGACTTTAGGGGGAATAGTAAGATAACTGATTTTTGTTCAAACATAATCTCTGTGAACGCTGAATATTCTTATTCAGCATTAAAAACAACAGTTAGGTCCAATTGAAGTGGTAGACAAATATTGATGGGATTTAAGAACTACAACTTTACCAATCATGATGTAATTAGCATGATCTCAGAATGAATTGTCAGTTTACTGAAGATCAGCACATCATTTTTTCATGGTTTTGATTCTTCAGACAACCTTAAGGAGGTTTAAGGAGACTGTGCGAGAAAGAAGTATAATCTGTTGTGTATATACATATGAATCTTAAACTAATGCATTCCTTTCAGTTAGTTTGTCTGAAACATACAGATGGTTACCAGCCCTTCTGAAAACCTTAGAAAAGCTACTTGCTGCAAGTAAGCTCCCTTTAAGTACTGATAGGACTATTAACCCTACACATATTCTTTAAAGAACAGACAAATGTAATACAGACTTTGAGAGTATACCTATGATGAAAATGGAAAGGGTTTAAAAAAAAAAAACAGTTTTGTTCAATAGAAGACTTGTTAAGTTTGCTTAATAAAACAGTTATCTTACTTTAGAAGTTTGGAAGTGGGGCAGCACTAGTGAATTTACTACCTTGTTTCTGAACACTTTGTATCCTTGGAAAGGTTAAGATACCTGGAACTTTCAAGTAGGTAGCTTTCAGTAGAGTTTGTGCATTTCTAGTTTAAAGGGAACAGTAGTGTTGTGCATGTGAGATGTCTTAAGTGTGAATATTTGGAGTGAATAGAAATTTTAATCTTATTTACGAAGTGCAAAATTTAAAGGGCCCAAAGTTCTCTATGAAGAATAAGACATCTTTTACATACTTATTCAACTGAATGCTTTTCAGCAGTTGACTGTTAATACTGATAAGAAGAATAAGTTGCCCAAAGGTTTTGCTGTTAAGATGTCAAAAAGACTTTCAGAGTTGTTGAAATCACTGGCATCTGCTGTACAGCTAAAAGAATAGGGTTAAAATACAATTTACAATCCAGCTTTATTGCGTAGTGCTTCAAAGCAGTATAATGAATTAACCTGCTTGCTGTTATTTTCTTCCACATAAACCATTCTTTTTTTTAAGTGCTAAGGATGCTGATATTTTTTTCTTTCAAAGTATTTTACTTTTTTTGAAAACGTACAAAGTCACAGGCTATGAAGGGAACAATGTAAAATGCAGGTTTATAAACCTTCTCAGTGTTATACTTTTAGCTTTGAATCACTTTAAAATGCTGTGGAATACCTATATTTTCCTTACTTTGATTTCAAAACTTACTTTTCATGGCTTTTTTTTTTTTTTTTACTTTCTGCTGATACTTTTTGGCATAACAATCATAGCACTTTAATAGACAATTAAGTTGCGTCTGTCAAAATGCATTTTAAACTTCTCCCCATTGTCTTACGATATGAGAACTGGTTTCAGGTATTTAATTCAAATGGAATAATAAAATAAAATAATGATATTTCTCCTAATGTGCCTTGTAACACATTTTTAAGGGAGATTTTAAAAAGTTGCTATCTCTTCATTGTTGTTCTTTTTTAGGTATTATGAATCAACTTGGTTGTTTGATATGCCTCATCCAACAGACATTAAAGTGTCTGTGTTTGACAACTTAGAAATACTTGTCTGGATCAAAAACAACCCTCTCACAAAGCATTGCATTCAGTAATTTAAAACGTCTTGTGGCTTTACCTCACCCTGTATCATGTTCCCAGTCTCCAAATTACATTGAGCATCTTGATTCTTATTATATGGGGTTTTTATGCTATCACTGGTCAAAGGCTTGTTTTATTTCACTAACTTAAACTCTTATCAGACCAGTGCTACCTTAAGAAATTTATGTAACTAATAAAATTTTATTGATGAACTTCATTCTTCATTTTAGTTGTGGTGCCAATGAATTTTTTGCCATTCTAACCTTCCTCCTTTGACAAGGAGGTATCTTTGCAGATGTTGAATAACCTTCCTCCAAATAATTTTTATTGTATAGATCATTGTAATCATTTTTAAAGTGGTTAGGTGCTTATTTGTCTCTGCTTTATATGACATTGTCTAGCAACAATGAATAGGCAGTTAATGTAGTGCCTAACTGGTGTAACAGACGAAGTTTTTAACTGTGTCTTGTGAGGGATAAATGAGGATGACTAGTTTGTCTGTGAAATGTTCCTTGATCATGGCATGAACTTAATGAATAATAATTCCAGTAGAGAAAACAAATACAAGTGGCCTTACATCTCTGAAACTTGGAGGCTTCATTCCACATCCTTAGGAACAGCATTGTTAAACTTGTAAAAGGTGCTCTATTCAAAGCAGTGTGTGTGTATATATGCTATTTATATAAATACATGTATTATGTTTTGGAGGTGTATTCTGTACTTTACAGAAAGTAACAGTTGAAATAATTTGCCCAAGAAAAAGGAAATAACTTAGGATAACCTAGGGTTTTTTCATCATTACTAGGCTACAGAAATATCTTGTGGCACAGATGGTACTCTGCTTTGCTTTGGACAATAAAGCATTGTGCGGATGTCTACCCAGAATCTTTTAGAGCTATCTTTAAATAGCTCTGCATGTTTCTGCATTGTATCGCTAAGCACATTCTGTGCTTATAATTTAAATTTAAGCACATTCTGTGCTTATAAATTAATAACTAACAATGTTATTAATTTATAGTAGAGAACAAATATATCAACGCAGTTTTAATCTTTGGAGGAGGCAGGAATACCGAATATACTGTTTAATGTGAAGATGCTTCTGTTGCTTTGTTAGAAGCTGCTATTGTTAAAGATTTATACATTCCACGCAATTCTGACTTACTGATATAACCAAAGATCTAGTTTTCAGAAAATCTTCCAAATAGTTATTCTTTTATTTATGGGTAGTTACAAGTTTATGAAAGTAATCTGTGTACTATGACTAATGGTGTAATTTGAGGTTTGCTGTTCAGTTTCTTAAAGAAACCAATAATTTAACAAGTTTTGAGTAATCAATGTGGACCAAAGACAGGACTCCTGATTTTGTTACTTGTAGCTTTCTCTTTTTAAAGTACAATGTTTTTTGCTGTTCTGAAGGAAATGATACTGAAGAAGGAATACCGATATTTATTTTGGTTACAGTTTATATCTATTTGAATTGTGTTGGAGGATAGATATGTAATGCCATTGGAGAGGAAGCTGGAGTCAAAGCTCTAATACCTGTGATAATGGTTCTCATTGTTTTCTGTTTGATGTATTTCATTTACTAAGCAGATGCTAATAATGCCTTTCTTTCATCTTTCATTGTCTTACTGAGTTGCATGGTTTTGTATATGGCCATTCAAAATCATACATGTCTAATTCCATGGAATAAATTAATTTTCTTCTTCAGACACAACAGTATTCCTAGGTGTAACTGAGTGTGGATGAATCAGTTTAGACCAAAAAGAACTATGAATCTTAACAAGGTTATAGAAGAACAATTGTGAACGTGATGAGATTATTTTTGGTTACTTTTCTCTTTTTGGAAATATGCTTTTTAATCGTTTGTATATCAGCTATGGGGAAAATGCAGAGACTGGTCGATAGGATGAAAATTGCAACCTTATACCAAGCAATTTGAGATACAAACAAAATTGAGAATTTCATTTTAAATTATAATGGAATGCTACGTATATATGAGAGAAATAAATGCAACTATGAGGAATGAATTATTTCCTAGAGATTAAGCACTTTCCCATGTTCTTCTGCACCCCTTATTACAAGTGAAAACCATTAAACTGCTTTAACTAGTTTTTATTTTTTACAGAAATGGTTTAGTTAATTTTTACTTCTCTCCTGATTTGTGCCTGTGGTACCCCAAGCATGAGAAACAGTATAATAGGTTATTTCTAGTAATTTGGTGGCTTGAGAGTTTTACATACAGTGCGTACTTCTGTCCATGGAAATTTTAAAAAGTCGCTGAAATAATGTAAGACTCCAGGTGAACTTTTTTGTTATTTCTATCCTCTTGTCAGAGGGGCTGGGGAGCAGTTTGGGATGTTTCTCACATAAACTTGTTATTCAGCATGCTAGCAAACATGCAGAGTTCACGGTTGTGTATTTGCTTCGTCTTGGGTGACTAATAGTTTTGAGGAGTAAAAGAATGGAAGTCCTGTGGGTACTGGAATAAAAATAACACCTGAGCCAGTAGCCCCACTCTACCCTAGTCAGTCACTAGTTGCCTGTGCAAAACAGAAGGTAATTGAATTGGCAGGAGAGAGACTGGGTAAGAAATCCACTTTTGAGCAATTCAGGGCATGCTGAACTTCTATCTTAAACAGTTTTTTGAATTCAGCTTCCAAATAAAACATCTTTACTATTTTTTGTGTGTGTGTTGGGGGAGAATAATCTTTGGAGCAGTAAGAACTACTGTACCTGGTGGTCATAAATAGGCAAAACACGCAAAAGATGCTCACTTTGTCTATGTTCGTTCCTTCAGTGTTTAATGTCTCTTAGTATGTTAGCAGTTGAAAAGAAATAGCATGTTCCACCAGCTTTCACAGAGGTCAAAGTCTGATATGTCTGAAAATAACAGCTAACATGAAACATCTTGTTATCTTGAGGGTCATCACGCGGCACTTGCAGGGCAAGCAGGCGATCAGGCCCAGTCAGCATGGGTTTATGAAAGGCAGGTCGTGCTTGACGAACCTGATCTCCTTCTATGACAAAGTGACGCGCTTGGTGGATGAGGGAAAGGCTGTGGATGTGGTTTACCTTGACCTCAGTAAGGCTTTTGACACCGTTCCCCACAACATTCTCCTCAAGAAACTGGCTGCTGGGGCTTGGACTGGCGTACGCTTTGCTGGGTTAGAAACTGGCTGGATAGCCGGGCCCAGAGAGTTGTGGTGAATGGAGTCAAATCTGGTTGGAGGCTGGTCACTAGTGGTGTCCCCCAGGGCTCGGTACTGGGGCTGGTCCTCTTTAATATCTTTATCGATGATCTGGATGAGGGGATTGAGTGCACCCTCAGTAAGTTTGCAGATGACACCAAGTTAGGTGCATGTGTCGATCTGCTCGAGGGCAGGAAGGCTCTGCAGGAGGATCTGGATAGGCTGGAGCGATGGGCTGAGGCCAACTGTATGAAGTTCAACAAGGCCAAGTGCCGGGTCCTGCACCTGGGGCGCAACAACCCCAAGCAGAGCTACAGGCTGGGAGATGAGTGGCTGGAAAGCTGCCTGGCAGAGAAGGACCTGGGAGTATTGGTTGATAGTCGGCTGAATATGAGCCAGCAGTGTGCTCAGGTGGCCAAGAAGGCCAACAGCATCCTGGCCTGTATAAGAAGCAGTGTGGCCAGCAGGTCTAGGGAGGTGATTGTGCCCCTGTACTCGGCTCTGGTGAGGCCGCACCTTGAGCACTGTGTTCAGTTTTGGGCCCCTCGCTACAGGAAGGACATGGAGGTGCTCGAGCGAGTCCAGAGAAGGGCGACCAAGCTGGTGAGGGGTCTGGAGAACAAGTCTTACGAGGAGCGGCTGAGGGAGCTGGGCTTGTTCAGCCTGGAGAAGAGGAGGCTCAGGGGCGACCTTATCGCTCTCTACAGTTACCTTAAAGGAGCTGTAAAGTGGTGGGGGTTGGTCTGTTCTCCCACGTGCCTGGTGACAGGACGAGGGGGAATGGGCGAAAGTTGCGACAGAGGAGTTTTAGGTTGGATGTTAGGAAGTACTTCTTTACCGAAAGGGTTATTAAGCATTGGAACGGGCTGCCCAGGGAGGTGGTGGAGTCACCATCCCTGGAGGTCTTTAAAAGACGTTTAGATGTAGAGCTTAGCGATATGGTTTAGTGGAGTACTTAGTGTTAGGTCGGAGGTTGGACTCGATGATCTTGAGGTCTCTTCCAACCTAGAAATCTGTGATACTGTGTGATATTGTAACATTCTCAGTGCTTCCATGAAGCCAGTATGATAGAAATTTTCATATCAGCTTGCCAGCTACTACTGTGAAGCATCTTTTATTTGTGTGACTCATAGCTCTGGCAGATGAAATTAATGATGAGGCACTTAAGCAGGTGAAGTAAATCTTGGCTCATTCTCATAATTCCTTTCTCATAACTGATTGTGTTACCTAGAAGAAATGTACATTTTAAGTATAATTGGCTTATGAAGATGTGCTTCATTTCAGATTAAGTAAATCAACTCGACAATCCAGATTTATCAAAATCCATTTTCTTTACTGCTGGTCATGGCTTAGCTGTATGTTTTAAAGCTGATCTATCAAATTCTGATGTCTGCACCAGAGTCAGCTGAGTCTTTTTTAGATCATGCTTTTAAATGTCCTGACTTAAAAGTTTGTGTTGCGAAAATAAACAGTCATAGGCAGAGGACAGGGTGTAAGCTGTTTGTGCCAGCAATATTTATCAAAAATTGCTGATTTTGCTAGCATATATACCATATTATAAGGTATGCTGCCAAGATCAGCAATTGGAAAAATTCAAATTTGAAATTCAAAATCAAACCAAAAATTTGAAAAATTCAATTTGAAAAATACAACACACACAGACATAAAAGGCTAGAACATAACTTTATTTGAACTGTCACCAGAACTTAACATATATATGCATAAATACATATTGGCAGAATACCTCTTGAAAGGTTCATTTTTTTAATGTCTAGACTGGAAGCAGCCCAAAATGGAAATGGCTGTTTAAATCCTCAGATGTTGCTTCAGAAAGATAGTGTTCTTTGTGTGCAGGTGAATTTAACACAGCTGAAAAAACGTATTGGATTAAAAGTCAATTTTTGTAGCCTGTAAGTTCAGTGAGAAGTATTGTACTCTGTTACAGCAAGGAAGTCTTCGGCTAGCTGACAACGTTGTGTACTTAACTGCACATACTTTGATTAAAAAAAAAAAAGGTTGTCATAGAAAGTAGACTTTAATCTGAGTACATACTTTGATACTTGAAAGTAAGAAAGATTGTGTGCTGATAGCAAGCTGTTTCCTCCAACTTGTGCCCGGAGTTATACTTGAAAACAGTTTGTGCATTAAGTTTAAATGTAATGACCAAGATGTCTCAAGTCTGCAGTGATATACAATTTTACTCTGAAGTCTAGTAAATGATGTAGAGAAGCTTTTTCTTTCAGGAACACGTTTTTTATTCCATGATTTTGGTTGTTCATTGTAGCAACTGAAGACTTTAAGAAGTTACTTCATGAAGTTACTTCATGAATACTACTAAGATTTATTAGTGATTAAAAGGGATGGATAATATGTCCTTTTGTGTTTCTTCTCTTGTGATTTGGAAAGGAAGTGTTAAGGCAAAGTGAAGAAGGGAAACTTCGAAAGAATAAATGCTTGATCGTTTTAAAAATGACATTTCTTTTAATTTGAAATCTAACTTAGGTTTAAGTTACTTAATATCACCATTGTACAATATGTTTTCAGATTATCCATCGTTATAACGTATACTGTTGAAGCTATCAGAGCTAAAAACCTCAAGTCTTTTAAAGTAACTTGATAACTTGGCTTAAGGTTTCTACCCATTTAAACAGTGCTCAGTTTATATACAGATAATGCCGTTTCAAAAGTTCTTAACATTTTTGTTGTTTTCAGAGGATAACCAGGTATTTATGTAACTAAACTTTTGACTGTGGCAATATATAGAAAAGCAAATAATTCTTTAGAAACATTTACAGAATCCACTTAAGATAGTTAGCCTTTTTCTAACTGTAAAATAGATAAAGTATTTGACATCTATACTAAGGACTGCAACAGTTGTACTGTAAGTTTTACAAATACAGCCACCGTTATGACCATCCCAATTTGGCTGAGCAAATAAGGAGGGGTAAGAAATGTGAGTCTGAAAATCTTTAAAAATGAAGAAGGCAAAATTAGCATCCATTTAGCCCATTGAAAAAAAAAACTGTGCCCTGACACACACACTTTTCATAAAGCTTGACTTAAACAGTAGATTGTGCATGATGCAGATTATCTCTCCATAAACTGTTTTGTGGATAGAAAGCATTCTGTCAGTTTGCATTTTAGAACTAAATGTTCTTGTTTCCACTTGTTGAAGCTACCTGAGCTAAGGATCGTGACCTAGGCATTTCTGTCTTGAGTTTCAGAACGAGAACAGTGAAGGAGAGGAGTGACATAAGCAAACAGTTGACTTATGCATCGTACAGGACTATGTCTTTGAAAAAGGTGCTCATTTTAAATTGTGGACATACTGCATGTTTGTGTAATAGCTCTAATACAAGAAAATAAAATAAGACTAGTGGGTGACACTTAAGCTCTGAATACTGTATTTGATCATTACTTTTTCATTTTAAAGCAACTTTTTTTTATTTCCCTATTTGTGTACAGTTCTCTATGTACATAATAAAATTTTTTTGAGAACCTTTGGTAGCTAACTTTCTCATTATATTGGCGGTAATGATCGAAGTATATCCATTTAACTATTTAGCTTTGTTTTCATTATATACTTCCAGGTTCTTTGAAAAGCAGCAATAACAGCTGGACTGTTATTTAAAGTAAAACATTTTTTAGCACTGTTTTCACTTCTATACTTTGGTATGGATGCACAATGGAAACCCTATTCTAATTGTAAGATTTCAAGAGCCTTTAAGTAGTTTTAATCTTTTGTGTGTGATAGGAAATATTTGGTAGCAGCCTTATATATGAAATTTACAAGTCAAACAATTTCTCCTCATTTATTGGATTAAAAATTTCTGTTAAAATAATTTCAGCAACTTTTCATAGTTTATTGCATGTGCTGATAAATAACTCATAGAAAAACTACACACCAACCTTCGTATGAAATGCACTGTCATGGGCGAAGTTTAAGCTGTTTAAAGAATCACCACGAAAAGTATAGCAAAAATGGTTTATTGAAGTAAAACGTTGTAAAAGTGAGGCTTAACGTCCAAATTACCAGTATGTGATCTTAATTTCCAGTGGTACGAGTTACGCACAGTGTCAGTTGCTTACCAAAGATGTGTAGTTGGTAAGGGGTCTCGACCTTGAGGAGTATTTGTGAGAGGCATCCCAGCTCCAGGGGAAATCACTGCTGTGCAGCCTGCTGCTTAGTAAATAAGCTCACTCAGGCTATCATGTTTATGGAATACAGTGACTTGCTGGTAGTCAGATTACAGAGGATGGAGAAGGTAAGCATAAGACTCCTTGTGCATACAACTGCTGTTGCTCCATGATCGATGTTCTGCTTTCCGAGCTCCCGAACATCAAAGCACACCATGTCGCCTCTTCCTATGGGTGTGTTTCGATAACAGGTTGGAATTAAAGAAGTGAATGGCCCAGTCAGGGTCTAGGCATCTACTTCCTTCAGAGACTGAACCAAACGACTACTAGTTGTGTCGAGGAGTTGGGTACATCCGTCACACCTTGGTAACAAAAGTTTTATGCTCTGTGAACCCAATTTAAATGTACCAATGTACACATAAAATAAAGCTAAAATTAATACTTGAGTGACGCATATTCCTCTAGACTGTAATGGTGTGTTCCTGCAAGCATCTTAGTTCTGCTTCATAAATGCTTCATAAATATAAGAAAACCCTTAGTCTTGTGCCAACATAGGTCCCACTAATGTGGTGTGAGTAAGACTTTAATTTCTCCTCCCCTCCTCCATGGTCTTAATACTTCCAGCCTCTGCATCTGCTGGTTAAATTTTAGCATATGGGGGGAAAAAATGCTGGAGTAAACTAAATGTATGTAAAAGGCTAGTTAGAACGGAATCTGAGCACCTGCTTCTGTGACTGTAATAAGGATTTGTTTATGCAAGTGGATATGCATAATTTAGAAGCGGTGACAAAAAAAAAAAATTGATTTTTCTGTGGTTCATCAGATTGTCAGCTAGCAATTTAATACTATTTGGGAAAAAATATACTGAGTCAACGTGATGCAAGTGTTTTTGCCTAGTTTATTTTGTTGACCTGCTGAAGCATAAAGATGCTGTTTGTTCCTGTTTCTGTCACATGCATTTCGTTTTTAAGGAAGCTTAATTCACTATAAGTGTATTAATTACTACTTCTTGGAGATGCCATTTTGGCAAGTTATAATGTAAACTTTGTAATGCCTGTCTTAAATAAGATATGGTTTTATTTGCTTTATATTAAGTCAATCAGAGAATGTTTGTTGGTAAATCTTTTTTTTTTTCCATGCAGACTGAAATTACTTCTTTTACAGACTGCATTACAACAGCTAATTTCTTGTGAAGAGCTTAAGGGGCTAAGGAGAGTATTAAAAGGTTGCTATAGCTTAAAGTAGTGTTTGTTGTTGTTTTTATTATTTGTAAGATAATGTTGCTTTCAAGACAAGCTTTTCTTGCTGAGGGTGGAGGCACAAGAATTGAAATTGGTCTGGAGGAGAAGACTCAAAATACCTGAGTTCTTCTGATTATAAACTTGAGGGCCTCATATATAATATGACACAATATTATGCAAAAGCATAAACTTTCACGGTAACTGCTAGAAGAAAGTAGCTACTTTAATTTTTGTACCCTGCGTGGGCTAAGTGCCTTTGCAGAGCAGCTGGGCACCTTTTGGGTTCTTCTTCTGACCGCAGAGATGCCTCAAAGCTGCAGTGTTTCCTGGCTGCCTGCCCCATACTGCTGTGGGATGCCTGTGGGGGAAAACTGAGCCACATCCATGTCATGAACTGGGAGGACCGTGAGTGCCAGAGCTGCTCCAAGGTAAGACACCCCTGCTCCCAAACTGGGGCCCTCTCTATGGAAAGAATGATACCCAGGTGCGGTTTCCAATGTGCCGAAGTAGCTCATTCAGAACCGGTTAGGTAGGACACAATTTCCTTTCTGAAAAATTAAATGGGTTTATTTTTAAGAGGTATCTTTCCTGAAGAACAGGCTTTCTTGCTTTATGGGAAGTTTTGTTTTGGGGTAGTGGTGTTAAGCCATTACTCTTTGCTCTGCTTCACAAAAAAACGGTTTTGGAATCAAATTTTCTCATGTGTCAAAAAAAGTAATAATTTCACTTTTTCAATACCAAAACTAATTAGCCTGCCAAGATGGATGTTACCAGAGTAAGACTGCACATTAATGTTTTGTATAAGATATCATATATGTAGATGTAAATATAATATGGAATTTTTTGTGTGTATATATACATATTTGTCCATGTTTACCTGAACTCTTATAGTGGATATAAATGCTTTGTGTAAATTGTGATTTTTACCCTTCTCTTTAGGAATAATACCTGTTATTTCTTTTTGTAAGTACTCCTAGTAAGTTTGGGCACAGAAGTGTAGTGTGAGTAGAGCCTATGTTCAACTGTAAAATAGGATACATATCTCAATTATTTAGAGGATTTTTTGAAATAGGTTCCTTTTGTCCAAATTAATTACGGCATGTATCAAACCAAACAGTCCAGTATGACCCCTCTGAAAACCCAGTACTGATCAGCATTGTGATCTGGATGAAAATATGCAAGTACAGCTGATTAAGAGATTGTTGCCCCCAACTTTGGAAGTCCACATGAGAGAAGGAAATGGTCTCTGCTAGTGAAGTCTCAGACTTACTGAAACAGTGAGCCCCATCCAACTATGAACACGTGTATTTGAGTCTTCAAAGAGTATCTTTGCTGTTTGGTAAAGTGGCTATTAGAAACTTTAACCTAAAAGTCTGCAAGATGCAGCCTAGTGTTAGGCTTCTTCAGGCTTCAGTTCTGCAGATCTTCCTCAAAGTGTTTGACATTGGTCTCCCTGCGCTGATAAAGATACAACCTACTGATTTCACTCTACACCTAAATTAAGTATTTAGGACTGAATATGTAATAGCCACATGGGAAAGAAAAGAAAAAAAAAAAGAGCAGAAGCAAATGGTGCTGCACCTTTGTGAAACTGTGAAACTATTAGTGATTGTAACACTATTTGCCCTATTACTTCCTCTGAATAATAGATGGGTCATAAACAAGTTATATCATCTGATCTTTTCAGCTACTCTTCTGTAATTGTCAGGAAATTTCTCTTTCCAGGGTCAGTTTCACAAACGTGCAATTTAATAGGGGCATGGTCAGATTGCTTGGCTTGTACTGTTACATGAAAGTGATGGCTGAGAGCTTATGTATGTCTCAAGACCGTAAGAGCATGCATCATTTGGGGGATGGGGTTGGAAGGTCATAGCATTTGCATCTAGAACATTGTGTAAAAGAGCCCTGCTTAAAAGTGAACTGGATGTTAGTTTTGTTCCTTTCCATGGCGGTAAATACTCTGTGAAATCTCCGCGGTGCTTGCATAGTCTCTGCTCTTTTATAAACAGCACAGGGCCCTAAAAGGCTGATCTAAGCTTTAGGTGTGAACAGCTTTATGAGTAGCTTGCTTCTCAGTAGTTTCAGTTCACTAATAGGTGTCACTCTATTGCCTTGTCATTCACAGGTTGTTGTGGTTATTGCAGCAGCACTCTGCAGAAAGGCTGTAATTTACCTGTGCTGGTCTCTATTCCCGTGTGGTTCCGCTGTCATTCTGTAACTCGCTTGTTACAGTGAGTATGATATTAAGTAAAAATATGGAATGTATTTCTTTCATTACTGTAGCCAGCTGAGGTATACGCGTACAAAATAACTGTTTTAGGCATGCACTGTCTCATATGCATACTTACTAAGGTAATACAAGCTGGAGTGAAGGCATAATTCCTCATCAGTACTGGTCTCACAACACACAATTCTATTTAATTGCTCTTAACAGGCTTTTATGGGTTTCTAAATCTCTGCTATCTGCCAGGTCATATTCATGTTGTATGTTTGTTGGCACCTCCATTGAATATGAGTCTCTCTTTCAGTGAAGATAACTTTCTTCCAAATTGCTTTTAATTCCTGCTGAAGGTTTCTCTCTGGCTTTCCATTTTAGAATTACAGTGATTCTTTTATTTATATGGTGATTCTTTGATTTATATTCTGACATGAAATTACAGCTGCTTTTGCATGTCTTGGCACTGCTCCCCACAGTTCCAATGGAGCTTTCCTCAAAATATCCAGAATGACTTGTCTTTAATTGCCTGGGACAGTTGGTATTACAAATGTGATGCTATGCATAAACACTGACAAATATTCCTTTGTGCCGGGATTTGCTTTTGGCTGCATCATATTGGCTGGATTCTTTAAGTGGTCTATGGAAAGTGAACTTTTCCTGTATGTAGTTTGAGACAAAAGCTAAGTAGCTTAAAACCAACTTTTAAAAATTTATAAGAATTGTGAATTCAAGGAAAAAATACTAATATACTAGGGAAAAACAGAATTGTTAGCTCTGGACAGCAGTACTATGTACTTGCTGTCTGGTAGCCTAATCCATATTCTAAAGACATGCTGTAGCTGTCTGACTGAAAGTCTCTGGCTCCTTTCAGCTGTAAACAACAACAAAAAAAGTGATAACTGATTTATGCCATGCAAGAGGACACAGAGAAGATGGTTAATGGCTTTTAGGAGTGGGGAGAATCATGCAGGCATAAAATAGTTTAAAAAATAAAAATCTCTGCCTTTCCCAGTTTACCAAGAAACAATCTGCTAAGGAACAGCAGGGAGATTCAAGATGAAGTTATGTGAGATTTTTGCAAAATACTTTACAGTATTTCGTTGTTCATTTGCTTTCCTGCCATGAGAAAACTGTTGGAGTGGAGAAAGGAGAAAAGATGTATTAATGTAGTTTCATTTTTTAATCTGAGAACTGGGGTTATTCTTTAGCTAGATGAGCATTACCACAGCTTTGATTAGAGAATATTCAGTGTCTTAAATATACTTTTGACCAGCTGCATGTTGTAAGATTTCTAGGATATTTTTCTAAGCCAAAAGACATTAAAAACAAAAAATGGAAGAAAGACAAAGAAGACAGTCAACAGAATTTTGAAACTTTGTAATAAATCCAGGATATATCTTGAAATATATTGATGATTTCTTCCTTTGTAGATGACTGTTCATATTGCAAATGTCACTGTAACAAGCTATTGCCATGTTCTAAAAGATGACAGGGATTGAATGGGTTTGGGAGTAGAGCAGTTTTCTTCCTGTAAGTGTTCATCATTTCACCAGGGTAGTGGTATCAGAGAGGGTCTGAAGTGGTAGGAAAGGAAAACATGAAATCCTACTGCTGTTCTCTGTGATGTGTGATTTATGGGTAGAGTGAATATTCTGTGTCTTGGTACTGTATGAATAATAATGTTAAGTCTTTCAGGAGAATTACTGTTATTTTAAACATCCTCTTATTTTCATCGGAAAACATTGGATAGCTGTTTCATGCCACTTATTTTTGTAAGTAACCACTCCATGTTTTGCTGAAGCAGCTGCAAAAACAAGGCATACATTAGTAAATGCTTTTCACCCATAATTCTTTGTTGCTGTACATTTCATGGGTGTGTTGATCCAATGTCAAAAGAAGGGGTCAATTTTGTTTTTAAATCATTCCTCTTGTGATAACACAATCAAATTGCATATAGACAGGTCCAATCTCAAGTACTTCAAAAAGCAGAGGGGCTTTCAAAATAAGATGTATAATGCTTGGCTTCCTATAGATGTTTTCCACAATATGGAATAAAGGTGAAAAAGAAATTCTGAAGTAAGAGGGCCCACATACACAGTTCTCTCTACTGTTTATGACTGTACATACTCTCTATGACTGCAGTATGGTGGTATATTGCACATTCACAGTCCTATACCCCTTTGCATCATGAAGCAGCACCTTCTCTTCATCCAAAAGTGGCTTCAGCCATCAACAGTAATGTGCTATGCTGATATCTGGAGAACAAACTTTAGTGCAGCCTTTAGGATATGTTTTCTTATGGGCAACTAGTGAGAGGAAATTCTGTGGAAAAAGTTGCTGAGTGATGTAAGACTGTGAAAAGAAGTAAATGAATGGTTGGTTATTTAAGGGGAGAGAAAGATGTTACAGGTCATTTCTGGGAGTGAGAAGCAAGGTCTTTCAGCTAATCAGCTGGAGAAAAAAAAAAGGTAAGTTTTAATTTCATGAACAATTAGAATGAATACAAATGTCTTCTGCTTTCTTTGGAAAACATCCTAAACACATCATGTTACAAGAAGTATTAAGGATCAGCAACAACAGAAATGGGAAGTCTAATAATTATCTAATTAAACCTAGACAATAGATCCAACCCTCATAAATAAGTTCACTGTCTCTGGCTGGCACTGAATAAATCAAACCTTTTGCAAAACATGTTTTGAATAAAGACTAATTCAATTCCATATAATGGCTTCTTATTTTCTTATATAATACTACAACAAAGCAGCAAGACATTGATCTTGTAAGTTGAAACGGAAAGTGTGAAATTGTGACACTGAAATTTTTGCAGAGACCTGATGATTCTGGGGGGGAACAGGTCTCCAGTTGGTACAAACAATCAGTGCTTTGTTATTCAGCTTTACTTTGCAGGTTGTTTTTACAGAAGCGGTAGGTTACCCCTAGGCAAACTAGATGCCTAGTCAGATTGTTTCACAAAACGTAGAAATGGAGAAAATCTTTAGCTATGTGTTGGGGCTACATGGGAGGGAAACATCGCTTCTGATAGAAAGGCTCACTTCCCTTTCGTTCTCAAGTTCTTCCCTTTTCATTCCATAGCACACCTGTGGCAACATCCTTAGTTACTTGCCTGGAGGTTAATCACAGGTCTAAGTGTGTTTAGCCCTCTGTACTTGCAGGACTTTCAGCGCTATTGCTGCAAGTGGAATGAATGTAGGTGCACGCAGCTTTCTGTGCCATAATGGTGCTACTGGCCCTGCTTGGTCATTTTGCTTCTCTTAAATTAATCGTGTTAGGATAGACTTTGCCAAAGTGAGTTCCTGGGGTAGATTTTGTTTTTCACCTTTAAGCAGTAATGTAACTGGCATGCATCTAGGAAGGGCAGTGGCTGGGGAGGTTAGGAAGGAAAGAATCATCAAGGAAATAATTGTGTAGTTGTTTGAGTGTGAGGAAGTTGAAACCAAGAGTCAACCCTATAATAGGTTTGTGATGAATACATACATTCAGCTATAAGCGGCGCCTGCAGAGAATACTAATGTGTTTGTTTGTTTGCAGGCTTTGTATCACTGTTCTAATGTGCTATTCTTGTTTTTCCCAAATGTATTAATCTCTGCTAGTGTGCCTGAACTGGAAAATTAAGTCTGAGCAACTCTGAATGCTTGGGAAAACTCAGGATGCAAATCCAAACCAAAGAATTCATATTCTTCTCCAGTGTGTGTGGAAGAATTTTCTGTGGATTTGATTGGAAAAGCAGCCGACTGCCCAGGAGATTTGGAGTTGGCATGGGACAGAGGGAAGGTGACCAGGGCTTCTGGATAATACCTTATCCTTGCACAGCTCGGGTACTCACAAGGACTGTGTTCTCTAGTAGTAGGGAAAAAAAGAAAGGGGACGCAAAATGTCTCAAGTTCCCAAACCATCTAGTACTCTTACCTGTCAATGGGATGGACAGCTTTGTCAGTGAGCATGCCTCTGTGAACAGACATATGGGAGGAAGGGAAGGAATTAGTCCATGGGAGTGAGTGGGAGACATTACAACTAATGTTTATTTCTATGGCTCTGTCTTTCTTCAGACTCACAGACTGGGGACAGATAAAATGGAGAAAGCTCTGTTAGTATACGGATTACTGGTGAAACAAAGGGCAGATTATTTTATATGCTCTTCTGAAAACAAAGTAAAAGTAATGGCAACCTTTGGGTGTTTCTTCAGGAGACAGTTATGCAGGCAAATTGTGCTTGCTAAATAGCTTTTTAACACTTTATCTGATCAGGTTGACACTTGGCATATTCTTAATTAGAAGCTGCTGGAGTGCTTGAAGATAATTTTCAATCCTTGCAAAATGACAATGACTGTTAACAAGTTAATTTTTTAAATATGATGGTCTAAACAGTGTCCTGTGAGGTCTTTGAGAGATCTGTCATGCAGTTGGAGTTGGAAATAAAGCCCTGCATAAACAGCAGTACAATACCCACAAATGGCATAGCCAGACAAAAAGATGCGTTAAGAAACAGTGCCAGAAACGGAAACTATTGCATAGGAGACTCCCACCTGTAATTAAGCTTTGATTTTGTGGTCCAGTGGTGTTATGCCCTTACATAGCAGCTTCTTTTACAGAAACTTTTTTGTAGCTTTTTTCTTTTTCATGTAGATGTGTTTCACACTCAATGTATGAATTCTGGATGCCGTTGAGAAGCAAGAAGGCAGTGTTTACCTTAGCTTTGCTTAATAGCTGTCCTGGTTCTCGGGGTTGCATGTGAGAGAGACAGCCTTGATACAGATGGCTCAGCTGTTGTCCTGGTGGTTTTCCAGTCACTTTCTTTCTTGGTATACAGCTTTTCTATCTGGAGTGGAGTAATTCTGATGCTTTTTTTTCCACGTTATTTCTTCTGTTCCTGATGTGTTGTGGTTTTTTTTGTTTGTTTTGTTTTGTTAATTCAGTGGTGATTAACTATTACAATTCACCTAATCACCTCTGGCTTCAGGTACTGGCAGGAAAGCCTTCCACCCACTGTGGAAGTGTTGTGTTGCGAGGTGTGCTGTGACACTCTGCTATGGAAAAGTCTTTGATATTAAAGAATTTTTACAAAGCAACACAAGAGAAATCTGTTATTTACATTGCTACTGGCAGGAATATCTGGAAGAAAGAAGCAAATGAGTTCTTGAGTGCTTCAGATCTGAAATAAACTTGAGGTTTGCTGCTTCCAGCACTGATTGAAAACAAGGTGAGGTATTAAGATTGATCTGATTCTCAGAAGTGCAATGTAATTATGAATTCTGGAATGCTCTTGATCTTCCTTTCCTCACTTCCCAGAAGGGTACTGTGGGCTGTGCTTATCCTGTTAAATCTCATGCTGCAACCCGTCTTTTGTACATGACTGCTAGAATTTTGTCTATCACACCAGTAAAGGTGTTTTGTTTTGGTCTCCCGTTCCTTCCCCCTCCTCTCCTCCAGCCTATGGCACTTGGCCAGTGAGCCAGAATAAATAATTAACAACAAATAAATACTTGCTGCAGCCATTTCATGATCTGTTTGTTTGCACAGACTAGTCACTGAACAATGGCTAATAATAATAAAAAAAAATGAGTATCTTGGGCTGTTTTGTACTCAATTTATGAGCAGCAGTGAAGGGACTACTTACCTACAAAAAGCAGTACAATGCCTAAATGAAAAGGGTAAGAAGCCCAATTTGAAGAGATGGGTTTAATCTTCCCAGCTGGTGGTTAACACTACATCAGGACAATTAGTTATTTGTAATATACAGCGAAACAACTTGTTTGCCACCTCCTTATTTTGACATTTACATTATTTTCAATACACTGTGAAAGCATGAGTGTTTTCTGCATATTTTGTTTTTAACCAGTTAAAGAATTTTACAGCTACTTTCTGCTATCATTTACTTTAGGGTTAGGTTAGTCCCTCTCAAAATCCCTAACTTCCCTGTTTTGTTTTCAGAAAATGGAAAGAAGTAACAAGACTTGCACGAATCTTTCATTTTCCTTGAGAGCACAGCTGTCTAAGGGAGCACTACCTTGCAGGGACTCCTGCAGCTTTTGTTTTGAGTCCTCAGGAATGTGACACGTTGTTATCGCAGTTGCCTAGGAATGCTTTAGTTGCAGGTTTATCTCATGCTTCAGGCTCATGAGCTATTTCCCTGGAGACCACACTGCATTGTGTCTCACTGCTAGCCAGCACCGTTCGATTCCTGTCCGTTTGGGATCCTGTCTTAGAGACTGACCTTCTACTCTCCCTTAGTAGCTGTTAAGTTGCTATTGAAAAAATGCCTGCTGTTCAGGAAGGCGCATAGTGGTGTCTGGCATGGGAAAACAGCACTGGAGTCTAGGAGGTTTCAGTGATGCATACACAGACATACTGACAGTCATCTCAGGAAAAGCAGAGGTGTTTATGTTCCTATCTTTGAAATGATAAGGAATACAGAAGAATTCCAAATGTGTACAGTATAGGACAGGTGCAGAGGAATGCAGTGACAGACACAAAAACAACACCTAAAACCCCAGCTTCCAAAGCACTTGCTGGATTTATACTTCACTAAGTGCCAACTCATAATTTGTTTCCAACAGACATTTAGGCAGATGCCAGTGTGTAGTGGTTTTTTATTTTAGTCTCTTTTCAATTTAGTTTTTTAAATGATTTATTTCTGAGATGAAGAAAATTATCTTTTTGGAAATACACTGCCAAACAGTCAAGGTTTCTTGCAGTTCTTAAACAGTAGTAGTGTAGACCTTAATTAAGACACTTGTAGACTTCGTAGGATCGTTGTGGAACAACACTTAATCCAGTGTGCACTTTAATTGAGGACATGGGTAAAGATACGTTACATATTTGGAAACAGGTGCACACCATCTCTGTGTAGGGGAGTGACCCTCTGAAAGTCATGCTGATAGGAAAAACTCTTACATTCCTAACCATCTCAGAAAAAGTGTATAAATTGCAATTTTTTACCCAGGAGAGTTTTTATAATGGGCACAGAAAAAAACGTATATTTTCATCTTGCATTCATCAAGCTGTCATTCCAAACTAACCACCCAGTCCTGCTTGAGAAAGTAGAACAAAATTTCTATGACAAGGTGATACTCTGTAAGAAACACTCTGTAGCCAATAACTTAGGCTCAGGCGAGGATTTCAGTGAAGTAGTAATTTATTCGCGATTGCAATGGCGGGCGCCCCACAAGCAGGAGCGCGCCTACTGGTTCCAAAACACAGTTTATATACTTTTTGATGACAGGCCCCTCCCCTGTTTCCCCACTGAGTGGGTAATCCAGGTTCACAATCTATCTGATGCTTCACAGACAATACATGGCCTTCAGTTGCCCGCCTGTTAGATTTCAAATTTCTTTTGACTTTTTTACTGTTTGAAGTGGTAATGTTTCTTCACTTATCTGACTTGACTTAACACCGTGATTTTCACCTAATTGTTCTAAGGAGTCTGGTTGTCTGCATTTTACAAGGTCGCCTGCTAAATTTTCTTATCACTGCGAGCATATCTCAATACCCCATTCCTTACCTTTAAACAATGTAACTCTGCAAAAAACATTTTTATTCCCACAGTGAGGTCCACTGGTAATTAGTAAGATAAAACTAGCTGATACCAATCACCTCGATTACACTGGGAGACTGCTGATGGTAATTTAAAAAACAAAACAAAAAAAATAAATACCCAACTGGACTTTCGGCCAGTGAGAGGCAGTTGTGTGCGTGGGTCTGCTTCTCTCAGCTTCAGCTTCCTTTCAGCTCGGGTGTGCTTCCTTTCAGTGCAGGGTCTGCTTCTCTGAGCAGCTTGAGCTTCCTTTCAGCTCGTGTGTGCTTCCTTTCAGTAGCCTGAGCTTCCTTTCAGCTTGCTGAGTTTGACCAAACCTATCCTCATGAGGCGATCAGTGTCCCTGTCCCTGCTCCATTAGCCTGTCCCTCCCTGTTCGTTCTTTTTCTCTTCAAGCCCCTGCTCCATTAACCTGTCTGTGTTCATTCATTTTTTCTTCAAGCCCCAGCCCTTCAAGCCCCTGTTCAGGCGCCATTTGTGGCATAATGACCACACGGATGCCAGGGTTTCTTTAAGGATCAATAACTTCAATAACTTTTATTGAGGACAGGCTTCCTTCTTATACCATTAGCTCTACAAGCGGTACTTTCCCACTAGCTATTCATTGGTTAATGACTTCGCCCGGCAACAGTAAACATTTAGCAACTTCCATGTCTTAACGGTTGGAGAACAAGCAGTTTGAGACAGCAAGGGTCTCGTGAATCACTCTTCTTTGTTCCTTCTAGTTTGTTTACATTCCTCATGGCTTCATCCTCAGGAATCCGATGTTATCACTGTTATAAATTAGTTCTGGTAGAAATCATTCCCGACACATCGTGGGTAAGGTAGATCAAATTTCTATTTATTTGAGCAATTTAGCAAGCAGCGATAAGTAAAACAGCGCTGGGCGGCCGGGGAGTCTCCTGCTCCACCAACGGCGTACACCTAAGCCCGCCAGAGTCTCGATTTATAGCCTGGTAGTTCCGGGTTTAGTGGCACATCTTGGTGTCTTCTTACGACTGCGAGGCCTGTTGCTAGGGGGTCTTCGTCACTCCTCTGGTGGTCGCGGGGATGAAGATCGTCATCTTCCTCTGCGTTGGGGTCATGACTTTGCTGCGATATGTGTGTTCTCATGTGAGGGGGAATGCCATTTTACCCGTATTTGGAGCTGGTTTCTACTGCAGTTGTTAACAGGAAATTCCCATACTTGTTTTTTTCCTTCAACAGGATATTGGGGGTATAAGCAGTCAACCGTTGAAAACCTTCCCATCAGCAATATTTAATGAACAAACAAGGCTTTACCCATTACAATCCCCCCTTTTTCTCTGTATCATTTTGTTCATTAAATCTATTCAGTTCTAATTGACTCAGGATTAATGTTTCCTCTAGTATGGATCTATCATTTATCGATTCGTACTTTGTCCTCATAAGCATCAGATGAGCAGCCTCCAATCTACCTTTAACAATAGCTATGACTTTGTTAAGGATACAAGGACCAAACGTTAGTCCTAGGGTTAATAAAATCAGCGGGCCAGCTATTGTTGACAACAGAGTGGTGAGCCACGGCGAGTGATTATACCAGGACTCGTACCAGCTTTGCTGGGCCTCCCACTCTTTTTCTCCTTTCCAATCCTTCTCTAAGTTTGGTCATGGTATCCCTCACAATTCCAGTATGATCAGCATATACACAACATTCCTCCTTGAGTGCGGCGCACAACCCTCCTTGTTGTAAATACAATAAATCTAGTCCTCTGCGATTCTGTAATACCACTTCAGATAACGATCTTATAGATTTTTCTAAAGCACTGATAGATTTTTCAGTTCTGGCTAAGTCTTCATCCACAGCTGCTCTCAGAGAGGTGATCTCTCTCCCTTGTTTGATTAACGAGGCAACCCTTGTGCCTACCCCTGCACCCCCCCAAATTATTAGGGTAGCCACTGTCAATGTGGAAATTGGTTCCCGTTTTGTCAAATGGTGTTCTTGATTGATCTGATTGTCATACATGAAACTCTCTGGGTGGTACAGTATCTTTGGGATGATTATTACTTGAACACAAATTCTACAGACTCATCGAACAAGTCCAGGGATAGACAAGGGGTAACTCCCATCTTTGAGCATACCCACCCAGCATTCTCTGCTGGTAATAACCATTTCGCCATTTTTTTTGTACTTCCGACGTTAGTTTGATTTGCACACAAGTGCATTTTATCGGGCTGGACTTGTCCCACGCATCTCCACTTCCCAGTCACTTGGGTCAGCGTTATGCCCTGACCCTCTTTCCCCCACGTACATTGCGAGGGATTGGATCCATTTACCCGCCGGGCCTTCTCATTGACCCCTACAGCTTCGTAAAAGGGCGGCCTTACCCCATAACAGAGCCAGCACCGCTCAGTCAGGTTAGGGTTGGTAGCATTTAACGGCTGGTAGCTTACTTGCATCAGTTTCCACAGGGAATTTTCCCCATTGTCGTTCTTGAGATTCTAGACGACAGTGTCCTTATTAACAGGGAAATTTCTAGTATTATTCTTGATACCCTCTCCATCCAAGCTTGGGTTCAATAGCGGGTTGGGTCCCACCAATTCAGGTTCCAGTGGTACGGCCTCCTTTTTTATAAATATTAGACCTCCTCTATCAACTCCAGGTTCCCAATATCTTACACCCCATGTTTTCCCCATAAACCAGGCTGGGTCGGTCGGTCGGATCCGTTATATTTACATACGGTTGTTCGCAATCTCCATAGGGCATCCGGATCCCTCCACTCCAGTCTCGGTTCGGAGGCCTACATCCGTAGGGTCCATATCCTACAGTTAGGAACTTATCCCTCCCAGCTCCCGGACTCCAATCTGAAGTAATTGTTTGACAACCCCAATAAGCACAATAGTAGGAGTGGGGATAATTGCAGTATCCCCTTCCTGGGTTCGAGCTGGGGCAGAGGTAGAAACCTATTTGGTTCAGACACGGGCTTATGGGTGCCAGTTGACAAAGGGATGTGAGAAAACTTGGTGCACCCGCCGTAGTTACTTGGTTAATGATAACTTGGTCCTCCCACCTAATTAAACTCCACTTAAAGGGCTGGTGCGAATATCCCTGGTCGGCCCCAGCCGGACAGGGGATATTCAATAGGAGAGGTAGCGCCAACATACACCAGAAGGGCAACATCCTTTTATAATTCTGGGGAGGCGGCTTCGAATTATGGTGGGTACTAGGGTGGTTTATTCGGCCGGACTCCATCATCTCAAATAGGGGTGGGTACCAAATAACTCTCCCCACTGTTGTACCCCTCTGCCTCGCCCGCCTACTTGGTTGCCTCAAGCAGTGGGGTTCACTTTCTTCACAGCAGCAAGGGTAATTTTCAGGGGCCTAGGTACCAATTTCCCTGTTTCAGCCACTCCCAGTCCCAGTCACTCACTCATCCTTAGGCGCGTTACCCTTCTGATGTATGGGTCTTGGTACATTAAGGAATTTCCCTTCCTCTACTTCCCAGTTTCGTTTACAGTGAACCTATTATTCCTTAGTTAATTCCTTAGGGTTACCGATCATACAATTACGAATTCACTCATCAGTCCCTTTTCGCATGGTCAGTCTCAAGTCTCCAGGTCGGCTGACCACTCTCCACCGTTCCTCTGGTATTGGTCCTTTAACTCGGCTAGCGTGAGTCCATCCTTTCTTGGCTGTCCAGACAGCTGTGTCTGCAGTAAGTAGAACAAGGTAGGGTCCTTCCCAATGAGGAGTTAGAGGTCTCTTTCCAGGATTTTATCAGAACCTGGTCTCCTGGTTTGATCCTGTGTATGGCCACCTCTGGGGGGGAGGGGGGGGGGGGGGCGTTGTACTACTCCTTTTGCTGCAGGATCCCCCTTATATTGTGAGGTGACAATACCCTCAGTTCGCCCCCAAAGGTGATTTTATGCATTTCTTCCACCAAGAGCGCAGCCGCGACCACTGCCTGGAGACAGGTGGGCCATCCCCTACTCACGGCGTCCAAAAGTTTAGAAAGATATCCCACAGGTTTCTTTTTCCCTGCCCAGTCTTAAGACCCCGAACACTGTCCCCTCCTCTACGTTGATAAATAGATAAAAGGGTCTCTTCACGTCGGGTAAATTTAACACAGAAGTGTTCACTAAATCCATGTTTAAGTCTGTCAGGCCTTGCTCATCGCTTTGGCTCCATTTCATTAATCCTTCCCCAACCAGTTTCTGATACAAAAACATCACCTTACTACTATAATTTTCAATCCATTGCCAACAATATCCTAACAATCCCAGCAGCTGCCTAACTTGTCTTTTGCTTTTTGGCGCTTGTAGTGACAAAATCCCATTTACTCGTTCGGGGTCTAGTTTCTTAGTGCCCTTACTTAGCCAATGTCCTAAATATTTCACCTCTTCCTCTGTGAACTGTAATTTTAACTTTGATACTTTTAGTCCCTTTAAGCTCAAGAAGTTTAGTAGCTTGATACTTTCTGTCCTGACTGCCTCCTGACTCTCTCCTGCTAACAGCAAATCATCCACATATTGGACTAAGGTTACTTCAGGATTTGGTTCATAGTTCTCTAATATTTGTTCTAATGCCTGACCGAATAGATTTGGTGATTCGTGAATCCTTGGGGAAGCACGGTCCATCTTAATTGTTGTTTCCGATGGGTTGCAGGATCTTCCCACTCGAAGGCGAAATAATCCCTGCATTCCCTTTTTAAAGGACATGCCCAAAACGCATCTTTTAGGTCTATGACACTATACCATTTCTGCGCTGGGGACAGCTGGCTTAGCAAGGTATGTGGGTTAGCTACTACAGGAAATCTGATTATTGTTCTTTTGTTGACCTCCCTCAAGTCTTGGACTAGCCGATAAGAGCCATCAGGTTTCTCAATAGGTAATATAGGAGTGTTATGAGGTGACATGCAAGTCTCCAGTAATCCCTGCTGTAGTAGCCTCTGGTTTACTGGTTGCAGCCCCTCCCTGCCTTCTTGAGACACTGGGTATTGTTTTACCCTGATAGGATTCCTGATAGTGACTTCAAAGGGACTAATATCTAAACGGCCTACTGATTTGGGAGAATACCACACCTCAGGGTTTATTTTTGCCTCTTCCTCTACAGTGAGGGCATATAATTTAACCTCAATTCCTTTATTTTCCACCTCCAAATTAATTTTTAGCTTAACCATTAAGTTTCTTCCCAACAGGGTATATTCAGCTTCTGGTACTAATAAGAAGGATCCCGTGCAACTTTGGGCTGGGGTCTCTATTTTCACCCCCTTTATTATTGAGACCCTATTGAGACCCTAAAGGGCTCTCCTTTTGCTCCTATCACCTGTAATTTCTCCGAGGAAGGTTGACATCCCCGGGGTACCATTTGGACAGTCGATCTTTCTGCCCCAGAGTCCACAAGGAACTCCACTTCTTGATGCTGGGGACCTAACTTCAATTTTATCAAGGGCTCCGTTATACCAGAAGTCCCCAGTAGATGGAGCCCCTGACTCCCCTAATCTTCTTTAAACATGCGCTCATCTTTTAAGCGTTTTCTGCAGTCCTTTTTCATGTGTCCCTTCTTTTGGCAGTAAAAACATTTTATCTGTCTTAGATCCTTCTGATCACTCTGGCTCCTCGGAGGTCTTTTTCGTGGTAGCGGAACACCCTTTGGGCGACGGGGGGGCCCTTTTTGTCCTTCCCGGACCACTGCCACTAGAATCCTGGCCTGCCTTTTATGAATCTCTTCTTCTCTTCGCACATATACCTTCTGAGCTTCTCTCAGCAGTTCATCCATCCCTCTATCCTGCCAATCCTATAATTTTTCTAATTTCCGCCTGATATCCCCCCATGATTTTGCCACAAATTGCGTTTTTAACAAGGCCTGTCCCACTGGTGTACCGGGGTCCAGTCCCAAATAAAGCTGGAGGTTCTTCCTTAATCTCTCCAGCCATTCTGTGGGAGTTTCATCCTTCTTTTGATGTTCACTAAAGACCTTATTTATATTTTGTCCTCTAGGGACTGAATCCCTTATACCTTGTACAATAATAGTCCTTAAATCCTGCATATGACCCCTATCTTGTTCATTTTAGTTATTCCAGTTAGGCCTCTGTAGGGGTCATTTAAGATCTCCCGCAGGACCCTGCTGGTGTTGCTGGTCCCAGATTCACATTCCAGCCCTCCGGATCATATTCCTTTCTTCTGCAGTGAATAATATACCTAAAATGGCCTGGAGTTCTTCCCAGGTGTAAACATTAGGCCCCAAAAATTGGTCTACTCGCTCAGAGACTCCAAGAGGATCTTCTAAGAGATTTCCCATTTCCTTCTTGAATTCTCTGACGTCTCCCGTATTTAGGGGCATGGAGACGTATCCCATACTGGGTTGGGGCCTCCCATTGCAACCTCTCTTAGGGGATATAGTCTACTCTCACCCTCTCAATTTCTAGTTTGGCTCTAAGTTACCTGTCTAGTTCCCCGAGGGGTGTCTGTGGCCAAATCAGAGTCAGTATGGTAACCCGGAGCCGTGGGGGGGGCTGGAGGTTGCAGAGGAGAGGGTATCCTCTCCCTCTTAGGCTGAAAGGCTCCTTTGAATTCACATAAAGGTTTAGAGCCTGACAGATCCATTCCTCAAAGGACCCAAACACGGGCCAATATAATGGGTGAGCCCCTAATTTGCTTCCCACCCCAGACTTCCATACAATAATGTATCATCTTAACTATATCCTTACCCCGCCTAGAGGGGTAATCGTTCCAATGTTTAATCATTAACCCTAACGGGCTCCCTGGTGGTATCGGAGGCAGCCTTGGGTTCCGACCCACCCACAGGACCAAGATCGTCATCTTCCTCTGCGTTGGGGTCATGACTTTGCTGCGATATGTGTGTTCTCATGTGAGGGGGAATGCCATTTTGCCCATATTTGAAGCTGGTTTCTACTGCAATTGTTAACTTATCAGGAAATTCCCATACTTGTTTTTTTCCTTCAACAGGATATTGGGGATATAAGCAGTCAACCGTTGAAAACCTCCCATCAGCAATATTTAATGAACAAACAAGGCTTTACCCACTACAATCACCAACCACGGGGCTTGCCGACCCCCATGGCGATACTCCCACATCCATGCTTGTTTAAGATGAAATAGGAATTTTAGATGCTGTGATATATGGAGTAATAATTCGTGTCAAGAAGATGGTTGATGTTAATAAAGAAGGGGGAAATGTGGGAGTGTGGCCACGGGGGTCGACAAGCCCCATGGCTGGTGACAACATCAGACTCTTAACGATGAGGCCAGAAGGAATGTAAAGAGTTTTGAGGGAACAAAGAAGGGTGATTCAGGAGATGCCATGCCATCTCGTGTTGCTTGTTCTCCCGCTGTTTAGGCATGGAAGTTGCTGGGGGTTTGCTGGTTGCTGGGCAAAGTTGTTTGACCAATGAAGAGTTAGTGAAAAAGTACTGCTGTAGGGCAAATGGTATAAGAAGGGAGCCTGTCCTCAATATGGGATGCAACACGATATGATGTTCTGTCATCAATAAGGTAGTAGCAGTTACTGATCCTAAAAGAACCCTGGTGTCCGTGTGGTCGTTACGCCACAAATGGCACCTGAACAGGGACCTGAAGAAAACGAACAAGGACCTGAAGAAAACAAACAAGGACAGGCTAACAGAACAGGGACATTGATCACCTAATGAAGATGGTTCGACCAAACTCAGCAAACCGCTCTAAGAAGCTCGTATAGAAAGTCGTTGGAAATGGGCGCACCGGAGCTGGAAGGAAGCTCAAGCTGAGAGAAGCGGACCTGTGCACACAACTGCCCCTCACTGGCCGAAAGTAAGCAGTTGCGCATTATGGGGAATCATACGTCCTTAGAAAAAAAGACTGTCCTGGTAACCTTACAGCTTATTCAGACAGTTTATGATCCTGAAACATGGGACCAAATTGAGGTCAAGGTGTGGGACTCTGCTACTAAAAACGACAAGGTTGCGGTGGGATTGCCCGGCACCTGGCGAGCAATCTCCGAGGCCTTAAAGAGCCGTGTGTGACCACAATCAGAAATGTGTGGTTTGCCAGATAGTGAGGGAGCTGCGGGCTCATCCACCAATCCTTCTGCTACATCATCGCCCCCCCCCGCCGCTACCACCATCGCAGGCCTTTGCTGTTACACCCTCTGGTGACCTGGACGTTCCTTTTGATGCAGGCCCTATAGGCCCTGAAAAGGAGCCGGATCTGTTTCCCTTCAATCCGGAAGGAATAAGATACATAAGGCCCGAAGGCCGAGTTGCTTAACAACTTAAAGCGAGACATATTGTTTCCACGACTAGCCCTGGAACTCTCCGGTGTTTGTAATCAAGAAGAGGAATGGAAAATAGAGACTGTTATATGATCTGAGAAAAATTAATGAAGTCATGGAAGATATGGGAGCACTTCAACCAGGATTACCGTCTCCAAATATGCTCCCCCAGTCATGGACATTAATAGTAATAGACTTAAAGGATTGTTTGTTTAACACTTGCCAGAATTAGGAAAACTTTGCCATGTTTATGTTTCAATTGATACCTTTTCTGATTGTACATATGTATAGGCGTACTCGGGTTTCTTATGAATATGTAAAAGCAAAGTTCTATATATTTAGAAAGTTCGACGGTTGTGCGTGCATGTTGGTAGAGCGTAGACTCCCCGCGCACCCAGCGCTGTTTACTTGCCTTTTATAAATATTACTAAATTTAGATTGAGTTATATCTTCATTTATAACAATGCCAACCACAATTCTCCAGAATATTCCTAATTTTCATTTGGAAACATCAGGTGCCGACCAATACCATCATAGCCAGGGACACTGATCGCAAACAAACCATCCAAGACCTTATGCTGTTACCATTAATACTGCATGTACAATATGCTTTGAAATGCAGTTTTGCATGTATAAAGAGCCACCACCAGGTGACATGCAGAAAAGGAGACTGTAATAATATAATAATTATTATACTTCATATAAATCTATTTATAGACTTATAATAGTTATTATGAGTTATAATTATTAATTATAAGATTTTATAATAACCTTCACAAGCCTCAGTCAAAATGTGATGTTATCAGCCTACTGTACATTCCTCCTTTGTTTGTACAGTCCTAACAGCTAACATCACTGTCACCTTGCATCAACAGTAAGCAGAATGACCTGCTTTACAGAGACAAAAAGAAATGACCACCACAACACCTTGAAATTTCCTTTTCAGTTCCTACTTTCATCAGTTTAGAAGTGCAGGAAAAAACTTTTATGTTGTCCTACTGAGATAAGTAACCAGCCAGTTCCTCTTTACACTAAAGGGTGTTTTAACATAACTTGCCTAGCTTTCTCATTTATCAATTGCCAACAGCTATGCTCAGATTAAGAATTCAAAAGCAAGTAAATCATTTTCATCCAACGCACATTAGTCCCTCTAACTAACCTGACCTTTAGGAACAAATTTACTTGAAAAAAAAAAAAAAAAAAAGGCAAGATACATGCAAATACAGCTGAGCCTGATCATTTTCAAGCCTCAAATTTAGAAGTGCTATGTGCAAACACTGCCAAGTACACAGCATTGTCAAATCTAAGGAATAAAAATAAGTATTTCACGAACACACTGCCTTTGCAAGGTGTTCCTATGCTTTCCTCCTGAGACTACAGAAATAGGGAAAAAAAATACCGTAACCTCAACGCACTAAGTCCAGAGGTCCTAAGGACGACCGTCTTAAGAGATGAGACAGCAACTCAGGGACTCTGCGCAGCAGGAAGGGCAGCAGGAAGGGCGGCTCTCGCCAGCTGCCAGACCTGAGTTCAGCATTACAGATCAACACCGCCACCAGATGATGGGAGTGCAGACCAGTGACAGTTACATACAGCAGAAAAAAAAATAAAAAAGAAAAAAAGCGCTAAGACGAACTCTATTGCCCTTAGTAATAAAGCTACATTGTCTATCGTTATCGGCTGACCAACAGCAGAAAAATTTACAAATATTACTCCCCCACACGTCCACTGTAAATACTGTTTCCCTGTATGTCAGTCAAGAGTGCACCAGGGGAAAAAAAAAAAGCCAAACATGAGTCATCATTGGGTAGCTATAAAAATACTGTATAACTTCTCGTCTATGGAAAAGCCGCCTAAAGGCGATAGAAAAATTTGAAATTTACAACTGGAACCCAAAGAAGCAAATCAGTCATTAAGTGGAGAGAAATATGAACACAGTGAAACAGCACTCCTTAGGGCCTGCAGGAAATACTGGCAATCCCAGGAAACATCAGACCAAGTGCAGAGAGCAGGACATGGGAAGGGAATGGTGGGAAAGAAAAAAAAAAAAAAGTAAGAATTACTAGCTATGTTATTTCAGGCTAAGAAAATAGCTGGGGGGTGGGTCCCCCAAGATGTTATGCGCTGCAATGTTTAGGCAATGATAAAAGGAATAGAAAGCAAGAAGTATTAACCAAAGCCAGGCAAAATTTCCGAGTCTCTGGGGGAGGAAGGGCAGGAGCCTGGGCCAGACGCCGGTCTGTACGTGTGCCGGTGCGTGGCGAAAGCGCACCCCGGGCCCCTCCCCGCCCCCGCACCTTGAAGTTGCTGGAGTTGACCCATGCCGCCAGCTCGTCGATCACTCTGTCGAGCCGCTGCGGGTCCTGCTCCACGTCCGGGGACGCCGCGGGGTCGCGCAGGTACTCCAGCAGCTCCTGCCCGACCTGCAGCCTGCGGCCCACGTCCTTCTGCTGCACCTGCTGACAGAAATGATCCATCCCGGGCGGCTCCGGGCCGGGGGCACGGGGGGGGGGCTCCAGCTCCTCAGCGCCGCGGGGCCCGGCCCGGCCTCCCCCGCGCCACGCCGCGGCGGGGCCGGCCCGCAGCTCGCATCCCCTCGGACCCCGGCAGCCTCGTCAGCCCCCGGTCCCCACCGCGGGGGAGCTCCGTGCCAACGGCCGTCCCCCTCTCCCCGCAGGCCAGGCCAGGCCGAGCCGAGCCCCGCAGAACCGCCGCCGCCGTCCCGGCCAAGTTGCGGCCCCCCCGCGGGCCAGCGCCGGACTGAGGGGGCGGGGCCTGACACTGGGCGGGGGCTCCTCATAGCCCCGCCCCTCAATAGATCCGCCCTCTCCCGCCCCGCCCACCGCCTCCACGCGGGTTGTGGCCCGCCGGAGGAGGCGCATGCGCAGCCTGCCCGTCCCGCTCTCCCCGAGGCGCTGAGGGGAGGGGCCCGGGGCTCTGAGGGGGTTTTGGCGGCCGCAAGGGGGCGTGGGGCTCAGGGAGGCTGTGCGGAGCCTGCCCGTGGGTTGACTGCCCTAAACTCTGTAGCGGCTAGAATTGCTGTTTCAGTATCAGTTTTAAATCACAGACTCACAGAATCGTAAAGCTTGCAAAAGACCTCCAAGATTGCCTAGTCCAACCATCACCCTCCCACCACTGTCACCCACTAAACCATGTCCCTAAGCACCATGTCCAACCTTTCCTTGAACACCCCAAGGGGTGGTGATGCCACCACCTCCCTGGGCAACCTGTTCCAATGCCTGACTGCTCTGAGAAGAAATGTTTCCTGATTTCCAACCTAAACCTCCCCTGGTGCAACTTTAGCCCATTCCCTCTAGTCCTATCACTAGTTATCTGCGAGAAGAGGCAGACCCCCAGCTCCCCACACCTTCCTTTCAGGTAGTTGTATGTAGAGAGCAATAAGGTCTCCCCTGAGCCTCCTCTTCTCCGGACTGAACAACCCCAGTTCCCTCAGCCGCTCCTCATAGGACTTGTGTTCCAGGCCCTTCACCAGTCTCTTAGCCCTTCTCTGGACACGCTGCAGGGCCTCCATGTCCTTCTTGTTGCAAGGGGCCCAAAGCTGAACACAGGGAGCAGCCTCACCAGAGCAGAGTTCAGGGTTTAGATCCCACCAGTGTTGCTCTGCTTGGGCCCAGTCTTTTCCCTATGCCAGCATTTGCGCTTACAGGCAGGATTAATTACCAGGTTGAATTAATGAGCTGAGTGACCATTGGTGCCAGCAAGCTGGACTGGCCCACAAGTCCTGAGGGCAGAAGCAAAGGACTCAGGAGGTGGGAAGTGGAGCAACTCATTTCAGTGGCAGAAAAGGGTGATGTCTATCTGCCATCCCTCCAGCACTTGTAGACCTTACATTACACTAAAATGCAAGCTGCTGTTCATACAGGCCATCCTTTTCTTCCCGTGCTGTCACATATAAGGTCCTTCCCTTGTTCTTACACCCCAGTTGGTGTTTATTTGGCCTTATGTAAACAAGGACAGGGAGGTAATATTTTCCTTTTTCAATGATAGTCGTTGTGTCATGGAAGCCCAACTTAGTTTCAAGACAACACAGTCTGGCTGTCTAGCTTGCCTCATTAGTGCTAATACTGGGGATGGGTGAGACTGCAGGAAAAGGAGGTACTCCCTTCATTTGGCTGCAGAATTTAGACAGGTATAAAACAAGTTTATAGCAACCACACCTCCAAGCTGAGGAGTCACGTTTCCAAGCTGCAGTTTCACAGTGGTTTAAACCAAACTAAATTGGTGCTACAGTGGTCCCACTTGCTTGCTTCTCACAAATCCCATTTTCAGGAATTTTGCACATCTGCTCTGTCCCATGCGCTGACATCTGCATGACCTCACACAATAGAGATCTACATCCACGAGCACAGCAGAAGGCAAGACTACACGCAGCCCTTTGCTGATTTTGGTGTGACCTAGCAAATTTGGGATCCCTTCCCTAATTGGTCCCTAGGCATTGAAATAGTAGATACATTTAAAACAGAAATGTATGTGTTATACTTTGAGCCTATTATAGTTTCACCAAAAGATTATCAGTTCCTCAACTTGTTTTCACAGCTGGATTTCCCCTTGCACATATAAAGAACTATAATTTTGGATGCAGCTGAATAGTTCTTGTCTTACGTTTGCAATGCCATTTTCTAAGAAAGGCTGTGAAATTTTTGCATATATTTATGAATTCTTTTTATTGAAAATGTGACCCATGAAACTGATAGAAATATAAAAACAAACAGCAAAAAATGTGCCTGTATTGTCATATTTTTTTCAGTGCATTAGAAATCTGATTCTGCGGTATTGTCAGTTTAAAGAGTAACTTTCTTGCTGTGAGTTTCAAAAGTAACTGCCGATCTAATAAGATTAACTAAACAGAAAATAAGTGAATAGATTGTACTGGCCTCTTAGAATATCGAGAGCTGTAAACAGTTTCAGTCCACCAGATGAACTTTGCAGAAACACAGGAAAAACAACAAAATGCACCCCCCCAAAAAAAAAATTAAAAATCACCTTTCGTTGTAGTCCAAGTTAATGTCAGTCTCCTAAGATAGAAAATCCTGAGCAAAAAAAAGAAGTGGTGGAAAGCTCATGGCAGTAGCTTCTCTGAATTTCTCTTGATTCAAAGCAAATAAACTGACTATATAATCTAATAATCCGTGAATGGCACTAAAGCTGAGGGGAAGGGTTAAGTATAATAAGGTACACACTTGGAATATTGAAACTATTTTGTCAGCCCAAAGGTGACATTGCACAGCTATGTTAAGGGAAAAAAGCCATGTTGGGATATGCAGCTTCTGTTTTTTTTCCATTTCACATCAAAAGAACTTTTTCAGAAAACACAGGAGGAAATAATTTTTACAGCATTTCTGTAAAATCAGAAGATTAAACTACTGTATTTCATCCTGACAGCACTCATGCCTTTATATACTGGATGGACATTGGTATAACACTAGAAAAATGGTAGACGTTTTACTGCTGAGTTGTTCTGGTACAATCATGACATTTTCCTTTGAAACCCAACCACTGAACAGATTATTTTTTTTTTTGGTGGGTGGGGGGAACAAAAAATGTTGGTTCATTTCTTTCTCTGCAAATCGACAGTATTTTCATATTGCAAATAGAGCTTCTGGATATGCATTTTTTTTTTGGCAAGGCACAAGTAGCACTCTAACTCTGCATCTACAGCAGACCTCCAAGTTGGACAAAGGACACGGTTTTGTTGTTCAATGTTCTCACAAAGTCCTAGTGGGCTTTATACCCAAGGATGTGGGCTAGGCTCCAAGAAGGCGGCATTTTTTTCATTCAAGCCAAAGATTTTTTAAAGCCTCTTATTTGCAGTTAAGGGGATTGCTTCCTGTGGAATGCAATCTTCTTTTTCATATGCAAGCATGTGAGGGTAAATCCACTACTCTGGTGTGTTTGTAACAATGCGTAATATTTTGTAGAGCAATTAAGCCTCATAATTGAATGCAGAATAAAAATTTCCTTCAGTCTTCTGAGTATGACTGGCTAGCAACATGAGCAATTACACCAGGAGCTGAGATAAATGACACTAATTCACTGAGGTACATTTCCAACCTGAATTGCACACCAAACCTGTTTCTGTGTCCCCACTCCATATAAGCAAGCTGCACAATTATTGCATGTAACATCCTGTTCTGAAAAGGGCAAGAATTATTCAGAGAAATAGGCTGGGGAGGAAGAACGCTGTGCTCTTCATTCCTATGGCTGATAAGAAAGTGTGTCTCTTAGTCTGTCTCTGCCCTTTCTTTTCCCAGCAGTAGCTTCAACAGGCAGGGACCTCGTGCAAGCCAGTTCTTGAACTCCTTTTGTGTGCCTGTCATTCATTCTGACAGTCAAGCTACTTCCACGCACTGACATCTGAAAAATCATTCCTATACAGAAGATGTAGTCCCATCAGTGAAAGAACCATAAAAATCCATTGAAAATCCCTGTGATTTAAAGGTCTCTGTCAAAAATAGGAAGCACATGCCGTAATAATAAAAATAGAGTAAATTTAAATATGAGTCATTCAGAAAGTTCCCGTAAATTGCAGTTGACATGGCCTCAGTTTGCACTGAAGAAGTGTATGAGAAAGTTGTCCTTACATTCCTGGCAGATTCTTCAGCAGCCATGACAGAGCTTCTGCATCATGTTCCAGCCCTGGGGGGCTTGAGGTTGGCATTGAGATTGGGTCTTGGATGGAGTCCTTCCATCGTACGCTCCCTTCTCTTAGTGGATATATTCCAGAGCCACCATGTTTTTACCTGTGCATAGGTCAGAGATCATTTCATCAGGGTTTTTCTTAGTGCTCTCAGGAGGTAAAACAGTGCCATATTTCGCATTTTGAAGCACGAATATGTCATTTTTTTTCTGTCCATGATGTACAGGTATTTATTTCACACCTTTTCTTACATTAATTTTAAAATAATGAAGTGTTACTTTTAAAGGTGAATTTATCACTGTTGATAACTTTTAAGAATCATTTGAATTCCCCCCTCCAAGACGAAGAATATCAGAATAATAAAGTAATAAATATCTTCTGAATACCATTCAATTAATGCACTACGGAAAGTTCTTCTGGTGATGCCATATCTGTAGCCAGCTAGTTAAAGTATTAAAGCCCATTTTTGTCACAAGGCCTTAACGATGAAATCAGCTGTATCTGTGCTAAAACTGTATTCAGTGCCTTCTAATGTTTGCTACATTTTGGCCTGTGCCACAGATGTTTTTGAAATTACACATTTAGTATAGATCATTTTCATTTGCCTGTTTATGAAAGAGTCAGAAGTTGCAACTAGTAGTCTCGTATATTTCTTATATATCCTAAGTGAATTTGATTACAGAAATAGGAGGTGAGGGTGTGCAGACTGATGCCTGATTACTGGATTACTCAAAGGTATTAATTTGTTCCTTATTGTCAAATATGTTTTAACATGTAGATGCTGCAATTACATAATTCATCCTGATAAATCTTTTATGATTCATTTGCTAATTTTCTTGATATGTGTGATACAGAGAAGGAAGAATAAATTAAAAGATACAGGTAATGAAAAAAATAACATAGATCAAGATAATAGTGTCAGAGTTAACTTGTAAGTGGCCATTTCTCTTTTATCATGTCAGTCTGTGATATCTTCTGTAATTACCCAAAGTACTGCTACATAACTCAGTGTCCTGTATGTCCTTTCTGTGCAGTGGCAGAGAGATTTGTCTCTAGTGGTAGGGATATCTAGCTGTTGTTCGTCAAGAGTTGTTTGTCAGCATGCCTGTGTTGTGTCTAATACATTTGTGTAATGTTGCTGTATAGTAGTTGCTGGAAAAAAAATGTGATGCAATAGCTCACCACAATAGTCCATCAATATAAAATTTTCTATCTTGTTAAGCTAAAGAAATTAAACTTTTAGAAATTAAAATTAAAATTAAATTAGAAAATTAATTTTAGAAATTAAAATTTTATTTTAAAATACTTACAAGAGCTTTTCTAAATAGATGCAATTACCTTAATACTGAAATATTACTGTTTTGACAGCAGTACGAAAGAACTGGAAAGGGATCCAAAGCACTTGATTCATCTGACCTGAAAAGTGAAAAGTAGCCAGCACATAGTGTACTGCACAGCAGTATCAAGGGACGTATGTAGTTGGGTATATTTTGGCCTTGGACTGGCAAAATCTCTATTCTTGCAAAACAAGTTGTGGCATTTTTATTATCTACATGAAACTTGCAAGACAGCAAATGTGCAAAACAATATGAAAAAAATAGTGTGTTGCCACTCATCCTGGTGACACCAACACGGCTGCAGACTGTGCTCACATTTACACAAAGCAACCACTTCTCACTGCATGGGAATTAGAAGAGAAAGGGAAAAAAAAAAGTTGTCTGCTTTGGCTTTCTTCTCACCCTACTCCCCCCATTTTTTTTTTCCATCATGCAAGCCCTGCTATAAATAGAACCAGATTCAGCAATCATTTATTACTTGCGTAATTCCTACGTTACAAGGATTGATCAAGAGAGGTTTTGTTACATAAGTAGAGTCTGCAGCGTTCTTCCTCAACAAGAGAAAGTTTTCCTTACATACATATAGTTTAATGAATGCCTAAAGTTTCAAGCATATAGCTTGTTTGTCTATTTGTTTGCCATAAGGAATTGTGTACATTTACATTTTGGAACGAATGTGAGCTAGATGAATTTTTTGGCAGTTGCATAATTTTAATAGGCTTTTTCTTTAGTAGGTTGAAAAATCTTGTCTGGTTGCTGGAGAGCTCCCTCTAGTGGTGACTTTCCTGGGAGATCTTAACAAGCATTCCTGTCCAGAGGCACGTAGTTGAAACTTTACCTACCCTATCTGTTACTGATAATGCTGTGCAGAAAAAGGAAGAAGCCACGATAGCAGTTGCTAGAAATATTTTTTGCTTGGCTGTTCACCCTTCTCACATAGAAACCTATTAGGTTTGCATGGATGCAAATATAAGTTGGTATTTTGGGGGGATATCTGTAAATGAGCCTGCATAAGAAAAATGTTAAGCACTCATCTGTGTTCTAGAATAAAAAATGTTAATTTGCTCTGACCAAATGCATGATATGAAGGATCTATGCAATAGAAGGGTGTGTTTTTACTAAATCACTTTACAGTTCAGAACTCAGGTTGTCTCCCACACTGCAGGAATACAAATGGCTTGAAAAAAGAAATTCAGAACATCCTCCCTTCCGCCAAGTCCCTACCTTTTGTTCCTCACCTGCGAAAAGATACGGACCTGCAGCATCAGGGACTGAAGCAGCAGACACAAATCCTGCGAACCTCTTTTGCAACGTGGTGGAGTCACTGGAACAGTCTCTATGTCTCCTAGGAGAGAGGCTGAGTCACAGTTTTTGGTACGTCTGCATCAAGGGAGCGTGGAGGTTGCTTCTAAGCATACAGCCGGTGCACTGATTTCCTGTGGTTGAAGTTAAAAGGCTGAAGATGGCTTGTCCAGATCTTCCAAGCTAACGTGAATCATACTGTTTTAGAATGAAAATTAAAATGAGGTAATAGCCATAAAGTGCAGCTATAAAATAACAGTGCCATGAATCAGGTAAAATAGTCGGAAAAGTAAGGTGGGTTACAGGGGAAAATAGTAAGGTTGGTTTTGTGTTTATATGTGTCTTGTGCGTTCTGAAATAGACTGTTTAAATATAGTTAGACTCATAGAGCTGCAATGATCAGATTAACAGATAGCTTGCTTCATCAATAAAATAAAGTATTTAGTCATAATAAAGTATTTAGTCATACATCATCAGAAACAGGTAACAGAATACTTGAATCCAAGCAACTCAGATTCAGGCAATTTGTGAAAACTAGGGTTGGATTCAGATCTTATGGTGCTGACCAACGTCAGGATTTGGGCTTGTTATTTTGCTGATCTTTTTTAGAAGAGGTTGAGGTACTGCTGTGGTATGTACTTATGTGACCTTTTAATGAAAATACGTGCAAATATTTATTAATTGAAATAACAAAAATGAGTAATATAATTGTCAGAACTTAAATGATACATTTTTACGTATACATGCAAATTACCTTAAAAACAACCTGTTTCAAACAACTGTTAAAAACAACTTCTGACTTTTCTTTGAAATTTTCTGAATCTATGTAGATCCTCAGTTTGCTTTCCAGTAAATTCTACTGCCACTAATTTATTTGATGTTTGCAGATGCCTTTTGACACCCACATATAAGGAATTTGATATTCATTTACCTTAATCCATAAAGTTGCAGTTCTGAGATTCATAAAACAACATTTAGATGCCAATTTAGCTGTATTTTAATAATAAGTTTAGGTATTTTACCATTCCTATATTCTAGAAGGGAAATGATAAGCGAAGTGAAGATACAGATTTGATACATAGGCACTCTGAGCAAACAAGATTTCTTAAAGTCAGATTATGAATAAGATTTCTGTTCCTCTTTTAGAGCCTCTATCTTTGCAATGAGAAAACTCACTTGTCCTCATTCCAGGGCTGGGGAATTATTTCATTATAGACAAATCAAGAAAAATATATGATATTACTTTTTGTGTAAAATCCCAAGTAATATCATACAAAATTCATGGCAGCAGAAGTAGACTCTTTTTAATCTGCTTTAATTGAGTAACCATAATGTCTGTGATGCCTCAATGAAAAATTAACTTTTGTTCTCTTTTTAATATATTATGATTCATAGCACAAACATTCTTGTACTCACTGCCAGTGTTTAAACACAATAACCAGACTATTTAGAAGTAAATTCCCATGGAAACAAAAATTTCTGTATACAAATATTTCTGCATGCCAATGTATCCTGTATGCTCTGGATTTTCCAGAACACATGCCCAGTGCATAAGTAAGCATGGGTGTATCAGTTGTCAGAATGTCAACAGATACGCCTGTCTCCAGCACACTGCATGTCCACCTTTGCAGCAGATGCCTAAATCTTCCAGTCTATTCATTCTCACTGATGTCATGCCAAGCACTCGAAAAGAACTGAGGCTGTATGAAAATGGGAGTGATTAGCCAACCACCATCTACAACCAGACTTAACCCAGTTTAGATACCTGCTTGTTTTAAACACATTGGCTTATTTTAAACTAGTTTACATGGCAGTCTACAGCCCAGTCTTTCAGGAAGGAAAAGACTGCAGAGCCTAAGCTAAAATAATAGCAATTTGGAGACAGTGGCCGGTTTTGTGTAATAAACCTTTTTTTTTATTCTCCATTTTAATTTTACTTCTCCATTTTTAGGTCTCAATAACATACCAAGCATCCTCATACCAAGCAGATGTTCCTCTAGGTTCACCACTGGCAAAGCTAGGCAGGCCCATGAGATGGAGCAGGGCAAGCAAAGCAGATTCTGCAGCAGCACCCAGGGACAGCCACAGCCAGACAAGTCTGTACTCACAAAGCAGGTCTGAGGTCAAGCCAGTTGGCTGGCGCAGGTACACAACTGGGGTGCAAGCTGGAGCTGAAATGTAACTTTCAAGAGAAAGGGGGAAGAAGCCCTCAGCATGGCTCCTCACAGGTGTCTAACCCAAGGTGACACAGCTACATCCCATCAGCATCAGCCTCCAGCACCAGCAGTCAGACCCCTGTGGATTTAGTGGCAAATTTGAAGTCTTAGGTTCTTTTGCCATAATTAAAATAAGCTAATTTCTTTCCCCAATATATACTTTCTCTCTCTCTCTTTTTTTTTTTCTTGAGTGTAAAAATACATGCTTCTTCATGTGTACAAGAATGGCAGTGCTGCTTTGTCTTAAATGCTTTAAGTTCCTGGTGTTGATACAAGTATGAGCACTTGTATCCCACTTCAGTCCCAGAGCTATGTGGTAGAGGAGGAGCAAGAGCAGTAGAACCAGTCCACCCAAAATACTGATTTAATTTTGAGATGGACCTGAATGACAACATCTAAAATTTCAACATAGAGTTTTCCACCCACAGTTCACTTTTGTTCATCTCTCTGGCTTTGTTGTGGGCCATTTTCACAGAATCACAGAATCGTCTAGGTTGGAAGAGACCTCCAAGATCACCTAGTCCAACCTCTGACCTAACGCTAACAAGTCCTCCACTAAACCATATCACTAAGCTCAACATCTAAACGTCTTTTAAAGACCTCCAGGGATGGTGACTCAACCACTTCCCTGGGCAGCCCATTCCAATGCCTAACAACCCTTTTGGTAAAGGAGCTCTTCCTAATATCCAACCTAAACCTCCCCTGGCACAACTTTAGCCCATTCCCCCTCGTCCTGTCACCAGGCACGTGGGAGAATAGACCAACCCCTACCTCACTACAGCCTCCTTTAAGGTACCTATAGAGAGCGATAAGGTCGCCCCTGAGCCTCCTCTTCTCCAGGCCGAACAATTCCAGCTCCCTCAGCCGCTCCTCGTAAGACTTGTCCTCCAGACCCCTCACCAGCTTGGTCGCCCTTCTCTGGACTCGCTCGAGCACCTCCATGTCCTTCCTGTAGCGAGGGGCCCAAAACTGAACACAGTACTCGAGGTGCGGCCTCACCAGAGCCGAGTACAGGGGGACAATCACTTCCCTAGACCTGCTGGCCACACTGCTTCTTATACAGGCCAGGATGCTGTTGGCCTTCTTGGCCACCTGAGCACACTACTGGCTCATATTCAGCTGACTATCAACCAGTACTCCCAGGTCCTTCTCTGCCAGGCAGCTTTCTAACCACTCATCTCCCAGCCTGTAGTGCTGGTTGGGGTTGTTGTGCCCCTGGTGCAGGACCCAGCACTTGGCCTTGTTGAACTTCATACAGTTGGCCTCAGCCCATTGGTCCAGCCTATCCAGATCCTCCTGCAGAGCCTTCCTGCCCTCGAGCAGATCGACACACGCACCTAACTTGGTGTCATCTGCAAACTTACTGAGGGTGCACTCAATCCCCTCATCCAGATCATCAATAAAGATATTAAAGAGGACCGGCCCCAGTACTGAGCCCTGGGGGACTCCACTAGTGACCGGCCTCCAACTGGATTTAACTCCATTCACCATGACTCTTTGGGCCCAGATATCCAGCCAGTTTTTAACCCAACGAAGCATACATCAGTCCAAGCCATGAGCAGCCAGTTTCTTCAGGAGATTGCTGTGGGAAACAGTGTCAAAAGCCTTACTGAAGTCAAGGCAGACCACATCCACAGCCTTTCCCTCATCCACTAAGCGTGTCACTTTGTCATAGAAGGAGATCAGGTTCATCAAGCAGGACCTGCCTTTCATAAACCCATGCTGACTGGGCCTGATCGCCTGCTTTCCCTGCAAGTGCCACGTGATGACACTCAAGATAATCTGCTCTATATAAGAGCATATATCAAGAACTTATATATAAGCTTCCCTGGCACTGAGGTCAAACTAACAGGCCTATAGTTCCCTGGGTCTACCCTCTGGCCCTTCTTGTAGATGGGCGCCACATCTGCTAGCCACCAGTCGACTGGGACCTCCCCCAATAGCCAGGACTGCTGATAAATGGTGGAAAGCGGCTTGGTCAGCTCCTCCGGCAGTTCGCTCAGTACCCTCGGGTGGATCCCATCCGTCCCCATCAATTCACGTACATCCAAGTGCTGTAGCAGGTCGCCAACCATTTCCTCGTGGATAGTGAGGGCCACATCCTGCTCCCCATCCCCTTCCACCAGCTCAGGGTACTGGGTATCCAGAGAACAACTGGTTTTACCACTAAAGACTGAGGCAAAGAAGGCATTAAGCACCTCAGCCTTTTCCTCATCTTTTCTAACTAAGTTTCCCCCCGCATCCAGTAAAGGATGGAGATTCTCCTTAGTCCTCCTTTTTGTGTTGATGTATTTGTAAAAACATTTTCTTAACAGGCAGTAGCCAGATTGAGCTCCAGATGAGCTTTGGCCTTTCTAATTTTGTCCCTGCACAGCCTCGCAACATCCTTATAGTCCTCCTGAGTGGCCCGCCCTCTTCTCCAAAGATTATAAACCCTCTTTTTTTTCTCCTAAGCTCGAGCCACATCTCTCTGTTCAGCCAGGCCGGTCTTCGTTGGCACTGGCTCGTCTTTGGGCACGTGGGGACAGACCGCTCCTGAGCCATTAAGATTTCCTTCTTGAAGAGTACACAGCCTTCCTGGACTCCTCTGCCCTTCAGAACCACCTCCCAAGGGACTCTGCCAACCAGTGTCCTGAACAGCTCAAAGTCTGCAAAGTCAGCCCTCCGGAAGTCCAAGACAGCAGTTTTACTGGTCCCCTTCCTGACTTCGCCAAGAATAGAGAACTCTACCATTTCCTGGTCACTCTGCCCAAGGCAGCTCCCGACCACCACATCTCCCACCAGTCCGTCACTGTTTGTGAACAGAAGGTCTAGCGGGGCACCTCCCCTGGTAGGCTCTCTAACCAGCTGCATCAGGAAGCTATCTTCCACGCTCTCCAGAAATCTCCTAGACTGCTTTCTCTGGGCTGTGTTGTGCTTCCAGGATATGTCTGGGAAGTTGAAGTCCCCCACGAGAATAAGTGCTGGTGATTTCGCAACTTCTGCCAGCTGCCTTTAGAACTCCTCGTCCGTCTCCTCATCCTGGTTCGGCAGTCTATAACAGACCCCCACCAGGACGCTTGCCTTGTTGGCCTTCCCGCTGATCCTAACCCATAGGGACTCAACCTTATCATTCCCAGACTCAGTCTCGAGTTCCACAACATCAAAACGCTCTCTAATATAGAGAGCCACACCACCACCCCTTCTGTGCTGCCTGTCCCTTCTGAAGAGCCTATAGCCAGTCATTGCAGCACTCCAGTCACGGGAGTGGTCCCACCACATTTCCGTGATGGCAACCAAGTCATAGTTTGCCTGCTGCACGATGGCTTCCAGCTCCTCTTGTTTTTTGCTCAGACTGTGTGCATTAGTGTAGATGCACTTCATTTGGGCCACTGCCTTCTGCCTGGGCCCTGACACTGTTCCCCCGGCACACCTCTAACGAGCCTTATTTCATCCCCGTCCCCCTTCTTACCTAGTTTAGGGCCCTCTCAATGAGCCCTGCCAGCTCCTGGGCTAGGATCCGGTTTCCCCTTAGAGATAGGTGGGACCCATCTGCAGTTATCAGGCTGGGTGCCGAGTAAAGCGCCCCATGGTCAAAAAAACCAAGATTTCTGTGTCGGCACCAGCCTCTGAGCCACGTGTTAATCAGGTGGGCTTTCCGTGTCCTCTCCGTACCCCTCCCTGCCACTGTAGGGATAGATGAAAACACCACCTGAACTCCTGCTCCATCCACTAACTGTCCCAGTCCCCTAAAGTCCCATTTGATAGCCTTCAGGCTTCTCTCTTCAATATTATCACTGCCAGCCTGGACTATCAACAGAGGATAGTAGTCAGAGGGGCAAACCAGGTTGGGAAGCTTTCTGGCAACATCCCTGACCCTGGCCCAAGGGAGGCAGCAGACTTCCCTATGGGTAGGGTCAGGCCGACAAATAGGGCCCTCTGTTCCCCTGAGGAGGGAGTCGCCTATAAAGATTACCCTTCTGTCTTTCTTGGTGGAGTCAGTCTTGAGGCGTGGAGTCGACTTCCTCGCCCTAGGCATCCTCCTGGGTAGACTTTCTACCTCATCCTCACCCACCGGTCTCTCAAGCTCCAGGGCTTCAAATCTGTTGCACCTGGGAAGGTGGTGCCGGTAGGGGGGGGTCGTCGTCTGCGAGGTCGAGCAGGGACCTGTCTCCATTCCTCCTCAACTCCTAGGTCCCCTCCCTCTGCCCGACAGCGATGGGGCAAGGGGTACACCCCCATTTGGGGTGTCTTACCTCGGTACCTCTCCTTCAGGCCCTGCAGGGAGTTGCTCCACCAGTCTATCTCCCGCTCACACTCCCTGATAGCCCTCAACCCCTCCACCTCCTCCTTGAGTTCTGCCACCAGGCGGGCCACCAGGTCATCCGCCTGCTCACACCTCACACACGCAGTCTCTCTGCCTCCCTCAGATGGCAGCAACAGGCTCAGACACTCCCTGAATCCAGAGACCTGAACTGCCGCATTTTTGAGCAGGCAGTCAGTCTGGGTGGGTGGTTACAGACTTTCTAGAGAGAGCACTCTGCCTGGTGTAGACCATCGCAGCCTAGCTAGCGGTCGACAGCCGTTAGAGAAGTTGTTCGTATGGACGGGGGGCAACGCCCTGCCCTCCCTCCTTGCCCTCCCCCGCCACTCCCTTCTGATGCGCCGCGCTCCCTAGGGGTTGCTTTTGAACGGCCGGGGGAGGGGGCGCTGCTGGCTCCGCCTGCACCTCGTCAGCCTCCCTCGCGAGGGCTGCCGGGTCCTGGAGGCTCCCTTGAGTGGCCTCGATGCCGGAAAAGTAGCCCTGCCTGCCCTGATCCCCCGCTACGCATACGCGACTGCCCCGGAGCCGATCGCCTCGGCAAGAAGTGTTTTAAGTGTATGGAGCAGTTTCATGACTTGAGCTGTAGACTTGGGCTGAAATTCAGTAATCCAGAAAATCCTGCTGTGATGAGGCTTTGTGTCAGTCCTTACCTAAGCACAAGTTCCCTTGATTGCAGTGAGTGTTGCTTAAGAATGAATTTCAGAAGTATGCCCGAAAATAGGAATGAAGACCATCTTGGCAGTAGCTACAATTCCCCTTATTTATTCAAGCAATCCTAGGGCATGATGACATCTTCAGAACTAGCATCCAGTTATATGTATTCTTAGAAAAAAAGATCAAGACATTCTTCAACAGAGGATAAGAATGTGTTGTTCTCCCAGTCCGATTTGCCTAAAGTATGTATGATGAAAGGAAACCACTTCTGGATTATCCATTTTATTTCTTCAAGCAAACACTTCAGTCAATCAGATCTTTCTATTTGAGAAGGCTTTTACTGAAGCTGCAACATTCCTGGCATTTTGCAGCACTCCCTTCTTTTCTCTGGGATCCTAGGAGTTTCACAAGGACCATGCTCTCTGGATTTCAATGGGTCAGACTACCAGAGTGATATTTTCCCTCTTTGGTACAATGTAATCAATATCTTGATGCTGCTTCCAGAAACGTTAACTTGAGCCTAGAGAATGAAACAGATATGTTGGCTATGCCTACACTGTGTTCGAGGTTATTCTGTCTATGTTCACGCTGCAGAGTGCTTCCAGACTATTATAGGGATGTCCACACATAAGGATATGCTATAGGTATGTCAAAAAAAGAAAACACATCTTTGGGTTTTGAAAGCATTTCTGGAGTATTTGTGCAATCTCATGCATTTAAAGATGTGAGAGCATGCAAAACAGAAGCTGCCTCCAAGGCACCATTTCTGGAAACATGGTATTTGTGTGGTTTCGTGACCATGTTCCTGGTCAGGCCCAAAAGCAAATATTTTTCAAGAAAAAAAATACTTTTGCTGTCCTTACTAGCATAAGCTATACCCAAATAGAGGCTATCACAGTCAGCTCTAGAGAACAATGCTGCATTGATTTGGTCCCCTGTTCTTCTTCAGAAACCACACAAAACGTAGATTATGCCTCCCACTGTCCGGTTTTAGAGTATCTTGCAGATACTTAGAAATCCGGCACCTATCAGCCAGCTGGCCACCCATGTTTGTATTAAACAAAGCACCCAGGCACACTGTGCTACTGCTGCAGGCTCTGCGGCAGCATCTTGCTAGGCAGTGCTTGGCATCCCAGGGTTTGGTAGTCAGTCAGCTGGCATTGCTGGAGGAAGGTCTGCAGTCATGGGTGAAAGCCAAAGCGAGAGCACAGGTATAGCTGCTGTAGTTGTGCTTGTCTGCCACCAGCATGGCTTTTTGCTTGTTATCGTAGGCATAAGGCAGACTCTGCATCCAGTGGTCACCAAGCACTTAGACCTTCTGGAGCTGGCATGTGAAATGAGGTCCTCTCTTGTGTCTCGTGGACAGTGTGGTCAGCACAGCAAATGAGGGGGAACACCCTATCTGTGTGGCAGAAAATGTGAAGAAGCACATCACGGGTGAAGGTATGTCCTGGTGGTGCAGGCTGTGGCATGGTCCTGTTGCCATACATTGTCCCAGCAGCAGTGCTCTCAAGACCAGATCGGCCCACATCTCCTGGCTGTGCATACTGGTGGGTGCTGCCAGAAGGATGCTCTGCTGGCTTCACTGGGTTACTCTCTCTCAATGTCTCGGGGTGTGCAGAAACAGTGGATAGTGGGGAGTCAGGGCTTCTGGCAGTGCACAGTGTGATTACGTGATGCAGCTGAGACCACAGAACCCGTACCATAAAATATAGCTGCAAGTAGACTCCACACCTTCCCTGCCAAGACATGTTCATTGCATTTAAATCCCAGAACAGAATTATTGCAGAAAGTTTTCCTAAGCTGTAATTTTTTCCAGAAGTCCATGTAAACAAATATTTAATCCAAACAATATTTTTCCATGAAGAGGCACCCCCCATCAAAAGATAACACAGACAGTATCGCACAGAACTATGCAGTGGCTATGTAATCCTTGCTTGAATCCAGACTGTCTTTTTTGACTTCAAAATGTGTCTGTAATCTCTCTTTACCAGCATATGGATCTCAGTAGGTGTTTTGCCTAAAGAGTTGTACAGCTGTGGGCCTTCTGAGAGTAATCAAATCAAAACTCATCATATGGTTTCAGCATAAAACTGTTACTGATAGTTTAAGTATCTTCTAGATTTAATTAAGTTTAACTGCCATTACTCAGTCTTACTTAACGTACCACCGTTGTAGTTTAATTGCAGATTGACTTTCTTTCCATAACCACTAACTACACAAGTTTTAAGAGTCCCGTTTTTCTCCCACACTGATAAAAGTCCATTATACAATAAAATCTGGCTTAATTTCAAATGACTTCTGGTCACTGCATTTTATTTCACGTCAGTAGTCATAAGTACAGAGTTGATCCTGCAACAAGGAGAAAATCAGATATTAAATTAATACACCATAGCTTTATATGTAATCTCTTTACTCTGAGGTGAATTTTGTCACCATGGCATTTGCAGTTGGTATTGGATTCATAATAGACACTACCACTCTCAGGAAATAAATCAAAAGCCTGGCATGAGTATTATTACTTTTATCTTTACCTTGTGGCTAGAAAAAATGAGCTTCTTCTCACTTTTATTAGTATGCCCTATTTATTTAGGCAGTGCTGAGGGTGAGGGTGGAAACAACATTTATATGGTAATGGTCTTTAAAACTTTTTCATTCCCTCCTAACATTGATTTTTTAAGATAGAAGGGGAAAAGTGCGTTTTGTTCATGGACAGTAACAGAATTGTGGATTGCACAATGTGGCATTAAAGCTACCTCTGTGCTGTAACCCTCCATATACTATGCTGAGATACAAAATAAGTTGGCTTGGGGCTGTGCTTGTACAGGTTTCTAGTTTGGGAACTAGTTCCGTTGGGGCTATGTCAGGAATCTGCATGGTGTGTTAGATAAGTAACCTTGGACCTTTCTGCCTATCTTCATCTGCTGGCTCTTTGCCACTGTGTGTTGTTTCAGACATTTTTGTTTGTTTGTTTGTTTTTTTCATGTACAGTACTTCAAGCAGCAGCCTTGTGTCCCATGACTGAGTCTTCTCTTCAGAACAGTAAGAGAAACACAGGAAAACTGAGACAATGTCAGGCAGGTTAGATCCTCTCAGGTATAAGAAATATGTAATTATCTCCATTCTGAAGTTGCCACAGGCCTGTTCGGTCCCTGGAAACATTCCAGCTACCCTAAGAGTTGCCCTAACTTGTACCATAATTGCTGTTTCCCATAGGACTTTTCAGCACTATGCACAAGAAGTACTGACGGACATCTTGGCCACACCTCAGACTGCTTTCGTGCTGGCTTACTCACTGAAAGGTCCTTAGCAAATACTGCCAGCCTAGTCATTTCATTAGTTAGGAAAACCTCTTGTGGTACATGTGTTCTCAGGAATGTGAAGAGAAGTAAAAGGGGAGAGACAGTGACAGCCATAATATATTAATGAAATCTACTCAAACAGAAGTCCCTGGTTCTTTTCCTGGGCCTGGAATGAGAGTTCTTCCAGCAAATCGCTTCTGTCCTATATTTAAGACAAGTCTATTAGTGTGTAATTGCTTCAATTATTGCCTAGTTTAACTAGCATTTACAAAGTGTTCCTAAATCTTTGCAGAGACCCCTGCAAATACCTATAGTAATATAACAGGTATTACAGAAATACAAGCACACTCTCAATGTCCCTCATTGAGCAAGTAGAAGCTGTAGAAAAATTGAAGTTGGCTTAATTGGGACACCTTGAATGTGATGCTTTTTCACAACAAGTATTCTGAGTCATTACCTCAGCTTGCAATAATTGCCCAACAGTCCTCCATTCTTTGCAGCATTCCCTTTGCCATTTCCTAAAGTGACAACATTCCTAATTCCTCCGTTTCTCTGCATGTAATCTGGCTAATGTGCTATTCTCAGACATGATTTATTATTATGTGTGAGTACATGAGGAAACAGGAGGGGAAGCAAGTTGGACCAAACTTTGTGTTTGCTGGTGACGAGATACAGTGTTGGCATGCTGCCCTAGCCCCAAGAGTATAAATTACTGAGTACAACTGCAGCACTTTTGAAAAGAAGCCTGAAGGCTTCCCCTTCAGTTTTTATTTTTCCTCTTAACAAACAGTACATCACAAGTAAAATTTCCCCTCTCTCTCACTGAGCTGTTTTTTAGACACAATGTGTATGTATTTAGACCTTATGTGAGTTTTGTACAAACAGGCATGGTTACGATTGAATTGCTGCACACATTTCTGGGCAATAAAAGAGAACATTTAAATAATTAGCATATAAGCACTAGGTGTGTTGAATGAAAATCATATTGAATCATCTACATAGTAAAGAAAAAAATTATTCAGCTGTTTCATCCCTGAAAATAGGTACCTCATTAATGACTGATAAATTACCATGCCAAACAGGTAATACTGGTGAGATTGAACTGGAAAAAATGACAGTCATGAGATAAAGCAAAACATGCCATGGGAAGATGAACTGATCTGCTACGATGACTCACATTCAGCTAACCAATCTGAGTGTAGTCTTTGAACTCTGTTAAAAGTGGAAGACGCAGATGCTAGAAATAAATGCAGACATAGAGGTAGAGACAGAATAAACAAAAACACAAGCCTGAAAGTAGACAGATGCATGCATATCTGGTGTTACCGGAGTTACAGAAACGTGAAGGATTCTGCTGGTAAATAAGCTGTTAGTCTGCACTTTTTACTTTAAGACACCGTGAAATTCACTTGCTGTCCCAGAGTGACTCCAAGGACAATTTTATGTCAGTTATGCCTAGTCATTGTCAAACACCTAGCTAAGTAGCTTGTAGGTAGCGCTGGCTGATTGCAAAAGTGGCTGCTGATAAACCTGTCATGCCTGCATGAAGAATGGGTAGTAATTAAACATTCATTTAGACATAATATTTGAAGCAGGAATATACTATCTTGTATTTCTTGAAATATCTTATTGCATGTCAACATCTCTGTATCTGGAAGTAGAGGAAACAGTGTTAAGCTGCCAGGCTTACTAGTTTGAAAGGAATGCTACATCATAGTTTATACCAATCAGCATGAATAAAAGAAATGTTGCATACACAAATCTAATGAATATCTGTCTGATTTCACAGAGAAAAACATTACAGTTAAGAAAATTGATTTTTTTTTTCCTCTAAAAGCTACTCATTACACACATTTCAGTTTGCCCACATGCCATTAAGAACCTCCAGGAACATCAGAGAGAATGCCAGACGAACCTGGGAATTCAAGAGGTGAGCACTAGGGATAATCTCCTGAGCTTTGCAGAGCATAATTTGCATGCTGAATTCCTTGCAGTAACATTTTACCTGCTGGTATTAATCAAGGTATGTCCAGATACATCATGCCAGGATGAATCATATATGTGACAACCAGTGAACTAGAATCTGCCCTAATTGCCTAACTTCTGCAAAGGTGTTGTTGGCTGAAGTGCAGTCCCCTAACACAAGCTGGCTCATTCAGTGTCTCAAACTCTCTCCTTTAATGTCTGAGTCAGACTCCGTGATCTCCTGCGGTTGTCCTACCATGATTAAAAGCAACTCTAGTCACATTTATCTCCTTTTATGAAAAAAAAAAATAGATTTAGAAAAAGACATGTACTATAAAAATGCCCTTGATCAAACCATCCTCCCCTTCCCTTTTTCCATGCAAGCACGCTGCTAATGCTGCATTTTGCTGCCTGCCTGCACCACAAACGTCCATGTACAGCCAGTAGAACAATCAAATAGATTAAACCACATTTTTTGCATCTTTCTTTTTGAAGTCTGCGCCAGTCTGAGCTTGGATTTCCTTTCTCCTTTGAACATTGCAAAGCAAGCATTTTTAGGAGGAATACTCTGGCAGTGTTGTTAGCAAATCCTGTTGCCACTTCTTCATCCCCAGATTTTTGTGGCTGAACGAAACTTTGCAAAAGAGCTGTCTGTGCTGGCTTTTGTTACATTATGTAACAGAAACCTTGTTCTGATTCATTACCTTTGGAATGTGTAAGATAAGATGATATTATGGCAAGTTTAACAGCAGGATACAACGATCTTCGATCTTCGCTGCTTTCAGAAGTGGATTCCCTATATTGTTATTAGCGGTGGCTCTTTGTAAGACCGGCAGTGCAGGTGTTAATGAGATGTCTTTAACTGGGAAAAGGCACAAACCCCACCCTGGATGGGCCATGGAACAGCCATGCTCTCAGGGTCTTCTGTGTTTTGTTTGATCTTTCTCCTTTTTTCAAGGTCTGTTGTGGAGTTGTTTCCACCAAATTGGGCCCACATTCCTGTTCTTCCTCTACTGCATTCGTCGTTCGTTGGGAGCAGTTCATTCAACTCACACACTAGATGGAGAAACCTTGATATTTACAGCTTTAAAATCAGGTTTTTCCTTTTCTCTTTGCATCCTTACCACCCCCTTTGGACGTAGAATTAGGCCTTGGTTCCTGCTACTGTCTCTGAATACTGCCCCAGCAGTATGGCAGGCTCTACCCTCTGACTGTGAGCTCCTTTCTGCGTAACAGATTTCATCCACGCAGTGCCAATGGCAATGTGCATGGGCAGGGACACAGAGGACAAGTCCATAGAAGCATGCTCAAAAACAGTTTTGGTTTTGCATTTAACACCACACTTGTAAAACCCTGCAACTTTACTGAGCAGGCAGAGCACAGCCTCACGTTGCTTGTCCCAATGGGTAGGTGGCGAATAACGCAGCAACAAGGGAGGAGCTGCACTACACATTTGGCCGGTCGTGGTGGCCGGTGCAGTAGCAGAGGCAGATGCCCCCAGCTAGAGGACAGACATTTCCTGCCTCACACATGAGTGACAGGCTTGTCTCCACTGGGGGAACAACGGTGATTACAGTCTTCTCAAAATAGAAGGCTGCCTTGTGCAGTGAGGGACTTGTCGATATTTGGACTGCGACTTACTACAGGCTCTTCCCTACTTGAAGTGCTGCAAATATAATCCTTCGCTGTCTGTACAGAGGGTTAGTGTACAGCTTAGCGGTGTGAACCTCCCACTTGCCATAAAAAGAGACCTTACAACCAAATTTCAGCGGTGCTTTTTGTGTGAACTTCAAGTGAAGGTATTTCTGTCAAGATCTTATTTACCATCTTGCTTGCTCCACGTAGCAAGATGTGATCTCTCTACGGTAGCACACATGATGCTGTATAATGACTGACAGCCTAATTACCTATGTCCATTCCAGACCTATTTCAAGCTATGTGAAGTGATTTCTAATAGAATATTTTATGTTTCAGCATAAGAAATACTCCAAATAGAAAATACTATTAAAATAAATGCTAAGTGAAAGATGACTTATAAAGGATCTTCCTCAATTAAGCAGATGTAATTTCTTTCATATCTTCAATGTAATAAACCTCCTAGTCTTCAAATTAAACACAGAGTTTGAAATTTTGTCTGAATACATATATTCTGATGTATTCAGATTTTTTTTTTAATAAAATGTTAAATAAAATGCTTTAAATAAAGAAAGCAATGTTTTACTGTGAATGAAACAAAGTTGTTGCTTTAGGTACACCCTGTATTGCAGTAATTAAGAGATTGAAGGTTACCCAGCTATCTGTCATCTATTTTCTTACTTCACATTATTGACTTAATTTTTAATTGAAAAATTAAAAAGATTTAAGTGAAAGCTTTCTGGCTTTCAGATCTTAAGGGGCAGCTTAATTGGCCAAGTTTGTAAGAGCAATTTGTAAAATCAAAAACTCGTCTCTATTCTGGCATGAATTAAAAAACACATATTTAATTCTATTTTGTTTCTTATTTTAAAATTGGAAGCAGTAAAACCACAGCACAGTTAGGAATGTAACACATGTATTGGAAGACCTTCTGTTTTGAGGTCATTAATCCGTTATTCTTTTAACTTTTAATTAAAGATGTGATAACATAAGAATGCTATCCATCTCCTGTTGGGGCTTCTGAAATCCTATGACAGTTGAAGGAAATGTTCATAGCAAGAATAAGTGCAATGTAATGCAAAATTTAGCCCATTATCACAAAAAACAGACGTTCGATTTTTCACCTGCTTCTAAAGCAATATGACACGTACCTTGTTTTACATTCCTAGGGGTAAAAATTATTTTAAAATATGTAATTTACATATGCAAAATTGAATTAACAGTTTACTGAGTAACATCAACACTTCAATGCTGAACAAAGATAGAACAAATCTTTTTCCTTCTTTCAACAAACTTTCAGAGGAAGGCCGTGGATATTTTTCAAACCACATACCATAAACACCACACCAAAGTGTTGGCTACAGAGTTTTTAGGCCAAAGTCTAAGTCAAATATTCATGCATGTCTTCGGATTTTTCAGAAAATTATATGCAGGGTTGGATTCAGTAAATGGCTGTGCATATGTCCATCATCAAATCACAATGATATTGCCTCTCCTTATGCATGGATGCCCCTCAAGGTAAGTATCTTCACAAACACAGATATACTGACGTGTATCAGTGCATCTATAGCAGTGTACATTTATGCTTTGCCTGGTATCGAGATAATTTCCTATGCAAACATTTCATCTGTTTAAGTAGAAAGTGTGTATCTGGAGGCAGAGTGTGACTTTAACTTAGTATAAAGTATATAGGACTATGGTGATATAAGTAAACAGCAGTTTTATTCAATGCATTGCAAGAAGCATTTTATGCTTATATCAACATGTGCTAATCCTGACCTTCAGCTTCTGTGAGATGTTTTAATAGCCTCTCAAATATTTAGTAATGAATGTTGCTGCTGTCTTCTACAAGCTGTTCTGCTTTGTAAATCTTCTAAAACTACAGTGATATGAATAATGTAAGCAGGAAAAAATAATCATGTTTTAAAAATCTCATAGGATTATAAATCTTTTGAGTGGAACATAATTTTACCACAAATTTTTAATAGGATATATAACTTAGCAATGATTTTGGTGCTTATTATGAGGACCCAATACCACATAACATGATGTAGGACAGTTAAAAACTATTTCTTCTTGTTAATGTGGTGCATTTGACTAACAAACACAGGTGCAATTGTTATGTGATCGGTAATATGGCGTATTTCTGAAGCCTGCTAAGACTTGAGGAAAATTCTAGGTAAGCTGCACTCTAATTGGCCTAGTAGCTAATATTTGTGTAACTGCTTATGGAAAATACTGTATTAATGCTGGTTGGATTCCCTGCTTGCTCCACTCTAGACCATCTACAATGCATCATGTAAAATCATTTACCTAGGTCATCAATTTCCAGGCCTTGCATAACCTCTCTGTCTTTCATATCTGATCTAAGTTAATATTACTTCACCTCTATCTTCAGCCTTCTCTGATGCCAACTTTTGCTCCTTCTTGCCATTTATTTCATCCACTAGCTTCTTTTCCTTGCCACCAGCTACACATTTGATGCTCTTCTTATTCTGTCTCCTTGTGCCAGCACTCTCTCTTCAAGTAAAAGACATACTTATTATCTTTATTTAGTTTGTGCTTGAAATGCAACTTTGTTGGAATCACCATGATACAACACTGTTTAGCCTAAGTGAGAGCACTGACAGTACTGATTTAGACCTGTTTTCCCTGTCCTCCATTCTTTCACTTCTTCCTGACCTGTATCACACTTGGAATTTAGACTGAAGATGTGTTTTTCTTATTCAGTGCTGGAACAGCAGGAGGGCGGTATTTAGAGTATTCTTGTAAACGTGGCTCTGAAAGCACAACGACAAGCATGGACTCTGCCTGACAGTTTCTATCCATTTATCTTCTGTTTCAGGTCTCTCCTCACCTCTGAGAAATACAAAACCCTAATAAATCAAAATTCAGGAAAAATGGGACTGATCCTCTACATTTTTAAATGAAAGGTAAAGGAGTGTGGAATTTGAAGGAAAGGGTAGGAATGTTTCCATGTCCTTCTGATTATGGAGAAATTTCATTGACAGATCTTGAGTGTGGTGGAAAAATTATTAAGATTTGAGAGGTCTGACTAAGAAATTTATCCTTTCAAAAGGAACATTCCCTTCAACAAAAAGCTAGCAGTCTGTGTCTGTCTCCCAGTTCTGAGCTCAGACATCAGCGGGTGCACCCTGCACAGGCCCCAACACAGTGTTAGCACTGTGGCAGTTACTAAGGCACTTGAGAAGCCCATGCCTCCCAGGAGAGGGTACGTGGTTAGGTGTGCTTTGTTAACAAATGAATGATTGTCTGAAGCCCATTCTTCTCCAGAACACACAACTGGCTTTGTTAACAGCAGCCTGGTTTTGCTCACCTCTTCCCCATCTTCCAAGTAGTGTGTAAGTTTGGTCTCTGCAGCTGCCAGGCAGAGAGCAGGGGCAGAGGGTGATGCTGCCCAGGTGCACTCTCCCCACAGTCACGGTTAATAAAGCTGGTGCCTGACCTCTCTTACATCGCACTTGTGTCAGGAGAATTTTACATTTGCTTTTAAACAGGCAGCAGGACTAGATGGGTTATTTGGATCCAGTCAGAGCCTTTTCTGCAACTTCTTTTATTCTTCTGAACTTCTTTCATACAGCATCTTTTCTGCATTCCCCCATTTTGGCAAGATCATCACTCTTGAAACTCATAGTCCAAAGATAATGATGATAAAATTTCAGGATTACCTTTTGTCACCAGAAGATTATGAATATCAAAATGGGGAGGAACCTGAATGATAAAGTGGCATGATCGGAATCTACAGAATAAAATCTTGCCTCAGTGAAATACCTGTACACAGAACTTGTTAACAGAAAGCAAGCTTATAATAGTGAAGGGATTAACGACACGGACTCCCGATGGCTCTTGAACAGGAGACCTTTATTGCAACTTTTCTCCACTACATATACTTTCCTCATAGCCCCATACGCTGTTCATGCACCCGTATCTGTTATACAATTGGTCAGAGAGCCTTAGGCACGCGCCTCAAGACAGCCAGCAACTGGCCACTGCACAAAGCTCATCTTTAACACTGCAGCCAAGTTGTTTATCTCGACCTTGCTCAAGTTCTTGTTTCTACCACTTACTTCATTATCTCTAGTTCAGGGACGTGTCAAACAACGCAAGGCTACTTGCGAATTCCTTCCCCTCAATTCCCCCTTTTTTATTTTCAACCACCCGAATGCTTTTTATAGATTTTTCTATCAAGCACCGCAGACATTGCAATAAGCAAGGTACAATAAGCAATAGAGTGAAAATCACAAGCAGAATTACAATTGCCATCTTGACTAATTCCCTTAACCAACCCGTGATAACCTAGGTCACTTAACCACATATCAAGTCCTAATGAGCTTGTTTTTAACTTCCCTGTGGTAGTATGGTCCAATGATATCGGTCCACAGGCTCCTCCCTATCTTTGGCACCGAAAAGGCAAAATAAGGAGCGTCGTCAGGATGCAAAGGAATTGTGAAAAAACAATCTTTCAAGTCCATAACAATGATGTCCCAATTACAGGGTATTATTGTAGGTGAGGGTAATCCTGGCTGCAAGGACCCCATGTCCTCAATCACTGCATTAATTTCTTGCAAATCATGTAGTAGTCTCCATTTCTCACTCTTCTTCTTGATGACAAACACTGGTGAATTCCATGTGCTGTTTGTCGGAACATGTCCTTGTTGGAGTTGTTCTTGAAGCAATTCCTGCAGCACCGTGACCTTATCTCTTGTGAGTGGTCATTGATCCACCCATACAGGTGATTCCCTTTCCCATGTGAGACAGAGTGTCGGTCGCTCATCAATGACCGCTACCGAAAATTTTCAGGGGAGGGGATGGTGAATTTACATTGTCCCATCACATCTCGCCCCATCAGGCTGATGAGGATATTAGTAATGTACAGGCGTACTGTGCACGTAGTACCTTCTTGTTTTTTTATAGTAAGCATCGTGGCACTCTGAAAGGTGCTTGACATTCCTCCCACTCCAACCAATTCCCTGTGGGAGTTGTCATGGGTCAAGCAGAGGGCCAATCTTTAATGGCAATGACGGTAACGTCCGCTCCAGTGTCTACTAGCATCTTGCATCGACTGGAGTGTGGGTGCTCAGAGTTATTCCAAAGGGTAACAGTAAGCGTTGGCCGATGTTGGGCTGTGTCACGGCCCAAAATACCTTGGAGAATCCAGTTGATCTGAATCCTACTGCTCCCCTGATAGCATCCACAGCCTTTGGTACTACTGCTCAGAAAATAATCAGTTGAGCAGTTCTAGTTCCCTTTGGTATTGACAATGGTGGAGACGGTGTCCAAGCCATAGCTTGGATTTGTCCATTATAGTTGGCATCAATTATCCCTGGCAAAACAAACAATCCAGTCAAAGATGTACTTGATCGTCCTAGCAGCAATGCACTACAGCCATTCCCAATTGGTCCTTTGATGTTCAATGGAATTTTATGAACGTGAGCACCCCACAAGGTGGGGAGGTTACTGCGGAGACATCCACTCCGGCACTCCCTCTGGTTTTGGCAGAGAGGGTGTCCACGGTGGCGGCGGTGTCGGCGGGGGTGCAGATAGCGCTGGACCCTGCCTTAGCATTACGTTTGGAGCCCTCCCTTGTGGGAGGCTCCTCCTTTGACCGGGAGGCAGGGCTGCTGGTATCGTCGTGCGGCCCCGCCCCGCGCTCCTCTTCCTGTTTTCCTGCCGCGGCGACAGAGGCTGCCCTTCCGCGTTGTATTTAGAGCGGCAGTGGCTCGCCCCGTGGCGTCCTTTCCCACATCTGGGACATAAAGTGGGCGGAACTCCTGGCGAGCCGCCCCCTTGCCCACGCGGGGGGCATGCGGAAATTAGGTGGCTCGGGTTTCCACACAGATAGCATTATTTTCTGACCTTTGGGGTCCTGACTGATGGTTAGTGCCGCTGCAAAAGCAGATGCCAGCGATTCGGTATGGTGTTCGATAGAGCCCACTTGGTTACACGCCTCTATCATCTGAACTATTGTTGTATTCACAGGCAGAGCCTGTAGCACCTTTTTACAGTCGGTATTTGCGTTTTCTACTGCTAGCTTTTGTAGCAAGGCCTCTTTTGCTTCCCGATTGTCAATCTGCTTATCTAGTGCATCGCAAAGCCGGTCTATAAACTGCATGTATGGCTCAGAAACCCCTTGCTGGACCTTTGTAAAGGGCTGTGTGGGCTTTCCGGTCTCTGGGATTCTTAACATTGCCTGGAGGACTAGGGTTGCAGTTAGCAAGAGGATGTTTGGATCTAGATGCGCCTGAACACGTGGATCCCCTATCAGGTCTGCTTCTGTTCCAAGTCTCAGGTTTGCTTTCTCTGGTGGTATGCAGTCACTGCTTTTTATTTCACCCGCCTGCGTAGCATGAGCGGCCACTGTCTGTACCCTTTTTTTCCGCTTGCCATCATCTCAGTGTCTCAGTCACTAAGCACCAGGTTGTCATCACCTCAGCAGCTGTTGTAACTCCCCACAAGGCAGCATCCCATATAGTTGTCCCCACCTTTTCCGAAGTGTTTACATCAAACACCACTGGAACTGTTGACAGAGCCCCATTCTTTTGCAAGAACTTTAGCAATAGTTTCACTTTATATGGGTCATATTTCATTCTCTTTACCAGGAGTTGAGTCAATAACTTAACTATCGCCTCCTCCTTGGCTGATAGATTAGCTCCCGTAGTTAATGCCCCAGCTGCTCACCTGCCTCTTGACGTGAAGTCCCGGGATTAAAACTGCGGTCCCGCCACCAGCTTGAGTCGTTCGGCTGGGGTCCCTCCCGACGCTTCTCTCAGTGTTGCTCTCTCCCAATGACACCGGGGTCATCATTTGGAGGGATTAACGGCACGGACTCCTGATGGCTCTTGAACAGGAGACCTTCATTGCAATTTTTCTCCACTACATACACTTTCCTCATAGCCCCATACGCTGTTCATGTGCCCGTATCTGTTATACAATTGGTCAGAGAGCCTTAGGCACGCGCCTCAAGACAGCCAGCAACTGGCCCCTGCGCAAAGCTCATCTTTAACACTGCAGCCAAGTTGTTTATCTTGACCTTGCTCAAGTTCTTGTTTCTACCACTTACTTCATTATCTCTAGTTCAGGGACATGTCAAACAACGCAAGGCTACTTGCAAATTCCTTCCCCTCATAATAGGATACCAGAATTCAGTGAAAACTTTTCTGTCCAAAAATCCTAGACCAAATATATGAAGCATGCAGAAAAGCCAGTTGCGTACTGAAAGCAAATTTGGCTTTTAGAAATACTTTTTGCAAAACTGCAGTGCCTATGTATACCCAGTGGTTGTTCAGGAAAAAAAGAGGAAAACTGGGGACACCTAATCATCTGTCTACACCAAAATTAAATATATCAGTGACCTTGGTAGTGCTTAAATATGGCTAACTTGTTTATGCTGCATTATTTCAAACATTTTAGGGGAAAGCCGTTTTAAACTGGTTCCTTTAGACACTAGCATAAATCTGTTGAAGAAGGAAGTATGGTCTGTTTAAAGCACAGGACTCTGAGTCAGAGGATGTAGATTATGCACTCTGCACTTCTGACTACCAACAACGTGGCTTCTTCACACTAAATTGGGAAATAGTACTTAACTGGCCAGAGGTAACAAGGAGACAAGTCATTAAAGCTTATAATGATTGTAATAATCAGAACAAGAGCATTAGGGGACTACTGACAAGAAATCCATGGAAAAGAAGCAAATTACCTGTATGTTTGGAATTCTGGTAACTTACTCAGAAACAAAGTGAAATTTCTGTGCTGTGTTGGTGGATGGTTTAGGAATGCAAAATATCAGTGGTTAAATGTGTTAAGCAACATCATCTAAAGGTCACCGGGGCTCCAAAGTAAAACTATGATCTCATGGCTGCAATTTTTGCCCTTCCCTGTTCACACCCTTCCCGTGTTTCTGACTGTTTATACTGGGAAGTATTAATGGCCTCTGTCTCCCATGTATAGGCAGCTGTGCATCATGTAATGCTGTGTAGGTTAAATATACCCCATAAGGTGTTGATAAGGTGTTGATGCTGGAAACAGAGGGAGGCAAAAGCCCGTCTGACTCTATCTTCAGGCTGATCAGGATCTGAGCTTGTGAGGGTGGAGGTGTTCTCTGGGACTGGAAAATGCCGCCAGGGCAAGTCTGACACAGGCTCAGAGACTAAATGCTTAGAAGTGCATGCGGGGCAATAAAACCTGGGGGAAAAAAAGCAGTGAGGAAGTCACATTCCAAGATATGACTAAGGTGGGACAGCTTACTTTCTGTATTCATTGTATGATAACATTCCTTTTTTTTTTTTTTAATGTAAAATCAAGTTAACTACTATGTGTTTTGGATTCAGCTATGAGAAATTTATTGAAGCGTTTACTCTGTGTGGGGCACCAACACATATATATATAAATATACACCACATATAACATATGTTAACATACATACTGATTTTTTTTTTTGGTGAATGCAGTAAAGGTTTGCAGCAGAAGCAAGGTGGCAAAGTTGTAAATACCTGGCTCACCACTTGGGCCCATGCAAGCAGCAGCAGGAAGTTAACTCCATCTCCTCCTTCCCTGTGCCAGTGACCTGCAGCTCTGGATTGCGTACAGCAGCTGCTAATGCTGGAGGAGCTGCCCGTCCCAGTGGCAACAGCAGCAGCTAGGGCACACTTCCCAGGCTCTACCCTCTTCCTCTGACATTCATCAGATAACAAAGGAGGTTGCCTTCCTTTGCCTAGTTCATCTCCAAATAGGAAACAATCACTGACTTTATAGCAGAACTTGTGATCAGTTTGTAGCAAAATGTGAGATGCAGAGCAAAACCTTTAACCCCATTTAAAAAATACTTTTATCACTCCCTTTTATGGTATCATCACTCATGGCTTAAGCAGTAAGAAAACAGCAGACTCACAACTTTACCTGTCTGAAACAAGAAATGGGGAACAAGAAAAAAGAGCAAACATTCCTTTTCAGCCGTCATTCGAGCAAGCCTCATGGTCTGCCTGCCTTGCGTATTTGAGCCACACAGGGCTGATTCAGCAGAAAGTGAGCACAATGTGCATGACATATCCTCAGCCACAGAGACACGTGAAAATGCCCTTTAGCACCAGGAGAGAGATTTCACAGAACTGCTGACAGTTTGAGGTGGGAAGGGGCTTCTGGAGGCCACCCGGTCCAAGCTCCCTGCTCAAGCAGGGACACCTGGAGCTGCTTGCCCAGGACCATGTCCAAGAGGCTTTTGAAGATCTTCAAGGAAGAGGCTCCACAACCTCTCTGGGCAGCCTGTGCCAATGCTCTGTCACCTGCACAGAGTAAAAGTGTTTCCTGATGTTCAGAGGAACCTTCTTTGTTCCAGTTTGTGCCCATTGCCTCTTGTCCTGGCACTAGGCACCACTGACAAGAGCCTGGCTCCATCCTCTTTGCACCCTCCTTTCAAGTATTTACAGATATTGATGAGATCCCCTTGGAGGTATTTATAGACATGTATGAGAGCCCCCTGAGCCTCCTTTCCCCCAGGCAGAGCAGCCCCCTTCTCTCAGCCTCCCCTCACAGCAGAGGTGCTCCCGTCCCTTCCCCACCTCCACCACCCTTTTGACAAGTGCTTCCAACGCCCTTTGATGAATTATTTTTTTTTTTAATGAGTGATCCCACGACCCTTTTGGAGCGATTCCAGCACTCCCTACAGAGAACCAATGTGTTAATTTATTTAAAAAGACAGTTTTCAGCGCGAGTTGTCCACAGGACCCTATCCCGCCCCTCATCGCAGAGGCGGCTGGTACCGCGGGGGCGGGGAAGATACGCGGGGCGAGGGGGGGAGGGAAAAGGGCTGCGTACGTGCGTGCGTGCCCACGCTGCGTAGGGAGCGCGCGCGGCGATCCCGGAAGTGCGGGACGGCGCAGCAGCGGCAGCAGCAGCCGCCCTGGGCCGCGCTCCGCTCCCCTCCCCTCAGCTCCCCCCCCCGCCTCCCCGAGCCACCCGGCCATGACGAACTTCATCTCGGTGCAGCTGAAGAAGGCCTCGGAGGTGGACTTGGCCAAGCCGCTGTGCAAGTTCATCCAGCAGAGCTACCCGGGCGGCGACGCCCAGGCCGAGCACTGCCGTGCCGCCGAGGAGCTCAGTAAGCTCCGCAAGAGCGCGCTGGGCCGCCCGCTCGACAAGCACGATGCCTGCCTCGACACCCTCCTCAGGTACGGCACGGCACGACCCGCCTCGGCGAGGCCGCCCGCGGGCCTCGGGACCAGGCTGGGAGAGTGGGAGGGATGGGGGAGGAGGAGGAAGCGGAGGAAGAAGAAGAGGAGGGGGAGGAGGAAGAGGAGGCTGCCACACCGACTTCCCCTTTCGAGTGCTTCCGGCGTACCGGTGACCCTTGGTTCTATGTAGAAGCCGCTCTTCTTTCAGTCCCCCCTGCCGTCACGCCTTCTTTCGGTGTGCACCGGCAGTGTGATGTTTTTGCGAGGTCACGTTGGTATTTTCCGCCAAACTTTGCCTGGTGAAGGGAGGCTGGGTGGTGCCTCCCTCCTGCAGGGACTGCCAGAGGCTAGGTGAGCAGAAGGTGAGGCTGAGCCTTCTGCTTGTTGAACTGTGCCAAGGCTGCTGCTGTGGGACTAACTGCCCCGTTATCTACAAAACCATTCCTTCTTTCCCGTCTCTGGAACATTAACGGTTTGTAGCTTTGATTTACTGTGTTAATCCTGTTCTTTTTCTCTGTGCAGGAAACATTTCAAGCCCATCATAGCTCAAATCACTGAAATCACTGTGATTAACCTAGTGAATGAACCACCAGTACAGACTTCACTTTGCAAAGTTAGAATCAAAGATTTGCAGTACCAAAATAAGAGTTTTTACAAGGTGGCATTAAGGTTTTTTTTTTTTTTTTCAGAAAAATAAAAGTAGATGGATTTCTTAGGGTGGAGAGAAATGCCAACCATAAGCTTGACACGCTTCTGTAACATCACGAACAAGTACAAACACGTTTGATGTTTGCCACTAGAATTTGATTAATAATTATTTTAAAGTTAGGAGGAATGGAGAAGAAATCAGTGACGCTGAAGAAAAGACTTGTAATACACGTTACTCCTTTTTATTTTTTGAGGGCTTATCAAGCCCTCACTGGGTGTTTGGACTATAAAAGCTGTGACTGTGCTGATCATGTTTTACAGTATCTCTGTAGTTTCCTGTTCTATTCCTGTTTATTACTGTGCATGCTTTTGAAGGTATTACTGTGTATGCATTGTGAAGGTCAGGGAAATAATGAGAATCTATGAGCTGAAAGATTGATTCAGCCAGCCATGTTGGAAGGCTTAATTTTATCTTCTCTTGAATGCTGGAATTGAGCTCCCTTTCCTGATGATGCCAATCAGGTTTATGATTAGTTTCTAGCAGTAATCCTTGTTTGGCCCACCTAATTCATATGATCTCACAATAACAACTTTATACAGCTGAAAGGAGAAAGCCCTGCCCAGTCTCTTCAGTTTTGGTCCTCTTAGTCCATTTCTGAAAACCAAAAGATGTATGTGGCTTTCTAATGTCAGTGAGTTCAGTGTGAGGTCAGATCAACATCAGAGCAGGAGGAAAAGAGGGTCGAAGGAGCGTGGCTGAAAGCGTGTCACAAAGCTGAGTGGGACCTCCCTCTTTTGGTGTCAGTAGGTCATTAAAGTAATTCAGGTCATAGTATGCAACTTCACTGTAGGTTTTCTCTCTAAATAATGAAGGGAAACTGCTTGCAATGGTGTAAGTAACCACTTTTCAAGTCAGTTCCATATGCAGAGAGACCTGTACTCTCTGCAGGTGGCTTCGACTTGCCCAGGTGCTGTTGGCAGTAGTCAGAAGTTGAATGTGGCCTCTCACTGGTGCCACAGGTGGAAAAGGCCATGGCTGCTGCTTCACACAGAAAGCATAAAACACCTGCATTTAAAATGATGTGGTTTGAGATTCACTTCCACTGTAGAGGGAACAGATACAGTGGTCTGAACTTAGTCATTAATTCTCATTTTACAGTTAAATATCCTTTTTTACTTCAGTCTCATTCATGGGAACAATAGAATAGGCATAAAATGTACTTAAGTGAGGGAGAAAACTATCAGATAGGTTTTCATTTCTCTCTAATGAAAAGTTATGGTTTGTCCCTGTCCGACTGTTTATATTAATTACAGTTGTTGGAAAATAAATTCTTATTCTGTAAAAATACTCTGATTACGTTCTCTGTTCATGTTCTGTAAAGCGAGGGCACCTGCTGACAAGTTTGAATAGTATCCAGCTGAGCTTGTGACTGCAGTAGCACAAGCTTCAGATTGCCTTGTGGTTCCTCTGAAAATTCATTTCCCTTTCCAACTTTCAGTATTTTCCTATTGCTATTTGGGTTGTACTAAGTCTTGTGTTTCGCTAACAACTTTAGCAAGATTTGTGTTTAAGTTGGATTTTTACACTTGGTATATTTAAATCTGGTTTGTTAATGAAGTAAGGTTGGAAGAGTTGATTTAAAATGTGGATACTCTTTGCGTACATTTACTACTTTGTGGCTTTTTATAGACCATAATACCTAGTGGAGCACAGTAGACTACTTAACTGTTAAGAAAAGAGGGCTTAATCTTCTGCTAATTAGTCTAGGGATGCCCACTGTTTTGCAGTCTTTTAGAAGTCTTGCTTTGATGAGTAGTTACTGCAGAACTTTTAGGGAAGAAAAGTACTCAGTTGCAACTCCACTATCTAGGCAAACACCGAGCAGTAAAACTTCGAATGTGTGAGACAGGCTGTTGTTTGGCTGATCAGTGCAAATGCTTCTTGGAGAAGTACTTGAGATACCCTGACAGAAGGGGGAAAATGTAATTCGGGAAAAAAACCCTGCTCGCTTCCAAGCTTTTTTTGTTTTGTGAGAATTTGTCTGCTCTGAAGGTGACTAGGTAAGCTTGGTACACGTTTCTCCTTAAATTCTGTCATACTAAATTTGTTTTAGTGTTTTTTTTTTTTTCCCCTTAGCCTAATTATAGCTTCAAGGGATTTCTTGCTTCCTCCCCTAATACTGAAAATAACCAGGACTCCATTTCCCTCTTCTGGAGTGGTGCTGTGGTGGTATGAGTTTAATTGGTCTAATAAGAAGTGTGTGGCTTTATTTTGAGTGGTCAAATTCTCTGGGGGCTGAAATTCGCAGCTCTGGTTCCCAGCTACAAGTTCAGGACTTCAGTTCTTATCTAGGAGAGTGAAGACAGATCTTGGTCTCTCTTATCTTCTTTTGAAGCTTTTTTTTTCTTTGTGATTCTTTAAAGGAGGAAGAGGATTTCAGGCTCTTAATGCATGAAGCATATACTTCAATGAAATTCTAGTTTAGACCTTGACTTCCAACTCATTTGGCTGCTGTAACTCATTTTTGTCAGCATTTGGGAGCATGTAATGCCTGTTTTAGTGAAAGAGTTCTTAGTTAAAGAACCAGATCTGTGTTGCTGTCGTCTGTTCTCCTTTTTGTTGCTGTAGTTGGAACTCAGGCAGTTGATACGTTTGTGTGACTTTGCTTAGTTCACCACGTTAGCAGAGCCAAACACACAATGCTCGTATTGTGCAGCAACTTCTGTTCTTTGTGTCTTGATACTTCGAAATTACTGTAAATCTTAAGTAACACCTTTGTTACTGACTCATGCAGCAGATGTGGCCTTTCCTTTAATATTTTTGTCTTTGCTAGCTTTGTTTTTATGGTTAATATGTGAGTTTACCATTATATTAACGTTTACTTACTGCTAAAGGACAGTGAATGACTTTAATTGATTTTTTTGGTCTAAAGAATTTTAAAGAAATCTTAGTCTTGAATGGAATTTCAGGTTCTTTAGTATAAAGAAACATTGTATACTTGAAATAATAAAGAAAATTGTAATCTAGGAAGTTCTGTGTTCTTTTAAACAAAAATCTCCATGTTGTTGGCATTCATAGGTAGTAAATGGGGCAGTGTGCATTGGTAGGAACATGTACCTGTTTATTTTCTTCGGGGTCCTGCCGCCATACAAAGCATAGTCTGTTGGCAACACACTGACTTCCCAAGGCCATTTAGCAAGCTTTGCATCTTGATGTTGCCCTAATGGCAGTTGGGGACAGGGTAATTGTGGAATGTGGAAGGACAGCTTGGCTTTGTTGGCGTCTTCTGGTTGGCAAATTAAATTGGGTAACAGGAGGAGATTAAATAGGAAGTCCCATTTTCTGTGTAATACTAAATGGAAAAGACTGTCTAGACAGCAGACAATGAAGAAGGTGTTCAAGTACATAAGTTGAAGTGGTATTCTGCGCTGGTATTTACTGAAGTGATAGTTAGTACTGTTTGTGTTAGTTTATATCAGTGAAATTTATTAGGAACTCTGTGTGTGTGGAGGGGTCGTGTGACAAATCAGACCAAACTTAAACTGATGAGAGCATAACAATGCAAAATTGAACTTGACCTAAAAAAGGGAGGCAGTTTTGTATGACTTTTGTATATCAGGCCTGGGGTGTAAGGTCACTTAAAGAAAATTGTACTTGTTAGTATTTAAAATGTAGTAGTTAAATGTGCTTTCAAAGTATGACCATCTAATGAAAGATGAAGAAAACAGACAAAAATAAAAATCGTTTTACTAAAAAAAATAAGCAGATGTTTTTGAAAACAGTACCTTTCATGTGCTAACTTCATAAGTAATTATCTTAGTTCTTACCTTTAACCAGGTCACATAGTATAAATTTATCAGACTTACTGCCACTATTTTAGTTCTTTTGGGAAAACACCTTTGATTTATAGAGTAGGAGTAGGTGTCTCAGTGAGGCATATTTGAAGTCTTACTTCATAATGGCTGCCCTTGTAGTAGCAATCTCATTGCTGCAGTGTGTGATAAGGTAGAATAGAGTTTTATAGATTTGTGTAGACAACAGAAAAATTGCCACAAGCTTTAAAATCCATGTTAAGTGTCTTTAAAAAGCCTTAAATTGCAGTGCTTCATCTGAAGCCATAAACCTGTACATCTTCAGATGTAATTTACTGAAGAAAATGCTAACACTATTTTTATTGTATATTAAAAATGCTTCCTGAATTTTTAAACGAACATTCCTTGCATGTGGGACTTGTACATCTGCTTCATGTTTATCAACAGCGGCTAATATTTAATAAAGTAATCTGAGGAAACAGGAACAATGTTAACTGTTTCACAGGTTGTGAAACTTGCTGCTACTAGGTGTCTTGGATATTGGGAATATTAAATCTTTTTTAAAGAAACAGAACTTGACCAATGGCCATACAGCCAACATTACGTATGGCAGTTGTTGCAGGGGGCATATAGAAAACAGGCTTCATATGTTAAGTGTTTTCATTTGGCAGTTTAGTGGGTGTTGTTCTGCATGTAGCCTATCATGTTTAATAAGTGGTGTAGGTCTAGTGTATAACGTGGGAGAACTTTGAACTGCTAATTATTGCTTGGATTGATTGTGTGGGGGACTGTGCTGTACTTGCTCTCTTTCTGACACTCTTTCCTAAACATCTTACACCCAGTAGACAAAATACGGGTGCAGGGAAACTTCTGGTTTTAATTCAGTGATTGCTATAATATGCTGTAATGCAAACTAAACTTGGAACTTGAAAGATTTTATCAAGGATTAAGCTCTTCAATTGATATGTTGCAAGGCAAATGTCATCTATTTCAAATACATTGAACTTTAAACAGGTGTCAAATTGTAGGAGACTAGGTTATAATATTCAGATCAAGGGACCATAGAGTAGCCTGTTAAATGTACTTTAGACATTAAGTCATGCTCCAAAGATGATGTACTCCTCTATGTTTAGGTATGCAGGGACTCCTTTCCATAACATTTTTCTCACCTATTGTTCATCAGAAGGTGACAGCTTATTCTGTTACACTCTTCTTCTACTTTGGATTGTGACAGGGTTCCCACATTATCATTCCCTTTGAACTTTTTCATCTACTGAAAAGATCCCTCTAGACAGGATTTGTCTGTCCTGCAGATCCTTCATAGCTATGAGTGAACCCCATAATTGGTGGTGGTGGGGAGGTTGTTGTACCCTCTTCTTTACTTGCCAGCGTAAGAAACAAAACTCTTAATTTGATTTAGCTCATGGATCTCTTCCTTTTTTTGTAGATATTATGATCAGCTGTGTTCAATTGAACCAAAGTTTCCGTTCTCTGAAAATCAGGTAAGATGATGTGTCAAACCATTAAACTGAATTGTGATCATGGCAACTAGGATATGACTGCCAAGCCTGTACCTAATCCACAAAACAGTACTTCTCTCAGGCAAGACATTTAAACTATGAGCCTTATTTTCCCAACCTCTGTTGATTTTCAGTCTGTACTCACAAATAGTCTACACTGAAATTTCACCTCTAGTGGCCAGGATTGCCTTCATATTAAAGATTCAGAAAAGTTCTGCTGTTGGCTGGTGGTTATTGTGGTCTAAATTAGATAGTGTGCTTTGCCATAATATTCTTCTTCAACTCCTTTCCTTTTCCCAAGAAGTCTATTTCAGGCTATGTTATAAATGCTTTTTTAAAAACGTAATTTATATGGGAAAAGCTTTAGTTAGTAATGGATGGAATATGATGTTTGTTTTTTGAGGTAGAACAGATGTTTCATTCATAGCAATAACAGTAAACCCACTGGTTTACTACTATTTTTCTGCCTCTGCATCTATAAATTACGTAGTTCCTCTATAGCTGTGTTAGAGGAAGAAAAAAAAATTAACACATTTCTTTAGAATTCTATGGTTTTGAGGATGAATTCAGCTTAAGAAAACTTCTTTCCTCAAGTGGAGACTGAAATAGATCTTTAGGCTCCTATATTTTTTTTTTGGGGGGGGTGGGGGGTGGGTGGCGGGGGGAGATGTAGATTTTCTTTGGAGGCATTTACAAGTAGGACAGAATTTCAGTTTCTTTGGCAGATGATATTTGAATGGCAAGGTTATAATTTAAACATTTCTTTCAGATTTAGGGGATTACAAGGGGGTGGTTTTGATGCAATTCAAACTGATTTGAGTCTTCTGTGTAGCTGCCTTCACTTGTTTGTGAAGTAAAGCCCACCTACACTTTGGTTTTAATGTGCAAATGTTTTGATGTGGTGCTCTGCTAACTCTGGGAGGTGGAGAACTGGGAAACTTCAGGAACAAGATTTGCAGATCTGTAAACTGTTCTATCAAATTGAAGTAGTCAGTGGAAGCAGGAATGAACAGTTGGGACCAGAAATTCCTGAACCGGCATTTCTTCTGGAGGAAAATATTACTGAACAGTACTGTGTGTTCTCAAGTTATTCTCCGAGGGCATTTTAAAATGAGGGATTTTGTTATCTTTCCTGGGCTGATACCTGTGGCCTACAATCAATTTTATCAGCTGAATCAAATTGCGGAACTTCAAAGCAGGTTCTGTGAAGTATTTGCATTGTCTATGGAATGTATGCTAGAAGTGTAATATAAAACACTTTTTACCTGCTTTCTCTTCCCTGAGTGCATTTCCTGGCAATGCTGCTATTGAATTCACTCTTAATATCATGTTATAAATATTGTATTAAAAAGAAGTTCCGAATATGCTAGTACCCAACTGCCTGGTTGGGTAGTTTCCTTTAACTGTGACCACCATACCTGTCTGTCAGACTTCATGTGAGAAGAATATCTTAGTTTGGAAATAAATTTGTCTGTCACTCAGAGGAGGAATGGAGCTGAAGGTCTATTTTGAGAATTTATCTTGCTTGCTTTAAAAAAAGATTTGAAAAAAACTAACAGGAAGGAAAAAATATAATAATTTTTTTAAGTAACTCTTGATGATTTTCTGACACTTCCAGTGTTTGTAATGTCACAGGTGAATTAAATGTTTTATATTGTTAGAATTAAAAAAGATAAGTATGTAAATTTGGGATATTTTCTGAAGACTCCATTGTTTATTTTAGAAATAAAGATGTTTTTCACAACTTTCAGGTCTGTGTAACGTTTACGTGGAAAGATGCTTTTGATAAAGGATCGCTTTTTGGAGGCTCTGTCAAACTGGGTATGTAATCACACTGAGAATGCAAGAGTTAATGATAAAATTTGAGAGTGTTTTTTTATAGCTGAAAGGTTAACAGTCTTTCTAGTATTATCAGTATAACTTTCCACGAGTCCAGCTACGTTACTAAGAGATAAATCACTTCTGTTCCTTGCACACCCCCAGCTGACTTTAGTGAAAACGATTCAAGATGACATTAAGTTTCAAAGGTAGGCTTTTGGTAAGCCATCTTTTAATTGCTTTATATGAGTCAGATCCTCTTGAAAAGTGCAATCTTTAAGAGAAGCAAGTCCCCTGCAGAAGAAGAGCATTTATCTGGCTTCAGTAACATAATTGGATGTCACATGATCTTCAAGAGACTAGAAGGACCTGCCTGCCAATGCACTGAAATGATTCTTCTATTAATTTATAAAATGTTTTCAAACAGATTTGAACACTTAAAAAAATAAATTATATTTGTTTTCTGCAAATGTAAGGAGTTTGTCTGTTTCATTTTACTTGCATAGGGACAATTCTGCACTGCAATTTTTGGGTCATAAAATGGATTTGGAACACTTGCCAATGCAGAAACGAAGACTAAATGCTTTTGAATTAAGTGTAAAGCTGCCCAGCTGTCATAATTCTCTGATGTTTCTATTTATACCTAAGTGTTCATCATGGCTGATGTTGCAAGATGACCATTGCAATTTTGAAGCTGTAGACAAAGCCTGAAAAATCTGTTGCAATACTTCTTTTTTAAAAAAAAATTTTTTTTTGTATCCTGCATATAGTTTTCTGTTAGCAACTACTGAAAATCTATGCAACTGCCGTGTTCTGAATACAGGTGCTACAGCCATTCTTGGGTGAACTGTATGCAGAACAATATACCACATCCCTATATGTAAGCAAATGCTGCATGTATTTCCTTGCTCTATTTTCTTAACTCTTCCAGAAGGTTCTTCTGGATAATCATAAAATGGTTTGGGTTGGAAGGGACCTTAAAGCCCATCCAGCCCATCACAAATGCTGTGACTGCTTGAAAAGTGACCCAGTTCACATCATGGCATGTAATCTGAAATATGTTGGCTTAAGTTAATAGGTAGAACCATAAACAGATGAGTCTGAGGAAAAGCAATATTGCTAAACAGCTGTTCTCACTGTAGTAAATCACACTTGAAAAGCAGTCCAAAGTATAAAATAATTCTAGAAATAAAGTATTTTTGCACTTCAGAAACTTGAAATAATATTTTTTGTTTTAGTCTTTTGAACGATGTGTAACCTCTACAAGATGTTTTTTTCAGAAAAAAATTGGAAAACACACTTCAAAAGAGATTTTCAGATTATTTCATGTACTGTGTAGATCTTTATACTATGGTCTTTATAGTTCCTCACTTAGAAACATTTAGTGGAAGTATTAAACAAGGCTCTGTTCAGCCTTCAGACTAAAGAGGACTTCAACTTTAAAACTTCATTATGATTTGCTTTATTTTTTGGTTTGAAACTGTGGTTTCCTCTGCAGGACGCTAAAGTACTGAGGATTATTTTCTTAACAGTGTGGGTAACTGTCTCTCTTGATTGCAGCTCTGGCGAGTTTGGGGTATGAGAAGACTTGTGTTTTGTTCAACTGTGGAGCATTGGCAAGCCAGATTGCAGCAGAACAGAATCTAGATAATGATGAGGGACTGAAAGCTGCAGCCAAACACTATCAGGTACAGAGGACCCCTGCTTATGCTTTTGAATTCTATTATTAATCTTAGAACATCAATTTTATAGCTGCATGTGTTTTTTTTTCCCTTACCTACAAAGGTAGGTTGACTAATTGCCTGGTGTTGGCTTGTGCATATTTGCTAGTTTTGAAGGATTTAATTGCATATTAGCTCCCCTCTGCCCCTTCCCCCCAGGAGTGTTGGTAACTAACAACCTTCAGCTTAAGATTTGGTGACTGGCTAATATTCTTAACAAGTTCTACAGCAATAATCTCTTGTATTCTTCTTGGTAAAATGCAATACGTTTTTCCCGTTCTTATGCGATTAGCCGTAGCCAGAATGCTTTTACTTGTAGTCTGTCTTGATAAATGTGTCAATGCAAGTTAACTTCAAGAACAAGAAATTGCAAGGGTTTTTTTTGGTAGCTAAACAGTAAACGGGATACCGAACAAGTTCTATTTTTTGAAATTATTTTATGTATTATATTTGCAAAGGTAAAAATCTGTTTGAGAATGTGAAGGATAATATATTGTTTTCTTTTGTTTAGTTTGCAAGTGGTGCTTTCCAACACATTAAAGACACTGTTCTGTCAACATTGAATCGAGAACCTACAGTGGACATCTCTCCAGACACAGTTGGAACTCTCAGTCTTATTATGTTGGCTCAAGCCCAAGAAGTGTTTTTTTTGAAAGCAACAAGAGGTATACTTTAATGGTTGGGTTAAATATTTAAGTGCTCATTGCAACTTCCATAAAAATTTAAAAGCATATTATGTTACTAAGAGCTGGTAAATGGCCTTTCAAATGTTTTTATTTTTCCCATTACGTATTTCCACACCATGCCCACCTGCAAATGCAGGTCATTAAACAAACTACAGATGTCATTTTAGAATTTGTCTAAGGTTCATTTGACAGTGCATTTGTTCCATTTGTTTTTCCTTTCTTCTTGTGTTCAAAACAATTAGCCTTGCTTTAGAAAGGATTTTGTTGGTTTACATATTTTTCCTTGTTGAAAACTAAAATCATCTAAAAGAACCAAGAGTACTAGAAATAGTGCACAGGAGCTTTACCACTACTCCCCTCCTATACATGGGGAATGATTTCATGAGAACTTAGAGAAATGACTGTACAGGGAAGCAAAGGACATTTCCTAGGAGTTTAGTGGAATTAAATTGTTCCATTGCCCCTCATTTTTAAGAGGGGAACTCTTTGACCTTGTTTAAATTTGAGAATGCCCAGTTTGTCTCTGAAAGTGAAATTCTGAAGGCAGAACAAAAATTATGTCCCTAACCGTTAAAGGCTGATTATGAAATACTCATTCAGCAGCAGCATATTTTCATGCAGTTATTGAAGAACATATGCTTCCAGGAACTTTCCTGTGGAACAGGACCATCTTCAGTACTAGATTTTCTTGCTTTTCTGCTCCTCTCTCTTGCAACAAGCTGTACATCTAGAACTTAAAGGTATCCAAAAGTAAAACTAAGGACCTAAAGGTCAGATGTGATGCTCACACCCCCTACCCCTGCTCTCCACCCTATTGTTTGCAGTACAGTGGAGGAAGGCGATGTTTCTTATCTTGTATGCTTCTTCACAGGGAAGATTTCTCAAAAGCCTCATAGCCATACTGCCTTAATCTTAAAAGAATCTTAACCAGAAATGAATGTCCTTCAACTAAATGATAAACCATGATTATGTTCTTTGTTAGGCTGTTTAGCAGTATTTTGGTCTCTGGATATTTGGACATTGCTTTTACATAAGTCCACAACTTGGTCTCAAAACTCAAATTCAGTTTCTTGCTGCACTGATGATTTGCATTACATGCAATTTTTGTTTTTTGTCTAGCATGAGACAGTCTGTTTAGCAGCCTTACCCAGCTGATCTTGTTGGTTCTGATGGAACTGAGTTTATTCACAAATTGAAAGCAAAATTGTTTGACAAAAAACAAATTGGTCTGCAAAGTCAAACTTCATTGCAGAACTACAGATTAGTTCCAGAGTTTCTGAAGAACTTAATGTTTTAAGTGTCTTGAAGTCTGAATGTTTGCTCTTCCATCTCTAGGCTTGCATAGCAGCTTTGATATTTTAAGGATATGTGAGTGAAAACAAAAGCCTCTAATGGTGAAGGATCTATTCCAAACTGTTTACATGGACAAATGAATCTCTAATGTTTCTGTTGTTAATGTGGCTAATGTACTAATATTTTTTTCTGTTTAAGCTGAGGCTCTGTGAAAGAATATGTAACTAGCACACACACACACACTAGATGGGGCTACAAGGATGTTCTATTTAGGTGTTTTGTTTTTATTAAATATTTAGTGTACTGGAGAGAAACACTTTAACAAAAAAGTTAGTTGCCAATTCCTTTCTCTCCATATGTCTGAATCGTGTTCCACGGTGAAAAGATCTGTTTGGCATATCTTAAGTACATTTCTGTCATAGAACATAGATACATCATAGCTCATATCTGCAGTGTTGTAGATGTGTGCGTGGGCTGGAATGAGCAGCCCACTTGGGATTTGATTTTAGTGAGTAAGTATGCCCTTCAGGCTTCTTAATCCCCCCTCCCATACATCCTACTAATGCCTATCAGTCTGGCAGTATATAAAAATCACCTGAATCAGTGAATGCTTGTTTGTAAGAGCAGCTATTTAGATGGCCAACACTTGCATTGATTGCCTGCCTTGTCTGTGGAGGCTGAATTGCTAGTGTAGGCCAGAGGCCATTATGAAAGGAGATGAAAATAGATAGTGTGTTCCCATTTTAACAGTTCTAGTTTTAGGAACAGGGTGAGAACAAGAGGCAGGGAATGCTGCTGAGGATGTGGCTCTACTGTGAAGCAGTGGGCGCCAGTTGGAGGAACTGTGGTTACTGATGTTTAAGAATGCTTTCTATATTTGCTGTAAGTTGACCTCAGTATGGGCTGCTATGGAAAGAACCGGTCTCTTCTCTTCTGCCGCATTTCAAGTTTTTGAGTCTTGATATTGAGTTTGATTAGGGAACAGATCCTGCTGAAAATTGAATATATTTTTGCTGGCTATATTTTGGCTAAATTCTTTGTGAGTGACCGCACAAAGGCATGTGCTGGCACAAGGAAAGGTCTGAGAAGGAGCTGCCAAAGCCAGAATGGAACTGTGCATGTTACTGGCAGCCTGCCCTTGGTACAAGGTGAGGCATCACTCTTAATCCTGCATAAATGCTAGCAGCTACTGAAAGATTTCTCTTAGGACTGATTGAACTTGCAGCTTCATGACTGAAGTGAAAAAATCTGGAAGCTGCAGCTGGATATTGAGAGAAGAACGGGATCCCACCCTTGTAAAATTATACCCTTGCAATACAGTTGCTGCTTAAAAATAAACAGGTAAATTATGTCATCTTCAAAAACTGATGATAATCGTAATCGTTCTTTGTTTTTTCTTCTCCAACCCCAGATAAAATGAAAGACGGTATCATAGCTAAACTAGCTAATCAAGCTGCAGATTATTATGGCGATGCTTACAAACAATGTCAATATAAAGATACTCTGCCCAAGGTTAGTAACCCTCATAGAAATAACATGGGATCTGCTGTTGTTCACAACATGCTTGATGAAGAACACGTAAAATGTTATCCTCAAGAAAAGTTGACCGTCGTTGCTACATTTATGTTGTATTTGAACCTGTACCTTAAAAAACAGTGAAGAATCTAGGAGGAAAAATACACTTTCTTAAGCAACTAAAAAAAAAGTGATGTGTTTACTTGTGACACATTTGCTTAAAGGGATCTTGGGATATTTGATATGTTTAGGGATGCCTTCTTAATACACTAAATCTGTTTTTCAAACTAACACTTCCTAATGGGGTTTAATCAGCTTCTAGTGTCCAAGTTTTCATTTGAAATTTGTTGTCTTTGGTGACAGGATGAATATGGTATCATTGATCACCTATCTGTTAATGTAAAATATGGCTGAAAGTGTGTCCTCTGTCTGCTTCCCTACCATCTCCTCTTCTTCCACCCCAAAACAATTTTGATATTTGTAAGTTATCTCTGTTTAGGCTTGACTGTGAGTGGCTTTGATTTTGGCGGATACAGGAAGATTTTTTTTCCATACTTTGAGTATATACTAAATAACCGGTACTTTAAGAATGAGCAAATGAAGAAGGCTTTACGCATGGTATTCAAATCATAAGACAGTAGAAATTCTTTTGTGCAGTGAGTTACTTTAAACTTGGATAAAATGTACTTATTTTTTGATACTGACTATTGACAGTTATATCAAGCAAAGTAGGAGATTGGTTTACACAGTGCTTTTTGGTTGAATATCTGTGGGAAGCATCCCACACTGCTGATGTTCAATTATTTCTTGTTCATTGATAGTTTCAGAACTCTAAAATAACTATTCCAGCTTTTAGTGGTTGGTCTTGTTACAAATGTGGAATATACTAGATTTACTAAAACAAAGCAAAAAAATAATGCCTTCCCTACTAGAAAACTTAGTGGAAATATTTTGACTAGGGATAAATGAAAAATGTCAAGGTCTGGTCCTTCAAGTTGATATATGTTCTTAGCCGGATAAGTCTCTTTAGTAAATATTTTGGCAATTATTTTCTCTGGAAAAAAAATCAGGTCATTTTTTTCTTGTACTGTAGAATAGAATCTTGATAGCCATATAAACTGTAAGTGCTACTGTACTAAAGTAAAAGTACGCATTTTTATTTTTAAGCAATAATTCCCACAGAAATGCCTTTGCTGTTGGCCAGTCAGTGATTTTTTTTAACATATATTTTGGGAAAAAAATAAAGCCTAACTTAACTTTAAATAGATATTTTATCGGGCTGCAACTTCGGGTTCTTTTGTGTGTGCATGTATTTCCTCTTGTACATTCACTGGCGTTTTACAGATTGGGCCAATTTCTTGCTTAGGTACTGTGGTTGTAATTGAATTCTGAGGGGTGATGAGATTGAATGAAGTTATTGCTTTGTCTTTTGTGCTTGTGAATCTCTCTAAACAATAGATTTGCTGCCTGTTCCAGTTGTACAGTAATTTGTCAATTGATTATTTGAAATAACTCACAGAAACAGCAAACCTTATTATGTTAACATCAGCTCTGAGAGCCCTTACCTGTTTAGTTAGGAGTGTGAAATAGAAGGTGACTTGATGTGTCAGACTCCAGTTGCAACCAGTCTCCCTAGCTGCTTCTCTTTAAAATTAGTCCTCTTTTCATTTCTGGTGGGGGCAGCGAGGTTGCACAAATGTGAAGAAGAAGTTTTTATGTCCTGAGTTCTTTAAAACATCACTCTGCTTTTCCAGTGCTCCTTGATTTAAGAAATAAAACAGTAAGGCCAAATCCTTGATCAAAGACCATGTCTAATGCCGTGGGGTGCAGTATTATGTTTTCTTCATGTCTTGGTTGGTACTTCTGTGAAGATAAGTGCATTTATATAGAAGTCTAAAAGTGACTTTTTAATGGCTTACATCTCAATGTTTTTGGTCCTTTTATTTGTTATTTGTTTTCGTGATTCTGGAGTTACTTTCTTGATGGCCTTCTGCTGTTATAAGTGTAATCGCTTCATTAAATAAAAAATACCTGTTTTCTTCCCTCCCCTTTCTCCCTTCTTTTAAGAACACTGTCTTGGCTTTGTCTTGGGGGTGTTTGGGTATGTTCTGGTAACTATCCTTTCTAACATGTGCATGCGTTTCTAATCTTTGGAGTAAATGTTGTGACTCCATGGCTTGAATTTAAATTGTAGTTCATCTAATATAATAGCCATTAAGAATTTTGCAGCAATGGATTTTTTAAAAAAAAATCTGGATTCAATCCATGCTAAGTCGCATGTTCTCTGACATTTACCTCTAATATTTTAACCTATCTAAACCATTAATTGGGTGATTCTAATTTCCTTTTCTTCCTTTTTCTTCCTGCATCCCATGTTGTCTGTGGTGGTTTATGTGGTTGGACTTTCCCCTGGTCAGTATTTTTATTTCCAGGAGGTGTTTCCTGTTCTGGCTGCAAAGCACTGCCTTATGCAGGCCAATGCAGAATACCATCAATCTATCCTGGCGAAACAGCAGAAGAAATTTGGTGAAGAGATTGGGAGGCTACAGGTGTGTAAAATGTATACTTGTTTTCTCGCATTTTTTGGAAGAAAAAATTAAGTCATGTTTATCAAGTGAATCAAATTACTAGCAGCTGCCAAGATAAATATCTCTGCACTTTAATGATTTTTGGACAGTTTGATACTGCTTGACACATTAAGTCTGCGTTTTTGTATTTATGTACGCTTATCTCAGAATAGTTAACATGACAGATTTGCTAATAAATGTTCCTAAGTAATTTTATTAAAATAAATGAAAATTTTCTTATTCTGTACTTAAATCCTTTCCTGTAACCCCAATTTAAATCTTCATTATTTTTGAAAAGCACAAGGGAAGTTTTGAGATGTAGGATTATCACGTTGACATTTTAAAAGTTACTGTTAGGCATTTATTGCTTGCTTCTGGAGCTTGATTTTTTTTTTAATGTTCGTGTAACAATTAAGTGCCTATATGAACTTCTAATAGCGAATACTATGACTGTTACTGGGTAATGGATGAAGATATATACCTGTTGTTTACTCTCGAGTTTGAAATCTGTCTGGCAGAGCTTTTTCTCTAGGATATCACTGTAATGGACTATTAATGCCTTTTTATGTTCAGCCCACATAATGCTCTGTTATAGGAAGTATCCCTTCATGCTGAGTAGTTAAGATTTTTTTAGTAAATTCTGAAGAGAAATATGTCATTATTACCTATTTTAGCACTGTCATGAATGGCGTGTAGTCAGAAGTTAGTCCTCTCTTTTTATTTGAATACATTTAGTAAAGTAAAGCTTAAATCCTGTTCTCCGTAGTTATCACAGTGCTGCTTCCATAATTAAAGTATACGAGAGATCTAGTATCCTTCCTGATGAGCTGCTCTGAGAAATTCAGGTGAAATAAAGTAATACTTTTTTTATTTTCCTAGATCCAACTAGATCAAAGATGGGTTAGGTACGGGGTGGGGTAAGAACAGTTGTTGTAGGCTTCCAAATTAAAGTATATATGACACTCCTGTATGTTCTCCTGTCGCCCTGTTTCTTGCAAATGCTAATTAGACTTATAGTATTGAGGGGGGAAGGAGGGAGAAAAGAACTGCTGTTAGAGTGCTTTTTGGCACAATGGAAAATAGAAAAAATGTCAGCGAACTTCAAATATATTTCTAATATCTCTTAGGTTCCACTTCTCAATCCTCAGAACCTTGAGTTCTTGAACTGGTGTGAGTTTACATAAATTTTGACTAAAATTGCCTCTTACATGTTTTGTTTTTATGTATTTGGAACACAAATGTGATTAGGATGAAACAGATACAATCTAAAGATGGTGTGTTGTCCTGCATCACTCTGAAAATAAATTGGGTGTAGGAAAGCCAGATACATCAGAGTTGTATGTAGATGCAGCAAATGGGAGTGAAGAAACATCGGACCTTGTATTTTATTTTAATGTGCAGTAGGATTTCAACAACACTTCTGCAGCTTTTGAGTTTGAGATTAGGTGTTGGTAGCAGGTGTGAAAACCAGGACTCTGTTCTTGTGTCTTCTATGCATGTGAGCAAGCGAGCAAGATTTGAACCTTATCTGCAAAAACGAGCTGTTGGTTTCATAAATTAACATGAAAATGACGTGACTTTTTTTGAGAATGGGTTTTCGTGGTGTTACTGCCTCTAACCCATGTTTGCTTCTTTTTTGTTTTGGGGACACATAGTGAAACTGTTGTGGGATATTAACTTGCCCTTGCCCACTGTCTTTTTTTCCACGAAACTATTATAATTAGTAAATTATTTTTTCAATTTTGATACCCAAAAAAATATCTTCCCCATCATTTATGGAAAAGAAGAATATCAACCAAATGCTTTGGAAGTAAAGTCACTTGGCTAACTGGGATACTCCTCTGTTTTCCTAAATAAATATAATGGAGAGAGAGAGAAAACACTGTTTTAATTTTAACTGTGTTTTTTATTTTCTAGCATGCAGCAGACTTGGTTAAAACAGTGGCATCTCGTTATGATGAATACATAAATGTTAAAGATTTGGTTGACAAAATCAACCGTGCACTTACAGCTGCCAAAAAAGACAATGACTTCATTTATCATGACCGTGTTCCTGACCTGAAAGACTTGGAGCCCATTGGAAAAGCTAGCCTTGTGAAGTCTACTCCAGTTGTTGTTCCCCTCAGTCAGAAATTCATGGGTAAGCAAAGTGTGTGAAGCTTGGCGTAATTGCTATCTTGTGAAACGCACATGGTCACCAATGCTCCTCTGTGCCATGAAAATGCAAATGTTTACTTCTGAATCTATGAAGTTTACCACAGTTTTGAAAGTGTCTTTTTTTTCTAATTTGTTCTTTTACTGCTTGATGACCAATATACTAGGAGATTAAACCACAGGTCATTATCTGCAATGTTACTTTTAAGATATTCTCAGATTTTTCTCAGCTGCTGTTCTTCTATATTAAACCAATCTTTTTAACTTCAGAAAGAACACTAATGTAGGGGTAAGTATCATATCATATAATCTTCACTAATCTAGTTGCTGGCCTTCGTAAAGCTCCAAAATATCAGTTCGTTGTCTGAACAGGAAAGTTCTGAAAAATGATCTGCTCTTGTCTTTCTCCTTTTCTTCCTTTTAAAAAGAGCCTTAAGGAAGATATGACTTGTAGTCATACAGATGTTCTCAATGTAATGCTTTTAAATTACTTCAACTCAATTTCTGCCTTAGATAGAAATCTAAATATATTAGGTAAAGACCTGTAGAAATATTCACTATATTAAGCTAGAGAACTGTAGAAATAGATTTATTTTTAACACATCCTGGGGAGCAGAGGAGAAGTATCTTACACTGTGTAGATCGGTCTCTGTATTGCAACCTGTACTAAAGAGCCATGAAGATGTTTGTATCCTTTTACTTTCACAGTGCAATTGCAGTAATTTATGCTCCTTCCCTTGTAGACCTGTTTGAGAAGATGGTTCCATTGCAAGTTCAGCAATCTGTGAGTGTCTATAACCAGAGAAAGGCAGATCTAGTAAACAGGCTAATAGCCCAGATGAGAGAAGCCACAACTTTGGCAAATGGGTAAGTATGGCTTCTAGTTAACTTTATCAAGATGAGTTATGGAACAGCCTCTCAATACTAGTTCCCTTGCAGCCTGTCAGCATCCAGATTACAGTAAAGTTTTTTATTCCTGTGTAGTAGGCTGGCAAATTTGAGGTCTATAGTGGTATTTAGAACTACTTGAATGCATCTAAAGAACAAACAGTATTCCATTTTCTTCAGCCTTTCGTCAGTTTTTAGGGATCTGACATTTGCTCAGAAAGAGTTCCACTACCATTAATCTACAGGGATTTTCATGTTTCAGTGGTCAGCTTGATTGAGCCAGTGATCCACTACACTACATGGTATTCTTCCCCCAAGATTTTGTTCTTTAATAATAATAAAATCTTATCAACCTGAAAGATAGGAACGTAACTCAAGGCAGTTGGTTATTTATTTACCAGATAGTTGTTACTGAAAATGTTTGCCACTTTTGTGGAAGCTAGAAGACTAGGATTTGTTTAGCTTTTAAGAGCTTTGAAACTTGCTTTTGGAGAGGTGTACTCTAGGAATAAGTTTAAAGTATTCAGTTTGACCTTTCTGTCCAAGTGTATGTTGTACAATGCGTCCATTCTGATAATGGACTGTGTGATCATTTATTTGGATAGCAATGTTATTACAGGGTATATTACAGGTATCTAACACATCACACAAGTTGCTGTATAACATGTTGACTTTTTCAGTGTGTTGGCTTCCCTCAATCTTCCGGCTGCTATTGAAGATGTTTCTGGTGATACTGTTCCTCAGTCCATTTTGAACAAGTCCAAGTCTGTGATTGAACAGGGAGGAATTCAGACTGTTGATCAGCTGATCAAAGATTTGCCTGAGCTGCTACAAAGGAACAAAGAAATCTTAGATGAAGTAAGCTCAGCAACTGCTAACACTCAAGACATTCTTTGGGGAAAAAAAAAACACACTACCACTCAACTTGTTTTCTCTAAGTGGCAATAGAAAAGGTGCACGGTTATACAAAACGCTTGAGACTTTAATAGCGTTTTAAAACCGCAGTGCTTGTAATAAAAACATGCTGTTTAAGTGTTTAGTCCACACATGCCAAAACCAGGCTGTCATGTATGAATGTTCACTTATGAGTATTTTCTTTTTTAAGATTAAGTTGGGGGAGGCAGGGAAACATGCCGTACAGATTTTAATCATTTGTCTTCTATATCTTTTATTTGCCGAATTAAATTTATACAAGATATTTGTGTTGGTGGTATTTTCTATACTAGCTATTTCATGTTTACAAGGGGTTATAATGCATGTAACACTTTTAACTCTTGCAGTCCCTACGGTTGTTAGATGAAGAAGAAACTACAGACAATGAACTCCGAACAAAATTCAAAGAACGCTGGCAGCGAACGCCATCCATTGAACTCTATAAGCCTTTAAGGGCAGGTAAAGTTAATATTTCTTGGCTTGGATCTTAGGAATGTTCTAAAAATGTTCATTGTGTAAATTGAAGTAGCGTTCAGTGTTGTGATGCTGTCTTTAAAGATACAAATCACAGTTTAGGAGAGGGTGTGGTAAAACATCTTTGTTGCTATCTGTGCTATTACTTGGAGTTGAGGGTTGTTACAGTAGTGGAGAGTTTCCTGCTTTTGCACCCATGGAGCGCGTGTGAATGCTAAAGTTTCAGAGATGGTATATAATGAAAGATAGCTGCCCTCCTAAGAACTTGGTTTCAATTACCACTTATGTGGGTCTTTTAGTTTAGTGTGTCTTTGTGAGTTAACATCTTTTTTTTGTATTTCCTAAGGTGTTCTTTTGTCATTGATTTTTCTTTTTTCCAACGGTTAGTTAAACTACTCACGATCATCACAATATCAGGCCTTCTGTGTACTTAATATTTTTTATTTTTTTTAGTTTTTTTAGTTTTGAAGCTAGCGAGGGACTGGTACCAGTGCCTTAGTAAAGTGAAGGCACAGGCTTTAAAATCTGAGTGGCTCAAAGTAGTGTGTATTAATATGCTGTCATATGCCTCTCTGGATAATAGAGATGCTTTGCTTAAGCACTGCTTGTATAGGAAACTTATGGTGTTAAGACTTAACACAAACATTTAATGTGCTGGTCCATAAAAATGTATGAAGACTTGCTGAAGAACATTGAAAACGGGTCTGGTGGGAGACGGGTTTTGAAATGTTAACGCCTATTTTCTCTTCCCACCACCAGAGGGAGCCAATTTCCATTGTATCTTGAATAAAGCTGTGCAAGCAGATGGGCAAGTTAGAGAATGCTATCAGTCCCACCGGGATACAATTGCACTTCTGTGTAAGCCAGAGGCAGAGCTCAATGCAGCTATTCCTTCTGCTAACCCAGCAAAAACATTACAAGGAAGTGAGGTAAAGCATGGAAATTATTCTCCGTTTTGGATAGAAGGGCTACTCATCTAACAAAGTAGACTCAAGTTGACCGATGTGGAGGCTGATTCTTAACTGCTATTGTTTCTATCCCAATTGATGCAGGGGGGTGACTAGAACTTCCAAAAAACTTGCTTGCTTGTTCTGCTTAAAGTCTGCTAGAGTATATTTTGTTATGCTTAATGTAAGCAAGTTCAGTTGCTAAGTACAGCAAGACTGGGTAACAAACAGCTGTAAAAGGAGCAGTATTTGATTAATACTTTGTATAGGGTGGTAGAAAGTAGTGCTCAGGCTCTTGGGGCAATTAGATTTAAAAAAATAAAAATAAATGTTTTCCAGGATTTTAAAATATTAGGCAATTACACCAATTTGCTTTCTGAGGAAGTCCTGGCTCATATTGTAACTTTTCTCATGGGAATTGGTTTGAAGTAAATGTATTTGATTTCCATGTTTACAGTATTATGAGATGCCTGATCTCTTTTTGGAAAAACAAAAACAAAAAACAACAACATTGTGTTTGTAGTAATTCAGTGTTATTAGTGGAAGCAGATATTGTAGAGGAGAATATAGCTTGAGGAATGCTTGAAGGTCTTTGCTACTTTGCATTTTGTCTTTAGTCATGAATCCTTAAAATATGTCATCTTAAATAACATTTGTAAACAGAAGTGCATGCAGTATTATTGCTAGTATCTGTGAGGAGTGCAAGATAGAAACTAATAATGGATTTTTTACTTTTGCAGTAATTCTTCAGAACTCATTAACTTGACAATTTTATTACCTAGGTTGTTAATGTCTTAAGAACTTTGCTGGCTGGTTTGGATGAAGTTAAAAAGGAGAGAGAACAACTGGAAGATGACATGAAAACTGTAAATTTTGACATGACGAGCAAATTCCTGGCTGCACTTGCACAAGACGGTGCTATAAATGAGGAGGCTATCTCTGTGACTGAGTTGGACAGAATTTATGGAAGTTACACACAGAAAGTGCAGGAGTCCTTGAAAAAGCAGGAAGAACTTCTCAAAAACATTCAGGTACAACAACCCGTCTGTATGTTGTCTTTGCTCTCAAACTAACTATCAGCAATTCCTCAGCATTTCCAGTGCAGTAGAAATCTACAGCTTTTTTTTCTGTAGATATGCTTTCTACTCCATTTTGCTTATGACTGTCATAGAACAATTGATACTCCTTTATTCTTCTGATCACGGAAAAATAGAGGGTTTTGGTTTAGTATTCACTGGAAAGAAATGCAGATTTCTAGCAGACTCTGCCAGAGCTACAGTGTCAGTTCTCTTGGCCCAATTCTGCAGATGGTTTTGCCCTTGAAGAAACTTAACTGTGCATAAGAAGGTTTGGTTTGGTTTAATCTTTTTTTCCTCCTCCTGTCATCCCATCTTGATAGTTATTTGTGGGATAACAAGCGACCTGTCTTTGTCTGTTAGACATTTACTGTCTCTGAAGAACATTTTGGTTTATTTCTTATTGTTATTTACAGTGTGCTTGACTTCCAGCATCTGTAATGCTCAAAGTAAAAATTATTGAAAATTTCTTAAACTGTGACTTATCTCAGTCTTAATTTGTCAGTAACACTAGGGACAGGTACCCGAAATGTCTGGCAAAAGAGTAGGTCCTAGTGCTTAGACAAATAAGAATAATTGTTTGAGTGATGAGGGGGCCTATTTGTGTGCAAGGTTACTTGTGACTTCTGACTACAACTTGCACTTAATTTTTCCCTTTCTGAAGAGTTGTTGTTTCTAGATGACAATATGGACACTGCTTCTATCAGGGATCTTATATTCACACGTTTCTTAACATAGATACTTCTAAAATCTTGATGGATATTACTTTGATGTTTGTGTGTCCTGGAATACAAGTTTGATTGCTGCTTCTGGCAGCTGAAATAGTCTTTTAAGTTTTTTCCTAAAGAAATGAGATGCAAGTGAGCCTCTTGTCAGTTTTCTGCTTCTCTGTCCTCTTAATAGCTTGCCTATATCAACCAAATTTGAGGTAGAGCTTCTAAAAAAGATTGTAACTTTTGAGATGATTTTATGAATATCAGTGGAGTATAGTGCAGCAGAGAGCCTAATTAGTATATTCTCTGAAGGAATCTCTACAGTAGAACTGAAGAATTAGCTGGAGGTCAACAAAAGAGAACAGATAATTAGTTGATACCTCCTGCCTGTCAATTAATACACGTTTAATTCTGAAATAGCCACTGCACTTGGCAGTTAACAAGTATCAGGAAGTACAGTGTGTGGCTGGAAGGTGATAAAGGTAGGCATTGGGAAAAGGGGGGTAGAAGCCATGAGTAAAATTAAGAACAGGAGATACAGAATCTTACATGGAACCAGGCTGCATTATTATCACTGCTCATTTTTCCCTTCTTCCTTTTAAGAATGCGCATCAAGATTTTTCAAAGATGAAACAGTCAAACAATGAATCTAATTTAAGAGAAGAAGTTTTGAAGAACTTAGCTGTGGCAAATGACAAATTTGTGGAACTTGTAGCCAATTTAAAAGAAGGCACAAAGGTACAGTAATTCTTAAAGAATTGGAAGAATGTTTTATTTACACAGTGAGATGTGAATCTAAAGTCATAATAAACATCATAGTCAATGCTAGATAGGAGGTACGTTTTTGAAGATTGTACTGCTGAAGTGAGGACAGTGAGTTGCTTGAATTTTGATTGTTTTGACAGCTGTGAAACACTTTGTTCCTCTCTGAAAATCAAGCTTTTCTGAGTGTTGATTTATATTAAAATTGGAACAGGTATTGATTACAGCTGAGTAACTAATGCTGAAGTACCCAGAAAAGCCATATTATCTGAAGAATTCTTTCATTTGTTCTCTCATAATAATTAATCAGTTTATCAAATCTGTGTTTTATATACTGCTACTGCATACATGAGGAAAGATGAGGAGGGTTTTATTTAACTTGCTTTTTTGATCTGGGCTTCTGGAATGTGTCTTATTGCTTCAGTACTAAATGCTTTTACTGATTTATTGAATTGGTAGTCTGCTAGAGGAAAAAAAGAAAACAAAACTTTGAAATGTCAATGAAAATTGAATGCATGGAACTGACTGAAGGCAGTAAAACAATTACAAAAAAATCAAAAAATATCCGTACAGTTCCTCACTAAGTGACCTAGTTTTGTTCTGTTTTTAAATAGACTTTCCAGTCTTGAACTATGTATGTAGTTTTTAATCTTATAAATATGTGCAGTTGTACAATATTAGAGGTAAGGACAAGAGCTGACTAGTATCTGCTTCGGAAAAGAATACAAAGGCACTAGCAAATTTTACTGGAATGGCAGGTTCTGGGCAATGCATTAATGTAATGCCTGTAACTGGGTCAGTATGTAGAAATACACTAGCATGGAGTCTGAAAGTATTGATTGAGCATGTTAATTTTTTCTTTACTAGTTTTACAATGAGCTGACAGAAATCCTTCTGAAATTCCAAAACAAATGCAGTGACATTGTCTTTGCTCGCAAGACTGAAAGAGATGAACTGCTCAAGTAAGATTTAAATACTTTACGCATTGTAGAAATTAAGTATTTATCAGAAGGTAATCCTTGGACAAGTTTATTATGGTACTTGATGACACAAGAAAGGAAGAATGTGTTGACTATTTCCTCTTTGCCTTGTGTGTTAACCCTACTCTCCCTTCCCTTGAAAACCTACAAAAATAATAGACGTAAATAGTGAATGCTACCTAGAAGTCTGTTCTCCTGTTCCCATATACAGTTTAGCATGAACACATTTCATCTTACCATGATTTTACTCTACTGCATTTTTTTGGTGTGCGTCTGGTGGTAATTTTATTTTATTCTTTTGTTTGAGGAGCTTTTGATTTCTGTACCTTGCCCTTGCTGTCATCTTGGTTTGAGAAGTTATCTAAGTGCTTCAGCATATAATTGTCTTCTGTGTCCCCCAGTGTGGTGGAGGGAAAAACACTGGTCTCTGCTCTGTAGTCTGATCTGGTCTGTTATGTTATTATTTGGATTATGTGGGTTGCCTGTGCTACTGAAGAAAGGGAAGTAGTTCTTATCCTTCCTCTGAAGGGAACAGTTGTGTTGCTGTTGTCCCTTGCATGTGATCAAGTTAGTGTAGTATGCTTCAAATGTAATTTTTATGCACTTGGTGTAAGAAGAACGGATAACTGAAAAGGCTTGCATTTTCCAATTTTCAGCTTTCCTTCAGCAAAGCACATAGCCTTTAATAAAAAGGGCTAGTTTTTAGTAAAATTACAATTGGTGAAACTGAAGCTGTTCTGTGCATGTACCTTGTTGTGAATGCTCAGCCCTCAAATTTTACCTCTTCTAACCTCATCCTTGGATTTGCTTTTTATCACTTGGTTATTGTGTTTTTAAATACTTTGCAACCATATACAACCCCTTCTGCCTCTTTTTTTCCCCTCCCTTCCTACATACATGAAGTTTGGAAGCTGTAAGCTCCTGAACTGAGGCTTAGGTATGAATATTTCACGTCTCTAATATGTTAAAATTCAGTGTTAAACATGTAGATTTAGTGTTGATATAACATTCAGCTGAATCTTGCAATGATACTCTCTTTTACTTCTCACGTGTTAACTGTTCACTGACATGAAACTCTCAAGGTTTGCAGAAATGATCGGATTTGGGATATTTGTAGTATGTCTACCAAATGTATTTCTCAGTATGCTCAGCCTATGGTTCTTGAGTGACTGAAATATGTGTTGTGCACTGTGTCCTACCTGCCCTTCCGCCCCATTAAAATCAAAATACTGGCTGTGGTTTCTGTCTTGATATAGCAAAAATGAATTTGGTGAACTGGTATCTCATGTAGCGCTGGAGACCTTGTTTCATGATTGCCCACTGGATGACCGGTTTTAATAGTGTTTTAAGCTCTACATTTGATGTGCTTGGTTGCTGGCTGGCCAAAATAGACTTCATTCTGAAAGCCACCAATCTTTGCAGCTTAGTTTTAAGAAGAAAATTGCTAATTCCTTCTCTTAGTTATTTTTCTAAGACGGTAGATACTGTTTTTGATAGTTTCAGGATAATAACAGCATTGAATAGTTATTCCACTGTCTGCAACAAGTAGTTTGATATACGTGTATGTAACAGTGAGAGAAGACAATATTTCCAGCTTTTTCTCACCATTCCTTTTTCCTAGTGATACAGCAGGGATAACTGCGAAGACAGTTTTCTTGGAGCTCTTGTTTGTCTCTTCACTTTTTTCCTAACAGTAAAGTTGCTAGTTTTGTTCTTCTCTGGAGCTCACCTTTGCATGCTATATAATAGGAGCCTGTAGTTTGTTGCTAACTAGACTGTATGCCTTTGTCAGTCTCCCTTGTCTTCCGTTTCAGAATACCAGGTATGAAGTTCCAGCTGTTATATGTTGCTATGTATCTTGTCTACTATATTTTTATGCGAAGTTTTTTGAAACTTTAACTGCTTCCTGAAGTGTTTTGGAGGAATCTGTCAAATCTCAAGTTTTAAATCTCTTGCATCAAGAAATATACTCCATCCATCTGAATATGTAACTTAGAACTGCTTCCTCAGAATTTTCATGACAAGCTGACTGTAAAATCTGTTCACCATTTAATGGAAGCTAACACATGACACCAAAGCCTCCTTGTATCTTACCAAAGTAATATCCAAGAGTAGTGATCTATACCTAGTATTGAGCTGGAACTTAAAGATGTTATTAGAAAAATAAATGTAACATTTAATCAAAGATTGGCTGGAGGGTTTTCTGTAATGAAAGTGATTTGTACTCTAAATTGTTTGAGCTAGCTCACTGATTATGCTTTAAATATTAAATTTAGTTTGTCACATTTTCTTAATATAGTTTGCTGAAGTGTATAACAATTTGTAAATAAAGCTGTATGTTTGCTTGTCCGTTTTTAATAGAGATTTGCAGCAAAGCATTGCTAGGGAGCCCAGTGCACCCTCTATTCCTCTGCCTACATATCAGACCACACCGGCTGGAGGAAGTAAGCCTGCTGCATCATCAACTCCCACTCCAGCACCCAGAACCATGGTGGTAAGTAAATGCTACAGAATTGGTGGGTTGGAAATAGAAGGTTCAGGTACGCTGGAACTCTGATCTATACCTTGTTTATAATTCCTTAACGTATTGGTGTATTTAGAAAAGTGTAGAAGTGAAATAGAGGGAGAAGTCTCAAAACTTTATGGAGAGTTAGTGGTTTTCATAATTGTATATCTGAAATGGAAAGTTCATTGCTTTCCAGATGCTATGCATTATTATCTATATAAGGGGAATATAGAATGTCTCTTTTTTTTTTTTAAAAAAAAGGTGAATCATATAACCATAGCTTTTAATTCCGTGACTTCCTGAAAGAAGCTCCAACTTAATTCACTGTCTCTTGTTAGGGTGCTAAACCACAGCCACCAGCACGGCCGCCGCCACCGGTGATTTCTGTGGCAAGCAGTTCTCCTTCTGCATCAGCACCATCTGGACCTGCTGCAGCTCCTGCTGTTGCTTCTGCTCCGGGAGTTGGTGCATCAAGCACTGCACCATCACAGGCACAGGGACCTCCTTACCCAACTTATCCAGGTTTCCCAGGGTATGCTATTGGAGTACTTATGCTGTTGTGTTATCCCATAATCTAAAAGCACTTATTTGTTACTTGTGACATATTTAAATCGTTTTTTATCATTGAACATATGTTTAGTGTTCTTGAGGTGTGGTGATTTCTTAGTTTTAATTATGTAATTCCTGTTGGAATCATTTGCTGACAGTATTTGTGGGGGGGTTCATTTTGGTTGCAGGGTTTTTCCTTTTTTTCCATTTCCCCTTTCAAAAGGAGGAGATAGGACTGCAGTTCCTTAACCATGGTTTGTGGACTGTTGCCATCCCTTGCATAATTAGTTGGTGTTTGTCTGCTAAGTGTTGGCATATCATTTTTTAGATCCTGGTATCTCGCTGAAGATGCTGAAGTATACAGAACAAATTGCATTTGAATAATGTACTTTCTTATGATGCTTTTTCATTTTTTTGGAGTCGGGACAAGGATTTGGAGGCAGCTGCTATCTTTTTCAGTAGCAGGCAATGAAAATGTTAATATATGTACAATGATGTTAAGCATAAGAGAATCAGTTTGCATCAGTTCTTCTAGTTCTGGCAAGTTACTTTGCTCTACCTTCGGTCTCCATTTATGTTCCATGCATTATACTTTGGTCCTTAAAAGTTGCCACACTATCTGTTGCACAGAGTAGTATGAAAAGAAAACGTTTGCAGTGATTGCATTTTTTTTGTCTTACCGATGAGTTAAATTACTTGCAAACTAGTGTCACCAGTGTTTGGCAACTAAAGCATGCTTTTTTTTCTTCACACAGGTATTGCCAGATGCCGATGCCAGTAGGCTATAATCCATACATGTATGGCCAGTATAATCTGCCATATGTGCCATCACCTGTCTTTCAGAACCCTGGACAACCACCATATCCAACACCTCAACAACCTGGATACCCGTTTCCTCAACAGCCTTATTACCCTCAGCAATAATAGATCTGCATAGAAGCTCTGCTTGTTAAAAATTTGGGAGAAAATTGCAATAAGGATACTAAAACTTCAGCTTCAGTTAATGTACGATACTGAACTGTAGGCAGTCTATAACTCTTGTTCATTGTTAACTGCTCAAAAATATCTAGATCAGTTTTTGATTACATGAAACACTCAAAAATCTGTGGCAGCAGTACAGACTGTAGAGTAATGCCAGAACTAGAACCTAATTCAGTGGTTTGAAATTGTACACTACATGTTGGCTAGACCAAAATGTTTCTTTCTTCGCAAAAATTCTATAAAAATGGATTAGATGAGAAAAATGGAACAGTGCTTGCACTGGGTGTTATATATTCTATGGAACTACATAGCATTTCCTTCTGTACTCTTACTGGTTTGTATCTTTTGAGTTTAATTAAAATAAGCTATTTTGTCTAATAATCAAGGCCTTGTAAATCATCAGTAAAAAATAAATTACATAAGAATGGTTTAAACACTTGGCATTTCCTTACCATTAAATTGTATTTTGTGTGTTTTTAGATGTTTTCATTTGTCCCTTGATTTACACTTGGCTGTAATGCCAAAATAATGTCTCAAATGCTTAGCCTTACAACTGAATTTACATCTCTTCTCCTTGAACCTCTATTTTTTTTGAGTCTATAACTAACCATTTTGATACTGGTAGATGAAGTCTTGTGAGTAGAATCCTGTACCTTTTGAAGTGTATTGGACTAAAAAATTTTCATTATCACTTTAAAAGAACAGTTACTCTGATCTCAAGAAAACTTTTTAAAAGAAGAGAGATCAAGATCCATTTTAGAGGACCAGTGGTTGGTTGGTTTAACCCATGTTTTTCAAAGAAGTTAATCAAAAATGTGTAATTGATTAACATAGGGCAACTGTTAATTGTTGGAGTGTTTCAAATTGTCTTATATGATATTTTTTCCCCAGTAAAGAGCTCAAAACTTTATGCATTCCCTCAGGGAGCTTATTATCTGTGGAGAGATTTTTTTATGGTAGAAAAAATTACCTTGTAAATTAAAGCACACTGAATATTTACTTTTGGATCCATTTTCTTAAGGGACTACCTTGCATTATGTTTTGCATTAAGATAGTGAAGAATATGAACTTGTGGCTTCTACCAAATATTTGCTAAACTTTTCATATTTTTTTAAACATGCTGTGTAGTGGGGGAGTCACTCCTCCTGTAGCCCTTAGTTCTGTGGGACAGTTAATTTGAGTGCTTCATACAAGATGTTCTGGCCATATAGAATAGCTATCACAATACCTATGTTAAATGTCACTACTTTTGTTTTTCTTTGTTTTTTGTTCTTTTTAAGTGCCTGATTAAAATAGCAAGGTATACTTTACTGTAGGGGGGTTTGGAGGGTGCTAGTTACTGTAGCATCTGGGTGTGAACCTTACTGTATCTTGAATACTCTTCCGCTTAAAGAAAGCGACATACGTATCCATGTGAGCTTCTTTCTTTGTCTGAAGTTCTTGCTATGTGATCACTCCAATTACTTTGTGAAGGCTACTAATCTTTAATGCTCCGTGTCCCCCACAGAAAATGTAAATCAAAAAGTGAAAAGTAAACATCTCTCAGAACATGAGTATCTAATTCTAAACAGATTTACCAGCTCTGTAGAAGCTCAATCATGTAGGGGAGAAGGATGGAATAGGTGAATCGAACACCATAGATGCAACAGTGCACAAAGAGATGTGCTTTGCATTTCATTATAACCACAGCTGAATGGGGTGGCACAGGGACATCTCCAATGTTTTTCATAATAATAATACTTAAGAGGCAAGCAAGGACAATGAGAAAAGGCTAGGAAGGGAACTGTTTTGAATCAACAATCAGAATCTGATTTTACTCTTAACTGGAAAAAATAGCAGTTTTCCACTAATATCACTGTGTCGATGTGAGCAAGTGCAAGTTTAACTCAGCCATTTTAGTTCTATATTTCTAGCACACTATTGCCTGTAGATTGTTCTGTTTGCACATTAGATGCATTTGAGCTATTGTGTAAGTTTTGTTTCTAGTGCCTCAATTTATAGATCTTATTTCAATGTTGTATAAAAATGTAACTTGTTCAGCATAAGGGTTCCTAGAACTGAAATTTTAAGGCTTCCTAGATTTGAAATCATTGTTAAAACATTTTTCCAATTGTTACTGTTTGTTTTAGTTTGCTATTAGTTAAATATGTATAGAAATCTGTACATTATTTCCAGCTTTCACATGACCATTTTTCTTTTTTCTAAAAAAAACCACCAAAAATCCAGAGACATGTATGTATCTGCTTTTAAGCATGCAGCTGTCTTGACTTCAGTTGAAATGTTATCTTGTTCTTCCGTAGTTTATTAAAAACAAATCAGTTAGAAAACCTGATTTCATGGCTTCTCTCTCGAGTACTATGGCTTCAGACAAGTCTTTACTTTGCAAAGGATGGAAATAAATCATTGGGTCCCCAAATGAGTTTCTGTTGTGGTGAATGCACTTAGCGTATCAGCTACTGTGTGAAACAGTGTCCTGTGTCCTGCACCTGTAAAGCAGGTGCTTTACAGTACAGCAGCTGTTCTGTAATAACAGCTGTACTTAAATCTTTGTAGTCGTACTGATTTTCAAGGCTGATTGAAAATATTTCCCTTTGGTTATATGAGGAGGAAATGGTAATGCCCTTCTGCCTTCAGATTAAAGTATGTTTTCATTGTCTTGTGTTAGGCTGGGTTTCATATGATTTGTAGCAGCATGTTTTTACTGGGCAAAGGTGTTAACTTCACCCTTACAAGCCTTTAACTTACTCCAGCAGTTAGGTGGCCCACATGAATGCTCCAAGAACATTTTTATTTTTTAAGAGATTATAATATCTATATTGTAGTTGTTATATGGAGACAAAAGTTTACTTTATGCTCTTCAGAGGTTTTGAAGTTGAACATTTGTATAAAAGCTTTCAAAGCAAATCATCTGAAAAGCAAGTCTTACAAAGCAAGCTAATAATGGATCATCAGTGAAATACCAAACTATTGGAGGCTTAGTAGGTCTTTCCTCATTTTTTTTTATGTGCTTTCAGGTCATATGAAAATATTCATTTCCTGACCACCAATTTCTACATTGCCACCCTATGCTGGTTCTTTTGCTATAGTCTGGAGTAGGATATAGGAATTACTCTGACTGCTTTCAGGGCTGATCCATGGGATTTAGCCTGAATTATGTTGAAAGTAGTCCCTTGCTACTTCAGGGTACCCTGAGGCCAGTATTTGGGCCTGGATATTCTGAAATAACATTACAAATTGCTAGGTAGCTGAAAATTGGAGGGAAAACCAAAAACACCTCTTTAGGAAGCAAATGTTTTTTCTATTAGCTGAGTCATATACTTGTTGGATATTAAAATGTACACGGTTCTGAAGTGACTTGCAACTCATCACCTGTTCTCTGGCATGTATTTATCTTAATAGAACACTGAAATAGTGTTAGTGATGGAACACGGCAAATTGAATTTTAAGTTTTGGTTCTGTTACTATTAAATGAAGTTATTTGCATTTTCAGAACTTTGTTTATTTTTTTTTAAAATTCTAGCTTTTGAAAAATGAGTTATGGCAGAGTAACACTGAGAGGTTCTTACTTGTGTAGTCATTCGGGGGGGGACATGGGAGGATTTGGGATATTTTTTGTTATTGTCACTTCTGGATAGCATTAAACACCTGCTAGCTTTTTAGATTTAGTAATGACCATTGAAAGTTGTATTTAAAGTGGTCAGGGTTTATTATTTTTACCATGTTTTCATTGTTTGTCACTATAGTTTAAACACTGGCAGATCACAGAATCTATTTGAATATTATTTTCACCAAAACACTTTAGTCTTATACTCTTATTCTCTGACAAATAATGAAAAATGGTCAAAATTTTTGTTTTGGACTCAAGTTTTGGACTTAAATTTGGAACTATTACCTTCATTAGCAAGTATTTGCTGTTAATTCCTAATGATAGCTTTGGCCTTGCATCCAATTCCCCTATATTGGGTATAATAACCATTGATGGTAACAACTGTTATCTCAGTCGTACCTTTTGAAAAATAAAATGGTGTTTCTAAATCTTGGCGAAAGTTGGCCATCAGTTTTATTAACTAGGTTGTAGGGAAAAGTTTCTGCAGTCAAGTGTGAAAGGGAAGAGGCTTTACTGTTGTGAAATCAGTACCAGGCCATAATTATCACAAGACAACTGCTATGAGCTCTTTCAGCTCTCTCACCTTAAACCAGCTCAACCATCTCATATGGCGGTACTGACTGAATTTGCACTCTTAAATCCACACGTTTATCTTCCTCTCAATACATCTTGGAGTGAGAGCATGTAGCATGCCTGTACTGTGTTACTGCTCAGTTACAGCCTGAGCCTGGCCAAACTGGGACTTCCCTTGTCCCACTGCAGACACTTCTAGCAATGACCACATCCTCTGGTCTCAATTTTGACTGCAAGCTCCCCTGCGGAGCTAAAACAAGTGGCAGAGGAGGACGAAAGGAGGGCGGCCACCTGTTCATGTGAGTTATGTTGTATGGGCCTGGACTATATAGGGCAGTCTCACTGGAAGCTGGTATCTCGGCCAGCACGGTGTTTATGGCTTATTGTGCTTAATTGTGATCTACTGACAGCCTGCCTGCTTTTCAGCATGTGATGGTGTGTGTATAGCACACCGTGAGCAGAAGCTGTTATGTAACTGTCAGGTCCTTTTTCTCTGGAGAACTACCAAGAGCATTATCTGCATGAAGATGTCTGCAGATGGCTCAAGCTCCCTTGTTGCTCTGTTTTGTATTTCCTATTGAGGATTTCCACCCTACTCGTTATCACACCTTGTTGGACCTCTTAATTTTTGTCATCTTAAAGCTTCCCTGGGTTAAACATACAGGTAAGGAAGAGCCAGACCACAGTGTCAGCAATCTTAGAAAACATCACAATGGTGGGTTTGTGGGCTTGGCACTGTGTGCTAGGCCTGCAGCAGAGGGCAGCCAGCCCTCACTTAACCACACATGTCCTCCACGTTGCCAACACCTCCTCTTGGTGTGGCTGTAGGCGAGAGGAGATTCCCGAGCTCACTTTGGTAGAAGAACAGGTGAGTTGCTTTTAATGAAGCACTGCCAATTTTAAGTGAATGTAGATACCAAGAAAAAGCCTTGACTGATGACCTAGAGCCTGAATTGTAGAGCCAGCGTAGTGCAGAGATAACTATGTTGACTGCCCATGTCCAGCAGCCTGACCCCACTAAGCTGAATTTAGGGTGCTCTGCTGGGAAGGGAAAAGGAAAGCCAAGATCTCATGGTCACCCTTACCTTTCTTATTGCTTTGCAAGAGATACATGGCTTTTTTTTTCTATTTCACCCTTACCTTTCTTATTGCTTTGCAAGAGATACATGGCTTTTTTTTTCTATTTCATACCTTTAGTCTGCATACCTGGACAGTGTCTTTTCTTAATCTCCCCAGTGTAAAAGATGGTGTGTGTGTTCACTGTCTGATGCAGTGCTGTGTTATCTGGTCAGGCTTAAATCACTGCTGCAAGGAAGCAATGCTGGAGTAAAGTAGCTGAAGAGTTTTACCATGACCCATCTGAGACTGGGAGCAGAAAATAGGAGAGCGTGTTATGGCAGGAGAAAGGTGCAGCAGCAGCTCTGGCACTGCGGGGCAGCCACAACAGGAACAGCAGATGTTGCATCAGGGAGGGGGGAGAGAAAAACATGGTGAGGAAAGGTGTCAAGGTGGTCAGACAAGAGCTAGGAGAAGGCCTGGCATTTTGGCAGGAAGATGATGTAAATCTCATCATTTGGGGTGATGTGAGGAAAACAGAGTTCAGGTTGAAAGGGCTTCAGAATTACTTGAAACAGAAGAAAATGCAGAGCAATTGTAGTAAAGGGAAGGAGAAAAGGGGTGGTGCTGTAGCTCTGCGGGGTGGGAGAGGTTCCAGTAAAGGTTTTAAATGTGAAGGAAACTAATTTTTCTCATACTCCTTCGACAGGGAGAGAAGTTGTGTCAAGGAAAGGTGGTAAGGTGATTTCCAGAATCAGAAAAGGAATATGTAACTTAGCACCAACGCAGGTGTAAATCCAGCAAAGACACTGCATCTTCCAGTGTCCAAAGACACAACTGTTTTCCAATGTTGTTATATGGCCGTGTTGAAATATTTTTTTTCTTGTTGCACTGAAGTCAACAAAACTTTGCAGTGCACTTCCAATCCCCAAATATAACTAAGAAATCAAGCGAGGCTGGCAATTTCTTACCGCTAGGTGGCGTTATATGGAAAGGCATCAGATGATCCAATGCATACTGCACTGCTGTTAAATCCTTGTCTCTCGATGGAATCATCAGTTTTGTGTGGAAAATTTTGAACAGCGTTGTTAAGGCTCAAGATGAAATGATACAGGCTTATGGAAGAAAATGTTTTGTTATGCTATAAAAAGATTGTTGTGAAGATATCAGAGAAAGCTAAACAGCACCTGTAAGAAGACAGTTTACTGAATTTAGAGGTTTTTTTTTTCCTTCTGTCTCATTTTTGGTTATGCTAAGCACGTGGTATTTGACCCTCGGGTTGCCAGTGGTGATAACAACGGAGCCACCCAGTTTTCCCTAAAAGGACACCTCATGCCCCTTATTCTCAATTAAGGGGTAGAAGGGCAGTAAGTTGTTTGATGTACTGATGGCAATGGCCTCCATCATCAGTTAATAATCTTGATGCATAGAGTAGTATAAAAAATTTCCCCAAATCTCTAAAGAGGAGGTGATAAAGAATGTGTATCATCTCCTTTCCCCCTCTAGACAAGAGCCACCACTTGGATAACTGCTTATGCTGGAAGGTACCCAAAGCAAAGTGTGCTGCAAGTGCCCATACTACTGGCTGTGTACTGGTTTGTGCAGTGATGCAGAGCTGCCAGGAGAAGCCTCAGCATCACAGTTACAGCAAAGGAAGAGCATGTGGTCAGGGTGAACTTAGATTGTACCACTCTGGGCTTTTTACCTCCTGCGGCTTCACTTTGTGTGATCTATCTCCTGTGGAGAGGAGCGTGACGAGATGAGCTGGAAGCTCGGGGTAATAGAAGTTGAAACCTGTGCCTTTGTGTGCTATTCCCTTGAGTTGTACTTGCTGTGTTTTGGGATCAGGAGAGGGCGATATTCCTACCACATCATACATCAGTGTGGCAAAAATGGGCTGGCAGTAGACTTTACCTGTTACTGAATGTTATTTATGCACAGGTTATAAAACCCATCAGAAGGCATGAAGCTGCTATTGCAAAGGGGATAATCCTGAATTTCTGCTAAAATCACCATGGGAGCAAATAAAGTGTTTTTCAACCTGTAGCACATCAGTTAATACAGTTGTAGTGGTTTTATGTGGCTAACCTTAGGCACTGATTTTTTTTTTTCCAATCCTGTTTGAGGTAAGGCTGATTGGGCTTTGTGACAGATATCCTATGTGATAAGCTAGCCACTGAAGCTTTTGAATAAATGCCAGTGCTCCAGCCAGCAGGTGTCTCGTTCAGCCAGGTTCCTCTGCCTGTATATATACTCAGCAGTACCTGGTACAGGAGAACTGCTTGGCATCCTGTACATTAACATCATGCATGAGGGAGACCAAATACAGAGATTTTTCTGTGGGGATGACCTTGAATTCAGACTGACAACTGTGCGATAAGAGCAAGAGAAAAATTGGGCTCTGTGGAATCTGGTGTGCATCTCTGCTGATGGTTTGTGCTGCAGCAAGCAGAGAAATGGCTGCCAGTTCTTGCAGAGAGCTGATTAGAGATTAGGAAGTGTAGTAAAAGAGGACAAAGGCAGGGGCTATATGCTTGCAAGCCCTTGCAGCCTACTAGGGTGCAGTCTTGTATAACTTTATTCTTGCAATTGGATAACAACAGTAACGGAGGGGCATAAAATCTCTGAATACAAAGGTATGCTAAATGATTTTGTATCTTTCTGAAATGAGAAACATGGTGACAGATGCTCAGTGTTTCTTCCTAATTTAGACTGATAATCCAACCTGTCCTTTTTCTTGCATGCATTACCATGAGAGGCAGTGTTGTAGCTCATTTCTTCAAAATGAGATGAAGTTGGTTGACTGGTTCATCTTCTTTCTCTGAAGTGTTCAGGTGGCAGGCCAAGATACCCCCAAAATATGGATAAACAGGGAAAAACAGACTTTGGTTGTTTTGTTAGCACCCTGAGGCTTCAAGCAGAACTCTTGCATTTTACAAGTTTCTGAACAGGACACTTGATTTCCAAACACAAGAACCAATTTCCCATGGATCTATGCTATGTGGCACAGAGTGGCTGATGTCCAAGCAAGGATGACATTTGCTACTGAAGCTCCTGCAGATGTAGCAGTTAAGAGGTGGCCTGGCTCTCCTTAGCCTGCCTGAGAGGAGATCTACCATCTATTTAGACCTCTTTGTCTGGGAAACCACAAGATCACTTCTCCCTTACCTAGATGCTCTCATAAAACTGGTTGCATCTGATTCTCCTTGGAACCTCAACTTTGCTGGTGAATTTGTTCAAAGTTGAAGGAGGCCAGGAGAAGAATACATATATGAACATATATGTGTGAATCTATTCGCTGCGTTGCAGGACAGCATCATCACATAAGTACTGTTTCCATGGAAACAAGGCTAAAAATACTGAATAATGGAAATTAGAGACTCATCTAACAAGTATTTTCTATCCTGAACAAGGTTATCCTAATCTATATACTGTGGTGCCTGTGTTTTTGTAGGTTTCTGAAAGAGACTGGATTTTATTTTTGTTTTATTGGCACTCCCTTCTGCTCTTACACACAGAAAAGGCCGCTCAGCACTAGCCCTGCTCTAACTTCTTCTGAAGAAAAATGCTGCATTGCATCACTACGTGCTGTGGAAGCACCTTGATGAGATCAGAAATTCACATTAAGCATTCTTCCCCAACTCAGTCACTTTGCAATCACGTCCCTTGGGCACTGCAAGAGGTGTCCCAAAGCAGGCTGCATGCTGGTGGCTCTTGGTCTTTGGATCAGGGGCAAGCACCTGCTTTGCTCCAGCATTGGGCGTGTTGGAAAGGCCTATTAGGCATTGACCTATCCATGCCCATCAGCTCTCCCAGATGGGCATTTGGGGCAGCTGGGCTCTGAGCCCGTGGTCTAAGACATGCTGGCAACTGTCTGCATGTGCCCTGTGCCCTGCCCCAAACGAGCTGTGTGGGACAAACAAAGCCTTGAAAAACCTACAAAAATACTCTTGCTATTTGCATAAAAGCAAGACTCTGCACAGAAAAATCTTACATTTTATTTCATAAACATAGGCATCTGCAGCTAATTAAAGTAGCAGCATATAATTATACCCTTTCTTATTAGTAGATACAGAGTCTGACAGTTGCTTAGATACAAAATAAGCAACTACAGATTGTCTTCTGCACTTTAACAAGCAGAGAGAGATAGAACAATAGAATTGTAAACTTATTCTGCATTATCTTCAGTAAATGTGCCTGAGAAAAATGTTTAATCTCATTGGTAGCTTGTAATTTTAGCTGTAAGGTTCTTCAGCTACCTCTATGCTTTACTCAATAAAGTACCAACCAAAAACTTCCGATGGAGAGAGGAGCATATCTCCTTGGGGAAAACATCAGGCAGGAGGAACAATAGTGCAGCTAGCAGCCACCATTTTGCAGAGACCCCATTTTCTGGCTTTTTGTTTCCATTAAGGTAATTTTCTTTTTACTGATTAAAAAATAAAATAAAATTCAGGAGCTATTGCAGTTTTCACTGCAGACCCTGGCAGATAAACAGGAACATAACAAACCATGCACAGAGCATAGCTAATATTTTTTAAAGGCTGATGATAGGTGCTGCAAAATGAGGTTTTCTGACTTCTTAATGAGTTAAGTTCACAGCCAAAGCAGTCTGGATGCAACAAGATGGATCTACAGCTTTCCTAACAAAATCCCTATTGCTTCTCATCAGAAAACTCATGACGCTATATTGAGAAATCACTTTTCTTGCCCCACTGAATGTCAGCTGCATCCTGAGAGGCACGTTTTAGTGCGTGACCTTTTCTTTTCTCACATTCTGCTAATAACCCCCAACTTTCCTTGCTCGCAAATCTAAAACTCTGTTGATACACCTACAGTCTCAGTGCTCTTGTTATTAAACTGGATGGAATGTAATCAGAGCAGTTAATGCCACAATAATCCCCCTGATCCATGTGGTTATCTTTGAAGATATCAGAAATGATGCTGCCTGTAAAAGTGATGATGTATGTTCCGGTTAATTCTGTGCCAGGAAGCCTTCAGGGGAATGCACTGAGCTAACCCTCAGGGTGTTAAATGCTCGAAGCTGCAATGAGATTTCAAATGCTTTTCTTATTGACTATCAAAGAAGTGCAGTATGCCTTGGTAGAAGCTGCTAGTTTATTCCTAAAAACGTTTTTTTAAAAAATATTCACATTGGAAAAGGTTTTTCTTCCCTCTGCAGCATGGAGGTAAGGGACAAGGCTCGCAGGGCTGGGCTGCAGGGGGAGGCTGGTGAATGCAGCAGCAGCCTTCCTCCTCTGGGAGAGCAGCGGCAACTCGGCCCTCCTTCCTTCTCCCTTTGTGGAGAACCTGGGGCTGACGAATAATAAGTTTCCCCTTTGCTTTGTTATATCAGCTTTAGCAGCATTTAGGGTGCCGTTCGGCAGAACTCTGAAGGCAGAGTTGATGCATGGAGAAGCAGCTGTAGCTCGCTCCTCAGAAGAGCAGGCTTGGGCAGGCTGTGAGCTGCTGAGATACTTGCCACACAGCAATTTTTCCATCAGCTCCGTAATTTCTAAGGTGTTTCTTTAACTGAGGCTCTCTACCACCCTGGATCAGGGGAGAAATGAACGATGAACCTTAATTTCTGGCTTTCCTCATCCTTCCCAAATACGTGATGGTAGCTGCCATCTGGGCTAGATACTATTAAATATTTAGCCAGCAAGGTGTCAGGTAGGAGTTCGGGTTCAAGAGAACTTTGGTGTTGAAGTGCACAAGCAACAGAGCTCCTTGACAAGTAAAGTTAGGCTGTGCTGATTACTTAATTTAATAGGTTTCTTACCATCACAGATAAAGAAAAAGTGAAATGAAAAGGGAAAAGAAAAGAGGTTTCTGAGCATGGTGTAGTCACTGAGTGTAAACACTGTGTCTGCACCCCTTCCTCACTCCAGATGGCCTTTTAGTGTTGGTAAGTTGTTGCTGCTCTCTCTTTTCTCAAGTTTCACCGATTTTAGGTTCTGTGTTACTGTTTTGGCAAGCGTGTCTTCCAGTAACTGGCACAAATATCCAGTCAGCCTACTTGGCCCTTTCCAAGCTGGCCAAATCAACAGCATGGGCATTGTTGAAATGCAGGTAGAAACACTTTTTGGTTCAAAGTTTTTGTGCTATGGACAGCATTGGGATGCCAATAGAGAAAGGCCAAGGAAACTTTTTCTCTTACTGCACCAGTCCTTGGAGTCCAAATCCCCATCTCCTCCCAGTCTCAATACAAGCCAGCTGGTTTGCTCAGCTCTGTGTGTCTCCTTGCAGCCCTCTGGGAACTGGCACAAAGGAGGACACATAGATCAAAAGACACCAGTGCAGAGATGTGGGGAAAACATTACAAGAAGCAAAGTACTGCAGTGAAGAACTCTTAACATCTTTTACCATCTCTGTTTTTGCTGCTGGGTTATTTCCCTTTCCTTCCCAGTGTGATATAAATTTTATCATCCCAGTAACGTTAATTTCCCAGATCCAGCCCTCTCTGAAAGACCCCTGACAAGAGGACTGCAGTGCAAGCTCCTGTGCTCTCTAATTCACCATCGGGTGTTTCAAATATTTTGATGTTGGCTCAGAAGCTTTACTTCTGCTGTTTTTGTTTCTCAGCATGAACTTTATGGTCCCCAAAGGTAGATTCAGAGTTTAAAGGTAAGTAAAATGCGCTGTCACTGGGTATGCCACTTCTACATGAAACACAGAAACAGAACAATCTCTTCACTCCCTTCCAAGTGTAACTAAAGCCCTAATTCCAGTAGGACAAAGTCATGCAAAAATCAGTAAAATCCTCAGTATAGCCAGCTGAGTTTCAGAATCATAGAATCTTCTAGGTTGGAAGAGACCTCCAAGATCACCTAGTCCAACCTCTGACCTAACACTGACAAGTCCTCCACTAAACCATATCACTAAGTTCTACGTCTAAACATCTTTTAAAGACCTCCAGGGATGGTGACTCAACCACTTCCCTGGGCAGCCCATTCCAATGCCTAACAACCCTTTTGGTAAAGAAGTTCTTCCTAATATCCAACCTAAACCTCCCCTGACACAACTTTAGCCCATTCCCCCTCATCCCGTGACCAGACACGTGGGAGAATAGACCAACCCCTACCTTCTACAGCCTCCTTTAAGGTACCTGTAGAGTGCGATAAGGTCACCCCTGAGCCTCCTCTTCTCCAGGCTGAACAAGCCCAGCTCCCTCAGCCGCTCCTCATAAGACTTGTTCTCCAGACCCCTCACCAGCTTCGCTGACCTTCTCTGGACTCTCTCAAGCACCTCCATGTCCTTCTTGTAGCGAGGGGCCCAAGACTGAACACAGTACTCGAGGTGCGGCCTCACCAGAGCCGAGTACAGGGGGACAATCGCTTCCCTAGACCTGCTGGCCACACTGTTTCTTATACAGGCCAGGATGCTGTTGGCCTTCTTGGCCGCCTGAGCACACTGCTGGCTCATATTCAGCCAACTATCAACCAGTACTCCCAGGTCCTTCTCTGCCAGGCAGCTTTCTAACCACTCATCTCCCAGCCTGTAGCGCTGGTTGGGGTTGTTGTGCCCCTGGTGCAGGACCCAGCACTTGGCCTTGTTGAACTTCATACAGTTGGCCTCAGCCCATTGGTCCAGCCTATCCAGATCCTCCCGCAGAGCCTTCCTACCCTCAAGCAGATCGACACACGCACTTAACTTGGTGTCCTCTGCAAACTTACTGAGGGTGCACTCAATCCCCTCATCCAGATCATCAATAAAGATATTAAAGAGGATTGGCCGCAGTACTGAGCCCTGGGGGACTCCACTAGTGACCAGCCTCCAAATGGATTTAACTCCATTCACCATGACTCTTTGGGCCCGGCTACCCAGCCAGTTTTTAACCCAACGAAGCGTACACCAGTCCAAGCCATGAGCAGCCAGTTTCTTCAGGAGATTGCTGTGGGAAACAGTGTCAAAAGCCTTACTGAAGTCAAGGCAGACCACATCCACAGCCTTTCCCTCATCCACCAAGTGCATTACTTCGTCACAGAAGGAGATCAGGTTCGTCAAGCAGGACCTGGCCTTCATAAACCCATGCTGACTGGGCCTGATCTCCTGCTTGCCCTGCAAGTGCTGCGTGATGACACTCAAAATAATCTGCTCCATGAGCTTCCCTGGTACTGAAGTCAAATTAACAGGCCTATAGTTTCCCGGGTGTACCCTCCGGCCCTTTTGTAGATGGGCGTCACATTTGCTAGCCGCCAGTCGACTGGGACCTCCCCATAGCCAAGACAGCTGATAAATGATGGAAAGCGGCTTGGTCAGCTCTTCTGCCAGTTCTCTCAGTACCCTCGGGTGGATCCCATCTGTCCCCATTGACTTTCATATATCCAAGTGCTGTAGTAGGTCGCCAACCATTTCCTCGTGGATAGTGAGGGCCACGTTCTGCTCCCCATCCCCTTCCACCAGCTCAGGGTACTGGGTATCCAGAGAACAACTGGTCTTGCTGCTAAAGACTGAGGCAAAGAAGGCATTAAGTACCTCAGCCTTTTCCTCATCTCTTGTCACTAAGTTTCCCCCGCATCCAGTAAAGGATGGAGATTCTCCTTAGTCCTCCTTTTCGTGTTAATGTATTTATAAAAACATTTTCTGTTATCTTTAACAGCAGTAGCCAGATTGATCTCCACATGAGCTTTGGCCTTTCTAATTTTGTCCCTGCACAACCTTAAAACATCCTTATACATCAAAAAACAACATTATACAACATCTTTATAGTCCTCCTGAGTGGCCCACCCTCTTTTCCAAAGCTCATAAACTCTCTTTTTTTTCCTTAGCTCTAGCCACAGCTCTCTGTTCAGCCAGGCCGGTCTTCTTCTGCGCTTGCTTGTCTTTGGGCACGTGGGGACAGACCGCTCCTGAGCCATTAAGATTTCCTTCTTGAAGAGTACACAGCCTTCCTGGACTCCTCTGCCCTTCAGAACCACCTCCCAAGGGACTCTGCCAACCAGTGTCCTGAACAGCTCAAAGTCTGCCCTCCGGAAGTCCAAGACAGCGGTTTTACTGGTCCCCTTCCTGACTTCGCCGAGAATAGAGAACTCTACCATTTCCTGGTCACTCTGCCCAAGGCAGCTCCCGACCACCACATCTCCCACCAGTCCTTCTCTGTTTGTGAACAGAAGGTCTAGCGGGGCACCTCCCCTGGTAGACTCACTAACCAGCTGCATCAGGAAGCTATCTTCCACGCTCTCCAGAAACCTCCTAGACTGCTTTCTCTGGGCTGTGTTGTGCTTCCAGGATATGTCTGGGAAGTTGAAGTCCCCCACGAGAGTAAGTGCTGGTGATTTCGCAACTTCTGCCAGCTGCCTTTAGAACTCCTCATCTGTCTCCTCATCCTGGTTCGGCAGTCTATAACAGACCCCCACCAGGACGCTTGCCTTGTTGGCCTTCCCGCTGATCCTAACCCATAGGGACTCAACCTTATCATTCCCAGACTCGGTCTCGAGTTCCACAACATCAAAACGCTCTCTAATATAGAGAGCCACACCACCACCCCTTCCGTGCTGCCTGTCCCTTCTGAAGAGCCTATAGCCAGTCATTGCAGCACTCCAGTCACGGGAGTGGTCCCACCACATTTCCGTGATGGCAACCAAGTCATAGCTTGCCTGCTGCACGATGGCTTCCAGCTCCTCTTGTTTGTTGCTCACACTGTGTGCATTACTGTAGATGCACTTCATTTGGGCCATTGCCTTCTGCCCCAGCCCTGACACTGTTCCCCCGGCACACCTCTAACGAGCCTTATTTCATCCCCGTCCCCCTTCTTACCTAGTTTAGGGCCCTCTCAATGAGCCCTGCCAGCTCCTGGGCTAGGATCCGGTTTCCCCTTAGAGATAGGTGGGACCCATCTGCAGTTATCAGGCTGGGTGCCGAGTAAAGCGCCCCATGGTCAAAAAAACAAGATTTCTGTGTTGGCACCAGCCTCTGAGCCACGTGTTAATCAGGTGGGCTTTCCGTGTCCTCTCCGTACCCCTCCCTGCCACTGTAGGGATAGATGAAAACACCACCTGAACTCCTGCTCCATCCACTAACTGTCCCAGTCCCCTAAAGTCCCGTTTGATAGCCTTCAGACTTCTCTCTTCAATATTATCACTGCCAGCCTGGACTATCAAGAGATGGTAGTAGTCAGAGGGGCAAACCAGGTTAGGAAGCTTTCTGGCAGTGTCCCTGACCCTGGCCCCAGGGAGGCAGCAGACTTCCCTACGGGTAGGGCCAGGCCGACAAATAGGGCCCTCTGCTCCCCTGAGAAGGGAGTCGCCTACAACGATCACCCTTCTTTTTTTTTTTTCTTAGTGGAGGCAGTCTTGAGGCGTGGAGTCGACTTCCTCGCCCTAGGCATCCTCCTGGGTAGACTTTCTACCTCATCCTCACCCACCGGTCTCTCATGCTCCAAGGCCTCAAATCTGTTGCGTAAGGGCACCTGGGAAGGCAAGGCCGGTAGGGACAGGGGTTGTCTGTGACGTCGAGCAGGGACCTGCTTCCATTCCCACTCACACCTCACACACACGGTGTTTTTGCCATGCTCAGATGGTAGCAACAGGCTCAGGCACTCCCTGCATCCAGAAACATGAACTGTGGGCACTCAGTCTGGGTCGCCATAGACTTTCTAGAAAGAGCTTTCTGCCTAGTGCAGACCATGGCGGTCTAGCTCTAGGTAGACAGCAGGTACATGAGCTGTTCTTCTCAGCAGGGAGGTACATCAGCTGTTCTTCTGAGCCTGCCTTACCTTACCCTGCCCTGCCCCGCCCCGCCCCGCCCCGTCCTGCCCTAGCAAACTGCCAAGCAAACTACCGTGCCACACCCTGGTCGCCGCGCTCCCTAGGGGCTGCCTTTGTACGGCCAGGGAGGGGGCGCTGCTGGCTCTGCCCATGCCTCGTCAGCCTCCCTCGCGAGGGCTGCCGGGTCCTGGTGGCTCCGTCGAGTAGCCTCGATGCTGGTTTGCTTCTCACCTTTTTGATCTCATGCATGTAACAGTTGCATGAGATGATGTTTTTTTTTTTTTTTTAGCAAATATCTGACGAAGTTGCTTGTAAATTTTGTCCCCTCCAGAGCACCATGGGTCCCTTTTGGGAAACCAAATCTCAAAACAAGGTAGCCTTAGAGGTTGCCTACCACAGATTTGCTTGACATTTTGGCTGCAGGCAAGACATGTAAGTGCACTGGTGTGCTGTGCCAAAACCATTTTTTTTTCTCTCTCTCTCTCTCTTTTTTTTTTTTTTTTTTTAATATGAAGCTTCTTCTAACCCAAGCACAGGTGATGAGGTTACCCAGTGGCACTACAGTGGGTTTATGGGGGTTTGCTTTGTGCTTGCTTGTGGGTAGGGGCTCTACTGACAGAACATGCAAGGCTCACGTGTGGTAAGAAAACCAGCCACCAACGAGCTTACACAATCTCTCTGTTCCCTGGTATCCCTTTCTTTTTTACCTAGGCTTCTCATTACAGCTTGTTTTCTGTACTTCTCAGATCTCTCACCTTCTTTTTATAAGAGTTTTTAAAAATCTTTTTAAAACACAGCTTTTTTCTAAGATTGCCTCCTCAGCCAACATGCCTCTCTCCGGACACCACCCAAGCATCTTGCATAGCCCTCTGATGGGCGGTGGACATCCTGTCCATTAGTTTGGTGTCTGTTTGCCTGACAACCTCCTGAGGGTGACTACAATTTGTCACTGCATGTTTGAAAAAGAACCTCTAATTTCCCTGTTAGCTAATGCTCTTCCCTTGCTGTAAACAGTAATGCTCAATCAAACATCCTGATGCTGTTATAATGAGCTGTACCTAATGCCTTAACAAAAACATCTGCTTGTAGGCTAGAGGGGAGGTGAAACCAATACAGATTTTATTTCTGACTTTATCAGCAGCTTCAAAACTCTGTACAGTCCAGCTAGATTGTCTCTGTTCATATCTTTCCCTGTTGACATTTTTTTTTTTTTTTCTAAATCTGCTCTGGCAGCAGTGGGTATCCATGTCCAGTCACAAGTCACCAACCTGTATGATGGTTCTGCTGCTCAGTGCTGCGCTGGCAGTGGTGAGGAAATCCTGCAATGACTGTGTTGGCTCTTGGTGGTTTCTCTGCAAGCCCATCCCATGTGCTGTGTTGCTCTGTTTTCTGATCCTCTGAGTAGACATTTTGATTTCTATGTCACACACCTTGGATTGCATTTCAGAGCTTTCAGTCTAATCTGTTTCTCCAGCTGTTTGTACATTTTCCGTGCTTACACCATGCATCTCTGTGCGCGAGGGCATCATTTAGCACACAATACCTCATTCATAAACTTTCCAGGCACTCTTCTAGGTGCAGATAGCAAAGGCATTTGTTAACTGAAACACAATTTCAACCTGTGCGATGCAGTATCTGTGGAGCTGATGGAGCCTGTGGACAGCTGACAAGAGATGATTTCATTCAACTGTGAAGCCTTGAACCACGAAGTTTGCAGCATTGCTCATCCTTTCAGAATACTGTCATAATATGATATCTTAATCAGGGTTACTTAGCAAGGATGCTTACCTGGCAAAACAATTCTTTAGCTTTTGTGTCTCTTAAGTACAAAATCCAAGGCCAATGAACAGCTGCATCTGGCTCAAACAGCACTATTAAACTTCAGTACTAAGATGTATGTGAATTTTATGTTTCATATGTGACTTTTTTTCTCCTTTGATGACACCTCTGTTTTTCATCTTTGCTGAGGTGCATGCGTCATTGTAACCCACATTGTTGATCTGATAACATTTATAGAGCTTTATGCCCCAGCAGCGTTGAGAAAATGTGTTTTTCCTATCTGGTCTACATTTGTTATTAGCAGATCAGAGCATGTCACCATTATTGTTTAAAGGGCATTTGTGCTTCATGTCCTCCACTGTAGGGTCTGTTGACAGGTTTGAAATCAGACTTTCTGCTCTTTCCCAGTAAGCTTCCTAAAGCCTGTCCTTGGGAGATGACCATGTCTTAGGCACAAGGTGGTTCATACGTGTGTACGAGTGTCCTGATGTTCAAATGGTTTTTGTCCTCAGGAGAGATTGTGAAAAGTCGGATCCTTACTGCTAACTGTATGCAACATGCTCGGGTTGGACTTTATGGCTTGTGAGTCCTCCTGCATCCCTCTGCATGCCAGCCAGACATTTAGGCTTCTTTCTTCTCCCATCTTAAAGTGATGCGAAAAGCAAGTTAGCTTTCTGCCTTCTTTCCTACCTGCTTTGGTCTTTCTACCGTGATCTGTGCTTTTGTCACTTGTGTGGACAGCTTGTATTAATAATTTGATTTTAGTTTTCATCCTTTGATCTGCTCTCCTCTAGCTATTTTTTGTCTTATCTCATTTATCAGTGAGACTGCTCTTCCCCTGAGAGGAGATGCTCTCTTCCTCTGCCCTGTTTTCCTTCATATTACTGCTACAGCATGCTCATAGTGCCTGAACTTAGCTCTGCAATGTATTTTTCTTTAACTCCTTGCCAACAGCAGAGTGCAGCTCCTCAAATGACATCCCATCAAATGGACTCTCTTTTAAAATAAGTGTCGTAGTATCTGAATTTCACAATGCTGCAGTCATGTCAGGACTGAAGGGAGGAACATGTTTTGCAGAATGGTAGCATTGTATTTCAGATTGGAGTCAGCCCCTTGTGAAGCAAACAACACTTCTGCTCTGACTAGAAAATGCTGATGCATCACCTCTGCGATTCTCTTGAGGCTACAAGTTTAGCTCAGTAGCATCTGATTTCTGGTAACAGTGATCTTCAAAAGCTCTTCAGTTTTGGAAGGCTTGGATCACGTTTTTTCTCCAAGGGAGCTGCAGTGTAGTGGGATTAAGCAATATAGTGAGGTTACAGCTTCTAGACTTCAGACCTCAGGTCTGTTTTGATAAACCAAAGGCTTAATCTTTTTCCTGAGCATCTTCCTGCAAAATGTGTTCTGTTACTTGAAAGCCCTTTCTAGTTAATATCTTCAGGTTACCATTCTGAATGGCCACTAATTCATGTTTGCTCTATTTTGGCATAGTACCCAGTATCAAATCTTTATTTAGCTATTTATTTTAACCATAGCAATGTTGAGAGTTCTCCCAAATATTTTTTTTCACTGTTTAGGTAGCGTGTCAATATATATATTTTAATGCCTTTTTTTCCCCCTTTCTCTTTTTTGCTGCAGTTCTGCTGCGGTCAGTCCTGGAAATATCCCAAACCATAGATATCTCCTCTGTGCTAATTCTGCAAATGCCGTAACATCATTCTGCTTCCATATGGTGGATTTTTTAGCCTTCTCTTACGCAGAAAACAAACAATTTCTGGCTGCTGCAGAGGAATTCAGCATGATCTGGCATTTCAATAAAGACATCAATTGGATTGCTAGATATTCTACTTCCAAGGGAGAGGCAGTTTTAAAAGTAGAATTTTGTTAAATTGTCTATTTCCTCTCCTTCTCATAACAAAATAAAAAGCCAGTTCATCAGGTGCCTCAGACGGAGTTGGCCATCAGACCTGAAGGAAGCACAGACCCCACCAGGCAGGAGGCCATTACACTGCCAAGTTTCCACCTGTTCTCTCTCCACACCTGCCTACGCTGTGTGGTGTCACATGTGGGAAGCCCCAGCTTGCAGCCAAATTTTCTCCAGAGCTGAGGGCAGCTTTTGAACTGGAAGATGTGGGCACTGATACTATTGTGCCCAAGCTGGTTCACCCTGGGGCTTGTACCTCTGTGCTGATGTGACCTTCCAGCCTTTGAACCAGCACTTCTGACTGGTGCTGGGCAGCTGGAGTCAGGGCCCATTTGGGAGCAACAGGTGACCTCTGGGTGCTCTCAGTAGGGCAGTAACCTCAAATAAGCTTTCCATACCGAACACTTCTCCTTTGCAGAGCCTCATTTTTCAGGCCCATCCTGTTGCACAGGATGATGTGCCTTGTTCTGCGTGAAGATGGCTCAGCAGCTCCTGGGAGGACAGACTGTGCTGCTTTCTAGTCTTCTGACTTAGCATCATGCCCAATGATTCCCTCTTCAGTCTTGCAAGACCCTCAATTACTCCCAGATCTTCAGATAAGAATAGATGCCAGGGTGTTCTTTTCATTCCTCGTTGTCAAAAAGACAAGACCGTTTTTTCTACGGATGGATGTGAACTTGCCTTAGCTATCCAAGCCTTTTCCATCTTCATATTAAATTACTTCAGCATATTTCTACATAGGGCTATGCTGAGTAGAGCATATGGGAAAGTTAATAATGAAAATGCAAGGAAGTTAAAAGTAAATTGGGAGTTTTAAAATTCATTAATGTTAATAATGCAAACTGCTACTTTTAAAAATTCTTTTGTGTGTTTTTACAGTGTTCTTTCAGAAATGTCTCCATTAAGAAGGCTAAAAGTCAAATGTGACTTTAATAGAGAAGCCACTGGTTTAATGATTCACCCACAGATCTTAGGAGCACAGGAAGAAGTTAAGGGGAGTTTATGCATTTCTTTTTGTCTTTCTCTTGCCTGCAACACAGCTGTTATCTGAGTTGTGAGCATGCTGCCAACTCCAAAAGCTGTTCTAGCATGAGATGTAAAAAATAAAACACAAATTGTTTCTTCTTGGCCTCTCCTTGGGTTTTGAAGTGTATGTGGGAGTATTTTTAAGGCCTGGAGGGATGGATGTTTGCACGATGTTCTCTCCATTTCTTTTTGAAAAAATAGCTAGATTTCCTGTGAGATTACCTGACTTAAAAAGCCTTAAGAGAGGGAAGACTTAAGGCCCCGCACAGTGCTGGATGAGCAGACAGGTACATAGGATGGCTGTCAGTGCAGGAAGATTTGTCTTCATGAATTTTTGTAGTGCTAGAGTAGTTCAAAAGCTTTTCTTCATTTAGTGGTATTTAACAAATGCATAGAGCCTTTGATTTGGGGCAATTGCACAGATTAACATTGATGTTGAATGTTTAACAGTTCTTATGTGCCTTACATTCAACGAGCTGGAAATACTTGGCAGAACATACATGAAAGAAAGGAAAACATTTCCAATATCATTAAGATATTTTTAATTTTCAAAGTAAAAATAGGTGGAAAAAGTTTCACAAACAGGATTTGAGCATTTTAAGTGTCAGAGCAGTTAGAAGTACCAAGCCAGTTTTGGGGTCTTGAATTTTAATTCCTGAGGAAAGCAGACTGTAGGGATCCAGCTTTCACTGAGGAAACAAAATGGTTCCCAACAGCGCTTGTGGTCAACATGGCTCCTGCTTCTCCAAATGCCTCTCTAGGGACAGGCCAACACAGGGCAGTTTTCATGGACACACCAAGAAGATTGCAGTTTCTCTGATGTTTAACTTCAAAAGGCCATGAGCCTTGTTTTAGGGCCCTGCTGGTTGAAGATCACGGCCAGCAAAGGAGGAGCACTAGGTGAAGACAAGGCCTCTCCAGCCCTTAATGGCCCTGAAGGGTCACACCTACAGCCTTTCCCCATCCCTGCCCATGCCCCAGCAGCTCCATTTCAGCTCCTCTCAGAGCCTGCCTTTATGGGTGGCTGATTTCTGTTGCTGCAGGTGTGTGTTTAAATGATGTTTTGGTGCGTACCTGGTTCTGTACTAGCCCTGGCCTGGCTGGCAAAAGTTAATCATGTGTCACCCCTTCATGTGAGTCTTGTATTGGGGTTTGCATTATACTCGCTGCATGGCTGGTGTTTGCCTGCTTGTTGTGTTCAAGCTAGTCATTGTCTAGCTGTCATAGTCAAGTCATAGTCTAGCTGTGTTCAAGCTAGTCAAAGGGTCAGATGATGCTTTGTGTCATCTTTGTAAGTCAAGGGGTCTTCACCTGAGGTCGTCGTCTTCTCCTGCTGACCAAGTTGTCCCAAGTTGGAGGTGGCTGTTCTCTGCCAGCTGAGGCACGGGCAGTGGTAGTGGTGCAGGACTTCATTGGAGCTTGCCGTTTTCTTTTCATAATGTTAGCAGGGTCAGATGAAGAATTTAAAAGGAGAGGGTCTAACTTCCTAAGTTGGAAACTGGGGGTGTTGGTAACTCTGGGAGTCCTTTCTAGCCTTGTATTTGCCATTCACTTCCCCTGTGGGAGGCCTGAAGGAGTGAAAGTAATCTACTTCCTACTGCTTAGCTGTATTTATTTTCCACTGCCTGCCTCTCTGCCTGCAGCACCACTAATGTTCCCAAAGCACCTGAAGTCATTTATTTTCTACCTCTGCCTGTGGCAGTGGTATTGCACCGTAGAAGATTTTGTTTGAAGCCTTCTGGGCTTTGTTGGGAGTGCTCTAGGCATGTGAGAAAATAAATAGACTTGGGAGCGGTATGTGTTAAATCTATAGCGGGTATCTCCACTGCCAAGGTTTGTGTATATTTTCACTTTTTATAAGTGTACATAGATATATTGCTAAGTATCTAGTAGACAAACATACTCTAGATGCTGAAAACTTGTTGCTTGTATGGTCCTCTCAGGAGCAGTTTGAACAGCATCATCTTCCCTTTATAAACACTGTAACATTTCTTTAAGAACTTAGATTACTTTTGATGGTCTCCATTTAATTATGAAAATCTCTGCTATGTTTTTCTTGTTTTATGAGCTTACCTGGGTCATCCGAAGTCTTATGGGAGTAAGGAGGATGCTTGGTTGTTGCTGGGGTTGTTCAGGCCTTACTGCTTTGGACTGAGCATGTGCGCGTAGATCAACATTCAGGGTTTGGGGAAAGACCAGCTGAGGAAAGGAGCCAGTCAGTTGGGTTTTTGTAGAATGATGACATTTGGAGTGATTAAATGGTTACAGGCTTCAAAGGTAACAAGACTTCCTTTCTTCTTGTGGTTTAACCTGGCTGGCAGCTAAGCACCACAGAGCCACACATCAGCATGTTATCAGCGCTCTTCTCATCCTAATCCAAAACATAGCACCCTACCAGCTACTATGAGGAAAATTAACTCTGTCCTAACTGGAACCAGGACACTTCTTTTTGATTATAAATGGCTGAGAATCAAAATAAGATGATTTATTTCCATGACTGACTGCTCAGGAAGGGAAGTGCCTGGTTCATGCTTTTAAAAACTCATGTGTTTCCCCTCCTTCATTCCCTCAGCTTCTGCTGATTTCTTGTAGATGTACCTACACGCAAATATATTAGCTGTTCCCTCAACCCAGGTGATGTCACTAACATGACTTCTAGATCTACACCAGTAGCTCTTCTGACTGCTACCTCAGTCATTAAAAACACACAAACTAAAAAGTCACTGGCTCCAAGGTGAGGCTGGTGATCTGGGTTGCTGTCTCCAGTTCATAGCCAGCCTGGCCTCAAATGGTACAACCAGTAAAGACCTGAAGATGGCACGTGGAATGCAAAGCCTGTTTTCCTTTCACTACCCTTGGGCTGTCTTTCATGCTTTTCCCTTTTCCTTCTCCCCCTGTGTTTTGCCAATGGAGGCACCTGCTTCTTTGCTGACAACTGGTTAAGACTCAAGCTGGAAAAAGCTCATGAGATATTTAAACCTTCTGTAATTTGAGCTCCCATGTAACTTTCCTATTTACCACAGGGGAGATAAATCCTCTTACCTAACTGTCAGGTAAGCCCAGCAGAGGAGCTGGAAATGAGACAAGCTGTGCATGACCATCTGGTCCCTGCTGATCCTTGCAGGTGTTACTGGGAGCACACTTTGCTTTCTCTGGTGTTGGAGATGTAGCTTGGATCTTTACAGGGGCTTTTGGTATCTTTCCAGGCACTCTGGTGCTGAGCAAGTCCTGTTTGCTCAGCAAAGTCAGCTGAGGTGACAAAAGCAGTTTGAGCAATTGATACAGCTTAAAGTTACAGACGAAAAAAGGGAACTTCTCATCAAAGGCTTCAACTTTTTCTGTAATGTTGTTGCCCCTGAGCTTGCTCTCCTGATGACCCTCAGCTAGCCTGTGCTCACAGGGGTCATAGGAAAACCTCTTTTTCTGCTGAGGAGGGGGTGGAGGAGGAGGAAAAACTGATAAGAAATTGGTCCTATTTTTCCTGAAATTGGAAGACATGAAGCTTTCCAGAACATAATGTCAATCTGGTCTTGTTATGGAGCAAGATCAGTGCTGTATATAAATAGAGATATTAGGAGAAAAACTTCACACAAAATAATGTCTTGTTCCCATGCAAGCTGGGATGGCTGTGTAATAAATACAAGGCATCTGGTGTCTTTAACGTGCTACAAGAAGCCATTTAAAAACAAATACCCCACAAACTTCTACTGAGCTTCTAAAAAGCTATGAAATGAAAAATAACAGCTGATTCTTATGATTTTTTTTTCTTGCTGCGGGGTTATATATATTTTGGGTATTTTTATTTTGGACTGTTTGACACCCACATAGCCCTCTGCAGAGGGCGTATGTAAGATGAGAGCAGCTCTAAAATCCCTCTTTGGGAGGTTTCTGAGCACACGGGCTCTGCTGTAATTGACATAGCAGCATCTCCCTGTCTCTCTTTAAAATTGAAACATCAAAAATGTTTTCTCCAGTGTGCTCCCCCAAGCCATAATTCAGCCACCACTGCCTGGTGGCAGTGGGGGCACCTAGCAGGAGGTGAGGGATGGCACTCCATGAACTTCACAGCCTCTCTGTTGAGGATGTGCCGAAGCCAGCTGCTCCTCTAGGTCCTGCTGAGGACTCATGCAGGTGTGTCTCACAGCATTTGTCTCCAGGAAAAAGCAGACTTCTCAAATGAGAAGTGTAGTATTGAGACCTTTCAGAGTTCTGAATTGCTCATCTCAGGTGGGGTAATGAGCTGCAAAGCAACAAGGCATTAGTTAAGAAAACTTGCTCAAAAAGGCAGTATTTCTCAACTTGCCAAGACTGGGCATTTGTCTGCTATTTAGTCAGCACCCATCAGGATAGTAACTAATTGAAGCCAAAGGGACCACTCACAGCGTAAGATGACAGGCAACATGAGTAATGGTAATACTATTTGGCCTTTAATTAGTCCTTTATAGTTTACTTCAGAGCTAGAGAGCTCTGGTTGTATCCACTGCTCCTGCATGTGAGCTCCTTGTGGATTAATTTGTGGCTCCTACAACAGGTGTGAAGGGCTGGTGACTGCAGAGCTGCTCATGTCTGCAGGTGTTTGCCCCACTCTTACCCCTTCCATTCATCACTGAGAAATCAGGATTTTTCTTCCTCCTTTGCCACAAAGTATCTGGGGTGTCTCAGGTGTCTCAAATAAATCTTGCTGATTTCTCTCAGTGCCTGCTAAATTACGGCAGCTTTGCTGCAGGATAACAAGCTTGGTTGCCTCCCAGGTGGTTTCTTTGCTGGCTGTCCAGCTGTTAGTCTGACCAGGAGAGTGTTGTGGATGTCTGTCACAACACGGTGTTTTTTTTTCTCCCTTCTCATTCCTTACGTTGCTGTAAATATATTTGATTAAGTTTAAACACATGAAGTCTGTGGGAATTAAAATTCTTTGTTATTGCCCATTAATATCTATGCAGGGAGACTGGTACTCAGCAGGGCTTGTTGGGTTTTTTTTTTTTTTTTTTTTTTTTTTACTACTGGGTTTGTTTCTTTTTGTAACATATCTTCCTGGAAACAGATTTTGGTTCTCTTGTTGCTGTCTGTGTACTGTAACAGGTAGATAGACTACTTCAGTGACTACCACTGCTGAAAAATGTTGGATAGGCAAATGGGATTAGTGGTAAGCTTCAGAGCATGCTTAGCTTGTGTCCCTTGAGGTCTGGGGTCTTTGCTGGGACCCATGGCTGTTGTGGTTTTCTGTGGATTGCTGCTGTGGTGTTGCCTCTGTGCATTAGATTTGACATTGCTGTAAGTATAGAGAGGTGGTTTACTGTTCATCAGCTTCTCTGTTCATCTCAAACACATCCCCCTGCTATGCAAAAAGCTCCTTATAAACTTGCACTGGAGTCTCTCCTTGGTTTTGTCTCCTTGTTTTTGTTTGTGCTTAGCATGAGCAATTATATGTATTGCAGTGAGTAACATATCATTTACTGAATCCTGCCAAGAAAAAAGGTCTGCTATTCTTCATAACTTTTTGTATAAGTTGATTTCTGTTGTATCAGTCCTTGTTTGTTCTGAAAAATTAATCCTTTGAAAATATTTTTCACCAATACATCTTGCTGTACTGTTACTGAAAGCTAGTCTCATCTTCATGCTTTTGCAGAGCTCGCTTTAGAAAATGTGATTATGTCTGAGGAACCCATTTAGTACCTTTGGTCTTCTGCTTATTTGCTGGTGAATCATCAATAGATCCTCTCATTTGAGTTCTAAGTGAGCATAGCTTCAAAGGAAAGCGCGGTGGGCACTTCAGGTCAATGTTGTGCTTGAGTACTATAGCAGCAATAAACCCAAACGTGATTGCTGCAAGATCTGTTTATTCCCACCAAAGATGTCCTCAAACAGAGCCTGCGCTGTGAACTACCAGACCTAGGGGTGGGAGGGAAGCTGCTGAGGGGAGGTGGGCAAAGCAAAAGGATGTAACTTTCGTCCACTTCTGAAACAGATTTAGATCCTGTCTAAAGGGCTGGCAAAAATAAAAGCCAGTACTGAATTACATCTTCTCCCAGCTCTAATTTGTTTATGAAGCTGGAAGGCATTGCTTCCCTCCCTCTGTCCCCTTCTTCTGCAGTCTACAGCTGCTGAGGAGTTTTATAAGAATGTGTAGCTGTAATTCTTGTTAAATGGATGAGAAAAATGAACTGCGAACAGCCATGTACTTTATCAGTTAGCAGATTGGAGCTGGAAAAAGAATTATGTCTACCTGTCCTCAACAGTTTCCTGTTTACTGGATTTATTGAGCCCATTCCTCTTGCCTGAAACATACATCTGGGTATGCAAGATTTCCTGCTGCTGCTTAATATGTGTGAAGCAGAGGATTTAAAAATCAATCCTTTTGAGGAGCAAATATTTTCAGCCCTTCACTCTTTCACATTTCTGCCTTTTCATTCTGTTCTCCAAGCTGTGAAAGCTCTTAATTTCTCTGTGTTTGACTGTCACCCCAGATAATGTGACTCATCAGTCACGGGATGGACAGGAAGTTTGTGTTCTGTGCTTTCTCTGTAGGGACACATCTGTCCTCAGGCAGTTCTGGTTTTTAAGTAGCAGGGGGCTTTAGTGGGAAGAAAGGTGTTTTAGATTAGGAATGATAAAGGGTATCCAGTAAAGGCTTCTAAGAAATACGGTCCCCTAAATTCCTTCAACTGTGCATTAATAGGGCTTTGTGTCAGCGAGCATCCAAAGGTAGAGTTTGGTGGAGACAGTACAGAAGGATGTGGGCGACCTAGAAGGCCTTCTTTCCTTACGCTGCTATGGTTAGAAGGGCGACTTCTCTGGTTTTGACCAGAGGTCCATAAAGAAAGAGGTAGACTTTATCTACTCTGCAAACAAAACTGTGGGGTGTACCTGGGCTCTGACACAGAGCTCCATGGATTGCTCCCAGCAGCAGTTTTCTGTGTGATTACTTATTTTTCCCTTGGTCCCTTAGGCTGTTCCCATCATCATGGTGTTGGGATGTCCCGGGGCTTTTGCAGTTTGAATTAGCTCATGCTGAGTGGTTTACCTGAATATAACAACTAGCTGGCTTGCTCTGTGGCACAAACATCTGTGATTTACCCCAGGCATTCAGCACCACTTGGAGCCAAGTTGTCCTTGTTTCAGCTAGGATAGAGTTAATTTTCCTCCTAGTAGCTGGTAGGGTGCTATGTTTTGGATTAGGATGAGAATAATGTTGATAACATGCTGATGTTTTAATTGTTGCAGAGCAGTGCTAACACTAAGCCAAAGACTTCCCAGCTTCTTGCCCTGTCCTGCCAGCGGGCAGGCTGGGAATGCAGCAGGAGCTGGGAGGGGACAGACCCAGGACAGCTGACCCAAACTGGCCAAAGGGGTATTCCATACCATCTGGCGTCATGCTAAACAATATATAGGGGAGGCTAGCCAGGGTGGGGGGGGTCGGCTGCTCGGGGATAGGTTGGGCATCGGTCAGCGGGTGGTGAGCAATTGCATTGTGCACCACTTGTTTTGTACATATTATTAGCATTTTCTTTTCTGTACTAATAAACTGTCTCTATCTCAACCCACAGGCTTCATTTTCTTGTTTCTTTCCCCCATCCCAGAGAGGGAGGGGGGAGGGTGAGTGAATGGCTGTGTGGTGCTTAGCTGCTGGCTGGGTTAAACCACAACACAAGTCATGTTTGCTTCTGGTCAGATATGGAGTGCTTGGCCTTGTCAGTGAGAAGGTGACAGCCACATGGAGCTAGCTGACAATCTGTGGTCATCCCTTGCTTCATAGCCTTGGTTCAAACCCTAGGGAAAGCACCCAGACCTTTGCCAGAGATCAGCTCAACTGACTGGCAAGGAGTGATGCATCATGGGAGGAGTCCTGTAGGTACTCTGATCCTAGACTACTTAGAGTTGGCATGGTAGGTGCTGCTTAAAGGGTGTTCATGAAGTGAATGGAGAACAGAGATATCAGGTTGGGGAGCAAGCAGGAGATGGCTACGTGATACAGTGACATGTCCTGGTTTTCAGATCTGGGTGAGAAGTATATCAATTAATAACGAATCTAGAAGCACCTTGTACATGTTATTGAGATCAGTATCACTCATCATGTGTAACTGATACAGAGAAGCTGTAATATTGACTCCTAATGAAAGGTGCTAAACACCATCTTTTTTTTTTTTTTTTGGGGGGGGTGGCGGTGGTGGTGGTGGTGGTGGTTTTGATGCTGGTGTGTGAAGCCAGTCAAGCATTTTGAAATGTCCTTCACCTCCCACACACAGCAGTAGGCAAGAGGTTGGATAAGAGTCCTGTGGAAAGGAAAGTGGCTCAAAGCCTTTCTTGTGGTCTTGCTGACTGGGGTAAGCAGTTTCCCTCTTTAAACAGATCAGCCCTATGTTTCTGAGAGATTTTGCTTTCTTTTCCAGTTATCTGCTGTGTTAGGGCATTCTGTGAAGATATTTTGTGATGTCCTGAAAAAGTTCAGCAAATGCATATAATGTTTCTCAGTCTTAAACTCTTCCCCTGCCACTGAGGGAACCTCAGGGATTTTGCTTTTTTATTAATGAAGACTACAGGTGTATAGGAATCTAACTTCATAAGCTCATAAACTTGAGGCAAATTTCCTCCAGTTTCCTATGGCTCTAATCTCAGTAGGCTTTGATAATATAAGAACAGGGAAAGGACAGCTTGTTGTGATAGACAGTTTAATCTTACCTGCCTGCTGTGAAATACACTGGCCGATCTGGAGAACTGCAAATTATAAATTGCCTTTTTAATACTGATAAACAGTAAGAGTGGGGGGGAGAAACAAACATTTAAGGAAATATTACATCTTAATTGTAGTTCTCTGCTGGGATCAACAAATCTGGTTCATCCTTGATCTTCCACTGTTTACTAAGTCTCTCAGCCCCACCATAATTATTTCCTTAACCCTGAAGAGGTTTGTGCCATAATCTGGAGCACAACAGTAATTGTATAACAGCTTGATGATGACACTTTTGTCCATGTTTATTATGTGACCAAAACAACTGGCCAGATAAGCATCCTTCTGATTTTTTAAGGAGTTTGTAAGCAAACTCATAATCTAAATGATGTCTTAATTCAAGGAGAGGGAGGTTGTAAATAATTCCCCCCCCACACCCCCTAATCCTTACAAGAGAGTAAATTGAATTCCTTTCTACTTCAGCCCCCTTGCATGGGAAAGGGATAACAAGGGAACGGATGGAAAATACTTAACTTGGTTTAATCACAGAACTGTAGGGATGGCAGTGACACTTCATGACTTCATTGCGCCAAGCCCTTCATTGTACCCTGAGAAGAGGCAGGACCCTTCCAGGAACTCATTACCGTGCCTTGCCTCTCTATCATAAGGCATTAGATGGGTCTTTGCAGATTGTCAGGCTGGTCTGACATAGGTGAGATAAGTCCTACAACCTGCCAGCTTATGACCAAGCGGCCTACAGGTGCCATGGCTTGGGAATACAAACACTGTGGAGGGTGGAGACTTGTTTGAAAAACTCTAACATGGGAAAAGAGAATGAAATTGAGAGTAGACAGAATATCAGAGTGATGTTTCCCAGCAGTGAGGTCTAACTGACTGCAGAATACATCTGAGGAAACAGCAGAATGCTCTTATGTGTGTGGTGTGTGTATGTATTTTTAAAAAACAAACCCACAAATGTGCATACTGCCCTTTCAAGGAGGAGCAGCTTGCTAACCTATTTAAGTGGTGACTTGTGCATTAGTTGATTGATTGCAGTCTAAGGAATGGGCCCAAGTGTATTTCACGGGGATGGATATCATCACTAATCCATCCAAGAGGAGGCACTGCTGGTACGTCTAGAGAAAACGATCCCCTTCAGAGGAATGGGATCTGCCATCCCCCATGGCATCATGTGGAAGGGGTGATGTTAGCCTCTGAACTTCTTTCTCTAACACCTACACAGGTTGCTGGTGGTTCCCTAGGCAACTAGCTTGCTGTGGTGTGATGGGGAAGGGCGACTTTGTGTTTTAAGTGCAACCTGCCTCTACCTTCTGCAATTGTTTGTAGGAGGCTGGGAGGGCAGGCAGGTGCGGAGGCATCCCTTCCTTTCAGAGCAGAAAGGGGCTTGTTTGGCTTTACTCATGTGCTTAACACGTGCAATAAACTTAAACATCCCCTTCAACTTTCTTGGAAGAAATCCCATTTGCATGTTACACCATTATTAACAGAGACAATGGGACAAACATTGGTATCCTGTTAATTATGGACATGCTAATGATATACATTTCTGCAGTCAAATAGCACTGTAATTCTATTTCCTGTCTTAAGTTTGTGCTTTGCTGTTTGAAATGTTAACGAAGCCAGAATTCTCAAAGGTCATCCTCTGAATATATCGGCTGCTTTTTTATTTTGTTTTGGAACAATTTAAATGAGGTTTTGTTCCTAATGTTGCTAACAATGTTAACTTTTCTGTTTAATTAACGAAAGTGTAGGAACACGTTTTTGCCCTGGTCAGTGAGCTAAATGAGAAAGCTCTGTGATCTCCTTCAAGCTATTCCTTGGCATTTTCTTCCGTGATGTGTGTCCTGTTGCTCCTGTTTCCCCCAGCAGCCCCTACTTCTTTCTCTTCATGGACTGTGTGAAAGAATGGTTTAAAAAAGAAAAAGAAAAAAAAAAAAAAGAGAAGTGCAAATTTAGCAGAACTGAGCATTGCATTTTCCAAGGAGCCATCTATCATCTTCAGAAAGTTTTAGTTCTTCACAAATAATAAAGAAAAGAACTGGTAATTGCTGTTTCTGGCTAATTGACAGAATTGTGTCGTGAAAGAGGGAGAATTTCTGCACTGCCTTTGCTGATGACACTTGAAGGTTGTTTTAAACTTTCTATTTCTACTAAATTAAGAGATTGTCCCTTGCCTGTGTTCATCATTAATCCAGTAGGTTGGTTTTTCATTTGTTTTTAATAGTGTTAGATGACAGAGAAGTGGCGAGTGTAAAGAATGTTTCCATCAACTCAATTTGTGTGATAAAGCTCTTCAGGTTTGTAATATACACCTTAATGTTGTAAGGTAGTGCCTGATTGGGCCCCCATTTTGCAGTCTCTTCACTGGAAAATAGATGGAGGCTCTTGATTATTTGGTACTTTAATGCATAAGCCTCCATACAGTTTTCTGGGTGTCTTTAAAACCTCTTCTGGAGCTGAAGGTGTTCAGGGGGTGAATAAATGCACAAATGCTTTGTCTGTCTTGTTCGGTTTCAGGGTTGATGGTAGAGTTTTCAGCTCTGTGAAGCTTTAAACTGGCTACTGAGTTTTAAGCCTCTGATATGACGGAGCTAGAAAGGGACTGGCCAGAAGGGAAGATGCAGATTTTTGTCTCTAGTAGGTTAATCAAAATTGGAATGAGGGGGAATAGCAGAGAGCTTCAGCTAGCTAGTTTATTGGTTGTGCTTGCATATACCTACATATATGTGCATGAGAGGCAAGCTGAGACCTTCTGAAGTAAGCTTGTTATTTTCACATTTAGATTTCATGATCATCCTACATGTGGAGGGCAAATGTGTGAGCAGAATTTTACCTGCTAATATAATCAACAGAGTTTGCTTACTTCTCTCATACACCATGAAGGTGACTTTATTCCACTTTCTACATTTCTCACTTTACCACTGAGATTGTCAGTGTTTTTTAGCTTCACTGCCTATGGCTGGAGAGTTCCTCAAGTACTATTTTACTGTACATATTTCCACCTACATCTCTACATTTGCATGTTAGAGCGCTTCAAGGGCAGCTTCCTAGCTTACAGACCCAACTGTTGTTCAGGCAAAGGACATTTAATCAAGTCTCTGAATGGAGTTGAGTTCAGCAAGCATGCACAGGCATTGCTGTTTTTTTTTTTTTTTTTTTTTTGTAGAAGTTGGGGCAATACTTAACCTGTGGTGAACAGCCCTGGAAACAGATATAAGAGCTTTATGGGAAGCCATCTGTGGCATTCATAGCTTGAGAAAACCGCTAGCTTAAAAACAGGGTTGTTGGCACATAATCTGCCAATATAACACAACTGCAGAGACTGGAAACCTCTTACAAAGAGTACAAAGTAAAACGTTGTAGTACAAAGGAAAACATTTTTTTTTTTTTGCTTGTGCCAGCTACTGGTAAGCTTGTTCTTGGAGGATGGCAATACTGGAAAAATTAAGCAAGAACACTTCGACACTCAGCAAAGCTCTGGGGACAGGTTTTTGGACATTCTTCCCCATGAAATGCAGCAGTAGAGCTGCCCTAGACCCTTTTCCAGATGCAATGGGGGAGAAAAGCTCTTACTTTCCTTACTCTTACAGAGGTTTTCAAGCTATGGTTGGTACAGACTGATCTCGGCTTACTTTGCACCTGAAAACAGACCTGAGATCAGGTCTTCAACTGGGGTTTCTTACGGCTCCACTTGCAAAGTTCAGAGTGGTATCTTCCCCTTCCCAAGAAATAACAAATACAAAATCAAAAACAAACAAAAAAACAAACCCCAAACAAACAACAACAAAAAAAACAACCAACCAAAAAAACAGAATCCAAAAAAAACCTAGTGAAGCTGGGGTGAAACTCTGAACTACTGGACAATGTCCTCTGCAACATCAACATTCCTATTCTGGGAGGTAAAACAGTTCAGCTATGTGGATGTTTGCTGTGCTGATATTGGCCAGCTGGAACTTTTTTTTATAAACTATTATAAGTTAGTCACAGAGTCTGGCTTGTATCCAAAGTGCTAGCCCATCCATCAAGATGCATTATGCTCTATAGGGCTTTTTATTTTATATATTTTTAAAATAAAGACTGTATATTTGGTTTTATATAAGAAATCTGCTTTGAGAGAAGATTGATGTCTTCAGCAGGTTTTGGTATTTTATGATATTTCCAAGGCACAGAAAAGTGCAGAAGGGAAGAAATGTGACAATAACTTTTCTTGAGTACTCCAAATAGTTAAATTGAAGTTCTTTGTAGTTCCCTGGAAAAAATGTCTTTTTTGTTTTGTGAGGTAATTATGAATTTCCATGAGCACTTCTTGCTAATCAGGTTTAATGACAGTAAACCCAAATCACATTATAGTTATTTTCCAAGGCTATGTGGGAGACATGCCACATTAACCCAAAAGAACAAAGCTCACAAATGACAACAAGAGTAAAAAGAAGAAGGGAAGAAGTAGAGAAGCAGGATTCTTATTACCTGTGGCTCCACCCATTGCACAATGTGAGTGATACAGGACTAGAGGAATAGGCACTGATAAAAATGATTGAGAAATAGCATCATCCTTTAATACTTTGGAAATCAAAGGGGTAAATTTGTCAAAGGATCAACTAGACACTGTAATAAAGAAGAAAAAAAATAAGATTAAAAAATGTGATGTAGGTTGCATTATCATTTGGGGCATTTCTGCACCATGAACATCCCGCACCCGGGTGTATGGTGCTGGGGGCATCGTGCACTGGGGTGCCCGAAATCGGGGCATCCCTGCACATCTGGCACTCCAGGAACATCCCACAAGGGAGCATCCTGCACCTGGGCACCCCGCAGCGGGGGCACCCCATGCTGGGCATGCCCTGCACCACGGCCCCAAGCGCCTTCCCAACCCACGCCTTACCTGGGAGCGAGCACCAGGCAGCGGGCGTGGGGGCCGTGGGGCAGAGGGATGTCGGGAGCTAGGAGTATTTATTCTGTACGGAGAGAGTTTTATGCAGAGACGGTTTTGTTTTGTACGAGGCGACTCCCTGGCAGGGCGGCCGGCAGTGGGGCACCGCTCGCGCTCTCAGGGCTATGCAATACGCGATTCCTCCACCCAGCTTTTGTACGCGGGGGCTGCTGGCGGCTGCGTGCTGAGCTCTTTCTATTAAAGACACGTGAAAGGAGAAAAAAAAAAAAAAAAAAAACCAACATCCTGGCCTGTATAAGAAGCAGTGTGGCCAGCAGGTCTAGGGAAGTGATTGTGCCCCTGTACTCGGCTCTGGTGAGGCCGCACCTTGAGTACTGTGTTCAGTTTTGGGCCCCTCGCTACAGGAAGGACATGGAGGTGCTCGAGCGAGTCCAGAGAAGGGCGACCAAGCTGGTGAGGGGTCTGGAGAACAAGTCTTACGAGGAGCGGCTGAGGGAGCTGGGCTTGTTCAGCCTGGAGAAGAGGAGGCTCAGGGGCGACCTTATCGCTCTCTACAGTTACCTTAAAGGAGGCTGTAGAGAGGTGGGGGTTGGTCTGTTCTCCTACGTGCCTGGTGACAGGACGAGGGGGAATGGGCGAAAGTTGCGACAGGGGAGTTTTAGGTTGGATGTTAGGAAGTACTTCTTTACCGAAAGGGTTATTAAGCATTGGAACGGGCTGCCCAGGGAGGTGGTGGAGTCACCATCCCTGGAGGTCTTTAAAAGACGTTTAGATGTAGAGCTTAGCGATATGGTTTAGTGGAGTACTTAGTGTTAGGTTGAAGGTTGGACTCGATGATCTTGAGGTCTCTTCCAACCTAGAAATCTGTGATACTGTGATACTGTGATCTTATTTTAAGGTACTATCTCTTCTTGCTTGCCAAGTCTAACCTTGTTCAGTTGTCTAGTACCAAGGTTATGAGTAAGCCTGGGTTGTGAGCTCACAAGCTGAAGGAAGAGGTTGGGTATTTGAGGGATGGAAGAACGGTCCATAGGGAACTGATGGTAGAATCTCATACATATGGTTGTGTGTAAAGCTTTAGCAGATGTGCCTGAAATGTGAAAATAGATCACTTCTACGACTACGTGGAAGATGGACACATGCAACCCCGACCTCCTACTTCCTCAGCAAGCCATGTGGTTGTTTGCTTCTGGTCTTTGCAGATCTGTGGTGTCTTCTGAGGATGGCATGTGCCAGTGTAACAGTAAATGCCAGCGTGGGTTGCTTGCCTTTTCTTCATCACTTTCTTGCCTTTACCTCTCCTCTGTATATGTAAAAGCACTTACATTATACCAAGTATTCCATACTTGGAGGCTGAATAAATGTTACCTGTGGTTTTACATATTGGTTACCAGTTCTCTAGGAAAGTATTGCTTTAAAAAGAAATCAATTATAATGGAGCCAGTTTTAAAAAGAAAGGGATGTGTGAGTGTTTATTTATTAAATCTTCTGCCCATCCTGGTAAGGTAATAAAATTTGTGAAGCCTGTCCATCCCAGCTGCACACTGAATAAGGATTTGATAGGAATTAGATCACTGAGCTGAGGAAGGGATATGATCAAGCTGTATCTTAAAATTCATACATGGGGCACCTTTTAATGTACATGCACATTCTTAGTTCTGCTGAGAAAATAAAACAGTGCACTTGCTCATTTGTATCCGTTTTGCTATTTTGTCACATGCACTTATTAAAATCCCCTTGTCATCTTTAATGCGTGCTGAGGGAATAAGATAACTCATGACATGAATTTCCCTGTGCTGTAACTTTTGCTTTCTGGCTTCCATGAAACATCATGAGAACTTCATCTGTAATTAGTGTGCAGTGTTGTGAAGTACTAACCTGCTGTATCTGTTGTATTTTTGGCTCTATGCAACTCTCAAAAGTGGAGATGTGGTCTAGGATATCATTAATCTTTTCTTTGTGGTTCAGAAAAGGAATCTATTTTCTTTGATAAAAGACCCCTTGGTCTTTGTGATCCATAAATCATTCTTTCAAAAGAAGCCCTTTGAAATATCATTTAAAGATATTCTCACAGAATATCACTTTATAGCTTTTTCTAGTGATGGAAGATAATCCTTGTGCCTGTCAAAAAGGAAAATCCATATTATTTTTCACTGAATTTTGTGACTTTAGTAGAAGCTCTCTAAAGGCACAACATTACCATCTCTAGTCTTGTGTATGAAATCGGAGCTTTTGTGTCAAAACAGCATTTCTCTAACATCCAGGAGGGTCTAGAAGGTCTATAGGGTATAGAACCCTATAAACCAGCATACCTTGCAGTGTTGAAGAGCCTTAGCACCTTTCATGAGGAACATTTGTGTTGCGTGTTATTTTATTTATCTATTTTTAAAGAACTGTTTTTCTGTCACTGGAAAACTGCTTTAGGGACCCTGATGAACTATCCCCTCCATCAGAGGCATTTCTTACAAGCTAGTTGGAAGGTGTCTAATGTCCCATGGAAGTACTTGATCTTGCATAAACCTGTTGAGGATACACCTGCCTGTGCCAAGACTACAGGTCAGTACTTGGTAACGGTGTGATTTTTGGTGAAACATCTGAAGAGGAAGTGGTAGCTGTTGGTGTCCCCATGCCGTCACAGTGGCTGTCAGTCCTGCAACTGGAAAGTTTTTCAGGAATAAGTGAGTGCTGGGGTGGGTCTCAACCATGCATATTTCTCCTTATGATGTAAGGGATAGAAACTTATATTCACGTAATCTGAAAACTATGGCCACAGATTTAAGGAAAGCACCACATTCTGTAAAAATGCCAGATGCAATTGCCAGTGGAAGCAAGAGAGCAGTCCCGGGGTTGCTGCCTTTCAGTGGTAGAAGCAATAAGCAGTCTTTAAATGTATGGAGCTTCATTCCTCAGAGGACTTCAGGAACCTGCTGTACAAACCAAAGAATAATAATTAAAAAAACCAAAACAAAACAACAATGTAGCTCTCTTACATAAATAATCCTTTCTGTTTCTAATCTCCTGGTTTATTCCTGTAGTGGCATATTATTTATGGTATTTATCTAAAGGTATTGTTATTGATCTCGTTTGTACTGCTGAGGAAATGCATTTATCTGCATGAACCTGTATTGCTGGAGAGGTGCCCTATGGCTGTGTTTACAGTTTTCCCGTTTGGTGATTTTACCTTTCTTTCCTGCTCAACTTATCTTTTGGATGGCTGGCTCAGAGCACTGGGATGTTTTGGCGTGTGATGTGAAACTGATTTGGGAAGTCAGAAGTACTTTTAATCTAGCCCTAACTTCTTCATGATTTGTTTTGATTTCATAGTTTTCTCACAGGGACATCTGTACTTCACGCATTTCCAAAGAAGCGAGGACTCAATAGAAGAGGGGAGAAGGTAGTGGTGGGGAAAGACTACTGAAATTGCATCCTTAGTAAAGATAAAAACAGTAGTCCCAAAGAAGAAAAGGATCAAGATCCAAATCTAGCTGGAGGCCACTCAGGAGGGATGGGGTTTTGTGGCAGACATGTCCCTCAGCCTGTATTCTTCTCTGTGAGGAAGATGTGAGGTTTGAAGGCTTGTTCAGAGTGAAGCCTTCATCATGCAGTTCTCATCTAAAACTTTCTAAAGAAGAGTGAGAAGCCCCTTAGATCTGATGCTCGGATGAGTGGATAGAAGAGAAAAATCTTCTGTTCACTTCTATTCACTTATCCTTTGCAATATCAGAAACAGGGTGGTTGTTTAGATTTTTGTAAGTCATTTATTTATTTGCTTTTTACTTGGCTTGTGTTATGGGTAGCACCAAGGTAACTGACAACTAGCAAAGCTCTTGTACTGTTCCCATGGGATATCTTATCCTTAAAAAAAGGGAACTAAGCAGCTTTTGTGAGACTCAGCATCCTGAGCTGATGTTCCAGAAGATCCAGAGCAACCAGGCAAGTGTCAGCAGCTGGTTTCTGGAGTCAGAGAGAAAGAGGAGCCTCCTGGTGATCAGCCTTAGGCCAAAAAAACAACCAAACAAAAAAATCTGCTTGACCTCTGGCAGGATGATGTGGAAAGAGTCTGAATTCAAGGGAATTCTTTAAAATCATCCTTAGAGTACCCCTTCACTTTTCCTTATGGAGTTGAGATGCCAATTTGCTGCCTTCCTTGGGATGTCAGCCTCGCAGAATTTCTGTGGAAGTCTACTGACTTCAGCTTCTTGTGTGACTGCCGTAAACAAGGAAATCCATATCCTCCTAGCTAGCTGTTCAGCAAAACCAACCTACTTGCTCCTGGGTGGCTGGGTGAATGGGATTTTGGAACGATATGCTTTGTGTCTTTGAAGTCTTTGCTGGATAAGTGTTGTTAATTGTCAGAATGATTCAGTTCTTAAGGTAATTTGTGGCTTTTTTTTTTTCCTTTTCTTTAAACATATTAAGGGTGTGATATGGAAAACACTTCTTTTCTTCAAGATTATCGAGTGTAGTTAGAACAGCACCACTCAACTTAGTAAAATCTTCTATAGATGTGTTTTTCTCTCTTGTTAAAATTTGTATCTTTTCCCTTTTATCATGGATTTAAGTTATTGTTCTCTTATTCTGTATCTTCCCATATAGTGTATTCCTAAAACTAAGAGGCACTCATTTTTGGCTTTGTGGCCTTTTGGAGCTGAGCACCACTAGCCCTGTGATTGGCTGCTGTGTCTGTGGGTGGCTCAGAGGTGCTTTCTGCTGGTATCGGATTTACTAATTGCCTCTGTAATGTATTAAATCCTCATGCAAAGGATCACTGTGTAAGAAGCGTGACTGGGCTATCAAATATATATTTACTAGACTCCACTGGGTGGGACACTTCCCTTACCTATGTGTCTCTGTTGATGAGAAAAGGAAACCACTGCTAGTCCACCTCTGTAACAGCCTTGTTCCCTGAAGGGGAATACTGCTAGGTTGTTACAGGAGGGCTGTGTCTAGATTTGGGGTTTCCCCCTTCCCTCCCGTGTAAGAGGCAGACTGCAGTGAGGGGATAGACTATGAGGTGTACAGGAGAGGCTGAAGGAGCTCTGATTGTTTAGCCTTGAGATGGAAAGAGAGGGACCTGTATTGTAGACTTTCCATTCCCTATAGGGTGTCTGTAGAGACGGAGGACCTAAACTTTCCTTGGAGGTGTATGGTGAAAGGACAAGAGGCAGTGGAGTGCGGGACTGTGGCCTGAAGGGGAGGGTCCTGCCTGAGGGAGTCCCCCCCATGTCCAAAGGCATCCCCAGGGGAGCCTGGTGACCAGGGTGGGCAGTCAGATGATAGGGATGGGTCAGTTGTCACTGAATCTTGGCCCCTTTGACCAGGGAGCAGTCTTCCCCCCAGCAGAAGGCCACAGCCTCTCAGGCAGAGCTATGTGGGGAAACAAGCTGCCCCCAGGTTCAGGCTGCAGGCTAGGCCCTGCTCTGATGCCAGCTTGGGGTAGAAGTAGCAAGCACACCTGTGGGAGGCACTCCTCCACCAAGTGACAGGGAAGAGGTGACTAGGCTGAGGAGTATCAGGGAGTCTGAGAGGGAGATAGATGCTGGATTCGCTCCCTGCCTTCCCTGATACAGGCCCAGCAGGCAGAAGGGACACTCAATGTGGAGGGTTCCCTATCCTCTCTCCACACGGCTGCACACAGTGACCTAATGGATAAGGGTCAATGGCGACAAATTCGTGCCTGCTGTGACAGATATATCTCCTCAGTGACTCCCCCACCTTCCTGGGTGCCGTTCCCCAATAGTTATGAGGCTCTGTAAGTGGAACTGAAGAATATTGAGGACAATGGTTCATCTGGCATGGAGGTGTCACCAAGGTCAAGTTGGCCTATGCCTTGTATCAAGACAGCTCCCACCAAAAAAAAAAAAAAAAGAGAGAGGTAGTTGTCATAGGATACTCACTTCTGAAGGCAATGGGAGACCCAATATGCAATCAAGACCCAGTTCATAGAAAGTCTGCTACGTCCCTGAGGCCTGGGTTAGAGATGTAAAGAAATCCCTCCTAAAGAAAGCTTCCTTCCCTGGTGCAGCCCTCAGGTTATTATCCATTATTGATTTTTCAGGTAGGCAGTGATGAAGTTTCAACAAGAAGTCCAAGGGCAATCAAGAGAAACTTCAGGGCACTGGGACAACTGGTTAAGGGATCAGAAGTACAAGTAGTGTTTTTATCTATCCCTCCAGTTGCAAAGAACGATGAGGGGAGTATCAGGAAGAGTCAGCAGATCAATACCTGGCTCTGAATCTGGTGTCACCGGCAGAACTTTGTTGTTTTTTTTTTTTTGTTTGTTTGTTTTTTGTTTTTTGATCACAGGTCATTTTACACAATGCTAGGCCTGCTGGCAACGGACAGGGTTCATCTGTCTCTAAAGGGGAAGAGGATCTTTGCTCAGGAGTTAGCAGGACTTGTTGAAAGGGCTTTAAACTAGAATTGAAGAGGGAAAGGGATGAAACCAGGCTTGCTAGAGATAAGCCTGGGGGAAGAATGCCAGATTCTGTGGGATGGTGTCCTGGCAAGGTCCTTTGGTCCCCCATCCCAGCAGAGGTAGGGGATGGAGAGCCATGCAACAGCAAAGTCACAAGGGATATTGATGGGTTAGAAATCATGGAAATGCCTAAGAATGGTTGCATAGGAATTAGGGCTTCCCCCACCCCCTCCTCCTCCTCCAAAAAAAAAAGTGATGGGATCACTAGCCCAAATGAAGTGCATCTACACCAATGCATGTGGTATGGACAAGAAGCAGGAGGAGCTGGAAGCCATTGGGTGGCAGGAAAGCTATGACATAGTTGCCATCACAGAAACATGGTGGAATGGCTTGCATGACTGAAATGCTGCAGTGGATGGCTGGAAACTCTTCTGAAGGGATAGGCTAGGAAAGAGGCGGTGGGGTAGGCCTGTATGTTAGGGAGTGTTTGGATTGTCTTTCTCTACAGCTCCCTACCTCAAAGGAGGCTATAGTGGGGTGGGTGTCAGTCTCTTCTCCCAAGCAACAAGCAATATGACATAAGGAAATGACCTCAAGTTGTGCCAGTGGAGGTTTACATAGGATATTATGAAAAATTTCTTCACTAAAAGGGTTGTGAAGTATTGGAACAGGCTGCCCAGGCAAGCAGTTGAGTCACCATCCCTGGAGGTCAAAAGACATGTGGATGTGGTGCTTAGGGACACCTTACTCCTGTAAATATCTTGATTTGGTGGAGAGCTGCTGAGAAGTCAGAGGATGCTGTTTCCTTTTGCTAGCTCACTGCTTTAATGTTAACACGAAGTAATGAAATTTATTTCAAACGCTGTTCATTAATTAGGATTTGGATTGCTAAATGTGACATTATCTTGTGCTTTGTGTAACCATTTATCATCATATAAAGGGATGACTGCGCTGTTCATAAGAATTTAATAGAAATTAAAAGAAGGTTTAAGCCAGCCCTATGCTAGTTGCATATCTGCAATAAGCTTTCTAGGTATTTTATCTGTTTTGGCTAGTTATTCTTTGGACATGTGTTACTGTTGAAAGTCTTTTTTTTTTTTTTTGTGCCCTGTTTTTTATGCTTCTTGTTTTTAAGTATCACAATTTTTCCTCTGCACAATGATGAGACCTTCTAGTTTTCTTCTCAAAGGTTTGACTTGTTCTCCACTTGAATCTTGGAAATGAATTTGATTTGCAGCCTGGCAGATCCATAATTATTCTTTGTCCACATAGCTCATGTTCTCTCAGAAGCTGCAGTTTCTTACAAATTGCTGAATACCTGCAGGGTGTTTTGCCTTCTTCCTCTTTGTGTCAATTTCATAGCAGCTGCCACCATTGCCTACTTGTCATTCCTGTAGTCTGTTCTCTGTTCATTGAGGTCAGTTTTCTCACTTCTACAAGCCTTTGATATTCCATTTGTCCCATGTGAAGTCTCTAACAGACCCAATCTTACCTACTGAATATCCATTTCCATGTCTTCATGATTCTAACCCATCTGAGAGTCCCCCTAGAAGGAATTCTTTCCCTGTACCATGATGAAGTGTATGTACCTGACTAGATTGCTCACTTGCCAAAAGAGCAATACGAAGCTGTTACCTGGAGGCATTTCTCCTGCTGTGCCTTAAAAGGGCAGAGGAAGATAACTGGGCTTTCCCACAAAAGCAGTTTGTTAGCAGCTGGTAGTCATGCAAAAGTCTGGTTTTGAGGACAGGAGTGAGTTCTGTAAAAGATGTGTCCTCATGGTCCAGTGTAATTATAATTACTATTTTTGTGGGGCAGAAGAGTCAGGTTTTACCTTCATGATCTGGAAGCTTTAATTTTGGTTTGACAAAATGCCTGGACGATATTGGGAGAATCTGAATACTAGTGCTAAAAGTTCTTTTAGTGCTTCAAGCTTATATAACTTTTTGTCAGTTTGATTGCTATAACTCAAACCCATTTTATGCTCTTAGGGGTTCAGTAGTTGCCATAAAAAGCCAGAAGCATGATCCATCTTGTCTGCTCTGTTTGCAGGAGAACATGCAAGAACACAAAGTTGACTGTAAGCTGTTTCCTGCAGTGCTGCGGTTTGGTTCACATCCTGAAACATGGAAAGACCACATCCCTGAGACTTTCAAATGGTTAGTGTGTACACTTTTCCATCGTCCTTTGTTCTAATATTGACATGAAACACCATGGCAGTGATTTTTGCAGATCAATTATGCACTGATTTAAGCTTTATTTGTAGATTATAGTTGAAGGTTTGAAAAATGTGAAATTTAATTATTGTAGCTGTGCAACTGAAGTAATGGGGATCTTTAGAGACAGTGAAATGAAGGATTAAGGAGTAGAATGTCAGAAATCCATTGAATGACTACGTATAGGTTGTGGGAGACCTGTGTGGTTCTGTACAAGGAAAGCATGTGGCTAGCAACATCTACAGGTAACAGCTTGTAACACCAGCTGAGTCCACCGTGCTGCTAATGAACGGAGCTTGTAAGCATTCTTGTCATTAGGGGAGTTGGAGGTGAATTTTGGGTCCTGCACCTGGGCTGCAACAACCCCAAGCAGAGCTACAGGCTGGGAGATGAGTGGCTGGAAAGCTGCCTGGCCGAGAAGGACCTGGGAGTATTGGTGGATAGTCGGCTGAATATGAGCCAGCAGTGTGCCCAGGTGGCCAAGAAGGCCAACGGCATCCTGGCCTGTATAAGAAGCAGTGTGGCCAGCAGGTCGAGGGAAGTGATTGTGCCCCTGTACTCGGCTCTGGTGAGGCCGCACCTCGAGTACTGTGTTCAGTTTTGGGCCCCTCGCTACAGGAAGGACATGGACGTGCTCGAGCGAGTCCAGAGAAGGGCGACCAAGCTGGTGAGGGGTCTGGAGAACAAGTCTTACGAGGAGCGGCTGAGGGAGCTGGGCTTGTTCAGCCTGGAGAAGAGGAGGCTCAGGGGCGACCTCATCGCTCTCTACAGTTACCTGAAAGGAGGCTGTAGAGAGGTGGGGGTTGGTCTGTTCTCCCACGTGCCTGGTGACAGGACGAGGGGGAATGGGCTAAAGTTGCGACAGGGGAGTTTTAGGTTGGATGTTAGGAAGTACTTCTTTACCGAAAGGGTTATTAAGCATTGGAACGGGCTGCCCAGGGAGGTGGTGGAGTCACCATCCCTGGAGGTCTTTAAAAGACGTTTAGATGTAGAGCTTAGGGATATGGTTTAGTGGAGTACTTAGTGTTAGGTCGGAGGTTGGACTCGATGATCTTGAGGTCTCTTCCAACCTAGAAAAATCTGTGAATCTGTGAATCTGTAACTAAACAGAAAACGTATCATAATCAAGATGACACTCAATACAGTGTGCAGCATACTGATTACATGCATGTGATACAGCCTATAGCTTGGGCTCTCTGGATTCGAAGAGCTGGAACGCTGTGCACCACCACAGGTTGTTTAGCCACCAAAGTGTAACATATGCTTGCTACTTAGCAAATATGATAAATCCAGTATTGAGTTGAGTGATGTGGTTGGGTAGGGTTGAGGAAATCAGGCTCATTGAAAGAGATGGGATAAGAAATGGCTTCAGGACCAGTAAAAGAGAGTCAGTGGGTGATGAGTTGTATTCTGGAGCTCTGACAATGTTTTTTGGGGTCCTAGCAGTGATGGTCTCTGAAATGCACAGGCAGCAGGTTGTTTTTGCTTACTTTAAAACTTGTTGCCTTTTGGTTATTTTCTTTTTTCCAGTCACTTTATTTTGAGGAGAAATAATTTGAGTACCAGCTCTATTTGCCCATTTTATTTACTCTGTGTGTAGCTTCTTTGCCTTGTTCATATTTTTGCTGGAGGGGAATGTTGTCTTCCGACTGAATAGGAACCTAGGCTTTTCTAATACATCACTTTACAGGAGGGAAGCCTGGTTCTTGGCTCCTTTACACGGTGGGAAGTGCTGCATTTTAAAATGGTGGAACTGTTCTGTTGCAAAACTGCCTTATTTGCATTAGGATCAAAGTAGAAGAGTTTCTTCAGCTGCTTGGACCAAACTGGGTCAGTAGTTCTGGACCCATTTGCAGCCTCATCTTTTTGTATGATAATTCTACAGTCAGGCTTTGGTGCTGGAGAAATTTCCGGAGCCCTTGCAGATTTTGTTTCAAGGAACTCCTCTCCTGTCTGAGTAGGTATTTCTCACACGGTTGAAATTATATTCACAAATAACTTGCCTGTATGTGTATATACCTACTGGCTCTGTGCCTCAGCATGCACCATAGTCTTACAGATGAATTCATTAAAATGCCTAGGCATTCATGGCTGACATTTGTTCTGTTTAAATAATTTCATCACCTTCTAAACCTAGCTTTTATGGCACATCAAAACTTTGGAACATTCTCTTTTTTTATTATTTATAAGCCTTACAAGATATTCTTAATTTCTTGTTTAGTTGTGCAAATTATGTTTTTATGTGACTATGTATTCATGTAATTGCATGCCCTTCATCTTAGGAATGCTGCCTAACTTCTAGAAAATGCATCTCTTACAAGCTGTAGAATGGATGTACAACACAAACCGCTTTATTAAAATGCGTAGACCATAGCAGTATTAGGCTTTTGAAGCAGGAGTGCTCTCAATTAATATGAGTTTCTTTGTGCTATATATAACCTGTCCACTGATGCAAGTGACCTAATACCTGGAGCAGCCTCAATGAAGATTGCATTGTACACTACAATTACAGAAAATGCAGGACATGTTTTGTCTTCACTTACCTCTTTTCTAATTTAATGAAAATGTGGAGGTTTTTATGGCTGAGCCTGAGCCTGGTTACCTTAACTTGCTGATATATAAGCCCACTCTTCCATGATACATCCATTCTGAGAGTTTGTGATTGAACTCGAACAAAGGAGGAAAAGAGGGTAGGGGTTTATTGACAGAACGGTGGTTCCGTGTTTGCAGGTTTCACTGTTTTGTATTATCAGCTGGGATGTTGCTTCCCAGCATATAGCTGTTCTATGGCTGTTTCAATTGTTTTGCATTGTAACCTCAATAGTGCCTTCAACATGTTAGTAGCAGCAGGGTTGCTCTGTAAATGAATCTGAAGAAACATTTCTTTTTGTTGTTGTTTAAGGGGGTAGAAAAAAACCATTTCTGCAGTATAAAGAGCCTGTGTCTGAATGGAGCAAACCCCAAAGTGTGTTGAGTTTTTATAATATGGGAGTATCTTCCTAGATTCCTACACCTGTAGTCAAGACAGTGAGGAAGAAGTGCAGCTTGGGGAAGTTCCTCTGCCTACACAAGTCCCCTGTCCCTGGGAGCTGCAAGGGTTCATTTTTTTTTTTTTTCAGGTTGGGAGTCTTCCCCCCCAGCTTTTTAAATATAGTTCAACCAGCCACTTGAAACGTAGAGATAGCACTGAGGTGATCTGCAAGAGCAAGTCCTGAGGAATTGCAGACCTCTGTCTTTGCTCACGTTGAAAGTGTGCATCTCTCAGGACCTGTGGTTGAGGTTTGTGTTTGATTTTTAGTGTAGAAGTTCTCTTGGTTTCTGGGACTGTATTTTTTGCTAAGCAGGGAGATTTTTTTTGTGGTGTTATAATTAGTGATCAATATTGGAACTAATACCTTTGCTGTGGGCTGGGCAAGAGAGCTTCAGAAATTGGAAGTGGTTGTTGTTAAGTGCAGTGAAAAGCAGCAGTTCCTTTTAAAAAATAACTTTCAGGAGCTCTTGTGGAGTTGACTGTTTTGTTGATCTTCATGTAAGTGCTCAGTATTAGTGTTCATAAAAAGATCTTAGTGCTAATCCTCCTGTAGGTTCCTTAGAAATATAATATTAAACTTTTTTTTAACATAAAAGTGCCTCCTACACTTCTTTCACTGAACAAACAGTCTCTGATTTATTAATGCATAATGTGTCCCAGAAATCAGTTTAACTGATTCCCATCCATCATTCAGCATCACTTCTATTATATTGCAGAATGGATTTTCTGAAGACCCGTTTTGTATACTCTGGATGATAACTCTGTCTAACTTGCCTGAAAAAGGGTATAACTTACCAGTTTTATTATTTATGATTGAAGGGTGCATTAGTAACAACCAGAAACCTAATTTCCATAAGGATATTGAGTTCTGTTTTTCAGAATCTGCCTTTCATTTATACTTCTTCAGTCTTAGGAAAAAATGTAATGATCCTGAAAGAACCAGCAACACTAATTAAAACAATATTTAAGGCCAGGTCTGTGTAGAAATGCAAGGTATGTAACCGTTATGCTTTCCGAATCAATCTAAACTGGAAATGTTATGCCTTGGAGGCATAGAGTGCACAAGCCTGGTGCAAAGACCGGATTTCTCAGGCAAGTGTCTTCTATTGTGTCACCTCTGGCTGTCTCCTAACAGTATACATTGTTGCTTGTCCTGAAGCACTAATCTCTGCTGAATACAAGGTACGTTGATTTGCACTTCTGCTCTGTGACATTACTGAAACCTGCATAGAGGGATGTAAAGGTAGTATTTGTTATGCTACTTCAGTCATAAAATACTACCTGTACCAAGACAATCTAGTGGTCTCTGATGTTCAGAAAGCAGGCAACCACAGGGGCACAAAGACAAACCTATTACTTGAGGACTTGTTTTAGCTGGCACCTGGGAATGATTCAGAGCCTCCCCTAGCCAAATACATCTGCACCTACATCTGGAGCTGGAAGAGCTTGGCGGCAATTAGGAAAGACTTATGTTTGCTTTGTGGAGCAAACCAGAAGAGAAGCACTGAAAACAAGTCAGCGGTGGGTTATATCTAAAGTAGAAATACTTAAAGCAGGATCCTGCAATTCACATTGAAGCAAAGAAAGTGAGAGACATCAGAAATTTCTGGTGCTTAATCCTACACCCTGGACATGACAGTGACTAAAAATAGTTCCCTTAAGGTGACCCTGTTTGGGTTTGCTGATGGAAAAGCTGTGCTACCAGAATTCCATGTATAGTCAGCACCAGTATGCACTTGGACAATTGGGATTGTCCACGCTTGAGCCAAGCAGCTGCCTGCCATTTAACAGGCATTTGCAAAGCCTCAGATCAGGTACAGCCTGGCTGTGAATGAACTGTTTTTCATGGGGGTGAAATCTCAGCAAGAGTCCATGAGCAAGGCTCCCTTTCGCTGTCTCACATGGTGCCTACAGCTCTGTGTCTTTCCCCAGACCGTGTGGTGTAGTTGTGGAATTTACAACAAGCAGCAGCAGCACTTAAGTTAGCTAAGAGACAGGCAGTGTGGTGGCACCACAGAGAACTCAAGCAAGCAGTTCACAGCCACCCCACAGAACTGACGCATTGCTGTGTTAGAACAGTAACTCCCGCGCTCTGTACAAAATGTTAAACAGGTGACCTAGGATTGCCCAATTGACTACGCTTGTAGGCAGTACAAAAATATGTGCATCAGCATCTCTAAAATTGGAAAAAAAGTAGAATCCTGGAGTCTGGAAAAGTTTTACAGGTTGGCAGCACCCACTTTCTTTAATCAGGATTGTAGGAGAACAGCTGAGGGTGACCTGTAAAGGTAGAAAAAGAGGCCGGTGTGTGCATGTAAGAGCTGAATAGTAACTTAAAGACTTGAGAGAAGAGCTCACTATCAAGGCTTGCTCATGAGGAAGAGAAAGCTGCAGCTTTTGGATGAGTAGAGACCTCCTAACCATTCAACAGGAACCCATACTAATTGAATGCAGACTCCTTCTTCCTGCTAAGCAGAGGCTGTCAGAACATTATAATCAATTTCAGCCTCTTCCTGTCCTTTTTTTTTTTTTTTTATGGTCAACTGAAGGAATCAGGCCAGCCTTGCGACCGTTTCCAGAGGAAATGGTTCAGAATGTCTCCTTTTTCACAGGATACATTGCTCCTGTTCAAAGACCGATTCTGGCCTTTTTGAAGCCCCACAGGACATCTGTTGTGAACTCTGGTACAACAGCTGGATGGACAGTGGCTGAATTTAACTGATATTTAATGTGAGGAAGGAAGCATTAACTAATGAAACTTAAAATGGCACTAAAGAAGAATAGAAATGGAGATTTGAGTAGCCCGGGCTCTCATCTGAAAAGACATACCCCTTACATGGGAAGAAATTTCTGGACAATGTGCTGAACACGGATGTCAATACTTGATTTGTTTTCCAGGCTGCACCTACACTGAATAACTTCATTCTGACAGGCTCCTGGTAGTTGCTGGTGGTAGGATTGTTGGGTCATTTATGCCAGAGGGTGAGTTCCAATCTCAATGTCTGGGCTCTGTGCTCTATATGCAATGTAGTCGTCGTCATTTGGGCTTATGACTTTACTCTGACTAAATATCCTATCCCGTGCCCTTGAAAACCTCCACATGCACACCCACCGCTGCACATAGTTCACAGAGAGGACATACCAATCACATAAACTCTGTTTTGAAATCTTTGGTCTTTGCCCTTTGCTTTTTTGTTTGTAAATGTTTCTTGGCGAGACTCTGTTCTGTGCATGTTTGTGCCTACTTGGTAAGTGACAAAACCTGATCTCACTCTGTGCTCACACTTGTTTACTTCCTGATGATGGTGTGATACAGGTTCTAAGAGAGGTGAATCTATTGTAAAACAAATTGTAAAGACTCAGATTTTTACACTCAAAATTGAGCTCACCTACTTTCTTTTTGTGATTAAGGCTTTTCTACTGCATGATGTTCAAATCGTATTTGCAGTCCGGTAGTAGGGCAGTCAATGTCCTAACCAAAGCACAGGGACACTTATTAGGTACTTTCTTCACAATTTAGTCATGGCTTTGGATGGTACATAACATGACCCTAGTAGTAAGTGACCAGCTAGTAGAGAAAGCCAGTTGCTATAAATAAAAATAACTTAAAAAAACAAAAAACAAACAAACCCCAAACATTCTTTAAATCTCAAGTCATTAGAATGAGGAGTCCTATATACATAGTCCAGGATTAGCAGATTAGCACCAGGGTAAAGTAGATGCAGTACACTGTACCTGATTAACTCTGCAGCTAGTCAGCACCAAGTGTAAATGATGATGTAAGGGACAAGATAGGAGAATTGCATGCAGAGGTTTGATAAGTACTTTGGGTTGCTATGAAAACTTGAGTATAAGGGAGGCAGAGAGGAATTGGAATGGTTTTTACTTTTATCACAGAATCATAAGGGTTGGAAAAGACCTCCAAGATCATTTGGTCCCACCATCCCCCTATCACCAATGTCACCCACTAAACTGTGTCCCTAAGCACCACATCCAACCTTTTCTTCAACACCCCCGGGGATGGTAACTCCACCACCCCCTGGGCAACCTGTCCCAATGCCTGACTGCTCTTTCTGAGAAGAAATTTCTCCTAATTTCCAACCTGAACCTACCGTGGTGCAACTTGAGGCCATTGTCTCTAGTCCTAAATGACTGCAAGATAAATCATGCTTAAAAAAAATTCTTCACAGCACACCTTTGTTTTTCCTGGTAAACAGTTTCAAAGGCCAAATATGAAATTTATGTACGACCATTATTCATTTAAAAATAAAGATGTATTGTATCTAACTTCACTGCGTAACCAGACACAAATGTGAAGTTCTCTTTCTTTTTTTTTTTTTTCTGGTGTGTGTTTTTTTTTTTCTTTCTGTGTAGATGTGTTGCTCTTCTTTTGAAATACCATAAAAATGTATTTTCTCCTTTTTCAAAAGATGATCAAGAAGTATGTGGTGCACTGACATATTAACATTTACACAGGGCAATTTTCCTCGGATAGAATGCTAATTAAACTTGAATTAAAAGAAACTTGAACTAGAACTCACCTTCTGGTGAGTGAAGTGTGTAATATAATCAAACTAATAGCCTGTGAAAAATGGGACACATGTAAGAAGGCTAGTCTTTTGTGGTAGGAAACACTCTAAAATTGCCCCAAATTAATTTGAAGAGTATATTACAAAGTACAGTGGGTAATAAATTGGTCTCTATTTCACTCCCCATGAATAGAGTACCCTCAACTGTTCTCTTAGCCGTTGGTAGTTCTACAGGCTCCTTCCAGATCTACTTAAAAACAGTATGAAAACTGGGAGAAGTGGTTGTGAGCATCAGTAAGCTAAGGTCATTAAATCCAGATTTACTACTTCTTGGGGAGGTGTACAATACAAAGACATAAATTGTTTCATCCCCTGCATGGTCTCCACCATCTTCAGGAAGGAGTGGGTTTGTTGTCCATACACAAACAGATGACGGAAGAAATTTCAGGGGAGTTTTGGGGCTGTGGACTGTTTAGATGCTTATGACTTCAAGGAGGTAAGTAAACTTAAGAAATTTGAGATATGTCTATCTTCTAGGTGTTTGCTACTGACTGAAGTAGATATTCTTTCCCTTCCTGGAGGGCTAGCCCCAGGGAACCCCCTTGTGTAGCCCTGGCCATTGTGCTGCACCAGGAATTTCAGTGCTGAACACCGGCTGTGAGTTCCAAATTCAGTGCTCAAATTCCTGAAACTTTCTTCCTGGGTCAGGCCCATGTTTAGTCTGCGTGCATATGCCCACCTTCTTCAGCTGTGCTTCATTTCAATCTGATAATGACTGTTTATTTATGAAGCTCCATTGCATGGTAAAGGAAATCAAACACAGTAAAATTGTGTCAAAGCAGAAGAAAAGGTTTGTTGGACTCTACTGTGTCAAGAACAAGTGTTGCCTGCTTTGGAGTCATTGACAGGTGACAAAAGTTCAGGATTTCCAAGATCTTTGGGCTATTTGTTGTGAGGCTGTATTGCCGAAGGAGAGTGTTCCCCCCCCCCCCCCCCCCCCCCTTCTATTTCTTTTCTCCCTGTTCGTTGAATTTCTTCGTGTAGAGCACAGTGTATTACCACTCAGACGTATCCAAAGAGATGCAGCCTTTAGAGATAGAAAAAAAAGATTCTTCAAGTGCAGCTGCTGGGGAAGAATGCCATTTGTGCTTTACAACTTATTATAGTGTTGACCACAGAGCAGACTTTGATTTGTTTTACTGTAATGCAGACTAATTCTTCAGGTAAGAGGAGATTCATGTGCAATCAGGATAAATGTTCTTAATAGGCTCTTTCATTTGACCAAGCAGTAATAACAAACTCATAATTGTTGTGTGTGTATTTCAGACAAGTCAATAATTTGTTTCTAAAACTCCTCAGAATTTCATTTGACTACTCCTAATGAAAAGCTTTATTCTGGTTAATCATCAGCACATATCTTTTAATCTCTCATTGAAGATTGAACTATGATGCCTAACATGGTTCTTGAAAGTGACAAATTTGTTATGCTTTGGTAAAATAGCATTTGTGGTTTTGAAGTGGATTAAATTAAACTTGACAATGCTGCTGTGAAGAGGAAGTAGGGAGAGACCAGGATCTCTAAAATTGTCTTTGGAAAGCAGCATAGCTCTTCATCAACACCCTGGTAATCTCGCTATAATGAGGTATGGGCAGAATCTAAAGAAAATGACACAAAATCCCATTTAACCTCAGGCTTTTTAATTTCTCAAGTAAAAAGAGTTTTCCAATCTGCACAGATGCTATAGAACAAAATATGTCCTGCTAAGCCCTTTTTCATGGGTCTCATTTAACTAACTTCAGTCAAATGCCCAGTCTCCTGAGGGTGGTGCTCTGGGAACCACTAAAACCACAAGCTTCTTAACTCATTTTGTTAGTGCCAGTTTAAATTGTCCTAATAAATTTCCATTATAAGCAGGTCAGAGGGAAATGTGAAATACTGGTTCTTAATGCTCAAAATGTGTAGAACTATTCTGAGTTGTTGGGAAACAACTGACCTTCCAAACTTCCACACTTGTGAGAATCTTTTGAATGTTTTGGTCACTCGCTGCCTTTAATTAAGCCTGCAGAATTCGTGGCATCCTAATGACCACACAGAGCATCTGGCTGATGCCAGGACTTGGATCAACTGAATCGGTGTCTCTGGGCAATGGACAATCAAGGAGGAGTCTGCTTCATGTAGACGCTATGTCCTCAGATCATGTGTGTACAGACTTGCCAGTTCTTTGTTCCAGTCCTTTTGTGTCTGAATGTGCAGGAGTAAGATGCTCTTGAGTGGAGATGGGGAGCCACAGAAACTTGGAGCCATCGACATCTGATTGAGGGATTCATTTGGGAACGAAAGATTTGATAGGTTTGTAAGGATTCTTGTACTGTTCTAGTAAGGACACTGTGTTTGGGGCCTGCCCTAAACGTTAAAAGAAAAGTTTCTGGAAGTTAGTACAAAGCAGGCTTATATGTTTGGGGTTTGGACTGCATATATTAAGGTATGTATATGGTATCCAAATTCTCATTATGGAGATCTATGGTGACCTCATTTTAAATGACCTACAGTATCCTACCTGACCTCCAGCTGCTGCTCTGGGTCTGCTGTGTGACTGTTTCTGATACCGCAGAGAATCCCAAAGGCTGGTATGTGACCCATGCTCTGACATCATGTTCAGGAGACACCTACTGCTTGAAGAGTAAGGCTGTTCCTGCCCGGTGGAGGTTGAAAGATACTAGCTTGATTGCTCCTCCTTGGAAATGCCTCTCTGGAAGAACAGCTTTAATTAAAGGTTCAATTTGCTGAGGTTTGCACTTAATGAGGTTGCCTAGAAGATACCAGGTACCTGCAATATTTGCTCCCTAGCTAGACTGGGCACGCCTTGCTACTGAGCTAGGTAGTTCTGTGTCCTTCATTATTTTGACCATCTGCGCTCTCTAGACAGCGTTGTGATATTTTGGTGGATCCTAGGATGAAGATCACTGCAGTCCCTCCCCCTTCTGATCATTCTGGCCATCTTATTCTTATGAAACTGAAATTGCCTTTTTATGCTCACTTCTGAATGGAAAGCTTTTGCATGCCTCTCATGTTGCATGTCTCTCATGCCTCACCTGGGCTCTGAGTCAGATATTTTGCATGCTCAAGGTTTCCTTGGGGAGCAGTGGCAGAGTCCTTTGTGTTAGTTTTTCCTTCTTCTGGGATGCTGAAGTGTTTGGAACTGTAAGGGAGTGCTGTTGTCACCATACAGGTGAGAAACCCAAGTCTGTGGGTTCCTCAGCACATCAGCTGCAGAGTTGCACATGGTGATTAGCTGAAGTTAGAGATACAGATAAGCTGTTTTTTTTTTTTTCTATTTTTTTTTTAATTTAAAAGAAACAGTGTTGTTGCATGTGGTGCTAGGATAGAAGACTTGTACTCAGTATTATTGTTATATTAAAATTCTCCATAAGTGAATTGTAATAGCTCACTATAGACTTTGCCTTAATAAGAATAAGATGAACAACAGATATCAAAGATTGCTTTCTGAGAACAGTAATTTTTTTTAATGAGAACTTTGACTTTATTTCTTGACCATTTAAAACTGTACATCTTAAACTGTGTTTTACTCACTGTTAGTAACAGAAAAGCAGTGTGATGAAACATGAAGTTACCTTCAAACAAACAACTCCAAAACAAACAGAAACAACAACAAAAAGACAAAAAAGCAACACCACAAGCATTGTTGAAGTCTTATATGGGCTCTTGATGTTGAAACATCTTTTTACCAGTTTATAGACACTTAAAATGTTGTCCTATAAGGTCAATAGCTCCTGCTGCTTCACTAATGACAATTACATTGCCTGCCTTGTATTGAATTAAACCTTTATATACTTGTATCTGGAGTCACATGCTTTTTCCATTTTAAATACTCTTGTATATGTTATAGAAATTAAAACTCTTTAGACAGGCTTTTAAAAGGTTGATGTAACTTTTAAGTCATGTTTGGCTTCTCTTTGCTTACTTTCTGAGCCAATAAGCAGAGGTCTAAATGTAAGTGGTACTGTAATATAGCTGATGTCTGATTAAATACGGATTTTGGCATACTCAACTCTTACCCCTGTTCTCACCCTGAATCATTCTGCTCTTTTAGCAGAATTGAAGAGGATAGTTTCTACTCTTAATAGCTTGGGTGCAAAAAAGGACCTGTGGGGAGTCATAAACAGATTAATTTATTATCTACTTGAAAACAATAATGCCAGAACTGCTGTCCCTTCAGCATAGATTAATAGGTGAGGGAAAGACCTCAGAATGAAAAACCAAGATGATATATGCCATGATGACTCGTTACTTGCATATAAGCATCAATACTCTTTGTAGGAGCATTTACTTGCATGCTGTCCTCCACAAGTGAGTATGCAGGCACAGGGCAGCTCGGTATATGGCTGGCTACCTGTTATATATGCACAGCAGCTTAACAGAATGCACAAAATCTGATTTGTGGAAACATAAAAATATGTGCTGAGAATCTAATTCCTCTGGAGCAAGTGAACTGATTGGCTCAAGTTGTTTCTTAATTGAAGCACAAAACAGCTCCTCTTTAAACTTCAGACTACTTGAAATCATGTCTGTTAGGGAATATATGAACTGTATCTTTGAGGAGTGGTGTGTCTAATTTTTTTCCCCAGTAGCAGATGCCATTTGAATTAACAAATAAGGATTCTCCTCACAGCAGCATTATCTGATGAGGTTATCAAATTCACCTAAATTAAAGAGAACTTGACAATGACATCAATCAGATGTTATTGCTGCATATACAAATGTTCATTTGCTAGCCCAGGTAGTAGCTCATCTTTGCACATCTGAGGAATTCCTTTCTTTCAAGATTTGGCAATAGTTCGGTGTATTTGAGCAGGTTCCTGAATCGGTGCTGTGGACTATACAAAGCACCCAAGAACATTTGTTCCTCATTTGGGGTTCTCTGTCATCAGAACTTTGTCTTTTTTGGCCTGTGTTAGGCATGGGGCAGGGTAATTTCAAGCTCAAACTTCCTTTGGTAGGTTCATAGATGTATTTAGGAGGAAATTCTTCACTGTAGAAGGGTGGTGAGGCCCTGGAACAGGTTGCCCAGAGAAGCTGTAGATGCCCCATCCCTGGAGGTGTTCAAGGCCCGGCTGGATGGGGCTTTGGGCAACCTGGTCTGGTGGGAGGTGTCCCTGTTCATGGCAGGGAGTTGGAACTGGGTGATCTTAAATTCCCTTCGAACCTGAGCTGTTCTATGGTTCTATAATTTCACCTATAATTTTGTTAAATTAAACATAGGTCTGCGATGTTAAATTTCAATTTTGATTAAACCTATATCAGATCAGAGGGGACTGGACCTGGAGCTTTTCACTTTCATTTTATTAAAGAGTAGGGATCAGGCTTAAATACCCATTTACATGTCTAATATTTGGAGGGTGTTCATCACTAGACTTTTGTTGTAACCTTGCCTTGTGTTTTGCGATATAGTGTGGCTATTTTATACGGTTAAGTATGAGTACTCTGTATGTGGATAATACCTGGGCTTAACAGTTTTCTCTGTCCATAGCCTTATCAGCAATAACAACAGTTTCTGTGTAGCAAAAACCTAGGAAACACCCTCCACACTTCTCTTAGTTGACCTCCTCTTAGCACTGAAGATCCCAACAGGACAGAAATATCCTATGTGTATTTCTGATTTCATAGTGGAGCAGTTCGTCACTGCAGCACCTTTTCATGCCTTGAACTTTGAAGAGCTCCATTTCCTTATGGCTGCTTCTACGGGAACAAATAAAAAGATGATCAGAAAACAACCACCATCAGCCCACAGCAGCAGTGCATTAGCATTCAATGCATTGTATTAATTTGCTGGGCTGTTGTGCTAATTTGGCAGTGTTATCCAATATTTAGTAGGTGGGAGTCGGAAGAATCTTGGTCCTTTTTGGTTTTAGCAGTTCTGGATTTAGAACAGTCTAGAATTTAAGTCATGTCCCGATCTCTCCATAGGTGGAAATGAAGAGAAAGGCTATGCATCTGTGTGAGCATAACCATGTTGTGGCACTGGGGTTTAGAGCCCTGGGGGTGCTACTACATGGAGGGAGAGTCCTCCCATCCATAATATTCCTGGCCCATGGGAATCAATTTATTTTTAACAGATTTTAGAAGAAGAATTAAGGAAAACTCATGACCATTTCCATACTTGGTGGTGGTGGGGAGGGGGCAAGATTCTTGGAGATGCAGAAATTGTAGTTTGAAGAAGCTCTGAGAAACATTTGCTTTTTTAGATAGTCTTTTATAAAGGTCTGTATATATTATCTGTAAAAAAAACAACACTATAGCTGCCCAAATCCCTTTACAACCTCCCTGCAGTGGTACTGGCTTTGAAAGGTACAACCTGACCCAGCTTTGCTCACATTATTTCTAGTTTAAAGTGTGCTATGAGTAAAAGCAGTCACAGGGTACGGTTCATCTACTTACAACTGAGTTTCCTTTACAGGCAATGGAGATCAAATCAGGACAGTCAATAGATTCTGCAGTGAAATTCCTGCTATCCCAAAGCAGCATTTAAATAGGTCAGATTAATCATGCCAGAGAGGTTTATTTCTTCCCACTTATTATAGAGGGAGAGTATGTGGCTGTGTTACCATGATCAGCCCTGTAGACACTGAAGTTCTGTGATGTGTGTCCCACCTGTTGTGTCAGTGCACAGTTGTTCCTCCAGTGGGGGTCCCTCCCGCCTACTGGGTTTCTAAGGGTTGGGCTTGTCTGCAAGCCCATGAATTTTTGCCTTGACATTAGAGTTCACAGGCATGAAAATGTAGGGTTTGTTTGTTTATTTTGTCAAATGGGCCTTTTTCTGTTACACCTAGAGCAAGTCAGCCCTTTTTTGAGAAGGGTTGGATTATGTGACCTCCAAAGGCCTCTTCCAGTCTGGTTGATTCTATGACTCTTCAGCCAAAATGTCTTCTTAATTTGTTATTATTTAGTGGCAGATTTGGAGTCAGGCAGTCTGTGTTTGAACAGCTATCCAGACCACAACTGTCAGTCTCAGGTGGGGACCATATCATGCTTTCTGACCTACTGGTCTTTTAGCTTTTCTTTAAAAAATTATTTTTTCTCCATGATATGAGTCAGGATATTGTGTAGATACCCAGCAAAGTATTGTTTTGCAGCACCAGGCTCTCCCATCCCCCCTGTTCCTCTGTAAAGAACAAATATATGAATTAGAGTGAAAGAAGATGTTTTTCTGTTCTGCTAAGAACGTTTTATAAGACTTGGCATGAGTATCCTGGGAGTCTAAGCTAAAGATGGTGAACATATGGGAAAGCCCAGGAGGAAGCACATAGTTTTAGTTCTCAAACATTGCTCTTGGATTGTTACGCTAATGTAATGAAAGGATATTAAATGAGCTGAGGTTATTAAACCCTAAAAGTTAGCAAGTCCTATTGGGGATCACATTCAAAATGTAATTAAACCAAGTCCAGATATTTTAAGATCTAGCTGGAGATTTACGCAACATGAGTTGATTCTTTTTCCAGTTCTGAACTTTATTGAAAATAGGCTTGTTAATTTGCTTATTTCTTTTTAGTAGTAACCAAATAGACATTGTTTAGGCCCACTTGGCTCTAGTAAAACAGTAAGTACCAATATCATAAAGTCATGGTTCAACTCACATTAAGTGTCTGGGAAGACAGACGCTGTTATTAAAATCTCACTCTCCCCAAAGCATGTAGAGTCTGCAAACTGCTATCCATTCTGATGCTCCAAAGCCCTGGCTGCCTGTTGTTGCAGATGGTCCATTGCTAATATAATGCTCTCCATTGCGGTTTGAGAGAGAACAACAGTCTAAACTGTTAATTCTGCTTATTAGGAATATGGGGTTACATTGATTAATATGGGGCTGTTTCCTTGTAAAATGTTACAATTTCCATTGTAACATGAGCTAAATGATTTTAATTAAGAATGCTAAATATCTTTTTAAAAAAGTAAAAACCCAACCCTGCCCCCACCCCCCCAAAAAAAAAGAAAACACCAGAGAAAACAAACTAAAAACCAACCAACCAAACAAACAAGCCAGAAAACCCAAAACAGAGGACATTTTTTTTTGTGGATTTGACTTCACTTCTAGGGTTGGGTTGGCTTACTTGTTGGGCTTGTCTTTTCTCTACTTCCATTGGACTAGCTTGGCTGCTCTTCCACGAGCAAGGTGGTTTAGCTCTGCAATTCATTTTCCTCATGGGTGAAGCTGGCCTAAGGGGTTCAAGTCCTAGATGCTGTACTTTGCAAGTCTGGGCTGGAAAACTGACTCTTGAGATGACCTGGCTGAGAAAGATGAAATCTCTCCCCTTACCCCAAACTAATTTCTTTCTTTGACTGTTTCAGTGACCTTTTTCGACATTGTGATGTCACGCAAAGCACAAAGTTTCTGCACAAAACATGACTTGAGTGAGTCCTGTGGCTGTGCCAGAGTGGGGGATTCTTCCTCCTGGTGGTGTGATCCCCATTTTTACTGAGTATGAGATTTTTTATTTTTTTCTTCATTTTTTGGATGATTTGGATGAATTGGAGAAAATAGACTGGTACCCCAAAAACATTTAGGTTTTTGAATTTAGAAAAAAAATTTGGGATAAGGCAAGCCACCTTTTTAGGAAAACTTACTACTTTTGCTACTCTTACAGGGGTGCATCTATTTGGGCTGTGTACGGGTGAACTACTTAGGTGAGTAACTGTATCAAATACAGTAATTAGGGAAAGGGTCAATTTAGGATACCTTCCCCTCAGTCAGCGAACAGAGAAAAAGAGAGGTGTGAATTTTGCACTTGAATCTAGACAAGCAGGAAGCATATGGTAATGTGTGAGAATAGCCTCAATGTGCAGAATGGCTTGGAGAAACCATCTCAGCAGCAGATCTGGATGTGGGAGTCAGCCAATGCTCCCATATTAATTAATGAGGTGAGGAAAGAAATGGAAATATATGTTCTCCAAGTTCATTCTCTACAGGAGATTTATCTGGAAAAGCTTCTATGTAGATTTAATGGAGATCTACACACTCCTTAAGGAGATTGTACAGATGATTCTGGGCTATTTGAATGGAGGTCCCAAAAATAGAGTGGGGTGAGTGATGATAGATTTACCCCACTGATGGTTTCCTTACTTATTTTATTATTTCTTAGTGAGTGAAAGTGCCACGGATCTGAGGGCAATATGTGAAGCAGTTATTCTCCTGTCCCCACTGGGGGCACAGTGCCCAGCCCTGGCTGCTCCCCGCAGGAGTGTTTCCTGAGGAGGAACTGGCTGATGAGTGGGGAGTAAGGAATCTGATTTCCCCCAGGGGAGCAGTTCTGGTAGTTTTGTCTTGAAACAGGCCAGTGTATGAATCTATTCCATATCCAAAATACTTCATGAATGCTGGCAACTTGCCCGTGCATTATAAAAGACAGAACAAAAAGGGAGGGGGGTGAGGGCAGGGTTGTGGCTGGAAGAGGAGACTGTGCAGCAGCCTGTAAAATATATCCAGGCAAAAGGGATAAAGTGAATGTGCTGCAGGCAAGGCAAGCTATTTTGGGTGAGGTCAGAACCAAGGGGGGAGCAGGTCATGAACACCAGCTTGAGGTCAGCTTTGAAAGGCATTCAGATGGATTTTCTCTGCACTGAGGAGAGGCAGCAGCCAGTCGTGACTCTGCTGAGGCTGGATTTTGAACTGCTCTGTGTTGCGACCAGAAAGCTGCAAAAGATCTTCCCCAGAATGTCATCTGAGTGCTGCAGAATTGGGTTTTCAGGGAGTGCAGGAGTCAATCAATCAATTGGCTCATGAGCTAACACGAGCAGAAAGTGGGTCGCTGCAGACAGTCAGTTCCCCGTGGCAGCTGATGGCTCTGCTCCACATGCTCACAGCAGTTCTGCACTCCACTGCGTGGTGGGTGGCGCTGGCAACAGAGGTGTAAGGCAGGCAAGGTGTAAGTCATCGGTTTCTTTATTAGCGCGTGCTTGATATTGTACTATGCACCTCTTTATGTCCTCACTCACATATATGCACTTTGTGAGTCCCTGTTATGGCGGGGGGATAAGAGGTCTCCTAACACAGTCTGCCAGGCTTGGCTGGGTTGGTTTGAGCACCATGTTGTATTTACTGCCCGATGCTTATTGTTTTCTTTAGCTGTCCAGTTTGCAGTCTCTTGGTGGATCTTTGGGATTTACTTTATCCAGGCTCCTGGTGCCATAGTGTCTGGTGTCTGCCCCCTTCCTTCTGTGCTCAGGCATCGTAGGGTACTTCTAGGACCGTTGCTCTCTGTCCCCCTGAGGTTGTTGCTGGAGTCCAGCTAATGATATCTTGCTGCTCCAGGCTGTGGGAAGAGTGGCTTTTGCACAGAAAGATGTCCTCTCATGCTCTTCTGAAAGGGGAGGGAAAGCACAGGCTGCTCTTGTTTTGAGGCAGGGAAGGGAAATTGTACAATAAAGCCTTATTTTGTAAACGTAGTTAATCAGCTGCTGGTTTTGGGGGTTGCATGCCAACAAGAGAGTTTAGGATACTGTAATATCCAGAATTGAGCGTGTAAATGCAGAAAGTCCAGAAGCAGGCAAGTGAAGAACAGGCTCAAATAGTCAAAAGCCTGGAAATACACTGCTAAGAAATTCTGAAGCTTTAGCTTCAAGCAGTAGTGTAAGCAATAAAAAAAGAAAACCCAAACGTCCCTTGTTTCACTTAAAATCCTCCAAAACAAACAGCACCTTCAGGTCTCAGTTGTTTTGGAAAATTAGCAGGGCCACAAATATTCTTATACAGCACTCTGAATGGTATCATTATTACACCTTTCAAAGAGAAAAAAATATATTTTGTGACTTAATGCATTTCCATGCATCACATTTCACTTGGCTTTTTTTTTTTTTTTCAGTTTAAACTTAAATTGGAATTTCTTTAGTTTTGATTCTTGTTTGAGGGATTATTACAATATTCCTAAAATGTTTTTGCCTTCACTATACAGCAGTGATGCCAGATTAATGTGGGTTTGATCTAAAATATAGAATGGAAGAGAGCTGATGCTGGAGTTTGAATGCATTCAAAACTCTGCCTATTTAAAAAAGCCTTCTGTTAGGTAAAATTGTTTGAATAATGGAGAAAAGGTACCACTATGTTTTCTGACAATTGATAGGGAAAGTGTTGGTTAAACTGGAAATGTTGTTCAATCAGTCCTATTGCCTCCCACTCTTGCATACATTGCTGAGTTCAAGCGAGAACTCCAGGGACTGAAACTGATTTTATAGATTAAACAGGTTCTCTTTTATTAGAATTTACTTCCTCAGTTTTGCAGAACTAAACTTAGTGCCCTACTGTTGATGTCATTTTAAAGCCTATCACTTAGGAATTTTAAAATCTTTGACAGACCAATTAATGTGATGGGTCTACATCATACAAGAATTCTCATCTTTTCTCTTTGAGTACTTGGTATGTCAACATTTTTAAAAGTTTCTCACTTCATAAATTTTTAGGGTGCTTTACTCTTCCGCCTTGTAATAATTGTATCTCCTGAGATACTTGTGCCCTTTGTTTTGCTGCTGGTTGTTTCTTTTAGGCTTGGTATCTGTGGGACCAGCAGTCCTTAGTGACCTCAAATATTCTGTTGAAATTTGAATTGATCTTTTCTTTACTTTTTCTTTGTCTAAACCAGCATGGTCTAAACTAGTTGGTTCAGGAGGAATGTATGAGGAATGTCCCTTCTTTTCAGTAAGAGCTGCCTTCAGACCTCAGGAGCCCTGGAACAACTGCAGCTGTGCCTTGCAGTAATTTGGAAAGCAGGAGAAAGGTGAAGTTGATCAGGAGATAAACCTAACCTACAAAATATTTGAAATGGGCATCTTTTCTCTTGTTTCTGCATATATTTCAAGTTATTCTGTGATGCCTCTTCTTTCCCCACCAAATGTTTTGTTGTGTTGCTCCTTGCTTTGAAGCTCTAGCAGAGTCCTGCTACGGTACCAGACTTTGAATCTTGAAGGTCAACAGGCTGGTTTCATTCAACAGCAAACTCCATGGTCACCAAAGTGTCACTGATGCCATGCCCCAGATATGCCCTGGTAAGGTTTTCCAGAAATGAAAAGATGACAGTTTTGACAAAGGCCATCAAGTGGGAATTATCAAAGCAACATGAAAGAGGAGTGTGTTCACTGAAGAAAGGAGAAGTTTCCTTCTGGGACTTGGGGGAGGGCCAGAAAGGGAATGAATCTTTCTTGTAAATGTTATACACTGGGGAGAGGTGGAGAGAAACTCTTCGCAGGCTGGGTTGAATGACAAAGCAGGCATGAAGTGAGCTAGACAATGAATTGTGTAGATAGATGTATAGATGGACTGTGAATTTCTTCATAAAGACCATTTCCTGTGTGATGTTAATGCTGTTGACAAAAGAAGGACTCCCTGTGTTTCCTTACCTCTCCAGAGGTTTGCTGGACCCAATCCCTGATGATTATTATAAACTTTTTACAGATTGTGTAGAGCTAAGAGTTTTGTTGAATGTCATTTGAGCTGAATTTTTACAGCCGTGCACTAGCATCTAGAAGGTGGGTTATTACGGTGGGTCCCTTTTTTTCTTTACTAACAGTTTTCCTATCAGTACATCACACAGTCTGTGATAATTTTTGATTCAGCATTACTTTTAAGAGAGATCGTTTCTGTAAGCAGTCAGAACCGGCATACGTGGAAAAGAGAAAGTTTTCCTGTTGCCCTCTGATTGCAGAAACATGATGGCACTAGAAAGAGCATCATAGAAATCATGAGCAGGATGTGAATTTGCTGAATGGGGTTGTTACACACTCCTTAGTATAGAATGATGAATGACTTAGAGTGGAGACCCTGAAGAGACATTCAAAATGCAGAACTTGATATGCTTCATGTAGAAAAGGATGACTTAGTGGAAGCCATGCATGGCATTTTAATATTTACAGCTTTGCTAGGGTAGAGGAAAAAAAATCCAAGTGGCTACTTCTAAATGAGTTCTAGTAGTGACCCATGCAGTCTACCTTCTTTTATGTGCACAAAGGATCTCTCACTGTAAAGAGTGCTAAGTTGGCATTTAAAATTCTGATTAAACAGAGTTTAAATGAGAAATTAACTCTCTTGACCTAGTAATTATTAGGCATAGCAAGTACTGTCTTTTATTAAACTAACTGGTAAAGCTGGAAAAAGTAGATGAGCTCTTGGGCATACAAACATGTCTGCTTTTTCCACCTCTCTCAGTCAGTCTGGGATGGGGAAGGTTGTGTGTGTGTTGGGGGGAAGACTTTCTCTATTGCTTCAAACCTTGCCTTGCCTGTGTCCTTGGATCACCACAACTCCATTATGTCCTTTATTATTAACTGTTACTTGTACTGTAGTTGTGCAATATAAAGATAAGGTGAAGGTCCTGTTGCGGGAGGCTGCAGTCTGATTGAGAACCAGACTCCATGGCAAAATGTAACAAGCAAAGTGGAAGGAGCACCAGGGAGAGATTATAGAAAAAGTAGGTTTACATAGGTCATCTCTCCATGTAGTTGGTTTTAAACATCAGGTATGCACTGGAGTAAACTTCAGAAGCTGCCCATAGCCCCTCCTCCTTGCTGGCAGTTATTTAAGGAATTGATGGTAGAAGTTTTGAGGTGATTTTGAAGGAACTGATGTAGCTTGTGAGGTTACATGTCAATATCCAGTAGATAGGGGCTCACAGTGCCAAGGTGGCCTCTATGTCCTGCCACAAACCTCTGAAAAATGAAAGATCTGGGAAAATAATGGCAGTTCAGACCTGGGACCTAGGTTAGGCTCTTTAAGGAGGCAGAGAACACTTAGAAAAATCAGTCAGAACTGGGGTTTTGAGCAATGAGAAGATCTGAGAGGTTCAGGTTTGATGTTAGTGCAAACCTTTAGCTGGCAAGACACTTGAGCCTCTCTCTCCTGCTCAGATGCTAAAGAAGGACTGAAATCTGCTTGGATTTGTCCAGCTGGATTTGTCCAGTTTAAAAGAATTTTAACTAGCACAAAGCACATACAAATTGTATCTGTGCCATGCTCTGTATCCCTGACTCATCTTGGATGCAAACAGCAGCTACGCTTAACGGTATGCTGTTCTCCAGCTACCTCTGGTCTTGCAAGGCAGTTTTTGCTACGAGCAGTCCTAAGGCTGAGTGGCACAGGTCTCCCTGTCCAGTTGGAAAGCCCTAACGTGCAGACCTTGCTGTGGAAACAAACTGTTCTGCAAGAACAGTTGATTCACCTGCATTGTTCTGAGGCATCATCTTCCAGAATAAAATGGAAGCACTGCTAACGAATTTCATTGAACATACACCAGATCTGCCAGAATGAGGTCAAATACAGGTGGATCTAGTATGAGACTCAGTAAAAGGGGATCAAGTCTCTCAAATGCAGAGGTTATATTCTCTCTACTGCTCAATACTAGCCAGCATCCTAACTAAGCTTGGTAGGGCCTCCTGTAAGCAGTGCTTAGCATGAAAACTAGGTCTGGGTCTGAGTAGGCAGTGATTTATATCAGGGTTCAAACCGTGTGTAACCCATTTCTATGAAATATTTATATTCTCAAGAAGGATTTTATCATGGGAGGATTTCCCAGCAGGGTCGGTGCATACCTGTGCAGCCGTCATTTTTCATGCTCTGACTTAACTGGGTCTATTCAGGAAATGAGTAATTGCTACACCATTGTGATTTTTGCTTTCTCGTAAAATTGCTAGTTTAGCTATTGCCTACGAAGTTCTAATCAGAACCTGGTAAAACAAGAACAAGGTGCTGCCTTGGACTGGCACTGAATCTTGACTTGGATCCCTTTGCATGATTTCTGCAGTAATCTGCAATGTTTCCAACACACAGCTGCTTACCTTCAAGAGAGAGCAGCTGCTGACTCCTTCCAAGTTGACAAAAGGTCCTCCAAAGTCTGGCAAAGTCAAGCCCCACAGCTCAAGTAAAACTACACTGTTCTGGCACGCCGTCCTTGAGGATGAAGTGGCCCTGGCAAGTCCCCTGCAAGGGACTTTCAGCCACAGCCCTGTGCTACTGCCTTTCTGCAGCACTTCTTTACGAGGGGAACACTCTTGAGGCTCCAACACTTTCAAGCCGTTGTAGTCCCAAAGTTTTCACTTAAGGTTGGAGGGCTGAGAAAAGCAGTTTCAGTGCCTTACACTATTAATTGTTGTCATCTGGTAACCCTGTTTATCTGATGGTTTCAGGAGGCCCTGAGACTGAGAGCGGCGTGGCTGTGCTGCCTGTGCATGATCTGGACCACATCTGCTGGTTATTTAAATTTTTCCAGTTGTATGTCCTGCCCGCCCCCCCCCCCCCCCCCCCAACACAGCAGCAGAAAAATATGTAATTTTTGCAGTAATTGTGATTGTAATTGTGATTGTAACAATTGCTTGTAAAGATATTCCCAGTGCATCTATAGCAGCAACTGGGGATCTTCTCTTTACCTTCTCAACCTTCTGCTCCAAATTGAACACTTTCATCTGAGATATGTATTGAATTTTTTAGAAAGCTGTTTTGATCTTGTAATCATTTTCTATCATCTCTATTTTTTTGGTGGGCTTTTACTGCCAACCATGATCATTCACATAGTCATTTAAAAAAAAATAAAAGAAAATGAAAACTGAGACATAGCCAAGACCCAAGAACTCCATCTGGTACTAGTATTGCATCACAATATGAATCATGATTTTCACCAGCCACAAAAAATGTTGTAATTTAGTTTTGGCTTATCTATAACACAAGGCTGAGCTAGGCAGAGAGCAGTCTGGATGAATCTACTACGTGCAGTTGTTTAAAATACAATGCCTATCTCCCTTTGCATCATTATAAGTAATTTTCCATCTTCAGAGTACTTTCAGACCATTTGCATTTAGTCCTAACACCTTGGAGAAAGTGGCGTTATGGAAATTCTCTGAGACGGAGAGGTTCAGGGACTTGCTTTGAGCCATGGAAGGAGTCGGTATCAGGGCTAAAATCTGTTTTCTGTCATTCCTGTCATGTTTTGAAGACCCATGGTGTACATTTGATTCCCAGTCCAGAGTTAAGGCCCCCCAAGAAAAGCCACCTAAAACTTACATCTACTTTTTAATTTTTAAAATTTTACAGTGCAGTGGCTATATTTTGTTGTTCCACCTCTAGTGCAGCACCACTAACACAAGTTTCAGCATGGCAGCAGCGGGAATAAGAGGTATTTGTTACAGATGACAGCTTAGTGTTTCTCATAATGACATCTCTGTGCAAATGATAATTCAACAATTCAGTGTTAGAGTTGTCTGATGGCAACAAAATTTTCAGAATCAAAGGTATGGGGATAATTAGGGCTATTGCTAATGATTCTGTGCATTTTAATTTTTTCCTTCTCAATGAAATGAGATTCACACGGATTAATTACTACCTGCTAAAAATAAACATTGAGAATGGCAATCTGCATCGCAGAGGCAGAGGGTAGCTGTCATTTAATATATCACAGCTTTCCACGCACCTGTTCGCCCAATGCTGTTGCCATGGGAACCACACTTTATAAAGGAAGCTCTGCATAATTAGCATGGATCAAGGTCTATATCAATCAGAATAATTTGGAAGAGTACAGAGAGCCCAAAGGAGAAGGCAAAGCTGCTTGTCTCAGTAGGGAAGTTATCAGACCTCTGCTGTGTGGTAAATAGTGAGGCAGTTCCTGGAAGAATTCAGGAGAATTAGCAAATATAAGGGAATCAAATTATACAAAAGAAAACTTTGTCCCTTTGGTTTTCATTATGAAACAGTGTTAGAATGGGCTTTGAAAAGTGAACAAAGACAAAAAAAAGTGTAATCAACTTGGAGGCTTTGTCACAAACTGGGAAATTTCATAGGTTGCACAAATGTCATCAGGCTGGGAGTCAGGCAGCGATGCCAGCAGTGCTGGTTGGTACTGCACAGCTATACCTGTTTGGCCTTTGTGCCTAGAGGTCCTTGCTTTTTGTCTAAACCTGCAAGGCACATGGCAAACCTACAGAAGCAGGTATGTGACCAACGCATCACCACAGTCACAATGCAGCAGATTAAGGGTAGACCAACAGCTTTAACTTCAGTTTCATTGTGTTCTTGTGTCAGAAATATCACTGTAAGAAAGAGTGCTCAGTGGTTTTATAAAAATACCTGTAAAAAGAATTGAAATTTGTTTTTAGGAAGTCTGGAAACATTCTGTGTCTGCGTGCATGTGTGTCCATATACAAGTGAATGATTGCAAGCGAGTCTTCTGCTGATATTGTCTTGGCTGTGAGGCTCAGCTGGAAGCAATACAACTTTAGTGAAGTGACTGCAGGAGAAGAGCTGTGTCAGTCTCTGTAGCTGTGTGTGAAGTGGTAACTTTGAATTCTCTAGGGGTCAAATTTGAATGCAAGTGACAATGGTGTAGCATCATATTTGTGTTAATAATAAACCTTAATAATATGAGCTATCAAAGCAGTTCAAAAGGAAAAAGTGATGGGAACTCAAAAATTTGTGCTATTCAGCATCAGTAATGCTAGAAAATAATTTCAAATACAGTGAGTGGTAGAGGTCATCCAACAGAAGGACTTCTGGTAAAACAGTAATGTGGTGGTGTGTAGTATGTGTATTGTCTGGGATTTTGAAGATGCAGTTACTGAAACCAGTCTAGGTTTGAGGAATTTGTAGACCTTGTACGTTAGACCTTATATGGCAAGTTATAGTTCTCATGTGACACTGGAATGGCCTATGCTAATTCATTAAACTTATTTTAGAAGATCATGGTAATTTGCTGTATTGGCCAGATCGTGAGGAAAACATTGAATTAAAATTACAAATCGCTTTGGTTCATTTGCATACTATTTTAGTCCATGTTCCTAAAATCCTCACCGCTAGGATTTTATTCATATGGAAGCTTGTTGCATCACTTAGTGCTGCACTAGATTGCAGACTCAAGAAAACTCCTTTGCTACACACGAACAACAAGTCTAGAAGAGAAGGTGAGGCGGTTCTTTACCTTTGCTGATCCTTGGCACAAGATGGAAAGGTTTCCACCCATGCTATATCTGCTTTTGTCCTACTGGGGCTAAAAGAGAGAGGGTGCTTGACAGACACAGGTGCAGCTTTGGATGCCACTGTCACAGAATACAGAAAAAACACCCCTCTTTGCTGTTGTGCAGGACAGGGCAGGTACATGAGCCCTGGATGTGTTGCCCAGAGGAGTGTCCTCACCGCTGGGTTTCAGAGCTGTGCTCTGCCTCTCTTCTTCCTCCCCATTGAACTCCCTCTTGCATAGTGTCACAGCTTCAACAGGCAGGGCAGTGAGTGCCCTCTCCTGAAGCAGGTGGTTAGAGCACTCATTTGGGAAAACCAGTTTTGAATCCTCCTCCCTAAAGTAGGGCACTGGAAAGGAGAGCCAGGGATGCAGCCTTTCTTTCTTAGCAGTGCTCCCTCCAGCCTGGCTTTGCATTGGGCCAAGCTGAGTGCTGCTGTGGCCATCCTGGGCAGACTCGGAAGAACTTCAGGCATGTGACAATTGCCAGTTAAAAAAAAAGTGCGTAAGGAGTTCAAGTTCTTCCAAGGAAAGATTGCAATTGAGCCAAGTCTTTTGGATTGTAACTTTGCAGATTCCACAGAAAATCCTGCTTTTAGGAGCAAATTTAGCTTCAAGTCACTATTCCAAGTTAAGCATTATAGCTATGAGAGTAATGATGCAATCTAAGTACTTTCATAAATTCAATTAATTAAAATAATATTTCCTCTGGCCTCAAAAGTGCCAGATCTCATAAACTATCCATTTGAAATTGTTAGATACTTTTTTTGTATTTTTTTCAATAGAAAAATGTTGGCTCAAGACTAGGAACATTTGGTACAATTTAGTTGATTTTAGAGATGTGTTCTCATTGGAATTATTTCTCATTTTACTTTTGTATAATGGAGAGAAGAAATAGGTCCATAGCTCCAGTGCTGCAAATCTGATTATACCTGTACTGTAATCATTTTGAAAGAAAGGGAAAAACTTAGTCAGAAAAGCTTAAGTGGTGTGGAGACATAAGTTTTGGAAGGTAATCTTTGTGCTGCATTAAGATTGAAGGATGGCATAGACAAGCAGTTAGAAGAATTTCCTAACCTATGTCTAATTATTCTGTGATTTAGTAAAACAGCAGGCTGGATTTTTCTCAGTGTGTCAGGTTCTATTTTTCTTCCAAAGTTTTTTTTTTTTGATTTAAAAACGCTATCTATTTTGTTCCATCTATTAAAAAACAAGTGAAAAATGAACATAAATTTTCCTTAAATATATGACCATCTAGCTATGCATCACATACATACCTGAGGGAAGAGGATGAGTAAAAAGTCTCCTGGTATGAAGCCTTGAACAACTGGATGGAAACAAAGATTACTTTTAAGCAGACATTTCTAGTGTTTATGAAAGGGGCTGGATTGTGACGACAGAAAAAAGAAATCCTGTAGGAATTTATTAACAAGGCAAAAGTCCACAGCCTGGGCAACTTCCTTGGCTGCACAATTAGAGGTACTTCAATGGTAATTGTGAGGGGATCATCCCTCACGGAGATTAAATAAGAGATTGCCCCCCCCCAATTTGGAAAGAACCGCCGTTATCCAAAAACTCGAGTGAAATCACTGAATCATTTCATGTGTGCCTTCAAAACTCTCTTTCATCATGACAGACTCTAATCACTACTGATCACTATCTGTACAAGAAATTGAGGTGAAATGAAAGCCTGGTGTCTGCATTATCAATTCCCAAAGCCAGCCAACGAACTTAACATAAAAATGTGATCATATTCTAGGCTTAATTGCAATGCATCTGAAAATGGAGACTACAGAAATCATTCTAGCTTTGGACTTACTGTTGATTTATGGAAAATGATGAATTCATCCCTTTCCCAGGTAGGAAAATGGCATCAGAGATGTCCTGATGCCTCTCTTAGTCTGTGGTACAAGCAGCAACTGAGTTGGTGCTTCTTGTAAACTCAAAAAACATCGCTAAATTCAGAAAATTTCATCCTCACACCAAATAGGTTGTTCAGTGAATAGTGTTTAATAAACACCAAGTGATGACACAGGCACAGTTGTGGGAAAGATCTTTAAAGGTCTGAGGATTAGCATAATGCATTCGGAGTTTGATTTTTGCTCGGAAATTGCTTGGTCCAGTTTGTCCCTCATGGACCCAGCATAATTATTTTTTTTCTGGAAGCATGACTCTGTTTTGTTTTGCTTTAGCTTCCACACTTGAGACCTGCTTAAGTGTGTGGTAAGTGTGTGTGCCACACTGGAGAACAGCTGTTGTCAGTTTGCCTTTACCTCCTGCCCTTTCCCCTCCTTTTTTTTTTTTTTTTTCCTCTCCAGTCTGTTTTCTCTTGTGGTTTTCATTTACTCCTCATTCAGGGCTAGACACCTGGAGTGGGAAAAGCAGTGAGCCAGAACCGGTTCTGTAAGCTTGCCTCTCTGGCAAGGCACATGGCACTAGCTCTAGCTCCCCATTGCCGTCGTTCTGGTATTATGCTGGGCTACCACACTGACTTTTCAGTGTAAAACTGGCACAATGGGCTTTTTGAAAGTGGTGTGTAATTCAGATATATCTTCTGTAGCCATGCAAGTCATATTCTGGGGTTGCGCATTGTGGAGGAAAAAGGGAGTAGGAAGAGAGGCAGATCTCTATAGCCCCCAAGTACTGTTACCTCAAGCAGTGGGTCCATTTGTTTCTGCTAACATATGGAGGTGCTTTGGAGAGCAAAGGAATCCAGAATTTTCCCATTTGGGTGGAACTGGGCATGAAATGTCACATATCCTCATTGGGTTCTGTTAACCCATTTTGAGCTGCCTATGTTGGGCATGGATGCAAACACAGATCTTGACAACAAACAATGAGAAGTAAAAGTGCTACTTAATGATGGTGCAAGAAAAATGCAGCATCCTAAACCTTCCCTTTGAAACTCAGGGAGTCTTTGGAGATCTGTAGATGGCAAGTGCTGTTTGTGTTGCTTAACAGTGTCTTCTGCCACTGGAACAGCAGCACTTTGCTTTTATAGTTAATGTGGCAGATCCAGTCCCTTTCGGATGCTGATGGAAGTTACTTACAACCTCAGCAGAAAGATCAAACAACACTGTGATAACTGGCCCCTGTCGACACTGTCAGTTTTCCAGGTCTGTAAGACAAATGTCACTTCTGGCTTGCAGCACCCCATGTGCTGTGCATTTTGATGCAGATTTTTATTACCTGGCAGGTGGCTTGGGAGCAGTGGATGGGAAAAAAAGGGCTGAGATCAATAGCAGCAAATGATCAAGTTGTGTCAGAGAGAGGTCAGCAGGTAGCAGTCGTGGAAGCTGCCCCTTGACATGACTCTTGCGGGGGAGGAAATGGCCTTGATTTCTGAAAAGCATTGCACTGTGTTAAGAGTGCCTAATTATAGCTGTCACCGTGGACATCTAAAATAACATAGGGCTTTGAACAGGGTTGGTGAATAACGGCATTTTGCTCTGATTGTTGGTGCTGTTGCTACCATTTCTCGGTCTTGTGCTGGGCTCTTGCTGGCCTGGGTCCCCTAATGTGCAGGCTCTGTCCTTTGCTAGTGCCGAGGGGCTGGGAGAGGCCCCAGGAGACCGAGTGCGACCTGACATTGACTGCAGCCATTTTATGCCTGAGATAAGCTTAGCCCGTCTGCTCTTAAAAACCTTCCCTGTCACCTTCCCTTAATGCACTCACTTTTGTGTAGCAACTGGAGCTGCTACTATTCTGTCTGTAGGCATTTCAACATGGGATTAACTCTTCCAGCTCAAAAAGGTAAGTGGCTAAGACTTCTGGCAAAAGAAATAGGCTGCTATTGTGTTTTATCTTGCTGTACTTCTTTCAGGATCAGGGAATTCCTGCTTCCTGCAGTAAGCCTGCAGGTTCTATCTGATTTCAGTGACGTGGTAAAACCCAAGAAAACTGTTAAAACACAAAATCCCAAACTAACCATTTTTGCTCTGGTTGCACAAACAGGGCTACAATAGGGAAGGGCCTCGTCAAAGTTTCAGACAGAACCGGCAGTAGATTTAGCAACCACTTCATTTTATCATGGTTTATATCTCCTCGGAATTAGATGAGCAGCAGAGTCTGCAGTTTTCTTCCAGCACAATCCAGAAAGATGTCTGTAAGCAATTTCTGCTTTATAGTCCCTATTTATATCCATAATTAAAGAAATAAGTATCATAGTTATCTTTCTAATTTCATAATTACCTCTTTGAAGTAATAGCCCTATTCCAGGTGTTTTCAAAAATAAAACAGCTAGGGAAATTAATTTCAATTAGAAAGGAAAAAATACAAACTGAAGTGGATTTTTTTTTAAGACAACAGCAAACCAATGACAAAACATAACCACAAAAAAGGGGGGGGGGAGGGAAGAAGAAGCCCATTTAGGTAATTAAATCTGTGCAGTGTGAATGAACCATTGGCAGCGGTGCCCTTTTTCGAATGACATTTAGAACACATTAATCTGCTCAATTCTGAGGCATCCCAGCAGCTTAAAACACATCTGGAGGCAAAAAAAAATCAGTGAATTCTTAATGGGAATGAGTAGTCTTTTGGTATGTAGTACAGATGCTCTACGCTTTCTCACTTGGAAGAGTTAATAATGTTGAGAAATTTGAGCTGTATACATGTAAATTCATAAGCAATCACAAGTTTATGGCATCTGTATGTTGGTGTTTAGAAGAAAGTTACTTTTCATCTCAAAGAAAATGAGAGAACCCATGAAGGAGAACACACTTATCTCGACCACTTCTTTCTTCTTCTTTCACCCTAATCTTTTTTCCAGCACCTTTTGTATTGTGTGTGACCACTGCAAATCCTATTTTCTTCCTGAGATAGGGTTGCAAGGGGAAACCTTTTGATGTGGGTTATGTGGAAAGGAGCTCTTAGGGAGCTGCCAAGGCTGGCAGATTCTGGGGGAAAGTCATGTTTGTTAAAGCTCAAAGTCTAAAGTTGAATTCTGTAGCAGCATCTCTTCTCTTCTCTGGCTTTTGGCAACCCTTCAAAATGGCCACTGAAACAGAGCTCCTGAGAACAGATAAGGCCTGAAAGCAAATTGTTAGGGTCACAGCTCTCTTCTGGAGTCTTTCAAAGTGTTCCCACTGCCCTTGCAACATTGCTGTTCCTGTCAGGAGTTACATCAGCAAGATCCAGTAGGACCCACATTCCTGCAAGTCCCATTGTGAGCTACTACAATTTGAGATTTTGGAAACTTATTCCCAGGTTTGAATTCATCCATGCAGGACTTTTAGTGGTCTTGATGATGTTTCAGGTTTAACCAACTGCTTGGTGGAAGTTAAGGCCTCAAAATTTGGACTTTTGAATGTGTGAGACATTTGAAAGTGGCCTGGCCATCTCTTAAGGTAGGATCCCTGATTTTCCGAGAGAAGAACTAAAATTGTTCTCAACTAGCACGGGCAAGTGCTATGGCAGATTGTGATAATGAACAAGAAAATTCCTCTTACCTCTTTAGAGGTGTAAATTATGGTATTGGGGATACTCAGTGTCTGAAGGTATGTGCTTATAGGTTTAGACAGAACTTACCACATCTGCGTATTATGTTAGCCATGTACTATTTCCATTTCAGGGTAAAATCTGGCACACACCACCTCTTCCCATCACACACATCACCTGAACTAAATGACTGTTTTCAAATGCATCTCTTTCTTTGAATTAAATATCAGTCCTTTAACTAATAGTCTGGGACAACAAACTCACCAGGGTAATCCTGGGATGGGCACTGGGGAGGAATAGAAGGAGAAATTACTAGGGTTCCTTCACAGAAAAGATGCATTTCAAATGGAGGGTGGGACTGCAGATCAGAAGAACAGAAAGTGAGCATTTAGTGCTTTAAAAAGAATTTTCCTTCTAGGAAAAAAATATTATTTGAACATTGCAAGATGTAAATTAATTTGCATTGAATATATCTTTCATTATTGTTCTTTTTCTTTTTGTTAGTAACTAAGGCTATTGCTGCTTAAGGACCTGATCCCTTGCAGCCTTTTTCTCTGTCCTTGATCCTGCAGTGAAATCATAATACTGCATTTTTTGGGTGATATTACTATCATTTCCATGGCAACAGACTGATGTCCAAAGTATGGGATCAGGACTTTAGAGCAGGATCATGCAAGGGGAGAAACAGTCCTTATTGAAACACACACTTTGTCTATAAGAAGAAAAGGAACTTATTAAAAAAATCCATTAATTTTATTATGCGTTTCCCTCTCCAACTGAGTATAATGCAAATTAAAAGTACTTTTTTAAAGGGGCTATTTATTTTTTACTTTTTAATGTTGATCGATAAAACCCTGTCTTTAAAGAAAACTGAGATAAAGAATTGTCATATAGAAAAAAACTTACATAAAATCCTTATAGTAATTTTTCTTTGAAACAAAGGAATGCTTTCTCATAACAATAGTTCTACATAGCTCAATGATCATTGAAAAAGACCCCAGAAAAGATTAGCTTTATGCATTTATATTCTCCTTAGGAAGTTCTGGGTCACCCCAGCTGTATTTATACTCCATTAGGCTCCCTTAGTCATGATATTTCTATCTTAAGACTTTGCAGGGCTCCTAACAGTTGTTCTGCCTCTGGTCACCCACACCAGGGTAAAGGAACTATAGCCCCAGTGACCTGTGCTGCAAACCTTGATGTGCCTGGCAGAGGCGACCACCTTCTGACCTCCTCTGGAATATCCCAAACCCACCAGATGTTTTGGAGGGCATCATGAAGGCCAGACAATGTTAGAAGAGGTCTGTATGCTATTGGCAATCCAGAGGCATCAAACAGCCTTCCCAAATAAAAACTGTCAGGGTCACCTTTGTTTTGTGTGCTCACCTTCTCTAGAACTGGGGGTAGCTTGGAGAGGTCACTGCATGAACACTGTCTAGATATTTCTAAAGAAGAGCAAGAAGAAGGTAAAGGATACCCTGTTTTAGTAGTCCTCTACTGCAAAAGATGCAATGGGATTAGTGGACTCATGTCCATGCAGTGGTTCATAAGGAGAGACCACCTTTACCAGCATGAGGTCCTGCCTACTCCCTCCAAGACCCAGTTCTAAACAGCTGTCCCCCAGCGAGGAAACACCAGGTTTTCTGTATGTCAGGGAAGTACCTGTGGAAGGGCTGAAACCCCTTGAAACCCCTGAAACTCTCCTCTGGCGGAGGAGAGAAATGGTGAGGTAAGGATGGGGAGGTTGAAGCATGAGTCCCAGCCTGCCCAGTGCTGTCATCTTCTGAGAAGCCATCATGAGTCAACCCGCGTTACTCTGAACTCTCTTTCTGACTTTTCCCACCAGAATAAGATGTCGATGTCTCTGTTCTCATCCCATGGGTCTGAGTCTTCTCTGACTTATGCTGATGCATGTCAGATGTGTACCCCCTGAGGTCCATATATTGGTGTAAATGAGGAGAGAATCAAACCCTTGCTGCAGTGGATAAAGATAGTTGTAGGCTTGGGGATCTGTTCTCCCATCAGTGCATTCCATGATTTATGCACAAAACTCCTATTAGCATCAGTGGGAAAAGGGATACTTACGTTGCTAAACAGGATTTTTTTTCTTGGCTGCCCGAAGCTACTTAGCATAAGCCTGTTGTGAAAGTGATTGGAGATTTAGGAGAAGGAATGCCAGAGAGAAATAAGAAAAACAAAACTAATCCTAAACTAAGCAACTGTAAGAATTGTGGGCTTTTTTAGGTGATTTTTTTTCTTGAAACCTGGAGTTTTTTAGCAACTAAAAAACCGTTCTTAATAGTTCTGAGGTCTTGGAGTGGCTGTATGGGTGGGAATTTGCAGAGCCACTGGTGAGGGTGGATGTACAAGGACACGGAAAAGTTCCAAGTGGGAAAGCTGAGATCATTGCTCATTTCCTTCATCACAACGTTCCTTGTAACAGCAAAACTGTGGAAATACAGCTATTTGTAAATTACGTAAATCAGATTTTGCTCCCTCTTCCTTTCTGATCAGGTTGCCAGCTTCAGAGCTGTTACACTGCAGATAAGTTTTTCCTCTTCCTTCTCTGCAACGTCTTCTAAATTTCTATGGTTCCTTCTGAATTTCTGGTCTTCAGCAGAAGGATTACTCTCTTGCCTTTAGATAGATACGTAAGGGCAAGCTACTCCTTGATGTCCTGGGGAGAATCTACCTGTTTTGCTACTGTCCAGGCATTGCAGGAAACTGGCTAGAGTTAAACTTTATTAAGCAGAAGCATACAGGACCCACACAGCCTCTATAGTCCCACTATATTCTCATGCTTACCATTTCCTTTATTGATTTGCCCTTCTAAATAAGTACTTCTAAACTCTGTGGGAGTTTTCCAATTAGATAAAAGGCAATTCTTGTCACCCTGCTGCAGCCCTAACAGCCATAACCAAGAGAGTGTATTGAGGACTTCTCAGCAGAACAACCTAGTTTAATCAAGGCGGCCCCCTTCCGCGCCACCTCATCTGCAGGATATCTCTCTCAACATGCAATGCTTGTTTTACTCGAACTTTAGAGGAATGGGCTGCAGCTCCACTAACAGCTAGGTGGGTAGCAGGGAAGATGCATGAGCTTCCCTCTCAGTGGCTGTTGGGGAAAGTGCTGCTGCTTCAGAAAGGCAGGTGTGATGCACGCAGAGCTCAGTGCCTTGCTCCTGTTAGAGCTGCCCGCAGCATTGCCCTTTCCAAATTAGAACAAAATAACTCAGAAGATAGGTACTGGTGCTTATTTGAATGGTGCTGCTGCTGCGAGAGCTGAGCCTGAGAAACCTGCTAGCAGACAGAGCTGAATGGGCATTTACTGAGTGCTATGCGTTTTCTGGGGAATTATCCTTTTGTGGGAGAAACAAGTTTTCTGGTACGCCCAGAGAGCATTTGGGGTCTCTAACCTGAGACAGTGCACAGCCGATGGACAGAGGAATCCACAAAGGGAAGGGAGGGCTGAAACTGAAATTCTGTTTAGCTCTGGAGTTGCTAAACAAACAAACAAAAAACAACAGCAAGAAAGCACAAAACTGTTGCCTCCCACCCTCCTCTGCTGCATTCCCTGCCCCATGGTCCTCTCTTGCTGAAAGACCTGGACAGATGCTCCTCTTTTCACCTTCAACAGGGTCTTCTTGGTCCCTCCTGCTCTCCTTGACTGTTCCAGTGACACAGCCCACACGACTCTGTCTTTTTGAGGCTGGGAGCAGTCTCCAGGCTTCGTGCGGCTTTTAAAGGCAGGCGAGTCCTTGAGCAGCCTCCTGCCCCCATCGGCAGACCCCCAGCAGGTCCTTTTTCACCGTGGGCCAAACAGTAGCATTTAACTGCTGCTGAAGGCAGGGTGGGAGCAGGGGTAAAACTGAGGGGGATGTAAAATGCCTCTCTCAGCCGGGAGGAACACGGCCTGCTCAGGTGCTGGGGTTGCGCTAGCACGTAGAGTAGTGCAGCGTGGTCCCACTAGGTGGGAGCCCAACATCAGGATTAGGGCTGTTTATGGTTCTGCTTCTCACCTCTTCCTGCCCCTCTTCGGGAATGGTTTCTAAGCTCCCTTGAACAGCACAAAATGAAGCTGTTACAGGCTTTACTTCATTTTCTTCTTCTTCTTCTTCTTCTTCTTTTTTTTTTTTTTTTCTTTTCCAGGGAAATAAATTGCCTCTGAAGCACTGCTTTGAAGCCTGTGCATCTGCACACCTGTGAAGTGTAGGAGAAGCTGGGGGACAGGGAGACGGTCTGGGGAGGACAATATGGTTGGGGGAATGAGCAGCATTTGCTGGGGGGAAGCCTGTGAGCCTGTTTATTGCCTATATATAGGACTGCTGGTGTGAACCTGTAGTGAATAGTGAGCAACCAGCTGTTCCTCATGCTTTGCCTAGAGCTCTGAGGATGACAGAAATAGAAGGGGAAAGCATCCTTAGCCCCATGTATTTGTTTTTAAGAGAGAAATGTGACTGGGTAAACAGAACTTCATTTGCACTGTTTTCTACCTGTAGTTCTCTTGGAAGATACTGTGGCTTCACACAAACTCAGAGTCACTGAATGGCATTGACCTGAAGGAAGGGGATGGGATTCTCTTTGTGTACTCCATGGTCTCATTTGCTGTCTGGTGTAGGGTAAGGTGTGTGCATAGTGTCCTGCAACGCAGGAAGAACTCATAGCTTTGACTGGAGAGGACAGAAGCAGGAAAGCATAAACTCATATGTGACCTATCTAGATACTGGGCAGAACTGTAATTTCTTTAACCGTGTAAGGTCCTTCCCAGAAACTTTCCAGTATCAGATGGTCTTTACCAAGGAACGGATCCATCGAAGTGCTCCTTGAGACTCCTGGGCAATGCCACCACGTACCCCAAACTGTGATCAGAGTCTTGTGGAGTACTGGGTGGTCAAGGTGTAGTTCTCAGTTCCAGCTTCCCAGACTGTAACCACAGTTTCGGTGAGGAGTATTTTTACTATTAATACGTTTTAACACTGCCGAAGTTAATGCTATATTTTTTCGAGTAGGAAGGAAGAAGGCGGAATCTTGTTATTCTGTTTCTTATCCAGTTTAATTTGTGATATATAGGAAGAGATTATGCTTTTTGGTGGTGGTGCTGCTGCTTTTGGGTTTTATTTTGAGAGAGGGTGAGGGTGAGAGAGAGCGAATAGCATTTGGTTATGGTTCTCCATTATTTCAGGTTAGGATGTGCCTGTGCATCACCTCTACAGAGCAACTACGGAAAATATGCTGTGATCTCAGAAATTCTGGGAGTTTTGGGTCAGGTTTTTTTCATTTTCCCTGGGTTTTTGAAGCAAGATGACTGTCCCTTCTTGCTTCAGAAACTGCTAGTGCTCCTACTGCAACAACACGAAGCTACAGAAGTACATCAGGTCCCCCTCTTCAGGGTGCTGGGACAGGCTACCTGTAAGAGATGCCTTGGACTCTCTGTGGCTTAGAGCTCACCTGGTGCCTTCTGGCTGGGGCAGTGTGGACAGAGCTGAGAAGCTTGTCAGTGCTTTTTGTAGCTCAGCAAAACCAGTAGTTGGATTTTTCTGTGTTCGCAAGGTGCTGCCACGTCACCTTTACATTGTAAAGAAGTGAGTTGCTGTGAAAGGTAATGTGCTTTTTGGAGTAATGTGGCTCTTCGTTCAGCTTTAGCAGAAAGCGCTGTGAGCAGTTCTCCCATTGCCCTGTGTGTCAGCTGGGATGAACACTGCAGTAGCTCTGCAGTCTGTTCCCCTGCAGCCCTCTTTCAAAGTACATTAACTGGCCACTTTTGAAGTCTCATTCTGCTGCCCTTCACTGCAAGACTACTCGAATCCTCCCATCGAGTATGGTGCCCCTAAGTTGTATGTTTCCAGGCTGTCACTCTCAGTCCTCAGTTACTGGAGTTTTCTGAGGAAATGGTGTTGAGGTCCAGTTGGAAAACTTTGCTCATCGGGAGTATTAGAGAACACTGCCAGTGGCAAATATGCAATTTGTCCCTCCTGTCCACACCAACAGCAACCCCCTGGCCAACCTGCAGCTTGGCATTGCCAGTATGTTAATGCCATCTGGCTGCTGTAAAGCAGAAAGGCAGATGGCTCTGCTCTGCTCCCCTTTCTTCTGGGGTGTCACCGGCCATGTTAATTCATGTCTGTCTCCTCTAGCCTGCCTGTTTTTCCATTAAACTTGTAGGAACTCAGTTATGTTGGAGATTATACCCTCCTTTTTCAAGTTTGGGTGAAATTAGCTATTGAACTCAAAAGACGGGGGAGGACTTGCAAATTCACACATTCACTGGACAGACATCACGAACGTATACGCATCCTATTAGAAGCTAGTATTTTTAACCTATTAGGTTAAAAATAAGTAGTAAAATGCCTGAAAATTTACAGTGTAGTTCTCCTTATCTTAAACATCATTATATGATATGATACGTGTCTATACAAATCATTGTAAAAACATTCAGTGGGGAAAAATAGGGGAGAAAAAAAACACAAAACCAAATAGTCATGGTAAATGGTATTTTTCAGCTCTCACTGGAGCATAAGCAGAGAAGCAGAAACTTGACATCCCCAACTGAAATGACTAGTGTGTTACTAATTTCTCACATCAAGAGACTGAGAGCAATGTGAAAAAGCAAATGTTAAAAAGAGTAAAAAAGGAGTTGAAAATTCTTTGCCGGCAGCTTACATTTTTTTCCTACCAAAACCTAGGGAAGTTCATTTTTTTTTCAAGATCTGTTTTGAATGCCTCTAGCTGTAAATGTTACAAGTATTACTGAAGGACTTTATTAATTTTAGAAATACTTTAACCTTGCTTTACGTCATCTGAGAGATGTAGCTTTACTCAGGAATATGTAATCACCAACCAAGTGCTGCATCAGAGGGCAAGATGAATAGAATTAAGGTTGCCATGGGTACTTCACTTTCGAATTTCTTCACTTTTAAATTTAAAGTCTAAATATAAAAATCCCAGTAATTTTTGGCTTTTGTAGTTTAGCACTGAACACGCACATAAATTAGTAGCTTACTCATGGCTGCAGTGTAGCTATTACTGTCTAATGTGTAATTCCCTGCACAGAGATAAGCTTTGTTTTAACTTGTTCTCTAAGTTTTTAATTGCCTAGTGTTTTGCAGTACAACATAAAGAGCAGGTGTTCGGAAACCATGTAGAAATGAAGGGGGTGGAAAAAAAATAAAGGAGACGCAGGTTATCTTTTGACTGAGAAATTTCCTCTGGCGTTTGGAAGAACGGAGTGGAAGATAAATGAAGACCAGCATTCAGCTGGGGGTTTTATGGAGACTAGTGCAAGCTATAAAAAAAAATAAATCAGAAGGAGCCTGTGAATAAAGGCATGTAAATGTCATTGATTGGGGGAATATCAAATTGTAGAGTGTTTCTTCTCCTTTATGCAAACTTGGGAGAGCAGTCTGTAGGTGGGAGGAGGTTAACTGATTCTAGCCTGAAAGTTTGATCAAAAAGCTGTACCAGACCTGTTTGATGTTCACGCCGGCACCTCGAGAGGCATGCGGATAGTGCAGTAGGCGCTGCACTGAAATATGGGGAGCTGAAATGCTCCCAGAAGGCCTGGACTTGCCTCCGCTGGTGCTCGCTGCCCCTCTAACAGGGGCCGCAGGCACGCGATGCATCATGAGGCCTTGAAATTTGTGTTCTGTAGTGTGTTGCTGAAACCTGGGAGAAAGATGCTGAGACCCCTTCAGGCTTAAAATACAGGGTAATACTCTCATCTTCCGTTGAACAGGCACAGGCGAGAGACCCAGGCTACACCTGTCTGCATAACTCTTTAAGGAATGTTTCCCTCACAATATCCATATCGATAGCCAGAGCCAGGCAGCTGCTGAAGGAGCTGCCTGAGTTCTTAGTCATGGCGTAGCTGCTGGGGAAGCCTTTCCTTAGTGTTGGGAAGAGCCTTGCAGCCTCTTTTGCTTCTTTCATTGCAACGTGAGAGAGCCGGTGGCCACATGAGCTGCTGCTGCCGCCTGGGTATATCTCTGGCCTGGGTATATCTCTGGGCACGCTCGGTGGGATGCTCTCCTAGCTAACAGGGGTTCTCGAGGATGGGATGCTCCCCCATCTGAGAGATGTGAGGAACCTCATCCTGCCCATCCTCTTGGCTGGCGCGGGATTGTTCCCCATGGTGTATTTTCAGTGCTTTGACTCGCTTAATTGATTCCAGTGGTTGGGTTTTTGTTCCTTGTCTTGGGGGGCAAATTTCGAAATATAACGGACTTCCTTGTTGAAAAATATTTCCTGATATGCAGCCTACACTTTTGCTGGTTTAATTACTACTGCCATTTTGCAATTGCCAATGCTAATTACCATTGCCATGTTCATTTGTAAAACAATGTAGTGAGTGCTGAACTAAGCTGGCATCTTAGGATTCCCACTGACTCTGAAAAATGCAGCTGGATGAATGCTCATCCTGTGGGAAAGTCTCCAGTAAAACACAACATTTTATTCTAAATCAAAGTAAAGCATTGAAGTGAAAAAATGTCTTGTGAAATAAGAAAAACAATAAAAGGAGCACTTAAAATAAAAATAAATTTTAAAAATAAATTTATAATTTAATAATAATAATACATTATAGTAATTTTTAATAAAATAAAACATTAATATAATATAAAATAATACATTATTTTAAAAAAATAGCCTACATTTTAAATCAGTATCTGTTTTAATTCTTTCTTTACACATTAACTTTTTTTTTTTTTTTTTAATGACTGCTACTTTTAGAGCAAGAGAAGCATTCTCAGCCTGGCTGATGTGTCCCTTGATTCAGATGTGTGGTGATGCACCATTCGTTGGAGCACACAGTTGTTTCCACACTAATGTATTAACTTCCTTGGACCCCAGGGCACCTGTGGAATTGGGATCCCTGCCTCTGTGACAGTCTCCTGGTAGGATCCTTTTTCATGCAAGCGCTGACTCCTTGACTTCATAGAGGTCCTCAATTGTTCAGCCAAAAATCCAGGAAACCCAAGAAAGGTTCACTGGAGGTCAAGGAAAAATTGGAATTCTCTGCAATTGCCACAGTCCCATAAACAGCTCACTGTTTAGTACCTTCCCATGGAAAACTATTTTGCTGGAAAAAATTTTGAGCGTGTGTAAGGAGGGCATATCAAGGGAGTAATGTACAAGCAAACAGAGAAATGATGGTTATCTTGGAGCACCTCTGCTGGCAGGACTAAATTCCTTCTGATTACTGGAGATACATTGGTATGCTCTTCTGCCTCTCCTAGTCTTGTGACACATTCCAGGGGATATCTTTTTAATGATAATGGCCACATGTTATAAGATATGTCTTGAGATGAGGTGGTTTTTATATACTCTTACCTGCATTACAAATGTGACACTTGTGGTATGAGTTAGTGAGAGTTAGTCTTGATAGTGTTCAGTTGTTTTTTCAGCTTCAGTGCATTTTAATGATGCTTCCTCCGTCAAACACAGCGAATATTTCCATTCTTCATTCGTGTATTTTTTTTCTTTTTCCCCATAGCTCTTTGAGACAAACCAGAGTAATAGGATTATTTCAGTTCATCTGTATGTTTGTGCATCTCTGCTCTTAGCAAAAAGCACAGCATTTAAAAATCCAAGTCTTTTTGGGAAACTGTTGCTTTTGCCCTAACTATGTGATATTCCATAATACCTCTAAAACTGAAGCGTGCTGGAGTGTTTAAGGCTGGAAGAATATTTAATAGCAGGAAAGGAACCTATACAGAGAATTGTATACATATATATATATATATATATATATTTTAAGTCCAGTTGCTGGGGGATTTGCAGTTTCTAGCCAAAGCAAAACAATAGTGGCAATCTGAAGTGGAGGAAGCCAAAATCTCAATAGGATCAGCAGTGCTCAGGCTGGGGGCTGGAGGCAGGAACTCTGAAGTTCTCCTGATTTGTTCCCTGAGGTATGTTCTAGTCTGGGGCAAGTCATCTACTTCAGCTCTTGCTTTGGTTTTCCTGTCTGTAGAATGAAGATGATGATGCTTGCAATGATCAAGATGAGGAATGTTATGCAAGTGTTTTTTGTTTGTTTGTTTAAGATTTAAAATGAATATAAAGCAAGTTTTCTCTTTTAACATTTTCTGATTTATGTCAGGATTTGTATTAGGAGCCTGTCCTCCATAGGGTTGGTAGACTTGTCACAGTTTTACAGTACTTTTGTTTCTTTTGCCAGTATACAATAAAGTAAACTCTGGTCATGTGAACAGAAGATGAATGCTGGTGAAGAAGGGAATGGGGAAGGGATGGTTGTGAAATGTCAGTGGAGGATATTCTCAAGTAAAACTCTCAATGCTCTGCACTGCCAGTCTCCTTGGTGCCAGGGACAGTAGAAGTAGTGGCAAGCTTCCTTGTTGCCGAGGGAAGTCAATGTGCCGAACCTCCCTCTTTGGGGGATGAACCATAATCTGTGGCAGAGCCTGGAAGGGGGCTCCCATCGGTGGCTTTAATGGAAATCTGTGAGCCAGCCATTTGGGGATGGCAATGATGATTAAGAATAAAAAAATAACTGCAAGAGACAAATTGTATAGAGAAAATGAGAGGAGCTTTTGTAGACTGTAGAAGATGCCTAAGGTTTTGTGGTCCGGGTGGACCTGAAAGCAGTCTGCAAATAGTTTATCAATCTAATGGTAAAGTAATAAACCTATGAAGACAAGCAGCTGACAGCAACAGAGATCTGGACATCCCTTTTGCCAGGACTCAAACTGTCGGTGCCATCCAGAAGGAAAGCAAAGCCCTGATGGGAGGTCACCGTATGCCTCTGCCTGTCTCAAGTTCCCTCTCACCACCGGTTCTTAGAGGAGTGTCGTTTTGGAGTTAGCTGAAATCTCTGGCACTTTTCACTGTTTTTCTATTCTCTCCCTTTCCCCTTTGGGTTAATCTTTTTATTACGTCACAAAACTGGCTCAAATTCTCTGCATGCTGTGGAGGGGAAGACTTGAAGTGAAATCCCAGTAGAGAGGCTGGTTCTTTAATTCCATATGAGGGAAAACAGCTGGAGTGGAAGAGCTTTTAGGAGAGGGCCTGATCTGCAGTGTCAGAATGGGCAAGAGAAATAAGATGAGCTCCAGTGAAAACAGCTGAGTCACATGTAAATAAGAATGGGATGTGAAATATATTTCATTCAACAATTCTCTTCAGAGGAGAAATGGAAAAGAAATCTATCATGCACCCGATTTACCTTGATGTGTTCCTTAGCAGGCTGGTTTTGCATGGCTTTCTGAATACTTTTCCTGGGGTGCCACGATGTACCCATTCCTCTTTAGCCCCCTCTGTCTTACTGTTATTTTAATATTTCATTTGGGTGTCTCTTGTCTCCTGCGGATAACTTACCACAGGCTATTCTGAGCTCTTCTTAATCTGAGACAAAATTTTAATATCTTTGATATTAATTGGAGATTGTTTCCATTACAACAGGCTTTGTATTTATTGACGTGTATACCGAATAAAACAACATAAGCCCTGTTATGTAAACATTCTTCGGAGGATTATTCCCTGTTGAAATTTATAGTTCTCTATAGTTTTGAAATATCAAAAGTAGGTTTAAAGAAATTTCTGCACACAGTTTTACCATTAGTCTGGAAGCTATTTTATATATATTCTTTGTGCATGGGCTCCCTCTGGAGCTTTCTTTTATTAAAAAAAAAAAAAAAAAAAAAGGACAAAAACACACCAAAAACACTTTAAAGTATTTTAAAAGGTTTTAATCAAAAGTATCAAGCAACTAAAATAAAATAAAAGTACTGTTTATGTCATTGCAGGGTTCAGTACAACACTGTTCTTTATGTATGTTAGGTATATGCCCAGAGAGTTTTGTCATATTATGGCAGCTGAGGAAAGGAGCTGTTAGAATTAACGTCTAGCTGAACTTTGAAAGAGCCTTGTGTGAAAACAATGCCACACAGCATAAGAATAATTAATTACAATACTCTGAAGATGCAAAGTACCGTGGAAATCCCAGTCATTCATCATAGCATTTAGACTCAAATAGCTAATAACAGATTTGATTTTGCTTTTAATGAATCATCATAAAAGAAAATTTTGTTTCTCTGAATATTTTCACTATTTTCCATATGTGTTTTATTAGAGTATGAGCACACACAAAGGAGAAACATTTAATTTATTAAAATCAGACCCTGCCAGTATTGGTGCAGGCACTTTCAGTGCTTTCCCCTGAGAAAATCTAGATAATCTTGGACAGAATTGCATGTCTGAAACCTATTTGATGATGCTGAGACGTTTACCAACTTTTCTTTATTAAGAACAGAGTAAGCAATAAGATCTATGTTGGCTTTATCCAAGGGGAAAATAGTAAAAGTCATATTTCCTTGAACTGTGTTATTACTGTTTGAAGAGCTTATAGATAACGTTATCCTGAGGAGTATTTTCTCTTCTCTTTTAATAATTTTAATAAAATAGAAAGTTATTGTGCTGTGGCCAGCTGTATATCCTTTTTTTTTGTTAAAGATGCAGTCTGGCTGACATCAGTAACCAAGCACAGATTATGTATTTTAATTTTTTTATCAGAGATCTGTTCACTGAGCTGCCTTGACATGAGCAGAACAGTAGTTTTGTCTGTCTCTCAGTGCACCCTGACAAGGGGCAAAGTGCGTCAGGAGTTTTGTCACACTTCTCTTTTGTGAGAACAGTAATGGTCAGATTTTTAGTGCCTTATCAGACTTAGAGGAATTTCTGTTGCACAGAGGCATGACAGGATTTTTGTTTCTGTTTTTCGAAGCTACTTCAGTGTTTTCTTGGGTTGTCATCTTTCTTTCCAACATGACTGTTGCCTTTTACAGACAGTGCTATGATAGAGATATTTGTTGCAAACTTCTTGTAACAAATTTGTGACTGTCCCTGCAAAGGCGTCCTCATAATAAGTAATCTTTTTCCTGTGGAGCTCAGGGAAGGAAGCCAAGATGTTCAGCTCTGGGAACAAAGGCTCCCCAGACATTTTTTCCTGAAAACAAACAAACTTCTCGCTCTCTTTTTTTTTTTTCTTTTTTTTTTTTTTTTCCTGTTAGTAGCAGAAGTTCTTTTGCATTCTGAGTTTTGACAGAAGTGACCCACTGAGCACCATCATTGCTGTTACATGCAGTGAAATCTCTCATATCCTCAACTGATGCTCAGGTGCCCTTTGCACCTTCTGTTATGGTCCATTTTCCATTTGAGGTACATTGGCCTGACCAGCTTCTCCGAGGTGGGAATGCCCTGGCTGTTCATACAGGTCAGAGGGTCTTTCAAGCATGCTTGTCTGCTCAAAGTGCCTATTCCTTTACACTAGTGTTAATCTTCCTTGTCTGTGCACTTTATTTTTGCAGCAATTCTTTCTTTAAGGAAGGGTTGTTAATGGTTATGAGATGCTTGCTGTTTATTTTACTTTATTAGCTGATGCAAGACTAATAGTATATGGAATTTTAAAAAATAATACAGCCATTATCGTTTAGACTATTATAAGCTGAGTGACTTCTTCAGTTAATAATTCACATTTTTTTTTAAATTCAATTTGCCAGTTAAACATCACATTTTTATTTTTAACATTTATTGCTTTTTGGAAAAAAATTAAATTTCCTGTCATTGTCTCATAATTAAGCTCACTGTGCATACTGTATAACTTAAAAGACACTAATAAGCAGGACATAGCACAAATTGTTTCAAATCTCTGCTCTTTAAAGCAGACACATTGAACATAACTGTGATAAAAGAAAAAATAAAAGGGAAGCAGCAAAATCCAGTGGTCTGCAGAAGAGGTGCAAGGGTAAAAGGACCAGGTATGGGATCACCAATATTAGTAAATGAAACTTTGGGTACCTAGCCAGATCCCATGAATTAGAAGAGGCTGTATTTTCCCTTGGTGACAGCCCCAGCAGCCAACTCCCTGAGATTTCCCCATCTCTGCTTTGGTGAGTGGATCTCAGGTGTTTCATGAGCAAGTGAAAACCATGATTTGCTTTGGTCCTATGTTGTTAGCAGGGACGAATTTCTTTGTCTGCTAGAGCTGCTGCTGCACAAAGCCAGCAGGAGAGCCCAGCCAGTTGTGCAGGAATGGGGTATGATATTCTGTGATTGATCTGAAAGTCAAGAAAGGAGTGAAGGTAATCATGTGGGCTCAGCTGTTTACTATTTGCAGTATGAGACTGTGAAAGGAGACTTTTTCTACCCTTCTTAAGTGAACCCGGTGTATTGAATGAACAATGTTAACTCAGGCCATACTCCCTCACTTTTCTGTGGTTTGGTAAATAAGTATAGTGCTTGCAATTTTTCATTTAATTCCTTAAAAAACTACTGAAAACTAACTGAAAGCTGCATGACTGTGCTGTCTGCTGCCATGTCTTATATTTCATTTCCTTCCCAACTACCTTGTGACTCAATTAATTTTGAGGACATTTGATGAAGAGGTAGAATATTCAAAAATAATGAGTTCCTAATAGTTTTGTGAGAGTAGGTAGCTGATTGGAGAAGGTGGGTCTTATGCATGCCCCCTTGAAGCAAAAATTGTTGGAAAATGCACACAGAGTGAAAAAATGTGTTTTGAGTTAAAATTTACTAGAAACCATACTTCCTAGCTTTGGCTGCTGCTGGCTCTGTTTGCGTTTCATTTTAGTGCATCAAGTTCATCTTTGTGATTGCAGAATGGGGGTTATTCCATTCATTTGGTTTATTTGAAGAATTTTTCCATACAAATTATGCATGAATGGGTTTATGGTCCAATTTAAGGTAAATCTGTGTCTCTTCTTGAAGAAGAGACTTTTTTCTTTCCTTCTTTTTTCCCTGTTTGATTAACCATAATATTATTTTTACCCTTAAACATTACTTGTTTCCCTTTCTAGTTTGTATGGATAATATCCAGAGGGTATTTGTACAAACCTGCAGTTTTTGGTCCTTTATTTGTATTCCAGAGAGGTACATCTCCCAGAAACTTTCTAAGAAAAGGCTAGGGAAATAAAAATTGTTGAAGGTCTTATAACCACACCACTGAAGTGTTTTAAACTGTTTATTTCTGTGTGGATTCATGCGTACAAATAATCCCTCTGACCAAGGTTTGTTCTAGGTAATGCAAGTGGCTTCTGTTGATAGATGGGACCTGTCTTTTCAGAGACCAAGAGGCTAAGTATTGCAGAACTCACATGGTTATGGTTTCCTCTTTTGTTCCTGCTTATATGAGCTTAATTCGATATCCAGTTGAGGAGATAAGTCTTCCTGGTGACTCATGCGGCACTTGAAGGAACTGGTAGGATAGAGCTGTCTAAAAGTTTTTGGTAGTTTATCAAAACTGAAATGACTTGGTGGTTTCTTTACAGCTGTTATCTCTGCCTGTAAATATGCCTGGAGAGAGAGCAAGTATCCAGCCCCAGCTATGGACCAGGCAGAACAACCCTGAACCACTTGCCCCATGTGCATCGTACAGATGAGTGCCCAAAGTATAGAGGCCCCATTCTGTATTCTCCTTTTGTCAACAAGTACTTGAAATATCTTTTCTTTTCATTAGTATACAAATAGATATTAAATTAAGTCTGTTTTACAACCAGTCCCGCTGATGCATAGCGTGGACTTTCTCCTTTGAGGAGCTCCTACAGCAGCATGTGGCTGCAATGGTACAGGGGTTATCCTAGGTGGTAAAACCTCTCTGTGCAGAGGGTCAGCACCAAGCCCAGAGGAAACCTGCATGTCATAGGAATCCTTGTCTGAAAGTGAACAAGGAAGGAGTTTAAATTGGCCTTTAGGGGTGAATTTCAGTGGTGGTTTATATCAAAGATCAGTCACTCTATTTTTTTCTTTTCCTTGTGTTATATATGCCTTCTCCGCTTTGACTGTCATTGAAAAATCCATGCTTGATTATTTTCATGGATGTAAAACTTATTTTCTTTTGTGTATATTTAACTCTACTCCTTCCCTCATTCTAGGCTCAAACTAATAATTTCTTGTATAATTGCCTTTATGACTGAATTTTTGGAGAAATGAATCTGTTCAAGCTGTCAGGTAGCAAGATAGCATTTGTATAACAAGCAAATATGTAGCTCTGGAGGTAAAATATGGAAAGGGTATGCATACACAATATATAAGTGTGTGTGTCTATACATGTACATAACATATTTTTAATGTGTGTATTCATATATGAATATGCGTAAGTATGTGTGTGCATACATATAAATATCTACGTATGTATATACAGGCAGATTCTTCTGCTACAAGTGGGAGTGGTCAGCTGAAATCTGTGACCCTGTAAAGTGATCCACATATTGCATGTTGAAAACAAGAGCGTTATGAAGCAGTGAATGTGCATGAGAATATCTGACTCAAAAGGTCAGGTAGCTTTACAGTTAGAGTAAAGGTCTAAAAGTTTTAAGAGAATGTGGGAAAAATACTCATCAAAATTGCCCACATTGCAATTGCTGCCCCTATGCAAACAGGCTGCAGAGCATTTTGGAAAAGAGCGACCATTAGCAGTGGTGTGTTTTCAAGTAACTGCTTTAGAGCGAAGAGGAAGTGCTGTCCCATGCATTGAAATGTTGTGTGATACTGATCTAACTGGATGGAAAAAGGACGTATTTCAATTAGGCTCACATTGAGCCAAACAACTTTCTCTGCGGAGCTAGTGTGGATGCAGGAGGGCATTTGTAGGAGCAGAGTGTGGTTGTCCTTGTTTATGCCAGACTCACTTGCTTCAGTGAAGAAGAAAATAATTTCATGAATTAAATCTGGAAACGTGGGACATGATGATATGACCTTTTGTGTGCAAGAAACTTTGTTGAAATCATTGATTTTCCTTTGAATTTATACCATTGTGAATGAAAGGATGGATTAAACTTACAGCTGGAACATGTAGGCACAATATCAAAAATGTCAAGGCACAGAAGCAGCAACACAAAAAAAGTAATAGGAAATTGTTCTGCAAACAGTAACAGGATGACCGAGGGAAGAGCTGGTCTTCTGCTCCTGGGAATAGGACATCTGAGCAAGAGATGGTATTGAGAAATAATTAATGCTCCATCAACCTTCACGGAAGAGGTCACCCACAAGTAGTGTCAGAAACACTTAGAAGAAGTGACAAAGGATAAGATCTCAGCCTTTAACAGAGAATAACAAAATGGAGACTTCTTGACTAATTTGATATTTTTAAATTGAAGTGGCCTGAGAAACTTCATTCAGGGCTATAGCACTGCTGACTTGCCACAGCAAGTTACCAGCAGTCAAAATACAGGGGCTATCTTAGACCCAGTATTATTCAGTATTTTCATCAGTCACCGGGAAGACAGTGTAGAGAACATTCTTGTTAAATGTGCAGATGACATTAATCCAAGAGGGACTGCCATAATATTTTACGGGAAGATATGAATTATAAATGGTAAATTGAAACTCCTACCTGAAAAGAAAAATTTAAAAATAAATAAATAAATAAAAGGCTCTGCAATAGTAACAAGGCAAGATACCAGAATAGATAGGACTGACCAAGCTAATCAATCATTCAAATTTAGGATGGTGAAGTCCCATGGAAAATGTGTGAAGGGGTACATGGTAGACACATAACAAATATGATTCTAGGATGCATAAATATGAAGTAATTTTTTTTACTCACATAGTGCCAAACTACTCACCTGGCGTGGTTTGTTCAGTTTTGGATTCCACACTCAAGAAAGATGTGGATCTACTATAGAGAGCTCCCAGAAGAGCAAAGTGAAGAATCAAAGATGCAAAGACACACCTGGACAAAGCATAGGGGGAAATTGACAGGGTGGAATGCGGCAACAATTTTTTCAAATATTCTAGCCAGCTATGTGAGGAAGGAAATAATCTATTTTCTACATCCAGGGAGTTGTTTGCTAGTATCAATATCCTCCTCAGCTGGTGTATTGAACTATAGTTTCTTCCTTATTTTATGAATCAACAATTACACGTGATGTAATTTGGATGCATGACCTGCCACCCTTTCTCAGATCATACAACCTAATACATATACTTTTGTGGGGAACGTTCAGAAAAAAGGTGGAAGGGACTTGTCCAGGAATACATGTTTGTGGCCAGTATGTGAACAATTGAGGCATTTCCATTTGAAGTAACAAGTGTGAATGGAAATTAGTTAGTCTCAGTTTTTAAAAATATTTCTTGAAACTTGTCTCAACTATAAAGCTAGAAAATTGACTTGGCTTCCTGGGTAAACTTCAGTCATCCTGATGAACATATGCAAAAATGTTTGGATAACAAAAGAAAGCATTACCAAGGTGATGCTTAATTGAGCTAAATCCACATATAATCATTCCTATTATAGTGAAATACTGTAGCTCTAGTAGAAGTAGGTCACTAGAAAATTCTGCAAATGTTTCATTGTGTTGCTGCTGCTTCTCTTACTTACTCTGATGGGGATGAAGAAATGCTCTATTGAAATCTGTGGTGCTAGGCAACTGTTAAACATCATTTGACATGGCAATATTAAGGCAGACTTATGTTTTCTTTGATTTTTCTTTTTAGTAAATTATTCATTATTATAATAAGTGAATGGGCAGAGCTTCAAAAGAAAAAAAAACAGCTAAGGAGATGAACACAAGGAGCTCATGTTGAACTGATGGCCATGAAGAAGGAGTTTTTTTGGGGGAGAAAGAAAAAGAAAGGAGTGTTGCCTTGGTCCTAAATCATCATTTGCCTCTCAAGTCACTTATCTAGGGAGTATTTCACAGATTCTGACTCCATTTAATGACAGTTTTATGTACAATGCACTCCAATTCATCTGCGGCTTTAGGAAAACCTGTTGCCACTCAGGTGTCTTGTGGCTACTTGTATAAGTTTGTGGGGAATGTCCTGCATTGGTAGCATTCAATTTACCTGGGAAGAGAGGGGTCAAGCTAGCATGCTCATTCCTATGCTGTTCTTACTACTACTACTTTTTTTTTTTTTTTTTAATCAGAATTTGGTAAAGGATTAAAGTAGGGAGGTAATGGCAAAGTCCGCAGTTATTTCACACTTGTATTTAGAGGTTCCTTTCTGGGCATGATCTACATTTCTTGGTCTTGTCTCACGCTGTCTGGTGGATGGAGATGCAGGGCTTAGCCCTGGTGTAAAACCACCAGCTGTTTCTGTTAGGAATCCTAATAATCATCCACAGATTTTCTTTCTGCATGTGCTTTTTACTTGAAGTTAAATGCTCTGGGAGTTACTTGAATTGTTTATGATACTTTTCTACAGGAGAAATTGAAATGTTCCTGGTCTTTTTGAGCACTGCTTTTCTTTAGATTAAACCATTTCCTTGCAAATTCTGTGTACTTGTATTAAACCATTCCTTTACCCTGCCTTTTTTTTTTTTTTTTTAATGCAAACTCATAGAAGGGTGAATTCAGAAAAGTAGAGAACAACGTTTGGCTCATTTCCTGAGAAGGGCAGATGGGGTTCTTGGCATCTGTTTTTATTTCTGAATATTGGGTTGGCCATGTTATTTAACAGTCTTTGTCTGTTTCTTTCTCAAAGCTTCAGACAGCCTGAATTCTAGAACAGCTGTATCTTTTGTGAAACCTAAATGCCAATAAGACCCTTGGGGTCCTAGATCAGCACCTTCTTTCTTCGAGCCTTTCATGCTGGAGAGTGACTGATTGTGGCTTACAGTGCTGTACTTCATAAATCTTTCTTTCCAGTTGTTTCTGAAAAATGTAAGGAAATCTCTTCTGCTGTTGCTTTAGAGGAACACCTTGTTCTCTGGTTTACTGCTGAAAGCTCACCAAGATCTTATTATTCAGAACTCGGCAATTTCTGAGAGGGATAACTGCTGTGAATTAAACTGGGAATGTAGGTAATGTAACAGTATTTCATTGAGTCCACTATTTACAGTGGAAAAGAGGAGAAATGTGAATAAAGGAAGGAAAAATATGACATGTATTAGTTTAGGAAAATCTAGCATTCTGTAGTTTTGTTTATATTTTATATTAAAAGAGAACAGCACACCTGATTAGAACTTAAGTTCATAATGATAGTGCTAATAGTTACCTCAGAGAGACCTCACTTTGTCCTTTAGGATAGCCAAAAGGTGTTTTTTTTTAAATGTCTTTTTGTCCAAAATCTGAAATAATATTGCGATTTGTTAGGTATGAATCTTTTCAGCTTTCCTAAGGGTGTGTGCATCGTCGAAGATATTAAAGATGGAAAAGCCTTATTCAGTTGTCAACAAGGCTGTTACAGGTTTTATTCTCTGGAGGACAGTTTCTAGTATTGTGCACTCCTGGCTTTATATTCTCTCAACAAGAAGGCCGCCGTATCTTTTCTCAGGAGGATATTCCACTGCCTAATATGAATCACTATGAAGAAATACTTGAGATATCAAGCCTGCTGTTTCCAAGAGGCCTGACGCAGCAGTGTATGAAGTCATCCTGTACTGAGCTCGTGCTGATCCATCAATACAGAGAAGCTCAGTCTGAGCTTTGTGCTGCTTGGGTTCACAGGAAGCTTCTCATCACAGGGGAAAGGTTTACTGCATCGCTGTTGGATTTATTTCACCTAAAATTAATTCTCAACAAAATGTATGAAAATTCATCCTCATTGGTAAAATATTTTGATTAACTGGAGGACAGTGACTGATAGCTAATCAATAGTGGCAAAACTGGGCTGATTCCAAAACAGGAGCCACAAGTTCATTCTAGTAATTCCTCTGGAGTGTATTAAGTGTGTTCTTTCTGTTTTTGTTATTTCCAGGCTGTTGATATCTCTCTTTCATCACAGCTTGAACAACTTATGGACACTTGGTTCTTTTAATTGTCTTTATAGTCCCTTCACTTAGTGTATCTCACTTGTCTTTGTACATTTTATTGGCATAAAGCAAACGCTGCCATCTACTAGTCAGGACTGGAGGCAGTCCAGCATGTGAAGTCACCCTGGAGCCTTAGAAGTGTGGATTTTTACCACTTCGACTGCTAAGTAGCAGCTGTAATAAGGTTGAAATATATGTATTAATTTTACTGTAAGTGTGCTCAGTTATGTGAATCTTTCAGCCCATCTCTAAAATCAGTTATGTCTGTGCCTATGAAATACCAAGAAAGCAGATTACCTTGTTAGAGATATTTTATTACCTGCTTCATCCCAACCACCGAACTCGTAATGAAGCTTCTCCTCTGTAGTATCTTCCCAGTATATCTTTGATATGTCTATAATCTTCATAGATGTTTGCAGAATTCTTAAAATCTCAGGTGTCTGAGCATTTGCTGAGGTATCCCATTGCTGGCTTAATGAGGAAAGCAGCCAGGAAAACTTTCTGATAGCAAGAGCAAAGTCACCAATAAAGCCCATTTAGAAATCTCCTGCAGCCTTTTCTTGGCCTTGGGAGCCCTCCCCATGGAGCTCACTGGTTCTGTCCATTGGCTATAAGTAGGGATGTGTGTTGTAGTTTAGCTTTGCAGGCAAGTCCAGTAAGTTGGACTCAAGTTATTACCAGTGTTCAGATGTTATTGCATCACCTGCTTAATAGTACGCAAAGTGTGACTACGTGAATGATGGAGAGAGCAGGGGGCATGTTGTGTGCATATGTGCATTACTGTGAAGGGAATATTAACAGCAAAACCTTCATTTTGTTTTGGTCAGAAGTTGTCAGGGTTGCCTTTTGATGTGAGGAACGTGATAAAGGAAAAAATTGGACCAAGTTTTTTCCTGTCTTCATCAATATGAATGTGAATTCAGGCCATGGAACACAACAGAGACCATGAATTTGTACTAGCAAGCACAACATCTGAACCTTTGCCTGCCCAGGCTTTTCCACAGTACTAGCTCTACATTTCCTCTGTTCCTGGCTGTTCTTGTTGTCCACATTGCCATACACACTGGTCTTTTGAGATACATATCTCTGGTGAGAAGGTAGATGTACCAAGGAGTTTGGCAACGTGCTGCTCATTGCCATCTATTAACCAAAGGTATTAGCTAAACTGATAGATAGCTCTACTCACAGTGTTTGGTCAGCTTTTGAGATGCCCTTCATTGCTCCTTCCAACGTATGAGATATCCTCTGCCAGTGGCACTTTGGCTATCGGGAGATGGCAAACCCATCTGTTTTGGCTGTGCCATGTTCACAATCTCAGCCTGCTCCAGCTGTGTTCTCCCTGTCCATTTCAGGCAAGAGGGCAGATTCAGTGCCCTTTGTATCTTTTTCCCGTGTGTTTTTGTGAATCTGTTGCTTGTTCCTTCATAAAATATGTCTGCAATGGCAGCCTCATATAACTGAGGGCAACCTCTTGAGACACTATTGCTATTTACAACTATTGTTTCTCTTCATTGAAATGCACAGTGCTATTTTCATGAAGTAGGGCAGTTCCCAGGGCTTCCAATTGTATTGTTTTATTTGTTGTTTTTCTTTATCTGTTGCTTTATATATCAACAAATCTCTAATGTGTTTGACATCAGGTTTTAACAGTGTGGGCAGGCATTCTGATTTTCAGTTTTCTGTTGAGCACCGTGTCAGAGGGTGACAACCCACAATTCAGCAGTATTGTTCCTTAATTAAATAGTACAAAACATGAATATGAAACCGATTCCAAGGTCTTTCAAATAAGCACTTTATTTTGATACTATTTTCCAATACCTCTTTAAATTAAGGATAATGGAGGTTACTGTTTGCTTGTCTCTTTAAATTCATGTCCATTAAACTTTAGCCCAGACTCAGACATATCTCTGGACAGGTAGAATATGCAAGAAAAATGGATTTGATATAAGCATATAAGCAGTTTTTAATTTAATTCTACTATTTTCTAGTGAGACTATGTCAAGGGAATGCAAGTAGCAATCTAAGGGAAGTTTGCTTTTCTATGCAGAATGAATTGAAGTTGGAAATATGCCATTCCAGCCATGCTCTCCTCACACAGGAAGTAATTTACAGAGTAAATCCTTGCTGGCAGCTATTGAAATGGATATCCATGTGTTATTAAGAATATTTTCTTTTTTTTTTTTTTTTTTTTTAATGCAAACTGACACACAAAACCTGTTTCGTTCCGCTGCAGGCAAAGGCTGCTGAATACATACCTGGTCACCAAATCTCTGTGCACCTCATATGTTTGGAATTGCTTTTGTTTTCTCAGTGGGAAGGTGTGTGACACCACAATAAGCAGTTACTGGTTAGTTCTGGGTAACTTAGTAAAGGTCTTTTTACATTTTCTTTGTATAAACATGTGGACATTCAGCTTTTGATGCAAAAGCAACACTAATCCCTATTGTTGGGATATTCATTGAGAAGGCAATTTTGTGTAACAGGCGTGTGCCACAGATGTAAGTCCTTTCTTGAATTCCTTTGATTTCCCATGTGTGTTTTCACTATGGCATCCTCATATTTTTCATTTGGACTTCTGCTTCAGGCACAAGTCCTTCTGCTGCTTTACATCCTTGAGGAACCTTTGTGTCCTCCCTTCTTCCTCTGGATCACTTGCATTGGGGATGGCTCCAGCAATGCTGCGTTCCAAAGAGGTCATCTTCACCTCTAAAGGGAGGCAACAAGACAGCCCTAAATAAATAACCGGGGAACTATAGGCCTGTCAGTTTGACCTCAGTGCCAGGAAAGCTCATGGAGCAGATTATCTTGAGGGTCATCACGCAGCACTTGCAGGGCAAGCAGGCGATCAGGCCCAGTCAGCATGGGTTTATGAAAGGCAGGTCCTGCTTGACGAACCTGATCTCCTTCTATGACAAAGTGACGCGCTTGGTGGATGAGGGAAAGGCTGTGGGTGTGGTTTACCTTGACCTCAGTAAGGCTTTTGACACCGTTCCCCACAACATTCTCCTCAAGAAACTGGCTGCTCGGGGCTTGGACTTGCGTACGCTTCGCTGGGTTAGAAACTGGCTGGATAGCCGGGCCCAGAGAGTTGTGGTGAATGGAGTCAAATCTGGTTGGAGGCTGGTCACTAGTGGTGTCCCCCAGGGCTCGGTACTGGGGCCGGTCCTCTTTAATATCTTTATCGATGATCTGGATGAGGGCGTCCAGTGCACCCTCAGTAAGTTTGCAGATGACACCAAGCTAAGTGCGTGTGTCGATCTGCTCGAGGGCAGGAAGGCTCTGCAGGGGGATCTGGATAGGCTGGACTGATGGGCTGAGGTCAACTGTATGAAGTTCAACAAGGCCAAGTGCCGGGTCCTGCACCTGGGGTGCAACAACCCCAAGCAGAGCTACAGGCTGGGAGATGAGTGGCTGGAAAGCTGCCTGGCCGAGAAGGACCTGGGAGTATTGGTTGATAGTCAGCTGAATATGAGCCAGCAGTGTGCTCAGGTGGCCAAGAAGGCCAACAGCATCCTGGCCTGTATAAGAAACAGTGTGGCCAGCAGGTCTAGGGAAGTGATTGTGCCCCTGTACTCGGCTCTGGTGAGGCCGCACCTCGAGTACTGTGTTCAGTTTTGGGCCCCTCGCTACAGGAAGGACATGGAGGTGCTCGAGCGAGTCCAGAGAAGGGCAACGAAGCTGGTGAGGGGTCTGGAGAACAAGTCTTACGAGGAGCGGCTGAGGGAGCTGGGATTGTTCAGCCTGGAGAAGAGGAGGCTCAGGGGAGACCTCATCGCTCTCTACAGTTACCTTAAAGGAGGCTGTAGAGAGGTGGGGGTTGGTCTGTTCTCCCACGTGCCTGGTGACAGGACGAGGGGGAATGGGCGAAAGTTGCGACAGGGGAGTTTTAGGTTGGATGTTAGGAAGTACTTCTTTACCGAAAGGGTTATTAAGCATTGGAACGGGCTGCCCAGGGAGGTGGTGGAGTCACCATCCCTGGAGGTCTTTAAAAGACGTTTAGATGTAGAGCTTAGCGATATGGTTTAGTGGAGTACTTAGTGTTAGGTCGGAGGTTGGACTCGATGATCTTGAGGTCTCTTCCAACCTAGAAATCTGTGATACTGTGATACTGTGTGAAAATGTCAAATAAAAAATCTGCTTCACTTGGTGCTCTCTTGACACTTTTTTTCTGGCAGCTGCCAGATTGGCTGGTAGGGCTCACTGAGGCGTGTTTGGACCTCAGAGGTCAATCGCATCACCTGAGCTGAGCTGCATAACATCAGTTCTCTTGGGTGGTACAGCTCTGTGATTAGTCTTTAGAGTAAAGCATCTGTTCTGTATGTTAACCTCTTCTGCATAAGAACCAAGTGCTAACATGCAAAACAGGGTGATACAGTGAAGCATTGACATGTTTTGGTAGCTTAAAGAAGCACCAGGTTTATTGTAGTGAAACAGGGAGCTGCATTTGCATTTGATTCTGCAGCTCTAATCTCATCAGAGTTAAGACAGCCAAGATAAACCTAAGGCAACTTCACACTTCACATATCTTCTTTACACAGTCATGCTTAGCAGTGCTGCTGTGTATTCCTAGGACAACTATGGCCTGTTTTTTAGTGTGTATTGGAGTGTTTCCATTTTTAATATACAGACCTGACTTTGAAGAAAGAAAAACATGCTTTTTCTAAGTTTTTCATGCTGAGAACTACAATTAAAAGTAATAGCTTCTACTTCTGAAGTAAGACATGCCTTTTAATACATATAATACTCACCAGGACTCAGGAGGACGCTTATATCATGTAGAGATAGTTTCAGTATTTCACTTTTTAGGTGCTCCCATCCGCCTCTCTTAAAGCCATTCTTCCTAAGAGATGAATGGAGCAGGTTCCTGGAAAAAGGCAGTATAAAGGGAAGGGGAACACAACATACGAGATGTAGAAAAATGAAATAAATGTGATCACTGCATCAATCTAAAGGCATTTGTGCAAATTGCCTCATAAATATAAACAGTGTAGACTGCTGTGATAAGTAGAGACATTTTAAGGTTGAGATGTTTTGTATACAACTCTGATGCTAATTGTAAACTAAAAATATTATATTGATAAATGAATCTTGCTTTATTATTTTTTTCTCATAAAATAAACAAATCACATGAGTTAAATGTGCTTTACCTATAAACCATTACAAATAAAAGATCATCAAGAAAATATCTGAACTTTGAGGGAAAACAGCACTGTAAAATGGATTTAGAAACCAGTCCTGACCTGCTAACAAATTGTGCTGAAACAGCTTAACACAGAAGCCCTAATTAGAATATCCCACATTTGGAAATAGGAATTTTATGCCTGGAAAGGAAAAGAGACCCATACAAATTACAAGTTTAGGTTATACAGAAAGGGGAGGCCTGGCTTTCTGCAGAGCTTATGCCTGCCTGGGATAACCCACTGTTGTCCGACACAGCTAGGAGAAATAGACAAGTTTTTATTTTTGCTGGCTCCCCTAATGTATGTGTTCCCTAGAGTGCACCCTACGGACAGAGCAAAAGCCAGATGCTTGCAAATACAACAGAAAGGAAGTACAGAATTAGATTCCTTTGCAGCCTCTTAAAACGTTATGAAACTTGAGAGATTTACTTAGAAAAGCACCAACGCTTTCTGGCTTAATGAATTGGCCAAATCTGTTTTCCAATGCCCTTTGGACCTAATCCATAGTTCAAACCCCTGCAGAAATAAAAATAATAATAATAAAAAATGCAGCCCAGTCTATGAAGGGGTAGGCCAAGCTTTTAGAAGACTTGAGCATCTAAATACAAAAGTCAGATTTTTAGAGGCTATGCTCATTTAGCCATAGACATGGGAAGTATTTTTAGAAGCAATGGTGAGGTAGGTTGGAGCACTAGGAGGAAGCCTGGGAGACCTGATGCCTGACATCCTACTCTCAGTAGATATCTTGCAGGATTTGGGGCAGATCACTTTGCCTCTCTGCATCGCATTTACACAGTTGTGAAATGGGGACAGCTGTCCTCCTCTATTTCTCAGAGGACTTGTGAAAATAAAGGCATTAAAGATTGTGAAGCCATTTGTTGCTATGGTGATGAGGCTCATTTAGGTGCTGAAGAACCAAGATTAGAAACTAATATGTTTCCTTGTACAGCTTATTTAGAATATGGATGGGTGGTGCTGACGTATTGGGTCTGGTTCTGCCTCCAGTAACAGGGTTATTGATTTTCACTGGGGACAGGATCAGTCCTCTGTAGATTATAACAGACGTGTTTTGTAAACTCTGTTATGTTAAATGCCTCAAATTGGGTCAGTTTCATAATGCCTTATGGTTTCTTGTTACACCAGATAAAAATGATATGCAGGGTTTTAACACCTGTCAAGATTGCTAAATGCTTCTACACTTCTTGTTAGGTGTTTGGAGCCAAGGTAAATGCAGTGGAAATGTGGAAACTTAGCAGTGGAGAAGGTTTGTAAAATTCCTGGAGGTACTGGGGGAAAGAGTGGGGAAAGCGTAAAGGGGAAGGGATTTCCTTGTTTCAGACCTGTGGGAGTACTGTCATAGCATGCTACGGGTGAGTTGGAGGATATGGAGAGACCTGCTCGGTGCAATACCTGTCATTCTGCTGGTGGTAGGGAAGGCTGATAAAACTTATTTCTTTGCATTGGTCTGGCCTGGTTTGGTGTAGGTTTGATATCCAGAGATTGACAGATTTTGCAGATCTTACCTGCCTGTCTTTTCACAGTGCTCTGCATCAGTACATCTAGTGCCATTTAGCATTCCTGAATAATTTAGGTTGGAAGGGACCTCTAGGCCCTCTCGTCCAATCTCCTGCTCAGATGAGGGTTAAGTTCAAAGCTAAACCAGGTTACTGGAATTCTTGTCTAATTGAGTTTTAAAAACCTCCAAGGATGGATATTGCACAACCTTTCTGGGCTCTGGTTTCAGCAATGGTCCACAGTGAAGAGCTTTTTTCCTTATATCTAACCAAAATTTTCGTTGATGCAACTTGTATCCATTGGGTTTGTGTCGGACTCTGAGGAAGAAGTGCCAAACAAGTGCAGTGTCTTGAAGCCACGTGAGTGTGTCAACAGGATAGTGGGCTTATTAGCAAAGGCAGTGCTGCATGGAGACACAAGTCTTACAGCCTACAGGACCTGAGCTGTACCTCTGCGTGGGACAGCCCTGTGCCACGCTGCTCATTCTCAGTTTGCCTGAGTATCTCTTGTGCTATGCTGCTCTGCACCATCTGTGTTTGCTCTTGGAAATAAAAAGATAGAAAAACAAAAATCTATTTAGGATGGGGAGCTTTAATAAGCATTTAATACAAAAAGATAAAGCATCTGGGGGTCAGCTGTAAGATTTTTGCTTTTAAATGGCCTATCAAAATATGAAATTCTTTCTATAAATCTGATCTTGAGAGAAATCCCAGAGTTTTATATCCCATTTCCAGATGGCATAACTTAATATCGTGGTGAATTATTTGGCATACTTTAAATTAATTCTTCTCCCTGCACCTGAGACAAAAGTATCACAATATTCTGTCAGGTTAGTTTGGTGAATTGTTGCTTCTCGTGCTAAGGAATATTGTATTCCTTTCCAGACTTTTTTGCGGGGTCTGGTTAATATTCTCTGTTTTAAAACCTGATAAGACTTTTTCCCTGCGTGTTTGTGTCTCTGGGTTATTCTAGCATCCAGTTCTCAGCCAGTTGTTTTTGTTCACTGTCTTGTTTCTTTTTCCAGCTGCTCTGCAACTCTGATGCAGGGGAAGCATAGGAGCTGGTAAAACACTAGAGCAGCTAATGTGCTTTATATGTTCCTGCGTGACCAATGTGAGTTTTTCTTGGTCTTCAGCCAAAGTGATTATGACTACTAAATGCAAAATGCTCTAAAAGGGGAAGAAGGGGTAAGTTCCTTATTTTCTGTATTTTTCCAAGACATTTCAGTCAGAAACAATAGGAAAATAAATTATTTTCTCACATCCAGGTGATGGCGCACATTGATTCTAATAGTTGACAACAAATTTTGGTGGTAGTTATCTATGCATCACAGCTGCCTTTGTCAGTAATTTTCTGTTAAAATAATAAATAAAATTAAATGTGTAGAACACCAACATAAATACTCTTCTTTATCACTGTCTACTGTTCAGAAAATGATTTTGGGAGGAAGGATTCATGTTTCCTAGAGTTTATGATATTATTTTTTTCAGTCATTCATGGCTCTTTCAGGTGATTAAGCTAAGGCTCAAGTTTTGCTTTCGTGTACCTCTAAGTCATTGCAATGACATCCAGTTTTAATTTTCTTCTCTTGCCTGAAGTACAAGCCAGCAATCACAAGTAAATGCACTTCAGAAATTTCACAGGTGCTACACAAAAACTGGCTTATAAATTGAATTGAGGCAGAATTGGATGCAGCTGAAACATAAAAGTAAAGGCTGCATAACTGGAAGCCAGTCAGAGCATCAGGAAACCAGCACAACCAAGCAAAACGCAGTCAGAAACAAGGAGAGGGCAGGAATGAGCAGCACTGGCCATTGAAGCAAGCTTGGGACAAAGCGTGCGAGCACGGCGTGGCACAGATGCTGGCTGTTCACCTGTCCTCTGTACCCGTTCCAGCCTGGGAACCATGCACACTCTCCAGCACACCTTCAAGCTGTGCTGCCTGGTTGCACTTGCTGCTAATGGCTGGGCTACACATTTCTTAACCCCCTTCTCCTTGGAAGTGCCTCTCCAAGGAAAGGAGCAGAGTGGCTGCCTCTTTCCTTTCAGTCTCTTGGCCTGATTCTTTGGCTCGCCAGGTACATTTGCACTAAGGGGTTGCAAAGCTCTCTTCAGCCTGTTTGCAATTCGCAGATTGCAGCCCAGGGTTTATGAGACATAAGATGTAGCCTTGCAAAAACAGTTACAGCTTAGAGTGGTGTCTTTGCCACACTCTCTCAATAGATGATTGATTGCTCTATTATCCTCCAGGGCAGGGAGAGGATGAGCAGCCAGAGTTATCAGGGAAGGAGAAAAGTGCATCACTTTGTTTTTCTTGTTCTGATCCAGTCACTTGGGTGAATCCACAGTGAGCAAAGCATGCGTGTGAATGGCCCAGACTTTTTTCATGGCCCAGTTGCAGTATTCTCCAAACAGCATGCAGCTTTCCAAAGATTTGGTGGTGTGTCTGTGGGGAGGGTTTCCACTTGCTGTACCTAAAAATGATTAAAAAGCTTTCAGTGCCAAAAGCCTTTCGACCTTCACTGTGTTTCCATAACTGGAACCCCAAGTTAAGCACTGCATGTCTGCTGTAGACTTGGGCTCTGCTTTAGAAACTGGACTGGCATTTTGTGGACTAGACCATGTGGCTATGAAAGCAGACTTGCACCATGGTTCAAACTTGATACAAGCAAAAACTTAGCTGATCTGGAAGAAATGAGCCTTTGTTGCCATCTCTTCCATTGTCTGGAGAGAGAATACTTTATGTAAAATGGCCACATTAAAGTTAACTTTGCAGCTGATAGCTGTACCACCACTGCCTGTAGCAGTATCATCTCATTTCAACACTCAGTGTCTGCAGTAAAAGATTCAATGGGTTTGATTCTGGTCTTACTCAGGTGTGTTTATGCCAGCAGGCTTCTGTGGTGGTGTTATTGTTTGTTTATAACTATCAGAACAAGAACAGAGCTTCCGGGGACAAATCTCGATAACCGGAATATTTCTGTGGAACTCACTCTGGGTTCCTGGCTCTCCCTCATCCTGTCTCAAAAGCAAGGGACTGAAACAACTTCCCAGGTTAGTGCTGTTCCAAGAAGGTCATTGTGAAAGTTGTACAACTTGGCAATGTTTTAAAAACAAACAATAAAACCTGCTCCTCTCATTTCTTCAGAGGAGAGAATGGGTACTGATCTTGAAGAGAAGGTTTTGAGCTGTAAATTCCAAGCAGAGGCATCTATTGCAGCTGTGAAGAAGTTGTTGGAGGGGAATTCAGACTTAAGAAACACCCTATCCTTGCTGTGTGTTCGTTAGCTAAGGGTGGAGGAGTGCAGATTTGGTTTTCAAGGTCGGTGTGCATTAGACCCTGCTATCATGCATCAAATGCAGCATGTACTAGGCAAGACCTGCCAGTATGGGTGAGGTCTCCAAAAGTGAGGTATGATAGTGGCTGTCTTCAGTTCTCTCTTTAGTGTGAACTTCTTTTCCCAAGAAGGGAACTTGTTTTCATTGACTTTACGTTTTCTCTAACAGCTCAACTGAGATTTCCTTACTGTCTGAATTGAGAAGAACGTTTTGCTTTGGTAAAACACAAGAAAAAGTTATATTATTTAACAGGAGAAGGGAAAGAGAGGGAGATGTTTTGTCCTTCAATGTGTTCTTAAGAACGTCTCAGAGATCTGGTGTTTAGAAATTGGTGAAAACTAGATGGGACTTAAATATTAAGAGGCAGGAATTTGCCTTCAGGTAAAGGATGACATTTGCATGGTAACTCACATGTTGTTAGGTGAATGTCTAACTAGAGCCTAAAATTCCTGTGCATTAGTGACGTTTTATCTTGGATGGCAATGGGAAATATGCTAAGCAAGGGGCCCAGCTCTCCATTGTGTTTCACCATAGGAACTGATTGGAGGAAATCATAAATAGGGTGTAGCATAACAAGATACTGAGCTAAATTTTATCACTGCTCAACTAAAACTCCCATTACTCTTAACAGAATACTGGACTACTTAATTTTTTTTCCTTTCTTTTTCTTTTTACCATGAGCACAATGCAAGAAGAGGGAATCTCTTCGTCTAGCAGCTACTTTAGAAGCCATGAACTTCACTGCAATTTCATTTCTGTAGTTTAAATTATATGAAAGAGTGTGCTGATTTCTTTGCTTAACCATATCTTTCATCTGCCTGGAATTACAATTTTCAAAACAGAGTATCCAAAGGTAGACAGGCAGTGAGACACCTCTGTTAAGTTGTGCTGATTTAGGTTACCAAAACGGAGGTGATTGGTTCAAACATAATGTTCCTTACTGTAACACTTTGAAACAGCTTTCCTGCAGAGAATCTGTTTTGAAAGCAGTTCATCATCTTAATTTTTAATAGAATCACAGAATGGGTTGGGTTGGAAGGTACCTTAGAGACCATCTAGTTCCAACCCCTCTTCCATGGGCAGGGGCACCTCCCACTAGACCAGGTTGCCCAAAGCCCCATCCAGCCTGGCCTTGAACACATTCAGGAATGGGGCATCCACAGCTTCTCTCTCTCTTTTTTTTTTTTTTGGGGGGGGGGGAGGGGTTGGGATGGTTTAACAGTTCAGGCAAGTTAACAACTGATTTTACTGAAGTTTCCCATTAGGGGAGTAACTCGGCAAGAATAGGAACATGACCCCTAATTTAATTTTTAATTTTATTTTCTGTTTTTTCTTCCATGTCTGTAAACAAACCTGCTTATTGGACCCTGAAAATATTCCATACATCTACTGAATATAGCCTGAAAATAAAAGTATTACTTTCATTAGGAATGCAAGGTGAAGTAGATTACAACTTTTAATTGCTTCTCCATGCAAAGCATCTAAGTGACTGTAGGCCTTAAAATGCAGAGAAATGGAGTTACGGTGTCTGCTGGAGATTCGCAGAGTGAAAATATGTGACAGAAACTTCCCCAGCTACAGTGCCAGAGCCTAGCATTACTTGTCTGCAGCAATTCTCATTAGTTCTGGATGAGCTCAAATGGCTGTTTGTATGAGTCCACAAGACACATCTTTAGTTGAGATTTAAATACACAATCCGATAATGAGCTGGTGTAAATCAGTTGACTTTTGGAAACATATGCAGCTGCAGAATTAGCTCCTGGTAAGCAGCGTCAATGAATGTCTAGTGGTGCCCTGGAAGGCAGCACTGTGCGGTTTCCACTGTGGCTGGGGATCCCACATTTTGTATGTTTTATTAAAGAACAAAAAAAATATATATATATATATAGGGTCGACAGAGGGGTTCCTCATTTCCATCAGAATGAATAAGGAATTGCTTCACTTCTTGAAAAACAATGGAAGGGAAGTGGTGTCTTAATAAGTTTCCACATGCAAATCTATAAGACCCTGTTTGTTGTTGGACAGACACAATAGTTTTCAAAATGACTTTTCATGTGCCATGTGATTATTTCTGTGTGAGGAGACCTTGTGTGTTGTAAGTGTAGCTGTTGCCTGAAATCAAGTTGGCCTGGATATTTAAGTATTTTTCTGGGAAGCTTTCTGACTTGCATGTATTTTTGCAAGTTTTATGTCTGCATGGAGCGTTGCAAAGTTTCTGCTTCTTTCCAAAAGCTTTTAAATAGGATGAAGCAAACTTATCTTGCCTCTCAGTCTCACAAAGGCGTATGACTGTCTGTGGATGTTTTAAATCGTGTTTTCAGAAGTTGTAGAACAAATGAATCCTGACCGACTTTTCAGTATTTCTTTGGTGGCTTCTCATGGTATTCAGGGAAGATTCCTGCCTGCATTATTTAAGCCAAATTCAGCATGATCTTAATTCACTGCTGAAAATAGGGTTTGAAGATATCCGTGTTTACTCCCCACCCCACCCCTCCCCGGAAAACTTCCCCATGGAACTTGAGCTCCCCTAAAAAGAAGCTCCTCCAACACAACTGTTGGTATCCTTTAATCTTTTAAAAACCAGCACTTAATTTTGTTTTAGCCTGGACTCTTTTACTTCCTCTGCTATCATATCATAGGCAAGGTTCTTAACCTCAGTCTGCCTCGGGTTATCCACTTAAAAATGGTAATCTAAATAGCAACCTACTTATATTGTTAAGGATCAATTCATTTATTAATTAACTGAAAGCTCCCAGAAAATATAAAATGCCATAAATGTAATTTTTATCATTAACAGTACATGAAAACTGAGAATGCTAAAACATTCATTAGCAAAATCTCATTGGTACTGAAAGAATATTGCATTAGCTCAAAACGGAAAGGTGCATTATCTGGATGTGTGTGAAGATATATGCCCTGTTATGGCCCCTGGGAGTGGAAAAATTCTGATTCTGAGCATCCCTCATGCCAGCTGGAGTCAGGAAAAGCACTGACTGTCAGTAGTGATGGGCTCTACTGCAAGACTGATGAAAAATATATCAACAGTTGGGACTGGTTTGGAGAAGGTGTAGATCTATGTTATGTAAAAAAATTTAACATTGCTCTTGTTTTTTGGCCTGTTTGTAATCATTCCCTGAGACCTTTCACAGTGTTTTTGACTTGTCCTCTGTGGGCTGCCTGTTTGATGGCATGAAAGGATGAGCAGGGTATAAAGTTTGTTTCTCAATATTAATTGCTCCAATATGTGGTGCTTTTCTGCATGTCTGTCTTCTTCGAAGTTTGCTCCTGCTCAAAGTGCGTGCCTTCTGTTGTGTTGTGGTAAAGGGCTTTTAGCAAGGAAAGGCTGCTGTTCGCTGGTGGGGAGGACATTGCGCTTTGATCAGCAGCTTTTGTCCCTGCTGAACACCCATGCCCTGATCTGAATGCTGCATGTGCGCCTCTGGATGCTTGATCTGTGTATTTTGTTTGCTGTAGTTCTTGTCACAGTATTATGCAAAGCTTGTTAAAATGCTGAAGCTCTTCCCACCCTCAGATTTTTTTTCCTGTGCTGTTGTTGTGACCTCTGGCTGAGGCATAGCTTCTGTACACTGCATATACTAATTTGCTGCTGTTTATATCAGAAATATGATGCTCTAACTTACAACATAACCTACAAATATCTAGGTTATGAAAATCTATATTCAGTGAATATGTTCTCTGTTTTGTTACTTCATTTTATTCATGTTATTCATTTCAGTATAGCTCAAACCGACCCAAAGTAGTAACAGCTGCTTTCTCCTGGCAAGTTTGAATGCCCAAGCATCAAAGCACCGAAATTCCTAATCCTGGTATCTGTGTAGACTGTACAGATGCCCATAGGGCCATTCTTGATACAAAACGCCACTTCTTTGCTTTCTTTTAAAAGCCGGTGATGCTAGCGGAGGTAGCCAGGGTGTGTCACCTGGCAAGTGTGTGTTTGTTCATACCCAGCTAGAGGGGATTCAAACCCCACTTCTATGGGACAGAAGTGATTACCACATGAATCATTGCATGCTATTTGAGGCCAAGTTGCAGATATATTTTTCAAGCTGCTAAATATTGCTTTCATTAATAAACTTCTTTTTTTAAAACCCCGCAGAATCTATCACACTTTGATAATACTGAAGTAGACATACGACACCTTAGTTTTACCAAGATAAATTTAATGAGATAAGGGACAGTGTGGACCTCGTCTAATTCATCTGCAATAAAACATAAGTGGCAACCACCTTGAGATCTAGGTAGCATGAAAGCATAAATAACAAAATTCTGACATATACTTGCAACAGAAGATGCATTTACATGTAAAATATATTGCCAAGATTGGTCAAAAACAGTACTTGCACCAGTGATAAGGCACTTTCTGGTCAGTTGTGTGTCACGGCTTGTCAAAGTGTAATTGCTGCTGCGTTCCCCTACAGCTTTCACAGCCACAAGGTCAGGGGAGTGGGAGCACTCAGCAGTAGCCAGCTCCTTTGCAGCATCAAAACCTTTATTCATGCTTATCAGCTAAATTCTAATTTTCTGTGAATCTTAGTCCAAGTATAAAAGCTTGACTGTTCTCTACTCTTTATATGTCATGGACCGCATTTGCTTTCTTTTGCTGCAGCTGAGACACTGTGTGCTGCAAACAACAGGTGTTCTGCCTTCACTGTCAATCTTGCTGGTAGGAGCAGTGATTGGCCCTGGCTCTGCTCTCATTCTGAGCCAAGGGCATGGGGGAAACATTCTTTCTCTAGAAAGTGCCATCCATTTCTTTAATCTTGTTCTTAGTTTTATGTATTAGATCATTTAAAAACCCCTCTCTTTTTATGGGTTAAAGTAAGCCCCAACAGTCTACAAGCATAAACAACCAGCATATACTTGGAAGTTCATACCTTTGCAGTATGAACTCTTCGGTCACGTCTTTAACTTATGCAAAGAATTTGGGGTGCAAATAACATGGCCTAAAGTATTTTGAGCAAGCAAAATTCATTGTGCATAGCGACAGTTGGTCCCATCACTTCATCCTTACATACAAAGATAGGGCTCGGCTGTGGAAACACTGTAAAGTGTTCAGTCCTGTGGCAGTCTAAATTAGACTGCTCTGGGAGGGCAACTGAAGAGTCACACCTTTGCTTTTCCACTGCTGTTAACTACAGAGAAAGGGGCTCTGTAAAAACACATCCCATGTGGCAAACAAAATAAAAAATCCCACAAGGATAAGTGACAGGTTTTGTGAAAGGAGAGAAAGAGAACATAGCTAACCCTCTTCCCTCTGCTCCTGTCAGTGCAGTAGGACTCTGGCATTAGTTTTTTAATGCTTTTCAGACATATAAGCACCCTTTCCTTTACAACCTCTCAAATTATTGCACAGTTCCATGGGAAGAGATTTCATGTGCAGAGACATATTCCCAAATCCCCTAGCTAAGGAGTCAGGTGGATTAAAAAAACTGAACAAAGATAACCATTCTGCCTTAAGGCAGCAGGATATTTAGTCTATTACTACTTTTTTTTTTTCTTTCTCTACCAGCGTTATCTTCCCATAGCTCTCCTTTCCCCTGCCCCTTTCCCTTCTTCGCCGTATGAAAAGCTCAGTGTGACGTGGGTACTCACAACCTCCAGGTTGCCTGGACGCTCTTGCTGCCCAAGCCTCTGAGCCTTAAAATTATTCTCCTGGCATGTGTGTGATCCCCCCCCCCCCCAGCCCCCGAGAGGAATCTGTGGAATCTGTCCCTTTTTCAGTCTCATCTGTTAATGATCACTGGTCCTTCTATCTTAGTGTCTGTAAAAACATTAATTGGGCAGACCACATACAGCTAGGTAGGGAACAGCATAGGTGTCCTGCTGTGGGTACAGAGAGACATGGAAGGCCAGTGGAGACGTAATGTGCTCATTACTTAAGGCTCACTAATAATCGCAGGAGTTCTGTCTTGGTTGCCAGTTTTTAGATTTGTGTGTTGAAACATCTCGAACAAAATGTTAGTGAGGGCATTTCTGCAGCGTCCTGCTGACTGAATTGCTGCTGCGTTTGCCATCTGCCTGCAAGCTCACAGTGGTAATTATAGTGGTCTCGCAAGTGCTGGAACGAGAGGTATGTCAAATGCATTTTCCTTCTTTTTGAAGGTAATTTTCATTTTCTCAACTCATTTGAAACTGCATATGATTATCTGCTGCAGGTGTGAGAGCCACACAGAAGAAGACAGACGTGTACACACCCACAGAGCAAGATACCAACTCCCAGAGTGTCCAGAAGAGCTTACATACTAATCTTGGCACTTCTAAATTAAATGTAATTCCAGAGAAAATTCCCTCATTATTACTGCTCCTGTCCTTGTGGGTAGAATCTTAACGTTTCTTCCTTTTTTTTTTTTTTTTTTTTTTTTGTAATTGTATAAAAAGCATTTGATTTGGGTGACATTCACTGGAATAACATGCAGTGGAATAGTAACACATATATTATAAAAGCTACTGAAAGTGGAAGTCACATCCCGTTTGCTAAAACTTCCAGGGGGTTGAGTTTTAGTGGAGTTGCTGCCGTTATATATGTCAGTTGTTTCAAAACCTTGCAGGGTTAAAAAGGATTGTGAGTAGCAGGGAGAGGGAACTGAAGTAGGTGGTATTAACAGCCTTCCTCTGGTTGCTGCAGGCATTTCATTTAGTTGCCATTCAGAGCACCTGATTGTATTCTGCATGGTCGGTGGAGAAAAGAGGTGAGTCCGGAGGCTGATCCAGAAGACTTAAGTTAGGTACATGTATTCCCAGCACGGTTGCTGTGGCCTGTGATGTGCAGCACAGCCTGTAGGTCTTTGATCTCTTAGCCTGGTGCACATGATGCATCCTTCAGGGGTCAGACGGGACAGTGGTGGCTTATGGACACATCCACGGTCAGGATAAGCAGGATGAAAGGTAAAATCGGCCCTATGCGATGAATGGTTTCATCTGGTGTGTGAATGCCACCAAGGAACTGGGTTTCTGGAGCTGACCTTTTTTTCTCTTTTTTTTTTTTTTTTTTGTTTTCCATTTGAATATTGGCCGCCTTGCAGGAGGAGATTTGGATCTGGCATTGGATATGAGAGCTGGTTCTAAGGGGCTGCTCCGGACCTTCAGGAGTCTGTCTGTCCTTGTGGGGAAGTCACTTCTCAGGCCTGCGGCTGGGATTCACCTTGCAGCTGTAGAAGAGCAAGTGGGCAGAAGGAAGACTCACTTATCACCATGTATCTTCTTTCACGATCTGCTGGGAAAACTGGTGGGAGAGAGGCATGAGTAGAACCTTGCTCTCCGTGGATTGTGCGGTGGAACTTGCTTGGAGTGACCCACTGGAGGGGACAGCATTCATCAGAAAAATTAGTTGTTTTGTTTGACATTTTTCTGGTTCTGCCAGGCCAGGAGGTGGGAAGTAAGCATGGAGGCGCTTCCTTTGGCCACTTCTTTCCCTTTTTTCCCTTGAAAGAAGAAGAGGGAAACTTTGTCCAGGCTGCACATTCTCTGAAGTGTGACTGAACATGACTGAATTGCTTTCCAGGCTCTTTTACCCTCGTGAGACTGGAAAGATTGGGGCTCTGAAGGGAAAGAGCTACTGAAGTTGATGGGCTCAGTGAGGGCAACTTACAGACCATCCAGGCCATGGACAGAATTTAAAGGATATAGAGAAGGGTCCTTGAGGAGTTGTAAGCACCAGGCCTGTCACAACCTGTTTAAACAGGACATTGCAGTGGTATGTTTTAAAGTTAAATCTCTGCATTTGCACTTGCAGTATCAAGAATCAGGCATACTCAGCAGTTTAATATGTTAAAGGCAACAACAGGCTTGAGTTTTCTGATTTTATGTCTGAAATAAAAGCACGGTGTTAAGGTCAACTTCCCTTTTCAAGATGTAAACTAATTCTGGGAGAGCGGAATATTGTGTACTTTTCAAACTAGAACCTCTGTAAGCACCTGGGCCAATGAAGTCTAGTTTCCAGTAGATTTGTATTTCATGGCAGCCTATTAGCTCCAAAGGACATCTTTTCTACGACTGGAATACATGCCATCTTCTTTCATCACCTTTTTCCATGTCTCAGCCAGTAGATGCTCTGCTCACCAACAGAGGCTGAGCTCATCCATCAGCTGCTCTCTAGTGTGGGCAATCACTCAGATACCCTACTGCTCTGCACAAACTAGAGGACTTTACCTACCGTGAGCACTCCACCATTCTGTCGGAGGTAGTTGAAATTAGCCAGTAGGTTCAAAAGTTATTTAGAAACACATATATAGTGTGATCACAGAAGTCATGTTTCCATAGGAACCAGCTAAAAATAATCTGTATTAATGCTCAGCTTCTATCATGATGAACTATTATATAATTCTTTTTTTTTTCTTCCCCTCATCATTGCAGCTGCTTGTTAATAGTTTGTGGTAGAGTTTACAGATGAGTATACAAGTCATCATATGTGCAATTGACTGTGTGTTTATTATATCGTCTGCCTTCTCTCCTGCTGACTAAAATGGGAAATTAACAGAGCATCCTTTCTTACGACTTAAAAACATCCAGAAGATTAAAAATAGCCTAAGGCTTAAAAACTTCTTCACCTGGTAAGACAGAGTTCTGTACTAACAGTTGTATAAATGTGAATGTTGTAGCTACATAAGTCTGTTTGTGGGATCTGAAGGCTTAGATGCCCGTACATCACAGAAAGCGTGCCATATTGCAGCGTGGCAACTTGTGAATATTTGCAATTTGCAAGTAATGAGTCGCTGCATGCCAGGAAATTGTCACCAAATAAATTATTAAAATTTTGAACCCATTCTTACCTCAGGAGAAACGTTCTTTGGATAGCAGGGTTGTTTTTTTTTTTTTGGTGGCATGGTGCTTTAAGTTGTATACGATGAGACAAAAAAGGCAGCTTAGAATGAGGTGATGGATATTATAGTATCATACATCTTCCATGACTAAGATGAATTTCTGTGCTTGCAACTGCTTTTGTCTGTGTTTCCAGAAACAGGTTAGGAATTGTCTGTTGTTTCAGCTAAAGGATGGTAACAGGATGATGCATTCCTATGGAAACAAATCACTGCAGACATCTGGTTTGAGAAGCTGTATAAAAGTATCCAGCACTGAACTTATCCAAATCATTCTCTAGCCCATTATAACACTTTGTCTCAACAGAATTATATTCTAAATTTCTGCAGGAATTTTTTCCTGTCCTGGTTTTTGATTTTAAGTTTCTTTTAAAATCATGTTAGGGTTCAAATTGTAAAGCTTAGCACTGGGAGGTGTTATTTTTTTAAATTCAAATTTTAACTCTAAGACAATATATATATATATATATATAGTTTATATGCAATATACTTAATAGTAAAATTCACAAATTTTCATAATACAGTACTAGGTATAGCATGCCAAAGAGGGAGAAGGAAAGAGTGCACGTGTCTTCTGAGTCTCATAATAGCATGCCACGGAACAAATTTTGAGTTGTGAATTAGCAACTGATGAATAATTTACATACCCAGAATTAATCATCAAATATATTATTTAAATTAAAAATGAATTCAAGAATTCAACATGCTGTCTGTGGACAATTCATTGATAGAAAAGAAAAAAGGATGAAATTAATCAAATAAATAATTCATTGTAAATCATTTGCTTCTTATTATAACAAGGTAAAAAATTGATAAAAAATGGATCCACTTCTGAAAGCACGGCCAAATTTGACTACACATACGTATCACCACAAGAACAGCTGTCAAAGAATAATCCCTGTTTTAATTGCATTTAGCTCCAGACAATAGCCGAATACAGATCTGGTAACAAAGGCACTGACTTACTCCATTTATTAAAAGCTTTTTTGTTTGTTTGCTTTCATGACAAAGAACCCTAAGCTAATGGCTCTGCAAAGTGAGAAGGACTGGCTTACCCTCCCCAAATCTTCAAAATACAAGTTTGCACTTATCTGAGAAGGATTCCTGACCTTCCCTCTCACTGTCTACCAACTCAGAGCTTGCTCCCTCTCTTTCCTGAGGAGCTGGTTATTAAAAAGGTGTAGAGCAGACCTTTCCCAGCTGTCAATGCCTCTCTTGAAGTCAGTGCTGGAGGATGCTCTGGCTAAGCACTCGCCAGCACTCAGGTGGAGCTGCTAGTGAGAGGACTACTGTGCTGGCTGATGCAGGGACCTTGTCAGGAGCATTGCTCAGTGACCCCTGTGCTGATTTTTAGATAGAAGGTGGGGAAGAGACAGCACAGAAACTAATAAGACGTGTGCGAACATTTGCTACGAGGCCTCGAGAGCAGTGAATCACCAGGCACCTCATCTTCAGCATCTTGGACTCTGATAGCTGGATTTAGTAAGCCACACTGGTCCCACTCCTCTGTACCACTATACTGCCAGTACTCAGTGCTGCAAAGACTGCACCAGTGATTAGGCCTTTTTTTTTTTTTTTTTTAAGACCATAAAGCAAGTCAGGGTTGGACAGTTCTCGCTTGCAAGAACTGTGTTAATCAGGTGAGGACAAATCCAGCCCTGTACCCTACACTCGCTAAGGTCTTAGTTTAATTCCCACTCCAATAAGGGCTGGCAGCAGTTGTAGTGAGAAGGTGAGGGCATTTATCATGAAATATCTTTATAGGTTTTGAACAAAATGGCTTTTATTGCTTCCTTAACCACTGTCAGGGAAGTGCTAGAACAAACGTTGGCTAGAAATCCTGAGTGCAAAAATAGATGGCATGTGAACTGGAGCATCCACTTAAGTACAAATGGTGCTTTTCCCAGAGAGCTAAGAAGTCCCTGTCCTGTCAAAATTGATGTCATGGCTGCAAGTCTGAGATGCTCCATGGCAGTGGGTTCGGTATTGCTGAATGTCTGCACTGTCCACTCTTGGCTTTTTTCACATCATTGGGTCAGGCAACAACTGGTAGCCTGACTCTGTCACTGTGCTGTAAAAGTGCCTCATCCTTTAGCTATCAGAAATTGCTGAAGATACTAGTTTTCTCTGCAGCTGAATAATACAGCAGAGTAGCATATACACAGCACCTGTAAAATGATTGAAAAGTGAGGTGAAAGAGCAGGAATTAGATGAGTGGAAAGAGGATTAAAATTGCCTTTGTGTCAGCTGTGCCGTATCATATTAGTAAAAATAAAATCATTAGAATAATACAATCTCACAAAGGTATTTACATCAGCATTTTGTCCTCTGAAAATATATTAGCAGCAGCTTTCACACTGTCCTAGCAAAATTTGCAGTGGCAGAAAATTGCTTGCCATTAGTATACAATAAGGTTTCCATTTCTTCCCCTTAAATTTCAGGTCCCCAAATACTACATAATAGTTCCCAACATGCCAGTGACTCTGAGATTTTTGTAATGCTGGCAATTTTGAATGTACTCACAATGTTTCTGCCTTAGTGATATGAAAGCAATCAGCACTGCAGAACAAGAAAGAAGAAGGAAAAGACCAATACCATGTATAAATCAGCTTCAAAACATCACATAATTCAGATTGCCATATGCTGAATAGAAATGTGGTAAAAATGTTCAGAAACTGCAATCAAATAGCTTTGGATGTCAAATGTAATTACTCTGGGAATCTTCTAAGCTCTCTTCTTAAAGCACACTGGAACATAAATCCCCTACTTTTGTTTGATTAGTCCAAAAGGCTATAGGATATATTATTACACCTAGAAAACATGACCAGAGTCTTAGTCATTAGCATTGCTGAACACACAAATTCCTTTAGGTCCTTACTTTTTTCTTGTTCTTTATCTTCTGAATGGAACATTATCAATGAATATTTTAAATAAAAATACGTTAGACTCATTGTTTCTTATCATAATTTATTTTTTTAAAGAAAATCCCTTTGGATGTTTGCATCTGCTCAATTAGAGCGTGATAGCAAAATAATAATAAAAAAGTGAATATTAAGAATTGTGGATAGAACTATAGGAGATAAAATCTTTGTTTGACAAACTACCATGCAATAGTAACAATCAACTCTGACAATAGAGCTTTGACATAATTAAATCACAGAAGTTTGTGTTCAGTCTGCCCGTAATGAATTGTTGCAGCACTATGCACATTTAGCTTTATCCTGGGAAAATGACAACAGAAGGTGAAGGCAGTTGTGCAAAGACCTTGATATGAATAGTAATAACAAAATCTCTGATCCCAGAAAACACCTCAGTTTAAGGGAGGATTTATGCCTGTACCTCAGTTCTATTAAATTTAATAAGACCTAAGTATGAGCTTAAAATTAAGCATGTTAAGTGCCCTTCTGCCTAAGGAAACCTTGTGTTTGCAAGAAATCCCTGCTTCCCTCTCATGTTCTCTTATTGAAAGAGGTTGAGCAGAGTACAGTAATGGCTGTACTAGTCCATATGTCACCACATCTTATGTTGGGTAATGGTTACAGGTTGATATATAAAGTACTGGGCAGGCGTTCAGTACTTTGCTGGTACACTCTCCTAGCCTCCAGTGGCTTCAAGTCCTCAGCCTGGTATGCTGTTTGCGTGTTTTGCAGCCTTTGATGGACTTCTTTTTTCCCCCTCCATGAATTTTTGTGATTGGCTTTTGCAATTGTAACTTTGTAGCATCTTAGCCAAATTCTACAAGCTTCATAGCAACTTATACAGCCAGGCTACACATTCAGTTATTTGTTTAGAAGGTACGTCTTCAGTCTGAGAACTTTGTTTGATGCCTACTAGTTCTTATACTAGAACAGAAAATGAACGGTTGTCTCCTCTTCTCTTTATACCCTTTCTGATTTTGCCAACCCCTCTCATTCTCGATCTCCATTATCAGACTGAGGAATCACAATGTTTTGGTTGTTCCTTGTTTAGATGCTGTGCCAAACCTTTGATCATCTTTATCACTTTTCTGTGTGTTTCTTCTACTTACATTCTTTCTGAGATGAGGAGAGCAGAATTCAACACAGTAATAAAGATACAGGCAGAATGATTGCTTTGGGGTTTGTTCTCTATTTTTTTCCTAATAATTTTTAACATTTTGGTTGCTTTTTTGACAACTACTGAGCAGTGAGCTGACATGTTCATAATGCTATCTGGTATAACTCCAGCATCTTTTTCTGAAGCGGTAATAGCTAGTTCTGAGCCCACCACCTCAGTCTTTAATATTAGCGATCTTTTTTTCCTCATGTGCATTACTTTTCATTGGTGCTTTCACACCAGACACAGGACGTAGTATTGTCCCCTTTACTGTAGCTTGTTATTTGCGAACTGCTTTATGTGTTTGGCACACACATCAAGACAGAGTTTGAGCAGAGTTAAGAGAAAGTGACCAGTGATAGAACCTGCAGGACTGTTGTCAAGCTGCGGCAGGAGAGGTTCAGGCTAGACATCAGGAAGAGGTTCTTCTCTGAGACGGCTGTTGTGCTCTGGAACAGTCTACCCAGAGAAGTAGTCACTGCACCAAGCCTGTCGGAGTTCAAGAAGCGTTTGGACTGTGCATTTAGTCACATGTTCTGAATTTTTGGGTTGACCTGTGTGGTGCCAGGAGTTGGACTTGATGATCCTTGTGGGTCCCTTCCAACTTGGGATATTCTATGATTCTATGAGTGTCTTAGCTTTGAGGACTTCAGTGGAGCTGTGGCCCTTTGCGCTGACAGAGGAGCTCTCTGGAATTTAGAGTCCCTTTGACTTCTTGGCTAAACCAATAGGTTGCATGACATGTATCATAAGAAATAATTGATTTAAAAATGGCAAAACTGGTTATCTGCATGGTGGGCAAAAGAGGAAGATGATTTGGTTTATCCCAGTTTCCTTCATGATTTGCACCATGTGAGAGATGTTGCTCTTTTTAATTACAAAACCAACTGCATTGTTGTTGACTTATGCTTTTGCACGTACGTGGGGTACAACTCAGTATCAGCTGGTGCTGTGAAAGGAGGTGGCTGGAGTGTTAGCTTCAGGGCCAGATTCTGCAGTCCTTGGTCATGTGTGGGTGAATGAATACACCTGCCTAAGCAAATCTCCAGGGCATACGGTTTCTTGACATTTAGGTCTCTCTTAAAGATCCATCTCTATAAGGATGCCTTTAAGAAGTCTAATGTTTTCACATTAGACATGTCATTTCTGCACTGTTTTACACATGGATTTTTTACTAAAATGCCTTACCTCTGGCTGAACCCACTTTGTTTACATCTGCATTTGTCTTGAGACTGACTACAATAACAATAACAACAACAATAATAATGTGGTTTCTATGCAGTCTTTAAATGTCATTGATGGGCTCTTTCCACAAATATTCTTTTGAAGAAAAATAGTCCATAAGTTTGAAGTGAGACATTAAATAGTCTCAGTAAAGGATTCTGTTATTACTGCTAACTGCAGTACAAGTGCAATAATTTATAAAACACTCTTCACGTTTGCAAATAACAGTATTAAGATGAAAAGGAAAAATAATGGCATTCAGGGATGGTCCTGGAAGTATCTAAAAATGCTATTGATTCGTTCAGTTTATTTGTACTCAGATGTCAGGTTCTGCATGTAGAAAAAGAGAAAGATGAAATCAGCACTTTTCTCTCCAGCTAAGATTTATGTGTATATTGCAATTAGGGCAACAGATTAAGCCTCCAATTTTAGACATTTTTCTGTTTAAAGTTGCAAGTACATATATGCCTCTACAATATCTGACATCTGCTCGAACATGCAGATATTTGACACTGTGACAGTAGCAGAAAATGTTTATTTATTTATTTATTTTTAATTTTTGAAACATGTTGGTGTGATAATTAGACCTTAATTCCCATTTGCCACTGACATAGTTTCTGAAGTCAAGCATTTTCTGATTTATTTTCAGGTTGTTTCTCTAGTCCACACTGGTTGCATCTAGAACCTGTGGTATTTGTAAGACGCAAATTTTATTCCATAACCTGTTCAGCTTCCCTCTGCCCCCCCCCCCCCCCCCCCCCAAGTAATTTCTGTTTGTTTTTCATGGTGTTTTGGCTGCTTAAAAAAGTATTTTTTTTTCAGTAAGGAAGATGATCCAGGTTCTGGATTACCTCTGCAGAGATCAAGGCCCACCTTCTGGTCCTGCTGAAGACATGTCTGCAGTGGGCTGACATATAGGTTGCAGTAGGATCTTGAAGCCAGTCAAAGCCAGGACTTCACTGTGGCCTCCTGGTTATTTACTGATTAGTGAAAGATATATTGTCCTGAGAAGTCTTGCAGTTCAAAAGACAAGATGACCTTTGTCTTGCTGGCTGAGTCTATAAACATGCCGTGAAGCCCTCAAGTGCTTACTCCTTTCCAAGCATGCTAGATGTGTTTCCACGCCATATAGCTTATCTCACATTAAGTCCATCCACAGGCCAGATGATTTTCCACTGCTTACATCAGTTCTTGCCCTGAAGGGCATGCATAATGCTATGTAAAACCACAAAATAGGAAAGGATTTTCCACAGCTAAGTGACTCCATCGGCTAACCCCTCCTCTCTCCCCAAACTATGCTGTGACTGTGAGATACAGCCTTTCCAATATTTGTTGTTCTGTGAATAAGGTTGTCTGTTTTACATTGTGTCTCTGTGCTGTTTTTTGAGTTCTAGCCTGATGGCTTACACTGTAAATCGCTATGAATTGTTTCATTTTTGTTACCCTGTCCCCAGGCTCCTGACATTGTTTACTTCTCTTGATTTTGCTTAGCATTTTCAGCAATTCCATAGTAAATGTGCTGTTTCCTTATGCTCATAGTGAAAAGGTGATCTTTTGTTCTTTCTCCATAACCTTCAGCATTTTGTGCTCCTTTTATAACCATGGACATGTCATGAGTAGATGAATAGGTCCTTCCTTGTTACAGACATATCTTTTTTTTTTTTTTTTTTCCAAAACCTGTCCCTGCTATTAGAGTGTTTTGAATAGCAAGGAAAATCTGCAACACATCACATGAAGAGGTAAAAGCAAACAGAGAAAAGTCAGAGATAAATAGAACTCTGGAAAAATTTTGGAAGCAAAGTTGTGATATATCTTTTCCCACCCATGAGGTTTGGCATTGGGTATTTTAATGTTACAGTAATATTACAGCACAATTTTGCTCAGAATTTGAGTCTTGCATTCTTTTTTACTTCCACTGTAGCATTCTGCAATATCCAGGGTCTTAAGGGAGGCTCACTGGGTAGAGATTTTTGTATCTGGGCACAGGAGGCATTCACACTTTGGAAATTTTGAATCTTTGTTGAACTGTTTGGATGGAAACAGCTAATCTCTCCAGCCTGCACAGCCTCTCCAGCCTGTGTAGCACATAGCATAGAGGACCGTAGTATAAGTTGTATTCCTACGTCTGTAATACGTAATTAAGCTCACTGTTTCTTTAGAATAATAATAAATACACTGCCTGCTTAAAATGCACTACTGAACTGGTGCCTTAAAATGGAAATATGAATCTCCTCACTAATGTCTTTCAGCTGCATGTGCTATTGCAGTAACTTCTCATTTATGTTCTCTTGTGACTGGTCTAGGACAAAGCTGCACTCTCCTGGGGATTGTTTTCAAACCGTTGTGCTTGCTGACTCCTAGAGAGGAAAGCAGGAACTGTTTTTAAGAAGCTGTTTTACAAGTGGCTGCTGCTTACTGCATCTGCTCTTCCTCTGTCTGCAGTCCCTGCTCTTAATGGGTTGTTCCTCCCTAGGCTTTGGAGGGACAACATTTTCATGGGACCTGTCCCATAAACATCAGTGCATGTAAGAACTGAGGCAAAGTCTTGGTAATTCCAGGCACCAAGGCACCATTAGATAATGAGATTGAGAATATCAAAGAATAACGTGCTTGCTTAAATGTGCTTAATGAGGTTTTGACAAGCATAAACTTGCCCCCCTCTGCGCAGCACTTCTGAGGCCACAGCTGGAGCACTGGCTCCAGTTCTAGGCATCCCAGTAGAGAAGAGACATGGGGTACTGGAGAGAGTCTGACAAAGGATGACAGAGATGATTGAGGGGTTGGGACATGTGTCATATGGGGAGAGGCTGGGGTTGTTTATTCTCAGAAGATAAGCGTGATCTCTTCAGTGTGTATAAATATGTGAGTAAGGAAGAGGGAGTCAGATTCTTCACAGTGGTGCCCTGTGAGAGGGCAAGAGGCAGCAGTCACAAACTGAAGAAGTCACAAACAAGAAATTCCATCTAAGCATAACTTTTCCTCTGTGAGCACTAGCATGCCTTGCCTAGAGAGGTTGTGGAGACTCCCTTCTTGGAAATACTCGAACCCTAACTGGATGTGGTCATGGGCAGCCTGCTCTGGGTGGCCCTATGGGGGCTGGACAAGGTGACCTCCAGAGGTCCCTTCCAACCTCAACCGTTCTGATTCTGTAGTTTGTGTTGGTTTTTTTTCAGGTTGTCCTTAAATGGCTCTTTAAATTAAACTGGTCTTGTACATTAATTTCATTAAATGTACATCAATTTCATTAAATGAAACTGGGCTTGCTTGTAAAGGCAAAACAGGAGCGTATGCTACTTCCAAGGATTATAATACCCTATCAAGTAAAAGGTTCTGTCTCCTGCAGGTGCTTTCTGGTCCTTTGTGTATATTTCATCTGAGGACCTTCTTTTCCTTCTATAATTACTATTATTATTTTTACAAGTAAGAGAAGGCTTTCAGTAGGAGCTGAAAACTATTTTTCTGTTTTAGGGGAAGAAACCTGGGTCCAAATGTTCATGAATTTGACTGACAATAACCAGATTTGCTTTTAGGACTATTACAAGATTAATTCAAATAGTAGCATTGTTCAGTAGTAGAGGGCAACTTATTGTTACATGTGCCCCCAGAAAACTTATTCCAAGTCTATGAAAGAAGAAAGTTATACCGCAGATGCATTTTATTTTTTTTAGCTAATAATCTCCTAGCTCCCTCATTCTGTTATGTTTACTAAAATGGCCACCTCCTCAAAACCAAGTATTCAGCTTTTCAATATTTTATAGTGTGTCAGGTATATTCAGTGATTAAGCCTGTCAATATCCCTGTGATGGAGATGAGTCGGTACATATTGCAAATTAATAGCTAAGAAAGTTAATAATTGAGTCACATGGGTATTTTATTTAAACTTCAGTCCTTTGACTTCTAATTACATGCTGTAATAACTACACTGTGCTTCCCTGGTAGAGAAAGTCCTTTAATGAAGAGCTTCATTCCAGGAAATATCTTGGTCCCCTCCTGCTGATCAGGAGAGCTCTGTCGGATGGCTTTCTGAATCAGTGTGGCAAAAAAATATGGATTTTACTCCAAGACAAACTTTCAAAGGCAAACTTGAGGTTTGATTGGCAGAAGCAAAAGATCTGGACAGACGGCACTAAATGAGGGCAGCAGTTGGTTAAAGTGCCTGAAGCACTGTCAGTCACTGACTAAATATCTACTCATGAAAAAAGAAAATATGCTGGTAGAAGCACACCTGGGTAGAAGCACAACTGGGTAATCCCCCCCCCCCCCCCCCCCCCCCCGCCCCCAATCAGATCCTGTACCAGACTCAGTCAGCAGCCTCATAGCTCTGTCTTCTGGAGAAGATAACCTGTGCCTATGGTTTTCTTTCTATGCAAGGAAGGATTTGAGCTGTGGAAAAGGAAATCCTGATAGCGGGTCAGAGAGGGGCAAGCGCAGTCTGCTGTGAAAGTTAAGCCATCTGGTTCAGCTCTTGGAATAATTCAAAGCAGCTTTAAGATTATTCTAATATTTTCCAGATTGGCACTGGCCCCATGCAGCTGCTCCAGCAGCTGGAGAATTGCAGTTGTGAGCTGCTGCTGACATTTGCCTCCATCACCTCTGCAGGGAGGGACGAATGATACGGAGTTGGTGTTTCTGGCTTTGCGGTGTGTGAACTCCCTGCGCAAGGAGAATCTCTGGCTTGGCAGCCAGTGCAGCTTTATGGCTCCTTTGTGCTCCTGCAGAGGTGTAAGTTCTGTGCTGAAACAAAGCAGGAGATGGCAGCTGCTACTTGTAAGGGCAATGCTAATTCTTGCTACTCTTTCCCATCCTTTCTTGAACTCGAGGAGGCTGTCAAATTCGTTTAATGTTTTGCATATTTTTTGTCTCTATAGAGATATGAGGCTGAGAAACTCCTCCAAGTTTCCTTCCAATAATCTTGGAGCATCTGTGAAAAGTGCATTAGAGTACTTTAACAGATAGGATTTGCATCAGTGCTCCTTGCAAAAGGCGTTGGTCCCATGAGGGCTTATGTCGGTGTTTTTATAGGTTGGTGATGGTACGGCAGGTCTTGGGACAGAAAGACAGAGCTGTATGGTTTCCTTGATGCCTGGACTCAACCTTTTCCTCCAGTGCTAAGTATTTAAGGCACTGAATGAAAATCTGCATACTTTGTGCCTACTTTTCTTTCAGAATGCTGACAGGGCACTTACCGATGTCAGTGCCATCGAAGCTCTTATGATGCAAATTGTCACTCTCTGATACCCTGCAGTGTTTCTCAGGGGACCTATTTCACGTTGAAAGACTGACCTCTGCTCTCAGTAACTCCAGTATAAATCTAGAATAAATTTTATATTGTCAACAGCAATTATACATGCCATTCAGGGCATAAGTTATGGATGCAGGTCCTGCCTGCCTGTCCATTCAAAGCTCTGATGATTAGAAGGTGTCTCTTACTACCCAGTACAGATATTTTCTATCTTCTTAACACTGGGCATGGACTCATTCCTTTCCTTTGGATTCAAATTCTCATTTTGTGGTGTAAAACCAAACTTTACAAGCGCAAAATATGACCTGGCCATTCTCATTTTCATGCACTGTGCTGGATTTCGGCAGACTGACTATGAATAACCTGACCTTTTGCATTTTACTTCACTTGGTTACTTATGCTTGTGTTGTGTGTTGGGCAAATTAATACTGCTTTGGGCTGCTCTGATTTTATGCACAGACTGAGGAAAAAATGTTGTCTTGTCTCTCTTTCAATGCCTGCTTTTTTCAATTGACTTAAAAGCAAACAGTCCCCTCTTAAAAGTAACATAACCACCAAAATGAACAACAAAAAACTTAAGGCAAATCAAGAGTCTGTAAAATGATTATCATGAAAAATGTAACAAGTACAAAATAAGCTGAAATCCTGCTTCAGGAATGCCGGTGCTGTGATGTCCTTCCTTGTTTTTGTGTCAGCCAAGGTTACTACCAAACTGTTAAGAGTTCACTGAATAAAGCACTGAACACTGTGAATGCTCCCACTATATCACAAATACAGAAACAGAGGCACTGGGTAAGTCTATGCTGATCCACTGGGAACATTTTTAGAAAGTTTAATAGCCCTCAGGATTTCTCATTTCTAACCTGTCATGGGCTTGCCTCATGACTGCTCATTTTGCTGTGTTATAAAAACAAGTAGAAAATCAGATTTCTGGCCGAAAACCTCACTGAAACCATCCTTCCTGTTTAAGACAGCAGTAGCCACACATTTAAGCCTGGATAGCCATTTCTTTCTGCGTCTACGGCAGGAACATAGCAACACATTGCATGGCTTGAAATGCTCCTGGTCTAATTAGAAGGGCTTTCAAAAATCTGTGTAAAGATTATATGAAAAGATCACTGAAAAGAGTAAGTAACACGAGTCCAATTTCCAGTTCTGGGTGTCTCACAAATGAAGAAGGCATCTTTAAAATATGGGCTCTGTTGATATGATCATTAAGTAGCTTCAGTGATTACAATGGACTTTGAACACCAGTGAGGAACTTCTGCCGTGATTCACAGAAAATGAGGAAAATGAGTGTTTTTTTGTTTGTTTGTTTGTTTGTTTTTGACGCTGATGTACTTCCAGTCTGTTAGGTTGAGGTGGTTTCACACTAGTAGGTAGCTCAGCTCCACCATGCCGCTTTCTCTCTCCCCCTCCTCAAAAGAACACGGGGACAAAACATGATGAAAAAGGGCTCATGGGTCAAGTAAGGACAGGGAGATCGCTTGCCAATTACTGTCATGAGCAGAACAGACTAGAGATTGGAAGATTAGTGTAATTTATTGCCTAGAACGGTAAGAAGCCACAAGCAAACTAAAACTACCTACCTCTCACCCACCCTCTTCCACCTCCTCCCCCTGAGTGGCACAGGGGAACAGGGAATGGGGGCTGCAGTCAGTCCCTGATGCTTCGTCTCCACTGCTCCTTCACAGTCACTCTCTGCCCCTGCTCCATGTGGGGTCCCTCCCACGGGATGCCGTCCTTCCCAAACTGATCCTGCGGGGGCTGCCCACAGGCAGCAGCTCTTCAAGAACTGCTCCCACATGGCTCCATACCATGGGGTCCATCCGTCAGGAGCAAGCTGCTCCAGCACGGGTCCCCCACGGGTGGCAGCTCCCCCCAGACCCCCTGCTCTTGCGTGGGCTCCTCTCCACGGGCTGCAGCTCCGGCCCGGGGCCTGCTCCTGCGGGGGCTCTCCATGGGCCGCAGCCTCCTCCAGGCCACATCCTCCTGCTCCATCGGGGGCTCCTCCATGGGCTGCAGTGTGGAGATCTGCTCCATGTAGGACCCATGGGCTGCAAGGGGACAGCCTGCTCCACCAGGGGCCTCTCCACAGTCTGCAGGGGAACGGCATGCTTTGTGCCTGGAGCACCTCCTGCCCTCCTTCTGCACTGACCTTGGGGGCTGCAGGGCTGGTTCTCACTCCTCGCTCTACTAGCTTTTTTTTTTTTTTTTTCTTTTTTTTTTTTCCCCTTTAATCTGCTCTCACAGAGATGCAAACAACATTTCTCACTGGCTCAGTTCTGGTCAGCGGTGGGTTCCTTTTGGAGCCGGCTGGAGCTGGCTCTGTTCTGACATGGGGCAGCTGCTGGGCCCTGCTTACAGAGGGCATCCCTGCAGCCCCCCAATACCAAAACCTTGCCACATAAATGTAGTGCATAGGTCCAAAAATTTGCATCCTCTTAAGCATGCCTGAGCAGAGCACCTGACAGTAGCAAAGAGCTTAAGAAAGCACACAACTTTAAGCACATTAATTATTCCCTGCTTTTTAAAGAGCACTACAATAATTCAGGGAAGTATCCTTGAAATGAAGGACATTCATACGCACATCACTGGATCTGAAGAGAAGTATCCAATATATTGCAGGATTGCATATATGAAGTAAGGACTCCTATATTTTTGCTTTGCATACATGGCAGAAAACACTGAACATGGTAATGATCTTGTATTCAGTAGTGAGTAGAGAAAATAGGAAGCTAGCCTATAAAATTATTCCTGTTGGGAAATCAAACAGCTATTGAAAATTCAATTGATTGAGGGTTCAGTATAGTTCTACATAAAGGTAGTTAAAGACTTAAATATCTGCTTTCTCAATGGGTTGACAACTTAAAAGAATGGCCAGCTGCTGGGAAACTGCATTAATAATGTGTGCATTTTTACTTTTAAAAAGAACTATGTTATTGAGCATATCAGCAAGTTAACTTGACAAAGGAGGTTTATTTCTCTGTCATCTGTTTCTGTTCCTTGTTCTGTGTCTTTGGGGCTCCTCCATTCAAACTGGAACAAAACACACGTGCAGAGGAACAGGGAGGCTGAGGAGCAGCAGAAATGATGATGTTGCTTTATGGTGAACAGAGCATTCCTCATTCACAGCCTGGGTTTGGGACCTAAACTGAATGTGCTGTAAGGGAAACTTTTGTCTTGGCTTAATTTTTTGGTGTGGTAAGAGAAGGGTTTCAGGTAATTGCCGCCACTTGCCGAGGCGACCGGCTCCGGGGCAGACGCGTGCTGCAGCGGAGCGCGGGATCGGGACAGGCAGGGCTATTTTTCGGGCATCGAGCCTACGTGAGGTAGCCGCCAGGCACCGTCAGCCCTCGTGAGGGAGGCTGACGAGGCGTAGGCGGAGCCAGCAGCGTCAGTGACAGCTTCTCCCCCCGGCCATTCAAAGGCAGCCCTTAGGGAGCGCGAGTGACCAGGAGCGCGGCGAACAGGGCCGGCAAACAGGGAAACAGGGAGTGAAGCGGGGGGAGTGACGCGGCAGTTAGCGAGGCAGTGAGCGCAGGCAGGAAGGGCGGGGACCCATCGTCGCTCTGTTGCAGCTGCCTCTCCCTTCGGTGCTTGTAACCTGCTTGCGTAGAACCTGACCATGGTATCAACCAGGCAGAAAACCGTGGCCTCCGCATCTCGTGCGGCATCTCCAGCCACGGTCACCAGGGTGGCTACTCAGACGGAGGGCTCCGGGAAACACGCAGCCGTCCAGGTCCTGGGCTGCAGAGTGTGCCCCAGCCTTCTGTCGGTCTCCGACAGCAGTGGTGGGTATGCCTGTGGGAGGTGTGCCCAGGTTGAAGAACTGCTCAGCCAGGTAGCGGTGCTCCGGGAGGAGGTGAACAGGCTCAGGAGCATCAGGGAATCGGAGATGGAAATTGACTGGTGGAGGTGCACTCTACCCTCTCTGAGGCAGGCTCATGAGCCTGCCACAGCACAGGCGTCTCCTGTTATGCAGAAGACGGAGGTTCCCTCCTCCTGCCAGGCAGCGGGAGGAGACCTAGATCAAGGGGGGGAATGGAGGCAGGTGCCTATTCGGGGTGGTAGGCGAGCCCTCTCTCTGCCCACCTCACCTTCTCATCTATCCTTAAATAATTGATATGAAGGACTAGAACAAGACAATCTGAATGACAAAGTAGATAAAAACCCGTCCCAATTGGAGGGGGCGCCTAAGACAAGGCGACCTACACATCGCATTGCCACATCATCCTTCAAAAAAGAAAGAAGGGCTATTGTTATGGGGGGCTCCCTTCTGAAAGGGACAGAGGGACCGATATGCCGACCGGACCCAACCCGCAGAGAAGTCTGTTGCCTCCCTGGGGCTCGGGTGAGAGACTTCGCCAAGAAAGTCAAGCGCCTGGTACGGCCCACTGACTACTACCCGCTACTGGTCTTTCAGGCTGGTAGCGATGAAGTAGCAACGAGAAGTCCGAAGGCGATCAAAAGAGACTTTAGGGATTTGGGGCGACTACTTAGAGGATCAGGGGCGCAGGTTGTGTTTGCCTCTGTCCTTCCGATAGGGGGGATCGAAGCTGAAAGGCGTGCTGTTCACATAAACTCGTGGCTTCGAGACTGGTGTGACCGGCAGAACTTTGGGTTCTTTGATCACGGGAAGGTCTATGCTACACAGGGCCTGATGGCACCGGATGGGATGTGCCTCTCTCGGAGAGGGGTAAGGATCTTTGGTCAGGAGTTGGCAGGGCTGATAGATAGGGCTTTAAACTAGAGTCGAAGGGGGAAGGGGCTAAAACCAGGCACGCCGGTGAAGACCTAAGGGAAGGTACGCTAGAATCAGAGGGGCTGTGTGCCAGTGAGGTCCTTCGGGCAGATCCACAAGGTGCTGAGTGTAAGGAGACGCACCTGAAGTGCTTCTACACGAACGCACACAGTATGAGGAATAAAATGGATGAGCTAGAAGTCCTGGCCCAGTCCCGCAACTACGACATCATCGGCATAAGCGAAACCTGGTGGGATGAGTCCTGTGACTGGGGTGTTGCGATAGATGGTTACAGGCTCTTCAGGAGGGACAGGCAGGGTAGGCGAGGTGGTGGGGTGGCGATGTATGTGAAGCAGGGGCTGGACTGTGTGGAACTTCAGGTCGGCGATGGCACAGTTGAGAGCCTCTGGGTAAGGATCAAGGGACGAACGAATAAAGGGGATGTCGTTGTGGGAGTCTATTACAGACCGCCTGGCCAGGACGATAGCGCCGATAAATTATTCTTTACAGAACTAAGAGAGGCCTCGAGATTAACTCCCCTTGTCCTTATGGGGGACTTCAACTTGCCAGACGTTAACTGGGAGTGCCACACGGCTGACACGAGCAAGTCCAGGAGGTTCATGAAGCACCTAGATGATAACTTCTTGGTGCAGGTGCTAACGGAGCCAACTAGGAAAGGTGCCCTCCTAGACCTGTTGCTAGAAAACAGAGAGGGTCTGGTGGGAGATGTGGTGATTGGTGGCTGCCTTGGTCATAGCGACCATGAAGTGGTTGAGTTCAAAATTTACGGTGACAGAAGGAAAAGTGCCACCAAAACCTCATCCCTAGGTATGGGGAAAGCGGACTTCAGGCTGCTCAGGGAACTAGTCAGCAAGGTCCCCTGGGAAACTGCTCTTGAAGGCCTCGATGTCCACCAGTGCTGGTCATTCTTTAAGCGATGCCTCCTAGAAGCACAAGATCAGGCAATTCCTAAATATCGCAAGTCAGGCAGGCGGGGCAGGAGGCCGGCGTGGCTGACCAGGAACATTCTAATGGAGATTAGGCGGAAACAGAGAGTGTTTCGCTACTGGAAGGAGGGCCAGGTGTCATGGAAAGAATACAGGGATGCTGTTCGTGTTTGTAGGGAGAAAATTCGTGTGGCCAAAGCACACCTAGAGTTGAAGCTGGCTGTGTCTGTGAGAGAAAATAAAAAGGGCTTTTTCAGATATGTGAATGGAAAAAGGAGAACTAAAGAATACATAGGGCCGCTCCTTGATAGGGAAGGTCTCCTCACAGACAATGACATAGGCAAAGCAGAGATGCTTAACGCCTTCTTTGCCTCTGTCTTCAATGCCGATGATGGGCTTCGGGACCCAGGGTGCCCTGAGCTGGAGGACCGGGACGGTGGGGATGACAAACTCCCAACCGACCCTGAACGTGTGCGGGATTTGCTACTCCACCTGGATCCCTACAAGTCCATGGGTCCGGATGGGATTCATCCCTGGGTGCTGAAAGAGCTGGCGGACGTCATCGCGGAACCTCTCTCAATTATTTTTCAACGATCCTGGGAATTTGGAGAGGTCCCGGTAGACTGGAAGCTGGCAAATGTTGTGCCGATTTACAAGAAGGGTCAGAAAGAAGACCCTAGCAATTACAGGCCTGTCAGTCTCACGTCAGTGCCTGGTAAAATCATGGAGAAGATGGTTCTCGAACTTATTGAGGCTCACCTGGGGGACAAAGCAGTCACTGGTCCCAGCCAGCATGGGTTTGTGAAGGGTAGGTCCTGCCTAACTAACCTGATTTCCTTTTATGATAAGATCACCCGTATGATGGACAAGGGAAACCAGCTGATGTGATTTTTTTGGACTTCAGCAAGGCTTTTGACACGGTTTCCCATAGGATCCTACTGGACAAAATGTCCACCATACAGCTAAATAAAAACATCATACGATGGGTGAGCAATTGGCTAACGGGCAGGGCCCAAAGGGTTATGGTAAATGGGGCTGCGTCAGGCTGGCGGGCGGTCACCAGTGGGGTCCCTCAAGGCTCCATTTTAGGGCCGGTACTTTTCAATATTTTTATAAACGATCTGGATGTAGGAATAGAAGGTATTTTGAGCAAGTTTGCTGATGACACCAAACTTGGAGGAGTTGTGGACTCGAATGAGGGTGGAAAGGCCTTGCAGAGGGATCTGGATAGGTTGGAGAGCTGGGCGATCACCAACTGCATGAAGTTCAATAAGAGCAAGTGCCGGGTCCTGCACCTGGGACGGGGAAACCCTGGCTGCACGTACAGACTGGGCGATGAGACGCTGGAGAGCAGCCTAGAAGAGAGGGATCTGGGGGTCGTGGTAGACAGCAAGTTGAATATGAGCCAGCAGTGTGCCCTGGCGGCCAGGAGGGCCAACCGTGTCCTGGGGTGCATCAAGCACGGCATCGCTAGTAGGTCAAGGGAGGTGATTGTCCCGCTCTACTCTGCGCTGGTGCGGCCTCACCTCGAGTACTGTGTGCAGTTCTGGGCACCACAGTATAAAAAGGACATGAAACTGTTGGAGAGTGTCCAGAGGAGGGCTACGAAGATGGTGAAAGGCCTGGAGGGGAAGACGTACGAGGAACGGCTGAGGTCACTGGGCCTGTTCAGCCTGGAGAAGAGGAGGCTGAGGGGAGACCTCATCACAGTCTACAACTTCCTCGTAAGGGGGTGTCGAGAGGCAGGAGACCTTTTCTCCATTAACACCAGTGACAGGACCCGCGGGAACGGGGTTAAGCTGAGGCAGGGGAAATTTAGGCTTGACATCAGGAGGGGGTTCTTCACAGAGAGGGTGGTTGCACACTGGAACAGGCTCCCCAGGGAAGTGGTCACTGCACCGAGCCTGTCTGAATTTAAGAAGAGATTGGACTGTGCACTTAGTCACATGGTCTGAACTTTTGGGTAGACCTGTGCGGTATCAAGAGTTGGACTTGATGATCCTTAAGGGTCCCTTCCAACTCAGGATATTCTATGATTCTATAATTTCCCCTGAGCTAAGCCTCTGTCAGTACTCCAGAAACCTAGCAGTAGATGGCTGTTATCCTTTTTCAAATATTTTCTTCTTGTATACCGGGACCACATCAGTGTTCTTTTGTCCTGTTCCTCCTGCAGTGGACAGGCTGCCCTTTGAACCATGTTAGAGGTTGACTCCCTGTGACTGTAGCCACGGTGGGTGAGCAGTAGCCTGCTCAGCAGGTCCAGGTTTAAAAACAGGTTGTTAAGCCTGACTTCTTTGGGGAGGCACGGTCTGGTAAAACTCTGCTCAGCTGGAGTCCTGGGACTGGGCTGAAATTCTGGAGGAACCTGAGAATTTGCCCTTCTGCATTTAAGTGGGAGTTTCAGTCTGATGGAAAAACAAAGCAAATGCACAGTTCTCGTTGCTAGATGAGTGTTTTTATATCTGCAGGGGTAGAGACTGAAGGAAGGATTCCACAAGGTCACTTAAAATGCCATCCCCTCACTCCTTGTTCACACAGTTTCACAATTTCTTGTTTATGTCTCTCTGAGGGTGCAAGTTAGACACATCTTTTTGGCCTTGATGTTCCTTATATCCTCTTCTTGATAGCACTCTGGTTATTGACTCCAGTGGATTTTTTATAGAAAATAAAGATCTTAAGTGGACACAGTCATAATGAACCAACATAAAAAAATCAGCCAGATTTAAAACAGAAAGGAATCAAAACCAACCAAGATGAATGGAGCAATAGTAATGAGATGTAGTCAGCAGTATGAGAATGATGACTGTTTAACCTAGACATCTTTGGTCTGGGCAAAGGCTTATAAAATATAAGAGAAAAGAATAAAAAAGAAAAAGAAAAAAGAGAGCGGCCTGCAAAGCTGTGTAAAAGCATAACAAATTTTGTGGATAATTAGTACACAGTAAAATATTAACCAAAATGATTGCAAATGGAAGACGCTTTGCAGTGCAAAATGAAAGTGATAAGGCAAAGAAAGTGTAGTATGAAGAAGTATCAGGAAACCACAAAAAAGAACTTGTGCAGCCTGGTGAATCACAGCACCCAGGAATCCATTTTACTTGCATGTATTTCATTATTCATCTGAGTGAGCAATTTGTAATATCAAATGTTGTTATGACCATGTGGGACTGAAAAATAAGCCTTCTGCTGTATTGCGAAGTATTGCCAGGAGAGGAAAACTAGGTAGTCATTACAAAAAATAATATTAGGCTGAATACCTCTGCATCAGAGGTTTTCTAAAACATAAAACTCTTCTCACAACATCTTCCAAGTCATTCATAAACAGTTCTTTAGCCATTATCCATTTAAATACTAATACATGAGAAGATTCAGTACATGTAGCGTCACAAAAGTTGTTGTAAGGTATGTCTTTGTAGTATTGATAGAAGCAGGTGGTACATTGCTGCTTTGTGGATGGACTAATTCGTTGTTGCAACAAGTTTCCACCTTTAAAACAAACAACAAAAAACAGAAAAACCTCTAAAAGCCAAAGTACATCCATTCTACCTGTGGTGCTTCATTTTCTGGTACTGGGCATATTTTTAGCTGGATTGGTCTCTATTCCAGCTGTTTGATTTATACTAGGACTTTATCAGGTTGCTTTAAGTACTCGTATCATTATTTATAGTTCAACTGGTGGTTCAGACAGAAGGACTGGAAGGGCTATGTGCAAAGGAAAAGCAAAATCCTTTAGAGTTCTTAAACACCAATAGATTTCAGAAATGCAGCGAAGCTGAACTACTATTATTTGAGCTGGGACTGCAAATGGGGGATGGAGGAGTGGGATGGATTTTTTCTTTTTTCTTTTTCAAAGCAGTACACAGAGAAATGGGACTGGAAGGGACCTTCAGGGCTGAGTGAAATCCACTGTTTTTCAGGCTCTTAAGTCAAAATATAATTTCAGGAAGGGGATCATGCTGCACTTTAAAACTAGGAGTTCTTACTATTTAGTTTCTTGTTAACATTTTCACGTAAGGCGGTTCTTCTGCCTCTCTCCTCTTCTGATCTCCATCTCAATCTCTGATCATGACAAATCGATGTTCTTTTGTGCCCATGCTGTCATTTAGCATAAGTCATAATTTGTGCTAGTAGGCATTTATTCTCTGCTATTTGTGGACAGCATTCATATCTCCTTAAATCCTTTGTTTCGCTGTTGTTCTCATCCTTGGGAAGAAAGCTGCTAATTTCCTTCATTATCCAAATTACCTGCTCTAGATTCAAATTATCTTTCTTTTTTACTTTAAATATCACTGCCTAGAACCATATTGCAGATGCATCTCCATGGCGTTTATGGGCTGTACAATAGTGCTGATACTTCCTTATTTCTACCAGAAACATTTTACCTGAAAACAACTAAGGACTGTATTTACACTTTCCATCATGGCTCAGTCATCCTGTCCTCTGTGAATACCCCAGGCCTTTTTCCTCTTCTGTCATCTCCAACTAATGAGTTCTCAGCTTAGAGAAAAATTTCTTGTTAGTAGTCTCTAAGTGCAAGATGATGCCACTTTTGTACTATGCAATTTGATTCAATTTCTGCTATTCCTGTTCTCGGATGTCTCAGGTTCTTCCCACACAATATCCTGATACTCATCTTTACAGATGACATCCTTCAGCAAATGTTGTAGCTCAGTCCTGTTTTTAACTGAAGTCATTGTATGAAAATAAGAGACATAACTGGTTCCTGATGATTCTTAAAGTACAGCAGCAGTCACCTCCGTTTCGTTCAAGAACTTCCTTTTTATGCTCAGACCACTTCTTTCCTTGCACTAATCCCTATCTTCTCCTGCTTAATGAATATTTTCTCGTGGCATTTCATCAAATGCTTTTTTTGTGTCAAACGTGTTGAAGAGCCTGCATTTCTTTCATCTAGAAATCCACCTATTAAATAAAATCAGCATTAATATAATGCAAATTTGCAATTAATTTTTTCCCAATATCTGTCTCAGCAATTCTTTCTATCTATTAAACTGCCTTCTTGCAAGTTGGTTTCAAGGATTCAAAGTAGAATAGAAACAACGATTTAGGAAATACGAGCCCAATTCTCTTATTCTTCATAGTTAAGTGTTATTTAGGCTTCCAGATGAAGTATGATGTATTGTTTTCTACCTTTACCACATGGGTATTTGTCTGCATCAAAGGATGAAAACAGCTACAAGGCCTAGAAAGGTATTTAGTTGACTGCCTAGCTAAAAAATACTCAATTGTGAAATAGATTTATTTATTTATTTATTTATTAGCACTTAAATTTTGTTTCCTGGTGAGGTTTAAATTGGAACACGGAGGTAAAGGAGTAAGTATGAAACAGCATCTGCCCAGGCTATGCTTGGCTTTATTTAGGGCTCTATGCGTCAGCCTTCCTGAGCTCCTAAACTCATTCTTTATTGCAAAAGAATGAATGTTAACACTACCTTTCATTTCAGTCATGCCATTTCAGCAAATTTACCTTTCTGAATCACTAATTGAACTCAACAAAAGGTTTTTATCTGTTAATAACTTCCCATCTGAAAGATTTAAAGTACCAGATGACATTAGCTCTAGCTCAATGATTTTATTAAATTCTCACCTTAAATCTCACATGCAGAAAGCTCTCATCAGGTCACATGAACAAGATGATTGCATTAGTCATACTACAAGAGCGATATACTTATTTCAGTAAGTTCACTGTATTCAGGCTGAAGTTTGATCTGTGACAGGACACTTCATATCTAACATGATGTGGTTCTTTACTTCAGTGTTTTTGCTAGTTATATTCCTGTAATTTATATCCCCTTTGCTCCAGAATATGCATTCCTCAAGATCTTTGCTGCTTTTGTGAAACTGAGATGTACTGCAGTAAAAAACCACATGCTTAGTTTGTGCATTACTAAAGATTTCTTCTGTTCATAGTTCAGTTTGAAGCTAACTTTACTCTTTTAAAGTACAGTTTCCATACCCTGGCCTCTGAACTAACTAGGTTGTCATTACTGACATTTGGCATGTGAGAATTTATGCAAGGATCAGCTTATGGGAAGTTTAAATACACCAGCTGAAATACCGGTGAATTATGAATGGTTAAAATTAAGTATTTTTATTTATTCATTATTTTTATTTAATTTCCCCTCTTTTTTGGCTTCTCTTAATCCAGTAATATCCAGATGGCTTGGGATAGATAGATTTGTGAGTGTGTGTTGATCGTGAAGGAAACCAGTGCCATTGACTAGATTTGGGGATTAAAATGAATTTATCTGTGGATTAAGAACTCCGTATACCATATATGAAATAGGACTCAGCTAGTTACAGAATTCCTAATACATTTACGTACTTTTATAGCCTAAATCATCTTAGTATAAGAGCTCTTCAGCAGCTTAAATGTACCTACAACACCCATGCATGTTAAAAGAGTTATCTCATGATTCTTCTAATGGGATAACTGAAGTGCAGAAAGATTAAACGGCTAAGTCAAAGCCAGTAAGAAACCTGCAGTGGGCTTGGAGCTAAAACCACCTTCTTTGGGTTCCAGGCCATTGCCTTGCTCCCAGTGCTATCCCCTCCTCCTTGCCTAACAGCATTCCTGCAGCCAGCAGCAGTTGGCTATGTGCTGAGGCAGAGGAGCTCCTTAGGCAGAGCAGAGTGGAAAGGAAGACATCTGTCCTCCCTGTTTTCAGATCTGTAATTCCCTCTTTAAGGTATCTTTTGTCAGAAGATCAGAGGATGCTTTACAGACATCTTTTTATAGCTGGGGTAAAGGGAAGATGAGGTGTCTGTAAGTGTGTGTAGTGCTGTAAAATGGATCTGTGTAAGGGTTGGAAATGGACTTCTGCTTTCCTGAGATCGTCCCTTGTCTCTCCCACTGGACCTGGCACCATCTCTGAAGGAGACCCCACCTTGCTTCAGTCACAGAAACAGCAGCAATGCCCAGCAACGCAGCAGGGCTCTCTCAGTTAATTAAGACCTGCAGATGGTTTAAGAGAGGAGCTGTTTGAATAACATGGACAATCAGTGCCTCAGAGAACAGGGACAGTCCTGCTCCCCCCACATTACCTAGTCTAGCTGCCTCAGCCTCATGTTAGCATGGGCATGTATGCCACACCAACCTACATTACAGCCTGATTTCCAGTGGCTCAGAAGCACAGAAACCACGTACCCGTGTGTGTCACATTTGTGCAGTGAAAACATCAGTTAGTTTGGCTGCCTGTGCTGTGTTGTAAATGGATGGGGTTTGGGCTTTGTGGTTCAGTATCCTGATCTTTGTGAAGGATGCAAACCTCTGTCCCATGGTGTTGTGTGGAATGATACAGGCCATGTGTCATACAGCATCACTGGTCTTGTTTGTGTAAATTTTGCATTTTTAGGCTTTTGGACCTTCCTGGTTGTCGACACTGACATTCCCTAAAGCTTTTTCAACTTAATGTACTGGCATTTATTTACAATTCCATCTTGACCAAGTTTTATTTTATTCTTTCTCATGTAAAATAGAATGCTTGTGAAAGTGAGGGACTAATAGCAGACTGGAGCTAAGCCTAGTAAAAGCAGGTGTTATGCAATTTGTCACTGCATGACTCTGCTAATGCATCTTTAGTCCAGAACTGCGGTACTCCTGCCATGTTTTAAAGTTCAGAAAGATAAGTGTGCACTGTACCCTGGAGTACCTTCGTCTATAAATGTAATTCAGAAATATGGAAAACAGTGCTCTGAATCTGATGGCCTTTTTCAACACAATTACAGAAACAGCGTGAGATTGGGTACATTTGCAGCAAGGGCACACAGAACAAACAGGAAGTTGAATGTGCGGGCTATTAATTCAAGCCTAGATAAGCTTCTGACTAAGGGGGTTTTATTTATTTTTTATTATTTTTAATCCTAATATGATGCATGTGTAATAGCAGTTTTCCTGAGAAGACCTATTGGATGCCAGTGCTCATCTGTAGAGCCACATTTAATAACAAGGATACCTCAGGCTTTTGAATGGGCCTCTACTGACTTCAAGGATAAAGATCTAAAAAAAACATTGAATATTGAAATGATGTGAGTTGAATGCAGGTGAAGACACATTAATCTGAAAAAAATATGGGTTCAGTTTGAAATGAAATGAAAGGAGTGGCATGAAAAAGAGTACTTTCTCTCAAGAAGGAGACAGAAGAAGCTTTCAACTCACCAGTACCATGTTTGTGTCTTTCTTAGTCACAAGACAGACCTTCTCTTTGTGCCAGGAACCTCTCTTGAGTATTCGGTGTCCCCCAACTCCTGTTAATATGAATGGGAATTGAAGACTTTTGGTACTGTAGAGGAGAGGCTGAACTCTGGAGGGCCACAAAGAGGAAAATGCATGCCTGTGCCACAACTTCCAGATGCGCGCCTACAAGGTACTAAATCACATTGGCAGAACAAACTAGGCCAGGTTGGGCTGGCAGCTAAGATTTTTTTCAGCTGTTGAACAGCAACAAATCATTACTTTAGTTACCCTCTGAGACCTCACTGAATAATCAGAGCCTGAAATATAGACTGGAAATCAATAATCACTGTTTTCCTGCATCTGGGAATAGTTAAGAAGCTGGACAGAGAAGGGCAAAACAAGCATCAGCAGGCACACCCTTACATTAGGCGTACATAATCTCCAGCATTTCTCTTGTGCACAGAGCTCAGAGGGAGCTTTTTTTTTTTTTCTTCTGATTTCTCTCAACAATGGGTGGGTCGCTGGTGCTTGTGAGAAGCTGAGTTTGTCTGGTATATTTGGCTTTCTGTTTCTTCTGCATATAGAAGCAGTTGTGTGAATGGGTAGATGGAGAAATCTCCGTTTTTCCAGCTTGGTTCCGTTTGATCTCACCTGTTGGAAATACATGGCATCTAAGCAGTTTTTCTGGCAATGGGTTATGACACCAACTCAGGAGAAGGTTTTGGAGTAGGCAGGTATTGCAAAAATTGCCAACAATTGCGAGAGTCCTTTGATGTACATGTGTGTGCAAATGAGTGTTCATACAGCTGGATGACCACTCTTTGAAATCATATCAACAGAGAAACTTCACTCATTGTATATTTATGTGGTGCTGTGAAATAGTCATTCTCTTTCGTATTGATACTGTGAGGATTTTTCACTCCCACCATTTTGTATTCAGCAAACAGTGTCAGAAATAAGATACGTATTTTTTTGCACTCTAATGGAGTAAAGTTCTCAGGACTGGTTACCTTTCAAGTGTTTATCAGTAGCAAATGCTGGACTCGATATTACTTGGCTTTGATGCTGTTTCTCCAAGGTGCAGGTTGTGTAACTACCAGCAGTGTATGTGCACAACCAGGCTCTTTCTTCTACGAGGAGCTGAGATTGTGTCCTCTGGGGGGACTCTTATCATCAGCCTCAAGAGATGCTTTGCTATTTATTTAGCTGTAAGGACTGTGGTCCTCTTATCTGCTGCTAATGAGCATGGCAGCTTGTCTCCCCTTTCCTCTCATGCACCTCAGTATTGCAAAGCCTTCCTTGGGAATTCAGATTCCTGTGGGCAGGGAGGTCTCTTGTGCATGAGGTGATTAAAGGCATGCCTGAACGCCAGCAGAAGCACTGTGTGTCTCATCATGAACAAAGCTCAGGAGTCGCGTTCAGAGCCTCTTCAGAAACACTGACTCAGAGGGGCTGTGTCTGTCTTGAATTTTGAAAAGATTTTTGCCCATGTTTGGATAATGCTTTAAAAGGATTTCTGCAGGAGGAGCTGAACCTGATGACTTCGGCCCTTCCTCAGCTACCTGAGCTGCTCTGTAGGGCCATCCAGATATAGGAGTTCACTCTGTCATTTGTCCTGGCTGTGGCTATTTCTAACTACAGTGAATGTCTTGAGTCCATGCAAGTAAGACAGATGGAAAGGAGAAAGGACAAGGCTGTTGCTGGAGTTAAGCCTGCTCTCAAACTTGCTCACAGAAGTGAAAAGGATGCTTCTAACTCCTACAAGTTCCTCTGTATATTTCTGCCTCAATCGGTTCTTCAGATTTCCCCCAAATGTTACTTGCCATCTTTTGCCATACCACGCAGTCCCCTGCAATGAGATGGTTTAGCAATGAGGTATGCTGTTTCTGGCCATTCTTAATTAATACCTTTTTATCTGTCAATAATTAATGTGGAAATCAGAAAGAATAATGCTGTTGAGGCTACAGCCTGAGACCTGATGCCTGGCAATGGTGGATGTACATATCCATTATATCAGGAAATTAGAAACTGGAGCAAGAACTGATCTGTCTGACATTTTGTAAGACGATATAAATGGGCCCACTCAACAAACACTAGATTTATGTCAGGATGTGCATGATATGTGTCCAGGGAAAAGATATTATCTCTCTTATGAGAGTGCAGTTAATACCAGACATCAATTAAGTATAGTTCATTAAAGCCTCTGGGTAATCTTATTTTTGGACTAGATCAGAGGAACTCCCTACAAGGACTGACAGAGGGGTTATCTCAGTAATAATCTCCACTTTTGCATGTAACATCTCTCATAGGATGGGCTAAGTGAAGTAGCATCTAGACTGTAACGAAAATAACCTTTTTGGCTGGAGAGACAGTGAAGTGAAAAGTAATAGTGTCTTATTATGTTTGAAGTAGTTGCATCATATAGGTACATTGAGATATGCCAGTCATGATAGTAGTGCTGATATGGTAATGGTTGTTTTATGCACTTACTCCCCATCCTCAGAGGAGTAGCTTTGCCTTTGTCATGTTCACAGGATGTGGCTTTATCTAAAACATTTCAGCTGTACAGATGGAGTGGCTGGAGCCAGGGAAGATTATGGTACTATTAGAGATAAGGAGGTGGTTTTTTTTGCTTCTTCCTTCTCTGGTTAAAATATTCCTTCATATATTGAGAGAGACGGTGTTTGGATGTTGTTTTCTAGAATTTGACCAGTTATCTCCACCTTTTGAATCCTACGTGTAATGCACCAGTTGCTGCTAGGAAAGAAAGTGTTAAGTAAACAAGTGTTAGTGGCTATTGCAAGGCACTACTTTTTTCCCAGTTAATGATGCAGTTGGCAGGCAGAGAGACAGGAGAAACATATTTCTCCAACACACCTGGAAAACACAGAGTAAAGCTTGGCATGGAGCCTGAGTTTGGAGGGTAACTTATGGCAACACCTTGCTTTCCTACATTCAGCTACAAAAACAAGCTCCCCACTTGCGTTTTGACATCAAAACCAGTTCCTTCTGAAAACTGCTTTTTTTTTTTTTTTTTCTGGTCTTTCTTGTGAAATCTTCTGTGGCTCCCCTCAGGTATGTGTCACAGTTATGGCTGTGTTGTGAAGCAGTGAGGAGACTGGGCATTGCTGGAGACAGAAGGGGCCAAAGGCTCCAGGAGGGCTGCTGGGGGTTGTCAGGAGAGAGAGAGGAAAGCGGATGTGCTGCCTACTTGTGGAAGAGCTGGACTGGGCTAGCTGGTTTCATCCTTTCACCAGAAAGAAGGCTGGAAAAGAGAGAATAGAGAAACACTGCTCTGGAGAGGGTCACGATTTTAAGTTTTAGATGTTAAGACAAATGGTGTGCTGACTTTGACCTAGTAACTGGCTGAAACGTCAGCTTCTGAAGTGATGATTTTTCCAAGCCTCTTTTCAGTTCCGTGCTTGAACTAGATTTACCATTATCAGCACTTGCACTTTGACTTACAGCTGTCTTCAGGGGAGGAGAAAAAGGGGATTTGCTGCTTTGGGATCTCCCCATCTTCCTCCTCCTCAGATTCCTCTCGAGGTGGGAGATGACTGGGAATGTGCTTACCAAGTGGTGCCATCCATACAGACCACTTGAGGTCCTGTGGAGAAGCCATGCTGGCAGCCACCTGTGCTTAAATTCTTGGCACTGCTTCCCACCTCTTCTTACCTCTGTCTCCTCTTCCCTTCTGCCCGCAGTATGGAGCCGCAGCCTTGCTTGCTGTGTGGGTATAACAACAGCTACAGCACACCAGAGCTTGACACAGCCTAAAGTGTGTCAGGTTTCTGGTAGTGTACTTCAGCTAATCCCTGTTCATATCTGGGGTTTTCTGTTTCAAAGGAACTCAGAGTAGGAAGTCATGCCAAATACAACATAATGGGAAAAAACTGGCAACGCTGACTTACTGGGGGGATTATTTTCTGCAGAACGTTCATACCATCATGCGTGGTATTTGAGTTTTCTGCTTCCCACAACTCTTCCTGAAGCCTTTTGGAATCCTCAGATATCTTTTTCTAGTAATTATTCCGCTTTGTGGATTTGGGTCTTTTCTTTTCCCCCTACCTGTGCTAATTGGATGAACAATCACATTCCACATCGAAAGGCAAGGGATAATCTGTGGAAGTTCGGGGGCTTGAGGGAGATATTGAGAACGGCATAAAAGCAAATCTGGTGTATACAACATGAGTCAAAGCAGAGCCATTTCCGAAAAAACAAACAAACAAACAAACAAAAAAACAGCTTTAAACATCCCTGTTAGCAAAGCTTCTGCACTCTACTTAAAGAGTTGGCAGTCATATAGCTGGCTTCAGAAGTATAAAATGTGATTGCATTACCTGCCTTGTTGTGCTATAACCAGCGTGGTTCCTTGTGGGGCCATGTGGGGCCTTGGCACACAGCAGCTGCCAGCTCCAGTGGTGGAGAAGATGAGAGAGAAGCATAGGGCCAGGCTCTGGAAAGTGCCCAGCTTGCTCTCATTTTGGGGGTAATTCTCAAGATTTCTGCTGTGGGGCTTTGAAGTAGCTCTCTCAGAGCACAAGGAAATTTGCAGCTACCTGAAGATGAAGGATGTTAATTTTTTTTCTTGCTTTCCTGGCAGCTCTTCTGCTGGTCACACCTGATGTTGTTTTTCAGGTTTATTTGCTGCTGTCTCCATATGAGAACCTGTCCCTCACCCTAGAGGAGAGTAAGCTAAGCAGGCTTTGCTGAGCTCCATTGAGACAGATGGACACTGTAGCTCTTCCTGACGTCTTGGCTGCAGCCTTAGCCTTGGATACTGCTGTTAGTTGTCACCATCTGAGGTCTCACTGAAACCCGAGATCTTTATTCTTCACATGTACAATTAAATTAAGACAACATGGCTCCCCAGAGAATGAGTGGACCAGAAGGGGACAAAAAAGATAGGAAAGAGTAGATGGTGAACTAGTTCTCTCTTCCATTTATGCTTTTAACAAGATGAATTAAGAAAGGCACATTTAATAGCACGTCTCACTACAGCTTTTGCTGAAACACCTTTGCTGTGAGGCTGGGAGGGACTTTTATGGCTGTTGTTCTGATTAAACAGTGTGCTACAGAAGGGCAGCTAATTAACAAAGCCACAGTATTTTGGCTGTTATGGTAGGTTCACTCACATATTGTGAAACTGTAGGAGATGTGAGCATCTCTAAGTCTATTTTTCACAATGCTTCATTTTCTTCAGTCTGGCTAAATATGGTATTTCAGGGTTTATTCCAGTTCACACCGATATCCCAAATTCTCACAGAAGGCCTATAATAATTTGCTGGTCCAGCACTATTTGTGTAAACATTTCATCTCTTACCACCTTGTGTGCATGTGTTGCGTTTTTTCTCCTGCTTCTATTAGCTGGACATCTACTAATGCTCCATAACCAAAGGCAGGAAATTGTCTTTTGAAGTCTTGGGATTGAAGGCAGGAACTTTGAATGACATAAATCATTATTGTGCTTTGTTTAAATAATTGGTCACCCAGCAGGCAAAGAGCCAAGTCACAGTGAAAACACAGGTATCTTGAACTCTGATTTAATCCAATTCAGACTGCAGTACAATGCCTTTGAGTCCCTGTAATATGCAGAATGTTGTCTTTTCTCTTACTTAGTAAGTAGCAAATCCACATAGAGAGCTGTGAAAACAATCCTACTCAAGGCAATGAGGAAGCCTAGAGGTGCAGGGGGAAGGCTTACTTGGGTCTTATGTTCTTCCCACAGTGTTAAAAGCCATAAAAAATAACACCATAAAATCCCCCCTTCCGAAACAGGGTTAATAAACGGAAGTGTAAAAAGATGCTGCCTTATGCAAAGAGGAAAGGATACGTGAGCTAAGAATGGGCAATGCATTACATGTGAGTGCTAAGTATCCTGCTCCTAGTATTACAGCTTTGAGGATCAAGAAATGGTTGTCCTAGATACGCATGCTGATTCACTGAGAAAATGTGCAGTGTTAAATCACTGTGCCATATTTCTTACCCATTCTGGGGTTAGACCGGAGGTTGCAAACTGGGTTGTCAAAACAGCACAGGTGGGATTTCACAACTGTATAATTTGGCTGTTCTAAACACCCATTCAAAGTCTATCTTCACTTGAAAAATCGGGAGGTGGGAGGCTATGCCAGGGCAAGGATCACCTTGCTGCTCATTGTATTTTACAGCTCTGTTTCCCTAACCATCTTTTTCAGGCAACCATCTGAGACCAGGTTCCAGATCAGATGGGCCTTTGGGGTGGCCCCAAAGAGCCATCCATATACTTTTATTTAATGTTTCAAGAACCTTAAAAAAAACAACAACCAACCAAGAAACCAAAAAAACCAGTAAGCATTCACAACACTAGAGACTGTAATAGGAACGCTGCTGTGTTCACCATTTCCACTGCAAAATACTTCAGCAATATTGTAAAACTTACAGCAGACTATGCCAGCAATATTCAGTAGACAATTTCCTTTGATACCTTTTGGGGTAGAATCAAGTAGAAGGATTTTCTACAACTGTCACAACCCCCGCAGCTCTCATGCTTCTCAGTGTCATTTTGTTCTCAAGAGGAAACAGGATGATTGAAGAGAATGACACTGTCATAATGTCAATATTATTTATTATATATATTTTTAAGACTACTTGGGTGTCAAGATTTAAATGAAGAGCAGTAGCAGAACCTACAGTCAGGAACCTGCCTGACACAAACGAGGAGTTGCATTTTAACTGCAGAACTGAGGATTTGTTGAACTTGGGCCTCAGATTTCAGTAGTGTTGTTTTTTCCAAGAAATCAATATGCCATAAGCATGAATAATATTAGGCCATACATACCAGTCCTCTTAAAGTGTTACATGTATTTAATGCAAAATGCAAGTGAAGATATTTTGGCAGTAGGATTAGGTTTGGTAGAACAGGTCTGCTACAAGGCATTTGACCTCTAAGGTATTGACTTGAATATTGCCAACAACAGCAGACAGCTATTTAATGTTCATTGAAGGGTGAGTCAGTAATCTCACTGAATTTTCAAAATCTTCATTTTCCCAAAGCCAACACTGCAAAGTGTGCCTCCACTGTTTTGTCTTACTGTTATTGCTTACAACGTTGGATTTGGTGGGCACCCAGGCTGTTCTTTCCCAGCCAACAGTGATGCATGTCACCGAGATAGACGTCTGTGGTTTGCATTATCCTTTCTGCCCAGCCTTGGATGGGCAGCTTGCATTGGCACTAGGTGCTTGGAGCAACTCGTAAAAATACTGTGTTCGACATTTCTGTAACCTCTTGTTGGCTGTTTCATAAACAGCTCACTGAAATGTTGTTGCTGGTCTTGCAGTCTCTAGCAGAAGCTGTATGTTTGTATATTTAATTATATGCTAACTTATACTTCAGGTCTTATTCCTCATTGCAAGCCAATTCATATTAATAGTAGGAATATTATATGTTTGGCAAATGATGTCACAGCTGAAATCTTCACATGCAGCATGAAACAACTATTTGTGCCGAGATAAATGGACAATTATTACCTCTTTGTTTTCTTTTTCATTATCCTTTTGAATTAAAACCTCCTTGCAAAGCCATTATCCTTGCTTTAAACAGCTCTCTATATTGAATGTCATTGCCTCTTCCAGTGTTTTTTCCTTTGTTTAGACTGAGTTCTAATTTCTGTGATTTCTGAGCTCTAATTTCCTTATTTCCTAATTGTTTCATATATGTACGATGTCCTTTTCATAAATTCAATATGTGTATATTCCATTTTGTTTCTCAAGTTCATGTAGGCCAAAAAGTAGCAGGAACTGTCTCTAAAAGCTACATTTACAGCTCTAGTGGCAAGCACTCTCCTCCTACACTGAAAAGCTGTGAAAAACTGTCAAGATGTGAGTGTGCATAACAATGCTCCTGACGGCTGGAGCTGATTTCTTTTTTAACCATGGTTTCATTTTGTCAGCTAGACCAAATACAATGGGAAAGAAACTCTTCTGATAAAGCCCAGCAAAACACAGGCTTCAAAGCTACTTAAAACTGCAGCATCTCACCCTGCCCACCTCCTGTTCTGCAGTGCTGCGTGGAGTGGACATAGGTCTAACAGAACCAAGAAAGACCAGTTGTGCCTACATCTAATTCCTTGATTTTCCAGTTCAGAAATGGTCAGGAACGTTTCCCCTGCACGTGGCAGTACCTGGGGACCTCCAAAATGCATCACGGTATCCATAAGGCCATAAGTGTAAAAGAATTTCAAACTGTGTTGTGCCACAATGGGGAAAGAAGAAAGGCAGTGAGTGTGGTCAGTATCCTAGATCCCTGTGGTACTGTTAGGTGTACTCAGTGAAAGCGAGGGGTATCTCATAATATGGAGGCAAGCCAATGACTTCTCCAGCCCTGTTGGATCCTTGTCAATACCAACCTGGAAGGAAGGGAAGGAAACATCCCTTCCTGTCTTTAATTCAGTGGTTGGTTTCACCCTAATTGTCTGATGTATGGTTTCACCTTGTACCTCAGCCCTGCATCACTAATGATGTGCAGCTAGTGAGGGGGGCTAGCACGCCCTTCTTCTGGCTATGGCAGGTCTTCTGTACTTTTGAGAAACGTGGCAAAAATATCCCCAGAACACAAATTGAATGGAGAGGGAAGAATTTTTCCAGGTTTCTCTATACAGTGAGGGAAGTGTTTGAAGCACAGGATTAATGCGCTGTAAATACAGCTCAAGCAACAGGTGACTCGGTCTTTTTTGCAGCCTTCTCAAATAGCATCAGTACGTCTGATAGATGTGAACATCTATGACTATGTTCATTTTCTGTCTTAAGGAATCCTCCTATTTAGTCATGCAGCTGTGTCCTTAAAACATGTAAAACATTTTACAAACACTGTAGGTTCCTTTCCTCAAACCGGACTTTTGTTCTCGTCTTGCCCTGCCCTAGCCAGACCAGAAAAATGTGGAAGAAAAAAGTGTTGTGTTTTTTTTTTTCTTTTTTTTTTCTCATGCTGCTTTCCATAACTCTCTCATCACAGGCCAAATTCTGATACACCTGCTTGTATTGAACGTTATTTTACTGTGGGTTGATTCAAAACATTAAATCAATGAAACAGTTCACTATGATTTCAGCATAGTTGGAGTTAAGCTGTAATTGAATACTCCTGTTAAAGCCAACAAGAATTCTTGTGAAATAAGGTGTTATTAAATCACAATAAAGTTATTTTAATGTGTCTCTGTGTCATCTGGCTGAAGGAAAAAAATCAATTAGTTCCAAATACGTAACATTTACTTGCAATGCAGAATTTGCATTTTCTGTAGTGTTTTCTGATAGGGAAAACTATGTCCTTGGCTAAGAAGAAAGATCAAGATACAACATATGATTCTTTATATGATGATTTATTCTTTTGTTTGTGTAAGATCTTAAGCTGAATATCCAATGGAAATTAAAAAACGGTAGGTACTGATAGTAGAGGTAATAAAACAGAGATTTTGGCTACATTCAGTGGTACTAGCTGTGATGGCTGACTCCTGCAGATACTTGTATATCCATTTCTCCCTTGTGCCTTGTTCTCTCCTAGACAGCCTTCATGTGACTTGTTTGTTGTTGTTGTTGTTGTTGTTGTTTTTGTTTTTTGTCTGCAAAACTCATGTTTGCTTATGGAGACTTTGGGGCATTTTAATGTGAAGTTCTGCTTTGAAGGGGGGTGGGGGTGGAACCGGGGACACTAGAAAGGAGCCTGAATGTAACATGCCAGTTCTTGTGGGTGAGGAATGTGTTAACAAGCAAGACCTTGCAGGCTTGTGTTTTGGTGAAGGATGAGGATGACATAGCAATTTGCAGGAAGGACACAAGGTTTGGTGAGAGGTTGGTAACTATGGAAACACCTGAGTATGGTCAAGCGGGTATCAGGGCTTCTCCATCGCAAAAGGTGGCCCAGCTGGGGTGCATTTACACTAATGCATGCGGTATGGGTAACAAACAGGAGGAGCTGGAGGCCACCATGCTAGTAGGAAACTATGATGTTGTTGCCATCATGGAAACCTGGTGGGATGATTCCCATTACTGCAGTGTGGCTGTTGATGGTTACAAACTGTTCAGAAGGGATAGGCAAGGAGGGAGGGGAGGTGGAGTTGCCCTCTATGTTAGGAAGTGGATAGATTGTGAAGAGCCGTGCCTGAGAAACAGCCATGACCATGTTGAAAGTTTGTGGGTGAAAATCAAGGATAGGTCCAGTAAAGGACATCTAGTGGTTGGAGTCTGCTACAGGCCACCTGATCAAGGGGAGTCTCTTGATGAGGCCTGCTGCTTCAGCTGCAAGAACTGTCATGCTCACAAGCTCTTGTCCTGATGGGGGATTTCAAGCACCCGGATATCTGCTGGGATAGCAGCACAGTGGGTTCCAGACAATCCAGGAGATGCCTGGAGTCTGTTGAGGATAACTTCCTGGTGCAGGTAATAGATGGACCGACCCAAGGTGAAGCCTTACTAGACCTGGTGCTCACCAATGCGGAAGAGAGCATTTAGAGAGTTTAAGATTGGAGGTTGCCTGGGCTGTGGTGACCATGCCCTGGTGGAGTCTGTGACCTTGAGGAATATGGGTCTGGCAAAAAGCAGAGGCAAGACCCTGAACTTCAGGAGAGCGAACTTCCATCTGCTGAAGGAATTACTGTCTGGGATCCCCTGGTAAACTGTCTTTAAGGGCATAGGAACAGAACAGAGCTGGCAGCTCTTTAAGGACACCCTTCTGAGAGCACAAGAGCTCTCCATCCCCCAGTGGAAGAAATCGAGCAGAGGAGGTGGGTGAGCAAGGGCCTGCAGCTTAAACTGGGAGAAAAGAGGGAAATGTACAGGAAGTGGAAGCAGGGTTGTGTAGCCTGGGAGGAATACAGGGGTATTATCCGGGTGTGTAGAGATGGGATCAGGAAAGCCAAGGCATAGATGGAGCTGAACTTGGCAAGGGATGTGAAGAATAACAAGAAGGGGTTCTACTGATACATAGGCTGGAGGAGACAGGCCAAGGAGAGTGTTCCCCATCTGATAAATGAGAAGGGAGAACTGGCTTCCTCAGACATGGAAAAAGCTGAGGTACTCAATAAGTGCTTTGCCTCAGTCTTCTCTGGTGGTCAAGTTTCCTATGTGTGTCAGGACCCTGAACCTTGAGGAGAGGGTGAGAGGAGTTGATTCTGTCCCACTGTGACAGTGGAACAAGTCCAGGACCGCCTAATGAAATTGGATGTGTACAAGTCCATGGGGCCAGATGGTATACATCCCAGGGTGCTGAGAGAGATGGCTGATGTGGTTGCTGAGCCACTCTCCATCATATTTGAAAAATCATAGTTGTCGGGTGAAGTCCCCGGTGACTGGAGAAAGGGAAACATTATTCCCGTTTTTGAGAAAGGGAGAAAGGAAGACCCAGGGAACTACAGGCCAGTGAGCCTCACCTCTGTGCCTGGGAAGATCATGGAGCAGATCCTCCTGGAAGACATGTTAAGGCATGCATGAGATAAAGAGGTGATTTGAAACAGCCAGCACAGCTTCAGCAAAGGCAGATCTTGCCTAACTAATCTGGTGGCCTTCTATGATGGAGTGATGGCATCGGTGGACAAAGGAAGGGCGATGGATATCATCTACCTGGACTTATATCATCTACCTGGACTTGAGCTAAGCCTATGATGTGGTCCCTCACCACATTCTTCTCTCTAAATTGGAGAGGTATGGATTTGAAGGATGGACTGTTAGGTGGATAAAGAATTGGTTGTCTGGTCACAGCCAAAGGGTTGTGGTCAATGGTTCTATGTCTGGGTGGAGGCCAGTCACAAGTGGTGTCCCTCAGGGGTCAGTCTTGGGTCCGGTGCTCTTCAACATCTTTATCAATGACATAGACGATGGAATCAAGTGCACCCTCAGCAAGTTTGCAGATGACACCAAGCTGAGCGGTGCAGTCGATACAATAGAGGGAAGGGATGCCATCCAGAGGGACCTGGACAGGCTGGAGAAGTGGACCCATGAGAACCTAATGAGGTTCAACAAGGCCAAGTGCAAGTTGTTGCCCTTGGGCTGGAGCAATCCTAATTATATAGACTGGAAGAAGAAGAACTTGAGAGCAGCCCTGCAGAGAAGGACTTGGGGGTCCTGGTGGACGAGAAGCTGGGCATGAGCCGGCAGTGCATGCTCGCAGCCCGGAAGGCCAACTATGTCCTGGGCTGCATTAAAAAAGGGGTGGCCAGCAGGGAGAGGGAGGTGATTGTCCCCCTCTATTCTGCTCTTGTGAGACCCCACCTGGAATACAGTGTGCAGGCCTGGGGCCCCCAGCACAAGAAGGATGTGGAGCTCTTAGAATGGGTCCAGAGGAGGACCACTAAGATGATCAGAGGGCTGGAGCACCTCTCCTATGCAGAAAGGCTGAGGGAACTGGGATTGTTTAGCTTGGAGAAGAGAAGGCTCCAGAAGATTGCGGCCTTCCAGTACTTGAAGGGAGCGTATAAACAGGAGGGGGAATGCCTGTTTACATATGTTGGTAGTAATAGGACAAGGGGGAATGGTTTTAAACTAAGACAAGGGAGATTTAGGTTGGAAATTAGGAGAAAGTTTTTCACTCAGAGGGTGGTGAGGCACTGGAACGGGTTGCCCAGGAAGGTTGTGGGTGCTGCATCCCTAGAGACATTCAAGGCCAGGCTTGATGCAACTCTAGGCAGCCTGCTCTAGTGGTTGGCAACCCTGCCCAGATCAGGGGGGTTGAAACTAGATGATCTTTAAGGTCCTTTTCAACCCATGCCGTTCTATGATTCTGTGATTTTCCAAAGGTCTCACTATTTAAAATGAAGCTTCTAGCACTTAATAGAAGAGATGGCTTTCATTGGCAAAATGAACTTCGACAGCTTGACACAGCTGTAAATAAACCTACCTGGCCTTTTGGATGAGGATTGAGCACTCTTGAGTTTTTTTCTTGTTTGTGAAATATCTCCATCCCTGGTCTGCCAGTGACTGATTTCTTGGAGGTTTGTTGTGTGCATTGAAGGCAGGCCTACAATCAGCCTCTTTTCCTCATGCTGTTGTCCTCCTCTTCTCAGGTTTCCCCTTCTCTGGAATTGAATTTCTGAAGAGATGGGTGTGACGCATACAAACTGGGAAACAGAAAAAAAATGCAGAAAATTCAATAAGGAAACACAGCAGCAAAAAATGGCAGTTGCTATCTTCTGTGTTAGACAAATAACGGATGGGGAAAGAGGTTCATAGAAAGGTGAAGAAAAGAAGAATCAGACTCAGGTGTTTGGAAATTTGAGAAATGGAAAATAATACCTGAGCAATATTGGAGATCGAGTAATAAAGAGGAAGACCTTTAAGGGCTGAAAGAGAGGAAGGGCCCCAAGTGGAAAGAGTTGAAAATTTAAAGCAAAGAGAACATATGAGAGAGGGATAGAGGTTTTCCAGAGAGAGATGTTCACTTTTTTGTACACAGTGTAAGAGAGAATTGGTTCTAAGAAAGCTTGTGTTGGGGAGAGGAAGAGGAAAGGGGTCACAAGACGGGAGTAGGAGGAGAGAACAGATTTTCTACTCAATTTCTGTAGACCTGACAAATAAAATATATTTTGCTTATGTGGAGAGCACATACAATTTGTGTAGACAAGTATCATTGTTTATTTTCAGTAGATAGACAGGCTTGCTATAATAGTTAGGCTTATCTGCTTAGAAGTCTGTTGTGGGGCCATTTACTTGACATACTTTATCACCCTGTGTCCCTTATGCACTGCATGGGTTACATCTTCAGCAAGGGCACCTTGTTTTTGTAGACTTTAATTGCAAAACTTGACGGAGTGCTGTAAAACTGACTTAAGAACTGCAAATGAATGTCACGTGAGATTGGTGTTCTCTCGAGCCTGGCACTGCTCTCCAAGAACTTTTAAGTGATCTGTTGTAGGATTTGTCAGTTGTTAGGAGAAAGGAATGTCTGAAAAAATGCAGGGCACAGACAATTGTGTACTGACCCATCAGACTGATGGATTGGCAAGAAAGTGCATAAACGTCCTTTTGATACTACCAGGATAAGGTCTCACTGAATCACTCAGAATAAGAAAAATGATGATTCATAAGTAGCTGAGATTTGCTATAGTGAGAGAGACATAAGGTTCTTTTAGGGTGTGCAGACATAGATGCCTGTGTGAAAGGTGCAAGAAGTGTTGTCATAGTCAATTTAGGATGAGCCCTTCTGTAGAAATTTTCTGAATCTCATCAGCAGCTTGTTCATGTCCTGGAGCACAAACTCTTACTGTCCGTGTAAACATTGCTTAGCTTAGCTAGTGTAATAATAGATTAATACCTCGGTGTCCCACTGAATAGTAGTTGATCAACTGCTCTCATTTCCAGTCATTATTCTTGCATAAATGTGAAAGTCACTATTGCTTTGTATAAAGCAGTCAGTAGTGTGTGGTCCTGTTCATTGTGTTCTGCTAGTCCATTAAAATAGAGAGCAGCTCTGATGCCTGTGTTATTAACATTTTGCTCTCTCATCTCTCATGTGTTGCTTTTTAGCAGTAAATAGAACTCAGGCAAGAAATGAGCAAAATAACTGCAGACATACCTGCTTTTCTCTGTATTTTGTAGACATTAGGAGGTAGTGTTGATCTTTCTTTGACATACAACCTTCAGTTTGCTGCACACACCTTGAAATACTTATGTTTCAGTGTTGGAAACACTGATTTTCTGAGCCTGACAGAAGATTTTCTGAAACTTGTTTTGGGGCATGGACATTGTATCATCCATCAGGAAAATCAAGCTAAACTCAGGCCTCAGATCTGTCTTAGCTCACAAATGAAAAAGATCAGTGGACCTAAGTCCCCAACAGCAGGCATTTATTTGCCTTATGGAACTGCTGAGCCATTGATAGACCTGAGAAATTGGTATGACACGGGGAGGAAAGGGCCAATATATTTCCTAGTTGGAAGCTTTGTTGTAAGTATGGGGCATACTTTATAAAATCTCATGCATTTTAGGATAATATATACCACCTTCAGCTGCGTTTTTATGAATGAGGGAGAATGATAATAACTCTAAAGCTTTTCTAGCTTGTCATGGATCAGTTAGCAGAATCTGGAGATTGAAAGGATTTACAGGAGGGAACGCTCTCCTTTACTCCCCAATGTCTGTGGTTACTGTAACTTGAATGCTAACTCCCCAAGTCTTACTAAGTGCCCTGAGCTCCAACAGGGAACGTTTACAGAACTTGTGTCTGAAGCTCACCTTGCATAACACCTGTGTTACAGCTTACAGTGATAACTGATGTGTGATACATATATGTTTTTCAGCTCATTGCCTCTTGGCTATCAGTGCAAACAGAAAATTAGAGCCACTATACCAAACACTTGGGCCTCTAATACTTAATATTAGATGAACATGCTTAATGCTTGCTGACCTTGTGCATGCAAATAAAAATGTTCAGTGACTACCAGCTAAGAAAAAGGTATCTTTTCCGCTTGGACAATGACCTGGTCAATGTTGTTTGTAATTTCCAAGTCTGACTGATTACTTTCTTAATTACTTACAAATTCCCCAATTTGCCAAGGGTAATAATTTACCCAGGTGTTTTGACATGAATGATGTTCCAGTCAGTACTGTTACCCTTTTGGTGTTATCCTGAAGCTTTAAGAGGAACAACCTCCTGCAATGACCTAATTCTTTCTGAATCTCCAAGAAGGGTTGATTACTGTTGTCACGAAAGGAAAACAAACCAAGACATACACTTCAGGGAATGAGAGGAAGAATCTTGAAATACTCCCCCCATGAAAATCAGAAAAAGCAGGACCTTAAAGACCTTTCATTAAGATTGTATGACCTATTCTTTTTGTAAACGTAAACTTTTTGTAAAGAGTATGAAGAAAAAATGTCTAAAAAACTAACAGTATCTGAAACTCTGACATGCAACAGATAACAGTCTCAACCTAGGGCCTTGTCTGTCCCTTCTTGCTTTCCTTTCCTTTTTTTAAAAACAAACAAAACCAAAAACAACAGAACAAAACAAACAAAAGAAAACAACAACAACAGATAGTCAATATGTCCAAGCAACATAGGATTTAGTTTGAAGGGAAGGGAGGACTTCAAGGAGAGGTGTCCAGTGCTGACGTAATGCAATATGGAGAAGCATTCAAACCTCGTTTGAAGAGTAGGTTTGAGAAGTCCTTTCAGGAGATGCATATTCTGGTGTCAAGAGAATTGTGTACCTAACCCTCACCATCAATGGGTATAAAGTCCTCAGGACCCCAACATAAACTGCATGTTCGCAGGCCATGCAATTCAAGGTCATAGATGCCTCTGTAAAGTGCTTTGTTTCTCTCTGTCAGTCACTGCTGTTCAGTGCAGAGCTACACAAATGCATTTGTTTTCTATCCTCATCTCTTCACTTCTGGTGGATTGGTGGCAGAAAATTTAGCCTCTGGAAAATCACACCACATGCCTAGTCACAAATGAGTTGGGGTCCTTGCAGTGTGTTGCGTTAAAGGGGTGTAGCTGGTTAACTGTTATGGGTCTGGTCGGATTCAGGGGTACTGAACTATCATGGTCACAGATTCACAACTAGCGTATTAACTGACGTGGGCCCGGCTGGATTCAGGATACTGAACTATCACGATGATGGATTCTCCAACAACTTAACACACCCTTACTCTAGTCGCACTAAATGAGAACTATCACGGCTAGGATCAACGCAATTACATTCAGTTTATTACAGCAAAAGGTACACAAGTTCTTTGGATTGCTGGTGATAATTTACTGTCTGCAAAAGCAAGCTAGCATGCATGAAATACACAGGTGCACAGCCTGGAAATTAATGCATTAAAAGGCACAAAGACTCTATAGAGATTTCTAAGTTTCTGCAGAGACACCCAGTATAACCAAGTGTTCAAATCTCACCTAAAAGTGTCCCAATGGGGGGGAAGAGAGGCTTAGCCTGTCGACTGATCCCAGAAGTCAGGAGGTAATATATTCCCTCACGATGGTATCTCCCCTGACAATGATATCTTCCCTAACATCTCCTCTCTCTTAGGCCAATTTATATTGTTTTCTATCTTTTAGGTGGAGCTTGAGTGACTCTAGTAAAGCATATCTTAGTTATGATTGGTGAAAAGTTTTCTCGCTTTCGTTTAAAGGAATAGGCTCCAAGAAATTCAGAGCGTGTGCTCAGTGAGGGGTGGTCACACCTTGGAGGCGGGTGGCTTTTGGGATGGAGGTGTGTTTTGGTATTATAATGATATTATAATGAGCAAAAGTTCACTAGAATACAGCATTTTGTCAAAAACGTCTGGTCTTTGGCTCAGGGTAGCAAAAGTGCAGCCGATCGGTCTCTGTGTGCACAAGAACAATTGAGGCCGCCTCTTGTCACAGAGCCTAGCCACAGTGTCTCCACTCTGCTCCACGCTCTGTACTGTTCCTTAGAGTTACCACAGCAGGTTCCCCTAGTGTGGTAACATCTAAGATTGGAAGCCTAGGGAATGCTCAGGTAATGCAGCTATGCCCTACCCTGAAAGCCTCTTCAATGCTGTACATTTTCTTTAAAATGTGAATATTAGTTTTATTTTCCTAGTTACTTTAGGCAATTACACCACACAGTATTTCTTAAAAAAACCTTAAGAATACTGTTGTGGTTTAACCCGGCTGGCAGCTAAACACCACACAGCCGTTCGCTCACCCTCCCCCCTCCCTCTCTGGGATGGGGGAGAGAAACGGGAAAGTGAAGCCTGTGAGTTGAGATAAAGACAGTTTATTAAGACAGGAAAATAATAATAACAATAATAATAATAATAGTAATAATGGTAATAGTATTAACAATAATAATGTGTAAGAAAACAAGTGATGCACAATGCAATTGCTCACCACCCGCTGACCGATGCCCAGCCTATTCCCGAGCAGCCGGCCCCCCCACCCCGGCCAGCCACCCCTATATATTGTTTAGCATGACGTCAGATGGTATGGAATACCCCTTTGGCCAGTTTGGGTCAGCTGTCCTGGGTCTGTCCCCTCCCAGCTCCTGCTGCACCCCCAGCCTGCTCGCTGGCAGGACAGAGCAAGAAGCCGAAAAGTCCTTGGCCTGGTGTAAACACTGCTCTGCAACAATTAAAACATCAGCATGTTATCAGCGCTCTTCTCATCCTAATCCAAAACATAGCACCCTACCAGCTACTATGAGCTACTTAACTCTGTCCTAACTGGAACCAGGACAGATATCCACCCCTTATTCCATACCATTTATGTCATGCTCAGGTTACACTCTGTCCAATACATTCTAATTAATCACCATTTTCATCTATGATATATAGCAATCATGGTAGTGATGACATACATTATTATATAATAATTAACATACTACAATTCAACTCATGGGCTATTCTCACCCAGTATCAAATCCCCTTGAGGTACACACCGGACCTCCCCATTCTTTTGCATTACCCACCAAGTGCATCCAGGTCCCTGAGCAAAAGCAATTCCACGAATGGGTTTGCCTTTTCCTGAGGCAGGAGTAGCCCAGACTGTTTTACCCAGCATGTTTCTTACGTGCACTACAGGAACTTTATCCCCTTCTACAGTGCGTAACAGGTTTGATTGGGCAGGTCCAGCTCGGTTGGCAGATCCCCTGGTATTGACTAACCAGGTGGCCTTTGCCAAATGTGTATCCCAATTTTTGAATGTCCCAGCACCCATTGCTTTCAGTGTAGTCTTCAACAGTCCATTGTATCGTTCAACTTTTCCAGAGGCTGGTGCATGATAGGGGATGTGATACACCCACTCAATACCATGTTCTTTGGCCCAAGTGTCTATAAGGTTGTTTCGGAAATGAGTCCCGTTGTCTGACTCAATTCTCTCTGGGGTGCCATGTCGCCATAAGACTTGCTTTTCAAGGCCCAGGATAGTGTTCCGGGCGGTGGCATGGGGCACAGGATATGTTTCCAGCCATCCGGTGGTTGCTTCCACCATTGTAAGTACGTGGCGCTTGCCGTTGCGGGTTTGAGGGAGTGTGATGTAATCAATCTGCCAGGCCTCTCCATATTTATATTTCAGCCATCGTCCTCCATACCAAAGAGGTTTTGACCGTTTGGCTTGCTTGATTGCAGCACATGTTTCACAGTCATGAATAACCTGTGCTATAGTGTCCATGGTCAGGTCCACCCCTCGATCACGAGCCCATCTGTAGGTTGCATCTCTACCTTGATGGCCTGAGGTGTCATGGGCCCATCGGGCTATAAATAATTCACCTTTATGTTGCCAGTCCAGGTCCACCTGAGCCACTTCAATCTTAGCAGCCTGATCCACCTGCTGGTTGTTTTGGTGTTCTTCAGTAGCCCGATTCTTGGGCACATGAGCATCTACATGGCGTACCTTTACAACCAGGTTCTCTACCCGGGCAGCAATATCTTGCCACAATGCCGCAGCCCAGATGGGCTTGCCCCTGCGCTGCCAGTTGTTCTGCTTCCATTGCTGTAACCACCCCCACAGGGCATTTGCTACCATCCATGAATCAGTATAGAGATAGAGAACTGGCCACTTTTCTCGTTCAGCAATATCTAAAGCCAGCTGAATGGCTTTTACTTCTGCAAACTGACTCGATTCACCTTCTCCCTCAGCAGCTTCTGCAACTCGTCGTGTAGGACTCCATACAGCAGCTTTCCATCTCCGATGCTTTCCCACAATACGACAGGACCCGTCAGTGAACAAGGCATATTTCTTCTCATTTTCCGGTAGCTTGTTGTACAGGGGGGCTTCTTCAGCACGAACCACCTCCTCCTCTGGTGATATCCCAAAGTATTTGCCTTCTGGCCAGTCCATAATCACCTCCAAGATTCCTGGGCGACTGGGGTTTCCTATTCGAGCCCGCTGAGTAATCAGTGCAACCCACTTGCTCCATGTAGCATCAGTTGCATGATGCGTAGAGGGGACCCTTCCTTTGAACATCCAGCCTAGTACCGGCAGTCGGGGTGCCAGGAGGAGCTGCGCTTCAGTACCGACCACTTCCGAAGCAGATCGAACTCCTTCATATGCTGCCAATATCTCCTTTTCAGTTGGAGTATAGCGGGCTTCAGATCCTCTGTATCCCCGACTCCAAAACCCCAGGGGTCGACCTCGAGTTTCCCCAGGTTCTTTCTGCCAGAGGCTCCAGGTGGGACCATTCTCTCCGGCTGCGGTGTAGAGCACATTCTTTACATCTGGTCCTGTTCGGACTGGCCCGAGGGCTACTGCATGAACTATTTCCTGCTTAATTTGTTCAAAGGCTTGTCGTTGCTCAGGGCCCCATTCAAAAGCATTCTTCTTACGGGTTACTTGGTAGAGCGGGTTTACAATCAGACTGTAATTTGGAATATGCATTCTCCAAAACCCCACGACACCTAGGAAAGTTTGTGTTTCTTTTTTGCTGGTTGGTGGAGACATAGCTGTTATTTTGTTGATTACATCCATTGGGATTTGACGGCGTCCATCTTGCCATTTTATTCCTAAAAACTGGATCTCTCGTGCAGGTCCTTTAACTTTATTCTGTTTTATGGCAAAACCGGCCTTCAGAAGGATTTGGACTATTTTCTTCCCTTTCTCGAAAACTTCTTCTGCAGTGTCACCCCACACAATGATGTCATCGATGTACTGCAGGTGTTCAGGAGCTTCCCCCTGCTCCAGCGCAGACTGGATCAGTCCATGGCAAATGGTAGGGCTGTGTTTCCACCCCTGGGGCAGCCGATTCCAAGTATATTGGACTCCCCTCCAAGTGAAAGCAAACTGTGGCCTGCACTGTGCTGCTAGAGGGATGGAGAAAAATGCATTAGCGATATCAATTGTGGCATACCACTTGGCTGCCTTTGATTCCAGTTCATACTGGAGTTCTAGCATGTCCGGCACTGCAGCACTCAGTGGTGGCGTGACTTCGTTCAGGCCACGATAGTCCACTGTTAGTCTCCACTCACCATTAGACTTTCGCACTGGCCATATGGGACTATTAAAAGGTGAATGAGTCTTGCTGATCACTCCTTGGCTCTCCAGTTGACGAATTAGCTTATGGATGGGACTCAGGGAGTCTCGGTTGGTGCGATATTGCCGCCGGTGCACAGTTGTGGTAGCGATCGGCACTTGCTGTTCTTCAACCCTCAGCAACCCCACAACAGAAGGGTCCTCTGAGAGACCAGGCAAGGTAGACAACTGTTTAATGTCCTCTGTCTCCAAAGCAGCTATGCCAAAAGCCCAGCGGAACCCTTTTGGGTCCTTGAAATATCCTCTTCTAAGATAGTCTATGCCAAGGATGCACGGAGCATCTGGGCCAGTCACAATACGGTGCTTTTGCCACTCATTACCGGTTAGACTCACTTCAGCCTCCAATACAGTTAACTGCTGGGATCCCCCCGTCACACCATAAATACAGATGGGCTCTGGCCCTTTATAGCTTGATGGCATTAGAGTACATTGTGCACCGGTGTCTACCAAAGCCTTATACTTCTGTGCGTCTGACGTGCCAGGCCATCGAATCCACACAGTCCAATAAACTCGATTGTCCCTTTCCTCCCCCTGGCTGGAGGCAGGGCCCCTCTAGTCCTGGTCAGAATCTTCATTTCTGTGTTTAAAGGACTGCCTGCTGGAAGTTGGAGCAGCAAACCTTTCAGAGAACTCCTTTTTCCCAATTGTTTTCCTTTGCAATTCACGTACCCGTGCCTCTAGGGTCGCAGTAGATTTTCCATCCCATTTTCTCATGTCCTCTCCATGGTCACGTAGGTAAAACCACAGGGTGGCGCGGTGTGTGTGCCCACCATATTGTCTTCCTTGCATAGATGAACGTTTACCCCTAATAGCTGAGACACTGGTTTGTACAGGTGGGGAGGAAAATAAACTCTCTTTAAGTTGGTGGATCTCTTCAGAAAGTTTCTCCAAGGTATTCTCTTTTAGCTGGTGGACACTAGTTCGTTCAGGTGAAGGGGAAGATAATCTTTCTTCAAGTTGGTGGATCTTTTCAGAAAGTTTCTCCAAAGCATTCTCTTTTAGCTGGTGGACACTGGTTCGTTCAGGTGAAGGGGAAGATAATCTTTCTTCAAGTTGGTGGATCTTTTCAGAAAGTTTCTCTAAAGCATTCTCTTTTAGCTGGTGGACACTGGTTCGTTCAGGTGGAGGGGAAGATAAATTCTCTTTAAGTTGGTGGACCTCTTCAGAGAGTTTCTCCACAGCTGAGACACAGGCCTTTAGGGAAGAGGAGAGATTTCCTTCGTACTGCCGGAGTATTTTAGTCACTTCATTCACTGTGGGATTCTCCTCCGTTTTCCAGGCTAGTATTGCCAATGAGTTGGCATATGATGATGGGGCACTCCGTACAAACTTCCGCCACATGGGTGGTGTACACCGGACTGCATCTGGATCTGCGGATGTTTGTGCGTCGTCTAGGTCCTTATAAATTACTTCCCGTACGGCCAATTCCCTCAGGTACTGAATTCCCTTCTCCATGGTGGTCCATTTGCTTGGTAAACATACAAGTTCTTCCTTGAAGAGATACCTTTCCTTCACAGCTGACAGGAGACGCCTCCAGAGGCTGCGAGATTGTGCTCCATCTCCAATTGCTTTGTCAATGCATGCGTCCCTAGCAAGGGATCCCAGCCGCCTGGCTTCCTTGCCCTCCAATTCCACATAATTGGCTCCCGTGTCCCAGCACCGGAGCAGCCAGGTGACAAGCTGCTCGCCTATACAGCGACCAAAATCTTTTCGCACATCTCGTAGCTCACGCTGGTATAGAGTCCGGGTAATTACTGTTGATTTTTCGACATCCTCATCCTCATCTTCAGTCTCCTGCACCTTTGATGGCCGGTGTAGAGTCCGGGTAGTTACTGTTGATTTTCCGACATCCTCATCCTCATCTTCAGTCTCCTGCACCTTTGATGGCTGGTATGGAGTCCGGGTAGTTACTGTTGATTTTTCGCCATCCTCATCCTCATCTTCAGTCTCCTGCACCTTTGATGGCCCAGCCTCGTCTTCACTACGCCCAGACTTAGCAGAAGACTGTCTGCGTTTTAAACGACCTGAGCCTCTATACCATTTTTTCACCTTGTCTACAGGGGCAACTTGCACTGCTACAGCTCGTTTCTCTGACCCAGCCACAGGGTCTGCCACAGGGGTTGGAATACCCTCTGCGGGGTCAACTTGCACTGCTACAGCTCGTTTCTCTGACCCAGACACAGGGTCTGCCACAGGGCTTGGAATACCCTCTGCGGGGTCAACTTGCACTGCTACAGCTCGTTTCTCTGACCCAGACACGGGGTCTGCCACAGGGGTTGGGATACCCTCTGCGGGGTCAACTTGCACTGCTACAGCTCGTTTCTCTGACCCAGCCACAGGAGTGGGAGCAGCTGCACGAGCTGGGGCAGCTGCAGGAGCTGGAGCGGCTGCAGGGGCTGGAGCTGGAGTAGCTGCAGGAGCTGGAACTGGAGCGGCTGCAGGAGCTGGAGCGGCTGCAGGAGCTGGAACTGGAACGGCTGCAGGAGCTGGAGCTGGAGTAGCTGCAGGAGCTGGAACTGGAGCGGCTGCAGGAGCTGGAGCTGGAGTGGCTGCAGGAGCTGGAGCGGCTGCAGGAGCTGGAGCTGGAGTAGCTGCAGGAGCTGGAACTGGAGCGGCTGCAGGAGCTGGAGCGGCTGCAGGAGCTGGAGCTGGAGTAGCTGCAGGAGCTGGAACTGGAGCGGCTGCAGGAGCTGCAGCTGGAGCGGCTGCAGGAGCTGGAGCTAGGTTGCTAATAGCATCAATTGCAGCTCGATAGGCACAAGCCAGACCCCAGCACGCTACAGTGATTTGTGTCACTTTGGAACTGCCAGAGTCATGACACCTTTTTTTCAAGCATTCTGCCAGCTTTTTAGGATTTTGCAGTTGTTCAGGGGTGAATATCCAAAACACTGGAGGTGACCACTGCTCTAGAAACCTGCCCATATCCTCCCACACTCCCTGCCACTCGCAACTATCCCGCCTCAAGACAGATCTCCGGATGAGATTCCTAAGTAGTTGTTTAACCCTCCACAAAATCTGAAGCGCATTCAGGAGACATAACAACAAGAGCAGGCTGGTCTGAGTATCCCAAGGATATTCAACATCTCGGAGAACCACCGTAACTAACTCGGGGGATAAGAGGGTGGTGGTGAAGGAGAAAGGGAGAGTGAACAGGTAGGGAAACATGTCTTCCCCTGTCCCCTTCACAGATTGGCTCCCTAACGAAAACAGGCAATAGGTGTAATTGCTAATAGTTTCCGAGATATGGGTTCCAAAGTATAGAGTCGACGTCAGTGCTGAGTACAAATACCAGGTTAAAGTCGTGACCAGATATTTCATCATTTCATAAGCCATTGCTACACCGCACAGTACCATAACAATCTTAAACCAGGGCCCGGAAAGGATAAACAGTGCAACAGGGAGCACATACAGAAAGTAACGCACCATAAAACTCAATTTGGAATACAGGTACAGCAGACTGGAGATTAAGGCAATCAACATCGTGACTAGCAACTATTAAGCAGGTCCAATACTTATACCAATTTTAGTTTAACACACTCTGGTCAGATTTGTCGATATCTCAACCCTTCGAGCCCCACGTTGGGCGCCAAAAAGACTGTTGTGGTTTAACCCGGCTGGCAGCTAAACACCACACAGCCGTTCGCTCACCCTCCCCCCTCCCTCTCTGGGATGGGGGAGAGAAACGGGAAAGTGAAGCCTGTGAGTTGAGATAAAGACAGTTTATTAAGACAGGAAAATAATAATAACAATAATAATAATAATAGTGATAATGGTAATAGTATTAACAATAATAATGTGTAAGAAAACAAGTGATGCACAATGCAATTGCTCACCACCCGCTGACCGATGCCCAGCCTATTCCCGAGCAGCCGGCCCCCCCACCCCGGCCAGCCACCCCTATATATTGTTTAGCATGACGTCAGATGGTATGGAATACCCCTTTGGCCAGTTTGGGTCAGCTGTCCTGGGTCTGTCCCCTCCCAGCTCCTGCTGCACCCCCAGCCTGCTCGCTGGCAGGACAGAGCGAGAAGCCGAAAAGTCCTTGGCCTGGTGTAAACACTGCTCTGCAACAATTAAAACATCAGCATGTTATCAGCGCTCTTCTCATCCTAATCCAAAACATAGCACCCTACCAGCTACTATGAGCTACTTAACTCTGTCCTAACTGGAACCAGGACAGATATATTTTATCATATGAAGATCACGAACGGGGTTTCACTTGTGAGATGGCAATAACAATCTCTTCTTTGGTCTATGTCATGTAGCAAAGAGCTGAGTTAATGTTCTCCTCCCCCCTTCCTGGATGCTTTACCCACTGCTGGTGTTTCTCCTGTTTTTGAGTTCTTAATGTGCCAAAGAGAACAGCTCGCTTCTGACAGTGAAATCACATTTACAGGGATTCACAAAAGAAAACAATTGTCCTTATCTAGTTCCTGAAGACACCAGCTGCACAAAAATGTGCCATCCTCTAGATCAGGTTTTTTACTCGTCTTGCTTTACTCTGTGGGCCTCCTCCCACCCTTTTCCTCCTGTCCCTGGCATGCAGGTCAGAAAGATGTACCATTTGCACTCCTTATTTACAGCCCAGCGGAAAACAAAGGGATAACTGAGCAAATCATGAAAGCAAATTTTCTGTCATACACAAAACAATCCAAAGCCATAACACAGCCAACAAGCTTAAGTCTAAAAGACACAGCATTTTGGCAAAGAAGTGGAATCAGATTAGGAAAGGAAAACATTCAGGTTTTAAGCTTAACTAAGAGTCTGGTAAAGATGGGAATTAGCATAGGTTCCTCCTCCTTAGACTGCAGCCAGCTACGCTAGAAAATCAAGATAATCTTGATATGGAAGCAGGTATTCCCAAAGTCAAAGAAAGAGGCACTGATTCTCCTCCTGCACAGACATAAACCAGCACTAATGCTGCCTTGGAGTGACAAACAGCATGAGAGGCTATTCAGACCTGAAAGATAAGTATAATCTCTATTTAGTGGTGGAGATCTTTATGTAGACTAGTTAAAAGAGGGCCATAATTGAATTGAAGTGATGCTATTTTCTGAAACACTGCCTGCAGCAGTCTCAAAGATCTCAGGGCAGTGCCTGAGATAAGCAACTTATTTTGCCCTCTTTCAAACTCAATCTGAGGCTAGAGATTTGCATTGCACTTAGGAAACTGCACAGGAAAAGGACTTTACAAACATAAACCTTGGCTCTAAATCCTTGTGATTTGTGACAATTAGTGCTTTTTTCTGCAGGATCCATCGTTTTTCTCCACCCCCAGTTCCTTCCTTCCTTCCGTCCTTCCTTCCTTCCGTCCTTCCTTCCTTCCATCCTTCCTTCCTTCCTTGAAAGAACCTCTCCGCAGCATCTAGTTTGTGAATGGTATTAATGAGAAACATGTCGTTTGTCTGTCGTAATGATTTAGCAGAATAGCCCAGCACCTTCACAAGACTCTGTGACTTGACATGGGGTTATGTGTATGTTTCATCTGTGTGTAAGTTCCCATTGCAAGAGGAAGGAATACAAGAACCATTAGTGCATACTGCTCTTCTAGCATTGTCATTTACATAAACTTTTTCTTGTAAGAGGTTGTTACATTAAAAGTAGGAAGCAGAAAGAGATAAATAGAAATTTTACCTGGTTTCTGCTGAAAAGAAGTTCTAGCAAAATGAGAATTAAACATGGATTTCTCTAAAGCAAAACAAGCATCTACAAACTTAACTGCTGGATTGCCTGTAGGAAACAGTCTAAAACAAAGCACGTAGTATCCCTGGGCAGCTAATCCTAGCCCTTTGTGAGAGATGAATAAATCAATACCATTGTGACCATCTTACAGGTGGCTAAACTAAAGCAAAGCTGCCACTCCTATGAGACCACACATATAGTCAGTGTTGTAAACATGCAGTCTTCGATCATGATACGATGCCTGTTTTGATCCTGAGGAAGGCTAGAACATTTGTGACGTAAATGCAAAGTCTGATGCAAAAAAGCTTGTATAGCATGCTTCATTCTGCTAAGAGCTGATAAAGAATTAGACAAGGGATTTTATTTTTTGAGCATGTTTTTTTTTTGTCATTTTGTTTAAACATTAAACTGCAAAATCCATCTTTTGATTGTTTAGTCATTATTTCAGAGGAATAGAGATTTATTTACAGTCTCTTTCATTAAGTTCCTGTGCTGCCCTTGCCACAAATTATGACATTTTTCAGAAGGTCACAAGAACTTTCTGCATAGACTAATATTTCTTCCTAAGCACATACAAAAGATATTTGTTTACATGATCTATGGACTGGGCCATGAACCTGTGTGAATCAGAGGGCCCATTACTTATTCCCTGTGTTATCTTAGACTCACTATAGAGTCTTGGCAAATCATGTCACTAAAAATGTTTGTATCTTTCTGGCTTGTGTGAGGGATTAGATCTGTGGAAGGAACAGGGTTTTACTCAAGAAGGTTTTAAAGGATAAGTAATCCTTTTATTTTCCAAAGTGCTTATTATGGTAGTGAGAGGACCTTCTTTAGATCCTAATATTATGAACTTTAAAAATTGCTATGGAGATTTCTTAAACATGATGTAACTTCAGTAAGTGATATCTATGCTGCTTTCTTCTGAGAGGTCTTGAGGAAGTAATGTTTCTGGAAAGATTCTTGTTAAGTTGTGAAAAAGAGGGCTATTACCCTTACTCATGATCGGACAGTAGAAAATATGTGATTAATGTCCACAATTCTCTTTCGGGGTTTTTATCTTGGTTTCAATGTACAGTGAAGATCTGGACTAGGACAAGTGGTCCCACTGCATCCCTTCCGCTGAGTGGTTCAAAATGGAGTTTCTTTCTCCTGCCAAGCTGGAGATCTTTGCTTCTGCAGCTCACATGGGAGAAATCTGCATTAACAACTGCAGGGAAAATGCATATACATTGTTCCTTGGTTTATATGTGTCCAACTGACTGCAAAACTGAGAAGCATTTAAGAGAAGCGTAAAGTGTTTTGTACAGGTAAGGTGGGAGAGTAGGTGTTGACTCCCCACTCTGCTGATTGTGAGTGTGCAAATCTGAGTTGGACAATTACGTTTAGCCTATGGAATTTTGCTTGAAATTAACACCCAAATATGACAACAGGGAAGCATGCTGAGAAGAAATTGTTTATGAGACATATGATTTGTGTATGTGTATGTATGTATTCTGTGGTGGTACTATGAATAAACTTTATATATTAGGTAGATGTGGATAAGAAGGCTGTTTCTCTGAAACTTCCTGGGTTTAGAGAGACAGAGAATGGATGAGTTTACTAGAAGAACATACAGTAACAGCAAATCAAGTGGACAGTTAAGAACCCTCCTAAAATTTCTAGCTCATTAGCAAAGCGTGACGTATCTTATAATGGGAAGACTATAGGAATAGAGCAATGAAAAAGATGGCTAATTACAGATGCTCGAATAGAGCACTTCATGCAAATAGGATAGGATAATGAAATTAATCAAGCATACATGTGAATTAGCCCTCAAAGGTCAAAGAAAAATAAGCAGGACGTGTGAAACTCTGATCTTCCCAGAAAAATAAGTACACTGTACAAATTAACGTCTGCATCAGGACACTTCACTAGCAGTTGACAAGACTTTCACACATGCTCACGTCTGCCTAGGTGTATTAAATCTCCCTTTTTCAGAAAGAAATTATGGAGTGGGGAAAGAAGCATCTGATCCCTTAAAAAGGACATTTGGAAGTCAACCAAAGAGACCTTGTTATCAGTCTTTTTGATAAAATGCTTAATCCTCCCCCTGCTGCCCTGTCTATTAAGAAAAAAGCAACATGACAGTGAACTTGGCAGAATATCGAATCTGGTTGTGGGTGAGACTGTAACACCCCTAGCAGCTAAACTAATTCCGTTGCTGAAAAGACAGCAGAGGTCTCTCTTCCATTTGAATCTATGGGGAGCTTTAAAATTTTTAGACTAATACACTTTGTTGCTTTCGTCACTAACTTGGAAAGTGTCTTCTGGCTTAATTTACTTAGAAAGACAAAGAGGAGATTTTTTCGGACTTCTCAAATTATATATCTTGCGCATATAATTTTACATCTTTTCTCTAAAGATTCTCTGCTAATGCACAAGACCTCTATTTTGTCACAAAGACAGCTTTACAAAAGTCAAGTTACTATAACAACCAAGTACACCTTTTCAATCCAAGAACACAGTTCACAGTGTGGACATATATTTGAGATACTATCAACATTATGCATTCACCTACCTGCTTTCATCTCTACAACTAGTTTAGAAACAAGGTGAAAATAGAGGAGTCTTGTTTCTGTAGCCAAAAGATCTACATTCCTTTCAATATGATCTTTAATGAAAAGCCAGTGGACAATATTAATAGGATCATCATAGGATGAACTGCATTATTTACCTGCTTGCATGGCTGAGAGCCTACCGTGACTCTCCTGTCCCTTTCTGTGCTGTGGCTCCCTGGAGCTGTTGGCAGCTGATGGAAGAAAAGTCTTCAGACAACTCTATAGAAGTTAGAGGACTAAATGAGGCACTTTTCAAACCAGAGGCATGGGCAAGCATGTATAAATTATTTTCTCCCTGATTTCCTTGTAGATTGCTCTCTGAAATCCTCAAATGTAACTGAGAATCTGACCCTGTAGCTCAAATAAGAAAACACACCGTAGAACAGTTTAGTTTATAACTGATCTGTTTGCTAAGCACTGTTACCTTTATAACTGTATTTTCCTCTCTGAAACAATACCACTAGTCCTAGCATTGTGTAGTCAATGATAATAGTAAAAAACCACAGATGAATGCACACGAAAAGCCAAAGCATAAAACTCAGTTTTGATCTCTCCCCACTTCCGTCTGTTCTCCCAAAGTAAATTATTTCAGTGTGGGCTCTCTACCTAAAGTGCTGCTGCTTGTGAAAGAAAACAAGCTGGGGCAAGCTATTAAGAAAATAACTGTGTTTTCATTTTAAGGCTGAAGTGGGGAAAAATAACTTCATTTTGGCCACTCAGAGATTTTAAAAACTGTAGTCAGTTTTCCCTGGTGTCTATTACATGAATAAAATCTAAACCTTGCTGTAGAAATCTGTCAGAACTTGAGATGAAATGCTGTTTAATGTATAACATAATGATTGGTTTGGAAGTTGTTGAAGGCAACAGGTGTGAAGATACTGGGAAGAATTCTGTCCTCCGGGGCTGCAGTGTGCTGGGGAGAGTCTGCTGCAAACAGTGGTCATGGTAAAGGAACTTTTCGTGGTCCCCTAAAGTGCAGGTTGAGGCTTGAAAAGCAAAAGTGCCTTTATATATGCATAAGAGCATTTTGGGTGAGCTTTTCCATGTTGAGATGTCAACCAGTACTGTCGCATTCCTTTGTACCTTGAACAAGTAATTTGGAGGGTCAGATCACAGCTGAAAGAATGAAGATTTAGGAAAGAGTACCTTGACTTGATCTTTTTGCACTGGGCAACTGCAAGAGGTCTGAAAGGGAAGCCCGGTGCCAGTGGTCAGTCTAGTGAAAGCATGCTTATCAGATAAGTGAAACAAAAGCAAATCATCTGGCAGCATTTAAGATTTTAGGTCTGTAAAGACGCTGCATTTCCTGACAACTGTATGGAAGTGATATAAGTAAAGACCAAGTTCTTGGTCAATGAGTTGACAAAGGAGTCGGGAGTGGAAAAAAAGGATGCTGATGCTTTTTTTCATGTCATTTCCTGGGGGAAAAAAAAGAAAAAAATGATGAAAACCAAGTTAATGCTCTTGCCAGGAATAATTCTGAGAAATGTAGAAGGAAACAAGCTGATTTAATTCATTCAACACTATATATCCCAGATAAAAAAAAGACCATAATAAGCTTCATACCAGAAACAAAGCAGCAGAACAATTCCTTGACCAAGAAGAGAACGAGGGTCCAGGTGTGCTATTTACTACAGAACGGCAATGAAACACCTGTGGTCCTGCCTTGAGAAAGGCACTGTGAGTCTGGATTGCACTGTGAGAGAGATTTCCAGTAAAGAAGGGGAAGTTTTAGCACTTCTCTGTGAGGGATGTCTGATTACTCTTCTGATCAGCCACGCCCAAGATAAATTCAAGTTGGAAAGGATACATAGAAAGGCTACAGTGCTGGTGAGACCCCACCTCAAGTGCTGTGTTCAGTTTTGGGCCCCTTGCCACACACAAGATTTGGGTTGCTTGAGCGTGTGCAGAGAAGAGGACCAAAAACTAGTGAGGAGAAAACAAGAGGTGCAAGGAGGGGCTGGGGGCCCTGGGGCTGCTCGGCCTGGAAGGGAGGAGCCTGAGGGCAGAGCTCCCCGCTCTCCACAGCTGCCTGACAGGAGGCCGCACCCAGGAGCAGCATGTCACTCTCCTTGCTCAGGTGACAAGCGACAGGACGCGAGGTGACAGCCCCAAGCTGCACCAGGGGGGTTTGGGCTGGGTGTCAGGAAGGATTTCCGCACAGAGAGGGCGACCAGGCGTTGGAAGGGGCTGCCCGGGGCAGTGGTGGGGTCTCCATCCCTGGAAGTATTTAAGAGACGTGTGGATGCAGTATTTGGGAAAATGTTTTAGTGGTGGACTTGGTCATGTTAGGTTGATGGTTGGACTTGATGATCTTAAGGTCTTTTCCAACCTAAAAGATGCTGTTCTGTTCTGTTCTGTTCTGTTCTATTCTATTCTATTCTACTCTACTCTACTCTACTCTACTCTACTAGAGTAGCTGTAAAAATGGAGAGCATTATCTTATAAATAAAGATTAAAGGGACATGTTCTCTTTAGATTAGCAATATTAAGGCTGAGCAGGGATGATTGTTGTCCATACATGTCAGGACAGTAAACTCTAGAGATAAAAAGTACATTAAGACAGCAAACGATGGCAAATGAACAAAAAATCTAAAGTGGATCTTGATAAGCAAAAGAGAAATTAGAACAAGGTTTTCAACTGTCATGGTTGAACCCCCCTTTTCCAAGGTTTTAAAAAGAAGTTTGATAGGTTTATGAAAGGAATTATTTGATATATTGTCTAAGATTTACTGTCTTTGATGGACCATGCTTATCTGCCTTATTCCATGTTCCCAGAGTGAATAGATGCATATGTCATCATGCTGAGATCTCTGTCCTCCTTAAGTAACTCTGGAAACATAGTAGATTAACTAATTAGAGCCAAGGAAAATCATTTCTGTGATCGCTTGTGCTGATTTTGGCTGAGATGGTGATTTATTTATTTTTTTCACAGTGGATGGTTTGATGCCATGTTTCAGATTTATAAGATGAAGAAGACAGGAGAACTAGTGACAACTGACATGGAGAAGGCTGAGGTACTCAACAATTGTTTTCCCTCAGTTTTCACTGGAAATCACTCTTCCCTGGGTCGCATTAGCAGAAGCACTGTCAGCAGCTCGAGGTGATCCTTCACCTCTCCTTGTAGGTAACAATGTTCCTGATATTCTTTAAAGAACTCTTGATTTCTCATGCACGTTCCCACTTTCTTGGTCCAATTTCCTTGTGCCCAGGCTCTTTTTCACCTTCCCAGGTGATAAGTTGTTCCTCAGATTCTTGTGTCCTCATTGATGGTCTCTTCAGGACATCTCCAGTGCTCAGGTGTCCAAATGCATGTCAAGGATGTCCCTGACTCCCAGGCACAGTTCCCAGGCCAAAGGCTGAGCTCCCGTCCTGGACCCCAGCCTGGCAGACATTACTCCTGTCAGCATGGAGCAGCCATTTCATATCAGCATCTTCCCATGACAGTCAGGTTACTTCTGTAAGTGCTGCCATCAGGGGCACCCCGAGACCTTTGTGATGTCACCTCAGAGTCACTATGGCCTCACAAAAACTGGCTAGCCATAAGTGCCCTGAGTGTCTAGCCTGTGTTGAGTCTGGCTGGTGGCACTCGAGAGGCTGAGGTCCCACTGCTGGAACGTGAGAGGTGGAGGTATTACTGGTGGAAAGCACGATGTCGAGGTCATTCCAGTGGCATGTGAGATGTCAAGGTGCTTCCTGTGGCACAAGAGACGCAAGGTTCTTCTGAGTAGCAGGTAAGGCACCCTGGTCTTTCTGGTGGAACTTGAGATGTCAAGATCCTTCTGTTAGAACACGAGATGTCAACGTCCTTCTGGGGGCATGTGAGGTGCTGAGGTCCCTCTGGTTGCAGGCAAGGCATGTGACCCGGTCCCTGCTGAACACCAACGCTGGGGACACAACATGGCTGCGCAAGGCGCAGCAGGAGGGGCTGCCAGGATGTGCCCAGCATCTGAGCAGGCAGCTGGGCCTTGCCTGGGGCTGGGCTGGTGGTGGCAGCCAGAATTATTGTTTCATTACATTATTATATTATTTTTCAAAGCCTCTGCCTGCAGTTACTTGTGCAGCATCATGTGGCAGGGGCTGAACGCATCCCGCTCCCACCCCACAAATTGGGTTGGGGATGTCGGCTGCAGCTGGGAGAGGACAGATGGACAGGGAATGGCTGCAGGTGGCATGCACCTGTGGGAGACTCGGGGATGGGAAGTCATTTAGGAGATTGGAAATCATCATGGTAATGGGAAAGTGTGGGTGATAGGAGCAGCCATAAAGGTGACCATGCTCTAACAAGAAAAAAGCTGACAGAAAACGTCTCCTAAAAGCCTGGCAGAAGAAAATGGCTGCCAGCCTGTGAACCAAACTTGGGAACCTGGAGCATCCCTGGGAGGCACTGCTGGCCTTTTGGAAGTGCAGCTGGGTACCATCACTGAAGATGCCAGCAGCAAGGGAAAAAGCAAGGAACTGTAACAGCAACTGACTGTCTGCAAAGGAGTAATTAGTGTGGGAAAGGTACAGTTTTGAAAGACTCGGAAACATCATTATCTATTGGTTGTCTCAGGTGAAACAGAAATTAGCATCATCTTTTGGCTGCTCTAAGGAGGTGGTATCCTTATGGCCTCTTATGTCTCTTTTGATAGAAAAAGGACTACTTCTCTATCCAAAATGGAACACTTTCTCTCTCTCTCTCCCCCTCTCTCTCTCTCTCTGTCCCTGTGATGTGGATTGTTTTCAAAGTGAGACTTTGTTCTTTATTCATTTGGGCCCACTCCTGGGCCTGTTCCTGGGGTTTGGTCTATTCTGAGGTCGGTTTTCTTAATTAGACCGTTTCGTTTGAGGTCAGTTTGACAACCCACTTCTGGGAAAGGTAACTGTAAGTTTATGAAATATATATATCCATATATGTCCATATCTGTCATAAGTACAGTCTTGATAAGTATAACCTATGATAAGCATGGTTACCATTATAGTATTGATGTCTGTAATCCATAATATTTCCTGTTCTAGTACTATAGATAAGTTTGCTGAACTTAGAATACTAATGTATATTTGCTGCTAGAATAGTGACTTCCTAGCATCTACTTGCCTTCCTACTACTGCTAATAGCTGCTACTATTAATTACTGCTATTCCCTCAATGTCCACAACATATATATACATATATTTGCTTCCTGGTAATATCTGTAATAGCCTGATATCTCTATCCATGCTTGCCTTTAATCACAGAGTATTTGCTAGTGGTGATCTGTGATCATCTGTAAAAAGGAGAACTTTTTAGAAAATAAAGCCTCTGTGTTCTTGGGTATTATAGAATCCTACCAACTCCCATTGTGATCCCTATACACCTGCAAGCCGGGTAACTCTGAAAACCTCTGAAAACAAACCGGGTAACCCTTCTGAAGGACAAATTGTGAACTTCATTGGCGTCGGAGGTAGGATTATGTAAAATACGCAGTCATGGATGCGTTTGAGGAGTTGGTGCAAGAACACTGGGAGTGCATGAGTCTCTCCTGGTTTTGGCTGGGATAGTTAATTGTACTCGCAGTAGCTGGTGTGGTGCTGCGTTCTGGATTTAGGATAAGAACAATGCTGATAACACACCCATCTTTTAGCTGCTGCAGAGCAGTGCTTGCACAGAGCAAGGAGTTTCAGCTTCTGGTGCTGCCTTGCCAGTGAAGAGGCTGGGGGTGCACCAGGAGCTGGGAGGAGACGCAGCCAGGACAGCTGGCACACACTGCCCACAGGGATGTCCCACACTGTACGACAGTGGTGTGCTCAGCAATAAAACCTGGGGGGAGTTGGCTGGGGGGCTGATGCTGCTCAGGATCTGGCTGGGCATTGCTCAGTGGGTGTTGCGTTGTGCATCGCTGGTTTTATCTTTTCTATTATTATTATTATTATCCTTTCCTTTTATGTTGTATTAAACTGTTCATCTCAACTGACAAGCTTTGCTTTTCTCTCCCCAATCCCACAGGGAGGGGGGAAGTAAATGACTATGCAGTGGTGAGCTGCCTGCTAGGTTAAACCATAACACCACTCATGTCAGTTTACAGGAGAGATTGTCAAAAACCTGATTTAAGGACATCAAGATGCTCGAGTGAGTCCAGAGAAGGGCAATGAAGCTGGTGAGGGGTCTGGAGAACAAGTCTTATGAGGAGCAGCTGAGGGAGCTGGGATTGTTCAGCCTGGAGAAGAGGAGGCTCAGGGGAGACCTTATAGCATTCTACAGGTACCTTAAAGGAGGCTGTAGCGAGGTGGGGGTTGGTCTATTCTCCCACGTGCCTGGTGACAGGATGAGGGGGAATGGGCTAAAGTTGTGCCAGGGGAGGTTTAGGTTGGATATTAGGAAGAGCTTTACTGAAGGGGTCATTAGGCATTGGAATGGGCTGCCCAGGGAAGTGGTTGAGTCACCATCCCTGGAGGTCTTTAAAAGACGTTTAGATGTTGAACTTAGTGATATGGTTTAGTGGAGGACTTGTTAGTGTTAGGTCAGAGGTTGGACTAGGTGATCTTGGAGGTCTCTTCCGACCTAGATGATTCTGTGATTCTGTGAAAGTCAGACAAATAGCAAGTAGAGTTGAACTGTCCAGGCAAAAAAAAAAAAATAAAAAAATCAAACAACAGCAAATAGTGGAAAACAAGTACAAGGGTTTAAGATTAAAGTTTAATGATAGTAAGAGTCAGTCTGAGAATGCAGATGTCTTGATCTAAAGTGTGGCTGCAAGAAAAAGTGGTAGAATGAGTAAGGCTTGGCCACTACCCAAGAGTCCATAAAGTGGGAAAAAGGACAGCTTTATGAATTGTTGCTACTACTGTCCCAGGAGGAAAAAATGAGTAGAGCATAGAGAGGATTAATGATACTGTAGTGTGGCCCTGAAGCTGTACTCAAGTTGAAACTTCCCTTGTCTAAGAGGTGTTTAGATGCAGACTTGATCTCAGGCAAAAACTTGAGTTTTTGCACGGTTGGAGAGAAGGTTTTGGACTGTGGTATTTCTTGGTTTGGGTTGAAGCATATGACCTGCTACATGCAGGCTTTTTAACTCAAATTCACTTCAGAAGTGAATTATCTACCTTTGTAGTGCCAGCAGCTGAACTAACGTTGAGATGGTAAGTTGAACATAGAAGTCTCTCTAGAAGGTCTCTTCCACTGTATTTGGTAAGCTAAGGTGGCACTGGTAGGCAGCCATGGAGTAACATTAACAAGCTATCTGAGCTACAGGTCTCCTGTCTCTCTTCGGCCTGTGCTCCTTAGACATAGTGCCATCCATGGAAGACATCTTCAATACGTTTGGAGAACTTTACATCTATGCTTCAGTGTAATCCTGGTAATGCTGATAAGCAGGAGTGCTAGATCAGAGAAAGGTGAGTAGGTAATACTGCTGTGGAAGGAAACTATTTGGAGGCTAGTAGCATATGCAAGCTGTTGGCAAGAACAGCAGCAGAGTATCTTGCCAAGATAATCCAGTACAATAAAAGATCCATGCTGAACATGATGAAGTATCTGCAAAGTGTGTTGCTAAGACCAGTATTTTGAAATAGAGATAAAATGATACCTGGAGAAAGCATTATTGGTGGCAAGTACCCACAGCTATAAATAACTTCCTCAATACTAGAGTTAGCTATGTGGTAGAGGAGAGAGCATGCTGGTATTATCCTCTGCTTTTTTTTATCAGGGCAATACTGATGATCCACAAAAAGCACTGAATAGGATGAATCTTTCAACATGCTCCAGGTGTGAACAGATCTCAGGAAGTGAGCAGCACAGAAGAATATGTTGTTGGATTGCCTGTGGGTGCAAGACAGGATTTAGTTTAAAGGGGTGAATGTGAATTTAAATGAGGTAAGGAGTTAACTTCATTAGGTGGTTAGAGTTTACTACTCTAAAAAATTTCTATTAAAATTCAGTGTGACTCAAACTACTTGTTTCTTTCCTTGAATAGGAGTTTGGATTGGTGACTGAACTGAAAAAAAATATGATTTCATGGCCAAATTTAAACTGGGAGAACACTTCAGCAAGGGTAAGGCAGCTAAAGTTAGATGCATCAGAAATAAGACAAGCTTGAGAGCCTTTATCTGGGAGATTTCTGAACTCCATTTTGCATGGAGTCAGTGGGGCTTAAATTATTCAGATGAAACTCAGTTAGATATTGTATATGTTACAGCTAGTCTCAGTTGAATTTTTTATTGCTTCACTGAAAGTTTTATTTTAGTGTATTGGAGGGTCTGATATGTAAAAAGCTCTTTCTTTCTTAAAGGAATGAAATGGAAAAGATGTTTTAGAGTTGATTGGTATCCTCATAATAAACTCTTCTGCAAATCTGGCTGAATATTTTTGTCTTTACATGACATTAGGTCTCTTCTGAATATCCGACTTTAAATATATACTTCAAAGGCACGGAGGTTATAGCCCATTCAGTAAACAAAGCAAACTTGTGCAGTGCTTAATGTATTGCTACTTACAGACTTATAGGAATCTTATAGACTCCAGAATAGCTATATGCAACCTCCCTGGTGGGAGAGCGACCCATGCCATATCATAAACCTCACTTGGCAGCCCTCTGGAAGCATGTGGGTGGGTGTCCAGGAGTCTTTCTGGACATTCCTTGATGCACGGGCAGAACTAGAGCCACAGAGTATAAAATCTGATGTGCAGATGTGGTTTTGGATCAGTTCTTGCATTTAAATGCCCGGAATTACAGTCTAACCCAAACAAAATGAAAATTTCAGGATTATAGATCTGCATATGGCTGAGGGAAGAAAAAAAAACAGAAAGCTCTGATAAATATATTAGGTGGTTAATTGTTCAATTTAGTGCTTGGTTGGTAATGAAATCAGATGCATATGGTGGTAAGACTGTTTTTACTATTACAAGACACTTTGGGACATTTTGAATATGCAGGGTGCAACGGTATATTAAACCAAATAGTAATTCTGTATTTGACGATTTGACTTTGTTAGCATAATACAATTTGTTTTTATTGTAGCAGTGAAGAGGGAAACATTTTGATAACTATTTGCTTTCATTATCCCTTTATATCCCTTCTTCCTACTCAATATTTTATTTTTATTTTTTAAATAAAACATAAAGCTTTTATAACCAAAAGGGCTGAATAAAAGAAGAAATCCCACTCTGATTAGTTCTGTTTTCAAAAATATTTAGCAAGGACGATGTCGGCATAAGAGAACAACTTTAATATCCATCATCTCTCCACATATTCCACATATTTTTACAGGAAAATAAAAACAAACAACATAATGTTTTAAAACCCGTGTGATAGTAAAGAGTTATTGTGCTTGTGATTCTCTTAGATGTGTGAGAGAGAGATGGTTTGGAGGGAATGATAATATCGTTTATTAGGTCAACTGATATAATTCGAAAAAATCAATAAGCAGCATATGATCTTGCCTTTTTTTTTTCCCCCCTGCTGTATCAGTCTGGTCTTTATTAGGTATTATTTCTTTCTTCAAATCTTAGACTGTCCTCTATAAAAAATCTTACTAAGATATTGCTTGTACAGGTTCTTCTGTTTCTCAGTCTTTCCCATTATGTTCAGCTATGCCTAGATCTGGTCATTTTCTTTCAGAGACCTACTCCTTTCCCCCACAGCTGAATTTTGACCAGCTGCTTGGATGTCCACAGACAGCTCTGCCACCCCTGTCTGCTGCTGATACCCTATCTCTGCTCTGTCTTGTTTTTTTCCAAAGTTACCTTCCTCTTCCTTGTCCCAAATGGCAGCCCCAGCAAAAAAAACACAGTACCTTTTCTGTAGGTTGTCTGCACATCCACTACATTCTATGCATTGTGTCTCTAACCTGTAGCTAGGAGACATGCCAGGAGCAGGATAGAATGTCCTTTTGATTAGCTAGATTTACATACCCAATTTGCCTGGGCCCACGCCCTACACCACTATTGCTGGTCCACCATTCCCTGTAGGGTAACTGTAAGGAGATCGGATCCTGATATACCTATAGCTGGCACGTATCCATGTAGTGCTCTGGTCTGGACTTAATGTGCCTGGTGGTGGGTCCTATCTGCCCACAAGAAAGGAGACATTGCAAGGGGGGCTTAAAACTTGTCTGTGCTTTCCCCAAAAGCAGAGAATAACTGCATTTCAGAATCCTGTCTTCCTACTTCAAGTTGCTCTTTTTGCAGTACATAGTTAGTTCTACCTCTTAGCTACGGTCAGTCATTAAATAAGATGGTGTTATTAAGCTAATTAAAAAAGTTTGCCAGGAGAATTGAGTGCAGATTTCTGCAGGATGTACAATTAACCTTAAGTGAGTGAGGAAGGGAAACAGCAAATTAACAAACAGTCACCATTATTCAGTTAGCATGCTCAGCTTTCCACTCTCCGTTAATCAGACAGATTGTTACATGCTTTGGGAAGTTTAGCTGACTTGCCAGATCAGCAGAAAGCAGAATCTCACTGAGATCACACAGTGTTTCCAAAAGCATCTGAAGGAATTTATAGCTTATGAATTACAAAAGCAAGTCTTAATTAGTCCCAAGAGGTAGTTGCATAAGTAAAACTGAGAACACTCCCTTGTTGTATTTGCTGCCTTCTCACAATTTTCATATGAGAGTCTGATAATGAATGTTCTCTGACAATTGGAGCTAAGGGACCTATGGCTAATAATGTTCCTGAATAAACAGCATCCTGTATTTGCAGTGATGCAAAGATCGGTTGGATACTGGTGCTATCTCTGTCTGTCCATATTGCCACAGTCACAGTAGTTTAAGCTGAAAAATTCTGTAGACACCTGAGACGTCTTTGATGGAAAATGAAAATCCTGGCAGCCTAGCAGTAGCCAAACCACTAGGCCAGTGGTTGTTCTGTGGTATGTTTGTATTTTGCCTTTTTTTTTTTTTTTTTGAGATGTAGTTTTTGTTCTTAAGATCTGGAGGTATGAGTTCTCAATGCTTTCCTATTGCAGTCTGTTCCTATACTGTGGAAATCACTGAAGCTTTTCTATGGTATCAGTGAAATTGATTTCAGATAGCCAGGAGCATGGACAAGGGTGAATGTAAACCATCACTCTTGTATACTTTCTGTGTCTTACCATACTCCCTAGACCATCTCCAGATTTTGCTTTCCTTGGAGGCTAGCAATCAAAACAACATGAACCAGATGTCTGCAAAAATCTAGGGAGCCTGAATTTAAAAATTTCCCTTATGTGGGATCAGTTGAATAGGGATTCTAGGATCAGGCCCATTGATATATTGCATTCCGAAAACTCTCTGATCTGGAAAAAAGTTAAAGAGTTTTGGTATAGTAACAGTTTTCTTGCTTGGTATCTGCTCCAAAGCAAGAGTGAAATCATGCAGTGACTATCTTAGACTTTGCAGACTGGCATGCTTTGATTTACCAGTCATTAGGAACAATTTTATTTGCCAGTTACCGTAATTCCCTGAGGTCAATATACATAATGCAATGGCACCATTCATTAGTATCTTTGACATTATACAGGAAATTATCTGCTTAATTTACAATTGTCAAACCAAAGTCCCATTTTGATAATTTTTCATGTCTTACATTGGGGCAGAAGTTTCTCAGGGAAGTGATCCTAAAGTGAATATTTTAAAAAGGTGAATATCAAGACTAAGGTGTTGTGTAAGTACTCAGTTTTTCAACAGCAATGAAGAAAACAAAGTGACTAGGGAAATCAATGGGAATAGCTGGAAGTTCTGGTTTGTTTGTTTGTTTAAATTGGGTTGTTTATTCGGTTACTTATATAGGGATTTATGTGCTTGTCATTAAGTGCCTAAGTATGAAATGCTTGGCCTCAGGTAGTTTGTGATTTCCCTCCATTTGTCTTGATTAGTGGAAGTTTGTTGCAAATCCCTTACAGGAGAATGAAGAAAATCTTCATTCTCCACACTGGTGCAAGAGAAATATTTGTATGAACAGCTTGATGATTAAAGAGTTTTATTAGTTTTAAAGGTGAAGCAGGACCTCAGAGATTCAAGGGGAGAAAGGTAGGACAAGAAGAGAAAGGGGAGATAGGAGGGATGAAAGACAAAACATAAAATAATATATCAGTGACAGATCACAAAATGAGATTAACACAAGTGTTTATCATTTAAGTTTTGTGTTTGATTACAAATTAAAGAATTAAGAGCTGTCTAGGCTTTAGGATCAAAGGAATTTGCCTTTATTTTTATTACTTTATTTATTTATTTGTTTTTAACTGAGGAAGTCAGCCACGTACCTAATAGCAGGGTTCCTAAACAGCATTAACAGATAACATTTAAAAAGTCTAATCAGGCATTCTGGCAAGATATCTGCAGAACTAAAACACTTAACTTTTCTCCATCACCATCTTTGTTATGGGTAAAGTGGTCTCTGATTGACTGAGATGCAGAGCAGGTGCGCCTACTAAGATCACAGTACTTTGAGACTGCTGAGAGCCCTGTATGCTCATTGACTTCCCAAATCAGCACCTCACACAATATGATAAAAAGCCAGCAGGTAAGTAAGTCATGGTTCATTGAAAAACTTGCACTCTACTGCATTGATAGATATATTAGGTAGGATGATTGTCTATGTTGTACTTTTCATAAAATGCAAATAACAGAGCTTTATGATAGTGTCTTTGCTCTTACTTTAATAGTGGATAAGCGGTTCTCTTTTGCAATATTTATCCATAAGTGTTCCAGAAGGGTGATCTATCATGCCAATGCATGAAGTCATGACAACAATATAGTCCTCAGACATTAATTCTGCAGTCTTTTATGCTAATAAGTATTTCTAAGACATTAGAAAAATTAATGTAAAACAACTATTTCAAAGCCATTCAGACCCACATTTTGTTGGCAATAAGATGCTGCTGAGATCCCTATGCCAGATTAAACCACAAGCGGAGCCACTTTGCAGGGCTTGCACATGCTAAGAGAATTGCAGCAGGACCTGTTCAATCACTAAAGCAAGAGTGAAAGGAATGTGACAGTCTCGAGTTTTGTCTATGTTTGAAACAATATTGGCAAATAGATCTGGTCAGCAATGTGTGCAGGTCACAGTAAGGGAGAAGCATGCCAAGGTGTTATTGAGGGGACAGAGAGAGGAGAGCTTTGCAGCTCTCAGTAGTCCCTCCTCTGTAACAATGCAAATGAGATAACAGAAATATTAGAAACTGGAGTGAATCTCCTAAGATGTCTATCATGTTCCGGTGCCTGGGCTGCTCTGTTTGATTTTCCCTGATCTAGAAGATACCTCTTTTGTGCTTTTTTTTTTTTTTGTTACTTTCTTGAATTTGCAAGTTGAAGGTTCTTTTCTTAGTGCTCATGTCTGGGCTGCTGCTGACCCTTCATAGACACAACAATGACAGCCAGGCAAGAGATTCATAATAATTTAATTGAGGGACGAATGTGGTCTTGGAGAGCTGATATTGACCACATAGATGAGCAAAGGAGGGAGTGTTTATTTTTAAGAAGAGCACTCAAATTCACTCTAAATTGGAGGGAGATGCACAAGAAGAAAAATATTCGCAGTGACTTACCTGAATCGTTAACAATGTTCCTCCAGGTCATATCTGTACCATTCAAAACTCAGAGTCCTTTACTTGTCTCTCTATTCAGTATTTTCCTTTTCATTTCTTAGCAATTTATGGTCTGATTGTGCAGTTTTTATTCAAGTAAATTTCCCTTTCAGTCTCAAATTAGCGGATGTTTTGCCTGAGCAATAGCTAAATTATTTGGCTCTTAAAGCTATTATTTCAAGTATTACAAAGCCATTATTCATCAGTAGTCAATTGGTGTGCATACCTGACTTGAGCCTTACCGGAATTAAAAAAGGGCACTTAAAAAAGAGACCGTAAACCAAAGCATATAGAGCAGGAGAAAGATCTGCTCTTATGGGGCTTCGAGCACTACCAATGAGCAGTGCTTTCTAAGAAATAAGTTCTAGTGGTAAATGAAATATAATTATTTTAAAATGCTTTTCTAATATTTATAAAAATACTGACATTTCAGTCAACAGTATTGTGCTTAATTGAGCGAAATGGCATTTGTTTTAGATATTTTTAGTTATTTTGTAGTTGACAAAAAAAATGAAAAAGCAGTGCTTCTAATTGTGAACATGTACATTCTAGCTTTGGGATGAAAGATAGAAGTGCTGAAGATTTCTGAAGTGACTTTTGGTGAGGTTGAAAAAAAAATCAGAACAGTTTTTGAAATGCTTTATCACTGTGATGCGAAAGAAGTACTGCTTTGCTTTGCTTTGCTTTCCTCTTGGATGTCTGCATTTCTGCTGCCCTTAGCATGTGAAGTTCTCCTCATGACTGTATCCTTTGCTGAACTTTTCAACTGTGCCACTGGCATCGAGATACATTTCAGATTTTCCTCTGACTCTCTGCCAGCAAATATCCTTCAGTGTTCACCTGATCTTGAAGGATCGAATCTCTCTCTATTGGTTGTGTAGTTCAACCCGAAGTCTCTGTAATTTAGGATACGTTGTTACTTTTAACTTGTTTTGAAGACTTTGGAGTTTTCCCTCATTTTCTGCTTCTTTCAGCTATGTTCATCTGCCTTAAACCTGAGTTGTGTCTTGTGCATGTTACAGAAATTAAAAAAGCCTTCTGATGTTACATCTGTTGCCTGATCCTTGCCAACCTGCAATTTGGAAAAAATGACTGATAACATTTTTTTCCCTGACAGTTTAGGTCCTTGTATATCAGGAGAAGTGAATCTATTTTCTGGCTTAGAAGCTCATTGCTAAGAGCAGAGACTTTGTTTACTTATTTATTTTCATTGTTTGGTGCCATCTGGAATTGACTTATTTTGTGGGAAGAGGAAAGAAAGAATCAGTCTTTATAATGATAGTAGACCCTGGGAACTTTGATTACTATCCAAAATATTTTGAGAGCTAATAAAAGCATCCGATGTGCCATTTCTTGATAATATTTCTCCTCTCCACACACATTTCAGAGCTAATCCAGTGCTCTGACGAGGTGTGCTTGTGCGTGAAAAACAGGAGTTCATCATTGTCACAAGCCTTAGCATACTGCTCTGGTACTTGTGCCTGTGAAATGCATTTCATGCCTCATATGTTACCTGAATGAGATGTGAAAGCAGTTCACACCTCGTTTACGTTTGGGCTGTTTTATAGAACAGCATAGATGCAGTTCCACCTGCATCCATGTAACAAAATGAGGTCACCAACCCTGGTCCCTCCTTGGATTGAATCCATGCAGCCTGATCCTTTCAATTCACTAAACTAGAAACGAATCTATTTCTCTGAAGCAAGATACTATGAAACACCAGCATTCTCCCGTGTGCGGCAGTCACCTGTACTTGACAGAGACATAAGCTGTCCATGCTGAAAATAAAACTGGAAGCTATGCATGTAGATGAGTTGTCTGAACCCAGAGTGATTCCTCCCACACCGAGCAGAATATAATCAGGGCAATAAACAGGAAAATTGGCTAAACTGGAAATGAGATGGGGGTGGTGGTGGTGGAAAAAAAGACAAAATAGAAATCAGTGCTTCTGTGCTGCCCCCTCCTTGATTGGGCTTGTGACAGATGGGTTGCAAGGGGTGGAGGGTCGCTGATGGCCGAGGCACTTCCACAGCTCTGGGAATCCCATGTGCTGGATCAGACCTGTTTCTGTAGAACTGCAGAGATTTTAACCGCAGAGCCTGGCATCTTGCTGTCTTACATTTCATGCCAGCACAGGGAAGTGCAAAATGTTAACTTTCTGTATCAATATGATTCTTTTTAAAAAACTTGAACCCTTCTATGGTGTACATAGCTGTGTAAGAGGGGACAGTGGAGGGCTAGGAATATAGTTGTACAAATTCAGCCATTTCTGTTCATTCATCAGCTGAGTTCTAGTGTTGAAAACAGTGGAAATGTAGAGCTTACAAGGTGTCAGCTACGTCTGGCATCTTGCTAACGCCTTAGAAGACGTAGACAGAATACCAGCTTTCTTTACAGGCTACCCTTCTTGTTTTTCTTCTACTGCTCTGTGTTGGTTATGGGATCAGGATGCTTTGGCGCGCCTTCACCTCACATAACTCTGAGAGTACAAAATAGCCATGTACATCTGAGCAGTCACCTTTGATTGCCACTGTGAATGAAAAGAGACACATGTTTCAGCAGCATGGCTGTTTTAGACATTCTCTCAGGAGACAATGGAGCATAATATGTATGTGTCTCTTTCCTTCTTCTGACAACAAAAGAAGTCTAAGGTGCAGGTGTGGGTACTAAGGTTAGGTGAGATGGACCCCTCTCCTTTGTCTGCTAAAGGAAGGAAGCGGTTGGGATACAGGAGAAAATGCTTATGTTTCCCTGGCAATGGGCAATATAGACTGTGGTCGTATCTACTCAGCATCCTGTACTGGAGATGCTAACGGGTCTCAGTTCATTTAGTAACTTCAAGAAAGGCAGATCAGGGATGCCAGCACACAAACAAAGAAGCAAACAAAACAAGCTGTCTTGGCTCCCACCGTGTGACAGTAGAAATATTATTGGCTAAGTGGAAAAAGACAAAATCTGTTGAGAAAGAAATGCTATTTCCGAGTTTTATAAGAGGAATCACAAATATTAAGAATAAACAAACTGGAGAGTATAAAATATTGGTTTTTTTCCCCATTTATTGTCTGCAAGAATGACAACATGGAATGTGCTGGACCTGCTGGAAATGTGTGAGACTATAATGTGCTGAAATACTTGTCTTACAAGGCTCATGGGTTAAATCATTATATAACCAAGATAGCTTAATGAGGATTCTTCTAATGGCTGGCTCTGTGGCTTAGTTGTATTGTGCTGCATACCTTCAGACAATGCTGAAGGTACTCGGAGGGATTCACAGGGTTCCTCTTTGTGCTCAGGTTTTATGAGACAGAGAGAATTGTTTCATTTGTTCCATCATTCAAAGACATACCTAACAACAGTATTTATGCTTTTCTCTCCCTCTGCACAATCATATTTTCACTTTTTCCAATTATTATCTGACTGTTTCCGCAGCTGTCAGTCTGCAAGGTGTCTGTGCCACAGACACAGACACACAGGGGTCTGTGCCACAGAGACATTTGAATATGTGGATTAACAGTTCAAAGCAGATGTAGGGGAGCTTTCAATAGTGTGGGCAGCTATATGAGTTGTTTCACCAGGGATCAGCACCACTCTGACTAAATTCCTGATAAAATACCCGCCCTCCTCTTACTTTGCATTTTACCACACCCTTGTCTGGACTGAAGAAATCTCAGCCTAGGGGTTTTTCTCATGCCTGCCATGCTAAATGCATTACATATGTACTTTGCTTCACATTTCTATTGTGTTTTGTTTTGCTTTCACTTTGTTGAGGATACAACATGTTGGAGGATTTAAGATTTGTGTCCACCCATGCTTTTTCTCGGCAAGGTAACCTTTGTGGGCAACGCCCTGACAACAGAACAGTCATTCAGTACACATCTGGAAACACTGAGAAAGCAGCAGTGTGTTCACTAAGGAAAATTTATCTGAGGCCAAATTGCTGTATGTGGATGAACTGGAAGTATTTACAGTGAATCCTTCAGGACCTGAAGAAGTAGGTGGAGTTTCTAATTATACAGTACAAAATTTCACTCTCTCTAAAAGTATTAGTAAGAGTACTTTGTGATTAGAAAAGAGGTTAAAAAATACAGCTCCTCTCTATTTAATTCATAGATGCTTGGTTTATTAACCTCTGGGGTCCTGATACTTGTGTGCAGGCTGGTGGGCTGACATTTCTATACAAGCTTTTATCATCTGTGCAAAGGACCAAACACAGGGTTGATGTAAGTCCCTTGCAGTCCTTTGTAACCTGATTGCATGTGCAAAGCAGTGCTTGGTAATAAACCAAGAGAGCTATTGGAAGTGTCTTTTAGCAGCAAATGGTCCTGCCAGTGCCAAACATGGCATAGGGTGATCTTTGTGAATGATGCGCAGAAATAAATGGAACTTATGATACAGACCATTTGATTTCTCTTGAGGTTTTGCTTCTTTCTAATATTCATAGGAATTTATACCTCATATATATGTATTTATATCTTAATCTACAGTGAGTCAAACCGTGCATGGTGAGATCTCTTGCTTTCCTTCCATTGTGCGAACTACTCACAAACTTAGGAAATCCCGTCTTTGAGGTTGTTTCAGGTCAATGTAATTCAGGCAAGCAGTTAAGTAACAATTTCCCTGGTTTGACAGCAAAGTCCTGCTGATGATCTAAATTGTTAAGCTCAATGCCATGAAAGATCATCACTGAGCATAATCTTCAAGCTAGTGTAAAGGTCAAGAGTTCCATGAAGAGTTCATGTTGATCTGTGGCAGAAAGTTTCTTGGATTTATCTCCCTAGTTTCCAGTGGTCAAGTCTGCCAGATTGCTGCACTAGATGCTTGGAGCTGAGCGAAGTATGGCTTGTACAAGATCAGTCCATACTTAAAGTTTCTGACCTCTAAAACTAATCAGATTTGAGGTTCAGATTTTCACATTTGCTGAGAAAGCATGTGAAGACCTATTAGAGCAGTCTTGAAGCACTACACCTTTACCAGAGGGTAAGCTGATAATTCCATGCATGCTAAAGCAGAAACTTACCCAGAGCAGAACAGAGGGGAGAAAAGAGAGGTAAGGGGGAAAATATGAAAGAGAGTTTCTCCCAGGTGGATAACAGGACAAAAGAAGACGTGTAGATGTGTTGGAGATAGGATGTTGAAAAAAGATAAGGGGAAGGCCTGCATTGCTTAGTGAAGGTCAGATAATTCTGATTTTGTGTGGGCAGTGAAATTTCTTTACTTAAGGGGTCGTGAAGCATTGGAATAGGCTGCCCAGGGAACTGGTTGCATCACCATCCCTGGAGGTCTTCAAGAAGTGTGCAGATGTAGAACTTAGTAGCATGGTTTAGTGGTGGACTTCAGTACTAGGTTAAAGGTTGGACTAGATGATCTTAGAATCGTTCAGATTGGAAAAGACCTCTATGAACCTATGCTCTATTGGAATAATGGTTTGTTTTGTACAGATTTTCGCATTGGAAAGCTGTGTTTCTTGAACTGTTAAAACTGCTGTAAGACCCTCTTATAGAGTCCTGTGAAGATCTTTACATCTGATCTAAAACTGAAGACTCTTGACCCATGAGTCTCCTGGCCATTATTCAGATTTTCCTGCTTATGTTAGCCAGTTCAAAGAAACTAACACGTACTTGACTTGTGAACGTACTCTTCGTCTATAATAGTAGAGACTTATGGCAATGCTGCTAGACCATTCCCCTTGGATTCCCTTTGTGCTCTACCCTAACCTGGAGGCAGGAGTCATGCTGCCCATGAGGCACAGTGGAGAAAGGAGAAAGCTTTTAAATACACAAAAGTCTACAACATTGGGATTCTTTTTTAGCCTATTTGGAACTTCATGATCTCACTCGAAGTGTTATGGAGATACTCAGGAGTTAGTGAAAGTCAGGGGCCTGAATAATAATTTTTTTCCTCGTCTGTCCTCCTTTTCTCAGTGTCTGTACCTCAAGTAGGCAGATCCCCAACTAATTTGTGAAATGTCACATCCCTTATCACAGGGCTTACTGTTTAGATGACCATCTTAAGCTGCCAGAATACTGAATAATCGACCCCTTAGCAAAAATGTAGCACCCTGCATCAAGAACTTGGCTGTTCTTGTATGTGTCAAGTGTTTTTCAGGAGGACATTGCTTTACTTTTGGCTTTGTTTAGAGGAACACAGAAGTGTTAACAATTTATTCAGAGTGTGAGACAAACAGATATTAATAGAATTATAATGAAGTCCTCTAACAGGATTTGAAGATTTTTTTTTCTTTAATCAAGTGTTATGTGTTTCTGTTAATACCGTGAGAGTCAAAAATACAGGCATCACAGGACAGCTATGGAAATAACTGAACCACATGGCCAGAGACAGCAAGAAAGTAATGAGACAATTTCAGCTGGACAGTACCAGATGCTCTGTCACTACCAAAGCCAAAGGAATTATTTCTGGATTCCCTTACAGATTATCATGCAGTGGTGTGCACAGACTTGGGGGCACTTGAAATGGACTTGAAATTGGACTTGCCGAGGCGATCGGCTCCGGGACAGACATTCTGCAGCTGAGCGGGAGATCGGTATAGACAAAGCTTTTTTTCCGGCATCGAGGCCACTCGAGGGATCCTCCAGGACCCGGCAGCCCTCGCGAGGGACGCTGACGAGGTGCAGGCGGAGCCAGCAGCGCCCCCTCCCCGGCCGTTCAAAAGCAGCCCCTAGGGAGCGCGGCGACCAGGAGCGCGGCGCATCAGAAGGGAGTGGCGGGGGAGGGCGAGCACGGAGGGCAGGGCGTTGCCCCCCGTCCATACGAACAACTTCTCTAACGGCTGTCGACCGCTAGCTAGGCTGCGATGGTCTACACCAGGCAGAGTGCTCTCTCTAGAAAGTCTGTAACCACCCAGACTGACTGCCTGCTCAAAAATGCGGCAGTTCAGGTCTCTGGATTCAGGGAGTGTCTGAGCCTGTTGCTGCCATCTGAGGGAGGCAGAGAGACTGTGTGTGTGAGGTGCGAGCAGGCAGATGACCTGGTCCGCCTGGTGGGAGAACTCAAGGAGGAGGTGGAGGGGTTGAGGGCTATCAGGGAGTGTGAGTGGGAGATAGACTGGTGGAGCAACTCCCTGCAGGGCCTGAAGGAGAGGTACCGGGGTAAGACACCCCAAATGGGGGTGTACCCCTTGCCCCATCGCTGTCGGGCAGAGGGAGGGGACCTAGGAGTTGAGGAGGAATGGAGAAAGGTCCCTGCTCGACCTCGCAGACGACGACCCCCCCCTACCGGCCCTACCTTCCCAGGTGCAACAGATTTGAAGCCCTGGAGCTTGAGAGACCGGTGGGTGAGGATGAGGTAGAAAGTCTACCCAGGAGGATGCCTAGGGCGAGGAAGTCGACTCCACGCCTCAAGACTGCCTCCACCAAAAAAGGGTAATCGTTGTAGGCGACTCCCTCCTCAGGGGAACAGAGGGCCCTATTTGTCGGCCTGACCCTACCCGTAGGGAAGTCTGCTGCCTCCCTTGGGCCAGGGTCAGGGATGTTGCCAGAAAGCTTCCCAACCTGGTTTGCCCCTCTGACTACTATCCTCTTTTGATAGTCCAGGCTGGCAGTCATAATATTGAAGAGAGAAGCCTGAAGGCTATCAAATGGGACTTTAGGGGACTGGGACAGTTAGTGGATGGAGCAGGAGTACAGGTGGTGTTTTCGTCTATCCCTACAGTGGCAGGGAGGGGTACGGAGAGGACACGGAAAGCCCACCTGATTAACACATGGCTCAGAGGCTGGTGCCAACACAGAAATCTTGTTTTTTTTGACCATGGGGCGCTTTACTCGGCACCCAGCCTGATAACTGCAGATGGGTCCCACCTATCTCTAAGGGGAAACCGGATCCTAGCCCAGGAGCTGGCAGGGCTCATTGAGAGGGCCCTAAACTAGGTAAGAAGGGGGACGGGGATGAAATAAGGCTCGTTAGAGGTGTGCCGGGGGAACAGTGTCAGGGCTGGGGCAGAAGGCAATGGCCCAAATGAAGTGCATCTACACTAATGCACACAGCATGGGTAACAAACAAGAGGAGCTGGAAGCCATCGTGCAGCAGGCAAACTATGACTTGGTTGCCATCACAGAAACGTAGTGGGACCACTCTCATGACTGGAGTGCTGCAATGACTGGCTATAGGCTCTTCAGAAGGGACAGGCAGCACAGAAGGGGTGGTGGTGTGGCTCTCTATATTAGAGAGCGTTTTGATGTTGTGGAACTCGAGACCGAGTCTGGGAATGATAAGGTTGAGTCCCTATGGGTTAGGATCAGCGGGAAGGCCAACAAGGCAAGCATCCTGGTGGGGGGTCTGTTGTAGAGCGTCGAACCAGGATGAGGAGACGGATGAGGAGTTGGCAGGATGAGCAGCTGGCAGAAGTTGCGAAATTATCAGCGCTCGTTCTCGTGGGGGACTTCAACTTCCCAGACATATCCTGGAAGCACAACACAGCCCAGAGAAAGCAGTCTAGGAGGTTTCTGGAGAGCGTGGAAGATAGCTTCCTGATGCAGCTGGTTAGTGAGTCTACCAGGGGAGGTGCCCCGCTAGACCTTCTGTTCACAAACAGTGACGGACTGGTGGGAGATGTGGTGGTCAGGAGCTGTCTTGGGCAGAGTGACCAGGAAATGGTTCAGTTCTCTATTCTTGGTGAAGTCAGGAAGGGGACCAGTAAAACTGCTGTCTTGGACTTCCGGAGGGCAGACTTTGAGCTGTTCAGGACACTGGTTGGCAGAGTCCCTTGGGAGGTGGTTCTGAAGGGCAGAGGAGTCCAGGAAGGCTGTGTACTCTGCAAGAAGGAAATCTTAATGGCTCAGGAGCGGTCTGTCCCCACGTGCCCAAAGACAAGCTGGCGCCGAGGAAGGCCGGCCTGGCTGAACAGAGAGTCGTGGCTTGAGCTTAGGAGAAAAAAGAGGGTTTATAATCTTTGGAGAAGAGGGCGGGCCACTCAGGAGGACTATAAGGATGTTGCGAGGCTGTGCAGGGACAAAATTAGAAAGGCCAAAGCTCATGTAGAGATCAATTTGGCTACTGCTGTTAAAGATAACAGAAAATGTTTTTATAAATACATTTACACGAAAAGGAGGACTAAGGAGAATCTCCATCCTTTACTGGATGCAGGAAGAAACTTAGAAAAGATGAGGAAAAGGCTGAGGTGCTTAATGCCTTCTTTGCCTCAGTCTTTAGTGGCAAAACCAGTTGTTCTCTGGATACCCAGTACCCTGAGCTGGTGGAAGGGGATGGGGAGCAGGATGTGGCCCTCACTATCCACAAGGAAATGGTTGGCGACCTGCTACAGCACTTAGATGTACGCAAGTCGATGGGGCCGGATGGGATCCACCTGAGGGTACTGAGAGAACTGGCGGAGGAGCTGGCCAAGCCACTTTCCATCATTTATCGGCAGTCCTGGCTATCAGGGGAGGTCCCAGTCGACTGGCGGCTAGCAAACGTGATGCCCATCTACAAGAAGGGCTGGAGGGTAGACCCGGGAAACTATAGGCCTGTTACTTTGACCTCAGTGCCAGGGAAGCTCATGGAGCAGATTATCTTGAGTGTCATCACGCAGTACTTGCAGGGCAACCAGGCAATCAGGCCCAGTCAGCACGGGTTTATGAAAGGCAGGTCCTGCTTGATGAACCTGATCTCCTTCTATGACAAAGTGACACGCTTAGTGGATGAGGGAAAGCTGTGGATGTGGTCTACCTTGACTTCAGTAAGGCTTTTGACACTGTTTCCCACAGCAATCTCCTGAAGAAACTGGCTGCTCTTGGCTTGGACTGGCGTACACTTCGTTGGGTTAAAAACTGGCTGGATATCTGGGCCCAAAGAGTCGTGGTGAATGGAGTCAAATCCAGTTGGAGGCTGGTCACTAGTGGAGTCCCCCAGGGCTCAGTACTAGGGCCAGTTCTCTTTAATATCTTTATCAATGATCTGGATGAGGGGATCGAGTGCACCCTCAGTAAGTTTGCAGATGACACCAAGTTAGGTGCGTGTGTTGATCTGCTTGAGGGTAGGAAGGCTCTGCAGGAGGATCTGGATAGGCTGGACCGATGGGCTGAGGTCAACTGTATGTTCAACAAGGCCAAGTGCCGGGTCCTGTACCTGGGGTGCAACAACCCCAAGCAGAGCTACAGGCTGGGAGATGAGTGGTTAGAAAGCTGCCTGGCAGAGAAGGACCTGGGAGTACTGGTTGATAGTTGGCTGAATATGAGCCAGCAGTGTGCTCAGGTGGCCAAGAAGGCCAACAGCATCCTGGCTTGTATGAGAAGTATTGTGGCCAGCAGGTCTAGGGAAGTGATTGTCCCCCTGTGCTCGGCTCTGGTGAGGCCACACCTTGAGTACTGTGTTCAGTTTTGGGCCCCTCGCTACAAGAAGGACATGGAGGTGCTCAAGAGTGTGTCCAGAGAAGGTCAGCAAAGCTGGTGAGGGGTCTGGAGAACAAGTCTTATGAGGAGCGGCTGAGGGAGCTGGGCTTGTTCAGCCTGGAGAAGAGGAGGCTCAGGGGCAACCTTATCGCACTCTATAGGTACCTTAAAGGAGACTGTAGCGAGGTGGGGGTTGGTCTATTCTCCCACGTGCCTGGTGACAGGACGAGGGGGAATGGGCTAAAGTTGCACTAGGGGAGGTTTAGGTTGGATATTAGGAAGAACTTCTTTACTGAAAGGGTCATTAGGCATTGGAATGGGCTTTCCAGGGAAGTGGCTGAGTCACCATCCCTGGAGGTCTTTAAAAGATGTTTAGATGTTGAGCTTAGTGATATGGTTTAGTGGAGGACTTGTTAGTGTTAGGTCAGAGGTTGGACTAGGTGATCTTGGAGGTCTCTTCCAACCTAGACGATTCTGTGAAATGTATTGCTCCAAGGTGGAAGGAGCTTTCCTGTTTTGGGTTTACCTTACATCCCTCTTTAAATAATTGCTTCTGAGTTCTGCTTTATATATATATATGTATAATTGAAATCAGCTGCTGCCTGCTGATACTCCTTAAAAACCTATGTTTTTAAGTACACAGAGGCACAGTTTCAGGCCTCCAGCTTCCCATCCTTACACCTCAGTGACCTTAATAACGCCTCTGCCTAGTGAAGTGATAAAGAGAGGATGTATTTCTGTTGTCCCCTGCTCTCTGAAGTGAAATACTGAGGCTTTCATTTTGTGAGTGAGAAAATCCTTGCTTTGCACTCTTTCATCTCTGACCCCATATTTTGTTACAGTACTGTAATGTTTTTTGTGGGCCACTGCTAGCTCTAATGCCAGCTTTTTGGAGGGGGAGCATGAAATAGGCATGGGAAGCAGCTTCCCAAAGGCTGAATGCCTTTCTCTGACAAAAGCATCCCTTCGCTAGTAGACAAAAGCATAAAGGTCAACTACCACCAAGTGTGATACAAACCTACTTACCACCTGAATGCAGTAAGGATGCTAGTGACTTCTACTCTATTAGCCCATAGAGTGGCTTTATAATTAGCAATTCCCATTTCAACACTGTACATTGCTGAAGGGCACAACTTCAGGTACAGTTCATTCCCAAATGAACACTGGTTCTATTTTAAATCTGTGCCACTATACAGTCCAAAACATTACCTGCTTTTAATGTAGAGTCAGTCATATTTTCTTTGCCCGCTGGAGTCAGTTTAGCCAGTTCTGTTGCTCTCATCCAGTCATTTCCTTGAAATTTGAGCATATGAAATCTCATAAGATGTTGGGGGAGAGGGAGGTGGGTACTTATTCAGGCTCCCAGGGAAAAAAAATATTGGCAGTAGCGATTTGATGGTATATATAGGAGTAGAATAAGTTACAACTAATCAACAAAAATCTTAGTGTGTATCAGAACAAAGAGCTGTAACTGTAGTCAAAACTATCCTCAGTCTCTGGACAGTTTTCTCACACGTGCCACTGTCACCTACACTTGCCCCATTAGACTTGGGCTTTCAGTATGACAGTTAAGAGCAAATTGTAGTCTAAAAACCTCTCTCCTGTAAAAGGCTTTTAAAGGATCTTACTTTCAGCTAAATACTAATAATACTGAAAATAATTTACTAACCTCTTCAGGAAGCCAACTAGCGCTTAAATTTTATTCAGGGAAGGGCTCTGCTGAAGTCAGTAGAAAAAAATAGCATTCATCAGGGTGTGAATCCAGCTTTGCAAAATTCTGTAGTAATATCCTAGAGGGAAAAAATAAGCACAGCAGCTCTAGTTTGGTTTGCTCTAACAGCTTGTGCTCTTAGGAGAAGTTTCCATTTCAGGTTTTTAAACTTTCATCTTGGAGGGCAGGGCGAGTTCACTGCTCACATCTAACAGGAGCTGCTTCCAATAAGATAGTTCAGTTTTATTCCTGGCATTTCATGCTAGCAAAAGAAAAGAGAGGGGAAAAAAAGGTCTGTTGGTAGTGAGGGAACCTGTGTTTGCAGAAACATTCCCTCCCCATTTTTTTTTTGCTTTCATTGCACAATGGTGCCATGTTTTACAGAGTTGCAAGCAGCCTGTGCAATAGCTGACTTCTTTTATGGTCTTTATGCATATTCTTCTGCTTCAGGACAACAGAAGCTTGATATATTACATCTGCGCTTTGGAAGAAATGCATTATATCCAGAAGAGATACCAGACAGCGCCTTTTCCCCATTAGATTCAAAGAATCACCTTTGCACCTGCTCCTGCTGTGGACATCTGCAATCCCACTGGCAGTGTGTGAGACACAGCCCTTTCCCCAACACTCTTATCCACTAGGTTCAATTGTTATGCAAGTCTCACTAAAGATATTACCCAGTCTTTCCAGGCATCTGTGTGCATGCCCTTACCCTTAAGATTTAAATCTGAAGTGACATAAAAAAAATCTATTTTGTCTTCTTTCTTTCCTACTCACCTGTTTGTTTATATATAGATATATCTAAGTGTGTCTCGTGCTGAATATTAAATAGGAAAACAAAGATGTATATCATCTGGAGCAGAGAAGGAGCACAGGTGCACATACCAGGCTATGAGCAAAAACAAAACAATTCATTTAAAAGGTTTTGATTCACTATTGTGTGCTCGTACTTTATTCGACAGCCCAATGTGACACCTCGAGTCTGCCTACGCATGCATGCAGCTTGGAACTGAGATGTTTTCTTGGTTCCTGCACATTGTGATTTTTTTTGCCACGGCTCTGCTCAAAGTTGCTTGTGCTTTGCCAAGTATGCGGGGGTAAGGGATGAGAGAACAGGGGGGGTGGATGGGTGTGTGTTGGCCTCTCGGTGGGGAGGTGGACATGGTGTCCTTGCCATCAGAGGTTGGCTGCAGAAACGCTTCCCTTCCTTCTCCTGTTCTCACAGCCTTTCCCTCAGCATCTCTCTTGGTTTCGCAGTCATGGCAGAAGTTATACATGCTCTTTAGGTAAGGGTGATTACAGCCCTCTTGCTCTCTCCATCTGTCAAAAAGGTGAATACAGCAGGACATACCATGAATTCCAACACCAGTTTTTTTTCTTACACTCGCTCTCTTTTATTCTCGGTGAAGTGAAAAAAACGAAAATAATGCTGATTCACTCCTGCATTTAATATTGTATGCATTTCTGGTCTCCTTGTCTCAGAAAGAACTGGAAAGGATTCAGATGCAACAGGGGTGGTTAAAGGCACATAATGACTAAATAAGCTAGGACTCTTCAGCCTGGAAAAGAGATGATGAAGTCTTGGAAAGCATGGATAAGGCAGATGAGAATTGATTGTGCATTGTTTGTGCCAGTAGGAGAGCTGAGGAGGCTAGAGCGAGCCAGGCTTAAAACAAACAGGAGGTGGTGGTGGTTCTATCTGCATCTGTGCAGCAGGCAAAGTTGTGCATGCGAACAATCAGTCTGAAGAGAGATGAGACAAGTTTATAGAGTCCCCCTGCCACTGTAGCTGCACGGTGATAAAAGTGCTATCACTGTTGAAAAAAAAAAAAAAAGATAGTGGTCATGAGATAAGCCTGTAACCTGTGAATGTTGGACAGATTTTGAGCTGTTGCTTCCCTGGAGAAATCACACTAATGAGAGAGCAGCTGGACAAGCAAAATGAGCACTAATTGGTTTGAATGGTGATACCTAACCCTTTTACCAAAATTTTCCGACTAAAGGTCATGCATCTTAAATAGTTTTAAGAACAGTCATAATAAGGTATTTCTCTAGGGCAGGAAGAGGGAGTGGTGAGGGATAAAAGAGCAACATATTTGGTCAGGAAGGGAAATCCTGGGATATTTATCTGTGTATATTAACAATATACAGAACAAGAAACATCAATAGGGTTTTTGCCATGCTGCCTGGCAGGCTTGTGACTGATCTGTTTCAGAAACTCCTGTGCCAGTCCTGGATCTGGCTCAAGACCAGTGCTAAGCCAAGAGAAAGACTCCAGTTTGAAAAGGTACTTGAATGAGTTAATGGGAGAAAATTATCACTTTCTAGTAAGAGGATAAAAAGCATGATAAAGCTTTGGACCTGGTTGTATGACAGTTGCCCACAATAAAGCAGAAAGAGATTTTCTATAAAAATAATTAATTATCTGCAGTGGAGTTGTTCCTTGATGGCAGTTGAAGGAGTTCAAGAAACATTGCTAAAACAGTGGCTCAAAAATGGAGGAATGTGAAGTGAAGACTTGCTACTTGTGGGTGTCCTGTAGTTTAGATGAGAGAGTGCTTGAGAAGAAATCCTCACCATCAAACAGTACAGGCATGGGAGAGACACCCCTGGGTGACAATGCTGGAGACTTAGTAGGAACCTAACCAGAAACAACAGCTCAAGAGGGCAGGATCTAATTAGGTATTCATCTGAAGGATCAAGTCCTGGAAAAATTGCACTGGATTAAAATATACCTGATATGTAGAAAGGACTGATAGGAAATGGAAGAAAGAGACCAGTTTAATTTGTAAAGCATTCATGGTGAGCCACCACAGGTTGTAGAGAATAAGAGTTACCATTGTGGATAAGGGCTCTGCATCCCAGCTGAAGCTCTGTGGTGCTGTTATGGTGCATTTCCTGTTAATGCTGTGCACAGTTTTTACTGAAGGATATTGCAAGAACAGCCACATTTTCCTGTGTGATATTCAGTTACGCGTACCAGGAGGAGCAAGTGAGTAAGCAGTTCATCATGCCTTAAAGGTGCTTTTTTCTTGCAGGAAAGGTAGAGACTAATTGGTTATAAATTATCTGTAACTGTCCCAAAGGGCATGCTCCCAGCAATGCTGTTTGGAAATTAGCAGTTGATGGAAGTTGAGCTAGATACATCTTACCCTGATTCTGCATTTGTAGGAATGCAGCCACTGACAACAGAGGTGACAGTGGATGAATTGCAGAGATAACCATACCAAGTTTACACCTGCAGTCATCAAGATACTGCGGTCAAGGTTCAGTGTGCCCTAGTTATTTTATGAAGTTTTCCAGTAGCTGCAGCCAAGCAAGGCCTGAAGTGGCTATGCTCAGTGCAAGCAGTGCCAGTACAGAGCCCATTCATCCACGTGAGGGCTCTCAGGAAAGGTAATACAAATGTGCTTTTCATGGGATCTGTTACACTACATTAAGTGTTGAAGAGGATGTTTGTATTCCAAATTAAAGAGGCCTTATTTCAAGTTTTTCTATTTGGTTTCCAAAACAGAACCTAGAAAAAGGGGAGCTGCTTTTGTATCCAGGAAGACACTAAAAAACAGTGAGGAAAAATTTGCAAGGCCTGCCTTTCTTTAAAAGGACCGTACCCTTTAAAGAAATAAAACTATGACTCCTTGCAGATCTAAAATGCAAGAGCTTGTCCTGCTGTAGTTCTTTTCAAGCACCTGCACAGGAGGAAGAGAAAAGAGTAATCACATGGTTCTGGGTAAGAAGAAGGGTCTAATTCCGTTTTTGTTCTCTACTTTGGTCTGACTGAACACCTTGTGGAAAGTGAAAGCTCCAGGCACTTGACCATCTGTGTTTACCTGGTAGTGCTTAACCATCCTGATGACTGTTACTAAATCAGAGTAAAACAGATTTATCTGTGTAACTCATTCTTTGTGTGTGCAATAACCTTTCTGAATGAGTTGCTTTTCCAAGATGGCTGCTGAAATCAGATTGGATGCCATTTCCTCTGTACATCTGCTACTACTGTTTTTATTTATTTGAGCTGCTGAATTGTTGCATGGTTTACAATACAGTGTTTTTCTTGGGGGGTTGCTGAATAAATGTCATATATATGGATATAAGAATAGAAGAAGAGAGAACCCGTGGACATTCAAAACGAGCAAGGAAGGTGTGAATGATTCACGCACCTTCAGAAGATCCATATGCCAATGCAGTGTCACTGCAGGACATGAGATTGCAGAATGCCCTTCTGAAACCTGCTCAGAGCCATTGTCACCTGCCAGTTTTGGAAGCTATCCACTTGGAAGAGAAGCACTTAAACATGTCTATGATGTTTATGATGACACACGCTGGGTGCATTTTAGTGGAGTTCTCTGTAATGACATATTTACAAATCATTAATGTCCTTGGAGTGTATCTCTGTCACTGAAAAGAATGGCTACCTGGAAAATTATGTTGATGGAGCCTGTCAGAATTTTGCATTTCTGACATCAGTATAGTCCACATTATTATGGGATTGTTTTTGACATTTAAGCAGGGGGTTGGAAGAAAGAGCTATTCTGTAATTCCTTTTTGCAAATGATAAATGGAGCTTCAGAACCATAAGGAGATAATGTATTTACTAGAAAACTTCCCAAATGTCCACATCAATCATAAATAATGGGAGATGTTATGTTCAGACTGAAGTACTGTTGGTGAAAGATGACCTCACGTAGTTGGTGAGAGGTCAGATAAAAGCTTACATTCCAAGAGCTACAAAGGGATTTACTCTCAAACTGGGATTGTCAGTAGGTGCTACTTAGCTGCTGAATACTCAAGCACAAGCATTGTATGATGCAATAGACATGCTAAAATCAATGATTTCTAATACCAGAAGATCTGTAGCTGTCTAGGATTCAGGAATACCAACCAGCTTTTAAACTTTCATTGGAACAGCTTAAGAACAGTTGGGTAGATCTGGTAAGAGTTGAACAGACATAAGCCATCAGTCTGACTGCTGGCCAGCAAGAGCTGGGAGGGGATATTGATGACCTACTGACAGAAAGAAAGATAAGGAAGCAAGTACATGGTGATTTCAAGAAGCATAGAGTATAGAGTGATGCTTATGAGAGCGATCCTCTCCGATAGAAATACGACCAGGTGGTCATTGTACAAGCAGGAATTGATGATGTAGATCTTGGGAAAGAAAATCCTACTCAACACATTGGATTTTTTTTTTTTTTTGGTAACTGTGTTAATTCTTGTCCAAAGCTACACATGAGAAAAGTACTCGTGCTCGACAAGATCCATCCTCTGGGTACCAAAATGGTTCATCAAGTCCCTGTGAAAAAAACACAAGGCAAGTGAGGCGCAGTACAGCCTGCAAGCACTGCTGAAGTTATCTTCCTGTCATATGGTTAGGATGAGCCTGCTCCAGAGAACAAATGGCAGTAACAGAGCATTTTCAGTGCTTGTGGATCATGCCTGGTTGTGAGCACTATATGAAAGTGAAGAAAATCCAACAGAATTGATATAGTGCTTGAAGTTTATCCAGAGATATCAATCAAAACTGCTGAGAGATGCAAAGTGGATCCAAGGAAAACAGTCTTTCCAAGAAAATAACAGCAGGTCCCACACCGAAGAGTACTGTTTTTTTCAGAAGGTCAACAAAGTCAAGCCTAAATAAATCCTTGAACAAAGAATAGGAGATAAATAAGCACATTGCACAGAAAATTCAACTATGCTATACCAGAGTTTCTATGCAACATACCACAGATCACTTTGTGGAAACTGAGCCAAATTATCTCAGGAGAAAGTAGATTCATGTATTATTTTGCAAGTGGTTAGTGATTCACATGATAGCTGTACATCAGTCATAACCCACACAGATATCCTTGAGTTCTTCCTGCATTCAACAATACCATGTCTTACTTAATATATTAGAAAGCTCTAACATAGTTCTAATTAGGACACTTATAAAGTAATTTAATGGACTGGATAAAGTAACGTGTTTTCTTGGAAATGCTGTACTTGAACCCTTGAAAGCAAGTAACTAAGATTTAGTCGGAGAATGCAGGTGTCACCTGACTTTTCTCAAGCTTGGCAAAGCATGTGAGCTTTTACCAATTTTGTTGTTGTGTTTTTTAAAGGTTTGTGAATTCACAATTTCTGTTTCCTTAAGAGTGCAAACACTGATTTCAGCAAGTGTTTTCATACTAATGCTCTTAGGCAAAAAGGAGTAAAATAACCCTGCCAAGCTTGTGCCATGGAAATCCTACTAATACTATTATGTACTGTGTGCAAACTGTCAAGAAGGAATTTGGGGATAAACACTGCCATGTGAATTTCTTCTCTTGTTATGGGTCCAGGAAGATATCTTCATGGCTGGATAACTGATGCCAAAAGGAGTTTGGGCAGTTGATATACGTCTGTATTGCCATCACCCAAAGTTGTCCCAGCATCTGGAATTCCACTATGCATATTCCCACCAAATCCGTGACTGCATATGCATGAGGAATGGACTCAAGAGACCAGAGAATGGCAAACTGCAATCTGAACCAATTGATGATTGACTATAAGGAAAACAATGTGCAATGTCACTTCAACAGAGATTTTGAAGAGGAGAAGTTACAATATTAGAAATGTTAGAAACAGTAGTTTCTTAAAAGAGGCTTACAGCAAACCTAATGTGCTTTCATTAAATCAAAACATGTAGTTACTTTCCTAACACTTAAAAACGATCTTTGCTTCTAGTTCCTTAGTAGTAGTAAATATTGTTTTTTGCTAATACATAATCATACATCATAATGCAAAATATATTAATCAGAATTTTGGAGGCTACTGCTATTAAGAATATAATCATATCTACTATGCTACTTATAATTAATGGGAGCTTATGGACAGAGAGATCATCATAGAATGTCTTGGGTTGGAAGGGACCTTCAAAATCATCTAGTTCCAACCCCCCTGCCCTGAGCAGGGATGCCACCCAACAACTTAGGTCAACCAAGGCCTCATTAACTTGGCCTTGAACAACTCCAGGGATGGGGCATCCACAGCTTCTCTGGGCAACCCGTCTCAGTGCCTCACCACCCTCTGAGTAAAGAATTTCCTCCTAACATCTAATCTAAATCTCCCCTCTTTTAGTTTTAAACCATTCCCCCTTGTCCAATCACCATCTGACCATGTAAAAAGTCACTCTCCTTCTTTTTTATAAGTCCCCTTCATGTACTGAAAGGCTACAGTGAGGTTTCCCTGGAGCCTTCTCCAGGCTGAACAGCCCCAGTTCTCTCAGCCTTTCTTCACAGGAGAGGTGCTCCAGCCCCTTGATCATCTTTGTGATGGACCTTCCTCTGGACCCGCTCTAACAGCTCCACGTCCTTCTTGTGCTGGAGGCCCCAGATCTGGATGCAGCACTCCAAGTGTGGCCTCACTAGGACAGCTCAGAAGGGCACTATCTCCTCCCTCAATCTGCCGGCCACCCCTCTGTTGATGCAGTCCAGGATGCAGTTGGCCTTCTAGGCTGCAAGTGCACACTGCTGGCTCATGTCGAGCCTTTTGTCCACCAAAACCCCCAAGTCCTTCTCTGCAGGGCTGCTCCCAATGAGTTCTTCTCCCAGTCTGTCTTCATGTGTGGGATTGCCCCAGTCCAGGTGCAGCACCTCGCACCCGGACTTGTTGAACCTCATTTGGTTCATGTGGGCCCCCTTTTCTAGCTTGCGCAGGTCCCTTTGGATGGCATCCCTTCCTTCTGCTGTATCAACTGCACTGCTCAGCTTGGTGTCATCTGCAAACTTTTCTGGTCCCATCCCTGCACATCCAGAATCATCTCTGTATTTTTCCTAGGCCACATGTCCCTGCTCCCACTGCCTACGCATTTCTTTCTTTCACCCCATTTTGTCCAGCAGGTCCTTGCTCAGCCATGCTAATTTCCTGCCTTCCTTGCTTGATTTCTTACACATGAGGATGGAGAGCCTTTGTGCTCTAAGAAAAGTGTCCTTAAAGAGTTGCCATCTCTGATCAGTTCCTCTGTCCCTAAGGACAGTATCCCAGAAATTCTTTAAATACCTGGAATTTCGCTCTCTTGAAGTTCAGAGTCCTGACTTTTCTCTTTGCCAGGCCCATATTCTTCAGATCACAAACTCAGCCATGGTGTGGTCGCTGCAGCCCAGGCTGCCTCCAGTCTCAGCCTCGTTAACGAGTTGGTCTGTGTTGGGGAGTACCAGGCCCAGTAACGCCTCTCCTCTGGTTGGTTTCACAGAATCGTCTAGGTTGGAAGAGACCTCCAAGATCATCTAGTCCAACCTCTGTCCTAACACTAACAAATCCTCCACTAAACCATATCACTAAGGGCTACATCTAAACGTCTTTTAAAGACCTCCAGGGATGGCGACAAACCTGGGCCATGAAGTTACCCTTGGCATACTGCAGGAGTCTCCTGGGTTGCTTGTGGCCTGCTGTGCTGCTCTCCCAGCAGATGTTCAGGGGTCGAGGTCCTCATCAGGATTACAGCCTGCAGGTGTGACGTTTCCTGTAGCTGATGCTAGAAGCCCTCACCAACAAGCTCCCCTTGGCCAGGTGGCCTGCAGAAGACCCTGACTACGAGGTGTCCTCTATTGGTCTGGCCTTAACTTTTACCCACAAGCTTTCGTCCTGTCTGGGTCTGTTTCTTAGAGACAGCTCATTGCAATCTGAAAACAAAAACAGGAAAGATCTGAAGAATAAAATAAAGGAAAAAAAATCTCAGATGACACAAATAACATATTTCTTCTCATGGTTCCTTAACTTTGAAGAGAACTTAGGATAATCCAGCAGTTTTCATGCTTTATTATGAGACATTGGTGGTGGACTGTTATATACTAGAGCTAGATGGAAACTTAGTAAGGCGGAAAGAAATTACTGGCTGGTGTAAAAGCCTAACCAGAAAAAAATATTGCTTTGTGCATCCAGATTTGTCTTATGTGAATAGATGAAACACTATTAATTTTTTTTTGATATTGTCTTTTTGTTGTCAATTTTTTCTCTGCTGTTATTAAATGTTTAAATGTTCTTAAATGTTGAGAATGCAGTTTTACAATGCAAATCCAAAGTTTTAATGAGAGAATGATATAGGTAGGATTACTTCAGCATTTTCTCTCTCTTCTTGTCTCCCCTTCTCCCTCCTGAAGTGATAAAATGCAGAACAGGAGACAGAAGCTGAGGAAACCCTAAACACGCCTTTTCTACTAAGGGAAATTGGTTGTCACCTTTGATCAGAGGGAGGAAGTGGCCAGAAAAAAGAGTTTAGTCCTGCTTGCCTGTGGCTGATGCAGCAGTTTACAATGTTCTTAAAAACCTTTGATTTCTAGGGTGAGGTGTCTCCCCATTGCACCTCCTTCTGCCTGTCTCCTCCAGCCTCCTTGATGGACACTGCCTTCATTGCTGTGTGTTAGAGATGCTTCACCTGCCTCTCCAAGGCAAACACTAAAATGAAGGTGCTCAAGATCTGTTGAGAGCTGTTTAAATAAGCAGTACCTGATAGCTGGACTTCCAGGCAGCAAGGGGAGCAGGGCTGGATCCCTCAGAGCAGTGGGAGCAAGCAACTTGGCTGCCATCAGTAGGGCAGGAGAGGGCTGCAGGGCTCTGCTGGCTTCATCAGCCAGCCAGGCTGATGGGCAGGGTGAGCCACAAATGCTGTTTTATGACTGGGGTTTTAACGGCACCAAATCCATTCTTAGGGTCTTTTGTACAGCCACACTGATGGCCTTGACGCACAGCCATTGCTTGTAGCATCGAAGTGGTGGTGCCTGAGAAAACAGAGCCCTGAAGTGATAGCACAAGGATATATATCCTTCTCAGGTTGTATGTTTCTGCTTTATGGAGTTGCAAGGAACCACTTTTCCTCTTCTGTGAGGAGACAAGTCATACTCTTTTCAGCATGAACCAACTCTCCAAGTTCTGCCAGATAAACTGGGGTGAAAAAAGGCTAAATAAGGCTCCTGATCTTGCTCTGCTTTCCATGCACAGAGAGATGTACAAATGTGGTGGGGAAGTATTCCTCCTCACAGAAATCATGTATCTTACAGGTTGCAACAGGCAGGCCAGAGTCAGGCAATTTAGATCTGGAGGCAGGTTTTGAAGGCTCCAAAAATCAACTTTCTCAGCAGATCTGATCTGAAGTTTGAGCTCTCTGGGAAAATTAAATTTCAGCTTCAAAAACTCCATTTGGTGTATGAGCTCCAGTTCATGGCCTCAAATGTGGGCAGTGGGAAACAGTTCTGGTGCCTCAGATTTTGGCTGTGTTTGACTCTAGCAAAACCAGATATTCCTTTTATTTTAGTCCTTTGAAAGAGAATTTTAAACCCTGCTCAACTGTAGCATTGTGCCTCAGATTTTTAAGTCTCTCCTGAGTACGTCTGTCCAATGCCATGCTGCAAGGACTCCTGAGTTGAAATGAAATACATTTCTTTTAATGAAATACATTATCACACCAGTAAAAATTTAAGAATAAATACATATGCAGCTGACTGATGGATAACTGAAAGTCAGTTCCACCAACATATCTTTAAAACCATAAGAACATTTTCTTCTTCTTCAAAGATATTTAAGGCTATGATGGAAATCAAAGGTGTAAGCCAATTTAACCCTATGTTATTTTTTGTAGAGCAAACCAGAACCACTTGCTGTCCTTCTGCTTGCTGCTGAGGTCTGCACCTGTCCTTCAACTCCTCTTAAGAGTAGGGGACCTACATAAAAAAACTCCTCAAAGTGCCACCTCGAGGGAGGGCAGTTGTGTGCATCCCCTGTATAATCCTGTGCTTTGATTTCTGGTAGCTTCTTCATAGTGAAAAATCTTCTGGCTAATCTCCTATCTCACAGTTCATATTCATACACTTAATTTCTCTGTGGGGCACTTGAGCTGAATCCTTAAGTGGTGTAAATCACTGTGGTGTCATTAGCCATGCTGACTTCAGCAGAGCTGGGCTGATTGATGGCAGCTGAAGTGCTGGACCCCTATTTAAAAGCAGTTTTCTCAACTCTGAATTCCTGGACATTTTTTTAACCTATTGCTTAGAAACAGATGCAGCTGAAATAAATAAATAAATGCATAAAGTCAATAGTATTATAGGATGTGGCTCTGTTTCCTTGGAAACCTGATCTTTTTCTTATCCATTTTTTTTTGTCTGTTAGCCAATTTAACCTCTCTATCCTTCTATTAAAACTCTTCCTCATTACAAGCATGGTTGCAGGGTTTTTGCTAGAGAAATGTGGGCAAAGAAATACCAGCTTTCGCATCTGTTTGGTGAATTTAAAAAAAAAAGCATCTGAGCTGTAGGGAAGAATGCAGAGGAGGGCGAAGGGCAGAGGGAAATGTATTAAAAACAAAAATATGACTCAGTTTGGATAAACACTCAGTAAACTGGTGGCAGGCATGCAATCTGTAATCACTATCTTTTCTTCCTGTGTTTGTTCCACTCGGCATTACATTAATAGATGCTCTATCACTTAGGTGTACAAAGGGTGCAGTTTGGAGTAACATGACATGAAATTAGTTACATAATGGTATGTGACAAGTAACATTTAAAAGCAGAATTTGCTGTCTGACTGACTTGATGGGTTGCTGTTGGAGGGAGTGTTGGGTATTGTGGCAGTTGTCTGTCTCTTCTTCGTTTTCATTTCTGAGTCACTTTCTCAGCCTTGGTGACCGGGCGTTCACATTGAGAACTGCCAATAAAGAATCCAATTGCTTTTTTGAAAGCCTCATGCTAATTAATTCATACTCTGAAATACACCTGAATGACAATGCAGCTTTCTGAGCTGTTCCTGATTGCTTTTGACTGGGCCAAGTTGCTCTTTCTGTTATAATATTGGACACAGCTTTTGTCTTGTCTACACTCCTGATAACGTAGAGGTGATTTTTTAAGTGGTGACCTGACCCAGCCTTAGGAGCAATAGCATTGTTTTTCTCTCTTCTTCTGTTTTCTGATTGGTGAATAATGTAGTGTGCTTTAGTGGCAAGGTGCTGAACTTGTGCAGAGGATAGAAGTGCAAGTTCCCACATCAAGAGATGTTACAGAAAATTGCATAAATATTCCTGCGTGTTTTTCACTGGTGGCAACTAGTATTTTTAAAGTAGATCTTGCATAAAGATCTTGTTGCGGTAAGCTCCAGGTGGGTGCTGATCTCAGCGTGGTCTTGTAGGTCTGTGATTTCTTCTGCATATGGAAGGTCAAGCAGTTTAACCATGGGTAAGATCAGAGGGCTTGAAAGCTCCATAGGGGTGAAAATGCTTTTTTCTTTTCCTTGAAGGAACATTACTCAGGCTTATGTGGTATGTGTCAATATTATTTATAGTGAATTTTAAGATACTAATTGAGTGCCCGAGAGAAAGATAAATGCCCTAGCATGTCAAACAATATCTTTTTTTCCCCTTCCCTTCCTGCTTCCAACAACTGTAATTTCTTCTTTATGTTGCCTGGTTTCAGGACATGGCTTCCACAGGGCTTTACCCCAACCACATACAAAAAATGGATTTGGGAGTAGGGCAGATTGAACATGCTTCTTTCCATTGCTCCATGCTTGCATTGCCCTCCCTGACAGTGGGGAACTGAAGCAATCTCCTTTTTGGCATTACTGCTCTGCTGCTCTTTTCCTTCCATAAAATCTTTTTCAGTGTGCTGTGAGCCTGGTGGACAAGAGAGAGCCAGGGCTGATCTCAGAGACATGCCATGCTTCTGTCTTGCTGGTGAAGCTGTAGTAAAACTGGCTTATGTGCTGGAGCGTTAATCAGAATTGCAAGTGAGAACCTTAATTGCAATACAACCACTTTTTTCACCACAAGTAATCAACAGAACTTTGAGTCAGAGAAATGAGGTGTAAAAGCAACTTCTTGTGGAAAGACCCTGCTATGGACAGTGAGGCTAGCTCAGGGAACTGAGTAAGCCAGACCTATTGTCCTGTGTGGAAGACCATTTTGTGTTCAGCGTGGCTTGGTGGAGCCCTGTTATATCTGCACTTTGGAACCAAGGGGACTCATTGGAAGCAACCAGGCTGGCTTTCCAAAAAGTCTTCCAGGCTTCCAGCTGAATTCTTGGCCATATATCAGGGTGTATAACTGTGAGAAAGGAAGGATGGAAATCTGTTAAACAAGCTGTAAGACATTTAACTTCTAGGTGGGCTGGAAGAAATTCTTGCCACCTTCATATGCAATTGCCTCTCTTTCCTGTGATCCCGTATTTCTTGCCCTGTCATGTAAACGAATATGGTATGTCATATGGCTAAAATGCCTTTGTCATGTTCTTTGTGTGATTAAGCACTGCTTGTAACAACAACCATGTGACCAGATATGTGCTTGTCATGTGATAGGATCTGTCAGTCACATAATGATAAGGCAGAGTTTCAAGTCCTTTGTGATAAGGCAGAAGGTCAAAGTGGTCTGGAACACAAGGAGTTAGATGACGAGTGATAGGTGACATGAACTCCTCATCCAAACAGGTCAATGTCAGCGCTTGAGATCATTCCCAAACTCCCTTGTGAAAGCAACTTCCAATGCTTGTCTGGGATAAATAAAAGCAAGGAAAGTCTTTGTTTCCCATCACCAGAAATGATCTCCAGAGCCATTCAGTTTCCACAGAGATACTGATTTAATTAAAATATGTATCACTTCCTCTAATTATTTCTTGGATAAACTTGGTGGGAGTAGGGAATGAGAAGGGGGAATTCCCATAGTAACCATCAAGCATGTTTCTTATCTCAATTTAGAGTCTTTTCTTTACCTAGGAAAGTGTATCCTCTGGTAATCCTAGGATGCCTTTGCTCTTGTACTGGACTTTCTTGCACAGAACTTCTCTCAAGAAGTGATACTCTCTCAAAAGATCTTGAGATCCCTCAAGAAGAGATCTTTGCTACAAGTTTGTGCTGTACTGCCAGCAGAGCACCCAATTCCAGATTCACATATCCAAAGGCCAGAAGGGATCAGTTATCTTGTATGATCTCCCACATAATGCAGGACATGGAATTTCACCTGCTAATTTCTGCATCGAGCCCATGACTTCTGTCTGAGCTAGACAGTGTTTTCTGTATGCCTTGCATTAGCACTTTATTTCCCATGGTGGGATTGTTTTATGTGCTATAGGATACATCTGTGGTGGAGACTGGCTGCAACTCCTTGTTCCCCACCTCTCAGCTAGTCACATCATCTGATGATGGCGTTGTGGGGCTGAGGATAGGAAGCAGCTCCCTGGGGGGCAGAGGAGAGCTCAAGCTTTTCTGCAGCTTCTGGCATCTGGGCTGTGGTGTGGGAGCTGGAGGGAGGCTCCAGTGTGGTACTGGGAGTACAGGAGTTGCTGCTACAGCAACCAGGGATTGGGAGCTAAAGTTGCAGAGGGTGTGGAAATCCTCCCAGTCTGGTCCAGCAGTAACTAGCTAGAGCTGTCAAACCACAGAATCACAGAATGGCCAAGGTTGGAAGGGACCTCTGAAGATCATCTAGTCCAACTCCCCCTTGCTGAGCAGGATAACCTAGAGCACATTGCACAGGGTGGCATCCAGGTGGGTTTTGAGTATCTCCAGAGAAGGAGGCTTCACAACCTCTCTGGGCAACCTATGCCAGTGCTCTGTCACCCTCACAGTAAAAAAGGTGCCCGTCACCCGCAGCCATTCCCTGTCCATCCGTCCTCTCCAGTCTGCAGCTGACATCTCCAAACCAATTTGTGGGGCTGTCCTGGTTCCAGTTAGGACAGAGTTAAGTAGCTCATAGTAGCTGGTAGGGTGCTATGTTTTGGATTAGGATGAGAAGAGCGCTGATAACATGCTGATGTTTTAATTGTTGCAGAGCAGTGTTTACACCAGGCCAAGGACTTTTCGGCTTCTTGCTCTGTCCTGCCAGCGAGCAGGCTGGGGGTGCAGCAGGAGCTGGGAGGGGACAGACCCAGGACAGCTGACCCAAACTGGCCAAAGGGGTATTCCATACCATCTGACGTCATGCTAAACAATATATAGGGGTGGCTGGCCGGGGTGGGGGGGCCGGCTGCTCGGGAATAGGCTGGGCATCGGTCAGCGGGTGGTGAGCAATTGCATTGTGCATCACTTGTTTTCTTACACATTATTATTGTTAATACTATTACCATTATCACTATTATTATTATTATTGTTATTATTATTTTCCTGTCTTAATAAACCGTCTTTATCTCAACTCACAGGCTTCACTTTCCCGTTTCTCTCCCCCCATCCCAGAGAGGGAGGGGGGAGGGTGAGCGAACGGCTGTGTGGTGTTTAGCTGCCAGCCGGGTTAAACCACAACAGTCTTTTTGGAAAAATTTTGGATTCTTGTCCCACAGCAGCCACTGCTCCGCCGCCCGCCTGAGCGCCGCGTCCCCGGCCATGATGCCGCCCGGCCGCCTCAGCCTCGGCCGCCACGGCCGCCCCGCTCCTTCCCTCTTCCGCGGCGGGGGCAGGGCCCATAAAACTCAATTTGGAATACAGGTACAGCAGACTGGAGATTAAGGCAATCAACATCGTGACTAGCAACTATTAAGCAGGTCCAATACTTATACCAATTTTAGTTTAACACACTCTGGTCAGATTTGTCGATATCTCAACCCTTCGGGCCCCACGTTGGGCGCCAAAAAGACTGTTGTGGTTTAACCCGGCTGGCAGCTAAACACCACACAGCCGTTCGCTCACCCTCCCCCCTCCCTCTCTGGGATGGGGGGAGAGAAACGGGAAAGTGAAGCCTGTGAGTTGAGATAAAGACGGTTTATTAAGACAGGAAAATAATAATAACAATAATAATAATAATAGTGATAATGGTAATAGTATTAACAATAATAATGTGTAAGAAAACAAGTGATGCACAATGCAATTGCTCACCACCCGCTGACCGATGCCCAGCCTATTCCCGAGCAGCCGGCCCCCCCACCCCGGCCAGCCACCCCTATATATTGTTTAGCATGACGTCAGATGGTATGGAATACCCCTTTGGCCAGTTTGGGTCAGCTGTCCTGGGTCTGTCCCCTCCCAGCTCCTGCTGCACCCCCAGCCTGCTCGCTGGCAGGACAGAGCAAGAAGCCGAAAAGTCCTTGGCCTGGTGTAAACACTGCTCTGCAACAATTAAAACATCAGCATGTTATCAGCGCTCTTCTCATCCTAATCCAAAACATAGCACCCTACCAGCTACTATGAGCTACTTAACTCTGTCCTAACTGGAACCAGGACAGGGGCGGACACAGGCAGTGGGAGCGGGCTACATTCAGCCCCCTCCACATGACACCACACCAATGACTGCAGGCAGAGACTTTGAAAAATAATATAATAATTTAATGAAACAATAATTGTGGCTGCCACCACCAGCCAAGCCGCAGGCAAGGCCTAGCTGCCCGCTCAGATGCCTCCTAATGCCTAGTCTATCTTCTTTTAGTTTAAAACCATTCCCCCTTGTCCGATGCCTTCTTACGGGTAAGAGGTATAAATGGTATAAAATGGGCCTGATTTATACCCCAGACGGACGTCCTTTTGTCTGAGAATCTTCCTGTACTGCTCTGTGGAGAGCAGCCCATGCTGGAGCAGTCTGCTCCTGAAAGATTGTACCTTGTGGTACGGCTTCTGGGCTGGCAGTTTTCAGGCCGGCAGGCATTTGCTTCTGCCTCAGGTTCAGGAGACTTTTTCTGTCAGCCTTTTTCCTGTTAGGGCATGGTCATCTTTATGGCTGTTGCCCTCACCCAGTTACCCAATCCCATGATAATTTCTCATCCCCCAAATAACTTCCATCTGGGTTGGTTTTTAGGATTTATTTTTTTTTTTCCTTAAATGCGGGGCCTGTCCTGGCAGCCTGCATGGTTGCCGGCCCCCAGCTCCTCCTGCTGGGCCCTGCGCAGCCATGTTGTGTCCCCAGTGTTGGCGTTCAGAGGGGACTGGGGCTGTCTGCGCCCGTCCTGCTCCCAGTGCCACGAGAAGCTGTGGACGAGCTGTCGTGGCATGGAGGGGCTGTGCTGCGAGACACTGCAGTACCAGTAGCTGAAGGGGCTCCGCCACTGCTGCTGCTGCCACCGCCCCAGCCCCGCGTTGCACTGGAACCTTCCCCAGGGCCAGCGGGCTGAGGCATCCCGCATGGGGTGTGGCACCAGCCTCACAATGGCTATGATGGGCTGGCGGCAGAGCGGGCAGGTGGCTCTGTGGGCGGCCCACGGCTGAATGCACTCCCTGCAGAAGGAGTGCCCGCAGGGGTCCACGCAAGCTGCGTCAGCCAGCAGGCCCAAGCAGGTGGTACAGGTCTCTTCTCTTGGGGCCTCCTCTGGCAGCTTCTGGCGTGGATTGCTCATGGCGCCCGTGGCTGCTCCGGTGTGGAGATGCTTGTCCTCCCTGGGAAAGCTGCTCTGATGACAAGCGGGTATCAAGCACCTTCGGTCCTCAGCAGCTCCCTTGTGGGTCGATGGCAGAACCTCAAAGACTCGGCCCACCAGCAGCACCTTGACGACTTGCACTCCGCCAGAAGGACCTTGATGCCTTGCCTGCAACCAGAGGGACCTCAGCATCTCACATCTTGTGTTCCACCAGAAGGATCTTGACATCTCAAGTTCCACCAGAAGGACCAGGGTGCCTTACCTGCCACCCAGAAGGACCTCACGTCTCTTGTGCCACAAGAAGGACCGTGACATCTCGCGTGCCACTGGAATGACCTTGATGTCACGCCTTCCACCAGTAACACCTCCACCTCTCACGTTTCAGCAGTGGGACCCCAACCTCTCAAGTGCCACCAGCCAGACCCAACACAAGCTGGATGCTCAGAGTTCTTATGGCCAGCTGTGTTTTGTGAGGCCATAGGGTGACAGTGACTGTGGTGACTGTTGTGAAAAAATTCTGACATGAAATGGCTGCTCCATGCTGACAGGAGCAATGTCTGCTAGGCTGGGGTCCAGGCTGGGAGCTTGGCCTTTGGCCTGGGAACTGTGCCTGGGAGACAGGGACGTCCTTGACATGCAGCTGGACACCTGAGCACTGGAGACACCCTGAAGAGACCATTGAGGATGGCACAAAATGAAACTGAAGAACAACTTATCACCTGGGAAGGTGATAAGTTGTTCTTCAGTTTCTTTTTGTGATAAGTTGTTGATAAGTTGATAAGTTGATAAGCCTGGGCACAAGGAAATTGGCACAAGAAAGTGGGAATGCATGAGAAATCAAGAGTTGTTTAAAGAATATCAGGAACATCATCAGCTATTGGCTGTCCCAGGAGGATGGTAGAAATGAACAGCATCTGTTGGTTACCTGAAGTGGTGGTGTCATCAGAATCATCACAGAACCACAAAATCACAGAATGGGTAGGGTTGGAAGGGACCTCTGAAGATCATCTAGTCCAACGCCCCTGCCGAGCAGGATCACCTAGAGCACATTGTGCAGGATGGCATCCAGGCAGGTTTTGAATATCTCCGGAGAAGGAAGACTCCGCAACCTCTCTGGGCAACTTGTGCCAGTACTCTGTCACCCTCACAGTAAAGAAGTGCCCTCTCATATTCAGCCAGAACCTCCTGTGCTTCAGTTTGTGCCCATTGCCTCTTGTCCTGTTGCTGGGCACAGCTGAAAAGAGACCGGCTCCATCCCGTCGACACCCTCCCCTCACGTATTCATACACATTAATGAGGTCTCCCCTCAGTCTTCTCTTTTCCAGGCTAAACGGGCACAGTTCTCTCAGCCTGTCCTCGTACGACAGGTGCTCCAGTCCTCTCATTATCTTCATAGCCCTCCTCTGAACTTGCTCCAGTAGTTCTATGTCTCTTTTGTACTGGGGAGCCCAGAACTAGACACAATACTCACAATGCGTGGCCTCACCTGGGCTGAGTAGAGGGAGAGGATCACCTCCCTTGACCTGCTGGCAACACTTTTCCAAATGCAGCCCACGATACCATTAGCCTTCTTGGCCACAAGGGCACATTGCTGACTTGTGGTCAGCCTGCTGTCCGCCAGGACTCCTAGGTCCCTCTCTGCAGAGCTGCTCTCCAGCACGTCAGCCCCCAGCCTGTACTGGTGCTTGGGATTATTGGACTCTTGTTTTTTAACCCAGCCAGCAGCTAAGTGCCGTACAGCCATTCTCCCACCCTCCTCCCTCCCTCTGTGCGATGGGGGAGAGAATCAGGAAAAAATGAAAGCCTGTGTGTTGAAATAAAGGCTGTTTATTAGGACAGAAAGAAAAGGAAAATGATAATGATAATAGTGCTAATACTAATACTGTGTACTAAACAAGTGATGAACAATTCAATTTCTCACCACCCACTGACCGATGCCCAGCCTATCCCTGAGCAGCCGGTTCCCCCACCCCTGCCAGCCACCCTGCATTAATTGTTCAGCATGACGCAATATTGGTGTCACATAGGCACTGATCACCCATCAGGTCATTACAGAGTCTGAGGGAATTTTTGAGTTTTGATTCTTGTATTCTGTTTACTGTTATTCTACTTCTTAGAGTGAACATTTTTCTAATTAAATGTTTGCCACATTTTAAATTTCAAGTATGCATTCAGATGCACATTATAGTAAAGCAGCTCTGAATATTGAACTAGTAATTCTACTGAAATCTCTACCTGAATTCTACTGAAATCTCTACCTGAGATGACAGCTCAAACGTTAGAGAACAAGTATATTTAACTCAGTAATCAGTTGGATAAACTAATAAGGAAAATATACTTCTTAAATCTGATAGCTAGTAGCAGCATACATTGGGCTCCTAGATCTAATTTTATTTGTCTTTTTTCCAAATCAAGCTTTTATCTCTGGATGCCTTGATTCAACCTCAGTGATAGCCAAAATGATTATTGCCATCTTTCCTGGAAAACAGGAATGAGCACAGGGTCCATTGTTATCTCTTGCTGTCTGCTTTCTTCAAGTGATGCCAGTCTGTTACTGGGAGAGGAGTTTGCCCTGGAAGAAAGGAGCAGAGGGGTGAAATTAAATCTCTGGTGCAAATACAGAGAAAACAGTGAATTTTTGTTTTGAAAAGCAATAGCTGCTGTGGATATTTCAACTGCCCTTTAATTAATTAATTCCCTTAGGGGAAAATATCTCTTCTTTTCCTATGCTTTCAAAATTTTGGAAATTTTACACCTCCACAAGAGGTCTGCTGGGTGTTCATCAAATGTGCATTTGAAGCAGCATTGTCTCACCCTGGCACAGCTTCCCTTCATACAGCCTAGCCCACAGCAGCCACAAACACAGCTGCTTTGCCCCTACCATTCAGCCCTCTGGAGGTGGATGCTCAATTTATGGGCTCCAGGTAACTGAACTCCTGCTTAATGCAGTAGTGATACACTCAAGGTAGGGTCTCTTCTGCATTACAGATGGCTCTAGGTATGTTCATTTGGCCAACATGAGCAGTTAGCAAACTGCGGTGTTGCTCAGGCTGGTAGATATGATCATGAGATACAGTGCTGGAAGACAAAGTTGTGAGCCTGCTGGTTTTGTGGGAGCAGCAGTCTGGCAGGAGATCAGACCACAGTGCTTGTGTCTGCTATTGGAGGTATTTTTCTGCCTGATCCTAAATCAGAGGTGTAATGATAAAAGAAAATGTGGGTAAGAATAAATCTGCGTTTAGGTTGAATGCATAGATTAAAAACATTTACTCTCTTGTGTACTTGCTAACATTTTAAAAATTAACACTGCTTATAAAACATCCTTCTGCGCTTGTGTCAGTTTCCTTTCTCCACAAACTCCAGCATTTGTGAGTCCTTTTCTTGCTGACCTTCTGAAACCCAGAGAATACTCAACACAAATGGGTTAACACCACATTTTGTTTGCAGATAATGGTATTTGCCAGGTGATTCATCTTCAACAGCTGTTGTTGCAGGACTGCCAGCTTTCATAATTTATGGGGATTTTAAAAAAAACCTATACCCTGGTATCACTTTGGAGAGGAGAGATTTGTTTTTCAGAAATGACCTTTTCTATTCTAAAGGTGTGAAGGAAATTTGAAAATATGAACCTTAAAGCTGAGAAAACCTTTTTAAATAATCCCACATAACATTTCATGAGATTTGAGGATGTGATCTGTGGCTTCTGAATACTCTGTATGTACTGTGACAGGGCTCTTTTAGCTTTTCTCAGGTAGTTTTTCACTGTGTTTCTCTTCTCTTTTTTTCCTGGCAGTCTTCCATGTTGCCTTTTTTTTTTTTTCCTGTTTTTTTTTTCTTTTTTTTTTCCCTGTTTTTTTTTTTTCTTTTTTTTTTTTCCCTTCTGGCATAGAAGCTTTTAAAAAACACGTTGGTAGTCAATGCCAGAAGAGAGAAAAGAAGAGCTCTAATATGTGGCATCTGCTGGAATATATTATCAAATTTAAAAAAAATTAGCACCACAATAGCTACATTATGTCATAAACGTCACAATTCTGTGTTGTATTGACTTCATTATAATTACTCCAGGCGGAGGTAGTTATGTGAGGTGTGCTGAAGATCTGAAGAGGTGTGCTGAGCAAACCCTAAATTGACAAATGGAGATGAATATCCTCTGTCTCTCAAAATCCTCCATTTAGAAGAGAAACTTCTGCTGCTCATCTTTGAAATCTTTGCACTAGTTGGTAGCATGGCACTGAATTACCCAATTGTGCTGGCACATATAAAACCTGTCTCTCCATAGCAACAAGAGATTATCATGGTAATAAATTCAGCTAAACCATATATGCACATTTTATTCTGCTGCTCCCTATCTGCTTTACCTTAAGTGACTTTTCCTTCGATAGTCAGTATAAAGTTATCACACTGACTTTTAGGGAAGTGTAGTACCAAGATTAGATGTTTACTTGGACTTTAGCAAGGCACATGGTACTGTTTCCCACAGCATTGTCCTGGAGAAACTGGCTCCTCGTGGCTTGGATGGAGGTATTCTTCACTGGGTAAAAATCTGGCAAGGCGGCCAGGCCACTGTGAATGGAGTTAAAGCCAGTTGGAGGCTGGTCACCAGTGGGGTCCCCCAGGGCTTAGCACTGGGGCCAGTTCTGTTTAACATTTTTATCAGTGCTCTTGATGAGGAGATCGAGTGCACCCTCAGTGAATTTGCAGACACCAAGTTGGGCAGGAGTGTTGACCTCTGCTTGAGGGAAGGAAGGCTCTGCAGAAGGATATGGACAGGCTGGATTGATAGGCCACATTCTCTTGTGTGGGATTCAACAAGGCTAAGTGCTGGGTGCTGCACCTGCGTAATAACATCCCCATGCAGTGGTATAGGCTTGGGGAAGAGTGGCTGGAAAACTGTCAGCAGAAAAGGACCTGGGGCTGCTGGTTGACAGTTGGCTGAACATGAGCCAGCGGTGAGACCAGGTGGCTGAGAAGGCCAATGCCATCCTGACCTGCATCAGAAATTGGTGGTCAGAAGGACTAGGGAAGTGATTGTCCCCCTGTACTCAGTGCTGGTGAGGCCCCACCTCAAGTGCTGTGTTCAGTTTTGGGCCCCTCACCACACACAAGATTTGGGTTGCTTGAGCGTGTGCAGAGAAGAGGACCAAAAACTAGTGAGGAGAAAACAAGAGGTGCAAGGAGGGGCTGGGGGCCCTGGGGCTGCTCGGCCTGGAGGGGAGGAAGCTGAGGGCAGAGCTCCCCGCTCTCCACAGCTGCCTGACAGGAGGCCGCAGCCAGGAGCAGCATGTCACTCTCCTTGCTCAGGTGACAAGCGACAGGACGCGAGGTGACAGCCCCAAGCTGCACCAGGGGGGTTTGGGCTGGGTGTCAGGAAGGATTTCCGCACAGAGAGGGCGACCAGGCATTGGAAGGGGCTGCCCGGGGCAGTGGTGGGGTCTCCATCCCTGGAGGTATTTAAGAGTTGTGTTGATGTGGTGCTTAGAGGCCTGGTTTAGTGGTGGTAGTGTTAGTTTGATGGTTGGACTTGATGATTTTAAGGTGATTTCCAACCTAAAAGATGCTATTCTATTTTCTATTCTAAGACACATAGCCAAGCTTCCAAAGTTTGAGATCAATTTAAAATTTCTCCTTACCATGTATTGCCTTTAAGGGTACAAGAAGGAGTATGGGAAGATGACCATTTATTAGTGGAAAACAGTTGGAGTAATGTGCCAGCCTAAATTTCTTTAAGCTTCTTTCAAAATTGCAGCCTTGCTTCTTGTTCTTAAGTCCTTTCTAATCTCCCACTAAATTTATTGGCAGTTGCTGTCAATTCCCATTTTAACAGGAAGAGGTGGTCCTGGGCTTTTAAATAGAAGAAAAAAATGTAAGAAGATGAATGCAGAAAGAAAAGGGAAGGGCAGTACTCTAGCAATAGTTTAATCTAATTAGTTTGGATAGTCATGCACAAACTCCTGATTTATAAAAATGATAAAATATGGCATGTTGACCATATGTTGGGAAAATGTCTTTTAAGGGGGGCTCTATTCCCTGAACTTGTTTCTCAGAACAGCATTAGCTCCCTGTACGGCATCTTGTCCTTCATACCCCTGACAGAAACTTTGAAACCAAAGCTTTAAATATGCAGCAGGCAAAAAAAAAAAAAAAAAAGCAACTTCACCATCTCTTCTGCCAAGAGACCTTACTATATTCATCCAGATCATTATACCCTACACAACTGTGTAACCTACCTAATTTTTCCTTAATGATTGCTTTCTAAGGTAAAGAAGCATCCCTCACAAATTGACTCATACTGCAGCTGAAAACAATCATGTGAAGGCTGAGAGTGAAGGGGAAGCATCCAACCTCCTGTTGTATTCTCATTTCCACGCAGGAGAGAGCCAGGAAAGGTCAGAAAGAGCACCAGGCTAATAATGAGTGGCTTGAGGAAACGGGCCATGCAGCTGAGTCACCAGGTGCATTGTTTTTTCCATCTTGCTGTACTTTGCACTCAAAATGTCCTGTGCTTCTGGCATTTATGAAAACTTGTCCAGTGAATTAAGTTGGCTCAAACATATATATATATATATATAAAAATTAAAAAATATATGTTTATTGGCACCAACCAACCTGCAAAATTTTATTTTATTTTTTGGCCTGGTTTCTTTCAATGTGTCTGTAGCTTCATTAGATCCAGCATAAGACATAGTAACTTACTGCATGCAACTGAATTATGTTTAAGCTCATAATAATAACAGAGACTTCTGTCAGTGCTGAGCAACAGCTATGTCAGCCCCCCTTGCTTCTTCTCCTGAAAGAGAGTTCTAACAGTGAGCGAAATGAAGGAGGATGAGGTAATGATAACTGTCTCAAACCTTAAACAAAAAAGTCAAGCATTACTCCTATGGTTCTTTACTGCAGCAAAACAGTTGGAGATGCTCTCATATGCTATAGCATTTAGTGTAGATTCATATCCAGAGAAGAGTGAGGAGTATTTCTGTGGTTTCATATTTATGTATTTTAGTTGCATGAAAATAAAGCAATTTCCTTTTTCTTAACAGTCTATTTTGATGTTCAATAGCAGTGCATGGTTGTAGGTAGAATGAAGAACCCAGTTTAGACAGTGCTGCCAATGGAGACAATGAAATTACTCAGACATTTAAAATTAGGTTTGAATACTGCTGTGGATCAGGATCTGAAAGCGTAATAGAAGAGAGAAGACATGTTTTTAATCTGATTCTACAGTAAAAAAATCTGAACTGTTACTGGGAATTATATCCCTATTGAGGATTGAGTGTTTATTGTAGGAAATGCTCAATTCATGAGAAAGTATTTAGCAAGATAAGGATTAATTGTGTTAAATTTTTATTTGGAGGTCAGTTTTGCCTGTTCTTAAATTACTTTGTGGTATAGATGTAAAAGAAACCAATGTTTTCCTCTGCAAAAGTAATTTCACTTAAGCTACAAAATAATTAGAAATTTGAAGCAATTAGAGCACTAACCAGTCATTCAGAGATAGTATCTCCAAACTAAATGCTTTCTTGGGCAAATATGCCCTGAGCTGGGAGACCTTTACACCCTGACCACGTTACAGGGCTCTTTGTCAGAGGGCTCTGGAATTACTTCTCTGGCCCATCACTGCACTCAGAATGCTGCAACAAGTACCTTTTATGTGTTCTTTTTCTTAACATTATAATAAATGTTACTGTGGTAACTTCCTGCATTAAATATATATATAAATATATATATATATAATTCTTTCCTGTATACCTTGCTCTGTGCATTCAGTCATTTATCAAACCTTGCTACTGACAGACAGCTTGAGCTCTTTCTTTCAGGCTAATGATTTCATTATCTGAGGTTCATGCTGCTATTTGAGACTTACATTTTAAAGTCTGAAGTCCCAAAATACCAGAAGTATTAAGGAAATGTGGCTGTGGCAATTATTTTTAAAATAATTGGGAGAAAGGAAAGAAAACAGAAAAGTGAAGCATATGTAGCAATAGATGTTTTAAAAAATCTTTAAAAACCAAATGCCAAGAGAAATAGTTAAGGAGTTTCTCCTTTCACTTAAAGTGAAGAAGAAGAAAGAAGCTACTGCACCACAGAGAGAAAGGAGAGGTGAAAATGGTGCTGCTTAATGCAGAGCCATGCCCTAGATTTTATGCCCAGATCTTCTAGACACCTCATAAAAGACAGGAATACATCAGTGGCTCCAGAGCAACTTTAATCTCAAAGAATGACTGCAGGCAGCAGGGAGAGGCATTTCTAGAAAGGCAAGTCCAAAAATTGTTCTGCTTGTTGTTCCTGCTGCTGTGTTTTTTGAAGCCTCTCCAGGAGCCTCTGTGGTGGGTAGCAAAACTGAAGAAAACATGCTTTTTGTCCTTGCAGGACTATAGCTTAAGGCCACACACACACACGGGGGACAGAAGCCCAAGCTGACTCATAAGCAAGCTATTAAAGGTACTAAGCCTTCATGTCTGGTTATTGCAGAGCTGAAAGGACTGATATTAGTGCTATTCCTTGAAGACGGATTGAACAGCCTTCACAAGCCTCATCATTTCACACAGGATGATGTGCTAGGGCAGGGTCAAGCTTTATGAATGCAGGTTCCTGGCACAAGTAATTTCCTGGATCCGCTCACCCACCCAGAGTCCAGCTCCCTGTCTGCTAATTCTGTTATCTTGATTTTAAACAGGGCTCTCTGCAGATAAGGTGGGCTGTTGTCTAAGAGCCATTTGCAAGATTGGGCCTAAGGGCCTAATGTTCTTAGCTTTTCATTTCACTTAGAGGTACTTGGAATGAAGCTCTTTATTCTTTCAAAGGCTGATCCAAAGGTAAAAAGGGAAAAAAAAAAAAAAAAGAAGCGAGAGGAGAGGAAAGGAAGGGGAGGGGAGGGGAGGGGAAAGGGAAAGGAAGGGGAAGGAAAATGAAAACGAAAGGAAGGGAAAAAAACAAAGGAGAGGAGAGGAATACCTCTGAGTCTTCTACCTCTGAGCTGTAGTCATTGCTATATGGAGTATGGATGGGACCATTAGGCATCTGCTTGTCAAGAGACATGTGCATCCACTCCCTGATAGAACAGAAATCATTTCTCTCGTGACATTAGGTTAGGGGATCTAGATATGTGAATTTAGAGGACAAACAGCTTCTGGTGAGCAGATGATTTGTCTCAAGGTTAACCTGCTGCCTGATGATAAGTATGGTTGCAGTCCTGCCTCTTTTTCTTCCTTTTTTTTTTTCCCTTTTCTGTGTGTGTGCATATGCAGCCTTGCTTTCATTAAATACAGATTTTCTTGGTGTTTATGCAGGAGATAAGTATATTTTCATCAAGCTGGTTGCAATTGAATGGAGCATGCCAAACTTCCCAAAGCAAATACAAGCTGCCTGCTACATCTCTACTAGAAGAACTTAACATAGAAGCCAAATCTCATGTCAGCCCTTTGCTTGGGAACAATTAATGCACATTCTTCTGAGTTCAACTTTCTAGAGCTCATGTTACAATGAGCTTCCCAATTATGCTTAAAACACAGCAGTATATGTCGTTTCTATTTAAGGAATACACTAATGTGTTGTGTCATCCAACACATGGTAGAAGTGTTTCAGTTCCCAGGGGAACTGATGTGTGTGTTGCGGGAGTAGCAGACACACAAGTCCAACTGCGAATATTCTGTGCAGTGCGCTTCACTTTTCTGAAAGTGAAATTCTGCCTTTAAACAAAAAATATTCCTGCTAGGCAAATGTGAAGAGAATGGGCAGAAAAGATCACTGAGGAAATGTTGCTAACAACATCCATGTGTATTTAGAAAAGGGACAGGAAGTCAAAATAGAATTAAAAAATGAATTGCCCCTGAGCTTTGACAGAGCCCATAGGGTGACACCCTGGGGAAGATGTGTGGTAGTGCTGCGCTGGGCTTTGGTGGAGCTGGGTACCTGAGGGGAGCCAACCCAACCAGATTATCCTGTATGATATGTGTGCGGTGAAGCATCCCTGTGGGGGCTGTTCTGGAAAATGTGGCTGGTCCAGGGGCATCAGCTGTTGGTGCAGAGGGCATGTTACTGCTATGCCCTGTGCCAGCCTGCTTGCCCTTTTGTCGCTTCTCTGCCTTGTCTTGCTGTCGAGTGCCTTTACGCAGTTGCCAGTACAGATCTCCAAATGGCATTTAGGCAGTGCAGACAAATGCACGGTAATAATAAGTGAAGAGTTTCAGTGAAATCCTCCTATGCGTGCCCCTCCTGCTTCCTCCAAATGCTGCCAGATGTTCCCTTACCAACACATCATATTCAAAAAAGAGGTGTGTTGGGCAGCGTCAAGACATTAGTGTTGAAGACAGACAGCCTATTCTGTCTGCCCAGCTGCTGGTACTCACTGTATCTGCAAAACACCTCACCCTCTAAAATGTAAAGTGGTCAGGAAACTATTCAAAATGGACTGCATTGCTTGTGGACCTGTGACAGAAGTATTTTTTGACTGTGCTATGTAGGTGAGGGTCCATGTGCCTTGGCCAGTTTGGTCCTTGCTGTTTAAGTCTCTGGGCTTTTTTCCTCTGCAAAGCTTGGTGCTACAGTGAAGCAGATGATTGTTAAATCAAACCAGAAAGCAGCAGAAAGCCTTTAGGAAAGAGCATGTGCTTGGTGGGGAGGGGAAAGAGAGGGCAGTGATGAGACTGACACAGTTGTTGATGTAGCTGATGCTCCCAGGGCAGGGGACCATGGCCCAGCGATGGCCTGAGCCGGCCTGGGGGAACGTGTGTGATGGAGGTGGGAGCAGCAGACAGAGAGGGTCGGAGCTACCCTGGCAGTTACCACAGATTGCTGCAGGTTTGTGCCAAAAGGCTTTTTTGGTCCTAGTGTTTACACTACCTTTGTTCACTGGCCCCAGTCATGGCCTCAGTGCATGAGGAGACTCAGGTCCCTTTGCCTCCATGACTGTTCTTGAAAGCCTTGGCCCCCTTGCTTGCTGTGGTGGCCCTTACAGAGCTGCCTACAGCTGCTCTGAAATGAGGACTTAACTCTTCACAGGGAGCTGAGACAGCTGGCAGTATGTTTTTGCAAAGCAAGACAGCCTTTCTAAAACAAACCAGCGTTTCTTGATCAACTGGATGAGCACACCACTTGGTCTGGGGCTCTGTCTCAGCAGCGTCCTTGTTGGGCAAAGAGCAGCACATCTGTTTGAGCTTTCTTTCTCAGACCCAGAAAACATTTATCAGTGTCTCTGACACCCCCTTAGCTGTCACATCTCTGCATCACCTGCTGCCTTCCTCACAGGACCTCTCCAATCAAGGAAAGAGTCTCTGTTCGAAAGCAATGCTCAAAGTAACATTGCTTTCTCCCAGAAGATGCCATTCCCCAGTGTGCTCTGCCAGGCTCCAGATGGGTCATTCACCTCCAGATCAGATGAGTGAAAGAAAATGTCACCTTTTATTCTGTAGAGCTCCTTCTCTTTTAGCTGTGGAGAAGAGTTTAACCCATTCCCCTTACAAACAAAATGCAGGCTGTTGAATCATGTACCCTGAAAGTGAACATATTTAAAAATATTCTTCCATTCACCACACTTAAGAAAATGGAGTTTTAAGGCTGCCTTGGTAATTAATTGTTTCAATCTTGACACTTCTCTTCTATGTGGCAAACATTCACCTGTCAGGATCATACTTTACCACTGCCCTTTAAATCCTGCACCTTTTCCAGGTTTTAATAGCTGCTGCTTCTCTTTCACATCCCTCCCTGTCTGCCTGCAGCAGTTGCTTCAATTCTCTTCTTTTCCCCATAGCAGTTCCTTTTATCAGCACCTCCTCAGTCCTTTGCACAGCTCCCCACATCTCTTCTCCCTCCCTGCAAAACCTCTCAAGACATCTCTTGGCCCATTTCCCATGTAGGAATCCATGTTCCTTCCATACCACCCTCCCAATCGCTACACCGATACTGCAGGTCACAAGGGCATGGGGTACGTATAACCCACTGGGGGAAAAAAAAGTGGTCCTGATTTTAAAAATGGGGGCACTTCGCAACCCAAGCCACTTGCACTGGAATTTTAGTCTAGGAGGCTACTTGAAAGAAAAAAGCTCAGATGGAAGCAGTGCTGTTTGGTTTTGCAGTACATTTTTCTGTGAGAGAATAGAAAATTTGGAAAGGGATGAAATGAAGTAGTGGTATTTCAATTTTGAGCCAAAGTCATCTTTTTGGGGATGCATATGTAATTTCCATTCATTGGTGTCCTAAACCAGTTGTGGTTTTGGCATGTTCAAAATGAAACAGGATTTGAAATATATCAATATTTTTTTGCATAATGAAACTTCTATCAGGTCTTAGTACTCCAGCTTCCTACTTCTTCTGGAGGCACCCGTTTTAAATTGGAGTACTGCTAGATGTGCTTCTGCATGCTTTTTTTTTTTTTTCCAGTGCTTTCTTCTCACAGTGTCACAGTGTTACCACCAGTGGTTTCCTCATTTTGAGTCTATGCTCAATTTATGGTTCCAGGACAGTAGCTGGAGTGGCACAGCCCATGTCTTAGAGAGATAATTTTGTATAAAACAACCAGAAATAAAATTCAAAGTTTTCCTATTTTGCTACAGAGAAACCAATACAAAAAAAGTGTCTTTGTATTTCTTAAGCCTCCACTCAACACTCACAGCATTCAGATGCTGCAAAAACAGGACTTCCTCACCCTAAACTGGAAACATTTTCCTGTAAACACTCCACCAAAATAAAGGACTAGATGGAGTCATTTCAGCATCTGGGAAAAAAAAACAAAACAAACAAACAAAAAAACCCACTTTCAAATTCCCTACAATTTCAAAACTTGCTTTGATTTCTACCAAACTTCTTGTTTGAAGGAAGGGATAAAATGCAACAGAAAACATTCTAATACAATATCCTTTCTGTGTGGGTAGCTAAGGGACTTAAAATCACATCAGGGTTTGATTTATGATAGCGAAGGTGATGAGTCTAAGCAAATTATCTGGATAGGGAATCATTAGAGGACATTCAGAGCTACCAATGGGATCTTCTTTTACCTATGTTTTCTGATAACATTTCAAAAATTCTCAAGAGGCACCAGCAGTTTGTGTTGCATCTATTAAAGGATCCAAGAGGCTATAGCTAAATTATTATTTATTATTTGTATTATACTATTGCCTAAATGTCAAATGATTCACAGCTGTTCCAAAAAGGTACCGTCTTTTCTACTCACAGCATCTTTCCCCCATTGCAGGAATTTACAGCGGATATTTTGCAGTCTGGGTTATTGCTGAGGTTAAATTCCTACCCCCAAGATAGCAATTGTTTTACCAAGCTCCAGCCCATCAAGCTGTGTGCCGTGTCACATCGCATCATCCTGTGCCACACGATGGTATTGAGAACTTCCTCCTATGTTCCCTCTCCCAGTTGGTGATGCTTTTCCCTGGAGAGCATCGGTTGCAGATACAACTGTGTGATTTAGTACAGCTGAGCACCTGGCAGTCCCTGAAGGGTTCGCTGAGCAACACCCCGATGCTCGCTCAATGGATGCCGCTGTCACTTGTCCCCTCTCGCAGCACTTACGGCCTGCTGAAGAGCAGAAAGAGGTCAGAGCGGCTGACCTGGTTTCCAGTTTAAGTCATGGGGACTGCACTTTCAGTTTATTCCCCAACTTTATGCTTCATCACCTATCGCGCAGCTCTCAGAGGAAAAAGAATAAAAGTAGATCTTACACTTTGGAGAAGCAGTGAGTATATTTAGCTGCTGCTAATCTTGTAACTTTTGTTACTTTGTGTATGGCTAGCCATCCATTCTGCCAATTACCAATGTGGTGCTTTGACAATAGTGGAATGAAATTCACAGCTACACAGTCACAGCTTGAAACTTTGCAAATGAACATTCATAGCATGCTTCTCAGCTTCCTTTTTATAGAAAAACTGGCACTTACAATTACATACCTTTTAACAAATATTCTTTCTGCATCTCCAGCTTCCAAGTTTGCTTTGTGATCGTTAGGGATCAGCCTTGCTCTGCTGAACTTCCCAAAATAAAATGAGAGGGAAATTATGTCCTCTTACAAGTAGGAGTAACTAAAAGAGGTTATTAAATGAAGATATTGGTCATCTGATTCACTCTTTGGAAAATATTGTTAATTTAAAAGTCTTAATATTATATTTGGCATTGCCAGCAGCATCTAATCCAAGAGAAAAGATTTGATAGCTACAACTTTGTCTCTCTTGGGAGAAAATGGATATGAAACATTAACATAGAAAAAGCCTTGAGGCAAGGAGAAGCAGTTCACTGTCCTTAAATCCACTGTCATTTCTGCTGCAAAGGAGGTGACAAGTGACCACACATGGGGCAAGTAGACCTTCAGTGCTGCTGTTCACAAGAGGCTACACCTTGTGTCTCTCAGGGCAGTTAAAATGAATGTCTCATTCACATCTCTTGTAAATCTTATGTAGGCTAGTGCATATTTCTTTTGAGTTTAGCTGAGTTCCAAATTAATAAAGTGGGGCTATCTGTTAAACAAGCTAGGAAAATAAAGCAAAACAAACAAAACAAGCAAACAAAGAAAGCAGAAATCACCTTATCCCTGGGTTTCATTCAATGCCAGCTACCATAGCTATGTGGCTGCAGGGCAGGCTGACCCCTACTCTGTATTTTTGTTGTCTTTTCTTCCCTTCCTTCCTGTTCCCACAGATACCCCATTTCTTTTCCTACCCTGTGTCCTCCCAGCATCAGACTGGGGCCCAGTTTTTGCACCCCAGCATCAGTCACAGCATCACCCTTGGGGCCTGACCCTGTCTCCCTCCCTCTGGAAGCAAATTGTGTTTGTCACTGGAGGGCAGACAGACTTATTAGCTAAACTGAAGCATTGCTTAATCGTAGCAAAGCTTCATTTAAGAAAAAGAAGGCTGTAGGGTAAAAGAAAGCCTTTGCATAGATCCTTTTTATTTGAGACCATTCACTCTGGAATAGAGAGGCACAGGAAAAGACTGTCTTCTTCAGACCCTTCAGAGAGGTCTTCCTGCTCCATCCCCATCAGGCATTTTCTCTGTGAATCCAGCACAGACACTTTCCTCTTTTTATAAAGGTAACTTTATCTAACCAAATTTAAATTTTATCCAAACAAAGCCCTTTAACTTTTTGCTTTGGGGTGGGGGTGGGGGGTGGGGGTGGGGTTGTTGATTGTCTGCAGTATTGCAGAGAGATCCTCAGGAGAGGGAGTTTTCCATTGTATGTTTAGGAAGTCTTGTTTTCCAACAGCCTGCCATTACATTTAGCCATGATAGTCATGACACTAGATAGTCATACCATCAATAGTTGAATTGCACAGTTTTCACAAATTATTACAGATAGGACCTATTTCCATCACACTGTTGTGTCATTGATGTTACCAGAAATAAGGTGGTAATGTCTGGTATGGGACAATGCATATCAGAACTGGAGACTAAAATCAGGGAAGTAAATAGAATTTGCTCCACCTAGAATAGAAAAATATCACTGAAGGCACAATGGTGAGTCACAGCTTGTAAAGAGAGTTGGAAGTACACAGAAAGTAATGAGGTTCTTGGGCATGTCTTTATCTATCCTTGTTTGTGAAGAAATAGCTATCAGTAGAACTGTATTGACTGTATTGATTTTTTTTAAAAAAAATATAGATTACAGTATATTGTTTAGGAAATTTTTATATTTATTCCCCCCTTTTCTGTCATTGAATCTGGTAATATGAATATATATATATATATATTTTTACTTTTAATCTCATTTTTCTTTCTTAAGAAAGAAAAATAATTCTTTCTTAATAATAATTTATTATTTTCAGCTATGGCTCTCAGCTTTTTAACACTGAAATTGTTAGCTGAGTTTTTAAAATTTCTCTTTCTCCTTTTGCTCCTCTGTCTTTTCAGTCATACCGAACTCTCTGATGATTTGGAAGACGGGAGAAAAGATCTGGAAAAAAAACACTCCTGTTCATTCATATGCTTATAGTTGCAAAAGATGAAAGTAGAGTGAATAGTCTAGAAAATTTGGAAACCCTCTGAAACCACAATGCTTGTTTAATTTTATATAAGATACCCCATAAAAAAAAAAAAAAGAAAAAAAAAAGCTAAATTGTATTCCTTAGCCAAATCTTGTCCTTGACACAATCTCATTTCTTATAGGAAAATTTTCCAGATGATTATTTCCAGGCAGCAACAGTTGCTAGCTGTAGGAATGACAGAACAATTGGAGCAGCGAAGCTTTAAACTATTCTTTTCCTCTGGGTAGCCTTGAAAGAATATATTCACCCACTTACTAAGGGTGAACAGGTTTTTAGCAGATGACTAAAAGATCATTTCTTTCTCATTGACATCATTCATCGTGATAAGTATCTTGATTCTCAACTTTCCTATAGCCATTTGCAAGTAGGGAGGTTAAGTAGAAAATGTGACAATGGTTGCAAAATTCAGCTTCATTGACAATTTGCATGTGTTTTGCTGAGTTTATGTAACTACCAATTTGTGTGACACAGCAATGCAACATACAAGAAAGGTGGACAAACTACATGGCAATGCTGATATCATTGTTGATGCTGTTCAACAGGGGGCTGTGGGGAAACCGTCCTGATTCAGTATCATGCATTGCCCCATACACATATGGGTATCTGCAAAATGCACTTTCTCAGGTAGTACTGTACCATCCAAAGAGAGAAAGGAAAGCAAACTTTGCTGGTAAACAGTCAGTGGGTACGACAATCAGATTGGATTAAATAATTAATCTGCAATAATGGTATCTAAACAGGAAGGCAGAGTCAATTTGGCAACCAAGGGGATGGAATGTATTTGCTAATGCTGGGGAAATGTCTCAGGAGAAATTTCTCAGGAGAGAAAAACTAACCTTGAGCTGAAAGCCATCTGAGCTGTCGGCTTCTGAGGACAGACTTTGGCTCAGCATGTGGCAGCTAAATTCAGCACAATTTACAGCCCCACAGTCATGATTAGGTTTCCAATACAAAGCTTGGGAATTCAAATGCCTGGGAGTAGAAGTGTCCATTTGGGGAGTCTTGCCCCATTATGTTACATCTTCAGGAGTCTAAAGACACCTAAATGACACATGCCATGGGTTTCTGTGATAAGCCAAGCTGTCCTGGCTTCAGGAAGTGGCAGCTCAATGATGCAACTTCTGCCAACACACTGCACTGAAATCTGTGAGATTTCCTTTGACTGAGCTGGGGCTGAATTTCTCACATTTTACATTCCTGCTCTCCTGTGTGCTGCCGCTGCCTGTCAGCACAGTCTGTTCGTAGGTGGGTAGCTGCCACCCTGTGATCTGCTCTTCCCCTTCCCTTTATGAGTCTGTAGCCTTAGGTGCCACTGAAAATGCTACCTGGCAGTTTGCAAGTGCCTGGGTGCACATGCACTCATGTGTGTACAAGCGTATATGTGTGTGTGTTCATAAAATAGCATGCGTATTTATGCCAATGCCCAGGCAGCCAAAATAAGTGGTGATTAACCCGTATTCTTCTCTGAAGTTTCTGTTTCAAAAGCAGACTAACATCACAAGAGGACCTAGGTGCCTAAGGTGGCAGACGGAAGTCTGCTGGGATTTAAAATCATCCCCAAAGCTGACATATCGATGGGTGTTTGATGTCGACAAGCTTGTGAAAACCTGTCACTCACCGGTTTGTACCTCTAGATAGTAAATTCCTCTTAAAAAAAGTTTGGTCAAAATGGGGTGTGGTCCCACTCTGTTCCCTGTATGTGAAATCCCCTGCCATTCGGGGTCACGACACCAGCCGGGGCCGGCTCCAGAGAAGAGCGCTGCAGCTTGCTGGGCAGCCTCCACTGCTGGCAGCTCGGGGGGCATCAGGCTCCAAGGGAGATGGAGAAGGTGGGGACCTAGCTGCTCAAGCTGTCTTGCCGTGAGACAAGGTGAGCCCAGTGCTAGCCTTTAGGATCTTTTTGCTTTTATACAACGTATAGATTGAGGAGGGGAGGGAACTCTGTTCATTTTTTAAGTCTTTTTTTTTTCTTCCCTTTTTGTTGTCTTTCTGTTAGATCTAAGGAAAAAGAATCTCAAACCCCAGGTCTTGTCCCCTCAGTTTAGTAGTTGAAGCGCTGCTTGAGTACTGAATTTTTAGTATTTGGATTTCCCATATTTGTTAAACTAGATTCTAGCAGAAATACAAGTATCAAAAACCAAAGTCAGAAAACATTTGTACTTAAAACAGGCAGGCTAAAAAGTATCTCCCCTCTGTGCAGATTCCCTCTTTAGCTTACGCTTTCTACATGGTGAGGTCAAATTACCACACATTCTCTCTTTTGCTGTAGGCTCTTATTTGGATGCTAGGCCAACAAGGCAAGCATCCTGGTGGGGGTCTGTTATAGACCGCCGAACCAGGATGAGGAGACAGATGAGGAGTTCTACAGGCAGCTGGCAGAAGTGGCGAAATCACCAGCACTTGTTCTCATGGGGGACTTCAACTTCCCAGACATATGCTGGAAGCACAATACAGCCCAGAGAAAGCAGTCTAGGAGGTTTCTGGAGAGCGTGGAAGATAGCCTCCTGATGCAGCTGGTTAGTGAGTCTACCAGGGAAGGTGCCCCGCTAGACCTTCTGTTCACAAACAGTGACGAACTCGTGGGAGATTTGGTGGTCGGGAGCTGCCTTGGGCAGAGTGACCATGAAATGGTAGAGTTCTATATAGGACTATCAGGATGTTGTATAATGTTGTTTTTGATGTATAAGCATGTTGTAAGGCTGTGCAGGGACAAAATTAGAAAGGTCAAAGCTCACTTGGAGATCACTTTGGCTACTGCTGTTAAAGATAAACGAAAATGTTTTTATAAATACATTTACACGAAAAGGAAGACTAAGGAGAATCTCCATCCTTTACTGGATGCAGGAGGAAACTTAGTGACAAGAGATGAGGAAAAGGCTGAGGTGCTTAATGCCTTCTTTGCCTCAGTCTTTAGTGGCAAAACCAGTTGTTCTCTGGATACCCAGTACCCTGAGCTGGTGGAAGGGGATTGGGAGCAGGATGTGGCCCTCACTATCCACAAGGAAATGGTTGGCGACCTGCTACAGCACTTAGATGTACGCAAGTCGATGGGGCCAGATGGGATCCACCCGAGGGTACTGAGAGAACTGGCGGAAGAACTGGCCAAGCTGCTTTCCATCATTTATCGGCAGTCCTGGCTATGGGGAGGTCCCAGTCGACTGGCGGCTAGCAAACGTGATGCCCATCTACAAGAAGGGCTGGAGGGTAGACCCGGGAAACTATAGGCCTGTTAGTTTGACTTCGGTACCAGGGAAGCTCATGGAGCAGATTATTTTGAGTGTCATCACGCAGCACTTGCAGGGCAACCAGGCGATCAGGCCCAGTCAGCATGGGTTTATGAAAGGCAGGTCCTGCTTGACGAACCTGATCTCCTTCTGGGACAAAGTGACGCGCTTAGTGGATGAGGGAAAGGCTGTGGATGTGGTCTACCTTGACTTCAGTAAGGCTTTTGACACTGTTTCCCACAGCAATCTCCTGAAGAAACTGGCTGCTCTTGGCTGGGACTGGCGTACACTTCGTTGGGTTAAAAACTGGCTGGATATCTGGGCCCAAAGAGTCGTGGTGAATGGAGTCAAATCCAGTTGGAGGCTGGTCACTAGTGGAGTCCCCCAGGGCTCAGTACTAGGGCCAGTTCTCTTTAATATCTTTATTGATGATCTGGATGAGGGGATCGAGTTTACCCTCAGTAAGTTTGCATACGACACCAAGTTAGAAGAAACCAAGTTGCATAAGAAACCAAGTTAGGTTATCTGCTCAAGGGTAGGAAGGCTCTGCGGGAGGATCTGGATAGGCTGGAACGATGGGCTGAGGCCAACTGTATGAAGTTCAACAAGGCCAAGTGCCGGGTTCTGCACCAGGGGGGCGACAACCCCATGCAGCGCTACAGGCTGGCAGATAAGTGGTTAGAAAGCTGCCTGGTGGAGAAGGACCTGGGAGTACTGGTTGATAGTCAGCTGAATATGAGCCACCAGTGTGCTCAGGTGGCCAAGAAGGCCAACAGCATCCTGGCTTGTATAAGAAGCAGTGTGGCCAGCAGGTCTAGGGAAGTGATTGTCCCCCTGTACTCGGCTCTGGTGAAGCCGCACCTCAAGTACTGTGTTCAGTTTGGGCCCCTCGCTACAGGAAGGACATGGAGGTGCTCGAGCGAGTCCAGAGAAGGGCAACGAAGCTGGTGAGGGGTCTGGAGAACAAGTCTTACGAGGAGCGGCTGAGGGAGCTGGGATTGTCCAGCCTGGAGAAGAGGAGGCTCAGGGGCAACCTTATCGCACTCTATAGGTACCTTAAAGGAGACTGTAGCGAGGTGGGGGTTGGTCTTTTCTCCCATGTGCCCGGTGATAGGTGAGGGAAAATGGGCTAAAGTTGCGCCAGGGGAGGTTTAGGTTGGATATTAGGAAAGACTTCTTTACCAAAAGGGTTGTTAGACATTGGAATGGGCTGCCCAAGGAAGTGGTTGAGTCACCATCCCTGGAGGTCTTTAAAAGACATTTAGCTGTAGAGCTTAGTGATATGGTTTAGTGGAGGGCTTGTTAGTGTTAGGCCAGAGGTTGGACTAGGTGATCTTGGAAGTCTCTTCCAACCTAAATGATTCTGTGATTTTGGATGAGGAGCAATATTTATTTATGTGAGTCAAGACAGATTTGTCATTAGTGAGATTTCTTCCAGAAGTGCAAAGCTAGTTATCTAAACCTCTAGTTCAGAACTCAATTAGGCTCTTAGTTCACTTTAAATTGCTTCAAGTGTAAGAAACCTGCAGGCCAAGGTATTTATTTTTCCAGGCTATACTATAAAAGTTCCGCTCTGAAAAAGGCTGATAAGGGAGTCATGGTGCATATACAGACTGAGGGAGGACTGAAACCATTGAGATCAGACACATTTAACAGTCTTCTAAGGCAACTATCTGTATTTTTTTTGGAGGATACACACATTTAAAATTGTCCTTAATCTACTCAGACATGATAGTGCTGTAGATAACAAAACCTTGAAAAGTCTTAAGGAGACTTAAGACTCCGAGCTGCTCCCGAAGAAGACTACCTCTGTCCTCCACAGGGAACTGAGGAAGACTAACATCCCCAGGCTGAAGCTGATCTTGCAAATGCCTCTCTGAGATTCTTAAGGCATTTTAGTTCCTGTGTATTTTGATTATTTAATCCCAAAACCTATGTTAGTGCCTGCATACCTTTGAGGATTTGTGCAGTGGGTGGTTTGGCTTGTACCCAAGACTTTCAGCTGAATATTAAAACTGCTAATGGAGCGAAATATTTGTTAAATGTAAATGAAAACCTTTTCAAGGTGTCTTTATAAAACTAGAAGGCACACAAATAGTTTCTTCTGTCCTTTGTGGATTATCTTTAAGAGTACCAATTGAAGTACATTAGAAATACCCTGTTGGCTCTGAAAGCTCATGATGAAAAGTACTGGCATTATTATTTAGGTAAAAATCAGTGTTTTTGTCCTGAGTTATTCCTTTGAAAAAGTGCTAGTTTAGTTTAAGAACTGCTATATGCATAATTACGTCTGAGAACTGATATCACCGTGACTTCCCTCAGCCCATGTTTGCTTTGATAACCAGCCATGTAATACAGACCAACTCAAATTAAAATCTTACACTGGTACACTGTTAGCTGTGACTGCATGGCAGAGACAGTAGCATTTTGCAGTTGTTGGTGTTTGATGTGCCTGGGTTGTAGCAGCCTCTAGAACGTGCTTTTATCATTAGGAATATTGACTTAATGTTTACTACCTTGGGTTCAAATACACATCATGGATTTTTCTGTTTCTACACAACAGCAAGCAGAATAGCAAACCTTGAGACTGCCAAGAAGGAAGCTGCAAACAGACCAAAACCATTGCAATTTTTGTTTGTAATTTTATTATTGGTTCCTACAGTTTTTCTTTTCCCCGGGATAAAACAAGCGAGAATACCTGAATCGGCTCTTCAAATCCATAGTAGGAAGCTAGAAAGAGGGTGGCTTGGCAAGTGTTTATGGAGAGACTCGGGCTGTGTCTGACTTGAGAGACCTTTGGTTTCCTGAGTCCAGAGATACAGAAGTATAGCGTGCAATGAAAATTAGGCAACCCAAACCAAAACAGCCAGGCGAGTCAGCCACCCATGTTCTGACTTGAGGTGGAAAAAAGTCCCACTGCATCCCTGTCAAGAAGGAAGGAAAGCCAGCCACGTAGGTGGGAAAGGAGCTGTATCATGCAACAGCCATGGTATTGGGAAATGCAGTGCTGGTAGTCATACCAGGGTCACACACATCTCCGGTTCTGTCTGGATTTAACCTGGCTGTAGTAAGGACTCTCTGCTCCATGTGAAAAGCCTGTAACTTTCAATGGTGGAAATGCAAATACAATTAGGAGTCGCTTAGGTGGGCAGAATCTGATGCTGGGCTTTGGGTGAGGAGCAACATTATTGATCTCAGTAAGAAGGCACTGGTATGAAAACAGTGGCTAAAAAAGAACCAGTGAGAAGGGAGACCAGATCCTTGTATTTTCCATGGGTCGTATTTAAACAAGTACTTTTTAGCCAGATTTTTCCATTAACACAAATCATGAAACTACTTCAGAACTGATGCCCTGACAGGGCCTTATGTCAACTGATTTTCTTAGATACAGTATTTTTTTATTGCATGAACAATAAAAGAAAAGAGTGCAGATAAAACATCACAGCTAACCAATAAAAATGAAACACTACAGAAGCATTATGATGCATAAAAAATTAACTCCAGGCTCATGTATGCAAAACTTAATTACATAGGCTTCAGATCTCATCAGAGTCATTGTTTAACTGCTTTTCCCAGAAACTAGGCTAACTCTCTTGAAACATTTCATATCTACCATTAATTTAAAAACAAAACAAAACAAAACCCACATTTTAAATGCAGTAAATGTCTAAACTTCAAAGAAAATTCAATTTCTTTGTCCTGGGCTAAGTTTGCTATGAGGATTTTGTTGTATTGCTATTTAGACAGATGTTCTTCAAATACAAATGTGACTGAAATAAAACTCTTGAGCCCACAATTAAATTTAGAGTAAATCGGCATTGCTTTATTAAAGCTCATGGGGGCAGATTTGCCTTAGTAGAAGAGTTTGCTCTCGTTTCTTTTTTTTGAAAATAAGATTCAACATGGTCAACACCCTAAGCAGGAGACAAGGGTTTTTGATTCTGGGTAAACCTGAGTGGCTGCAAGAGAAGTAAACAGTCATTCAGTTAGTATTCTTAGCTAGATAATAAGGAATAAGTAAACTTTGTATTGCTAAATTCCCCTAGTGTTTATGCTCATCTGAAGCTGAACTAAAGGACAAATCCAGAATCAAAACCACGTGTGCTGCAGTCGCTAATGGGCATTGTGGCTGAAGGACAAGATTAGGTTTATAATAGTTTTGCAGCTTGGAGAGCCCCATAATGTCTACTTGCGATGGTTTAATTAGAAAGATTTTAAAATAAAGCTTATAGTAAGTTGTAAGAGGGAGGCCCTAGGCTGGCTGGCTGCAAGGATGATTTTTTGGTATTTCTGTCTCTGTGAAATGGGAAAGTTGTTAGAAAGAAGAGCTTTTCAGACTATATGGATTTCCCTATTTTGGACATACTAATGATAAAAAGTTTTCACAAATCTATCCTAATGCTTGAGGATTGTTTTTCTTTGCTAAAAAAACAAACAAACTAAAAAAAAAAAAAAACCAAAAAAACCAGAGGCTTTCGTGGGCACTGGAAGCTAAATGCAGAAAAAATAAACTGTTTTGGAGAGATGTTCTAAACATTTTTAACACATCAGTCAGTGTCCACACAGGCATTTTTGAAGCATAACTGTTCTGCATAACCGCTGAAGCATAACCCCTTAGACCTGGTTGTGATGGGAGATGTTCCTGTGCCTAATTTCTCTGATGTGGGACAAAAGAAGCTCCCAGGGAAAATAAATGAGCTTTAATAAGCTGGAATACATTGTGAATATTTCTGGCGGGTTCACAGAGCTTTAAGGAGGCTCCTGCAACACCTTCCCCAGGAGGTCCCTGGGACAGTTCCCACATGGATGCCCCTGGCTGAGCCTGGCTGGCTGCTGCCACCAGGGAGGGTCGGGGCATCGCAAGCACCTGGCTTTGGGGCAAGCAGGTGATGGTGGCAGCTGGAAGGGTTCTAAAGATGGAACGTGTGCAGAGGTGAAGGTACATGCATATATACACTTGTGTCTTGCAAGGCGCATGCATACATATGCTCTGGCTGCCAAAGCATCTGCTGGTTCTGCTTATTCTACTTTCATACTGCCCAGTGTTGTAGGGACCAACAGAAAAAGCTTTAAATAAGAAAAGAACAAAAGAAAGACGGCAGGAAGGAGGAAAGGATCAGAGACACCGTATAAGCAGAGGGGATGACTGGCACATATTGCATCTGCCTCATTTTTCCTTATTGCTACTTATCCCTTGACTCCACTCATGTAGGCTCCATGGCAATTAGCTTTGGGGTGTATTTACAGCTGATAAAGGGAGAGGTTTTTCCATCCAGATAGAAGTGTTTAAATTGCACTTGAATATTTTAAAGCAACTTCAGAGCTGCATCTGACATAGCTGGAACCTGCTTTTCATACTGGAATCTCAAGTGATCTTTGCTGCCTCCTTCATCATTCAGGCAACCACTTTTATGCAAAAATGTGTCTATGTGCTAGGACAAAAATTAGATAGCATTGCCTCCTCATAACTATGTAGCAGAGATCCTTTTGTCTATATCTTAGAATTAAAGGAGCATAAATACATTTGTGCTTATTCAGAAAAAAGTTTGGAACCATTTTTTTTTTTTTCATGAATCCAAGTGTGCAGCTGTGTTCATCTGTAAACCTATATTTCTGGGTAGCTGCAAGTACATAATAATGTTGACAAGCAATTATCAGAGTTGTGTGTCCGGATATGACCCTTACACACATGATTTTCCAGCTGAAAGGAGGGTCTGCCTGACATTTAAGTGGTAATGATCAGACAGGAACAAAAAGAGGAGTAAAACTATATTTCTTTGATTCCCCTGAGTTCCTCTGAATCTCCCCAGACATAAATGGTAGCCTCACTGCATGTAAGTACCAGAAGCATGCCAGAGACACTGCTTACTGTATCCCCTGTCAATCTGAACAATCCTTTATTTTTGTGGTGTCTGGATGCAGCACAGATTTCTGTCCCTCTCTGCTCTCTGTCCTGCTGTCTGCCTTTTCATTTCCAGTCACCAGTGCCAACCCAGCTAAATTCCTGCTTGACATAGCTGAAACTCAGCCGTAACAGCAGGTCCTCAGAAATGCCCCAGATAATGGACAAATGCCACAGTTCTCTCAGCATCTGTGCTAACCTTGAAACCCTACTGGTAGGCTCAGTGCAATCAAAAACTAATCAGTGAAATCAAGCTGGGATTTGATTTTGGGAGCTAACAGGAGAAAAAAAGATGACTGTGCAAATACGGCGTGGCTTTCGAGAGGGGAGATGCACAAAGCCGTTCTTAATCATCAGCAACTCAACAGAGTAATGATAGGAGGAACTGGCAAAGCCTGTCAGCATGTGTGTTAATCCAGTTAATTAGAGGGAAAGGACAAACTCCTCTGGTAGCACCTATGCAATGGGCAAACTCTCTTCATGTTTCATTGGGATGATTGTTTTAAAGGTTGCAGGCAAAACTGTGCCTGTGTTGCTGTAGAGCTTTCCTTCACTGCATGGGCTAAAGCTGGGGCATGTCGGAGGGCAAGGGGGGCTGGCAGGTAGCATGGGGAAGGAGGAAGAAGTGTGGGAGAGAGAGGGTAATGTGAGCTCTGACCTACAGTCTGTGCGGTTCTCCTCTCCCTCCTCTTCTGCCTTGATCTTTCAGCAAGTTAAAAGAGAAAAAAAAAAGAAGAAGAAGAAGGAAAAGGAAAAGGCTGCAATGTGTCACAAAGGAACAGACTGGCAGACATCTGCCTCTTCCCTTATTTATTTATTTATTTAAAAAAAATAAAGGAAAGGCTACAGAGCCAACTCTTCACGCCAGAGCCCCCATTCCCTTAACAAACCAAATGGTGGCTGTTGGCAGGGTACTGACAGCTTGTTAATGAAGGAATTCTTGACAAAATGACAACCTGTGTGGGATGCAGAATACTCCCACAAAACAGTACTAAGTAATTAGGAGGTGGTGAAAATAGCAACTAACTACTGTTGGGAAGAAGAGGAAGGGGGGAGAAAAAAAATCTCCTAAATTAGTTATAAAAGCAGTTCTGGTTTGAAAAGTATCCCTCTTTCCTTTCCCTGAGAAGACACAATAGTTTCCCTGAAATGTCTGTTTCATCCTCTGCATTTCTCTTCGTGGGGCAAAGGGTGCATCTCAAAAGACTGCACCTGATGGCTGTGAACAGTGTCTTTTTCTTCTGCAAAGATGCAGTAATGGAAGTCCAACAACAAGTTGGCCACTGGGGCTGCTGCTTCTGCTCTCCACAAAGGCCTGCCTGCTTTCCCTTGCTGTGGTTTTCCCTTGATTTTTGTCTGATTGCTTCAGGCAGGTGGGCACAGCTCTCAATGCCTGCAGGAGGTTTTAACCCCCCCCTGAAAGGAGGGTGGGTGATGAACCAGCCAAAGCAGAGCGCTCAAACTGAATCAATTACAGAGTGGGTCTTGCAGGAAGGCCCATTTTTGAACAGTGGCTCAGCTTTTGTGGTCATGGCAGCAGCATTGTTCACGACCAGGGCATCAGGATCAGGTACTGCAGCAGTGGTCAGCAGCAGATGTAGCTGAGTCCCTGGCTTGTGGAGGAATTACGTTTCAGATGGTCATTCCATTTGGCTCACTAGGAAGATAACATTCTCCACCCTATCTTGAACACGAGCTCGTGCTAATTTAACTAAACGGCTTGGGGAAAAAAAAAAAAAAGGTTTGTACAAGAAAGGACACTTGAAACAACAAGATTTTTTTTTTTAATGTTGATTTATTTTCACAGAGATTGAAAACTTTTGAACAATTATAACATGCAATAAGCAATTGGGATAAAATGAATCAAAGAAAAAATACTCTGAGAGAGATTATTATTATTATTATTATTATTATTATTATTATTATTATTGATGAAAGCTAGAGTTCTGAGAAATTCAGCTAACTTATTTTGCAGTTTTAATCTGTCTGGCCTTTTACCACCTTTTGCAGTTTCTGGGATTGACATCTACTTTCTACAAGCACAGTTTCAGATAAGCAATATGAACTGAAATGATGTCTTCCATTTATGTCTTTCATTTTTAAAATAATGAGGATATTTGAAGAAATTGTAGACCTTAGACAACCCAGTTTATATGAATTTTCAATTCTTTTTTATTTTGAATGAGCAAAGTATCCTCACTAACTTTATTGTGTCTCACCTGTTACTCAGTTAACTTTGTTCCCATTTGTGGCTTTTGTAGGCATGCTCTTTTAAGATATTACAAAAGCTACAAATAAATAACTGCCTGAAGAATTATGCATTGGTTCTTGAAGTGGATGGATAAAAACAGATCTATACATTTAAATCCATGAACTATTTTTTGGAAGGAACAAAGATTGTCTTAGTTCTGGTTTACTGTGTGAGGTCAAGAATAGACATAAGAAAGAACACTTTAAAGGTTAAAGGCTTCACTTTACAGGTAGCTGTCAAGGCATCTAAAGTTTCAATAACCTACTGTAACAGTGAGAGGCAAAAGTCAGGTCAGGGATATTTCATTTTTTTCCAAGTATACTAACAGAACTAATAATTTCTAATAATTAATAATAATTGAAATAATTGCTTATGAATAATTGCTTATGAAAAATCTAGATAATTTTGTTTTGCTTGTATTGTGTGTCTTAAATTACTGGTTTATTTTGTTTTCAATGACTTCTCACCCTGCTCAGTTTTCAAAGAAAGCAAACCAGTGTTTGATGTTGGATAATTACATTTCTCGGTAGCATTGGCAAATTAATGATAGAACATAAATGAATGTTTTATAATTTTTATAATTTATAGTTTATAATGAATGTTTTATAATCTGGATAGTCATCATTTTTTTGTTATGTGAAGAAGTATAGCAATAGTGAAGATGCAATTTTGACCTGTGCAAATGTATGAATGCATATTAGCATTGGCTCATAAGAACCTTGTTTTACACAGATTAAAAAAAAACACAACACAGGACTGGAAATCAGTCATTTTGCATTCATTTCTGGCAGATGGATTAAAGCTTTTGGATGTGTTCTTATGACAATAGGATTAAGAAATGACTCCAGAAAAGTAGCATGCAGGATATGTGGTGAATTAATGCACTGAATTTGTTTGAAATACAGATTGTGAGCTCCTTTCTTTTTAGGGGGAGTCACTCCATGTTCTGGACCTCAGCATAGGGCCACAGGATGCTACCAACTGAGGGAAAATATATCCAAATACAAAGGAAACAAGGCTTGTTATATGATGGCTATATTAAAAAGGTAAATAAAAAAAAATTAGTCACAGCACTTATTCAGATCAGAACTGTACTGAAGACGATAATCTTTCCTTCATGTGTATACTAGGTGCTATAATTGTCTTTTCCACAAATGGGAAAGAAAATGTATATGACCCCTTTATATTTGTGTAGGTAGTTTAGGGCTGGCTTGTTGATACTGCAATGGGGAGAAGTTCATTTACAGTAAATAGGACTGCCTGGGTGACTGTGTTCCTGGGGTCCGGTTCTTCACTTGTAGACCAAGAGGCAAATATTAAGGCTACCACTGATGTGAACTTCTTAGCCCTCAGGGGGATGCTGCTGCCTGTGCTATTCGTGGGTCTTGACCTCCCACTCCTGGTAACCATGCAGAAAGTGGAACTGGCATTGGTCTCAGTGGAAAATGCTCTCTTGCAGAGTAAGTAAGAGCTACTGCTCATTGCTGCTACAGAAAGTGACAGTGAATGGGGCTTGCTCTTCTGACGTGCTCAGCAAAACAGATTTTAAGTCAAGTGCTTTGCAGGCTCAGGCTCAGTGTGCTCAGTCTTTTGTTGTATCAAACTGTCAGTGAGGAGCCATATACCAGAGAATCTCTTCTTGCTCCAGGGTCTTATTTGTCCAAAGCAATCTGAAATGTAAGTAAATTTCAAGCAACTCATGAGCAAAGCACTTGGAACACTGTCAGCAGAGACAGACGTGTGCAAGCAATGCGGACTCCATTAAGTTGACTTGCATGGGATTTGTTCAGCTGCCGAACAACAAAAAAAGTGATGGTATGAGATCTCTTTCATTCTCGCATATATATTAAGAAACCTGTACATTTATTGTGCTAACTAAAATAAAATGAGATGTCTTTTCAAAACCTGGCAAAGTTTCTCTCTTAGTACCCCTTTATGTGTGAGCTCTCATTATGCTCAGATGCTCAGAAAAGCATCCAACGGGCAGCACAATAATGATATTCTTCAAAGATCTTTCCCCTGTCTTGTGGATGAGAAAATGTATATCACTTTGCATTTAAAAATCATGCTGTTGGATTTTATATGGAGTAGCACTAAATAGCCTTAAACATGTTTGTTTTTGTGACATTGCAAGTTTATGTTTAATATTTGCAAATTGGTCATTGAAACTTACATTCTGTCCAAACCACAGTAAATATTGTGATTCTTTCAGAGCTACTATGCATTCATATTTCTTTTCTATTTCTTGGGACCAGTTGGAGGTACTGAATACTTGACACCTTTGAAAATGAAATTGCTCAGATAGGTGCTGAAGTAAGGCCAAGGGAACTGTTTTGGGTGGTGATTTTGAAAATCTTGACCCAAGGTCTGTCCTGGAGTGAATCAAGAAAATGTCATTACTGGGTGGAACATGTTCGTGTATCCTACCCATTCAGCACCAGATCTCAGCTTGTCCAAATTTTGTGTTTGTTACAACTTCACAGTGAGTGAGTTCTCTTCATGAAGGCTGTCAGCCTTGTGTCTGCATTAGAGCCTGCTATTTGAGCCTGTTTAGATCTGGTAATTTGTGTGTGGTAGGTAGAGAAATGAGCAGTGATCAGTAAGCAGCCTCCTTTCCCTTGGCACTCCTGGCCAGTACTGTTCAGGGTCCCTCCAAGAAGGGTATTTGTGGATTTCAGAGCAGAACTCAGCTTTCTGCTGTTTTTATCATATGAGCTTGGAAAGCTCCCAGTAACATCAAGCATCCTCTTCCTTTACCAGCCAGTGCTAGCTTCCATGCTTGAATGGGTGCTGGGTTGTGGCACAGTTATTGCTTTCTCTTAAAACAATTGCATTCCCACAAACACTAACCAACTCCAGCAACTGGTGATGGCTGAGCAAATTGTAAGCTGGAATCTCTGCTGTAGGTGAATTTAACTGCAGCATAGATGTACATTGAGGGAAGATACAGATGAAGGAGGTTGCACCAGTAGGAGCAATGTACATAAGTGCTTTATAAAATTTCTTGGAGAGAAATGGCACCATGTTGAATTGTTTTTGTAACTTCAAAATAATTTACAAAAAAAGACTTAGTAGGGTAGGTAAATAAAAATGAGAAACTGAAAACCAAGGCAAAGGGGCGTAAAGGAAATTGTCCAAGGAGACTGAAATTAAATCATGGGAATTTCTGAGTCCAAGGCACGCATTTAGCTCAATTCATCAGACCCAGCTGCCTGATAATTATTTAGAGTGAAATGTATGTTGGCTTGTTCACTTTATTTATTCACTTTAATCATCTTGCAGCTCCTTCCAAACGCTAGGGCATTGCCGGTGGACATGAGATTTATAATTTGGAGAAAGCCTCAGCCTGGAAGTGGGGGAATTGCTACGGCTGTAGCACAGGTGTCATTTCATAGCAGTAGATCCTCTGATTTAGACCTGCAGACATTATGGGCTAACACAAACAGAGCTTGTACAGCATGCAGTAATATGTAATTGGGAAACTGTATGTTGCTGCATCATTGTTAAGATAGAATCTGGGGATAGGAGGTGTTTGCTCTAATTCAACAGCAGGCTATCAATATTCTCAGCAGCATTATTAGTATTTATTGAAAATATTTTGTGAAGCACTGCAAGTTTATGCAGAAGTCATTTACATCAGATAATTAGGATGCCTAAAACCATATATGGAAGGATAGATCCTAGTAGTGCTATGTACTTGATTGTATTATATTGCAGTACTATTCTAGGGGGATTAGAGCATTTTTTGTTAATGACAATTGCATGGCAAGAAAATGAGAAGTTTGTTACACACATTTCTGGGTCTGACTGGTGATGACTGTGCTTTAAAATTGCTCTGGTACTGCACTATCTAGGTGCTGCTATCCAGCAAGATAAGATGGAAGTGACATGCCACAAAATGGTGACTCTCATGTTTTACGTATACTGTGTTGTATTTTCATATAAGTGTTTTTGTAAAGTACCTGTGTGTAAACCACTGACTTTGCTTTTACCAGTATACCATTTTGAAAGAGAATATTGCTAAAGGCAGGAGTTCTGAATTAAGCCACGTTTAGTGATTGCTTCTTATCGTAAGACAGTATTTTTCCTTTATAGAAAGAGGATGCTTTATAGAAAGAGGATGCCATCACACCATCAACAATCTAGACTTGAGCTTGAATTGTCCCATTTGTTTGATTTTGAAAAGACCTATATATATATATTTTTCCTACCTACACAGACAGGATTTAATTTCAGTTCTCTATGGTGTGAAACTTGTTACTTGTCCAGCAGGAGGATGCAATTCTGTATGTTGCAGGTAATTTCAGTATATGCTTAGGTTTAGATCAGCCCCAGCTGGTATCACTCAGCCCTTAATTCAAGATGCAGTAGAGCCCTAACCAATACTGTGAGCCTGATACAAACGCCACAGAATTCAACTTGAGATTTTTGATCTCCATCAGTCATCTTGGTAGGAACCCACTCTGCTTACCTAAGCTTTCCAGCTGAGGCATAAATCTGACCATGCCGTAGGCCTGTATCATCTTCAGAAGGGACAGTCAATAAATTTTCACTTGGAGGAATTTGTTTGCACCTTCTTTGGTGTATATCAAGAAGTAGCATCTGGGCTAATAGAATATCAACTGTGGATCTGCAGTCAGTCCCTGGCTCTGCTGAGATGCTGAGAGGAGACAGTTTGAGAAAGCACTGGAGTCCCTGTGGTACGGAGTGTAGGGAGTGAATTTATGACCACATGAGAGCTGCTAAAGATTGTGAAGACCTTCATGCCCCCTCCTAATGCTCCTTACTTAAGCACTCACGTGGGGCCCAAGCAAAATGTGGTGGTGTGCCCAGCAGAAAGACTTTGCTTGGTCAGACATGAGAATGATGCTCTCCAGGGTTAAGGTTTCACAAAGAACAGAGGCACAGAGGTCCAAGAGCATTACTAAATCGGCCAATCAATCCTGAATCCATTTTTCATCATTCATTCAAAGGAAGAATAGCGACATCTAACTTAATCATTCCTCACAGAAAATAAACAGGCACCTTGTCAGTCCATGAGAAAAATCATTCACTGATGCCAAGTAACTAACAACTGACTGGATCAAAGGTGAAATTTAATTGATTATGTGTTAAATATTCTCTCTCTGACATAACACTCTTTCTCGTCTACATGGAGTGAAAATACCCAGACAGTAGGCCGAACAATTTCCTTCTTGTTGCCATAGAAATTTCAGGTGATTTTCCAGTATCTTAGCTGGATTGCTTCTAGAGGCATAGGGTTTGATTCTTTTTCACTTTCACAACGTAAATCAGAAATAGCTCTGCCAAACCCAATGAATTGTAAAGCTGGTGTAAATGAGAGAGCCTGTGCTACAATGTTAAAGGTTCTCTCTCTTTTTTTTTTTTATATATTTTTAACTAAGTGAAAGAAATGATTGAATCATGCACATAATCCGCAGCATGTCTATTGTGGTGAAGTTCAAAATCCTGTTTGGACTGTTAGAGTTTTTTAGGATTTTTGTTAATCACCGATAAATTCTTTGGTGCAGGACTTGAGTGCTGTTAAAATTTATAGTGAAGCTATATCCTTCACAGTAGGATTTATGTCTGAATATGGGGGGGGAGGGGGGGGGGGCGGGAAGTAAAGGTAAGAAGAGAAACTAGATGCATTTGAGGAAAGCAGCTTGTCTGAAGTCACAGGCAGACCAGAGGCAGGGCAGGAGCAGGTCTCCTGTCTCTCCTGCTCCCATTTTGCTGGACAATGCCTGTGAGTATAAGGGCAGAACAGCAGGTAACCAGAAGGCAATGCTCCATTACCCATTTTGCTTTTACCAATATGCATTTGTCAGATCTAGTATGTAGGCTAAGATCCAACTGGGCATCCCAATAAGCAGCATATGACTATGACATCCAGATGTGGTCTGTTGCTGTTGTGTTGAATTAATCAGAGTTTGGCTCTCTGTACTCTTTGTGGGAAGGGAGAGCTGAGGGAGTGGAAACAAATGGGCTTCTTTTATGCCAGGCACGTGTATTTGTAACAAAGCATTTAACCCTTGCCTAGAGCACCCACAGCTCTACGAGTCTCTGCCCACCTCCTGCAACAAACCACTTCCAGTGCTTGCCCAGGAGGGGAGCTCGGTGTGCTGCTGAGATGGAGATGTCCTAATCGAGATGTTCAGGACCTGAGACTCCCTTTAGGTCCAGCCTTGCTACCAGGAGGTTGGGTTGGCCCATACTCAGTCCCTGTCACAGTGAAGGTGTGACCTGGTGGCAAACACAATCTCCAGCCCGAGCCTGGCCAAGTGCCTCATCACCATCACAAACCTGCCAGGATCCTTCAGCTTTGCCCTTGCCTGGAAAAGCTCATACTCATGTATATACTGGAGTGCCTGAGAACACCTGTGTTTGGGACCTGAAGTTTCCAAGGCTGGCCCGGTTGTTTGACTTGCAATTATGCACATATTTTTTCAAGCCTGTTCACTTGGACTCATGCCTGGCCTCCTGCATGTAGAGCATGGAGTGCACGATATTCCCAGGGACGTGCTGTTGGTTGTGCACTGGAAGCGTTCACCTCCAAGGGCGAGGAGGCACATGACGTGCAGCAAGACATGAGCTGTTGTTCCTCTGAGCAGCATTAGTTTCATATCTGTAAGCTGATCAGGCTCTCAAATGCTAGAAATGACGGGGTGGCAGCAGTAGAGATATGAGCCATCACTACAGGAACCTTAACTGGGTCATCAACTAGTCAACATCTGTCTTTGTGGCCTACAGAAGTCTGGGTCTGCAGACAGGTTTTCCAGTAAAAGATCCCTTACCAAATAGGTGTTTCCTAGGGAGACTTTCATTCCCTTCCAGGTATTTATATTGGTGAAGAGAAAGATTGGCCATGTTATCTCTTTCCTTCTGTTTTGTGCTGCAATATAGGAATTTTTAACCGCTGAGCAGCAGTAGTGTTAGGTACCTTCCTTGGGCAATATTGCTATTACTTGCCCAGGTCTCGAAAAATGAGTCCATAACATTTGCACTCTGTCCTCACCTAGTATTCTTTTCACATAATTAATGGATGAATGCCTGCCAGTAATACTGCTGGTATTAATGCAGTTCAAAGGCATGAAGATGCTGTCATGCCTGAATGAGATGTATGCTCTATATTAACTTTATTGGGAGCACCGTGGACTTTCACATTTGGGCCATCTGTAAATACAGCAGCTCCATGACTCATTATTTTATTTTATTTTATTTTATTTTATTTTATTTTATTTTATTTTATTTTATTTTATTTTATTTTATTTTTCTCCATTTTAAGTCAAAGAAAAATGAATCTGGCCCATCTGCAGCTGGACTTGTTTAGAAAATCTGCCTCCTAGACACCAGCCATCCATGCTCCAGGGATGACAGTCTTTCCACATGCTAATTAACTGAGCACAGAAGAAATCATCACAAAACATTCCCATCTTTGTGTCTGCAGCTGTAAATTCTGAATTAAAGTAATCTGGGGAGAAGTAATGTTGTGAAGAGTCATGGAAGATTTGCAAATGCCAGTGCTTTTAAAGGAGCTATGCTTGTAAGCATGGACTGAATATTGTACTGAAATATAACATTCACTGGTTTAGTGATTTTTTTCTGCCAAACCAGCCCAGCAGAACTGGGGCTCTAGAAATCATCCACATAATTCAGATTAATAGCTTAACCAGGGGATTACACTGATAGGAGCTAGAAGTACCTCAAGTACAGACTTTTGATATCTACTCTATTTTTTGCTAAGCTAAGCCACTGAGAGTCATTAGGACTCTTTTCAAAATAAATGTGACAGGAGAAATGGCAGAGGCATGAGGCTCAGCTGCTAAATAAGGAAATTTAAATGAGCAATATCTTGAATTCCATAGATTTATGTTATACCAGCTGCCTGAAAGAGACAAATGTTAGTTATTCAAGAGGAACCACATACAGTGAAGTCTTACCTGTTAAGAATATTATGACATTGGTTACTGCTGCATGGAAATGGGAAAGGTGAAGGATGTCCACAAGGATTCCTCTGTGGTGGCTGCATTTTGTCAGCTCTTACTTTTTTACCATTAATCTTATGATATCTGCTGTTTTCCAGTCATTCTTGCTGCTATAGTGCAAGAATCTGAGATTGCATAGAAAAGAAGGAAAACAGTTTGGGGAATGAAAGCCTAAAAATGTGATTAAAAACATTCCCTATCTAGAAGATGAATGAAAACAACCTAGCATTTTATCTTTACCTCCAGATTTGTCCTTCAATAAAACTGGAAACAACTCCTTAGCTGCAGGACTTCACTCATCACAGTGGTTCTGAGTGGTCTGTGTGCTCCCATTTACACCCACCGTGATTTCCCAACAGAAATCTTTGTGTGGACGAGCGCATTCAGGGCTGTTCCAAATCCCATCAGGCAGTTAGTCTTTCAATTGCCTGTAGTGGCTCAGCCCTGTAACCATTAATAACATGTTAGAAATGGCCACTGCAGTGTTCTGGCTACCCCAAAAGGCTCTTGATAACATTTTTCTGCTGCAGCAACCCCCACCAGAGACTGTTCTGCTTTTATCCCTACCACCGAGCATAATAGGTCTGCATGAGGTGTGTGAAAAAAGCAGTAAGGAAAATGACTCCTGCTTTTCTGACTTCCAAGTATCTTCTTTATTTAGGTATGCCTGCTTCACTCTCTGTTGAACTCTAGATGGCTTGGTAATGAATTAGAATTCAGCATCCACTGGGTACTCTGTGCTGAACAGTTCTAAAAAATAACCATTTTAAAAGAATGATAGATTGTGAGCAAAAGCAGTCCCAGAAGTTTTGCAACCACTTTACGTATGACTCAAATCCAGGGTGTCCAGCTGGTTCAAACAGAGCTTGCAATGATTTTCTTTCTTGTAGTTCCTGCCTCCTTGGGAATGTAATTAAAAAACCCACTGTTGCATGATTACATTGGTAAATGTGTGTGCTATCCCATCCCAGTGCAGGCATCAAGTGTAGAAAATTTCAGGTGGGTCCTGGAATATTTCTGTTTACTGATACAGTGAGCAGAAGCACTCTACAAATAGACAGCAGTGGTGTCAGCAACCCATGAAAGACAGCAGAAAGCAGGCAAATTTTTATGACCATCAGCAAGACGAGCGAAGTGCTGGGAACTAAGCCCACAGCATCTGCAGACAGGTATCTGTGAGGCAACACCAAGTGGCTTTTTTTGACGAGGCTTGGTGGCTGATGTGAACTTGTGGATCCCCAGCCTTATGCTGATACAAGATAATAATTGTAAATAATCAGTCATAAGTCAGCTGACAAGCAGCATCTTGCTTACTTCTGGCTCCTGCTGGGTTTCTACTGGTAAATCTGGGAAAGTAAACAATGTAGCCACCCTCCTATGAAAGGCGGCATTAAAAATCTAGTTAATCTCTTTGACCATTCACATCTACTTTTATTTCTAGTGATGCGATCCTGGAAATTCTAATGAAAACATGCTGTGCAAAACAGCTTCTCTGCAGCTGTCTCAGGACCTGGGATACTACCACAATCTCCTGAGCAGGTTTTGCTAGATAAAGATTCGTAGAGAGGAGGAAAGTCTGAACCCAGTGGAGTGACTCAGTGCTTCAGTGTGCACATTAGCAGGGAAAGAATAAGACTATCAGAGTCTGGCTCAACAGGATACATCAAGTGATTATCTCCCAGTTTCTGAAACACGGGAAGTTCAAGGGCCAGACTGGAGCATGCTGGACTTGCACCAGACCATATGCCCAGCTTCCTCCCCATGGAAATTAGGCATAAAACAGAGACAGGGGCTCATCTTAGTCTGGAGTCTGGACATGGCCCTGGTAGTCATCTGGACCTGTGATCTGGCCAGAAACTTCCCCAGTGTAGATTAGCACTTATTGCAGCTACTTGTTATGTGGATAACAAGGTGCATAAACAGGGCAGTTACTATTTTAGCTGACACCAAAAATGCATAACTCGGTTTGCTCCATGTCAGCTAGTTTGTGTGCTGACACTGCTAGAGTCGTTTAGTAGATTATAGCAACTTCCTATCTGACTTTTTGATTTGCTACATATTCCTATTCAAATCCCTACTAGGAAAGGACCCCTGACAGCGTGTCAGATTTAAATCTGTCTGCTTGTGAGGATCAAAATTTCATACTTCTGTATTGTTATTCCTTTCTAATAGAAATACGCTGGCGTCTGTTTGACGCTGCTCAGCTGCAGCTTGGTTCCTTAAGCAATAGTTTAAACAATTTGAAGACAAGGTGTAAGCTATATAAAATGCGTGCAAAAGATAAGTGTGTAAGGCACGTTTCGTTAGCAAGATATCTTTTTATAGTACAGTACACAGAGAAGAATGTGGGCATAGGGTGCCAAACTCTGTGTCCTACAGGGATCATGCTGGAATTGGAGATGAGAACACTGTTTCTCCTATAAACTAGTGTGTTTACAGTTATGTCATTTTTCAGCAACAGCACATTCCCATAGAAAGCCAACTCTTTTCATTGAAAAGTAACTACCCAAATCCAATTTTAGAATAGCTTTGAAATGTGACAAGCTCTATGTTCATTAATGGTGCTTTCTGTAGTCATCAGTGGAATTTGCTTCAGATGAGTGGTCATACCTCATAGATACTGTGAACTTACTTGATATGGGACTTAAAAGGGAGATTCGCAAAGGCCCAAAGGGGAAGCAAGTATCTAGTTCTTGTCATATGAAGCTATTCATCTAACTTTTGTTCTCTCGTACATCTGTCTTTAATTTGCATTCATATGGCTGATCCTTTGTGTTGGCGTGGCAGTGCCACTCAATCAAGCACTGAGTTAATTAAGAACATGCCTTTTACCTTGCTACGCATGAGGCTCTATTTGGCTTTCATGTGATTCTCAGGAAGGTTTTTAATTAGGGTATGCCACCTCCACGTTTGAGCTGTGGCAGTCTTAATCTGTTTGATCAAGAGAAAGAGCAAAATATGCCTGAATTGACCGGCACTTGGAGTGGTTCCACCCTGATTTGTTTGTGGTTTGAACTTGGTGGTTCATAATGCACGGAGCAGACACTGAGCACTTTCAGGGAATTATCTGTGCAACAGACACTTTATACCTCTGCCCTGAGGAATGGTTGGTTTAAACTGTGCCAACCACATTATGTAGCCAAGAGAATGTTAATGGGGTTGAAATCAAGACGCATGCCAAAACAAATAAATAAATGAAACGATGTGAAATATTGTTTAAAGAAGCATAATGGCTTAATGGTACATGCAAAATGAGCCTCGATTCAAAATCTCAGTTGCAGCTGGGTAGGCCCTGCAAACTGACACCAGACTGCATGGGGCCAGGACAGAAAATTCCTTCTGCAACTTGTGCAGCTTACCTGCCATCTCCTTTCAGATGCTGGTCTTGAGTAGTGCCTTCATTTTTCATCACTGTGAGTGAACTTGGCCGGCAGGTCTAGCTCTGGTCATCGTTCTGGGATGCAAAGAGACTCTTCTTAATACAGCATTAGCAGATAAAGACACGTTTTGGTCTGGAGGTCTGAACTGCATTTTCTCCATATCTTATTGAAAGCAGAGGAGGATGTTTAATAAAAGACTGGGTTAGGTTTGTATTTATGTGCACATACAATCAATGTGGGTTTGGTATCCTATTAAGAAGTGCCAGAGAGTTTTGTCTAGTATTAAGAAAGTAACCAAGGGCAGGGGGGAAAAAAAAAAAAAGCAACTACATTAGCATGCAGTGCGTGTAGGTGAGCAAGAGATCTGATTACCTTTCTCCTCTATTTCTGGATGGGAATGTGGATATAATGGAAATAAAATGACTTGTTAATGACTTTGATAATGCAGTATCTCATGGAAGGGTATATAGACAGGGGTATAGCTGTTGAGAAACAACTGAAAATATACCTTTTGGCACTTAGTGCTCCATTTTAGCCACTAGCTTCCTTTTCTGTAGTAACAAATTGCCAAGAGCAACAACTGCAGCCTTGGTTTAGTTCACAGCGAGTGCCCAGGCTGAGATACGGGAGTCTATGGCAAAACTCCCTTTGGCTTCAGCAAGGCGCTGATCTGTTTTTCAGTATACAGTTCCTGGGATCACTGAATGGCCCATAATATGTTTCTAAACTTTTAAATGCAAAATGAGACGTAATTAAGACTAGACTGAGGAATGACTCAAAATGCATACACACATTGGGCATATGAATGACTGAAGAGGTAGCAGTGCAGATATAAAACTTCAAGGGCAAAATTACTTATTGTGTTCTTATGTTAGTTTTCCTTCTGTACGTGAGACACTTAGATTGTTTGACCAGGTCTAGCATCTGCTAGCTTTCTTTTAAGCATTTCAGACACACATAAGCGTTTCTTACGCTTACTGATCCTAACATTCTGCGTTCAACTCAGCAATATCATTGCCAAAGCATTTTTGTGAGTCCAAAAAATGTCTGTTTGAGTGCCTGGAGCAAGTGAGACATGTATTAGATTTGACGGAGGTCTTTTTGAAGGTTTAGAGAGAAACAGCAGCTGTGGAAAGTACTATTGTTCTCTGCCAAGGTTGAAATTAAGGAAAGCCTTATACAAGGCGATGAAAGTTTTCATTTTAAGCACAGGTTTATGTTACAGATTCCTAACATCTCTGGGGATTTCTGTCATGAGATTGCTAATAGGAAGCCTTTTCACAAAAGAACAGTTGTTTAGAGTCTCTTCTGCACTAGCACAAAACTTTCTTTATTGCATGAAACCGCTTTTTAGAGGAAATTCATTAATTCTCACTGGATGTTTTCAGTGGAGGTTGCCTTTCTTCAGCGTTGCTGCCTGCTGTCTGGCCTGCCTGTTCCTTCAGTAGTGGAAAAATATTTTCAAATGCACTATGAAGGGCATATTCAGACCATATTTTTTTTTTGCCAGTATGCTACTCATACTGTGGATGTTTTCCAGTAAATGAGGCAGGAAGCTGTCAGGAGAGGTCACAGGGTGAGCAGAAAACCAGGCTGAACATCACAGAGAGAAGGGGCATGCTTTTGGTTATCTGTGGCCCTGAACTTTTTTGGAAAGGACAGGGTAAGAAGTCCTTTACACTCGTGGGTACTACACACACAGGGAAGTGGAACAGCAGCAATCGTTTGGTATGGAGTATCTGGAAGGTGTGTTCCATGCAGAAATATGTGCTAGCCTATTCTTATTGTCTACTATTAGCCTATTCTTATATAATTACAATACATATATTTACAATACTAATACAATCGTAATCCCTATCTATGCTAATATTAGCCTATTCTTATGCTCTAGGATCAGAGGAGAAAGAGTCTCATGTTTTGTTGTGGTTGCAAACTTTTGGTGATGTTAAAGATGTGTATTAAAACACTGCATTTCTATAATTGTGCGCCTGCTTCCTCCAGACACATCTGCAATAACTGGGGAATAAGTATGCAGAGCAGAGCAGCATCTACTCAGTTTGGAAAAAAAAAAAAAAAACAGAGTTAAGGCAGACCAGGTCTTTTGCAGAAGTCAGGGAGTGGTTTAGCTGTATTAGAAGCTTCTCCATTGTTCACTTTACTTCTCCAAAAGTTCTCTGTGGTTTCAGCTCTGAGGTCTGTCATTCAGCTATGGTGTATTGTCTGTAAAGTCTCCTATTGGTGTGGATCTTTAACACTATTGTGAGCACCCTGGAGAGTGAAATTAAATGTAGATGATGATGGAGTGCTGATACTCAGCAAAATTACAGTTTCAATTACCCAACTAGAAACATGGATCAGAGACATATTCCTAAACTGTCCATTCCATCTGGGTCTCAAATGACTTCAAACTCACATATATTTTCCTTGTTCAGTTGAAACCTGTCTTATTTCTTCTTATGGTCCATTTATTTTCCTGGGACATCCGTTACAGACGTTTAGTCTGGAAGGCACTAAAAATTGCTTTAGAAACATGAGCTAATATCAGTGTTGGGAAATGATCTTTTGCCATCTTACACCCTGTGTCTCCAAATGACGTCTGATGCAAGTCCAGAGGCTGAAATTAGAAGGTACGTTGCAGCTACTTAAATAACCCAAATTAATTTTGGATGGTTTCTCCAGGAGTATAAAACTGTCTCTCACTATGTTGATGATGAGCCAGCCTCTTCTGAGACCTCCAGGCACTGCTAGATCATAATCTTATAATAATAGATATGCAATATAATAAGAATTGTTATTATAAATGTTGACCGAACAGTATGAGTGATTGTATCAACCCTGGCAAGTATATCTAGATCTGAGATAACTTGTTTTGTTTTGTGTGGTATTTAAGTTACCATGTGGCTAGGCTGAAATGGATGGGTACTACAGAGTTTGGTCCATGCCAATAAGTAAACAAGCAATAAAAGTATAGGCTCAAATACTCTTGTGGTAGGGTTAATATAAATGCTGAGTCAGGAAGATAAGCATACCAAACCATCAAGTTTTAGTGAGATAAAAGAAGTTCTTTAGAGCAAAGTCTTTGGAGTAATTTTCCAGCTTACCTCTCCCAGGGAAAAGCATAAACCTAACAATTATATATGAAAATTCCCATCAGGTTGTGAAAATTCTTATAGTGTGACCAGGTTGAAAGCCAAAGATCATGTCAGGTGTTAGCTATTGCCTTTAAGCAAGTTCCACATTAAAAGTCACTGTATAGCTCAAGATACTAGGCCTTACGGTAAAGTGAGGATGTCCCAAGCTGATATTATTATTTCATGTTGCTAAGAATTTTAGGGAATATGTGGTACAATTGAATGGAGTTTCAACTCTTTCTGGTATGCTGCTCATTACAGAAGTGGGGATTAACAGAGAAAGAATTTATCAAGCTAGTTAGAAACTGCTGAAACAGTTATGAACGGTGGGCCAGAACTTCAGTGGACATAAATTGGCACAGCACAGTTCTACTTGGCGGACTATGCCTATTTTAAATCTGCTGAGATTCTAGCTCATTATAGAGAAACCTGCATCCATTTATAGATAATAGTCAGAAAAGGTTAAAATTTAAGATCACAGAAATAAAGCATTAGTAGAGAGTTCTACCTTTTCCCTTTTTTATATCAAGTATCAAAGTCAAAATGACCTTTAGAGATGGCATGGTGTTTGGGGTGCTAGAAATTTGTATGTTGTTACAGAAGAAATACAGTATATTATTAGGAAGATAACATACCTATATTTCTTTTTATTACAATTGTATTTTTAACTACACTTTTACAAGAGACATCATAAAAACTTAATGTGTCTGAGAATAAAATAAAATAAATAATAATAATAAACAACACAAAATCCAACTACAAGCTCTTAGGCATATATTCATAACTGTGACCTTGCCCGGTTTCAAACACAGTTCAGATTGTTCCTTGTTAGCTCTTCTCTACAGGCATCTCAAACTAAACTGCTCAAACTGAAATTAAGATTCAACAATGGAAGCTATAAAAAGTAGTTTTAGATCTTTTCAAAGGAAAAGAAGAAAAGAAGAGAGCTGCACTGGAGGTGCACTGCACTGGAGGTTTGATGGTGCCCAACAACAGAGGCATAGCTGTTATGTGGTAAACATACTTCAGACCTGGCTGAATGAAAGATGAGCTGGCTTTTGCCTGGATGGCTGAGGTGGAAGGGTGGCCCCGCCATCATTTCAGTCAGAGTAACTGAGGGAGATGCAAGCAACATTAGCCAAAAAATTCCACTCACGGTTCTTGCTGCCAATCTTTTGCAACACAGTGGCATGGGACTCCAGCTGTAGAATGATAGGACAGCCCAGATTGGAAAGGACCTTGAAGGATCATCAGGTCCAACCTTTTGTGCGAAAAAGGAGCCTTGAAGAGATTATCTAGCACGCTGTCCAATTGTGTCTTGAAAACCTCCGGTGACAGGCATTCCACCACATCCCAGGGGAGGTTTTTACAGTGATTGTTTGTGCTTATTGTGAAAAACTCCTTTCTTATATCAAGACAAAACTTCTCTTGGTGCAGTCTGTACTTGTTGTCCCTTGTCTTCTCCCTGTGGCTCCTTGTGAAGAGAGGGCTTCCATCCTTTTTGTAGCCACCCTTTCAGTACCAGAATACTGTGATGATGCCCCTGAGCCTTCTCTTCTCCAGGGTGAAGACCTAACTCTTTCAGTCTTTCTTCACAGGGCAGGTTCTCCAGCCCTTCACCCATCTTTATAGCTCACCTTTGGACCCTCTTCAGTCTGTCCTCATCTATTTTGATTGTGGGGACCAGAACTCGACACAGTACTTTAGGTGCAGCCTGACAAGCGCTTGTTTTATTGGTATGAAAAGCAATTGTACCTAAAGCTGTTGTACCATTCTTGCCACTGAGGGGATCAGGAAAGAATTAAGCTCTGGAGAATTAAAGGAGAGTTTTGTTAAGCTGTAAGCTTTTTTTGTTTGTTTGTTTTTAATTTTTGCAGCACTCCAGCTTTTGAGAAGTAAAGATGACAGGCTGATATGGCCCTGACATTTTGATGTATTTTCTGATAGAGTTCAATCATAAAGAGGCCCAGACACACATGCGTACATTCATTTTTCCCTTGAACTGGAATAAATCAGGAACAGTGGAATCACATCCAAGCAGCGCTGGTGTAAGCGGCATTGAAATGAGGTTCATGTAGCAGCGAGATGTTATGAGAGATGTTATTTTGTGTAACCCTTCCCACAGAAATGAATCTATTCCATTTTTCAATGCAACAGGAGAAGCTTATTGTGATACTTAGTGAAAGACCTCCTATTTTAAGACTCTGCTGTCTGCTGCTTATGATTTTAACCCTTCAGGCTGAAATTCTCCATGCTGGATCTGTGCCTTAAGCTTAATGTCTTGTGACGGAAGCTGCAAGGGAAGGTGAGTCAGCCATTTCTTAGAAGGTGACTTGGAGGAAATTGATTGTTTTGTCAGTGTTAGAAAATGAAACAGTTTCTCTCACCCCTCCCCAATTCTCTGATTTAAAAATTCAAAATCCCTAGGGCCACAAATCAGCCTTAACGGCCCTGAACAGCTCCACCTGGGGCCTTCCTACCCCAACCTGTGAACTAGGGACTCTATTTCAACTCTGTCAGAGTCTTTTTTTCTGTGCTGGGCTATCTTCAGGCTTGTCCTGCTGCTTGAGGGTCCCAGCCTGGTGCAAGCAGCTGACTTTGCCTCACTAGGGCCTGGCTTGTCCCCTTGGCATGTCAAGGGACACTGAGGGAGCCTCTGGCCATCCCAGCACTGCTCAGGTATGGTGATGCTTGTGGGTGCTGCAGGCCATGAGGGTGGGCACCATGTTCTCCTACACTCCTCTGATGCAGGAGGGAGGAAAAATGCTGCTAGGGAAACATGATTAAGTATCAAAGCAGGACCAGGTTAAAATAAAATTAAGGCTGCAAAGTTAAGCCCTCAAAAGTTATGAAATGCTGTGAAGCTTTCCATGCTAATGCTGCTCTCAGTCTCTGTCAGTGCTGATAATTTGTTAAATAATCTTTGTCCCCAGGCATTGTTTGTTGAGGGAATACTTGCTCAATATTCTCATTTTTTCAGGTGAAGGCAGGACAGAGTGGCCTTTGTTCAGTGCACCTTGTTGCATCTTTCCCCCTGGGTTTCCCAAGGGTTTTCAGGGTGGTATCAAAGCACTTGTGAGCATTTACTGGTCACTGCTTAGGAAGGCCTGAGGTGAGCCCGCCTCCTGCTTAGTGCTGGGAAACAGAGGCCCTGATAATTGTTTAAATCATTTAAATAATTATTCTATGATCTGGTATTATTACATCAGTCCTAAGTGATTAGGGGTTCTGCAAATCTGGTGCTGTGCATCTTAAAGTCCTGTCCAGGATACAGTCAGTGATACAAATACTGACTATTCTCTGCCTTCTCAAGAAATGTGCCCAACATCATGTGGAAATTATTTGGCACATGAGAAGTAGGTGTAAATGTTGTCCAGGTGTCTGGATAGGAGAACTGAGTTTTCACAGGCCTATGGCTTCCTGGCAAGGCACCTGTTGAGACTTGGTCTATCAAGTACCTCTAGCTGTTGGGTGCATGTTTCCACTTGAGAGATGCTTGTCTGAAACTGTTGTCCTCTTACTTATTTACTTAAAGCCTTCTTAAATTCTGGAACACTTCATCTCTTGTTGCTTAGTAAGCATGTTGCTTATAAACCTGTTCTTATTGCAGTTGTGTAAAAACAACTCCTAAAAGAAGAAAGAAATCTGCTGTTCTAGTGTGTTCACCTTTAGTCTTTCATATATAAACTCTCTGAAAGGAATAGAAAAACCACAGGTCTTGTTCTGGTGTGCTGTAATTTCAAACTTGCATTTTATGGTGAAGTTCTCTGAATGCATTATCCTGTGCTCTTGATTGCAGTTGGATTTCTGTGCATATATACAGTGGAAGGCATATTTCGTAACTTGAGTGTAATGTAGCTTTTGGACTCAAATATTCACTGTTAGAGCTTTGTAAAACTTTAATTTTTCTGTTCTTCTAACTCTTGGGTCTTAGTGATGGCATGATTATTATGAACAGAGAATGCATTTATTATACTCAAGTAACGGTAGCAAAACTTAGTATCTCATCGATACATCCTTTATGCAGTATTTCAGCAAAACTCACCCCCCTCATCCCCCCATTGCTCAGTGCAAATGCTATTTTATATATATATTTTTGGAGTATTCTAAGATAAATCATTGTGTTGGTTGGTTAAACAAGAAACAAGGTCTTAATTAAAGAATGAATCTTGTAGAATGAAGTTTGTACAAGAATTACTCCTTTTGAACACTGAAACATTTTAATACTTGAGTTATAATAAACCCTGTATTTTTCACTCAAATTCTGTATCCTATTACAGTTAGATATAAACAGTAGTAACCTCTGTTTCTTCACAGTATGTTTTCACAAGGGATAAAACTTATGTATTATTGAAAAACAAGTAGGAAACTTACTGAGTTGTCAGTACAATAAACGTACTGAGCACAAAGTCTGAGGCTTTTGCCAATTACGTATGAAATTAATGTAGCAGAACTCAGTACAAGACCTTACTGAAGATTAAGGTGATAGATATCTTAAATACAGTTGATTGCCACCACTCATTTTCTTTGGATTTCTCCCCCACACTTGCTAGTGCCATGCCCAGGTGCACAGTTAATTTGGGGCAGATATCTGCTTCAAGACACACATTTGCATGTATTCATGTTCTGGTACCTCCAGCAATAGAAAGTTACTGCTGACTGTGGGTATTACAGGGTGTCTCAGTCCCCAGATTATGTCTGGTCATGCCAGCTATTGCACAGTATAATACTGGTCCCTTACCTGATGTTCTGATGATCTAACCAGGGTATAGAAGGAAAGAAAATGGGTAGCAAAAATGGAAAACTGCATTATGCAGCAGGGCATGAACTACTACTAAATACTACCATAGTTCCCTATTAAATCCACACCTCTAGTGGTTTCAAGCAGCATTTATGCATTCCACATTGCTTCAGAGGAAACCAAATGAATAAGCAAGTAGGGCAACTGCCCCAACGTTTGTAAGCCAACCTTTATTCTAGGCTGGTCTCTTTTTTAAAAAAAAAAAAAAAAAAAAAAGCTGATGTTTGCAAAGTGCTGTAATCCACTTGTACAAGATGTGGATGCACTGTAGAACAGAGAATATTAATGTTTTTTATTTGAAGTAATAAAATATAATTTTCCGCTCTTTCAAGAGACTGTCCTGAGGGGCTGGATGACACGCTTATTAAACTGGCAACATGCATTTTGATATAAGAAATTATGTATTTGTTTCTAGCATTTTTATAAAGAAAACAGATACCTCTGAGAGGTCCTCAGAGATGGAAGAGGAAAGGGGAGGTCACCGGTATTATTGTAGATGGGTCATTCGTACTAAATGAAATGAAAAAGAGTGGAAGTTGTCCTTACAGTTCTGTCTGACATGAGTTTTCTTTAGAGAAAATGAAGTGGCTTGACACAATGTAACCTGACATAATGAGATGTGATGTTATAAACATGAGGTACCATGGATAGTTGTAGTGTATAATCTGATACTCTACCTGTGCTACGCACGAGCTGGCAGTGTATTGTGGTTCACTGAGTACCCAAATTCCTTTCAAATGGGCAAGCTTATCACATTGTGATGCACAAAAATAAACTAGGCCCTTTGGTCGTTCAGTCATAGACCAAATAAATGTAGACAAGCTGACACCTTTCTTTTGAGTTTGATGCTGATGTGTAAGCACAAATGCTGAGCTAAGGAATCATTAAGTACAAACTGGTGAGTGAAAAAGATCCCTGCTAGTGCTAAAGATGGAAGTAGAGCAGTGTGGTGTTTGTGTTCTGTCATGATCTTGGAGAGTGTCAGGCAGTTTGAACCCTTCAACACTGCCCAGCTAGCTGGGGTGTGATGAAGTGTGAAGATTAATTTTGAATCAGTGAGTCCAGTCCCTGTGATCTGATGGTTTCAGTGGTCTCTAGTTCTTCAGCAGTAAGAGAAGGTTGTTGAAAGGTCAAGAATTAGCTGGTGAACACTGCCTTTTGACCAGGAAAAGGATGGGAGCAGTCAGTGGAGGACTAATACGTGCTTTTACTGTCAGGATCAGCATTGCCAAGGGTGGGTGTAATTCTTGATGATTTTTTAAAAATATATGAATATGATATATGACATATGATTCATACGATATATGAATAATAGATATAAATGGGAAAAGATGGGGAAAACAGTCTGCATTCTGTGGAGCCATTTGTTCTTGCTTCTGACAAAAGGAGAGCTCAGCTGGATCAGGGAGAGAAGGAATGTCCCATACTCTCCTCAGCATATGAATTTTTTTTAATCTTAAAATATTTCTGATTTTAATATAGGGATTATGTTAAAGCCAACCAATCATCACATCAGTTAACACTTCCTCTGGAAGCAAAGAGTGCTACTGATGTATGGACAAAATTGTTTCCACTAAAGAGCAGGAAACACAATGTGGTTGTAAGAATGGGAAGAGAAAATGTTCAAAAAAAAATGTGTTACCAGATGTAATTGTGACAGGGAGCCTCAAATGTAAGGTGCATGAAGGAGTTCAGCATCAGTACCACTCCAAACTGGGTACAGTTCTGGGGCTAATGAGTTTTTGTCTCACATATGTATGTGGCTTTAAGTAGGCAGACAGTGCTCTACCAGCCAGATTAACAATGGGTTGGGATGGACAAAGTGGTAGGAAAAGCTGAGATAATGCAAGTATGTTAGCATTCTCTGTGTATGTGTGTAGACAGGCCATCTGGGTCCATCAGGGCTTATTAGCCATGATTCAGGGATGGCTTGGTAATTTCAATCCATCTCAGTCTGGTGCTCCCTGGTGCACTAGGTTTTTGGAGGAAAAAATATCATTTGCCATAATAAGCATTACATCAAGCAAGGCCTGAAGGGATCTGGACTGAGGTGCAAAGATGTTCTGTGGCAGTTTGGGTTGTGGGTGTTGCTGGGTCTCAGCTGCCTGTAAGCAATCTTTCATGGACCTCCTGCAGTTGCTCTACCAGTGCGGGACTAAGCTGTATCCACACGGTTAGTCACTATGGGCCCTGAGGCATGGGGGGAGCTCGTGGTCTTAGGTCCATCCTTGTCAAGAAAGCACTCTGTAAAGTTAGAAATACTTTTTCAGGAAGGGCTTTGGATGAGATCATATGCCTGTGATCTCTGCCTCGTCATGCAAAACCTGTTTATGATCAGTGTCTAGACTTTCAAGTAGCCCTGCTCTAAAATGCTCCCACTGTGCCATGCTCAGCTTCCCTCTAAAAGCAGGCGCAGTGCACACAAGTATGTTTACCTTGTGTGGCAGGTATGTGGAGCCTTCTGCAGTCTTGGTACCCTCTGGGGGGCAATGAATGATGCACTTGATTTCATCAGTTTCATGCACCTGGATTTCTTACTTAGATGACAGGAAGGAGAATGATAGGAGCTTCTTGATTTGCCCCTCAGTATGGGGTCAGAACAGGGTAGATGTTTCCACCAGTCTCACACTGGGAGCTGAGTACCACATTGTAGATATAGTCATAGAGGGATTTCTGAGATGGCACAGTCTCTGCAGTATTGAAACTTTCTAGACCGCAATGATCTCCAATTAATTTGTTGTTATAGTTTCCATGCATGGTTTCTGTGCTGAATTACATAAGAGCTAATTATTATCGTTACACAAAATACATAAGTGATTTTTTACTGTTTCTGTGCAAGGCATTTAAAAAAAATCCACAAATACCTCCCTCTGCTTTCCTTTTCAGAAACGTGTCTGGCTATTCTATAAATGTAGCTTGATTCACATGCACATTTTTCTGAATCACTGGAGAATAACAGCATTGTTGTAAAAAGTTGTAATTATGAAGCTGCGCTATTAAATAAAACAATAATTATTTCAATACAAATATTTTCAAAGCCAACACACATAAGAGAAATTAAAATGTTCTTCCCCACAGCCCCTGCCTTGTCCAGTGCTGACTGGCTGGATTTCTGCCCATCCTGCAATTTTATGCATTCATCATGCATACCACAGCAGAGGCTTCTTTCCAGGCAGAGATATGGCAAACCAGCAACAATCTGTGACCAAATTTTTGATGGGTGTAGACTGTCACAGTTCCTCGGGTTTAGTGGCCAGTTTACATGTTCTCATTTTTTTTTAGGGTTCATGAAAGTAATTCTGTCTGATGACAGATAATTTTCTACGCCCTCCTCCCTCTTGCTCCTGTTTTTTTTATTAGCTGTAGAGAGAATAAGGACGAGATGTATTTCATTTCTGACCTAAATGGCTGGAGCTCTGTTTTTTAACTTGCTTCTTGTTTAAGCTATGATTGGCATACATCTGTCATTATTTCCTCTTTGATCCAGTCTTTTTCTTGCTTCTGACTCTGCTAACCTTCAACAAAACCAGAAATGAGTCAGATCTGATGTGTTTGCCCAGCCGGCTGCTGTGAGGGAGAGGCCTCATGTACAGGCATGGCTCCTGCAGAGCTGAGAGCTTTGCCAAGGATACATCAGAGGATCTGGAGAAAGCTTGGGCACAGCAAGGAGAAAATCATGGCAGGATCAGAAGAAAAGCTTTTGTTTCAAAATAGAAAGGCAAATTATGTGCCAAGGTGGACTCCATTAGCTCCCATGGAGGAGGAAAAAGATATTTATGGGGGGGAAAAGAACAACAACAAAGACGCCCTTAAACCAAACAATAACAAAACCCAGAGTGTTTTCTTTAAGGTTTGTAATACCTGCTGAATGTATGGGTGGACAAAGGAGAGCTCTGGGTCATCTCTCCTTGTGCCTGTTCTTTTAGGACTGTTGCTGCTCTTGGGTTTGAGATACAGATGTGATGCATCTGTGTAGGGGTGGCTCTTCTTAGATGTGAGCCTGAATCCACCTGAACTTTCCAGTGCTGCATCACTACTGATACTCCTGGCCCAAGAAAGATGCCTGGGAACAGAAGGAACAGAAAAAGCCCTGGAAGTGGCTGGGGTTTGGACAGGGCTGGGTGTCTACAGTGCTGCTCAGGCCAGCTGGGCTGGGAGCGTGCCCCTGCGTCTGTTTCCATACCAACTGCTCTTCTTCCAAAGCAAAGACCGATGTCCTTAGTGTGTGTGGGCATCCCTGCCTCCAGATAACACCCAGCAGATTCATGGTGACGTTTACCAGTGGTGTGGCAAATGGTAAATGCATGCAGTATTGGAGTTGTGGGAAGAGACACACACATTGCTTGCGAAATCAGGGCAAAGCTAGTGAAAAGTTCTGGTGAGCAAAATGATCTCATGTGAGGTGCTCCTGCCCATGGTAGAGGGCTGGAACTAGATGTGCTTTATGGCCCCTTCCAACCCAAGCTGTTCTGTGATTCTATGATGTGAATACTAGAAATACTAAAATGGTTCATTTAAAAAAGCTGAATTAATTAATGCCCAGTGTTTTTCAAAGTCTTTCTGAAATTTGTTTCAAAATAGCTTTTAGCTTTTTTTATAAAACTTGACCTAGGTAAAATGTAGAGAAAAGTGGTAAGCAAAATGGTTATATGACCCACAAATAAACCAAATCTTCCACCTTATGGTGGAAGTTACCACTTAAAGTTACCTTATGGTAACTTTTCACTTTGCCAGTGGATTCTTTCCATTTTGTTGTGGTTTAACCCGGCTGGCAGCTAAACACCACACAGCCGTTCGCTCACCCTCCCCCCTCCCTCTCTGGGGTGGGGGAGAGAAACGGGAAAGTTAAGCCTGTGAGTTGAGATAAAGACAGTTTATTAAGACAGGAAAATAATAATGTGTATGAAACAAGTGATGCACAATGCAATTGCTCACCACCCGCTGACCGATGCCCAGCCTATCCCCGAGCAGCCGGCCCCCCCACCCCAGCTAGCCACCCCTATATACTGTTTAGCATGACGTCAGGTGGTATGGAATACCCCTTTGGCCAGTTTGGGTCAGCTGTCCTGGGTCTGTCCCCTCCCAGCTCCTGCTGCACCCCCAGCCTGCCCACTGGCAGGACAGAGCGAGAAGCTGAAAAGTCCTTTCCTTGGTGTAAGCAGTGCTCTGCAACAATTAAAACATCAGCATGTTATCAGCGCTCTTCTCATCCTAATCCAAAACATAGCACCCTACCAGCTACTAGGAGGAAAATTAACTCTGTCCTAACTGGAACCAGGACACATTTCAATGAATCTCCTTTCCCCTGCCTTTCTGTAAAATCCTCCTACAAATCCTATGCATTAAAATGGAAACAATATTATTTTCTCTGTATGTTTCCGTTTGGCCATGGAGCTGTGAGATCATCTCTCTCAGCCATGCTGTGAGGTTTGCTATGCTGTTGCTCCCATGGAAGATGCAGCAGCCTGCTGCTGGCTCAGGCAGGGCCACCTTCTGTCACTTCTGCCTGGTGGGACACGAGCACTGAACTCAGTGACTCTGTACTCTTCTTGCACTGCAGGAAAACTTGAAACTCTAGCCTTAAATCTCTCAAGCTCTTCTACAGGCTGCTTCTCATGCAGAGGTGAAGGTGAAAGAACATGGAGCGGTTAGTTCTGAGATATCTTTGAGGGAGAGGGTACTGTTTTTCCTCCTTTGATTATAAAGGGGAGGAGAATATAGATTTTTAAGCCTCTACATTAAAATATAAAATACTGAGCCTAAATCCTTGTGGGAAAAGTTGAGGTTTTTTTTTAATAAAAAATAAATAAAAAAGGAGGCTGTTCTTTTTGTTTCTTTTTTATTTTTTTGTCTGTCGTGGGTTGTGTGTGACCTTGACAGCAGATGACCTGACTTTCAGGGACACTGAATACCTCCAGCGACTTCATTCAGGTAGGCTTCCACTCGTCTGACAGGATGGGCAATCCAGAACTAATTATCTGTAATTGACAGCCTCTTGAAAAGGCTGGTCTTCAAGTTGTATAGCATGTGTTTGGCCCATGTACAGGACCAACGCAGTGCTTGCCTTAGGAGACTGCTACTTGGCCAGCATGTTGAACACTTTCTTAACTCTTGCAGTTTAAAATATTAAGAGCACAGGTATGAGCTGACACAAAGTTGTTACCCTGTTCTGTGAGGTAGATAGCAACTGCTTTCTACTCTCCTACAGGAAATGATGAAAGAAAAATAAGAGTACCGAAGTGAAGACTTTTACAATTCTGTATGTCCATTTGAGAATATCAACAGTAGGACCTGTTAATAAGTTTTAGAAGCTCTAAAGCAAGAGGGTTAAGGAAAGTTGCACCTTTTTTTTTCCTTATGCTGTCCTTGGCTTTGATATATTGCAGCAGGGAGAGAAGTAATAAATGCTGTGTCTTGTAGTCATGAAAGTAATTGTGTATATTGTTCCTGGAAAAGATTTGAAAAATATTAGAGTAATTAAACCAGTTATCCTTTTTAAAAGTTCAGGCTGATACTATCTATTTTAACTTGTATATTCTGTCAGAGAAGCAAAAGATGCTGAAAGCTTGTTCTTTGTTTTACTGTTACCTTTAAAGCGTCTTTGTTTCAGATGTTACTAGTGTGCACTCTTATGGTGATCCTGCAAATTAGTGCACTAAAAGATGTTTCTTTTAGAAACCCCAGATACCTTTCCATATTCACAGTATTTTCATAATGCACCATTTTCTCCTTTTCCTGGTAACTCACTGAAAGGGAGAATGGGATTCAGCTCCCATTGAACTGAGAAGTCAGAGACAGTCCCAAGCACACAGCATTGGCAGCCTGACAAGAAGTCACCTGGGGAAGAGGAATGGCAGCAGAGATTCAGCTGCTTTTATAATGAACAGAGAAGCTTGGTCATATCTGCAGGAGTCAACAGCAGGGTGGGGGAAAAGGATTCTGAAGTACTGTAGCAATTGCATCTTCTTCAAATGTGGGCATTAGGGGCACAGGATAGAAAGAATTTGCAACTGTTCAACCTATGTAAAAAGCTCACAGCAAGGGTTTGTTTAGTCAAGTCAGCTACAAAGAGAGCTTTTTGAAAAAAATAATTCCTCAAATTGCATAAAAACATATTGAACAAGCTTGTGTTAATGGAAGAGAATGTTTTTTTTTTTTCTCTCACTGAAAATTAGTGTGAGTAAAAACATTAATTCTTGCTTAATGGTGTAAAAAGATGCAATTTTTTCTTACTGTGTATTTTTGAACACTGACATTGGGGGGGGGGGAGAAGGGGGAAAAACACTTGCATGCTAGTGTGTCATATTTTGTATCTGATCAAAGGGCATAATCACAGGAGAACATTAGTAATGGCTGCAGTGATTGATGCCTACTTGCTACTGTCCCTGAAGCAGAGCTGCTGCAACGTGGGCTCTCCAAATTCACTGCAGTGCAAAGTCCTATGGCTTGATTTAAAACATTTCTGGATGGTATATGAGGCTCAATCAGATGACTAATTATGGAGGTGCAGCTGTAATGAAAGTAGTCTACTAGTAAATAGACACATCAACTGTTTCCAAAGTCCATGTATAACTATGCCCTGTTAATGTCAGTGACACCAAACTGAACCTCAAGTAAATATATGTGTTGTCTTTCTACTTGAGGCTTTCTGAAAATGTTCTCAAGTTGGATGATGTTTTTTCTTTTCTGGTATTTTAAGGGAGGTTAAGTGACTTGCACAAGGTTATTTAAGTCTAAAAGCCTGGAAGAGAACCTAGTTATTTCACAAGATCTACTTAAACAATTCTGTCTCATCTACCATAAGTGATTTTTGCATAAAACATGAACCAAGAAAGGCATTGGTATTTTTGTCTCAAAGTAATGTATTCATACTTATTTCCCCTCCCCACCACTTAAATATATCAAGACTTGTCTTTTCCAACTATTTGACTCAGAAGCTTCTGCTGTGCTTTTAAGAAGTTTTATAACATCAATGTTTGATAAGCCAGTGTGGATGTGTGTGTATACACATACAAGGCTTTTTCTACATGCAGAGATTTTTTGCACATGGAGATAATTACTGAGAAATTGAATGATTGAAATGCTAAAATGATGAGACTTCAGTAATGCTGAGAGGCCCCTGCCACTAGCCAGGGAAAAATGTGAATTTTGAATTATTGAATGCCTTACAATAGGTATAGATTATCATAAGAGCTCTTTCATGCACTTACTACTGTCAAGATAATAAGACCTTCTGTGTTGTGTTGGTAGCTGTTTCCTTGTGATTTTATGTCATTTTGCTTCAAGTAGGCAAGGGGAGTCCAAGACCAGGGCCGTAAGTTAACTACAAATGTCAGGATTACATTAGTGGTACTGAAGGAAATGCAAAGATGATGGAGGTGGTTTTTATCCTGGGTCTATTAGTACTACAGCTGCATTTTCCTTAAAACCCTGGATCCTAGAGATGTGTAATTGTGACAATCTCAGCTTTAAGAACAGTGATAGAAGAGATTCTACATTTAAAGCTACAGAAAAAAACTTCAACTAAGTGCTAATGTGCTATATTATCAGGATCTGAATGAGATAAGTCATATTTTTGTGTGGTTAAAGAACACTGTTTTTAATATTAAGGGTGGGGTCAGCACTGGAAGCACTTTGCAGGTACACACTGCTGATGCAGCATAAGCAGTAGATGTTTTCCAAGGGGTTGTGGCAGGGTAAGCAACATCTCTCTCGTGTAAGAGATAACAGTAACAACAATAAAGGTTCTAGGAGAAATATACCGCAAGTGTCAGTAGGTGAAACTTGCTAACTAAAACCAGTAGAAGTCTTCCCTGCACTACCATAATAGTTTACTAGTACTCAAGGAAGATGTCAGCAGCTAGTATGTGTATGAAATTTCACTATTGCCTAACTAGTTCAAGAAAAACTTAAATTACTTCACGATTTTCTTTTGTAGAAAGAGAGGTTCTTGTATTCTTTTGATCATTATTTTCACCATGGCTCTTCAATGGGGTGTGCATTTGCACAAAAAATCTCCAAACCCCAGGGTTGGGACTTAAGCTGAAGAGCCAGAGCACATTCTTTGCCTTGTAACTCCAGGTATGGATTCAGGCTCCTAAAACAGAGGTGACAGGATGGGGAGTGCACAGTCTCCCTAGAGACCAGGTATGAGAGAGGCAACTGTCAGCTTTGTAAAGTCATTATCTTTTGCCCATCTTTGTGCCTGAAGTGATGCACATTTTCTCTGCAGGGTCTTTCTATAGTGATGAGCCCATCTTGCCTTGGTGCCTGCTGGCTGATGATTGTAGCACGTTTCCTTAAATTAGTCACAGGCTGGCTGGCTGTAATCTAATGGCACCCAATTGTCAAGAAATAGCTTAGGGACTCATTCTTTGTCCCAGGAATAAACTGGGATTATTGAACTATTATTTTTTTTCCCCCAAGGTGATCGCTTTCTTCATGGGCAGCAGAAGAAAAGATGAAACAAGCTAAACTAGATTAAGGGATTTCCTCCTATTCCCAGCTCTTATTTTCATTTGTTGTTGTTGTTTTCCCCCCTGTGGTGCTGTGGAACTGCAGATATGCTTTACCTTGCATTTAACCTTTGAGAGAAAAATACAGGAATGTGAGTCCTTCCTTCCTCTCTGAGGGAGACTGGAAATACAAGGTTAGAGAAAGCAGAGGCAAATTAGGATGGTAAGGGTTATTGTTCATAGAGGAATTCGTCTTGTAGGTAGTAGGTACAGAGGATGCAACAACTCAGAGTGAGATGTATGTTGACTCATGTTGAAGTGTGTGAGAATAGGACTGGAACTAGCCTCCCCTCAGATAAAACCAGTGAGTTGGATGAAGAGCTGCTTTGACAGCAAGACATGCTTGCTTCTTTTCAGGTATGATGAATAGGGTAGGTGCTGGTCACTGTTGCCTGTACTTGGAATTTGTGTATCTTCAGGGAGTGAAATATTTTCATTTTTTTTTATTTTCTTGTCTGAGAAAGCTGAAAGCTACGCATATTGCTGAGTGTGGCGGTCCCTGGTTCTTCCCTTTCAACCTTTTTTGTGTTTTTGGGAGGTGCTTGCAATGAGAAAAGATTCATGAGATCAAACAGGACAAAGGGAGGAGGTAGCCTATGTCCTAGTGGCTAGGGTATTTGCCTGGGAATTCTGATATTCTGCTCCCTGAACTGATCAACTATTTTATCTCATGACTGGTTTGTGTAAAATGTGACTGGCATTTCACAGTATAGTGTAATCTAGGAAGAGCTGAGCAGAGACTTTTGTTTAGCCAGAAGCACAGTTTTGAAGGAATGTATATGTTCTCCACTTAAGTCTTGCTTTAGGACCATAAATCCCACTGTAAGCCTGGCCACAGATATTCTTTCTAGTCTAGAATAGAAGCACCTGTAAAGAAAAATGCATGTGTGTTTAGATTCCCATAGAAAATATAAAAAGCTGGATTTTCAGTCATTTGAATTGGGGGGGGGGGGGGGGGGGGGCGGGAATTATTCTCCCTACCCAGAGACCGTGGAGAAGCAGTTCGGGATACTGAAGCCTATATAACATTTTCTGCATGTAGCTGAATCTGGCTTGCTTGGAAGCAATATCTATTTCCTGAGGGGAAAAGAACCCCTGTTTATTCTGCTGTCAAATAGCAAAACAAGTCACCAAGAATTACCTGTGGTCATCACCTGTAGAAAGTCGATGCTGAAACTGCTGCTATGATGCCCCAAAGCATGTCTAGGTATTCAGTTTAAAGCTAGTCCAACACACCTATGTGGCGTGCAGTCCCTGTGCCATAGGATTAGCTGATGCCACTCTAGGCTAAAACCTGAGCTGTGGGCCTCCTGAAAGCATGGGGAGAAGGACTTGTCTTCTAGGTCCTTTGGGTGCCTTGGGTAACCTTGGCCTGTGCAGGCCTTTTCCGGGACCCACATTCAGTTCTGGTTTTGTGAAAGAAAATGTTTGGCCAGTCTGTTTAAAAAATAAATCTCTTTACTTCTGTTCTTTTTTACAATGTCTTGAAAGTCAATCCAGGCCAATTTGTGTTGGCCCCTGCCAAGTCAATTGTTATTTCTATTCTGTAATAGAACCTGCAAGAACCTAACTCCTTGGTGTGGCCAGGTTCTCCCTAGGTGGGACTGTTTCCAGCAGAGCCTGAAGGCTGTGCCACATGGTTCTGTGGGGCAGGATTAGGCCCGTGCTTCAGCTGGCTATCAGGCTTCCAGCTTTCCTGGGGTACCCTGCAGTGAATGAAGTACTGAAAGTGCAGGGAGTCATTTCTCTCCAAAGGACTGTATTAGAGAAATGAGTCAGTGTGTGTGTGTGGTGGAGTGGGTTGCCGCAAAGTAGTCTTCCACTGTGGAAATAAATAGCAGAACAATAAGAACTGCACAGGCTTTACCATCTCATACAGTTTAGAGGTTTTTGATCCACCTTCCTGCCCTCATTGGATGCGGCAATTAAAAAGCAGACCATGAAACAGTTCAGACAAAGAAATGAAGTAGAGCTTTGAAGCCATCACTTTAAGCATCTGTTAATTCTGTTAATTGTCTGTCATCTCTAAAGGAAAAAGAAAAGGGGGACCGTTTGATGTGTGGCTGCGAACAATCTGAAGGCTTCTGAAGCCAGGTATTTAGATTTCTGTGCATTTTCCCCTGTGTATTTAACCCTTCTCCTGCTGCACTGCCAAGCACATGCTACACAGCTGCAGGACAGTTTCACAGCTCTGTCCTTCAGTAACTGGAGCAGCAGAGACAGGGGCTGGTGGGCCTTCAGGACACTGATTAAAAACTCACGGTTTTAATCAACAGCCCCATGTCTCTGGCTGCTGAACCACTGCTTGTTCCTTACACAGATCCTTCTCCCTTTGAGTGACTACTGTGAGTCACTACCACTGCTTTCTTCCATAGCTGAAATGAAATCCGTGCGCTCGTCGCTGCTTCTGCTCAGTCTGGCTCCTCTGGTGCTGGGCTGGGAGATCTGAAGGGCATTTGGATGGCAAAGCATGCTTGTGTTATGGTGCAGCAGAGAAAGCCTTCCTTCTGAGGGCCTTGGAACAGGCTGCGGCTCTGCCCCCAGCACTGAGCACCACCCAGATCCTGAGTAGCTTTGCTGCAGTCACCTGTAACTTAATTTGACTGACTGACATAGGCCAGGGACTCTAAGTCCTGTGTCTACTGCTATTTCCCACCTTTTCCTCCCTAGGTGGGAGTTTTGCCTTGTGACTTCAAGGCTGTATGGATTTTATTAACCCCAAGCTGCTTTTGTTTTTTCCATCTCCCACAAGTTTCTATTTCTAAGGTTGTGGCTGATGTGAACACCTCCTCCTGTTCACCCCAGCCTGAATTAATTGGCTTAATTTAAAATTCGAACAGGCGGCTTCAGTTGGTGCCTGTAGCAGGCAGGGGGCTTTCAGTGGTCACCAGCTGGTGACCTGTCAGGACAGTGTGTCCTTATGTCCTTTCCCAGTGCATGTTGTCCCCACTCAGCCTTGGTGCCATGAGGCTCAAGGCCGGCTCTCCTTGGGAAACCTGCTGCCTCAGTAGTGACCACGTGGCTGTTCCAGTTCACTGTCAAAGCGGCTGAAGCAACCTGGTGGAGCTGTGGGCCTGCTGTGATCACTGGTAAACTGGGGGAGGGAGAAGGGAAGGGAGCTAATTTTGCAGTGCTTTCTCCTGAATGGGAACAACTGAATTAATTTCTGGTATAAAAATGAACAAAGAATGATCTTTATAGCTGTAAGGTTCCTGATGACAATGCCCTCAAAACAGTTTTTGTACCTTTTCTCGTCTGGATTTTTGACACCTGTTGAGAGCTGCTCTGAATGCAGGCTCATTTCATTCACCATGGGCTGGTAACGGTACAGGGGGGAAAAACAGAAATAAGATGTTTGTGCTGAAATGCAAAAAAGCCTTAATTGTAGACATGTTCCAAGTTACCTCCTTGTTGCTCTCCATTGTTTTACTTCCGTTTCTTTTGAGATTTCTCTTGCTATTTCCAGTTTTTTTCTGCAATGTGGACTCTATCTTTGATCTTGTTTTGTTTGTTCTCGCTGTTTATTGCAATCCAAGCAGAAGCAAATGATATTTGGAAAACCTAAGTCTGAACCTTTCAGTGATTGCTCATTGCTGTTAGAAAATCAGAACTTGCTTTTTCTTTTTTTTTTCATTTGAAATACTGCTGATCCTTGCTCAGTCTATGAGCAAGAATTATATTGCATTTTTTAAAGTTTATCTGTGTAGAAAATTACACTGTTAATTGAAAAAATCACTAAGTGCAGCAGTTTCATATGGCAGTGTTTGATTGTACCTATTCCGTTTTTAATTCTGGAAGCCTAAGATTAGACCATTAAATCCAGACCTGCATCTTTCAGTTGCCTGGTCAGAGTTCATCAGAGGGGATGCTACTGCAATGCTGAAGCTTACCTCAAGTGTCTTGCAAAGCATTTAATTTTTCTGACAGTGGCCCTACAGAATAGGTTCCTAAATATGGATGTAGATGCTTATCTGTAGGAACCTATTTTTTAATGTCTTGGCTGGAATTATTTCTCTCTGAATGTATCTCAGTTATTTCTTTAGCTAAGCAAAACTTGAGTGGGTTCCTATTCCAGTGTTTTTTGGTTTTTGTTTTTTAATCCATAGAAGTTGACAGAACTCCTTAATTCCCTTTGAATGTAGCTAGGGAGATCTGTTTTTGCTGGTGTTTGGTAACTGTGCACTAGAAAACTCTGGGTCTGACAGCTCTGCAGAGATCCCAGGCAGTTTCACAGTAAGGTTCTAGGCACACAGTGTCAACAATGTGCTGCCTTTATGTATTGTTATATACAACACATATCACAATATAATATTCCATGTTATGAGAAGGCTTCCATGGTAACAGCCACATTCCAGAAAAATCTGGAATGAAACACCTTACTCCTCACATTTTTCTGTAAAAGGACTCATTCCTTTGGCAGTTGATAGATGGAGCTACATGTAATTTGAGGGGATAAAACACAAAAAGAATGACCTGTAAAAAGGAAAGTCTTAATCGCCCCAGCTTGATGATGAAGCTTGGAAACTCATGCACTTGTTGCATGGTTTTCAGTTGTGCTTGTTTTTTTTTTTATGTTAGGAGTTTTGGTCTTGGTTTGTTCCACCCCCCCCCCCCCAAACTTCAGTGATGAGAACTTGAGAACTGTTTGTGATGGCCTGTTTATCACACATTACACTGAAGTAAAAGGGTAGCATTATGCTTTTGTTTTTTCATTCAAGGAGCCGATGCCTGACTCAAAAGGGTAGGCAAAAGTAGCACAGTGAAATGGGGTTACAAATTATTTATACTTTTCACTTTAACCACTTGACCTTTGACTTGTGTTTGTTGAACCCTATTAAACATTAGTGTCAATGTGTTATAAGATGCTATCTGCCATAGATAGACATTACTTTTTTTTTCAGTTAAATTGTGAGACTTGCCAGTATGGCACAAGTGTAGTTGGTGTTATTTTTAATTCCTCACAGTGAGAGAAAACAGGGAAGGGAGGGGGGTGAAGAAACACAAGCATCCTTTAATATAAGGCTTATGACTAAAAATACTAAATTTTTTTGTTGTCCGTTTATAGTGGCTCATTTGACAACAGAAAAATCATCTTTCTAGGGATTGTATTTGCAGAGAGACTGCATCAAAAGTTGTATTTTTGCAGAGGAAAGAATTTGGGAAGTGGAAGGGTAGGACTTGACCTTTGCAGTAGCTAAGCTAACTTCCCAGGCCAAACATTTAAGTCTATTTGCAGTTCATTTAGCAGAGGAAAAAAGACAAAACTATGCTGTGTTCAGTGTTGATGATGCCAGCAGAGATTCTGTTGCCAAAATAAATGGTAGTGACATGGTCACAGTGCTGGGGCTGGTGGTGGCTGCTGGGTTTTGCCAAGCCATGGGGGGACAGGGCTCTGAACCAGGCTCAGCTGCAGCTTGGAGCCTTGTGAGCAGCAGCTTGTTGGCAGCACTACCAACTTCTGTGAAGCAAAACATGCAACTCTGTATGTGGGATACCTTAAAACTCATGTACCTCTCTGCAGATAGCTAGCATATAATGTTTTAAGTTGATTAAAAGTGAATTGGCAAAGATTTAATGCTTAGTTGTCTCAGGTAATGCTTAGTTGTCTCAGGCTGACATCTTCTGTAGCTGAAACCTGACTGCCAGAGCTGAAATATACGCGGCTGTATAGCTGAAAGATGACTGCCAGGCAAGGCTTCTTACGTATGCTTTCAGGTTTGGTGGCAGGTGACTTGGAGGCCTCTGGGAGATGATCCCTGTGGGTTTGTAGGGTTTGTGAGAAAGTTGGTGGGGTGAGAGCTGGAGTCATGAGATACTCGAGGTTACCTTGCAGAGGAGCCATAGTAGGTGAGATGGAGTAGATTTTAATGTGTGATTAGCTCAGCTGAGGATACAGTCTGTTCCAGCTGCAGGGAAGAGACTTTGTTGTCCTTGTTCCCTGTTAAATGCAAGAGCGCTCTAGGCGTTTGACTGTGACAGCCAAATCTGGACTTCGAGGGCTGTTACCGCAAAAAGCAGCTCCTTAGCCAGCATTGTGATAGCTGGTCATAAACTAGTCTTATCCTTTTTTTAATAACGTAAAATAAAATGTTTGTACACTGCTTTAGAGCATGCTCACATGAATCCATGTTTCTTGAAAGGTGTAGGAGAGGTTCTTCATACACAGGCACAACTACGGTAAAATGAGATTTTAATTCTCTTCTCTAATAACGGTTTCATAATGTAACTTTCAGTACTACAAAAGCCTGAAACTTATGAAAATGATGGAAACTTTATTCCTAAAGATATCTGGATTACTAAATTACTATGATTTGGGACATTGACTGACATCTGTTATTACTGGAAAATCCAGTCAAGGCTGCATGAAGTCCGATGCTGTGCAAAAAAGCAGTAAGAGGGTGTCGCATTTCTACAGAGCCCACATCTCATGCGGTATGTGGGGGGGTGGTTTTGTAATGAGCTACAGCTGGGTTCCCGTGGCTCATCCAATGTAAGTACAGATCTGTTTGGTAAGTACTTCTTAAACACTAGTGGATCATACCTAACCACTGTTTCTAGGAGAAGTTTGTTTACCATATGAGGGTTCTTCCGATGGTTGAAATGTTTGTTGGTGAGAACCTGAGCGTGTATACAGATTGTAACTAGTTCGTCCTTCCTTGTAGGAAGGGAACATTTGGAGAGGAAAGATTATAGTGTACCTCTGAGCTGGCAAGTCTCTCGATTCAGACTAATAACCTACAGGAAAACAGCACTGTAGTTTGCCAGAAATCATGAGGCATACAAATAGTTATTCAGTTGGTTCTGGCAGAGCTGGTCTCAAAACCAAATTATATTCACAATTTTCATCCCCAAACAGTGAGAATTCTAAACTGGGATTAAAAAACAGCCCCTGATTTCCCAGAATGTGCAGTGAAAGTTGTACAATATTTTGCTTAGAAACTCCACGTGCTTTCCAGGATCCCTGACTACTGCTGCATGAAGCTGACGGGGGTTGACAGTCTCACTACTGTTGATCAGTGGGAGATGCTAATGAAACTAAAAGGATTATATTGGCTTCATGCAGTAGCTTTGCAGGCTCCTGGCATTCCCTGCTGAGCAGGAGTCTGTCCTGGGAGTTGTGGACTGAGAGCTTAGGCGGCTGGGAAGCTGGCAAGTCCTCGCTTCCAGCTCCTTGCTGACAAAGAGCCAGGTAAACTGCCATGAAGTAGGCAGACTTCCAGCCCTGCCCCTGTCTTCTGTCAAAAGATCAGTGTTTCCTTGAAATGTTAGCATTTGTCAAATTACTGTGTTGTGATGGAATAAAGATCATTACAAAATTCAGCGCATCTGGATTTTGATCTTGCTTGCATCTGACTCGGGAACAAGCTTCTGCTCTTTGGATGAACAAGCAAAAGCTACAAGGTCATCTCTGCCTCAGAAGCATGCCACAGCAAAGTGCCTCTTATTCATTAGGGCTTATTAGTGTGAGTTTTGTGCTGTATGGACCACGGATACATAGCTCCTAGCTGTACTTGGAAAGGAGGTGAATCTCTGGCAGGTGTATTCAGGGAAGGTATGCCATCGCTTTTGGACTTACCCTGCAAAATCCTGTGCAGCAGTGTGGTTGAGTATGTTTGTGCAAGCAAACAAATGTGGATGTTCACGACTTGTTGCGGGTATGAGTATGGGTGTAACCATAACTGTGCTTCTCCCACAGGCTACAGATGTGATTTGTTTTGTAATATCATGTTCTCTTTGAATTTTTGTTCTTTAAAAGGGGAGATTTCAAGTTAAATGTCTCTTTAAAACCTTGGTAACCTCAATCTCCATACCCGAGTACCATTTGAACACTACTTTAGATTCTGTGAGTTACAGTTTCCTATTTAACCTTCTAGTTTGCAGCAAATGGGCTAGTAACACAAGGTAATCCGCTGTAGCTGTCTTTATAGCAAATTCACCCTAAAATAAAAAGAGAATAGCAGCAAAAGTCGTTCCTGTTACCACTGTTTATAAAAGGCACTATAATATAATACTTGAATGTATGGAATTGTGTAAAATAAGCAGCTTAATTTTGGGTGACGAGATTGCTGGGTTCCTGGAAAAACTTTTATTTTCTTAGTTGAATATAAACCATTCAGCTAAACACTGTTTTGTTTTGCAGCACTTGAACAGCTATGCATAGGTACATTACAAGGCTCTCGTAGCCCCAGGATCTCCTGGCTAACCAGTCTTCATGCTAGAAAAGAACATTTTAAGATAAGTGGTCCTGGGCTCCTGCTCTCTGTCTTCTTACAAAGCTTGCAAGAATTGCAGCAGATTTATACTGCAAGGGCAGTATAAATACAAACACATGCCCCAAGACCCAAAGCATCATATTCTTGTTGCTTTTCTCCCCAAGCAAGTGTATGTAAGATTTGCTGATTTGGTAAAAATACATATTTTTAATGCAGATATTTTGAAATCAATATCTGAATATCCATCGGAGCTCTCTTGAATGCCTTGAGGAAGGCTGAAAGTGATCCCTCAGCAGTTGATGAACAAATTGGTATCTCTATCCTATGACACAGAAAATGAGCTAATCCATTCTTGCATAGATTTGTCATCTCTGTAGTATGGACAAAAACAAAAAAGCATGTATTTGTTGGGGAAACAGATGAATGTTATTTTTCTGTGAAAGTTGAGGGTTTTCTGGCACCAACACAAAACATGCCATCCTCCAAATGTGTTAGAGAACAGTTTCTGGGCAAGAGGGAAGGGGGACATGTGAGAGATTACATCGTCACCTGAAACAATGTGTTTTTCTTGAAGAAAGTTCAGTAACTGTTCAGAATCACCAACTGGTTAAATTGTAAAATGAGTGGATGAAACAATGGAGTGCAGACAGGTGGTGTTTTTTGATGCACAAACCTGTGTCCTGTTTTCATTCCTGTGAAAACTGCAAACATTGAAATTTTGGTTTCTTCAGCTGTCTTCAGGGTTTCATTATTGTTTTGTCCTTACAGACTCAGCTTTCATTTGGAGGAAGGAGAAGTTTCACAGCTGTGAGGAAACAGTTACAGAGACAAAGCTTGCTGAAATGAAAACGAACTAATTACCATGGAACATGGTTTTTCTACAAGTCATTTGGGTGCGAGAGTTAACCAGCTCTTGGCTTTGGGGCCTCTGGTTCTTGCGGCTTTCTGACAGTGTTTTGTGGAGTGAGTGGATAACCCGTCCTGAAGCCACTTCAGATGAGGTATGGCCTCTAATTATTACCTAGTTGTATTGTGCATTTCTGTGCTGCCAGGCTATAAGTAAAAATTTATGTGGTTATTGTGCAGTGTTTTTGGTATTTTAACAAAAGTGGTTTGAGAAACATCTTTTTAGAAGGACATAGACAAGAAGAGAACCCCCAAAGCTTATTATTAGTATTAATAAGCTATTAATCTGCAGAATCCCTCTACTCCACAATGATTCTCTATAGACTTCTGCTGTGGGTATAACTTTTCAGAGTAACTTCATTCCATAAAATTGAAGGCTAGCTGTCAGGGAGAAATTTTTTGATCTATATCCTTATTCAGGGTTATCATACTTCTTGGTATTCTATCTTCTAACTGGAAGTGGTGGATAATAGAATCTGAGGGCTTTGGACACCTGTGGTCGATTTCCAGATTTGCAAATCATCTGTATTTGCAGCTGTGGGATTTCTGTGACATTAAATATGCTCATCTTAACTGCACACCTGTTAATCGGTGTATGTGTAGTTACTTTTCTTCAGAAAATCCTATGCAAAAGTGTCTCCCTGGTTTTATCTTGGGCATGGCTAGACAGCCTTGTTTTTGCAACTGTCAACCTTTTTCCTCTCCCATGTAACCTGATAGAGCTACACTGGTAGTTCTACACAAGAGAAATCCGGCTATGTGAAGTACCTTTTTGGAGGAGGAAAAAAGAGAAAAGTCTGTCATTAACCAAGCTTAGTCAGTTTTCTTTTTATCACTTAAATTAAGAAATGCAGGCTAAAGTAGGCTTTGGGAGTTTGCTTTCTCCTGGTCTAGAAGAAATATCAGCTAGGAAATGTGAAGTTTTGCATTTCGTTCTGGCCCTGGTGGATCATCTAAACAAGGCCAAATTGTTTTGCTCCTCTGTCCCTTTCCCTCTTTCCACCAATGATAACTACAGTAGGCTCTAAATATAAGCAGTACAGCTTGCATACTGAGTGGTTTCCATCGTGCTCAGTGCGATGGCAATTGTTGCTGATCAAAGCTGGAGGGCTCCATGATATGCACAGACATCTCCAGACAAACAGCCCTACTTGATTTGTGTACTTAAGACAGATGATATGCAGGTTAAAATGTTGTTTATGTGAACAGACTACAGCAGTCGCAGGGGAAAAAAGTGTACTTAATGAAGCTTTGTGAATATTCCATTGCAATGAAGGGTTACTCAATTAAAATGAAATCCATTTAGAAGTTTCCACTGGGCTCAAAATACCATTCTGGCTTCACATTTTCTGGCCAACACAGCTTGTATAAATGCAGCCCTTTGACACAAAAACAACTTGAAATGTATTGAGCTCCTTGAAGCTGGCGATTTCATTGTGTCAGTTACCCACTGTGTGTGCGCTCAATAGGGAAAAAAAATCCAACACCTGACATAGATCAAATCAACCTGGTTTTCTTTGAACATTCTGCAGTCAGGCTCCTATTCATCACACAATGTTGTTGCTGACATTACTAAAATTCATAATGACACTTTTCTTCCCGTGACAGAGAAAGGTTGTTTAAAATAATGTGCTGTGGCTTTTTTTTTTAATTATTATTTGGACTATTTATGGACCTTAGTAAGGCCTTGAATGTTGTGAGTCATAAAACTCTTGTGAAGTGATTTTCTCTGAAGAGGCATGTAGAGGTCTGTCTTTACAGAAATGGCTGGTAGCAATGGATTGGTTACTAGTGAATGAAATTGCTTTTAAAGTCTTCATGTTGTGTACTGTTTCACTTGGTGCTGAGCAACTTAACCTAAGGATTTGGTGTCTCTAAATTGAGATTCGCCGTTCAACTCAACTGATGTCAGAACTTTGGAAAATTGCTTGTGAAGGGATTTCCCTCCCCACATTCTTTTTGCAATGTGTGTAATTTTAATGACACCTGATTTATGGAAGGCTATCCTGGGAAAGGAAAAGAATTGACTTGGCATCTGCAAAAGTGGATCTTGGTGTGCAGATGTAATACCTCTGTGGGACAAATGTAATGGGGAATGGTTTTGAAGTAAGACAAGGGAGTCAAATGTGAGTCTGAAATAAAAAATCAGGTAATTGTTTGGCTGTGGGGAGTAAGGAACTGCTAAATTTTAATTACAGGTTGCTTGTTTGGTCACAGTCCACTTTGGACCTTCAAATTAACTGGCCAAAACATTCCTGTTGTGAAATTATTTGAATAGTAGGCTTTTTTTTAAGTGTTAGACTTATGACTGTTAATTGACTTGAACTAAGTGCTTGGCCCCTTCTAACATTAAATGATAAGATGTGAAAAGCATCTTAATCCCGCTTTCAGGACTGATTTTGTTGGCTTTTTTTTTGGAAGTAAAGGAGACTGTGTAGATTACTTCTAGAAGATGAAAAGTACAATTCTAGATCTCTGAGATAGCTTTGGATATATTACCTCAAGATAACTATTCTGAGGTACTTTTACCAGAAAGTGTACTCTAAAAGTAGTGCATGTTTAAAAAAAAAAATCAATGGGTTTTGATTTGTAACTTATAAACTGGTTTTCTCCAGCTGTTTCTGTACACATTAAGGAGGAGTAGGTGATTGGGAGTAGTCAGTATGGATCTACAAAGCAGAAATAATTCCTGACCAACCTGGTAGCCTTTATGATGAAACGGCTGCCTTGATGGACAAGGGTAGAGCAGTGGATATTATTTACCTTGACTTGAACAGGACTTTTCGTACTCTCCCCTATAACCAATAAGTGGACAGTGAGGTGCCTTGAAAACTGGCTGAACTGGCAGGCTCGGGAAGGCTGTGATTAGCAGCGTGAGCTCCAGTGGGGGGCCAGGCTGTAGTGGTGTGCCTCGGGGATTAATACTGGGGGCCATACAGTTTAACATCTGCATTAATGACCTGGGTGATAAGATAGCTGTGCCTTCGTTAAGCTTGCAGATGATACAAGCTAGGTGGAGTGACTGACAGACCAGATGGTTGTGCTGCCATTCAGAGGGACCTTGACAGACTGGAGGACTGGGCAGAGAGGAATTTCATGAAATTTAACAACGGGAAGTCCTGCACCTGGTGAAGAACAACCCCGTGCATCAGCAAACACCAAGGGGACACCTTGGTGGTAGATACTGAGTTGAAATACAGTCTGCAGCTAGTCTTGGCGGCAAAGGCAGCCAACGGCATCCTTGGCTGCATTCAGAAGGCTGTTACCAGAAGATCCTGGGGGCTGGTTACTCCCCTCCACAGAACTCTGGTGAGGCTGCATCTGGAGGGCTGTTTCCACATGGGGTCTGCGGTATGAGAGGTGTGGGCATAGTGACTTTTTGCTAGACCTGTTCCAGTAAGATGACTAAGGGATTGAAGCACCTGTCATATAAGGAGGGACTGGAAGAGCTGGGACTGTTTAGCCTGTCAAAGATAAAACATAAGGGGATTGGGATGTGGGGGTTAGAATTTATTAACATGTGTAAATAACCAGTGGGAGGGAGTAAAGCTGGTGGAGACAGCCTCTTCCTGGTGGTGCCCAGTTAAAGGACAAGATGCAGTGGGCACAAATTGAAATTCAAGAAATTCCATTTAAATATAAGAGAAAATGTATTCACTGTGAATGTGACTAAACACAATCAGATACCAGAGCTTCCCTGGGCAATCTCCATCCTTGGAGTTGCTCAAAATCCTTCCACAGCCCTGAGCAGCCTGCTCTTGTTGACCCTTCCAAGCCAGTGGGGTTGGACTAGATGATCTCCAGAGGTCCTTTCCAACTTCAACCCTTCTGCAATTTTGTGTTTTAAATAGTGAAATGGTTGAAGGAACTAATCTGTTTGTAGCTATTCAGGCACACAATGATCAGTGAATAGTATTTATTATAGCTTAGTTTGTTTACTTTGGAACTGAATATGCTGAATTATACTTCTCTTGAATCATTTGTTATCCTGGTTAGAAAACTGATAAACTTGCTGTCCTGTAAAAACCCAGAAAAGTTTACCAATTACTATTCCACACTTAATTTGACTATTCTCACTATTTTTAACAGCTTCTGCACTTAATTTCTGACCTTGAGAGTCAGTCTTCTATAACGAGTGCGCTAACAACCTACGGTTTTTGTTTCTTCCAATAGATCTGAAATGCTGCATTGGCAGAAAGGCTTAATATTTGGAATTCTAAATGTTAATGCATTTTCTTCTATAGGTCTAAATTTTTTTTGTATGTGCAGTCCACTAAATATACTACTACTTGTTCTCAGTGCTGTTGATTTGTTGGCTAATTAATATTCACCTGGGAGATTGGTGTATTTAATTATCCGCATTTTATAAACTCTGGGAGTATGGAAGAGTGGCACATGGGACCCAACACAACAAGCTTTTACTTTTTTTTTTGCATTGCTGCCCCAGTACCAAAAAAAAAGACCCTGATTTCTTGTATGCTCTATCAGAAAGCATTATTTTGGGTTTATGTGGAAAGGTTTTGGTATTGAGGGGGCTGCAGGGGGATGCCCTCTGTGAGCAGAGCCCAGCAGCTGCCCCATGTCAAATCACAGCCAGCTCCAGCCGGCTCCAAAAGGGACCCACTGCTGGCCAGAGCTGATCCAGGGAGTGATGTTGTTTGCACCTCTGTGAGAGCAGATTAAAGGTGGGAGGGGATGTCCGTGGACAGAATCTCCCTGTCCTTATCTCAACCTCTGAGCCCTTTCCATTGTATTTTCTTCCTTTTATTTTTTTCTTTGAGGAGGGGGAGTTAGAGAGTGGTTGTGGTGGGGATTAGCTGCCCAGCAAGTATATAAGCAGGAAGAAAAAAAAACAAAACCTTGAACCAAATCAAGATCTCCTGCTCTAGTGTATAGCCTTCTCCCAAGCAGAAAGCTTTTTCCAACCATGTTTTCCAACCATGAATTCCCTTGCTTGTGTTCCATGACACCATTGTTCAGCACGTCAGCTCGGAGTGTTTTGTAGTGAGTGACAAATACACAGACCACAATTTTTTTAATAATATTTTGAAGGAATTAGAATCTGACATTTCAGTAGCATTTCTGTTTTGTGTCCCTTCCCAATCATTTTTTTTTCCAGAGTGGAAAAAGCAGTGTAAGTATGACTTGTTTTCATTTTTTTGGAAGGTTGATTAATTGCACTAGAAAGATGGGGGAGAAAATAGTGTTACTTGTCCAAGTGTGTCATAAATCTAGAGCAAAAGTAGTTGAACTAGTTGGCTCCTGCACAGCAGTAGTGTATTTAATTCTCTCGTAAGTGTCCTTATTAAAAATCAGCAGGGCTTTGTATAGTGATCCATGACAATTCCCTCAGACTTCTAATTCAGGAAGCAGTTTTACCAGCATTGATGCAAATTTAGATGGAGCAGTTGAACTGGCTTGGTCCCTTCTGTATATTGAACTGAGTCCCCCTGACCTTGTGTATTTAAAGAAAACACAAGTTTTCAGATTTGTCTAGCCCCATCTCTCCAGGTAATCTCCTGATTTGTCTTTGGAGGAAATAACTGGTGGGTTTGTGGATAAATATCCTCCAGTTGTGAGAAGAAAGCAAACCTTTCTTTACTAGGAATTGTTGCTTGTTTATGTCAAGCAGCTTAATATTTTCTGTGTTTGGGCAAATGTTTTGTGGCACATGACCAGCAATTCTTCCAGTGTTTTTCAGTGTTGTTGCTTAGGTGCTGCCAAACCAGGGAGCAACTTGAAAGCCTCTTGCACAATAACCAAGGTGCCAGTGTTTGCCTGTGGAAGTATTCATTTACACCATGGCAAATATAGTCTAGATCCTTTCATTTTGTTTCTTGGGAGAAAATTAGACTACGATGGGAAGCCTGTGTTAGTGAGATGTTAGCTCCAGAACTCTTCATGTCTACCACTTTCTGCAAAGTGTTGATAAGCTCAAATATTTTCTTAAGTAAATCTGACCTATCAAATGCTAATTTACTCTAGGTTTGTGGGTCTGAATTTAGCTACAGATGGGGGTTTCTCTTGTGGTTTGTGATAGCTTTGTTTTATTCAAAGTAATTCTATTATGATCAAGGCTGGAATCCTAGTTTAAAGCAGAACCGTTACTTGTCTTTTAGTCACATGCAGACTAAATGGCATTGTGAGTAATGTCCACATGCTCTGACTTATTTCTGCAGTCTACAAAATGGTTTTAAGTACTCACTATTATTAAAACAACAGTATGTTGCCAAGATTTAAACGGCAGTTTTACTTTAGTGTTGTAGCTGTATTTTTTTCCAGATTTGGTCAACAATAGTTGTTGTATCTGTACTGTAGGTAATTGAACGGTAACTTACATTGGAAAGTGGTATCTTTAATGGTATTCCAATTCAAGCAAAACTTTAGTTGAAAAAAGTGTCACGGTGAAAGTGACAATGAGAGAGGCAGAGTAGTCAATATCCCAGTTACTTAATGCACTCTTCTAGCCTTAACTAGGGCACCCATTTGAGCTCTTACTACCAACAACTGAGGTGAGTGCTCTGTTGGATGTTCAGCCGGGCATCTGCTTTACGCTTCATTATAAAGAACTAAGTATCTCCTGGGACTGAATGACTGCTGCTTGATAGTAATGATGCTTCCTTGAGCACTGAGCTTCTGCTAAATCAGGTAGTGCAGGGATTTCAGCATGGCTGGCTGCCATCCTGAGCAAGTTGTGCTAACCGGTGAATGGGTCAGGTCATCTCTCCCAAAAGAAAGAGTGGGCTGTTTATTATTATTATTACTTTTTTAACACAAACCATCGTTTTAGTAGACATGATTTCAAGTGAATCCTGAGCAATGAGAATTTGTCTGCAGAAGGTTTGTTCCAATGGCTGCCTGTTTCGTTTCTATTTAAGCAGAGGGGACTGCTGAAGTCTGTGTAAGAATATCCTTAGTGAAGTGCTGCATGTTTCCATTCTAGGGCTACGGTAACCATACTTATGTGTCAGTGCAGATGCTGATGTGTAGAAGGGGGTCACAGCTGGGTATGTAAACACAGACTAAACTGCATTCTTTCTTGTTTTTTTTTTTCTCTCTACATTACTAAAGAGAAAAAAGGGATTAAGGTCAATGGAACCATCAACAACAGAATATTTATAGTGGAGTTAAGTAAATTATTTTCAAGATATTTTTGAGTGATTTAATTGAGACTGTAGTCTATTAAATAAAGGTCTTGGGGTTAGAGGCAGGGATTAGAAATAACAGGAGAGCCACCTTCATGCTCCACCCTGTAATGGGTAAAGCCTTGTTTGTTCATTAAATATTGCTGATGGGAAGGTTTTCAACGGTTAACTGCTTATACCCCCAATATCCTGTTGAAGGAAAAAAACAAGTATAGGAGTTTCCTGTGAAGTTAACAATTGCAGTAGAAACCAGCTCCAAAAAAGGGCAAAATGGCATTCCCCCTTGCATGAGAACACACATATCAGCAGCAAAGTCACAACCCCAACGCAGAGGAAGACGACGATCTTCATCCCCGCGACCACCAGAGGAGTGACGAAGACCCCCTAGCAACAGGCCTCGCAGTCGTAAGAAGACACCAGGATGTGCCACTAAACCCGGAACTACCAGGCTATAAATCGAGACTCTGGCGGGCTTAGGTGTGTGCCATTGGCGGAGGAGGAGACTCCCCGGCCGCCCAGCGCTGTTTTACTTATCGCTGCTTGCTGAATTGCTCAAATAAATAGAAATTTGATCTACCTTACCCACGATGTGTCGGGAATGATTTCTACCAAAACTAATTTATAACAAATTGGTGCCGTGACTCAGATAGTGGTAGCTTGGCTGGATCCCTCCCAGGGGAGGCGCACCCCGCTGATTCTGCGGTCCCTGTCTGGAGGTCCCCAAGCCAACACACCCCTACCGACGAACCTAAAGTTCCAGCGATAAGTAAATAAACAACCAGTAACCCCTTAATCTTTGTGCACGAAGCTCCGAATGAAGACTCAGGAGTGAGTAAGTATAGGCCGGTTATCCGTTCGGTTGGGGTTGGGAAGCCCAGAGTGTGCCTGTGTGAGACGTCCAATCGAGGACGAAGCGAGTGCGGACTCCCTGGTAGTGCGGTTCCCACCTCCTGCGAGGGACTGGGCCACGAACGGGAGGTGAAGACCGTTTGTGTGTGTGAAGGCACTCTGGAAGATGGGACAGAAGAGGAGCAAGTCTTCTGGTCCCATGGGTGGGTCGGAATCCAAGGCTAGGTTGCCCCCGATACCACCGGAGAGCTCGTTAGGGTTAATGATTAAACATTGGAAAGATTACCCCTCTAGGTGGGGTAAGGATAAAGTTAAGATGATACATTATTGTATGGAAGTCTGGGGTGGGAAGCAAATTAGGGGCTCACCCATTATATTGGCCCGTGTTTGGGTCCTTTGAGAAATGGATCTGTCAGGCTCTAAACCTTTATGTGAATTCAAATGAGCCTTTCAGCCTAAGAGGAGAGTGAGTATGCACACTTATGGATAAGATCTGAGACCCGAGCCAACTTATACCCATTAAGAGAAAAAGGTGGTGGTGGGGAAAAGAATGAAGGGAATGAGGAAGAAGTCCCACTTTCACCCCCCCCCCTATATACACCCTTCTCCCTCACCTCCAGCCCTCCCCCCCCACGGCTCCGGGTTACCATACTGACTCTGATTCGGCCACAGACACCCCTCGGGGAACTAAGAGTAAGAACCCCTCGGGGAACTAAGAGTAAGAAGCTGGAAAGTCCTTGGCTTGGTGTAAGCACTGCTCTGCAACAATTAAAACATCAGTATGTTATCAACATTATTCTCATCCTAATCCAAAACATAGCACCCTACCAGCTACTAGGAGGAAAATTAACTCTGTCCTAACTGAAACCAGGACAACCTCTATTCCCAAGTGTTATTCATTTCATGATATAAAGGACTTCTGAGTTCTGGCCAGAATACGTTCGTTCTCATCATTCTTTTGCTTAAACAGTTCTCTTCCTTCTCAAATTATGGCATTTACTACTGAGATGTGTTCATTTTGGCAAGCTATAAAAGCAAACTGCTCTGGTGGCTCTTAAGAGTGGTTTTTTAACTGTCTTCCTTTGTGTTTTTCTCCCTTTTAGTTAAATGGACAAGTTGTATGTAACCTTCCAGATAAGGTCCCCCCTAGGGCTGGGTATGATGGCTTTTTTATTTTCTCCCTGATAACACCTCTAGTGATGGGACCCGCTGTCTCTTTCATAGCCAAGTCACTTATCTTGTGAGCAAAGGAATGCTTTTACCTGTCCCAGCATTGGCAGCATGTGGTGCTATGTAGGAAAGTATTGCCTGAGCTACAGGAGAGGTTAGTTAGTACAAACACTTCATTGGGAGTGACTCAAGGAAAGGATAAACTGTGAAAGAAACTGTAAGGCTGGAGGGAAGGTTATTAGTGGAGTCCCTCAGGAACTGGTTTTGACATAGATATTATTTATTATTTTAACTAATTACCCAAACGTAGGACAGAAACGTGCTAATGAAATTTGCTGATGGCTTGAAGTTGGGACTACATGAGGAGAAGACTATCCTACAGGACTGACCTTGAATAGCAGTGAGCTGGAGATGGAAAGGAATCATTGTTAAAATTATGTGAAGCTAGGTGCTTAAAGGAAAAAATGAATATTCCTGGGAGCTCATTTACTGGGGGAACAGGAACTTGGAGGAAGTCCCAGCTGTATAGCTTAGTCAGGTGGTAGCTATAAATCTTGTTTAAAGTACTGGGAGGTCTGATTCTTCCTCCACTGGAGGGAGACAAGGACTAATGAGAACAAACAGTGAATGTTAGATGATGTGCAAATTCACATCCAAGAGCTGCAAAGGAGTCTGACCCTCGTGATGTGGAGAAAATTACCATTGGTAGATCGGTCTTCAGTTGCACCATATTAAGATGGGCAGAACACAAGGCAGTGAATGTCACAGGAGACACATGATTTTGAGGTGGTTTGAAACTAATCAGGAGAGTTCAGTAGGCTGAGATCAAAACTGTCCTGAGAATGTTGATGGAAGCACCTCTTAAATAGTTGCTGATATCCTGTGCTCCCTGGAAAATTGCAGTCAATTTGATTATAAAAATGTTTATTCTTGAATTTTAACTGAGTTGTTCTGTAATAAGTTGATACAAAGTTTGTACTATTGTCATTCTGTTAATGAAGACTAATTTTTTTTACACATTTTTAAATGGAAATAAAAAACTGCGGGCAAACAAGTAAGACTCCATTACATACAGAGTCATGAGTAAAGGAAGACTTTAACAGTAACAGCAAAATTAAAGGTGTGAAAGTATTTGCAGAGAGAATAATCACTGAATTCTCTGCTCTAAACCAACAAAATTGCAGTACTGAAATTTTTCTGTTGAAGAGCCAGGATGTTATACAGTAGCAAGACTGACAGACAGCAGCTGCGATAACTTTTCTAAATGTGTGTGTGGGGGGGGAGTAGCTAAAAGAACAGGGATAGATCATGTAGGTCCTAATGTAATGATTGCTACCGCTGTTCTTTCCCACACTGTTAATCTGCATGCCATGCCTATACTGTGTAAAATGCCACACAGCCACCACTGTCTTTCCAGATTGCAAAATTCACAGATGTCTGTGGTGCAGGGGTTTCATAGTCTATATTAAAAGGTAGGAAGAAATTGAAAGTTGGAAGAAATTGCAGCAAATCAAGAAACTTCTGTGCAATTTGCAAATAAACTTTTTCTCTCATTTGCCAGAATATGAGTTTCTGTCTGGAAACTTTTCCCTTCCTTTTTCCTCCTTTGTTCCTCAGTTCTTCACCCTCACAGTAGCTCCTATGGGCCAGTGTCCTCGCTAAGACATCAGAGAGACTTTTCTCTTGGTTCTAAAGCTTCTGGGGGGGGACTTATATAAACACTTGCCTGTTTTGGTAGAAGTCTCAGTGCTATAGCAATCACATTTGCAGGATTTAGCACCTTTTGTTGCAACCTAGCTCTGGTGACACTTATGCTAGTGTTTCACCTGAAGTCTGCAGTTATTTTACTCCCTCATGAGTATGTTAATTAGTTTGCACTTGGAATAAGTCTTTGCAGTCAGAGCCAACTTTGTATCTTGGGGTGATATTTAAATAACTTATCTCCATGGAAAATGTATAAGTCTAGGTTTTAAAAAAAGGATAGTGAATAAATTCAGTGTGGCAAGAATCTGACATCTGCATTGCAAAAAAAAATTCAGTGCAAGTAAATTATGCATCTTTTTTTGTTACAACAGTTCAGAAAATATACTTGCAAATGTTGCTTAAATTACTGTCTTTGTTCTACTGTTTTTAAATAAGTTTTCTACTTGGCAACTGACTACCTGAAATCTGATATTCTAAATATTTCCTTATTTCCTGATACAAGATGCATATTTTATGATTGCTCTCATACTCTAATTTTCTCTTGTCAATCAAATTGGTATTTCAGCATGCTGATATCAGTAAGCCCATGAAGACATAGGAGCATGATATTACTGTATTTTGTCTTATCTTTTCATTTAATTTTCTTTATGTATGGACTTGGCTGTAGTGATTATTTGTCACCTGCTTTGACATTTCAGTTATTTGTATTATAGATGATTCCTGGACATGCTATTGGATGAAATATCGTGTTCTAAAGTTCATTAAATCAGTATCTTATAAAATGGAATTTATGAGTACTGAAGAATTACAAGTACTTACAGTATTTGTAGCTTTTGGTCTTTTTCACACACTATTGGAAACCTCATTAAAAAGCTTCTTGAGAAAAGTTTCTTGAGGAGAATGTTGTGGGAAATGGTGTCAAAAGCCTTACTGAAGTCAAGGTAGACTGCATCCACAGCCTTTCCCTCATCCACTAAGCGTGTCACTTTGTCATAGAAGGAGATCAGGTTCGTCAAGCAGGACCTGCCCTTCATAAACCCATAATTTGACCCTGGGGAATTTACACAGCTGTTATAATCACTGTGTTTGGAAGTTGAATAATCTGCCAGTCCAGGGTGGGAAAGAGGAACACTTTTTTTTCCATGGATACTGGAGGAACTGTTGGCTGGGAAGGCATGTTTTTAAAGAATGTTGTAACTGACCCAGGACTGACCCTTTCCGAACAGTTCTGCTAGGTTTTAGGGTAATGTTCTGGTTAGTCTTTATTGTCTGCGTCTGAAATGCATCCTTATTGGCACTTCAGTAATTTGAATTCTCTAATTTGTTTATCAGAGACCTCGTTGGCAACAAGTAAAGTTGTTCTTTACTTCCATGTTTGAGTTCCCTGTTTTCAGGAAAATGCAGGAGGAGAAAAGGGAGACTCTACCCTTGGTATTTCAGGTTACTCATGGCCTCAGAGGATCTGCGGGTAATAGAAGGGAAAGTACTGCGATGGAGACAGATGAAGAGAGTTGAAACTTTAACCTGAAATGTTCAAGTGTTGGGAGGAAATACTTCATTCTTTAAAAATAAACTAGGTTGGCCTTAGAAACAACAGTGAGAACTTTTGCTCCTTCTTTGTATGAAAATAACAGCTTTTATGTTCTAGCCATAAACTGGATGAAGGGTATACTAAAGCATCAGCTACTACTTTCTACACATGTATACTCAAGGGTGCAAAGTGTTTGTGCTTGGGTGCAAAGGCACTCAAGGGTTTCAAAACTTCAGGAAAATAATTTATACTGTTCTTTCCCATTGCCGTAGACTGCCTGGGTCTCTAGAAACCATTACTCCTAAGACTCATACTTCAGAAGCTGTGGCTAAGGCTGAATGCCAGGTTTAGGGAAGAGAGTTCAATACGACACCAGAGAGTTAGGTGTAGACTTATGCCAGTCCCCATAAGTCATTTAGGCAGATGGGATGTGAGACTGGGATTGTAGTTTAATTGAGGAGCTATAGCTGATCCCTCTAGGGAACTGAAAATGCTTTTGTTCTGGCAGTAAATGTAATGTGGTAGATGTTCCTTGGTGAATCATTTGTGGTTTAATCTCTTGCTAACGAGACGCAGGGAGAGAAATTGGCACTGTGGCTTCATGATGTGAATCCCTCATGTCTCATGTTATGAATAGGTTTCTCCCGAGCTCTTTGTCTTGTGGTATTGCAGGCACCAAAGGGAAGGGTAAAACATCTAAAATTGCTTTGTGAAACTTTCCTTCTACTATGTTGGCAGTGAATACTCTCTTTCCCTTCAAGATGGGCGTTGTTTTTTTTTAAAAACAACAACAAAAACCAAGCAAGTGCACTTGGATAAACCTTGAGCATCTGTTGTATTCTGAAGTGTAACTGACTCCTCTACATCAATGACAAGCGCTACTATTATGTTTTTGTTGGTAAGTCTTGAAGGGGTATTGACCTGATCCCCCAACCCTTGGCCACTTCTGAAATGAGGCTTCTTTGATATGTTCTGAGGTATTCTATGCTGAATTTCATAGGAGTTGTTCCTGGAATCTACTTTCAAACTCAAGATTAGCACCTGGATGTTACAGAAAACTTCAGTTGTCAAATAAAGTAAGAACTGTAGTCTTAAACTTGTACAAATCGTTTTGTATTTGGATGCCTGAAACAAACTGTGTACAGGAATTGCTGTTGTGTCTGTCTTGCTTTAGTAACACACCACTTTGCTTTCATTCTTTTGCTGAAGTTCTCCCCCATGGAAGAGTGGAGAGAGATCTGGATGTCTTGGATTTTGGTGAGCTCTACCAGGATGCACATGTATAGGCAGATGAGAGTTCAGCCCATTTGCAGTCTGACTGGAGTTGACTCAACTGGTGTTTTCAGAAGTTTATGTTTGCAAGGGATGATGACTGAGGGAGTAAGACGTGGATTGATCTTGTTGAGCAGCTAACTCTGTACTCCAAGGATGTGCAGAAAGACTGCCTGTGAATAACAATTTCATATTCAGCTTTTTTCTTTGTAATCTTTTACTCTTTCTGAACAATGGCCAGAATCAGAGTACTTCCGCAATGTGTTTTAGCATTTGTAAACCTGGTTGTGGAAAAAGGTGCCTTACTTGGCTGAGATGGAATCAAATTTGTATGAGAGGCTGCGAGATAAATTGGCACAGCCCAACCTAAAGGGATGGTGATTACATGTATGGTAACAAAAATCTCAGTTCATTTTGAGAGCCTCACAGTTCAAGAATCAATTGGATTTGTATATCCCAAAAGTTCAGAAATGGATTTCCTAAATGATGATATTCAGGGCATAATGTTCATGTCTGCCTGTTATTATATGATCAAATATATTCCATGGAGGGTGAATTATTTAATCTCTGTGGAAATGTGGAATTTTCATGATACATTAGGACTGTAATGGGAACTTTTTTTTTTGCAAAAGAATGAAATTGTTCTGTCTTCTAAATATATGATCTGTGATGCCTTGAAGGCTGCTTGAAGAGGTAGATAATTAGCTACCCCACTGCCTAGAGGAATAGCTTGGAGAATTTTACAAGCCTTATGCAAATGGTTTGGGATATTATACAAAATTAGTTTCAGTTAGGCTCAAATTTATCTAATTTGATTATTGGGAGAAGTAAATCTTTGAGGTGGGGGGAAAGGAATCCTGACAGAAGATGACAGGGCAAAGAAGGCACTGCAATATAGACTGCAACAATTATGTACTGATCGTTTTACAGCTGCCATTCACTTTGTAGACATTCATCTCTAAGGCTTCAGTAATGACTTTGTTTTATGGGACTCCATCTATCAGAGTTAATACTGTAGGTCACAGGTGGAATAATTACTTAACTGAATTAAACCTTATTGCTGATTATGGCTGTATTCTGTTTTAGTGGGACTGTGTACTCAGCTGGTAAATCTCCATCTTTCTGGGATATTGAAGTCCTAGCTTGTCCTGTGTGTTTCACTTCAAGTTTCAGGGGTTCTCTGGCATGGAGTGGGCAATTATCTGAAGGAGAAACCTAGTAGTAGTACCAGGACTTGAAAGCCTTGTCTGCCTGCATGAGCTGTGGTGGTTGGTTTTACGCCTGTGTGATGTCTCCAGCTATCTTTTCATCCCTGACTTGGTTGTGGATGCATCAAGTTTCTTAATCCAGGGAAGATGGTTGGGGGGTTAAAGGAGCAGGTGGCACACAGCTGATTGCTGAGGGCTAACTGCTAGCTGTATATTCCATATGCAGGGCTTGGGCAGAGACCAGCAAGGAGGAGGCAGTATATTGGAAGCAGCTCAGGCTTTATAGCTTGGCCTGTAGTTTGGTGACTGAACTAAGACCAGAGAAGCTGGGAACTGGCAGTTGTGTTGCCTGGGGTAGGTAGGCAGACTGCCAAACCAGGACTACATGAGACTTTCCTGTTAGAGGGGCATAGTAGGACTGTTACTGCATGGAGGATAAAATGAGGTATGTAGCATGTCAGGGTAGTGTGGTGTCTGTGAAGGAAAAGAGAAGGGTAGATCCCTGCTGGGATCATGGACAAGGGGGTTATTACAGATGAACCTCTGCTGATAGCAGCAGCGTTGGGAAGTCTTATAAAAGTCTATAATGCACTCTTCAGTAGTTGAACTTCTGCAACTTCAGTTAGCTTTTGTTTTGTTGCAGCATGCATAATGGTTTTGTAGAGCTATTTTAACAACCTCAAATGTGATGTGACCATTATAAGAGCAAATTCATTGAGCAATCAGTGTTTTTCTGAAAAAGCATATTCAGCAAGCGGTTGCTTCAGTTGCTGTGTTTGGAACACATGTTGAATTTTTCATCTGGCGTGTTTCCTTGTGAGCTCTTTGTTTGCTCTTGAGCAGTATTTTGTGGGCAATTCAAATAATTTAATTAGGGATTTGATTAACTACAATACCATAAAAATTATTTTATGTTAAGTGACTATTTTAATAGTGACAATTTTTCAAAATATATATCAGTAATGGAGCAAGGTTACCTCACAGGACAAATACAGTTTCAAAGAGACTGAGAACACGACCAGACTGAAATTGTTTAGGTAACAATCATAGGTTTAGGCACTAGTACAGTATGTTGTTATTCAAAGATACTTTGAGAATATAGGACTGAAGATACAGGCACAATTTGTAATCATTAGTTATATAGCTCTGAACACAGGATTCTGTTCATCCGTGGTTAAATCACTTTTGATATGTAAAGTTTGTATGCTGTCCTAGAAGTCATCCTTGGGCCTTTCAGCCTGGGGAAAAGAACTTAAAAGGATACGTTGTGAAACTGGGAAGTATCACCTTGTCTTGTTTTGGACGTATTAGCATTGTTCAAACATTATTCCAAAAGGAATAAGAAACTTGAGGTATGTATGATTATATGTTTCCAGGAAATTATTTTACAGTGTTTAATAGACATATCTGATCTTCAGAGTGTTGTATCATCCAATCTGCGTACGGTGGATGTTTGATGGGGATGATTTTGTTTTCATTTCTGTCACTGGAAAACCCAGGGCAAACCAGTCAGTTTAAGAGAAGAGCCAGAGAAAAGCAGGCACCTGGTTAGAAGCTGTTCTCATTTAAAGAGAGGAAAAAAGCAAACATACACAAAACCCACAACCACCAAACCAACATCTGACACAAAGTTAGCCATTCCCTTCTGGGATAGCCAAGCTGTCTTTTCTACCCAAAACAATTTTGGCAGTACAGGAAGAGTGCTTATACCCAGCCTGTGCATACAGAAGTTCTATATGCTTCTGGGGAATCTATTCTGAAAACAATGCAAAAATAATTTCAAGAGAGCCTCAAACTTTTTTTGAGGTTAAACTTCTAGTCAGAGGAAGACTTTGTTTTTATATTTTTCCTATATTATTTTTTTAAATAGATATCTATTGCTCTTTGTTTTTAATAAGCTGTTGAAACTTGAGGTTGGAACCTTACCTTTACTAGAAACTCATGTTTCCATTGTTTGCATTTTACAGCATTTTATTATTGTAACATTGTCCCTTCAGAAGTGGGTCAAGAATCCTTTCTAGAAACAGCTGTTTGAGGGTGCTTGTAGTGAATGATGTTCTTGACCAAAATCTAGACAAGATTTGGCAGAAACCAAATGTAGGTCAGATGTTGGTGTCATCTTCAACTGATTTCCATTTGAATGCTGGGGACTTCATTGTTAAATAAGACACGGGATTCTTAATTCTGCTAAACAAAGATACAGATCGGTACCTGGCTTGTATAACATTATCTTGATGACAAATCATCTTGAAATTTTTCAGTATTCACTATTTAACTAGCCATCTTGTTTTTAGTCATCTCAAATACATGTGAAAATTATTAAAACAAACTGTCATAAAATTTTCAAATGTTTATAAATTCTGTTTTCCCATTTTAAATCATGTTTGCGGTGTGGTGTTAAATGCAAAACTTATGTGAAACCTATTCTTCTGGTTTTGGCCATTGCTAGTAATTCGCCATGTTTTAACTTCATAAAATTAGCTTTTAATCATAAAGGATAAACAAAACTGTTTCAGAGTAAAGGCTTGACAATACGATAACTTAGGCCCAAAGGTGAATCTAATGCTTGAAGATTTTGGTTGAAGGAAATGGAGAGGAGCATGTTTTTCCTCACAATATCATCATTTGTTACTTACTATCTCCCCGTTTTGAATCATAACTAACAAATCTTCTTTCAGCAAAGAATGAAAATATTATTTTTGCCTGTAGAGGTGTGCCAAAATGCTTTGTTAGTTACAGATGGGCATTAATATATGCTTACACATTAAGAATTCTTCAGTATTTGTGATAGTTGTAGTGCCAGCAAAAATAGAGACATAAGAACTCATACTATTTGGCTCAGAGGCAAGAAGGAGCTAATATTCTGTAAGAATTCAGAGGGAGATTTTTCTCCATGAAGCATAGAAAATGCTGGTTAAAGGCAAATTAGCTGCTAGATAGCAATGAATGTCCTTTGTAAGCCAGCACTCTCCTTGTCACAAAAAGTAAAGAAAAAAAATCTTCTCTGGATAACTTACCCTGACTTTAATAAATATCAAGTGTTCTCTTCCTTCAAGGCACGTATCGACTCACTAACCTTCCTCTAATTGTTCTTAATCTTTGTCAATATTTACCTCTTCATCCAATAAATACTGAGAAGTCAACAGAACCCATATTCATCTTTATTTTTGTACTTCTGCCATTTCTCGCCAATTCCAGCAAAATTTGTGTAGAGCTGCTGTTATACAGTTTTTAGTAATAAAATTCATGAACAGTTTATACCTCTGGCAGTGAGCAGAACTCCCCCAAACTTCTAAAGAGGTAAAAACTATTATCAGATATTTTTGACCTTTAATGTACATGTATTTCTTGTAAGACTGAGTATAGCTTTGCTATACCGCTAACCAGTTGACTTCTGCATTTAATTAAAATGTATTATACAACTTCTAATAAGATTCCTTAGATTACTGGTACATGACACAATCATGAAACATACTGTGTAGGTATGTACTTCTCTAAAACTAGGTGATTGCAAGCATATTTTTAAAATAAAATGCTGTTTTTCTGGTCTGAGATCACTGATCTTATGACACTTCCTGCTATATTTGCCTGTTTAGCAGTTTCTCAGTAAAAACTCAAAGCAGTGTAAAGAACCTGAGAATTTACTGCTTTTTTGACATTAACTTCAGCGTCTGGTCAGGCGGCTGACTGAGGTGGCAGGAAGGGGACCTTTCATGGTGTCAAAACCGAGTTCATGTGCCTTGATCATGGTGTGGGTGCTGAATCAGGTTTGAGCTACAGCTTGGTGACAGGGATGTCTTTGCACAGATCTGTTCTGGCACTGAGCAGTTTAAGTCTGTATTCCTCTTCTGCCTGCTCCCCACAAAATCTGAACATGTAGAACAGCTGCTGCTGCTGTTCTTGAGGGGTTTGAGGATGTGGAAGCTGGTAGGACATCTGCCTGCACTGAGCTGCTCTTTGCAGGTGTATTTCTTCTCTGCTCTTATTACATCCTTAAACTTTCTTAACTAACTTTCCAAATGTCTTGTGAAAACACTGAATGAGATCTGTTAGTGATGGTGCTCAGGGTGAAACATCTGCTCCTTGAAAACTGCTTGCCTAGGAGCAAACCAGTTGCCTTTGAGCTAGATCATCACTGTAGTGATGGAAGGCTTGCCTCTACTTGCCTTTTGCTCATCTGAATGTCTGCGTGAGTGCTTCATGTGACAAACATATCAAGAGAAGCATAATTTTTCTGTTAGAAGAAACCCCTCAGTCTGTGCACTCCTGTGGAGGGGAAAGTCCAGTTTAAAGGCGGAAATGGAAGTACTGGTAGGACTGTCTGCTAGCTATGGGAAGTGAAAGAGGAGAGGGAGGGGAAGGGGCTGATGCATAAAAGAGCAAGTCCTGAGAATAAAGTAAGGCTTGGATTGTTATCTGCTTCCCAAATTGTCAAGCCCCACGTAAATCCCTCAGTCATGTGTGAGTGTCTGATGTCCTGCTGCTGGAATCTGTTGTTGGTGCTGAGTCACATGGAGCCTGTGTCTCTGGTGCTGATTAGTCAAATGATGCAGACAGGAATGACAAACAGTAACAATTGTCACAGTATGTAATAGAGTAGTTTTCCAACTGTATGTATTGCCCTCAGAAAATCAAAACAAAAACACTTCCTAGGAAACACCCTCATAGAAAATTTTGGTAGGAGATCATTAGATCATTGGAACACCTAGTTGCCCTTTGCTTGACTGCTTGACTTGCTTGACTTCATGGTATAAACCTGAAAAGGATAGGCTAGCTGTAGAAAGACTGTGCAGTTTTCTTTCTTCCCGGTTTGAAAGAGACTTCCATCAGTCAGAATCTTATGTGACCAAGGAATCAAGAGGAAAAATTGGGGTCTCCTGCAAAAGCAAAAAATGTCACAGATCTGAGACCTGAATTATGTTTAGGGAGAGGACTGAGTTGAGACTGAGATCAACTTCAGCTGTTTTTTCTAAGTAGCTCTGTTAATTAGCATTATATCCCGACATAATTATATCCCTTGATACTCATTAGTAGAAAATTATAAATTATTAAACCCAGAGGGCATTAAATGTCTACGTTATATACTGAATACAGTACTGCAGTAGGAATAGGGGTAGGCTGCTCATGTTACTGCTTTCTCTTCCTCTGAAATTTCATGTCTTATTAAAAAGTTTCCCAGAAGGGAATGGAATGGACTGGAATTATACATTAAAAACGAGAACATGGTAGTTATTCTCTTGCCTACAAAAATAAATGGCTATCATAAAAGTATATTGTTTAGAAAAGTCAATTATACCTTAAAGAAGGAGGAGGAAAAATTCTTAGCAATGTTTTGGATAAGAAATGCATTGGATAAGAGCAATGATGTAGCTGGGGAATGCAAGTATTTTGGTGTGAAGATTTGGGACTGACTGAATCAACCCCCTTGTGAGGGTGGCAGTCCCATTATGTTTGTTACAGGTTGGCTGGTGTAATTGTTTTTTCAGAGGTTATCAGCATGTTCAATCAAAAAGCTAATATGTGCATTATTGCTTTGCTAGTTTTTAAGCCCTTTTCTTATTATAGGTATCAATCTTGATTAAAAACTATTCTCCAAATGATGTGAAGTGTTTCTTGCCTTCTCTGTTACCAAAGGGAAGGTATCTTCATTCAGGTTAATTGCCAGTGCTTGATGCTAAATGCAAATACCAGAGCACTGCTCAGAGGTGAAAACTAAAAAATAAAAAAGAGCAACTGTTAAAATGTCCCTTCCTTCTGTATTTACCAGAACAATGTGCTTTCCACTGGGGTCATAATATGCCAGTGAAAATGTCATGAATACTGTTTTCAAGATGATAATTTTCAGTTCTTTGTCAGTGAATGTGTATTGTCACAGTCCTTTACCAGAAGCTGGAGGAGGGAAAGACAGTAGCACACAACAGTGGATATAGAAATACACAACAACCAAAGCACAATAAGCCAGTGCCAAAAGGGGGAGTGATGTACAGTCATGTTGAGCTCAGGCAAAACCAGAAGCAGTGCTATTGTAATCTGAAATGTGTGGGTGGGCCCTCATGTCAATGATTGTGATGATGTGCACGGGCATAAATCTCCAGTCAGCATTTGCAGGAATGCTGTAGCCTTTCACAATAGATAACCAGTTCAGAAATAATTAGAGGCATGCGTGCATACATGTTTGCTATCCAAAGCTTTCTCTAGTTAGGACCTTAGAACGATGCTATGGTTTATCGTAATTTTATTTGCTGTGATAAAAGAAAACCTAAGCCAGGCTTGAGATATCCTGAAGTCTATTTAACTACACCCTATAACCCACAATTTTACAGGGAAAAGTGTAAGATAATTGAGACTGTTTCCTTTTGTAGCTCAGGCCACAGGAATTCCTATAAAGCCTAGAAATTTAATACTGGATGGACTGGAGGGAGCTTTTTAAAGCTAGCAGTGATTTGTGGGTTAATTTCCAGGAGCGATGGCTTAAAATGTTCATAAAACTTAGTAAACTGCCCCAATAGCAAATGTTCTTCACTTAACATTTGGGCTTTATTCCTCATCTGAAATAGTTTAGTTCTGTTTCTGGCTTGTGAATCTTGCTCTATACTTGTCTGCCAGATTGAGATCCTTCCACTGAAGGTTTCTGTTTTGTCTTGGAGGTTATTACTGTTTTTTGTGACAAAAGAAATCACTTACAAACTCAGCTTCAAGACAGCTCTAAATGAAACATTTTGGTTTGGCTGGCTGTCTGGAAGACTCTTGTCAATATTTTCTCTCAGCAGGTACAACAAAAGGAAAAAATGAAGGCCCAGTCTTCTTGGAGGCTAAATGCCTTGGTGTTCAGTGCTCTGTTGGTATTAAATATGTCTGTCTGCCCTCAAGCCAGCTGTGGTCCCAGAGCTACCTGCCTGAAAGGCTCCTGCCAAATTGAAATTGGCAACAACTTCCCCAACATGTGGACAGGAACTCATTGCTTATTTTTCCTGATGGATTTTTCTTTTATTAAATTGGATATGTAATGATAAATAGAATATATTCTGTTTGAGAGGTGGGCGGGAAGTGGGGAAAATGACTCCAGGATCTAGGGATCCTGAAAGGGGCTATATTGGAAAGTGTATTTCCCTTTCCAGGGATTGAGTTTCTTCCTGCAGCGTGAGCACACGAGTTCACAGAATCACAGAATCGTCTAGGTTGGAAGAGACCTCCAAGATCACCTAGTCCAACCTCTGACCTAACACTAACAAGTCCTCCACTAAACCATATCACTAAGCTCTACAGCTAAATGTCTTTTAAAGCCCTCCAGGGATGGTGACTCAACCACTTCCCTGGGCAGCCCATTCCAATGCCTAACAACCCTTTTGGTAAAGAAGCTCTTCCTAATATCCAACCTAAACCTCCCCTAGTGCAACTTTAGCCCATTCCCCCTCATCCTGTCACCAGGCACGTGGGAGAATAGACCAACCCCCACCTCACTACAGTCTCCTTTAAGGTACCTATAGAGTGCGATAAGGTTGCCCCTGAGCCTCCTCTTCTCCAGGCTGAACAAGCCCAGCTCCCTCAGCCGCTCCTCATAAGACTTGTTCTCCAGACCCCTCACCAGCTTTGTTGCCCTTCACTGGACACACTCTTGAGCACCTCCATGTCCTTCTTGTAGCGAGGGGCCCAAAACTGAACACAGTACTTGAGGTGCGGCCTCACCAGAGCCGAGTACAGGGGGACAATCACTTCCCTAGCCCTCCTGGGCAGGATGCTGTTGGCCTTCTTGGCCACCTGAGCACACTGGTGGCTCATATTCAGCTGACTATCAACCAGTACTCCCAGGTCCTTCTCCACCAGGCAGCTTTCTAACCACTCATCTCCCAGTCTGTAGCGCTGCATGGGGTTGTTGTGCTCCCTGGTGCAGGACCCGGCACTTGGCCTTGTTGAACTTCATACAGTTGACCTCAGCCCATCGTTCCAGCCTATCCAGATCCTCCTGCAGAGCCTTCCTACCCTCAAGCAGATCAACACACGCACCTAACTTGGTGTCATCTGCAAACTTACTGAGGGTGCGCTCAATCCCCTCATCCAGATCATTGATAAAGATATTAAAGAGAACTGGCCCCAGTACTGAGCCCTGGGGGACTCCACTAGTGACCGGCCTCCAACTGGATTTGACTCCATTCATCACAACTCTTTGGGCCCAGATATCCAGCCAGTTTTTAACCCAACGAAGCGTACGCCAGTCCAAGCCACGAGCAGCCAGTTTCTTCAGGAGATTGCTGTGGGAAACAGTGTCAAAAGCCTTACTGAAGTCAAAGTAGACCACAACCACAGCCTTTCCCTCATCCACTAAGCGTGTCACTTTGTCCCAGAAGGAGATCAGATTCGTCAAGCAGGACCTGCCTTTCATAAACCCATGCTGACTGGGCCTGATCGCCTGGTTGCCCTGCAAGTGCCACGTGATGACACTCAAGATAATCTGCTCCATGAGCTTCCCTGGCACTGAGGTCAAAGTAACAGGCCTATAGTTTCCCGGGTCTACCCTCCAGCCCTTCTTGTAGATGGGCATCACGTTTGCTAGCCGCCAGTCGACTGGGACCTCCCCTGATAGCCAGGACTGCCGATAAATGATGGAAAGCGGCTTGGCCAGCTCCTCCACCAGTTCTCTCAGTACCCTCAGGTGGATCCCATCTGGCCCCATCGACTTGCGTACATCTAAGTGCTGTAAGCAGGTCGCCAACCATTTCCTTGTGGATAGTGAGGGCCACATCCTGCTCCCCATCCCCTTCCACCAGCTCAGGGTACTGGGTATCCACAGAACGACTGGTTTTGCCGCTAAAGACTGAGGCAAAGAAGGCATTAAGCACCTCAGCCTTTTCCTCATCTTTTCTAAGTTTCCCCCTGCATCCAGTAAAGGGTGGAGATTCTCCTTAGTCCTCCTTTTTGTGTTGATGTATTTGTAAAAACATTTTCTTAACAGGCAGTAGCCAGATTGAGCTCCAGATGAGCTTTGGCCTTTCTAATTTTGTCCCTGCACAGCCTCGCAACATCCTTATAGTCCTCCTGAGTGGCCCGCCCTCTTCTCCAAAGATTATAAACCCTCCTTTTTCTCCTAAGCTCGAGCCATAACTCTCTGTTCAGCCAGGCCGGTCTTCTTCAGCGCCGGCTTGTCTTTGGGCACGTGGGGACAGACCGCTCCTGAGCCATTAAGATTTCCTTCTTGAAGAGTACACAGCCTTCCTGGACTCCTCTGCCCTTCAGAACCACCTCCCAAGGGACTCTGCCAACCAGTGTCCTGAACAGCTCAAAGTCTGCAAAGTCTGCCCTCCGGAAGTCCAAGACAGCGGTTTTACTGTTCCCCTTTCTGACTTCACCAAGAATAGAGAACTCTACCATTTCCTGATCACTCTGCCCAAGACACCACATCTCCCACCAGTCCTTCTCTGTGAACAGAAGGTCTAGCGGGGCACCTCCCCTCGTAGGCTCTCTAACCAGCTGCGTCAGGAAGCTATCTTCCACGCTCTCCAGAAACCTCCTAGACTGCTTTCTCTGGGCTGTGTTGTGCTTCCAGGATATGTCTGGGAAGTTGAAGTCCCCCACGAGTAAGTGCTGGTGATTTTGCAACTTCTGCCAGCTGCCTGTAGAACTCCTCATCTGTCTCCTCATCCTGGTTCGGCGGTCTATATCAGACCCCCACCAGGATGCTTGCCTTGTTGGCCTTTCCGCTGATCCTAACCCATAGGGACTCAACCTTATCATGCACTTCATTTGGGCCATTGCCTTCTCCCCTGGCCTTGCCATTGTTCCCCCGGCACAGCTCCAACAAGCCTTATTTCATCCCCGTCCCCCTTCTTACCTAGTTTAAAGCCCTCTCAATGAGCCCTGTCAGCTCCTGGGCTAGGATCCATTTTCCCCTTAGAGATAGGGACCCGTCTGTGGCCATCAGGCTGGGTGCCGAGTAAAGCGCCCCATGGTCAAAAAAACCAAGATTTCTGTGTTGGCACCAGCCTCTGAGCCACGTGTTAATCAGGTGGGCTTTCCGTGTCCTCTCCGTACCCCTCCCTGCCACTGTAGGGATAGATGAAAACACCACCTGTACTCCTGCTCCATCCACTAACTGTCCCAGTCCCCTAAAGTCCCATTTGATAGCCTTCAGACGTCTCTCTTCGATATTATCACTGTCAGCCTGGACTATCAAAAGAGGATAGTAGTCAGAGGGGCAAACCAGGTTGGGAAGCTTTCTGGCAACATCCCTGACCCTGGCCCCAGGGATGCAGCAGACTGCCCTACGGGTAGGGTCAGGCCGACAAATAGGGCCCTCTGTTCCCCTGAGAAGGGAGTCGCCTACAACGATTACCCTTCTGTCTTTCTTGGTGGAGGCAGTCTTGAGGCGTGGAGTTGACTTCCTCGCCCTAGGTATCCTCCTGGGTAGACTTTCTACCTCATCCTCACCCACCGGTCTCTCAAGGCCTAACTGGTACAGCACCAGTGAAAGCTCGAGTCCTAAAGATTGTTTTAAGAGAATTCCTCTTCTCTCTCTAAGATTCAAGAAAGATTCAAGCTTTGCTGCTGCTCAAACTGAACAGCACCTTGTCCCAGATCAACTCTTTCCCTGCCCTCTGGAGGGATTGTTCAAAGTGTAGGCACTTGGCAACATGAATGAAGACTTTCAGGCCTTTTGGATGCTATTTCAGAAAAACATTTCAGGTCTGTTGAAAGGAAGCAAGAAATCTGAACGTGCTTTGTTGATTACTGTGTCTTATGATCGCAAAGGTCCTTTGGGCAAGGGTTATTTCTTATAGTACCAGACATCCAACTACTTACCTGCATCCTATATCTGGAATAGGTAACTCACTATAGAAAACTAGAAGAATATTCCTTTTATACATATAGGGGGGTTATTTTTATGTAATTTATAACCATTCCTTAAAATGTAATTATCAAAAGACAAGTTGCAGGTGCATAGTTTCACCTGTCTGCCATTGTTTATTCTTTGAGAAGTGTGGACATCACACCTCACAAATACTTAAAACAATTTACCCTCACTTAAAAAAAAACAAAGCTAGAAGTAAAGAGCACCGTCTAAAGATAAAGTAATTCCCTCTTTTAACTGATATTCTAAACCAAGCTGTCATCCTTACTTGGCTTTGTTCAACTAAAAATGGAGCTGCACCCATGCTAATAAGGTGGGAAGATAATCCAGTCACTTTCTTTTAGGGATTTTTTTTTCTTTTTAGAAAGTGTCATGTTAATCAAGCAGATGCTCCCCATTAATCTTAAGTAATTTCCTTTGAAGAGCCGAAATAATTTATATTTGGTTGAGTGGCATGAATACTTTTGTTTTGGTTAAATCAGAGAGTAAACTGAGGTATGCTTGAACACAAATATTGATATATAAGTGCACTCAAAATCTCCTACTTCAAAAAAATTCAGCTATTTAAAGAGAGAGTCTCTTTAAATACCATGCTGAATCCCATTAAAGACAAAATTTTACAAGAGAAGATGGACTTATAAAGATACATGGCCTTCTTCAAGGTATTGCCCCTTAAATCTCATTTGTTGTCTATAGAATCATTTGAAGTGCTATGTGATAAATTAACTGATGATACAATATTTGATGCTGTGCACCTCCATTTTTATGCCTTTAGTAAATATTGAAGTCTTGTTAGATGTTTTTCGTTTAATGACTTTCTTGATGTGTTTAGATTTCAAATAACCTGTTTTCATTTTGTCTAATTCTATGTGACACTATTCTCGTTCTTGTGAATGACATATAAATGATTATTCTTAGGTAATGAATATAATTCTATTCAAAGAAATAATTTGAGGAAGCTTCTCTAAAATAGATGTCAAAAAAAATCCCCAATAAGAATAAAGCAAACTTTGATTTTCCTGTATCCGGCTTCCAGTATGGTGCAGCAGAGGAATAAGTCATATGTTGTCAGTCAACACACCAGTGAGATTGCTTGTAATTTGATTTAGCTTTAGATTAATTGAAACAGACAATATTGATTGTTACCACTAAAAGAACTGGAAACTATTTCATATGGCAGAAGTCAAATGGGATGACTTGGAAGACAAGTCCAACTGTTATGCAAGCAGGCTTATTATGTTTGAAGGAAAAGTATCCTATTTTCATTTGGAAGGAGATGTTTATTTCAAAGTTGAATGTGCTATGCATGATCCAGTCTACTGCAGTTCACTAAGGCTTTCTAGTCCTCAGGTGATTATTGGATGCTGTCTGGAAAGATCATATATTTGGGCTAGCAGTATTTCACAATGCTGCTTCCCCCTAACTCCGTACAGAAACTCACATCTATATACCTCTGCCAGAACTAGTCACCTTCCATTCTGTCACTTGCTGCCTGCTAGAAACTTTAGGGTCAGAAGTCATCTAAAACTTGTTCCTGGGTCTTGCTTAATAGATTGGCCAACAAATAACAAATAGATTGGCCCTCAGCTTTGGTGCAGGGAATGCATTGCTCTTGGAAAAACAAGGAACATCACTCTACAATATTTTTAATTCAATTTGGCTCAATGAGTAGCTCTTCCATACCTGAATCTTACATAAGGTAATCTTACATAAGGCAGTCTGACAGTTCACTGATGCTTAGTGGTCAGACCCATCTTAGATGCTGTTTTTCACTAGTTTTATTCAGTATTTGAGTCTAAATGAATGAAGAAGAAAAGTCTGAATGGGATTTTCAGCCTTTATTGAAGTAAGGTCAAAGCATACAGAGATAATGCAGGAAATTAAGCCGTTTTGAAGAACAATTTTACCTGCAAAGTTGATCCCTGTTAGGGAAATTAAAGTGGGAAGGAGGTTTTCTTCTCCTTGCCGCAACACCCTCCAAAGAAATAACCTCACATACCAGGACAGTAGTGCAGCTTTACTGCCAGAGCAGTGCTCAGGTGTTAGTGAATACATCTTGTAAATCTGTGTCACAATGCCACCTGGTGACTCCCACAGGAACAGGAGATAGAGGCAACTTTGAAAGGCATGCACGTACCATCAGTCAGCGAACATTCCACCATTTTTTCCACCAAAATTCTGCCTATGGTTTCTGTAGTAATGGAGGAGTAGGAGGAATGACTCAAAATCCCGCAGCAGTAACTTCTGATAAAGTATTTCATGTTTAACTCTGGATGTTGCAGTGTGAGCACTTACAGATTAGTTACCTACAGAAAGGGCATTTCTGGATGTACATGTGGCCAGAAGCACTGTAATGTCCATGCAGTAGCTTTTGTGCCAAATGGATAACAAAAATAAGATTTTGATGCTTCATGCTTCATTGTAGCTACTGCACGCTGTCAGTCTGTGCAGGAAAATGATAGCCTGAAAACGCAGAACTACATATTGTATGTAAGCAGGGACATGCTGAGCATTTGCCACTTTTCCCATTAGAAGAGGAGAAAGTTCGTATTTCTAGTAGTGTTCTTCTGATACTTGATACAAAGCACTTTCATCATGTTCAAACTTGGATTGTGCTCATCTCCTTGGTGGAATATTTTAGAATTCAGTACAGTCAGTGTTCAGTGTCACTTTGAATGCTGTATTTTATTTGACACTAGTTAGCCAACACAGCCAGCCACGTAACTTTCCACGATAAACCAGAGTTTAAGAAGTTGGCATAGAGGTTCACTGTATACGAGTCCCCTGGGTCACACCAGTCCCCTGGGTCACTATTCTTCTCAAGCTGCCTGCAGACCTAACATGACAACCTCTCTTAAATCTAGAAGAATATTTTTGAAAACATATGTAATTTTTTTTTTTTTTTAGGACAGGCTAAGCTGTGATTTATATGTGTTTTTTTTTGTTGTCTTTTGTGATTTATTTGAATGTTTTATATAGCTTTTTTCCTTTATGCTTAGTAGGGATCAGGTTGAATAAATAAAAGTAATAAAAATTGGTTGCAGTACTATCAATCACAATTTCAGGGTGAAATAAGCATGTGAACTCTACTACTGCTGTTGTGGCAGAGCTATATGCAGTTTAGGTTACCTCGCAGGTGTCCATACTACCCAGGAGAGTTGGAGAGACAGAGCCTCAGGCTGTTCAGCACTGAGTCTGGCAGCCTAGCTCCAACCCATCACAAGTGTAAAGCAAGCTGACAGATTTTGTGCTCAAGTGGGAGAAGTGAGAATAGATTCCCTCCTACTGACTGTGCAGGTGGGGTGGCAACCTTTCCCTATGGAGATAGCTAACTTGCTGCCATCTTTAACTGTCACAGAGATGTGTGTATAAAAGATCTAAACATCTTTCCTATCTTTCAAGCTCCACCTGTCTTGAGAATATGCTTTGCCTAGGGTAGATCAAGGTCTTTGGCGTTCACTCTGAGATGGTAGTGTTTCAGCCATGGCAGTGGTTGTGGACACTTGTACAATACCGAAGTGAAAGCTTGTATTAACACCAAATGGAAGTCTTGTATCTAGAAGTAAAAGTCAGAAGAGAAAGTTAATGATCTCATGTTAGTATTCACCTATTTGCATGATTTTTCCAGATTATGGGGAGGACAGATAATCTATATAGGAAAGCCCAAGATATGCCACAGTTAATGTCAAACCTTAATGAGTTAATGAGATCTAAATGATTTTATTTCCCTGTTGTGTAGCTAAAACTTATCTTTAAAAATGAATTAAAGTTGTTTTTTTTTCTTAATCTTGTTTGTTGTTTGTATAGACTAGCAAAGACTCTGCCTTCTTACATCTACTGAGATGTGGGTGCTTTCTGCTTGGAAAATCTGGTTGGAATGCAGACCTAGTATTTGTATTAAACTGCTGTCTGAAGGAAGCAGGCATTCTTAAAACCACACAAGTCAGACTGTGCATTTAATAAATCCACAAACTCTATTTTCCCAAACAAGGTATAAATCCTCTTCCTACTTCACAAAGCATTTTTTTTATCATTAGTAACTGTTAGTATTACTTTAGTATTACTTTACTGTTAACAAGATGTTGGTTATCAGGAACCTTCTCTCCCTTTCCCCCCACCAGAATGTTTGGAAATGTTCAAGATTATGTATTAAACAGATTGAAAATAATTCTAGCATAGAAAACATGTGAACTACTTTCTCCTTTATTGTTTGAATATATGAATATCTGCCTCCTTTCTAGAGCAGAGTAGATCACTGCTACTTTGAAGGACTGTTTTGCTGCAAACCCCTCTCTTTGCTTTTAAGATTGTGCTAACTGAGTGGCTTGTGTCACAGCTCTTTACTGAGGGAGGTCTTATTTGGTGATTACATTGTACTGTTCTGGTGCTCCTAATCCATTTAAATTGCTTGTAAATGACTTGCCTTCATTTTCTCTCTTGCTTCTACTATTCTGTGGTACCTTTTCACTTGTATGTCAAAGTGAGCTATTTCCTCATTTCTAAAGAATGGTCTCACATAATCCCACAGAGTATGAGGAAAACAGGCTACTTAGTAAAGTTTCAATGTCTCCTTACATTATAGGCTGTGTATGGATTACCTTTTGACAAACAGCTCATCTAACAAGCTGACAATTTCCTTAATTATCTTCACCTGAATTATTGTGTGCAATTGCCTCAGATCCTGAGGACAACTATTGTCAGGAATTACAGGGCTATTTTAATCTTCAGCAATGGTTCTCTTCTTAAATATTGGTTTCTGGTCCCTACACAATGTCTTTGTTGTTGAACAGCTCAAATATTTTTATGTTCTCCTAGACATTAAACCTTTTGGAGATAAAGCCATCTTTGGTACCCTGTCCTCACAGAGCCTGAAATGGCAGGTGTGGTTACACAGGATGGCAGAGATGCTGCAGTGGGTTGGGGCTATTGATATGAAGACAGCAGTTCCTCCCTTCCTTCCCCTTTTCCACCCTTAGACTCTCTTGGTCTCTGCTCTGGTGGTCTTGCATACTCTGTTCATCAGCTCTTGTGCTTTTCTGACACTGCAATAAAGTAACTGAACTTGCTGGCTCAGAAGAAAACTGGTCATTGCATTTACTGGGTTAGTTTCCTTCTGGATTAATGAGGTGAATACTTTTGCCATACAGTTAGAAAAACATTACAGCTGTGAATAATTGTCCAATAGAAAAAGTAGTAGAGGAATTCGCCTTCCACATTTCTTCCATCTCCAGCTGTGTATGTAAATAATGCAGCTAATGGTTTCTCCTATATGAGTAATATTAAGGTACTTAGTGTTTTTCATAGTTAAGCTCTATTTTGCAGCATCTGTAAAATAATATTTTTGAAACCTTCTACTATCTAATCAGAGGCAGGGTTTTACTTTCTCCTTTATGAGCTATGTTCCTTACCTTGGATAATTGCTATGTGCCTATTACCACCTGACTAACAGGTGACCATAACATTGATTTTAATAGTTCATTTTACTCAGTGGATCCTGGGAGACTAAAAAGGTGAAGATCTTTGAGCATAGAATAGAAAAGTATAAGTCAGTTTAATTGTATTGGATGAAAATGGCCAAGTATAGAACAAAATCAATGTTAGCATTGTCAGATAGCTGTTGTTTTCTTGATGCTGTTTAAATTTCTTTCATAACATTTTCTGCATTAAGATTAAAATTTTGTTTTGATACTTCTGGTACCTTTCTTTTGAGCTTATACAGAGGCAAAAGATCCTAGTTCCCCAAAGGGAAATTTAAACCCATCTAACTGCATCTGAGTCAGCAGAACTTTTGGGTTTCCTGATTGCTTTTTTCCTGTGTTGTTCTAATGGAGGAGTTGATTCAAATTATGAAACTGTTAGAAGAATTTATTATATTGGTATATGGTTATTTCAGATTCTGGCAGTCCCCTAATGGGGTGGCTTTACTTGGGTGGGCAGCTGAGTTCCACCACGGCCACGCTCTCACTCCCCCTTCTCAAAGGGGAAGAAAATACAACACAAAGGGCTCAAGGGTTGAAATAAGGACAAGGAGATCGCTCAACAAGTATCGTGACTGGCAAAACAGACTCAGAGTAGGGAGACAGTATGATTTATTGCCTATTACTAACAAGCCAGAGAAGTGAGGAACAAAGGAAAGAAACCAAAACCATTTCCCACCATCCGCCCTCTTCCACCTTCTCCCCCCCAGTGACACAGGGGAACAGGGGAATGGGGGCTGCCACTCCTTCGTGGTCACTCTGCCCCTGCTCCAACATGGGGTCCCTCCCACGGGATGCCATCCTTCCCGAACTGGTCCTGCGGGGGCAGCAGCTCTTCAAGAACTGCTACAGATACGGGTCTGTACCACGGGGTCCAACCATCAGGAGCGAACTGCTGCAACCTGGGTCCCCCACGGGCAGCAGCTCCTGCCAGCTCACCTGCTCCTGCGTGGTCTCCTCTCCATGGGCTACAGGTCTGGCCCAGAATCTGCTCCAGCAGGTGTCTTCCGCAAGCTGCAGCCTCCTTCAGTGCAGGTCCACCTGCTGCAGTGTGAAACCCTGCTCCACTGTGGTACACCATGGGTTTCAATGGCTACAGCCTGCTTCACCATGGTCCTCACCACACGCCACAGGGGACTTCTGCTCTGGCACCTGGAGCACCTCTCCCCCTCCTTCTTCTTCACTGACCTTGGTGCCTGAAAGGCTGTCCCTCACTCCTCTCACTCTCCCAGCTGCTGTGTATCAGCAGTTTGTTTTTTCCCCTTTCTTAAATATGCTCTCACAGAGGCACAAACAACATTGCTTACTGGCTCAGCTCTGGTCAGCAGTGGGGCCCTTACCAAACATGGGGCAGCTTCAGGATTCTTCTTGCAGAAGCCACCCGTATGGCCCCCTGCTACCAAAACCTTGCCACATAAACCCACTACACCTGACCTCTGGGACAGGTGCTTTTTCCCCATTTTATAACCTCCTTTGGGGCAACTGTAAATGCTTAAGAGTTATCATGGCTTGTCTCACCGCAAAGAGAAAGGGGTTTGGAGCTGGAATATGACTGTTAATGCAACTGCTCTCAGGAACAGATGCAGCCTCGGCAAGAATGGGCAGGCTGACCAGCCCTAATCACATCAGCTGGCATGGGGATGGGATGTCTGTCTGTCTTACCTCCCTCCCCCACTAAGTGCTGGCCAGCGACATCGCTGAGGCCTGTGGATAATCTACACTTGTTTAATATTATTGTCAATTCTATCCAAATTTAGGAACTGTTACAGTGCATTGGCACTTCAGAGCTCTGCTCCAGTCTTATTTAGGTAGAATCTAACTGACTTTGCTAATCAGTGACAAAATACATAGCTTTTTTTTTTTTTCTTTTGAGTTCTTTTTGGTATTAAAAAGAAATCACGTCTTCATGCTACTCTGATTTCTGTTGACAAGAGTACTTGTTAATGTTGTACATTTTAAAGAAGCTTCCTTGTTTAAAGGCTAAGAGGTTAACAACTGAACCCAGATTGTCTCCAGCGATTCAAGTTCAATTTTCTTGAGTTTATTAAAAGCAATCTGTTCCAAAGAAGCTAATTAAAGGAGACAATGTTTGGGCACTAGCGTGTATGTAGTTTCATAGATATTACGCATTTCTTTCCTGTAATTTGGTAAAATCAAGTAGTCATCTATCTCCTTTTCTGTTCTGGTATTGGTAGTGTGGAAAGCAAACTACACTTCCCTCCAAAATATCTGGGTGGACCTGGTGTGCTACAAGAAGGATACTCTAGTATTGCTAGCTGGGTAACTTTGCTAATAAAAATGGTACTGCCAGATTCATCAGTTTTCCACAGTTGAATTGATGGCTGTTGGCTGGCTTAGGTGATTCAAAGGATGCAAAAATCATGCTTACTTAAGGGCACTTGATTGAAGCTTGTAATGTTAAGCAATTAAGTATGTTTTCATTTTTTCTAGTTTTTATTCAGTGTCTTACTCTGGTAGATTGGTTGTTTTGAATTTGAGAGTGGTAATTGAGCCATTCTTGTCATGTTTTGCTCTATTTTACTCTATGCAATAGGGAAGTGTTTCTTCATTATATAGAAGATGACAGCATTACTTCAGATCTGGATGTAGATGACATTTAAGTTAGCAACAGTTGAATCAAAAGGTCTGACTGTAGACTCCTGTGATATGTGGGATGTGGATTTGCGGAATGTTGATTTGCAGGATTAAGTTCTGACAGCAGTGTTTTGAATCATTTGCTTAAGTCCTGAAAGTCTTATGTTGTAGAAACTGAAAGGGTGTGCTACAACTTTGAACTTGTTTGATATCACTTAGACTATGGGTGAGAATATCTACGCAAAAATAACTTTTCCCCTTAGAACACTAAAAATCCTAAAAATTTGTTGAGTTGCTCTCTGTTGAAAGCAGGACCTCTTATATCTAATTTAGGTAACTTTGATAGATCTATTGTTGCCTTTACAGGGCAGAATAGTTTCTCATGCTGTTTGGCATAATTCTTCCTATGCCAAATGGCTGTGTTTTAACCATCAAAACAAATAAGGTGTAAAGCATTTTGCAGTGGGGGACCTGTTTTAACCATCAAAACAAATAAGGTGTAAAGCATTTTGCAGTGGGGGACCTAGTGGTGGATCAGATCTGATGTGGAGCCCATTTGATTCTGAGCCCTGCAAGGAAATACCAGAAGACCTTTTGCTTCTGAGAAGGTGTTTCTTTCCTCCACAATATCTATCATCCACTCGTCATGCTGTTGGCTTGAGATCTGAAAAAGTCACAGGGTCTGTAATGATTGTTAAGGATGTTGGCAATAATTGTCTCTATCAGGTGGAAAATGCCTAGATATCATGATGATGGGCTGGTGGCACATTCCCCATAGATAAGGGTGTGGCTGTCTAAATTCTTTACTGTTTCAGAAGCTTTCCTTAATCTTCCTTTGCCTTCTTCAGAACTATATTTTAGGATAATTCAATTCTGCTTTTAAGCCCCTAAATGTTACAGCTAAAAATAGATGCTGAGAAATAGGGTTTTATTGTTTGTTTCCTAAAAAAAAAAAAAAAAAGGCAGCACAAAATACCAAGGGGGTGGAGGGAGAAATACTTCCAAAAGCCTGATCCGCCTCTTCTTTTTGTAAGACGTGTGAACTTGAAAATCAGAGTAACTAATCAATGTGAACTTTCCAGATTTATCATTGTTAAAGTGAAACTGTGCCAAGCAACATTGTTCTGATTCTGCATGAAAATTTGCAGCATATTCATTAACCACCTCTGGTTTTTGTGCCTCATTTGTGGAGAACAGGCCAGGGAGAAGGGGGATTTTTGGTTTGTGCTGAGGCAGTGCTCTACAAAGCAAGCAGAGACTTGGGCTAAAAGATCCAGCTGCACTCTGTGTTTTTTCCCTCTCTTTCTTCCTTAAACTTTTAATGAAAAGGAGGCTATACCTGAGGACAGACAGATGGTCATTTACCCAAGCCTACGTACCCCACTGTTCCTATAAATACATTTTTCACCAAGCTTATTAGGTGGTAGCTGATGCCTAGCTACGAACGCTTTCAGTGGAAGGTAGCTGGGAGTCTGCCTTCCCTTTCTACATGTATCAGAGAAGTCTGGCTGCACAGACTTCTAGAGCGGAGTCTTGAAATGCACCGGCATGTGTGGAGCTAATATCCTCCTGCTTGGCCATGAGTTACTGCAGAGCTGCTCCTGCCTAGTGATGATAAGCGTCTGCTGAGTGGTCTCACTTGTGTGCGGTGTGCCTGTGTCTTAACCTTGCTTGCCTGCTGGCTGCTGAATACAGCTGTCAGGTTTATTTATGTATTAACCTTGCCTGAAGCATATGTGGACATCAGAATTTTTTTTTGGTGGAACTTAATTTTCATGACACAATTTTATCTGTTTTAATAATAAGTTGAGGGGAAAAAAAATCAAAATGAAATGTGAAACTTCCCAAAGAGAAATTGTTGAATTCTTTATTAAGACAAAAATAAAAAGTATGTTTCAATTTAAGTGTATAGTCAAGTCTGCTGCTACAGATAAAGGAACATTCTTTTACATGCTTTTCTGTCAAACCATTTAATAGGAAAAAAAATTGACTTTCTCCAAACAGTACTAATCAGAAATTACCCTAGAGGACTTTGAAAATAATGGAATATCCATATACTGGTATCAATAATAGTAATACATAATTATACAGTACTGCTTATTTGTCATGAAATAATGAAGATCCCTACAAAATGTTGAAGAAATAATTGGAGGTTCAGATGTATTACTTCAGAAAGTTCAGCGCAGTTTTCTGTTCATAATTACAGTTCCATGCATTCACAAGAATGAAAACTGTTGTTATTTTTTTTAATTAAGAGGTTTTTGTCAGCTTTCACACTCCAATAGTTAAAACAGCTATTTCTATAACAGGAAAGCTATCCGTAATGTGTGTTCAAAGGTTCAGAATATCAGACTTCTGGCTAGATCATGTAAACGAGGATTTAAAGGAGCTCTTATTCCATCTGTATACATGGCTGCCAAGCAGCAATGAAATTCTCCAACTGTATGGTGGGTTGTTCATTCACTTTTTTCTTTACAGAGGAGGCTGACTCAGATATTTTTCACAACCGTGTTTAAAAATAGGGGAGAGATACTGGGGTATGACTGCCTGACAAAGTCTAGGTACTACATGTGGAGTACAGAGAAAAAAAAAAAAAGATTTATTAGATCCTGCAGACAATCAAGGAAAAGTAGAATCTGTATCTGGCACAGGTCCTGTGCTTTTCAGCTGTCTCCATTCTGCATTGTTTGTAGAGAAGTGTCATACCCATTTTACCTAGCTTGTAGCTTGTGGCTAGCTTCTAAATACAAGCACTTAAAATGCCAGCAGCTCTGTGAGCTTGGCCAAGTGAAATATCGTGAATGCTTGATATGTGTACACAGGGTTGACTGTCACAAGTCAGCTGCAATGACACACCATCAAATAAAAGGTATGATTATGAAGTTTAAAAATATCCCCTTCCCTGTGCCCCCACCCCAGCCCTTAGACAAAGCTATTAAAAACCAATGTACTTAGAACAGCTGTGATTATTTCACATATGGGTTGGCAACATAAGTTCTTGATCTCAAATACTGATAATCCTGAATGGCAACTTATGGTATTGCAGACCTCATTTATGAAATACTATTTGCATTAAAATGAATGTGCTGAGTGGAGCTGATGAATATCAGAAAGCTCAAACAAATCTGGAAGACCCCATAGTGATACGGTACTGTCCAAATTATTTTTCTAATCCTTGTCATCCACTGACATCAATCATGTTGATGATGGAGCTGCATTTTTGTCTGCTCCCCTGCCACCCCAGTGCAGGTATGGGAGGGTAGAAGCTGGTTGTTTCACCAAGCATTTTAACAGCCATAGTGTGATAGGTAACTGTGTTACCACCAGCTGTATAAGGTCGTGAGGCAGGCAGCAAAACAACCTGTCAAATGATGTTTGTTTCAGCCTTTGTTTATTTACTTGTTTATTTAAGGGCTTCGTTGATCCTTGGGGGCTTCTTTCACTTGGAGAAAGGGAGAAGGCAACTTGAAATTTATGTCTCTGTGCTTGCAGGTAGAAATAATTGTTGTATTAGAAGATGGCACTGAGTTGGTGCTCTGAGTTATGGGTTCCCCCAGTTCATCCTGTTGTTGGTTTGTTCCTGTGGTAGGTTGCAGCAGTCATGAATGAACAGACCTGGTGCTAGTCAAAATATTGGGATACTGACTGTGGAAGTGGACAGAAATGAGGTCTTGCAAAGTGATGCAACAAGCCCAGCATCAACTTCTTGTGCCTGTGGTGTTTTTCAGGACCTGCTGGGCCATTGGTAGGGTTTCTACGTTTTCCCAGCTCTGAGGAAGCTGAAGGTTTTGATACTGCTCTCCTTCTGGCCTAGACCAATCAATCATGGATACACACTGAACCTGTCTTGAGCATGTCTTGAGGCTCATCCTATTTTATTGGAACGTTACCCTTTTACAAGGCAGTGTTCCATGTGGGATAATGTTTCTTGCCTAATTTCTCCCACTAGTCTTACTTGGCATCCCTTGATCAGGATATTGACTGACCTGTCCAGTCAGAAGAAAATCTTGCTAGTAATCTTGGCCTCCTTTTCTACTCAAATGGAGAAAATCCAAAACTGCCACCGTGCCCCCCTCAATGTCTCTTTCAGGTTCCTGTGCTATTTACTGCATGAGATGAGTCAATGCTTGAAATGCAGTCAAAATTCCCAGATTTGCAGCCTTGATGGCTGTCAGATAGACTTTTAATCAGGTGTTTGAAAACTGGGCAGGTGCTTGGAATGCAGTATAGCTGGGGAAACTTAGAGCTAGTGTTCATCCAGAACAAAGTAAAAGATGTAATTTAACATAGACAAATTTCACCCGCTCATGTCCTCATGCAAAACAATAGTGTCATCTCTTTTGTGTCACTTCCTCCCTAGGGTGCCTGTCAACTGCCCCCTGCATCCTCACTGCCCAGCACCTTGTTGTGGCTTGAAGAAACTGTGTGTTTCATATGGCCATCACTCTACGAAATAAATTGCTTTCAGAAATGTCATCTAAAAGCTGGGGTTTTAACTACTGCTCTTAACTGTCCTTATTTCACAGCTAAAAATGCCTTAATGGAAACAAAAAGTTAAATACATTTTTTTCAAAAGAAGAGGGAATTGAAATGCCATCTGCACTACTTCTGGTTCCCATTCAGCTCCTTAAAATGAATGTCAAATTAACAGCAGCACTTCCCCCTCCTTGCTTCCTTCTCCATCTCATAGCTTGCTCTAAGGTTCAGCCAGAATCCTTGGGAAAGTAGAGAACATCACCTTTGCAAAAACTTCAGCAAGACTTGGTGTTTTTCTTGTTGTTGTTTGTTTCCTCCCATCCCCCCATGCTCATTCTCTATAGCTGTTGCAGCTTCCCCACAGTGTTCCTGGGGTCTTATCTTTCCTTCCCTGCAGGCAGATTGCTGCTGGTGTGGGGAGGCTGGGCAGAAAATCCTGCTGGTTTCTGCTGTGGCACTGCTTATAGCTTCTGGTCACAGGCACCACTGGCCAAGGGCACTGGCCATCCCCTGGCATTTGTCTCCAAGTCTTTACCTCATCTCCCAGATATTCCCCTACTTCCCAGGTGTCTCCTCCAGCCAGTATCTTTTCCCTCTGCTCGGGCCCCCTTCTTCTCTCAGATACCCACATCTCTTGGCACCAGCTATTCTTTCTGGTAACTGAGCCTCTGGGTTCTCCAGTCCAAATAGTCTACATGCTGAAGCAGAGGGAATAATGAGCCTATAAACTCGTGGGTCTGTCTCATGTCTCTCACAGTTGGAGGATTCAGGATATGCTGCTTCCACTAGGTCCACGTGTGATGAAATTCCAAGCAGCCCATTACTGATTGCAGCTTGCAAGCAGCAGGCTCCTGCTTGGGAGTACAGGAGTTCAATTTCAGACATTCACCCATGTGCATACACACATTATCTGCTGCCTGGTAGTGCCCACAATTTCAGCTGTATTTTTCATCGACTGCAGGTGTCTGACTCTTCCACGTGTGCCATGAGGGATGTGAACTTCTCCCTTGGACTAGGCATCACAAAGAACAGAGCCTCACATTCAAGGGCATATTTTTGCTTGTTTAATGATCTGTGTTATATACATGGGTTTGCATAGGGAAGATGTTTTTAAACTGGAGGTAGAGTGCCAGTGTAGGACAAATTATTCCTGTTGAGGTAGTCTGGCTCTGTTTAGAGGAAATCCAGTTACAATGTGCTTGTTTCTCAGCACAGCGCTTTTCAAACTGCAGATTGCAAGGCTGACACAAAGACAATTCCTCATGTTAGTGCATGGTGTAGAGTCCTGGCTAGTTAAGATTTCAGCTTGTACCTTTATGGAATTATAGTAATAGCTAAAACTTTTCCAAATGCTTTAATGTCTATTCTCCCTTTTGAATGAAAGCCTCGAATGTAAATTTTTTTCTGATTAATTTGGGGACAGGGTAGGGAAAATATTTTGATGTGACTGGAGAGCTACTGGTGTCTCTGCTGCTCTTAAGGTGGAGGCTTTCTTTCTTTCTACTTTTTTTCCTCTTTAGGAAAAGGCTTAAATCAGTTCAAAAGGGAGAGTGAAGCTCTGATTTCTCATATGGAGACTTGTTTCATAGCCGGTTTCCTATGACAGGAAATGCTGTGCCCCAGCTCTCATGTAGCTTGGTCTGGGCTCTGCGATCAGCATCTTCCCAACAAAGCAAACCTGTTTAGGAAATTTTTAGATAGCAATTTGGTCTTCAGTGTAGCAGAGGCTCATCTGTTAATTGCTTTGAAGGTTAAAGTCAAGACCTTGAACTGGCATCTGAAACTGACTGTAGAGATAAGCCCTAGCCGTGAACTTCTGTCATCTCCTTTGCAAAGCCTTTGGTGTTTAGAGGATAATAGATAAGCAGGATATCCAGGACAGCATCTAACTGATGTAAAAGTTTTTGTTGGTTTTTTTTTTTTTTTTTTTTTTTTTTATGGAGGCCTAAATTGTTTCAGGAGCAAAATCAGTCCTCTCTGGGGCTGTTATCCAGGGATTTTTCCAGAGAAGGTGTCAGTGAAGAAAATGAGTGGACATAAGGCCAGGTAGTCACACAGAAGTGACAGTGAGTCAGTCAAATACTGGTAACATCTACTGTGTAAATAATAGCCACTTCAGTTTGCTATTTGAATTGATATGTTTTCTTTAAGTTGAATTGAAAGAAATATTTTCCTAACATATGGTGTTGAGGTTTCTTTTTTTGATGAAAGAATGCTCTTTTTGTGTCTTGTGGTCCTGCACTACCCATCCTTCTTCGCTTCCTCCCCACACAAACCCAGCTTGGATTGAGTCGAAATCTTTTGCTTAATGAAGCGAATCATCATATTCTGAGATTGTTTAAACATTTTGTCGTAACATTTTTTTCCAGGCAGTTTTCATTTCAAGACTCCTTTTTCTGTGGTAAGAATGCTGAGGGAAAATGCTTCTGGCAAGTTAAACAATTTGTTTAGAGATGTTTAGAAATAACTGAATTCCCTAGTAGTTTTGGTTCTATTGCTCAATGTCATTCTTCATCAAGTGAATCTCCATTAGTCGAGTATGATGCAAACAAATAGGGATGTTTTCTCAGAGACACACTAGTGCAAGCACATTGGAGGCTGAATTGAATACAATGTCTGAGTGCACCCTGCTGATGGCATTTGTTTTTATGGTGTTTGGGAGCAGTGCCCAAGGAATAGCTGATGTATTTGGCCAACTAATAAGACAAAGTGGCAGACAGTCCATGCACTGTAGAGCTTGTAGCACATTGTTAAATGGGAAAAACTTGTGATGTATAACCAGCATGCTAACAGCAGTGCTGCTGCTGTTAACGTTTCTTCTGAAGGAGATAACAATAACTGATATAATTAGTAGAGGAGAAACTTCAGAGGAGAAAGAATATATGCCATTGAACTTAAAGGGTGAGGGAGATGGGGGTGAGAGTGGAGAATGAATGTGTGATTGGTGAATCTAAAATGGAAGTGAATTGAACATACTGCATGGCAGGTAATGGGAGATCAAAAGGAAAAACGTCTTGTATGTTCTTAAACCAAAAAAGACTGGCTCTACTTTGGCGGCTTCTGCTTCTTTGCGGTTTCTCCATATATTTTTCTTAGAATAACTTCAAGAAAGACAATCCTTTCCTGTTAACACTGTTTGAGGTAGTCCAGCATGGGATATTGTTTACCTGCTCTTATGGACTCAGGTAATGCAGTCTTGTCCTGGTTTCAGTTAGGACAGTGTTAATTTTCCTCCTAGTAGCTGGTACAGTGCTATGTCCTGGATTAGGATGAGAAGAGTGCTGATAACATGCTGATGTTTTAATTGTTGTAGAGCAGTGCTTACACCAAGCCAAGGACTTTTCAGCTTCTTACTCTGTCCTGCCAGCAGGCAGGCTTGGGGTGCAGCAGGAGCTGGGAGGGGACAGACCCAGGACAGCTGACCCAAACTGGCCAAAGGGGTATTCCATACCATCTGACGTCATGATAAACAATATATAGGGGTGGCTGGCTGGGGTGGGGGGCTGGCTGCTCGGGGATAGGCTGGGCATCGGTCAGCGGGTGGTGAGCAATTGCATTGTGCATCACTTGTTTCATACACATTATTAGTAGAAGTACTATTATCATTATTATTATTTTCCTGCCTTAATGAACTGTCTTTATCTCAACTCACAGGCTTCACTTTCCTGTTTCTCTCCCCCATCCCAGAGTGGGAGGGGGGAGGGTGAGCGAACGGCTGTGTGGTGTTTAGCTGCCAGCCGGGTTAAACCACAAGTCTGTCCTCTTACATTGCCTGGCCTGGAACATCAAACAGTGCCATCCTTCTTGGTGCTTTCCAGCTGGTGTTATGTTACAGGGGATTGTGGATGGGTAACTAAAAGTACCTAGTAGCATTTATGAGCTGAGGAAAGTATAGGAGTCCAAGGCAAAATGCTTCAGGCAGCCACGGGCCCTTCCAACCTGCTGCAGAGAGAGAAGGTATTAAAGAGATGTGGTAACAGGGATGAGACCTTTGAGTTCCATTTCACATCGTGAGGGTGCCCGGAGAATGAAGAAAAAAGCCATTTTTCCCCCTCTCCCTCCCTTTTTTTTCCCCTTTTATAGGAGTGAAAATGGGGAAAGTAAGAAAAAGAACTCAAGTTTCAGAGCTCAGCTGCTGTGGAGCTTGCTGAAAATGATGCTGGGAGAGATCAGTGTGCCCCTCTTGCCCAGTGAGCAGAAGCCTCCCTCCTTTCCCTCTCCCTCCCCTGCCCCCCTCGCTCCCACTGTTTATTGTGCTATATAAAGTGGATGTTGTTCTCTATACCTCTTCTCAGCCCTGCAGCTGGTGCTCTATTTTGAGAAGCAAGATGATGAAAAGAGGATCCTATGATTTGGTTTGAATTGCAGCCGCTCTTACCAGCTCAACTGGGGCTCTCCAACACAGGAATGGTGCCTTCCTTCTCTCTCTTTTATTAGAAATAAATATACCGCTCCTGTAGGTAATGGCTATCCTATGATGTGTGAGCCAAGCATAAACGCGATTCTGGTATAACCTCAGGGAGCTGTAGATAACTTAATTTTACTGATTGTTGTCTTTGTAGCAGTGGCTGGCTACGAAGCACTTGGCTAAATTGTTCTTGTGAAGAGAAGAACAGGACAACACTGTAGAGCATGGTAATGTTTCTTTGCTCAGTTTTTATTATAAGAGAATCTTAAAAGTTAAGTTGCAGTAATTACTGCTTGCAGGTAGCAGAGATTTATCATTGCTCTTTTGTAGAGATCTGCATATGTTAAAATACTCCCATTTGCAGAAGCAATAGTAAATCCCTGTTTCATTGGCAAAAATAATTTTCCTTTGCTTTAGAGGAGGATGGAGATGGGTAACTGCTGTTTTATGTCCCAATGAGACAAGCACGCACAAGGTTTATTTGGCTACTCTGTTATTGCTATTTACATTAATATTTGTTTTAAAACCAACTTGCATTTTTTGAAAGGTAAGATAAGCTTCCTTTGCATGCATGAAGAAAATATTTGTACCTGATCCTACGTCACAAAAAGATAACACAAAAATCATAATTGTTTTTGTCTCTGTGCAGAATTGTGACACTAATGATCTTGAATTTTATAGCTCAAATTCTACATATCATACTGTTAAAATAATTTCATAGAACCTATAAAAGCAAGGCATCCTAGGGCAATTAGATGTGAAATGTTAACCTTGTTGCATTTCAGATGTATGATGTGAATAAGCAAAATCGTTACTGATGCTGTGACTAGCATTATGCAAATATGATGAATACCTACGTACATCTTTAGCAATTAGCAATTTTGTTGTATAAATTGTAGCTGGTGAAGAAAATGTTCAGAATGTTTCAGACAATGGAAGTTTTAAAGAAATATAAACAGACTAATTTTGGGGAGAGGGATGGTGGAGATATGGACTATATCAGCTTACAGATGGTCTAAATTCAGATAAGACTATAAAAGTTTTGAAAGTTGCAGCTTTAATCTTCAGTACCTGTGTTCTTGTCTGTCTGTCTTTGGTGCAGAAGTACTGTTAGGATTGGGGATAATCCTAAATTTTCGCCAAGGGAAAATTAATTAAAAATTGACTTATTTTCATTAAAAAACAAACAAAAACTAGTGAAAAAAATTATCATTTAAGTTTTCAAAGGATTGAATGGACTGTTTTTTGGCATTGATGATACATAGCTCGAAGATGCACAAACCAGCAACTTCCTTCTAGTTTGAGCAAAACTGTGACGCTAAGTGGAGTTTTCCCTCAGTAGAGGCTTGTTGTCCTTTATGTGCATACTGAATACTCTTTGTTGGACCAGGTATTGAGATGTTCTTGGCACCTGCAGCTCATTGACCTAAGAGAGATCAGTAGGTAATTCAGTAGCCTGTGGTATCATCCTGTTGGAACTGAGCAGAGTTTAGTGAATATCCTTTGAAATCCTGTTTGAAGGCAGCTGTTATTTAGAAGGCTTAAAATACTTGTTATAGCTTGTGACATTCCCATCCATCTCCTCTGAGATCAAAATAAATTAAGAAATGTAAACAAAGCAGGAATGTTCAAAGAGAAGAATTCAGTAATACTGTACTGATTTATCTCTTTTCTATTCCTTATGTCTTCAGGCTACAAAACTCCTTAAAATGAGTAAGTCTTATCAAATAGTTTTTAACAGAAGATATTTTTGTTTTATAAACAACTATGGCAGTACATTGGGAAAAAATAATTTTATTCTGCACCGATTAGACAGAACTTCACGTGTACCCCAACTGTATAAATTCTAAAGAATTATTACATCTGTTTATTTTTCACTAATACTGGGCCTGTTTCAGCCAACATAAATTTGCATAGATGTATTGATTACAGGAATACTGCCAGCAAAGAATGCAGCCATTAAGCTTTATGGATAGGACACAAATGATCTATTTGTGCTAACTTAATATCTACTATATCCTAACTAAAAATTCATCAATTATTTAACGAAAGTAAGGAAAAAGGATCCTTCTGCTTGATAGCTACTTGCAATGGGTTAGTTTGGTAACCAAATGTTTGGATACTCTCCAAATGTTGTTGGAAGTTCTTTGGTCTGCATCGTTGAACTGGAAGATCTGAATCTTAAAACAGTCCTGATTTTGTCAAATGGTAGGACCATACATTGAAATGAGAAGGTACAAAAGTGAGCATCAAAAGCGAGAGAAGAATTTTGATAATCTCAGATATCAAAAAGGCTGTCTCTGAGTTAGGCTTTGAGTTCTTGTCTGAAGGAGTGGACCAGAACTATCAAAGGGTCATTTCATGTCATTTCTGAGTTGATCACATTAGGCTGTTTTGTAGGAGAGTTGATCAGAAAATTGATAACTGCTTACTTTACTATCAGACCATATCAATTAATACTGGAAAAGATGTTGAGCAATAATTTAATTCACCAGCTACCACTGAATGTTGAAAGATCTATTTATTACCTGTTACAATTTTCTGTAATGATGCTCACTATTTCAGGCTAGTTCTTTAAGCAGTTTCTAATGATAGCTCCTTAATTTCAGGCATGATTTTATTTTGAAATTTTGCTCATGCATAACTGATTTCAGCTGATTTTTTGTTCTTTCTCTGTTCTTTCTCTCTTGATGTTAGCCCTAGAATACTTCACTGGATAATCATAATTGAGGGGGATGATCTGCATACCTCTCTGAATACTTTGATTGATGGGCTGTTTAAGAATCGACTTTGTGCTAATTGTGTAAGGATAAACAGCAGTGACTATGAATTGCTCTGTCAAATAATGCCATTAGTTTCAGATTAGTTTTTGAGAGTGATTAGTAAGTGTAATTTGGGACATCCAGTGAGAGCAAAACAGACACTCAAGCAGAGTGTTCGTAGATTAAGTCAAGAATTTTTGGATACCAAATAAGGGAACCTGAGAGAACAACTCCAGAGAGAAGAGGTCAGCAATGCTGGGATTGCAGTGCTTAACCTCAGGTTGTTGTGCTGCTTATGTTTTAGTACTACAGCAGAACAGGAGAACTTTCTCTTTTTTATATAGCTTTGACTTCTCGTTATCCCATCTACTTTGAAGCAGAGAAAACTCAGTGCCTTCTGCAGATCCTGAGAGGGGCTGACTAGGTGTCTGGGAGAAAAGGAGGAATTTCCAGCCATTCTTTGGGGATATCAGCTGTAATCAGTGGAACTTGATAGATTAGTAGGGAAGGAATAAGCAGGAGTGGAATTGGTGCACTTCCTTGCTGTGTGAATTGCCAGAGTTTGTTACACGTAGCTGCCAAATTTCTTCTTAATGACCTGATAGACTTCAAGTTCAGTAGTAGCAAATCTGTGTTTCTTGCTGAAGATATAACTCCACTTCTGATCAGAGACCCTTGCCATTCAGTATTGATTGTCATCTGCCCCAGGTGTAACTAGTGTGGTTTGCTTTTGTTTGCCTTAATGGATGTTGGTTTTAATTCCCTGAATAAAGTTCCTTCACGAATGAAGAGAAAATAACAATAAAAAAGTTGTCAGAATATATCTGACTTAATAGTGCATTTAGTAAGATCAAGAAAGATGAAGATTACTAAATGCAAATATAAAACTGAGATGACTATTCTTTTGTAGCCAAAGTGAAAACTGAATAAAGTGTGAACTTTATTACTTAGGGAATTTGAGTTGCCATTTGAGGAAATGGGAAGGGAAATGATCAACTCCACAAGAACTAATTATTAGATAAATGCAGATGGGGAGGAGGGAGCAAGGGAAGGGAGCAGGGAGTTGAGTTTTTTTTTCCTTTGGCTTTGTAAGCTTCTTGTGCACAGCATATAAAAATAATCAGACTGTCTTTGGCTAGTTTTATTATTTATTTCATTTATTTCTTTTCCCCTGAAAGGGGAAAAGCACATTTCTGTGACACTAGAGCAGATTTAGCTTGTGAAGTACAAATCAGTATATATCCTGTTAGCTGACAGGGACCTTTCTAATTTCTAGCATTTTGCCTTCTAATGCTAATTGGAGAGACTTTCATGAAGCTACATAGCTGCGTGAGGAGCCTTCCCAACATACAACACGTGGCATATTTCAGTGTGCTTTGAGAGTCACACCTGCATGGGCCATGATTGAATAATGACAGTTATAAAGATACCTGTTCAGGGTATTATTAGTTTCACAGTAATTCAAAGTATGACCCTACCTAGCTTCCACAATATTTTTGAATCTTGCAGTATTGTTTAACAGCAATCATATAAAGTTAGCTAACAATGAGAGTGCAAAATGCATGGTTTTGGTTTGACTGTGTTCTTTCTGTCCTGAAACTCTGCCCTGCTCCCTAGTCTTTCTATAACTAACCGCCGTAGGTGCATACTGTTTTCTGTTATCACCGTTTGTCTACAGGAGAGAACTATAGTGGGTTTCATAGCATTGCTTGGTCTCAAGTTGTTGGTCTTCCCAATATCTTTCTGGAGGTTGTGTACCAGATCTTTAAAATATAGCTGATTCTTGCTCCCCCCTTTTCTCTGTTTTTGTTTTGGTATGTATTGTAATTCTTTCACAGAGCCTGAGTACCCCATCTTAAATTTTGCAGGAGAAGGAAAATTTGGGTGACTTTATTTTAGATGCCCAACCTAACATACTTTAAATGTTCCCTGCTTCTTTGGTATTTTTGTTATTTAAATCAAGCATATTTAAGCTCTGTTTCCTCTTAGTATGGAATCTTTTCCTCCTAACTTTCCTTCTAATTCCTCTAATCCTTAAATGCCTTAAAAAAAGTTATTCTGGATTCTGTTTGCTGTTGCCTTTTCTATATCTCATCTTGAAATCTTTCTTGATGATGAGAATCCCCCACTATCTTTCCATGTCTTTCCATGTGAAGATTTCCTTTTATTTTTCAGGTTCTGAGAAAAACTCAGCTCCCATTTTTCTCCCAATTTCCTGTACCACTAATTGAACTATGGTTTCCCAAGAGAACCTGTACATGTTTTGTGTTTTTGTTCTCAGAGAGATGAATGAAGGTGCAATTGGAATATCTAACCTGTTTTTTCTCAAATAATCAGTCTGGAATTCATACTAAGACACATTTTCCAGAAAGTTTATAAGTGTTTAGCTTCCATAAAATTAATCAGGATTTAAATGATAAAACAACACCCTGCACTTATCAGAGACTTGTTTCCTACCTTCTCATTCTGTTTATTTTGAATGTAAACTTACGCTGCCTATTTTGGGTTTCAAATTTCTAGGGGCAGGGAGATTGCTTGTGTTCCAAAAGTCATCCAGAACCACATCATTCTAGAATGTTTCCTGAAATTTTCTGTGTCTGGTAGGCATTTTTTTAATACTGGTTTCTGCTATTCAAATTGACGTATGTTGAATCGGGGAAACTTTTGAGTACCAGTCTAAAGAGGCTGAAAAAAAATATGAATATTTTTCTATGAGAAATTCAAAGCAGAAGTAGCTGTTAAATTATTACATGGAGAAAAATATCATTAATTTTCCTCTAGTAAGTCTTTAACCAGCCTGAAATTATTATTATTATTATTATTATTTGTATCTGTGTTTTAACAAGCATAAAGTTTCAGTCTGAACTGAAAATGCTCAAGTGATAACAATGCTTCCCTGGCTTACAAAACTAGAAAAAAAATGATACTTCATTAAATTCTTTACTTTGAAATGTCCCTTGTATCAAAAGAGATTTTGGTTGTTTGGGTGTGGGAGGTTATTTCCAGAATTTATACTTTCCTGTGGAAAAGATTCATTTGGACAATATTGGCAGGCAGACTGTTTGACTGCTCTAGGTACAACTCTCAAATGATTATGGAAGTGGTTTCAAATATAGGAGTAGTAAATAGTTTGAAAATTGGCTGAAGCTTCTTGTTTCTTACATGACTGCATAGGGACTTTAGCTAGCAGATAATGCTCTTGAATGCAGTCTGTCATTCCTGCCCATACATCTACTCACCATCAGGACCTGTGACTGAGTCTTCATTATGAATGTTTGTCATGTTGCAGGTGGTACAACTATGAGCATCGCAATGGGGTCAGATAGGCCTGAGCTGTGTTTGCTGACCCCTGAAGCATAATTCTCTTGTGGATGTTGGCTTTGTCCTGTTGTATGAACGTACAACCTTGGGAATGGATAGATGCTCTAAGGAGGGAGATAACTTGGCTGTAGCAGCGGATTATGCCAAAAAAGGGAAAGGCAGCTCTGTAGCACTGGCTGTGTGATGTGCAGATAAAGCATACGTATTTTCATTGCAATCCTGCTGTCCCTTACATGCTGCTCTCATTAAGTGTAATGAGGCTCATCTAAAAGCCTTAATAATCATTTGATATATTATTAAGCCGCAATTATTTGTGAACAATGCCAGTGTATGTATTTGAGGTCAACATAGCATGCAAGTGCTTCATGTCCAGTTGTATTCACTTACTGTTTTAATTAGAAGGGTAATTGAGAATTGAGTATGTATGTCTTGTCTTGCATTTGCAGATGCCTAAACCTATTTGTTGCTGTTGTAATTACTCCTTGCCCTACATCTTCTACCACCCCTTGTTTATTTACTATTCGATTAAGAAAATGTAAAGAGGAGATAGAGCTATTGGATAAAGGCTTATTTTGTTTTGGCCTGCCTTGATTGCATAATAATGTAATTGAATGATCATCCAAGATGACTGTGAGGTGGACTCTTGCCTGTAGTCCCTAGTGTCTCTACCATGTTGGATCTTTGGTCCCAATTAACCCATGAAAAAACAGTGAAAAAGCAGGGAGGAGACACCTTTTGTATCTTTCAATTGCTTTGAGTGCTTTTTCTGACAGTCATTGTGTCATCATGTACTATCTGCTGTGAACTTGTTATTGGCATTAACTGTAGTATCTTGGAGAGTTTTAATATTACCAAGTCAACGAGAATGTTCCGGGAGGGGGGAAGTGGAATGGAGAATGAAAAATGCAATTTTTATTGAAGTCTGGTTTGCAAATAGATGCAGCCCAACTCGGTTAGCATTTAACATTTGAACATATAAAAGCTTATAATAATTTCTGTTGCAGTGGAACATCTGTTAGATAATCAGAGATCAAATTAATGGAGGACTGAAAGCAATTAACTAAAGGTTACAAAATAATTAGTATAATAATATTAAACTAGCCCTTTCATAGCTTAAATTGCAGCCAGTTTTCATGATAACACATTATTTTAAGGGACATCAAAATTTCCTTTTGGAGGAAAAAAGCAATCAATAAGAAACATTTTTGTAGTCTGAGAAATTACATTGAACTTACCTAGGGTTAGAAAGTGATTTATATCTATGTAGTTTTTAAAAGAACTTCACATTTTGAATTCTAGCCTTTTTGTTTCACATGAGGTCAAAAAGGGTTGCTTTCACTCTTCATACCATCCGTACAGTGAAATCTCCGTGGAAACAAATGCAGCAGTTTAATTGAAGAAGGTTCATTATAACTGAAGTAAGTTGTTAGTTTGGTGGGTAATATTGAGAGACTAGCTTGCTTCCTTTGACTTCACTGGATCCTATGGACTCGTTTCTGCTTTCACAGAGGTAAAAGGGTGTTTTGTTTATGGTGGTGGGTTTTGTCTGTTTTAGAATATCATGTGGCTACTGATTTCAAAAGGGGGTGGCTTTTCCACAGGCAGTCATTCTGTAGATGCTGGTTGAAAATTCAGAAGCCTTTCTGAGAGTAGAGGGCTTCTTATGGGCAGGTGGCAATGTAGTGGGTGTGCTGACAAACTTCACAGTTATGAGGATCTTGCTTCTGATAGGGCTGTCCTACCTGGAAGTAAACTGTTCTTTGAGAAACTGAATTTAAAAAATTATTTTTTTTTATGCTGTTCTTTTTTGGGCTGTGGCTGGGGTCTCTAGTCTGGCAGAATATCAACTTGTAGCTTTCCCACAGCTGGGCTGCTTATAATCTTTCTTGTGTGAATTCTCTAGTGGCAAATAAGTTGAGCTCACTGCTCAGCCTTTCCCTTGGCCAGGGCATTAATGGTGTCTCATTTATCTGCTTTATCTGCTGTCAGGAAGTGTGTAGAAACTCAGTATGTTTGAGAGAATTACAACTTTATTAAAAATTGGTCAGGGGCTCAAAAGTAATGATGACAGGAAGAAAGGGTTCATATATGTACATATGTTAAATGATTAATAAGCTTTGCTTTCTTTAGTGCTACACTGAAGGTCTCAGTGTTACACCGGTAGTAAGAGCTAGTACAGCTCTTTCTGGAACTGCTATATTAATGTCCTGTGTTAGGTTTGTTGCTCTTGAGTCCCAGTGTAGATGTGGTTTAGGAAGGGATGAGCTAATCTTTTCATAATAGGGGTGCAGGGTCCTTGTAAAAGTCGTCGTCTTTTTTTTTTTTTCTTTTTTTTTGGTGTGTGCTTTTGAAATGTGTTTTTTGTTTGTTTGTTAATGAATAAAACATTTTAATAATACTCAAGAGTTTTGGAGTGAAAGTACCCAGTATTGTCTTCCAGCTACCCAGTAAAAACTATCATGGCCCTTAAGACCTTTAAGAAATGCTCTAAAAGACATGTAAGAATAAGGACAACTGTCCTTAACGCAGTTTGCTATCTTTACTACTTTGTCATCAAATTTCATTCCTTCATCTGTCCTGCTCCCACACCCTCAGCTGTGCATGGCAATTCTGAGCTCTGTGCAAAGCTCTAGTCACTTTGCCAGATCTGTTATGCTGTCTTATTTCACACAGGCCATTGAACCAACCAGGCTGTTTGAATAATCATTTTTTGAAATATCTCCTAAGTCTCCATCCAGAACTTCAAACTAGCATAGTTAGCTTGTTTGGCAAAATCAGTTTTGGCACCTTTGTAGAGAGTGCTGTGTTTATTAATAGTCTCCCTCTTGAGCTTGTTTGTTTGTACTTCTCATGGAGGGATGCCTTGGTCCCATCTGTGCAGCAGTTACTCCTGCATTAGCTGTCTCACTTCACAAAATTTTACTTTTTTAGCATCTGAACAGGAGACACAACCTTGACCAAGGGAGTAGGATAGGGATATTCTCATAAGCTTTCTTATAAAGCTTGGTCAATGTAAAACACTATCAGTCATTTGGGATGCAGCCTGCTGGGAACTTGGAGGCACCTTCCCATCTTTTCAGCAAGAATCTCTTCCTTTTTGAGTAGAGGTTGCTAATCCTTTACTTAATTGTAGGTGGAAGTCACTCAAAATCAAGGCTAATGCACCCTGGCAGTGTTCATCTTTCCTGCAGCCAGGCAGCCCACCCTGAGATGGACCAACACTGAGCCCATGGAGCACCTCTGCAGGGGTACCCTGCCCTCCCTCCTTGGAAAGACAGAGCCGCTCAGTATCCAGAGCTGTCAGTCTGGCATTCTCCATGCACACAGACACACAGTGCAACGCAACCTTGAAAGCAGTAGGAAATTATTTTAATTTCCTAGAGCACCCCCACTGCATGTGCACACATGCACAGAGTTTTTGTATTTTCTTGCTGCCCTAGGCCCCCATATGTGTTTACTGTCTGCCTTGCTGACACCCTCTCGAGTGAGTCAGCAGTCTGGGAGGGAAGGACATTATAGCCATTTTTCTTGCTCCTGTTCAGAAAAGAAGCCTGCTTCTGTGACACTGTGAATAAAGCTGATTTCCCCCCCCCGCCCTTCCTGAAACATACACATTGCACTCAGTGTGATATTTGCTTCTTATTGGCACCATTCAGTGTTTTGTTCCGGTGCCCTTCCAATTATTACTGTATATTAATTTTGATTAGACAGGAGGCTGCTTTGTGAGTCTTGACTTTCTGCCAGTATAATAAAAATGTGAGCCATGGGAATGAAAAGCAAATGTTACTTTCAAAACCTTGTGAAGAATATATTACTTATAATTCGTAGTAAATATATATAATTCTAAAAAGAATAAGTGTGTCTTTGTTGGACCAGGAATTGAGATGAGGAATCTACCCTAAAAGGGAGAAGAAATCTGAAAATAGTCACTATTTGTATAAACCGTTTTGTTTGTTTGCATATATTCAGCACTCAACCTTTGTATTCTTTTAATTTTTAATCAGCTGTTCCTTTAATGGATCAACAGCTGCTTTATGAATTAGAGGAGTAGAACCAACGTCAGCTAGAAAAAAAATAGGAATGGCTTAAGTTCCTGATCTCCTTATTGCAAAACAGTCCACCAGGAATTCAGGCAGGAATTTGTTCAGGCGAGGTCTGTGCTACTGAGACCAGGAGATCACTGTTTCCTCCTCTGGTCTCATCTACCAGTCTATGAATGACAAGTTTAACTCAAGAAAAGGGAATTACAGTACTTCCACACTCCTTTTGGGGGTGGAGTTCCAAAAAGGAGTTTGATTTTTTTTCTTCTTTCTTTTTCTTTATTTCTTTGGGATTTCTTTTTTTCTTGCTCTGCCTGTTTTTCTGGCTGACGTGATTGTCCTTCCTCGTCCCCTTGCTCATCTCATGCTCCTTTTTGGCTGGCGACTACTGACTTGTCATCATACATTACTTACTGTTGAGAGGATAAGTCCTACATCCCTGCAGTATGTAGCTCAGTCAGCAGCAGGTGCTGGAAGAGCAAAGCAAGTCAATATTTCATGCATTTGAAATCAAACACAGTGGGTCACGTATGGTTGCTCCAAGGAGCACTATATGTAAGTCTGCTTTCTTTAAATAGGTGTACTAAACTGCTCTTATCAATGTACCACCAGACTGGCTATATAAATGTGATTGTAAGCAAGCAGCATGTTGAAGAAGTATTATCTAGGCTATAAAATGACGTACCTGAACATGAGGAAATGGCAGATTGATGCTTTGGGACTGAATCTGCCTTTTGCATGTAACCCTGTGACTGAAGCATTGCGGGGATTTTCACGGAATTACAGAATGGGTTGTAAGGGGTGTGCACAAAGAGGGAAAGACTCTGTGGGCGCTTCCTATTTGTTGCCTCCTGATTTAACAGCTGCAGTATTACTTTAACCTGTTGTGTATAATTTAAAGTTTACTGGCAGTAATACGTTTGCTTTTACTTTTATTCAGTTTTATCTCCTTGAAGTCTTCTTCCAGAAGATTAGCATAAGCTCTTAATTTCTAGAATTGCAGCCTGGATCTCCAGGAGCTGAGCTGCACAACTGCTCCAGTTGGGCAGGGTGAGAAGGCTTTCAAGTTGGAGATGGATTTTGGGTTATCGGCTGTTTGGTTGAGGAGTAGCTGGGATGTCTAGTTGATTTCCATATGTTGTGCATGTAAATGCAGTTTCTCTTGTCTTGGTCTGCCAACACAGACCTTGGTTTAATAGCCTTACCTACTGTCATTGTTCTTGACTTGGTACCAGAAAGAGGAACACAAAATGAAAGGGAATCAGTTTTTAATAGTCTACCTTGCTGCCATACTCTAAAGGGGAACAAGGAAAAGGTATCTCTGGCTAACTGACTTCCAGATTTTCAGGTCCCCTGCCGTAGAACTTAACAAAGCAATAATGACAGGAAAAAAATCCTTTTAAGAGACCTTGTGATGACTGCTTAGAAATTTTATTTTTAGGAAATATTTACAGCATCTCAAATTTTTTCATTAATCAGCAAGTATTAACCTGCTGGGGGGGAACTTTGGGATTTAGAAGCCAGTTTTTAATTTTGTTGCTATGGAGTTGAGACAGTTGCTGAAGAAGTATGTGAACATTTAGCAGCCCTTGGGAGAGATGAAAACACACTGCATTGACATTTTTGTCCTCAAATTATTCTAGCTGATCCTTTGTACTGTTGATGGGCATATAGTTAAGGCTTAAATATCTATTGAGCACAGAGATGTTACGGCAGAGCAGAGGAAATGGAAATAAGTGGAAATGTACTGTATCAAAATCTTTCCTCTAGGAAATTAAATTGTCTATAGGATTTTATTTTCTGGGCTCAAATTTTGCCTCTGTATCAGTTTTATAACTACAGAAATAAAATGACTTTGGTGTTTCTCTTTAAACTGATTGAAAAGAATTGAACTTGATGTCTTATTTAATGGGGAGGGCATGTTATTGCCTTTTGATAGGAAAAAAAATATGATTTTTAGGTTACATTTTACTAATATTTCTTACATACAAATGAATATTTTTTTATTACCATTTCCACCCTATCCACTGCAAGACACTGCAGAATCTCACAACAGTCTTGCTTAGAAAATAACTGTCAGTTAATGTAACAGTTGCAAGGAAAAAGGTAGACCAAGTCTGTGTTTTTTTGAAAATTTTCCTAATTTTGAGCAAAATTACTTTCCTCTTACTCTTCCTTTCCTATTCTCTCTTTTGATGTTCCTGGCTTCAGGAGTTTTGGGAGTCTGAATACCGATCTTTAGGGACACTTGATGTAACAAATCATGTTGATGCTGATGAAACAACTTCTCTGCTTTGATTGTATTGTGAAACTACAAAAGATAAAAACAGAAACCAGGTAATCCTCTGTAGTATGAACTAGGAGAAGGTGGCAAAGGCTAGATCCTGCAAAATGATGCAATAAGCAGAAGGCAGACATAAATGAATAAAGCAATAGAGGCTTTAGAGGATTGCTTTGCTTTTGGAAAGATTTTAAAGACATAAAGCAATAGAGGCTTTAGAGGAATGCTTTGCTTTTGGAAAGATTTTAAAGGCATTTCTAAAGGAAATTATTTATCTCAGCTCTCCTCTGTTCCCTGAACAATGGGTGTCAGTGTTCTCTCTGCCCAGATATGTTATCATGTGAAAGCTCCCATTTGTAGTTCCCACCCAATTTCAAAACCTACAAATGTATTTAATCTCTCAAAATCCTTTCACAGTACCAGGAAACATCAGCTCTCTGTCACCATCCTGCTCTTGACTTTTGAAAGAGATTTATTTTACCACCATAGATAGGAACAGTGTGTCTGATGTTACATGTTTGCAGGTATATTGAACAGACTCTACGGTGTGTAGGATTTTCTTTTAATTTCCTCTAAGTAACAAGTGTCTGTGTAAAGAGAATAAGCAATGAAATACTTGACATTGTTGCTAAACCTTTGTCTTAATAGCAGTTGTCCAGCAGTACCAAGGGATTCTCTCTCCCCCAACACTCTCCATGCCTTTTGCTACCTTGCTGAATTGTGATCTTTTAATCTTTAATATTTTTAAATAGGTTTTGCAAAAAACAAATGTGATACACATTTGTCCAGGTGTTTGTGCAACTGTGCATACATTTTCATACATACAGAGACCCAGGGATTGAATGTGTATTTTTGGATGTGTGATGGTATTGACCACAGGACTTTCAGAGCTACATGTGCAGCTTGGGCTGCAGGAATGAATCCCTGGGAAAAGTACAAATAAGCAAATATTTACTTATTTATTTTCCCAGAGATCATTTGTGTGTATATGAAGAATTTGTCTTTTTTTTTTTTTTTTTTTAGGGGTCTGATGTGGAGTAGAGAAATCCTATTCCTGCATTGGCTTGCCTTGTAGTTGACGATGAGAGTGGAGTGACAGATTATGGACCTGACCTGTATTGTCCTCATTCACCACACTTTGGTTTTGTCTTCAGGGAAAAGGTTGGTTCTTTTTAGCATGAAGTGGGTGTCTTCCATGCAAAACCAAGCAAACAAAACCCAAACTATTTGATAGAAAATTTGTCCCTGGTAAGACATAAGCATTGTGATCCCCGAGCTCCCTGTAGCTTTGAGGTCAACTCTACAGCATTCTTTTCTTGGGGTTGACTAGCAGGCAGCTATCAACATGTTTCTGACTGTTTGAAAATTTCCATTAAAACATGTTTAACCCTGATGAGGTAACCTAGCAGAAATAAGTCTTTTTTTGGCTGTAGATTGTGTTCACTGGGACTGTCTACCCTGGAAATATCAATACATTCTGAATCTACCCTGGAAATACCAATATATTCTGAAGTTAATCAAATGCTAGGCTTGTACTGCTGGGCGTATTTGTTTGCATCACATAGAACAATGAAGGGGTGTTTCAAACTTTGAACCTAAATGTTGGACTCTGAAGCAAAACCCACAAAGTATATCTGATAAAGGCAAAGTGAATGCAGTGGGTCAGTTGTGTAATTAACTTTCCTCAGTCATAGAATTGGGAACTCGGAGGGAGTCATTTGATCTATTTCTTTGCCCTAACTGTAGATCAGCTGGCAAGAGTGAAAAGCTGCATTCCTCAAATTATGAATTCATCTTCCTGTGTGCTTTATCTGGGAGATATGCTCAGTGCAAATCTAAAACATACTGACAGAACTGAGCTACATTTAATGAAAAAGTATTCCTGAAGGAGTGTTTGTGCTTTCCTATATAGTAGCTCAGTGGTTATAGCACATGCCCAGAATGTGGGAGACTTGGTATCAGCTCCATCCTTTGGCTGACGAGACTTAAACCCTCTTCTATCACCTCCCAGAAAAGAGATCTGGAGGACAGTACTAGGCAGCGGCTTTCAAAATAAATAATACAATGTGCAGGCTTATTAGTTCAGCTGAGCATCCATAAGATGGATGTAAGCCAAAGCTGTAAGACACATCATTACTGAACTCATCTCCTATGTACCTGTTTTCTCAGATGTTTGCTGGCTTGGAGACACCCTCACCATGTTCCCGATAACCTATGCTTAGACTTAAAATCTGGAAGAGGCCAAGCTTCTAGGATGCCTTCTACTCAGTAGCATGTCTTAGTAACTGCTTTAACTGGCTTTTCATGAGCAACCTCTCCAAACCCTTCAAAATAAAATGCAATTTCATCTAGAGGTACTGATCTTCAAAACAACCTAGGTCAAACACTGGAAGCAGACTTTGACTAAGCAAATTAGTGCTCCATGGCTGTAACCCTACTGGTTTTTGCACTGACCTAAAACTTTGAATATTCAGAGGTGGCAATCATGAGACAGGCTGGTGTCTCATGCATTATGGTATATGAGGTTAGGGCTTTCCTTCAGGTTTGTTGGAAGTTCAGGAGATGTGATGCTGTTGTTTTGTGTGTTGTCTGTTGAGACTCCATTGTGCCATGTTGTTAGAAGTAGGGGACTTTTTATTCAGAATTATTAACTGTGCTCAGCACAAGGGAGCATAAGTAAATCTTAGAAGAAAATTGTAAATGGTTTGCTTTACCAATGGATGTAAATGTCCTCTGAAGAATTTGCTGAAATCTATTTGAAAACCACCTTATTAAATGAGAAAGGAGGGCCTTTAGAACAATTTAAAATGAATTCAACTGACAACCCGAAGCTTGACCTCAGTTGACAGCCAGTGTTACCCCAACAATTGACCTTCCGAGTTCCAGTCACAGTCTCTCTTCCAGCTGCCATCAGTTCCATGCAGAAAGGTGGGCACCTTTCTAGGAGACTGTCTTGGACAAACCAAGCAGCTAACAGCTTGGTTCTCTGGAAGTCGTGCTGATTTTCTCTTTTGCTTCATTTAAGAGATTTAGCTCTAATTCTTTGTGTCCTACATACTAGAGTTTTCTCAGTGTGCCTGTGCTATACAAGCAATGGTCATGCCTGAGATAGTGTGACTTGAAGCAGTGAAGTCCATGCAGATTGGTGCAGTGACGTGTCAAATTCTAAACTGGTGCTGAAATAGGTATGTCTATGCTTTCATATTGGTGTCTTTCAATAGTTCTTCTTTGCTTGAGGCGTTGCACTACAAGGGTACAGTTGCATTATTTTAGGAACAAGGGTGGTCCGAACTAGCTCCAAGGTCTTTGCTGTGATCTCACTTTGCAGTTTAAGTGTGCTCTTCATGATCTGGGTGAAATCTTCAGACTGTGGTGGTCCTATGGGCAAGCCTATGGGCTTGTCTCCTAATTATACTTTAAAAGGAATTGTGGTAAACAGAAGCCCTGATTTCTCATTAGCTTCTCCCACTTTAATCTAGAACCACCCATGACTTTCATGCAAACAAAAGCATGGGGAAATTTTTCAATTTCCTTGTGAGAATTGGGATTCACTGGAGCTAACAGACAACTCAGGGACGAGGTTGCTCTGCTGAAGTGCTGTTGCTCTGACTGCTGGATGCATGAGAGCCTATTTCATTTTTGGGTCTCAGAATAATGCAATGAAAAGTGTATCCTCAGAATGACAGGTCTCTAAAATATTAAAAGTCTTTATATGTTTGCTGCTGTCCTCAGCTCACCCAGCCAGCTGGCAGAGAAAAACTGATGGAAAATTTTAGATTCTCTCTCCCTTCACTGAGGAAGGGTTTTTAAAAGTGCATATTGGCACATATTCATGTATGAGCACATATACAAGAGGTTGCTTGAAAATACACTTGCTGTATTAGTTGATTTAAAAAAAAAAAAGCTCCTGGGATTTTAAATCTGTTTTTCTGTCTTTGTATGAGTATTCGAAATACCAGCTATTCACTGATACAGTTAGGTGTTCATAAAGTTATCCTTTTGCATGGAACAGCACCTACCTCAAAAAGATCCAGTAACTTTTTTTTTTTTTTTTAAACAAAGGGTTATTGAAGCAACGGCTATAAATTACCTAGAAAAGCAGCTAGACTTTTTTGTAGATACAAAAGATGGTCAATAAGACTGTATTATTCAGTACCATGCTCTGTAGCTCTCACTAATTATGAAAGATAAGTATTATGTTACTTGCAGTAGTGTGATTAGCCTGCACATTTAAAATGTTTTCAAGGAGCTCATCTCATTTTCCAAAGTGATATTTATTAGATGCATAGGGTGATTAATCTAATTGTTTCTCATGACATAGTGACTCCTAAATTAGTGATATCTGTAGTTGAATATAGCATGAAGTAGTGTTTGTTTTTCTGGGGGCAGGAGGGAGGAGGGGAATACAGAGCTAGGAATCCTAATGTGGAAATGAGTGGTGAATTTGGAAGGGAAATTGGAAAATGTCAGGAAATCCACGTGATACATGTACTCAGAGCAGCACGAGGTATGACAGTGTAAAAGAGACACTGTGCAAGTACAGGACAGATGTGGAGACAGATGGAGCTGTGGCAGTGAGAACAATGCAAAGTATCTAATTCAATCTGAGATTAGAGAAGCATGGAGGAGGGAAAAAAATAGTTAAAAGTTCACAAAGGCAGCACCAAAAATCCTGCCTTGCATGACGATTTAAAGAAGTGGAGTTGCTTCAATATCAGCAGTAAGAATAAAGAAAAGATGTATAAAGCTCTTGACTAGATTTCATGTAAGAAATTGAGAAAAGCTGTCTGAGGATAGAATGCCATATTCTTACTTACAGATAGAAACTTCAAAGTATATCATATCATAAATACCTCCTTGTTTTTAGTAACTATTTCCTATAAATTTTAATTTTAAATTGTACCTCCCATTGCTGTCTATTGATAATAAAATGGCAAGATTTTTCCTTTTTAAAGGATGCTGGGAGAAAAAAATCCTAGATGCATAAACCTGATTTCACTGTTACTCATGGTTCTTTCTCTTGTGACAGTCTTTCTAAAGAATAGACTCATCCTCATGCATTAGGATTTTTCTGTAAGTTTCAATATCTTTTCCTTGTCATACCTTCTGGCAAATTTAAAGGGAAGCAAATTGGATGTAATAGAGATTGAGTTCTTTTTATAACCTTTTAAATAATTAAGTCCCTTCTACATCTGTACTGTCCAAGAAAGCCTAATCCTCTCTCTCAATTAACAAACCTTATAATTTCCCCATGTGCCAAGTATTCCTTCAAGAACCTTTCCTTATAACAGCCTTGGCAATAGATGTGTGTTCTTTCCTGAATTGTATTTTTGTAGGTTACACCAGGTGAATGTCTAATTCTTACAATTTAAGATTGTACAGTGAGAGTTTTCTTTTTTTCCTTAGAAACAGTACTCCAAAAATGTAATTTCTTATTTGTTTGTTTTGAAACCAGTAGAATTTCAATTTTAATTGCAGGATTTATTGTAATGGTAGGTAACGAATATGTTTAGTTGCTGACCATTGAAAGGGTTATTGGATGTCAGGGACAGAAAGTCAGTCAGCTATTTTAGTAGAAGCCTCAGGAGACAACCTTCAATATATTTGAATTATGTATTTCAAATATTGCTTTTTCACATAAGGCATTATTGCAACATGAATCTTTTTTTATTAAAATAAAAAAATCTAGTCTTTATAAAAGCATAACATTTTTTAAGACTGAAAAAACGTGAGCCTGCTTGAATAGGTGACAGCATTTATAGCAAGGAAGGCAGATGTGATTCATGTATGAAAGCTGTCTGTGAAAACAGAGCTTTCTCCAAGGTCTTATAATAAGTGAGAGTGGCTTCTATGCAAGTCTTATAACATTAAAGGAAAACATTCACCTGGAGAGAAGTCATTTATCAGAACATGACTCTTGTAATTCTGCTTTCCCCAAAGTACTACGTTTCTGGTGAAAATGATCATGTTTCATTCTTTTCCAGGGGCTGCCATAGAAATAAGCCAGCAGTGTGCTGCACTTTTGTACCTAGTTCTGCATCATTATAAAATTATCTTTAGATCTATGTGATTTCTTTTTTTTCTTTCTGAATAAGTTGAACACAGAAATAGCATTGATGGACATTCTGCTGCTTTTATTATTTTTATTTTAGAATATGGGTGGTATTTTTGTCTTTTGTGTGTCTTAGGCTTTCATCATAGGCTTAATAAAAAGCAGTCAGTTCAGCTAGATTACCATAACTCTTAAGAAATTTCCAGTGCAGTGAGAGACTGTCCTGTCCGAAGATCCCATAAATTCCCTGTATTTGGTCCTGTACTATTCAGAAAATATTGCACTCTGCAGCTTTCTTTCTGATAAATATGTGCCCCAGAAGGCAATTAGCCATCGGGGAGGGCATGATCATCTTTATAGATGGAAAGACATTAGTAGGTGATAAACAATAGAGAACGCTGAGGAAGAGGAAAAAAAAATACGAGGGGGGGGGAATGTAGAAAGGAGGCACCACTTTAATTAAGGCAGCAATTTTCAGATCGAGGGTGTGCACACTTCGAACTAAGTAACCTGTGTTCAAGTACTTCAGAGCTGTGAAAGGAAAAACAATTGCAAGTCAAAACAGATGGCTTTATGACTGCATGGACAGTGAATGTTCCTCCCATCTTCAGAAAAGGCAAGAAGGACTACAGGCCAATTGGCCTCACCTCTATCCCATTAAATGTTACGGATTTGTGATGGACATGCTGACTATAAACAGCTAGTATGGATTTACCAAGGGAAGACTGTACGTGGCCATTCTAAATACTTTCCGTGGTGCCATGACTGGCTCTAAGAACAAGATAAGAGCAGTGGATGTTGCATACCTTGACTTTTGCAAGACTTTTAATGTGGTTTCTCTTGATATATTTGAAGCCAAACCAAGAAAGTATGGGTTGCAAGTGTGGACAACAACATGGCTGAACAAAAATGGAGGATTGTCAGCCTCAAGAGTAGTACTTATTCAGAGCCTAACTGGTGGCCAGTTATGAGTAACATCTTTGAATTGTTGATACTGGGATGCAGTTTGTTTTCAGCAACAGCCTGGATAAGGGGTTAGAAAACACTTCAGCAAGGTCACAGGTGGCTGTGAACCCATATGACCAATGTGAAGGCAGGCAGGGCTGCCCTTCAGTGTGACCTTGACAAGCAGCAGAAATCTCACAAAGTTCACAATGTAAATATGTTTCTTCATGTAAGATTGGAAAAACCACTGCAGCAGTTGGAAAAACAGCTTTGCAGAAAAGGACTTAATGGGTATGAATCCGTAGTGCTCTTTTGGGAGTGACAGATAACTGAATACTGGGCTGAGTTGATGGAAGCAATTGCTTCCCTTGCTCTGGCAATGAAACTCATGAAACAGTATCTAGAAATGAAACAGTATCTAGAAAATCATCTGTCCGTTTCCTTCCAGTCACCTCCAGTACAAAGCAGTTGTTTATGTACTGGTGCAAGTTCACTGGAGGATCACTGAGGTGATTGGGACTGGAACATATGAAGAAAGGCTGAGGGAGCTCAGTTTGTTCAGCCACAAAGAGAGAAGGTAATAGAAGATCACTTTGCTCTCTGCAGCTACCTAATGTGAAATTGTAGATAAGATGGAGCCAGACTCCTCTCAGCAATGCATGATGCAAGTCCAAAACTCATCACATGATGCAACAAGGGAAACTGCAACCTATATGTAAGGTCTAAAAAAATATATTAAATATCCACCATGAGACTGGTTAAGTGCTGGAGCAGGACCCAGAAAGACTGTGAAATCTGAACACTTGAAGATTTTCGAAATGTTACTAGACAAGTTTGAGCAACATAATCAGACTTTCAAGCTGGCCTTGCTTTGAGCAAAAGGCTGAATTAGATGCCTGTGGATGTCTATTCCAAGTTAAAATTGTTCTGCACTTCTGAGTCCTCTGAATACAGTACTTTCAATAACCACAAAAAATGGCTGCTCGTTGAGTTTTGTCATGCCCATCCACTGCATGTATCTCTCTGTTCGCCAGGAAAAAACATAAGAGGCAGGTAATCCCTTCAGCAGTTAATATGCATGCTGAACAACTTATTATCAGTAACTACATCATTATATATGTAAAAGGTCTTGCTAATCACTGACCATTGTTAAAGATTCATATAACCTAAATAGTTCCTCAGAATTTTAACAACCTTGACTGTTCAATTAAAAAAAAAAAAAAAAAAAAAGTAACACATCAGAACACAGAGAATGGTCAAGTGCAGAAAAGTACAATTGAAAACAGGAATTCTTACTTGTTTGGAAAAGTCACCTAATCAGTGGAATCATTGTGATGTATAATCAGATACTGGGGCATGTTCAACAGCTTCCGTATGCACGGAAATTTTGAATAGAACATAATTGTTTCTGGACTGACATCTTGTCCTGAAATCAAAGTGTTTATGTAATAATTTTCTTTAAACTCTTTGGCTTGTGTTTCAGCCACACCATTATGTGAAGGTACAGTAACATGAACTTTGAGTTCTTGCTAGCAATCAGCCTACAGAAAGGTTTGCTGAAGCCTATAGAGAAGTTCTTCAAGAAGCAAACAAAAGATATACATTTCATATGTGTATATAAAGTTGCTTGTGTTCAGAGCTCAGAAAGGTTTCTTAAGAACTAAAAGGTAATGCCTTAAAGCCATCAAACTCAGGAATATCAGGTGGGGAAGTATATGAATGAATGTTTATTCTTCATGCTGGATCACAGCAGTATCTAAGAGCCTCATAATGGGTTGGAACTCATTAAGCTGTGGTTCTAATAGGGTGCTCTTGGTAAATGCTGCTATTGCTAGTCAATGGCTCTGGTACTGCTTTTCTAGATAATTTTTTGTTAAAGTAGGATGTACATTCATTTATGTCGTGTTGAATCCTACCCTTGGTCTAAACTCTGGAACCAGTTCTGGTATTTTGCATAATGGTGACATTGGCTTGGATGGGATTTTTTGATCTACATTAAATATAGGATTGGTAACAAAGGGACCTTTTTATTGCTGTGAAGTCCTCTTTTCTCTAATGGGTAGAGGAGATAATAGCAATATTACCCTTCTTATTTGTTGTGTTGGGTAAGCTTTTTTTTTTTTTTTAATTGCCCTGTGTTTTTAACATTGAAGTTAACAAAACTTTTAACAGTGGTTTCAGTGTATATTCATTCTGTGAAGCTCTGTTGATTCTCTAGTATAATCATTGGTATCTGTGAAATAAATAGATGATGTGGTTCTAAGGACTGAGAATTTGGAATTGAAGGAGTTCTAGGACAAGGAGTGTGCTTTTTATAGGAAAAAAAACCATGCAAAATTTTAAGTGGCAGACAGTCACAAGTGGGAATTACTCACAAGGAAAAGATTTATGCATTTAACAGGATGATGAGAGGAAACAATTTTTATAATGTGGAGATAGCAAGCTTGTGGCTGTTGTTTTGCAAAGTAATTATCAGAGCTTTTAAAAGAGATTTTCAGATATGGAAATGGAACTGGATATTAGTGGATGTTATCATTTGGCATTAGCTCATGCCTTTGCCTCTGAAATATCACACCTCAATAAGGTTTTAACTTTGTCATATCTAGCTTTTATTATGAATTCATCTAGCAAATGCTAACACTGTACTCACTTTTGTTTAATCAAAATGTTTCTCCTCAATATTGGAAGTATGAGTAGACACAGATAGGTGCTTCAGTATTCATTTCTGAATTGAAAAGTAAACTATAGACATCTCAATTTTCAGTGTGAAATATCTGATAGTTAGGGAACATTTGTTATCTAAAAGAAAACAGTTTTTGGCTATCATGGCTAGATTGTTATAGAAAAATATCGTAACGTAACGCAGAATTTTGTTAAATGCTAAAGCAGCTTAAGAATGCCACTGGATAGTTGGTTATAGTTGTTCTCCAATTAGAAGTTATTACTCTCCAGTTTTACATTGGCTTTGGATCAAATTCCTTAGAAACCTTACTCATTTGATTCTTTAAAATTCATCTAGTCTTCTCCATAACAGGAACGAAAGAAGACCCCAAGGGGCCTGAACTTACTCTTGGCTGCTATTTTTACCCTATTGGAGACTTCATGTGAGTGAAGTACGGTGTCATGTACTGAGAATGAAATCTGTCAAACAGTTTGGAAAAATGTGGCTAATTTAGCAATGTTACATGAAACAATTCCTTTTGCTTTTTCCTCTGAGAGTAATAGCCTATATTTTCAGCACAATTGGCCTTTGGCAACTGTTGGTAACTTGGGAGGGTATTTTTGGAAGAGGAAGGAAATAAAAAAGGATTAAACCACAGGGAATTATAGGGGAGACGGAATGCTGAAGAGAGCTATAGTGCTAAAGAAAAAATAACTTTACAGCAAGTTCCAGGGCTACAGATTTTTATTGGTCACATCCTCATTATATGAGATCAAAATAGTTTTGTCAGACACAAGAATGCTTGCTTGGTCTTGCATATACACTCATAGGTAATATACATTTTAAGGTATGCGTCTATACACAAGCACTCAAAGAATTTATCCAAGTACACTGTAAGAATATACTCCAGCCTTCAAATGAACTGACTATGATGTTCTCCATTCCATTTCTCTTCATATGTGCCTTTTAAAATTTGTTCAGGCAAAAATTTCTTAGTCATCTGAGCTCTGTGCACACAAAGTGGATGGGTACTTGTTCATTCACAGGCACTTTTAACTGGTCACTAAGAACTGGCATATCTCAAGAAGTAAATGCATGTAGACTACTCTTTCCAATCCACAGATTTATTATGTACACATGTGTGTGTATATATATATATAAACACTTATATACTTACTTGCCACAGTAGATACTTTGAATAACGAATATGGCTAGAAAAATAGCTGCATGCTCTGCTGAACAGTAGATGTTCTGGTAGCTGGAAAAGGATGTTCTTATTTGTACAATAAGTTACTTATTGTGAAATCTTTCCTCAACTTGCCAGTTAAACAGTAGTAAAAAGTGACTGCCAGACCACTTATTAGTAGATTCAGTTATCTATACTAGGATTTTCATATAGTACACTGTCCCTAGTAAGGGAAGGATTGGATTGAATGAGGCAAATTTTAGAAGTATTTCTAGAAGCCAGTTTGATAGAAGTTAATATATTAGACACCAACTTTCACAATGGGAAAAAAAAAAAGGCAAAAACAACTTGTGTATTTGTAGCCAGGTTTTAATTCTTTTTCAAGCTTTCCCAACAGACATCTAAGAAACTCTTGCTACTCTTGTACCTTAAGCAGCAGACTTAAAATGATTTCTCTTTGAATAGATTCAACTGTGTAAGTATGAAATAGCGAACTTGAACGTTGACTTAGCTATAAATGGACAAAGACTTGAGAGACTTCCTCCATTTTATGGACTGTTTCAATGCACTCTTTTTGCGATAAATTTATTTTCTGCCAGAGAATTAGTGAAAGACTTTAACTTTCACTTTTTTAACAGTTTGAGTGTCTTTGTCAGACTTCAGTGCTGTAATTGGTGATACCTTGTAAACCCATATTTAATTATGCCATCCCAGGGTAGTGATGTGAATCTTGTGTTGGCCACTTTATATTTGAATTTTACTGGATAAATGCATCTTAAAGGAAATTTTACTACTTTAACTGGTATCATATTCCTAGATACGTAGTTGTGCTAGTGGTGAAATCTGTCCCTATGTTGGTTATGGTAATCTGACCAACCAAGAGTTAATCTGTTGCACTGTCTTTCTGTAAATCATATTTTTTTCTCTTGAAAAGGGCATTATCTTTGTTGTATTTTCCCTTGATTGATAAATCAATCATAAAACAGAAGTTGCAGATTTATATAATTTAGTTTATTTCCCACTGAGTTTTGAAGTTCATATAACAGCAGACTTGGTATAGAACTTGGACAGAATCTGGAGACAGAGGAAATAGAAGAGCAAATTAAGAGAAAAGAATCTTATTTTTGTGGAGTATGCAACTAGGTTGTCCTGAATTTCTTGTGGACTTCTGGCATAATTCAGTGCTGTGTATATTTTTCTGATCTTCAAAAATATAATCTGATTTAGTAACCCTATTGATATTTGAACAGAATGTTAATAGAGAATTAAATTCTGCTCTCAGTTTTATCAGCGTGAGTCCAAAATAACTCTCTTGATTTCTTACACTATTTGTCCAACAGATCACTTGTATGAAGATTTGAAGGTACTTCATGGTGTACTGCCTGAACTCTTCAAAAGAACTGATTTGTAAGATTAGATTATTTTGTTTCCATCTCAATTGCTATTAACTGTTATTAACTACACCAAAGTTCTTATAAACAGTGATTAGGTTGAACATTCAACCAGAATGGCTCTTTCCAGTTCCATACAGTGACTGCGGCTGAATTTGGAAATCAGCCAGTCTGCAGAATGATGGCTTAGTGACATATTTACGAAGATACTCTCCTGTCTCTCTGCAGAAATGAGGTATGGGACTTGACTGATGCCAGGTAAACTTGGATCCTTATGAGATTACTTTTGTGTTAGCATTAAGTTCTTAGCCTTTTGAAGGGTAGGAAGGGTCTTGCATAAAACCACTGTGGGAGACACCTTTTTTCTTTATTTTTCTTTCATTCATTATCACTAGCAAGATGTTCTCCCTCATTAGATGATAGCACCTGAGTGTATCCAAGTGTGTAAGCTGTCCCTGGAGTTCCACTGACTAATTTTTCATCTTGATTTACTAGTAGGTTTTAGACCTTTTTGCTTAAGCTTGCTTATTCTGCAAAGTTGAGTTACAGAATTAGAGCTGAAAAACTACAGGAGAAGAGCTACAAACAAATGGCTTTGTGGAGTCAGGCACATTTGCCCTGTATGTATTATATAAACACAACTGGAAATAGACCTGCATAGCAGCTCAGTGCTTGGCTGCTCTGAGAAACCATTTTTTTTGTACATTCACTGTATATTGTCCTCAGTCTCCACCAAAATTAACAACTTAAATGACTGATTTTGGAGTCAATGTTTTATGATTTAGGGAACATCTGTTTTAGACTACAGATTAACAAGCAGCATGCCCTCAAAAAGATATGCTTTTTTAGGTAAGATATGCTTTCTTAGGTTATTCTATAGCACCTGTACAACTGGCCACTTGTTTTCTCTTTAGATCAAAGGCATTTTTCCAATGTAAACATTAAATATCTACTGATTAAGAATTTCATAGCCTACGCAAGCTGGAAAACTAGGTATGAACTGAATTTTTGCTGTCATTTGTCTTCCATCTTTTAAAGTGAGACAGGACTATCATGACTTAAACTGGGCTACTCTGTTTAGTGAATAGAGGCAGAGTTATTTTCATTAAGAAATAATGATGTTAAGTATCATTAGTACAGAGCTGGCTTTCAGTAAGAAATCCTAGTGAGGTGAAGTGATATTTGTGTATGATCTTCACAAAAATCTGCTGACAGTCACCTACTACTGCTAGCTATTAAAATAAATTCAAAATAATGATAAATGAGTTGTAAGATTTTTGATGTGTTTTTGCCATCTGTCACAATTATTTGTTGGATGGAAATGCACTGATCCCTGATCTGGACTCTATGCTACTACCTGAGCCTGATTTTAAAACAGGATGATAGCATAGCAAACTTTCTCTTGATTAGCAGAAGAAAATTGCATCCCCCAAATAGCCATTAAACTGGGTTTGTTTTTTTTCCCCACTTATTAGAGGCTGTCCTAATAGTTAACTTCCCAGGGCTTTGCCTGAGGCTGAAGTAGTTTCCAACAATCCATCATTAACTTCTATGACAACCATGGGTAGGCTGTGATAGTTGGAATTAGTCATGACATTCTGTAGGCCACCTACTGCCATTCTAAAAAATGCAGTTACACCAGATTTTGCACCATTGCTAAGTGACTGGGTATGACAATGAATGTGGAACTAGTTTATTTTACATAATCTTCAAGGCAATTCTATTCTGTATTTGTTCAAGCCCATACTTAATGTCTCAAAAGTCTAATAGTGGAATCACCCATTCTTCATTATCAATGTCACATTGTCATGCACACATCACAAGTGTTCCCTTTTCTGCCTGCAGCCACATGCAAGTCACTAGAGGGGAGTCAGAATCTGCAAACAAACTTGATCAACTGGAAGCAATCGTAACGCGCAGAGTGAATTGTTGATCTCCTACTGAGAAGGAAATATAGATACGCAGCTTTAGCAACTCAAATTTCAACTTCATTTTTAAGCATATGCTGCTAATAGCACAACTCACATGCATTGCTCTAGCTGCTAGTAACTTCAGCGCTGACTATGTTATATGTTGTAACCAGGACAGGGTTAGAATCTCACGGCTTGGAACTCCCTCTCTTCTCTGGAATGAGTTCACAAGAAAACTCCAGTGCCCTCCTTACAACCCCTCCATACAAAGCCCAGACACAACACATCTGGTAATCTAGATGTTTGTATTACCAACAGATAACCCTCTCCAATGAGGTAAAGCATACCATGTCATATCAAAAGTGTAGATCTGATGTCAGCCATTTGAATGGGAATCTTGTCTAAGCAGAATGTTCGTGTACAGTTGAAGAAAAATATTTGAATTTCTGTGAACGTATGTTGATATTTCAACATTTTATTTTAGGTTGAGAATTTCCTAGGGGCAGAAAACTTGCTACTTCTGTTTCTATATTTATTCATGATTGATAGGAAGATGATGCCTTTCTACTCTGCTGAGATGCAAAACTTGTAGTTATTGTTTGGGCCAGTCATGTATGCCGAACAGAAAATAGCTGAATGATAAAGAAATATGATAAACTGAAGGACTTGGCTTGCAACCAATACTTTTGAGTATGGATCTCAAGATAACTGGCTTTTTCTAAACGGCATAAAAGTCTTGCGTTACGTTAGCTTGTAATTGATAATCACTCACGTCTACTCCATCCTTTCTGCAAAACTGTTACTTGGCTACTTTTCCTGTCTTTTGTATGCGGTTTGATTACTTCTTAAAACAATTGTCTTTACTGATTAGCATATTGTATTTTTAAATATCATCTCGATCTTGTCATTACTTTTGAACTGTGACCATGTTTCAAACATGCTTAAATCTCCGCTACACTGCTGTTATTTACATGTTGTGAATAAGCTTCCTTACTGCATCATGGAAGTTGTTAATGGCAATCTTCAGATCAAGGCTAGTATCTTGTGGAGTTCATCTTGTTACACTTGCTAGTTTAATGGTGAGCCACCAATAAGTATTCAAAGCATGGTTTTGTGTTGTACGCCATTTTTAACAGGCTCATTTAATCAATTTTTTAGCCACATAATATGGAAATGTCACGTGAGTGTCAAAAATCCTGCTAGTGGCCAGTTGATGTTTGCTGGTTCTCCCTACTTGTCCTGTATTCAGACATGTTTCTATCTATATAAGCATATACATAATAAGATGGTATTGCACATTTATAAAGAAATAGCATAAAACAGGGAAAGTAGCATTCCAAGGGGAATTCTGGAATTGTTTTGTGGATGGGAAAGCAGTTCTGATAGCCTATTAGAAATGCTGTTTTATTTTTTCAAGAAGTAAAGGGACGTAATTCAAATTCACACGTCCTGCTGTGTGAAGGGGGGGCAGCAATGTGATAAATAATAGCAGTGCTACTTCCATGAAAGAGATCTTTCTGTCTAGTTTTCTCTGTGTTTGGAACTCCTGATCAAATAAGGAACTCCTGATCAAATAAGAGTTCTTTATAATACTTTTAATTAATTATGGGGTAGATCTAGGAACGATACCTTTTTCAATTAGTGGAGCTGAAGATAAGTAACCTACACAGGAAAATTTTAAAAGCTCTGCTTTTTAAGCTTGGAACAGTTTTAATGAAATATATAAAATAAGTGTTTTTGCAAAGTGGGAAAGATCAAGTATGATGAGGTAAGAGACTTTTCACCTTTGTACCTTTAGAAATAGTACCGCTTGCACTCTGCATGTGGTGTCATGGGCTTTAAGCTGTGCTGGATAGATGCGGTCCTATATGCATAGCTACTCAGAAATGCTCCAGGGAGGGGATATCTAATCATGCTTGCTGTCTGCTTGTTGCTGCTGATCCGTGCAGGGGCTGCTTTTTGGTTTCTCTGAGTACTCCAAGGGACCCCCACCCAAATGTTTATAAACTTGCTACAAATGCATTTATTTGCCATCTGCCTGCATCCTGAAGTCTGATTTTGGTCTAGGTTGCCCCTACTGATCACCTCTGTATTTTCAGAGATTTATATCTACAGCTAGACAGGAGAGATTTCTTGAGCCCTTTTGCAAGGACAAACGGGACTCAGAGTTTGTGCTCCAAGGTGACATGAGCACCAAGCCCCTGCTTCAAAGGATGTCCTGATGAATGTTGGAAAGGTGGAACTGTAACCAGAGAAATATGCCTTCTCAGAGGGATCTAAACGCAGGTAACATCTCCACAGCGATTCCTCCCTCACTTGAATTTCTGTTTGAGATGTGCTGCAGTTTTTACAGCTTTCTGTTGAATATGATGTCAAAGAACATATAAAAAGAAAAACAAGGGAAAAGTCTATAAAATTCCTATGATATTTTTATGAAATATAGTGACATTATTTGCAATATATAACTATAGTTATGAAACCTATTATGCTTAGCAGATTTCATTCAAGAAATACTTAACCAGGCCCCAGATGTTTGAGGTTTTCTAATCTAGTACTTCTGGAAGCATGAATACTACCATGCCCTTTCAAACTGAATGTCATAGCAGGGAATCTGTTCGTTAATCAATATTTAGTTGGGAGAAATCATTCCAAAAGCGCAAAATGACTTTTATAACAACTGTGATTGAGATAAGAGTACTCTTGCTTATGTGGCACTATTCAGTTTTAAAAATTAAATACAAGAATTAGAAAACTTACACCTTGCTAAATGCAGAATAGTATTTTGCTACTGTTCTGAAGTACTCTGGCAAAGGCAGCAACATGAGCTGAGTTCCCTGCCATGTAGCAATGGTAGTCTGTAGGAAATGTAGATACTGCTCTATTATCTTGCTTCATGCAACGTGCAGCTGAGTAATCAGGTTTGTTTGTAAGGTACTTTTTACACAGAGCCAAATTTCCCAATTTGATATAGATGGGAATGTAATCTGGTAAAGTAATTTGGCTGTACAAGATGATAGGTGATGATGTGTGGGGAGGGTTTACTTCAGAGTGCATTGAGAAGGCAATGGATGCTCCTGCTGTTTGTCTCCACTTACCCCCTTTCTGAAGAGGAGTTCTCCATAGAGGGAGGGAGGTAATGTTTAAAGGGAACATTGGGAATTGATTCTGTTGGCCTGTGGCTCTTAGCCCATTGCAAATTGTGCTGTCTCTGACTGGCAGACTCTCTGGTGTTGAGTGTGCTTTGTCTTATTAATATAGATAATTTTAAGTATAGTTTCTTTCCATACTAAAGCAAAAATCACTTCTGAGTCCTTAACACTTATTTCAAAATAGAATTGAGCTACAATTTCCAACTTCGCAATTTGCTATGAAGTTGCAGAGGGATTTATATTTGGTAGGAACTAGCCTTTACATGATGCTTAAGAGACTTTTTTTTTTTTCTTTTTGCCTTTAATCCACGTATGTATTCCCTAGACTCATCCACAAGGGGGACATAGTTCTAAACAAATATACAGCTCATGGTTATTTTTGAATATGCACATTTCTTAACCTTCTTAATTTAAATGATTCTCTTGGAATGCCTTGGGACAACCTCAAAACTGTTCAGGCTTTCACTGAGAAAACTCTAACAGACAGAAAAATGCACTGTTTTTCTTCTGGGGAGCTTTCTTTTTTGTTCATAGATGAAGATGATGTAAGGGCTGGGGGGAAAATACTATGCTCACCTGAGTGTCATTAATGGCTTCATATGACTCATAGATGTGCTGAAGAGATCATTTATTATCCTTTTTTTTAAAAGATATTCTTTCAGCCTTGAGAATGACTTGACATTTCTCCATTTGCTTCTGACATAGCTTCTGCTATCTGGTAATTAATATAGAGGCTGTGGTAACGAGCATTCCCCCCCCCCCCCGTCTATCTTTTCATAGCAATTAGTATTGTGTGAAACAATTATAGCAAAACAATATATGGGTTTATTTAACAATATGGCTTGACTTGAGTACTATAGAAATAGTGCCATTGTTTTACAGCTTTCACTTTGCATTACTAATATGTTATACGGCTCCTAGAAAAATTAGACTTGAAATTTCTAATACGCTACACCTGAATTCACTGTGGGTTCCATGATTTCTTCTGGTATTAAAAGTCAATCCAGTGTGCAAACAGACCCTCCTGAAAGTGGAAGGAAGGCAAGCTCAGAATTATATCCTCTTTTATGACTAATTTTCAGTGGGAGTTGGACCCTTCACTTCCCATTGTCTGGCTATACTTGAATCTTGGAGAGAGGTTTTGATACTTGGTTGAGTGGAATTACCTTTACTACTGACTAAAGAAAGGAATCTCTCACTGTGGCCCATTCGTTCAGCCACCAGCATGCTTTGACTTTTCTTGTATAGCATTAATACCAAATAACCTTGTATGCTCACTATTGGAAGCGTAATTCTGCTTATAAATATCAAATATCTGAAATCAAAGAGCACGACATCCTTTCTCTTTTCACCTAGCTGTAGATATTATATTGGTGAACACTGTTTTCCAGAATAAATTGCTCTGAATTTACCTAAAATGAACCCCAAACCGACTCAGATGACTCAGACAACACATCCACTAGAGACCAAATTAGATTTTCATAAATAATGTCCTTCATATTTCTTTATTTCTCAGCATCTTATTTGAAATTGTTCTTGAGTGACTTTTTTATTCTAGATATTTTAAGCTTGCTTTTTTTTTTTTGTTAGCTCATTTTCTACTTAAAATCCCAAATGTTTTAAATATAGACTTTTCCATTATCCTCAGCAGGGAAATGATGGTATTTAGAGTTTTCTAACAATGTGAGATTTTATGAGATTATCCAGCCCAACACTTAAGTTCTGGAAGTACCAAGTGTGTTTAGAATAGACGCCACCCTGGCAAAGGTTTGTTAAACCTATTCTCAAAATCCCTAAGGGTAAAAATCCACAGAGCCCTGAGTATCTTTTTTAATCCTTTGTAATCCTTGCAGTTAAAATGCTTCTCCCAGTAGCTAACCTAAACCTTATCTGCTTGAAATTTAGCTAATCTTTTCTTGTCCTGTCTCCCCACTAGACATGGGAATGACTGGTTACCTTGCTCTCCAAAGCAACCTTTTGCATTGTCATTGACTCTCTTCTGATGTGATTCTCTTTAGTTTCCTTTTCTTTCCTTAGATGTCATTTTTCATGTAGCTCCCCTCTGCTCTTTCATTTGGCTTCATCCTTCTCAAATCAGAATGCAGTGTTGCAACTGAAGTCTCAACAGTACTGAACAGAATAAATAATTACCATCCTTATCTTGCATTGGGTAATTGTTAATACATATCCAAGTGGTATCTGCCTTTATGTATCATCCTAGAAATGAGTCAGTGGTCTGTGATCTAGCACTCCAAATCCTTTTCTTCACAACAGTTGCCTACACTGGTTTCTCAGTTTTACACTTGATTTTGCCTTAATAAATTCAGCACTTTGCATTTTCTGTTCTGATTTTTTTTTCTTGTTGCTGACACTTGATATTTTCTTTTTCAAAGTAATTGAAAAACAGCTTGGTGGTATCAGTATATTATGTGTGTATTTATAGTCTGTGACCTAAGTTCTTGATGAAAGTAATTAAAAGAAATGGACTTCTGCAGGGTCTGAGCTGAAATCATAGAATGAGAGAATGGATTGGGTTGGAAGGGACCTTAAAGATTGCCTTCTTCCAACTCCCATGCCATGGGCAGGGACACCGGGGCTTGAACACAGCCAGTGAGGGGGCACCTGCAACCTCAGGGAAGCTTGTTTCAGTGCCTCAGCACCCTCACAGTGAAGAAGTTCTTCCTCATATCTAATCTAAATTTACCCTCTTTTAGTTTAAAACCCTTACTTTCTTGTAGGTCCCCCTTTAGATATTGGAAGGCCACAATGCAGTCTCCCCAAAGGCTTCTCTTCTCCAGGCTGAACAACCCCAACTCTCTCAGCCTCTCTTCACAGAGGTGCTCCAGTCCTCTGATCATCCTTGTGGTCCTCCTCTGGACCTGCTCCAACAGGTCTGTGTCCTTCTTGTGCTGGGGCCCCAGAGCTGAATGCACTCCAGGTGGGGCTTCATGAGGGTAGAACAGAGGGGGAGAATCACCTCTGTCCTGTTGGCCACACTTCTTTGGATACAGTTGGTTTTCTGGGCTGCAGTCGCCTGTTGCCAGCTCATATTAAGGTTTTTGTACATCAGTACTCTCAAGCCTTTCTCGTCAGGGCTGCTCTCTATCCACCAGTTGCCCAGACTGTGTTCGTGTTTGAGACTGCCCCCAACCCAAGTGCAGGGCTTTGCTCTTGACCTTGTTGAACTGCATGCTGTTACATCCCTCCAGTGTGTCAACTGCACCACTCAGCTCTCTCAGCTTGACACAGAACTACTGACAAATCTGTTTTAATTTTGGCCCTTTATTATCGGCAATACGTGCTTTTCAACATAAGCCATTTCAAGCTGGCAGTGAAAAATCTTTTCATAGTTTTTCATTAGTGACACCTGGTGCAATCTTTCAAGATGGTATTTTCTATGAAGGTATCTTTTATAGCTGAGCAGAATGACTCAATCAACGTTTTCATCATCAATTGGCTTGTTTTATTTTGAAAAGGTGTCGCTGGCAATCTGAAGGCCATGAACCAGCCTAGATGTTCCTCAAGGGACTGACTGTATGTTTGCCACCTGTCTGCGCGAAGTGGAGCTTTGGCTTATCCAAATGCGTTTCCTTTTCCAGTGTTCTAAAGAGACTTCTAGCACTTCCGTCATCTCAACTTGGTGCACAGGGGTAGTTATTGCACAAAGGACATGAGGAGCGATATGCCCCTCTGACACATTGTCCTACTTTCAGTAGTGGTCAATAGCAGGTGCCTTAGGAAAAGTGTATGAACAAAGCAACATACTGTAATGGTTGCTCCTATTCACCTCTCTTCCCCAAGTGATCTCCTACCTTCCAATGATTTATGGTTTCTAAGGGCTTTCTTAAGCAGAGGTAGTATATGTGCATAGAAATCTACCCCTACTTTTGTGCAGCTGATTTTCTTGAAATACACAGTCCCACATTTATCTGGATTAATCCTTGCTTGTTTTGCTTCAGTCTTTGCTGGACTGATCAGAACAAAAAGGAGGATGCAGAAGCCTAATGTTTCCAAAATAGACAATGTCAAAAATTGTCTGTCCCTATGAATCTTTGTTCTGTTTTTGCAGTCTCAAACTATTCCTATTGATCTGGCCCAGTTTGTTTCATCAGAGTGCAGGGACAGCGATGTTGATGAGGAAAACATGAAATATTTTCCCCCGAATAAGTTAGCTGCACCGGTAGTTACACTCCCTTTCATCAAAATGTATCTGAACACTGTCATTGTAAATCCAGATTCATTGTCAAATGATTTCCTTGTTATCTGTTGCTGCTTTCCTCCCACCTTCTAGCAACAGCTGTAAAGGGACTGTTTCTTACTGGATTAATTTTAGACACTTCTTTGAACTTTTTTCCTCAGTTCTAGACCTGTTTTAATAGAATGTGTCACGTTTTTAATGCTGAACTGAGCATGCAAGTTTGGGCTAGCTGTGAAGAACTTTTTTTTTTTTTAATGTTAGTAAAAATGTTAGGGAATTAGCAGTGAGACAGGGTGGCATAGACAGCAGGCTTTTAGCACAGCTATATGCTGTCTCTGACTAACGTAGTCTAAACTAAACCCCAATATTTTTGCAGTTATCCATTTGGTTGAAGTGTGGGTTGTTTTTTGGTGGTGGTGGTTTTTTCTTTTTTTTTTTTTTATCCCTGCCGGTTTGTAGCTCATAAACATAACCTAGCAAAAGTTCATAATAAGGACCTAGTATAAAGCTCCCCATGTTGACTTCAAAATTACTTTCAGGTTATTGAATCTAATCACTTTTTTTTTGCTTGTAAATTTTCTGCTGAACTAGCTAATTGAACAGGCCCTCTGGGGGGTCAGAAGTGGAAGAGCCAGAGCAAAAGGATAGGAAGCAAAGCAAAGTGTGATGGGGATGATGGGGAGAACGGGAGGGAGCTGCTGCTCCCCTACCTAGCTGTGGTAGCAATAAAACTAAAGTGGCTTTGCAAACTTGTCAAGCTAAACCCTAAAATATGCTAATTTACATGTCAGTTTTCAGTCTTTGGAAATCATGATCTTCCAGGGAGTATTAAGCCACAGTGAACTTGAAGTCAATTTACTTCTGAATGAGAACATTCCCATAGGTACGTAACGTGCTTTAACTTCGGCATACTAATTTCACGCCTTTAAACTCATAACCGCTCAGCGCTCCCCCATGTAGAACTCTCCCAGCTATGTTATTGTTTTCATTATTTCAAAATAAAAAATAAAGGGGGGATCTGCACAACCCAAATGTAGCTAGCAATTGTTTTTAAAGCCTGTAGTGCTTACCAAATCTTATCTTCCCCAGTGCCTAGGCACTAAACTGAGTCTTAAGGTAGCAGTGGCAGATCACTGTCATCGCACTTTCTCTAGACAAACATAGGTTTCTGCTCAGCGCAGGCATGCATTACAATAGTTACGTGGGTTATGTTGCCTTGATGCCACACACCCTCTTTAAGGAGAGCATTCCAAGGCAAGCTAATCTCCGGATAACATGACAACAGCACTCAAAATGCAGCGCTCACCAGAGGTGCAGATTGTGTTCTTCCTCTGCTTCTCTGCAGCATGCCCAAGCGCAGGGAGGTGGAGGTGGTGACAGCAGTACTGAGCCATGGTGACAGATTTGACAGGTGCAGAAGCAAGAAGCTTAAGCTCTGAGACAAAGCCTGTGTGCTGGCCATCTGGGAGGCAGCTCCTTTTCCTTGGCTTGGTGGCTGGACGCTGCCACTCCGGCTGCTGGGGCATGGCCTGCTGGCTGCCAGGCTGCCTGGGCTCCTTGCCTGCTATTCAGTTGTGTGTATCTGCTCCCTACCATATGGCTGCATTAAAAAGAGACAGGGAGGAGGACAAGCTATAAAGCAACTGTAAAAATTCTGCTCAATGCTATTCCATGGTGAGAGGGCTGCTGGCTCACCCTCCCCTTCCCCCAAGTCATTACAGTTATGGGCTTAAATGGGTACACCTGCATTCATTCAGCCCCTATCATTTCCCCGCTGAGTTGTTTGAAGCCGACAAACACTTCTCTGCTTGATGCTCTGAAATCCTGTTTAATGCAGGGTGCTAAGATGAAGGCCCAGTTGTATTTTTTTTCCACTCCCTCTGCTGTTGGGAACAGGAGGCTAGGGGTGGAATTGAGTGAGATAGGATTTGCTTTTGATGGAAATGTTTTGGAAAAGTTGCCAAGCTTGCTGGATTGATCTGGTGAGGAAATAGGGACTCTTCTTTCTTCTGGAAGTGGTTAATTCCATCACACTACAATAGGAGAGAATCATGTAGTAGCACCAACAACAATAGAAAAAGGATATTTTGCAATATAATAGTCTATATGGCTGAAGAAGAACAAATGCTTTCCTGGCTCCCCATGGAACTAATAAAGAAAGGCAGGTTGAGGAGCCTGGGATAATTATTTAGTCATCTTAAATATTCATGAGCTACAGAATGTGCTACATGCAATTTAAGAGGGACTTGACAATTGCAGCATACATCATCTCGTTTTACATGGGCTAAAAATACTTAGTCTTTCTCCTTTAAAATAAAAACATTAATCCTAAACATGTCTTAAGCTAAGAGCAAAGCTGTAAACTGCAAGAGGAAGGAAAAGAAGCATTCCAAAGGCACATGTTGGGGAAATCAGTGCTGGAATAAAGGACTTTGTAAGACTATTTTAGCTGAGCTCTCTAGGAGTGGTGATGATGGTAGGGGGTGTTCTTGATATTAAACACTTTGCCACTGGTTTCACCAAGATCTAGGGAATTTTGTTCTGTTTAGTAGGTTGGAAAAGAAACATTTTCCAACTTTGGTGATTATAAAATCATTGCTGCAAATCCAAAGGACGAGTTAGGGTGGGCTGAACTCTCCCCATTCCCTCTCATTACTGCACTCTGGGGACACAAATCCAGAACGTGGAGCCTTCTTTCACTTTTGCACATAGGATTCTCAGTTCCATGTGTGACTCGCTGATGATCAGCACTGAATATTTTGGGAAAGTTGGATGAGAATTTTGTGTTGAGGGATTGAATTGTTGGCTACTGAATTCAGAAAAAGTTCAACCAAAGTTTTCTAGAAAATATATTGGTATGTTTTGGGCAGCAAACTGAGGCAAGTACTTGAACACTTTCTGAATTTGGGATGCTGTCACTTCTGTCTGCATCTGAACGTCCAAATTAGCAGCAGTATTAAAACCTCACTTGGTTTTGTATGAGGTAGACACATACTCTTCATGTGTTCAGTTCATTTTGGTGAGAGTGGCTCTACTGCAGAAGAGAGCTATAATGTGTTCATTTCTGGTGTCTTTGCAAGTTGTGTAGTAGGCAAGTTTACAAGCATGAGTGGATTTGAGTTAATTTTTCCCCATTTGCTACTCTTTGTGCAATCAGTATTTTTGAAAATGTTTCACTAATGTTTTGGGCAGGCTACTTAAATTTTGCCTCTTAATTTTGGCATTCCCTCTTATTCATTCTGATAGCTCAAGAGTGGACAGGATTAGAGCTACCAGGCATTTGGGTTTCCTCGGATGCATTTTACTTTTCTGCCAGGAAATTTTGTCAAGGAGGTGTTTGAGTGCTTTAGCCACTAGGTGTGTGCCCAAAATAAATCCACTGGCTTTATGATGCATGGGATTCAGTGTGCATTCACAGACTAAATGTGCAGAGGCATGTCCAGGAAACCAAGCACTGTCCAAACATCTTTGCTGAACAGATGTGCATTTGCTACTCAGCATCACAGGGCCATTCATGCAGCATTGAGGAGCTGTCTGGTACAAGGATTCCCTGGCCTTCTGCGCATCAAGAGTCAGCGCGAGCATATTCTTATGCTCTGAAATCATGGTCATGTTCTGAAGACTTTGTATTACATCAGGTATGACTTATATTGAACTATCTGCGTTGGAAGCGATCAAGGAAAACAAATGTTCTCCTCCCTAGTACCTAAAACACTTGATATCCCTCTTGCATAATGTAAAGTGTTGTATGCAACAGCAGAAGTTGGAGGGTTTTAATTTATTGGAATGAGAATGTAGATATCAAACTGTGAAGGGAAAGACATTGATTTTGATCCAGTGTAAATAGCATAGGTGGGCTGAATATACTGTGTATTGAACATCTGCAAGGAAGGAGCCCAGAGGTTGCTTATGGTGCAGCTCACTTTTGATTGGGTAAGCAAGGCTAAGGCTCGCCGCTTGCCCAAAAGCCCGGCGGGACTTACTGAGCCTTTGTGGCTTAGTAGCAGTTGCAGAATCTGGAGCATGCTGCAAAAGAAAAAAATAAATAAATAAGTGAAAGGGGAAACATGCTTTCCAATTAGATAGTGGCAAATATCATTCTTGTATTTGGGGAAGGTCAGAAAGGCAACAGCTGAAGGAGTCAAATAATAGACAAATTGGTGATGGTAACTAAGAAAATATAAAAGGGACCCAATCTCTCTCTTAGTGATAAAGCTGTCTGAAGTGCAGTAGATCAGTTTAGCCATGGCTGTTGTTACGAAATTGCTCTTGTTTGATGTTCCACAAGCAGATCATGCAGTTTCCTAGGAAACATCTTTTTCCACTTAAAATCTAATTTTCTTACAATGCTAGAACAGATGAGTCACCCTGCCTGACTTTTCCTTACTTCCCCTTACCTATTAAAACATACTCACCAAGTGGAAATCCAAGTATTTATTAGTCTTTGTCACCTGGCTGCTCGATTAACTCTTGTTCCTCCATGTTATCAGCATGCTTGATTTGACAAGCCCAAATTAATAGGATGAAAGATGATCAAAATTTGAAAGGAATTGTGTGCATTGATGGGACATGTTTCCAAAACTGGGAAGAATTCCCTTAATTTTTCACTTATGTCCCATTATGAAATGCTGTAACATTGTGTTGCCAGTAACATCACAACACATTATTATTGTTATTTACTATTTTATTATTTTGTTATTAGCTTATTCACTTGATTTACAGATGACTTTAGATATATCAATGACAATTACTGAGAGAAAATAAATGCATGTTGTTACGTATTGCAAACCACAACGAAAATGGAAAAGCCTCAGTTTAGAGTTGCAGTGTAGAACTTGAGGTTCATGTGACAAGCGGCATTCATGCTGAACAGAAAAGTGCTGGAGCAGAGGTCAGCAGACGTTGGTGGCTGGAGTTTTCGGTGACCAGTGAAATCAACAGAGCACCCTGGCAAAAAGGAAAATGCTACAATTTACAGTTACCTGTTGTTTGTGCTTTATGTAAAATCCTGGTAGCCTGCAGTTGCTTAATGAGCCCCTGTGGCTACATCGTTAATAAAAGGTTGGTCCGGCAGAATACAGCTTCCATGAAAATTCTCCATGGGCTGCATTTCTTATTCTTTTTCCATACGCAGTTGTGCCAGAATCAGTATTCCTGCCACTTCTCAGTGCCTCTGATTCCTCAGTTGTCAGTGTACCATTGATGTGCCAAACACTAGTGACTAACAATTCAAACTTTCAGCTGATAACAAACAGCTTTCTGTTTAAAGGGACAGTATGTCTGCACTGGTAAAAGCATGGCTCAGTGTGACTCTACCAGCCCTATAAGAAGATGGGTAAAATAATTCCCTAACCTAACTTTGAAATAGTGTAGCTTTTTTTTCTTTTTCTTCTTTTTAAGATTTGGATGTGTTTACTTATCATTTGATTATGTACTTGTATCTTACTGTGTATCTGTTTGTACTCTGCTAGCACATGGCTTGTTCAGCTGCAGCTGGTGAGTGGGTGGCCTTATCATGTAAAGCTATGCATAATGCTTAAAAAGCTTGGGAGTCCTGTCACTTGCATTGGCTTGCACTGGTTTTGGTTTTTGCTTCCTGAATACTAAAAGTTAGATGGAAAGGAATAACCCCAGATTTTAAACAGTAAAGTTTCAAATTAAGGTTTGAAAGCAGTTTCTCTATTATAAAGTCTATTGCAATGGTACCTACATATCTGTGATCTGTAGATCTTTAGAGATGTTTGCAAATAATGAGACTTTTTCTTAATGAAGAGCTTTGCAGCTTCATTTCGGATGATTAATTTGATTAAAATAGGCCTTTCAAGCTGAATTTCAGGCTATTTATGATAGCTTTGAAGGGTTGAAGGGACTAGGAGACTGAACTTCAGCAAAGCAGGCTACAGAACTTCAGCTGACATAAGCAGCAGCAGGATTCAAGCCACAACTTTCTTGTTCGGCTGCTGTGTTTGTTCTTGAAAAGACATAAGCAGTAAGCAGTATAGGCAGAAAGGTTGGAAGTGACCTAGGCTTTGCTGTTTGTTGCTCCAGTATAGCAACTTCTGAGGTAGAAGTGAGATTCCAAGGCTTTTGTTCCTGTCTTCCCCTCTACCCTTCTTGTCACTCATTTCACTCATCTAATGATTGTGGTATGTCACTGCGCTGGCTTCTGGTTCAGGTGTGTGGCCCTGTGGAGGCTGGGTGCGTCTGGGGACCATGTAAAATGCCAGTCTGATTTCTTTTATCCTGGTCAGTGACTCTTCATGTTCTAACAGTGAAGTGAGTTGGATCAGGGGATTTGTTTATTGCTAGAAATGTGCTAAATGGCTCTGCAGAACTTTCCTAAGCAGAGAATAAAGGCTTTTTACTGACCTGTGGGTCACCAGAGTAATTCACAGTCAAAACCACTGATCCACTGCAGAATCTGAGTCCCCAGATCACAATCCACTGTCAAGGAACAGAGCACAGAAAGAGGATAATTTATGAAGCTTGCGGAAAACTCAGCACTTCCAGGGTTTCTGGTTCATACGAATCTTCTCCTTGTTTTGATTCACTTGGGTCATTCTTGTGTGTTAAGATGAAAATTAAATTGTTGATTTTCTCCTCATTCCTCAGAAAAAATATCATTCTTCTGTTGCTTCATGTGTTATAAAAATGTTTCAAGAGCTTGAGATTTGATATTGCAAGACATGCAGAAGCCTTCAGCTTCTGCAAGTTCAAGAATATTCAAATGTTGACTGATACCACATACCATGAATACGTGGGTGTAATTTATGTGTATAGAACACACAAATCCTGTTAAGCCGATGCAGTCAATTGATGAAAATTCTCAACCACTCATGCCTGTCTTTTTGCTTGCCCTGTTGTCAGGAAATCATTTAACCTAACACTAATGTAGCTCTTGCTGTCTGTGTATAATCTTTACCTCCTTCACATTGGTGTAGTGAGAAGTAATCTGTCCAGAGATGCTCTGAGATCCTCAAAGTAAAGGCAGACTTTGCTTCTATGTATTCAGTATTGCTCCTGGAGAAAAATGGAACTATGCTCAGTGTGTTAATGATATAGGGTCTCTCTTCCAGGAGTATAAGGGAGATATTAGTTATCATAATGTGCATGAACTTGGACTTCAATGCAATATTTATAAAGAAGATACAAATGGATCATTTCTACTAGATAGGGTAGGTCTTGGTGAAAATAGCATGGAAAAATACACTGAACAAATGTAACCTTATGAAAGTTCTCTTTTTCTGAGAAAGGAACTCCTTTTTTTTTCTTTCTTTTTTTTTTTTTGGAAGGTCTCGTGCAGTGTGGCTGTTTAAGTATTTGAAAGGTGGTTATTTAAATTGGATCTCTAGTTAATTAGCGGTAACCACAAATCCCATGCTGTTGTTTCTACTTCGTGACTACATCAGCAGAATCCTTGCAATCAGTGAGATGCCTTAGGAATGCCATGGAGAATTCTCATCTACCATTTTGGATAGCAGAAAGAATAGAGATTTTTGAAAAACTTTGTCAACCAATTTGTCATCTGTGGTGAGGCCTTTTCTTAACCATTGCACTCAGACCACCGTGTCTCCTTTCTAATACATTGCTTGCATATGGAGTTTAAATTTTATCTTGTCGTCATATTTCCCACAAAATATTACATAAATATGGTCCCAGTTGAGAGAGATCTTTTTTTCACCTTTTTAATTAGCCCTGTAAAGCTCTTTGAAAGGTTTTACAAACTTGGATTATGCAGTGTCCTGGTTGCATAAAGTCTATTGCTTGTCTTTTATTCATATGTATTCTTAAGATTACTTAGTGTATATGAGAATAGGTATTGATTTCTTGGCAGACCATGTTAAGCAAACAAAAACCCAAAGGAAATAAGTTTTCAAGCCTTTGTGACAGGTTTTGTTCCTTTTGCTGTGTTTAGAGATGAATGATTTGAGATGAAATGTAGGAACCTCAAAGAATTATTGAGATGTCATAAGTTTGTGCCAAGGTGAAGAAATTCACGCATCTTTCTAGTTCTGTCCTGGAAGCAAATATTCTGGGTCTGAATGACTGAGAAATTTCCCATTTTAAAATGGGTATGTTTAAAACTTCCAGCTTTTGGGATACTGTAACGATATACATCAGTATTACTCTTCCGAATTTTGCTCTTGGCTTTCTTCACATTTCTTCCAGCCTTAGCAGGTGTAAGGTATCATGGGACACCATTTCACAGGAACAATATGCAGACAACCTACCCAGATAACACTATCATAAGAGTACATTAAGGTTGGGGCATCAAAACAACTTTTAGAATTGGAAAATACCAAAATTAGGATGTCCTACCTTCTGAGGAATGACTTTAACCTCAGTGATGCTGTTTTAGTGGCGTCCTTCTGTCTTAAGTTCTGTTTTTACACTTCTTATGAAAGCAAATTAATCCTCTTCCTTCGCTTTCTATTCATCCTCTGATGTTGCCCTGACAGCCACAAAGGCTCTTAATAGAGATTGCTCTTTAGGCTGACCACACCGTGGCCTGGTACTAGAATAAAGTGTGGTTGTTTGGTTGGACCAGAATAAATTACAGTTGTGTGGTTGGACAAGATGATCTTGAAGGTCTTTTTCAACCTTAATGATTCTATGAAAGGAGCACAGCATCAGATCATCATTCCTGGCATGGATTAGTACCTGGAGAAGGTGAAGCAGTCTCCATAGGTTGGAGATCTGCCAGTGGCTGAGTGGTGTGCCTCAAAGCTTTGTTTTCTATCCAAGCCCAGGAGGAAAATGCACTTTCCTGGACACTTGACTTTCTGCTCATTTTCTCCTTATTGTATATCTGTCATCTCCTGTGCTTCCAGGCTGTCCAAGTCCTTTTTATGCCTATGCCTAGTAGCATGCAGAGGACCCATTTTTAGCTCTTCTGTAGACAGTTTTCACTACTTGGTTCCTTTCTCCATAGTCCTGTCTTGTTCTCACAGGTACAGAGATTTCCCTTCTGAAACCCATGAGTTTTCTGTTGCCTTCACCAGGTCCGCACTGCTGGTTCCTTCTACTCTTTCATCTTGTAAGAAGTGTCCCTTCCTTGGCAGTTCCACTCGTCAATTGAATCATGCTTCTGGTTCCCATTTCTCTTGTCAGCCTCTTTCCCGATAGCTTATTCCATTATCTTCTCTAGGGAGTCCTTTCCAGTGTGATCATCAGTTCTGCGTCATAAATATTTACTCATTTATGAGTTTACATGTTTGGGTCAGATTTTACTGAATTTGGAGGTGATGAATGTGAGAGACAAAACTTGAATTATCTAAACCGCTCTGTTTCTACTAATGAGCTGATGGTGTTTTTTTGCTAGTTTTTTTCTTCCCCCAAAGTATTCCTCCACCTGTATCATTCTGAGATCTAAATTTTATGTAGAGGCTGCTCTTTGTGCCACCACTTGTCAATTGTTTTATTTCCCAGCCCAAATGGGATGTCTGGCAAATGACCTTTCCCTAAGGGTCTTCTCATTCCTGCTGAAGAACCCAGAACTGGAATTAGAAGCAGCCTGTCAGGACAATGCCAAGCCCAAGTTAAGTGACCTATTAGATAATGTGGCTATACTGCTTTGCTATACAAATATTTTTTCTCTGTATGGCATTGCAGCGAATGGATGGTCCAGGTAGTACAGGATCCTTACTCTGCTGCAGGGTGCTGCCAGGAGCAGACCATAAGGATTCCGTATGGGTGCTTCACAAGTGTCTAGCTGTTGGGTGAATGCAGTAAGATACCTGAATGTCCGGTATTAACAAGGAATTTATAGCACAGGTAAATTGCCGACAAAACCTCCTGAATCTCAAGTGCTGACTGTGCTGCAGAAGCAAATATAGCCAAAATTTCTAGGGCTGCCTTACTTCCCTCCTGCCACATGAAGCCTTATCACGTGCAGCGTGACAATGTGTATCTTTCTCCTGAGCCTCCTTCCAGGCACTGTGACTTCGGTCATGCTTTTGCTCAGGGAGACCTTGTAAGCTTGACACCTTAGTTGTAGGCAGAGCATATGGAAATGAACTGCAACACAGTAAGTGGTATGAAAATGGTTTTAAATTCTGACATTATCACAGTTTAGCACTATGGGGGGAGCTTTCCCTTAATTACTCCCCAAAGGGAAAAAAACTGCTGATACTAACTAGGCTGAGGCCATCTACTAAACCCAATGCCTTTTTTTGTTGTTGTTCTAAAGTTTGGATGTTTATTGTTCATAGGAACACTTCTTAAAAAAAAGCAGGGCAGGGAGGAGGAGATGGGGGAAATAAAAGCCTGTGGGGATTTAGTTCGTTGCCTCAGGGGTGTCAGTGGGAGATGTGGATAAGCATTGCTGTGAGAGGATGGGCTCCCAGCTGGCAACAGCAGTCAGAGATCTGATTCCAGGCAGATTGATAGGCATTCAGGTGGAGCCAGACAGCAATCATTTGGTGTTGCTCATCTATACTCTCTCACTTTGAAAAGACTAATTTTTGAAACCTCGATTGCATAGAACATTACATACCAGCTCAATAGATTTCAGAGCATTACATTCACTCTGAACGTCTTCACGAGACCTTAAGCCAGCATGTTCTAGCCTTTATTAATCTCTGCTTTCATGTCTCTTCATATATGGTGATGAAAAGTTTTCCTGAATTTTCTGTGCTGTGCTGTTTACACCTTCCATTCCTCTATAATGCCACACAGTTTTTCTCCCACTCCTCCAAATAGCAGTGCAATGCATAACCATTTTAACAAAGGTGCGTGTACTTTCCAAGGAAGTGCTGTTCTATGGTCATTAGTGCTCAGTCTAACAGGTGACAGATGAGATTCCAGGAGTGACGTTATCTTGGTGTTGTTCCTAATTTTGCATCTGACTGGATATATATATTTTAGGCAGATCTCTTCCATTGTTTTCCTTTCTATTGTTTGCTTCTCTTCCATGTATGTTATGCATTTTTCAGTATGAAGGACTCTTACCATAAGATCCCTAAGGGACGCATGAACTTGTCTGGCGTCTCACTGCTGATTGGTCTGATGGTAAAGGACAACTGAGCAAAGCAAACTGAAATAAACAAGATTCATACAATGAACTCAGCTTTTCACAAGTTAATCTTTCACTTCAGATTTCTTTTTATCCCCCTGGAATTCAGATGTTTCTGCAGGTCTTTTAAAGCAATGTAATGCTTAGCAAGCCCTTGCATGCAGGACAGAACTCATCTCCTGTCCCTGGGGGCTTTGCGTATACGCCTGTTCTTGTCTTTAGCTTTGAATAGTGATTCCTATGTAGATAAATCAGTTTTGTTCATGATTAGAAAAATTACAGCCTAACCCAAGTATGTGAAGACTCAGGCAAAGTGAAATTCTGAGAGACTTTGAAGACCTTGTGCAGAAGGGAAGGGGTGCAATGAAAGTAAGGATGACAGCTTTGCCTCTGCAAGAAAAGAGGCTGTGATTTATGTAGCCTAAGTCACCTACTGCAAGATGCAGTCTTAAGGAAGATGAAAGCATAAATTTTTCTTCTGTGTTGTTAGGCTGTTTCTCAAAAATCCTTCCTTTTGGGTTTACCCTGAGGTAAGAGATACAGACCAGGTGCTTTGTATCAAGGTCCATCAGGAAAAATGTGGTGGTGGTGTAAGTAGCCCTGGACTTACTGATCCTGTCACTTCCAACAGCCAGCGCTCCTGTGCTGGACTTAATAGCATTTCTGGAAGTAGAGATATGAAGGCTAAATTTAATTGCTTCCTTTTATTTTCATAAAACTCAATAATTTTCAGTGAGTGCCTTTCTGCAAGCACTCAAGACCTTTTTTAATTATTTAGCAAAACATTTAAGCACGTGCTTTGATCCACCCTATTCAGCAAAGCACTTAAGCACCTACTTATGTGCCACTTAAACACGTTGAAAGAGATGCTTAAGTGTCTGCTGAATGGAGGAGCGTTTCTAAGACAGGACCTTAAGAGGGAGGTGCTTGATTATAGCGATCAGAGATACAGATGCAGGTACCAAAAAGTGTCCAACCCTCTCTGCATCGTGAAGACCTGAGAGCAGGGGGTATTACACAGCAAAGTAAATGCTTTCTCCTTTCTACCCTTTGGGCAGACTTCACAAAATCTTCAGCTGATTTTGCCTGCAGATTGATTTTTTGTGTGCACACGTGTGTAATTTCAGTGTCACCAGCCTGGCGTCCCTGACACTGCAGTCTTTTTCAGAAGCAATAAGCCGTGCAGTCTGATGCAGAAACAAGTCTCCGTGTAGCTAATCGGCTTTGGTTTTTTGCTCTGAGCACTTGCTATTACTTTTCTTTTTTTTCCCCTTTGCAGTGATATTGGAGCACTGGGTTAACTCTAACAAAACTATTGACTGACAAACTAATGTCATGAAGTTGTCTTAAAAGCTATACTGTGGGAGTAACTTAAATCTTACTGTGGCAGAGGGACAAAAGATAAGCTCAGTGGCTGGAATAATTTTTGGAATGACCATATTATTCACAGTTTCAGTGTTTAAGCAGTAAATGATTTTAGGAATTCTGTCCCAGGACTCAGCTGGGGGCACATCTCTTAGCCTTCATGCTACGCTCATCTCCTCAGCTCAGGGCCCTGGAACACAATGTGCATTTTTATCCAGCCACTGAGCTGGTTGGAGCAAGTCACAGTAAGCCATGGTAAGGTGATACTAAACTTGCCTGTGCATATTTCATGTATGCAATTCCAGTAGCTAAAGTGCATCTCCAGAGAGCAGTGCAAAACAAAAGCACGTATGCGTTGTTGCTACGTCTTTACGCTTTCCCTCTTTCGTTGTTTTTTTCCTTTGGAGAAGCAGGGTGTTGCCCCTGCATAAGGGTTTTGAATTGTGATAGAAAGGAAGAGATTTTATCAGTCAGAACCGCAGAGAGAAAATTCATCTCACTATGGAAGCCAATGTGTCAGTGGGATTTTGAACACGTGTAGTGCATCATATATGTTCCAGAGGGAGCTGTGGGGGATTTGGTGAGGAGAGGCACATATTTTAAAGCATACTAGAGTGTCCATTCAAAATTGATGAAGAATTAATAAAGAGACTTACTGTCACCAGCTTTGTTCACAGTAGGAACAAAATTCCCCCAAATCTAAAGCTGGGAGAGGGAGAAAGGACAGGTTGCCAGGCCTACAAAGGAGACCTGGCAGCCTATCAGTAGGATGACTCCACCAGCTGCGCCACTGCTCCAAAGTCCCCAGAACACCTGTGTATATGGAGCCACCTGTCCTGGGAGTGAAAAATGTATCCTGAGTTCAAGGACTGCTAAGCCAGCAACACTTCTACAAGTGATCAGAGGAGTAAGACAGCCCTCCTGAACTTCAGTTTTTTTGCCAGAAGATTTCTTAAAAACATCCAAGCAACAAAAACAAACAAAAAACCACAGAAAGTCATTTTGTCATTTTTACAGTACTGTGACTACTAGAATACACATAACCAGACTAATGCATAATATCCACACCTAACTGCTTACGAATAATGTATGTGTATGAAGTTGGACTGGGTGACAGTGATAGGTAGAGATACCCTCAATTATATGCTGCTTTGCATCCAGCTCAGAGTAATAAAGGGTGAGGTGCCATATGGAGGGAATCAGGGACAAGCAAAGCTTGTGGATGGACCCGGGAAGATTTTTTCCACTTTCACTATTCATCATGGGCAGCAAACGCTTCCCAGCACTTGAACTAATGCCACAGGTGTAGCATGCAGCATGATCAAGGCCAGGATCAAGGATCTGAACCTGAAGACCAAAGAAACATACTGGGTAAAATTCTCACATGATCTTTTGAAATTGGCAATTTGCCATGGATGTGAAAATGATACGTATTGGTCCAAGTAATAAAACTTTGGGGAAAATTCCTGCCTAACCTGATTACCAACTGATTCATAAGATGATGAATGCAACCATTTGTTTTAAGGGAATTTTGTGAGACTGGTGCACCAATTTATGCAGCCCAACATCTTCTGACTAGCTGTGGCACATGCTGGTGCTGCAGTGGAAAGGGAAATAAAAGCATCAGAAACCAGGGCAGGGGGAATTTCAGTGCAATTGGTAGGAGGCTCAAACATAATAACGTGTAAAAATGATGCAAACAAAAGATGATTGAGTCTCCTCTCAAAGACACTCAAGTTATCAGCACATCAGGTACCAAGGACTCAATTTAGAAGTTTAATTTCTTGTTGCTGGTGTTTGTCAAATAGTCCCATTAATTTAGCATACTCATGTATTCAGATGGCATAGATCCCCTGTCCTGATGACACTTCTTAGATGTTTGTTTCAACACTCCCCAGGTGATGAGAAATTTTCTTTGTTCCCTTACCTCTGGGCTAGTCTTGTTATCCTTCAGATTACAATGTGCTGCCATCTTCATGTTTAGCCCTCCAGTATATTAATAAAGAACTATCATATCACATTTCAATCTTTGTTTTGCTAAATTTGACAATCAGCTAATGTAACTTCATAACAGATGTTCTGTTTGTCTGTTCCCACAGCCAGGCATTTGGCATTTTCTTTACTGGCATCAGTGGAAACCTACTTTTATAACCATTGCTGGCTGTAGCTGATGTCCCCAAAGAAATCACTGTACAATTTCATGCAATGTTGTCAGTGCTTCTGTTCTTAAAAATATCTTGCCTTATAAAAATATCCTGAAACCACAGTAAGCTTTTAACAGCTGTACTAGTGTAGCAAATGGTGGGCATTCACCAATTACCAGAGCAGCCAGATCTCTTCCCTTAAAGCCTCCAGCTGAGGAGTCCAGTCCCAGTTTTATATCTTGCAGTATTTACATTCGAAGTACGTTCAAATGTATTCATCCTTGAGTGGATAAATTTTGTACCTTGAGCTGTCCGGGTCTACCCCTTCACTCTCCTTCACTCTTTTAATTGTCTTCTGTATTGGAAGTGAAAGGGTTTGTGATCTTGCTCCATGTTCTAGTGATGCTTCACAGCATCTAGTGATGCTCCTGCACCTTTGGCTGCAAGACATGGAAGCTAAAATGGGAGATGCAGGAATGGAAAATGCACATTTTATTGTTAAATACTTTATTTATTGAAAAATACCACTCCAAGCTAACTGAAACTGGCTATGAACTCACTCATACTTTGCCATTCCGTATCCAAAATACACCCTGAAAAATAATTTTGAGAGCTGGAATGGTTCATTCGTTAAAACTTAAAATTCTGTTTCGTTTTGAAATGTAATTCCTTTGTTCTGAAAAGAGTAATGTTTCCCTAGCTCAGAAACAAAGTGGGAGGATTTGAAAGTTTTGATGCAGCCTTAAATGTTTGTTTTACGATGTTCTCGTTTTCACAGGAAAACCACACATTTTTCCTTTTGGGTAACCTGAAACCAAACCCCGCCAACAAGTGGAAAACAATGGTATTTGTACAGCTTTAGTTGATATTAAACCGCTCCTATTTCTCGTCATGATAGCTGTGCAGAAGGTTCATAGAAACCTTGCTCCTTGTGCCATGTGTTTCTTTTTGTAACTCGTACTTCTCTGAGTTTAACTAGAAATAAATTCAACTCCTCCTTTGAAATTTCCTGGCTAGAAATTTGCCATGGAAACCCTAAATTTTGTCAGAAACTATGAGACCACTGAATGTCAAGTGTCCACTTCAACGCCTTGCCATTTTCTATGAACTTCAGCCAGGGCAAAGGCTGCTTTCCAGGGGAGCGGCACTGAAGATGCCACAGGACAGCCAGCTCCAGGACCCCCTACCTGAATATTACATCAAGCATTACACTTGATCAGAAAGTCTGAGTTGTAAGCCGTGACCAGCTGCAAGCTTGTTTGTTTGTTTATTTTCCATTTGTTTCTTCACTGTTGAGTTGTGAAATGTACAATATTCCTATAGTGATAAATTCAGAAACTAAGCAACTTGATAATCATAAAGAATAAAGATTGCATGGTAAATATTTTTCTGGAACAAAGCAAATCTGTTTTCAGTTTCTGTCTGTAACACTGATTTCCAGTGTGACTTTGGTCAATTCCATAGGTCATCCTGAGCTTAGTTCCAGTCAGCTGTAATGTCAAGAGAACAGCGTTTCTCTTCTTCCACCTGTTGTGTAATTTATTACAAACTGTTCGAGGCAGAAACTGTTTTTTTTTTTTCTATCCTTTTTTATAGTGCTTAGCCCAAATTTTGTGGGAATAATGATTTTTTGTGGTTATTCTTAAAAACTAAAATGAATAAATAAAATGATTGGGGTGTGTGTTGAAAATAAACTTTTCCCTCCAAAAATTTTTATGCATTAGAAAGAAAAGTGAAAATTGGGTTGAAATTTGAAGCACTGTATTTCAAATTAAAAAATTTACTTTATGTTGATATGAGTTGTAAGAAATACAAATACATAAATATTTTAAGTACATTAAACGCTATTTTAAATCTGAAAATTAAGTTCAAATTAATATTGATCAAAAGAAAGTTCTCTAGGGAAAGATTTTTGATTTTTTTTTTCTAATGTGAATGCCTGAATCATTAACGTGCCTCTTCTCCTAGAACATTTTTCAAGATAGGGACAGTTTTAGCTCCCAAATTTGATGCAGCTTTTTCCAGCGTAGGTGGCCCATGGAGTATTGAAAGGAACACAAGATGCTCTGTAGCAGTGTGAGATACTCATGTCACCACCACTTAACCCAAGCCCTTCTCTGTACAGACATAATCAGGACTTGGAGTGCTTCCTGTTGAGGAGGTCTGGGAGTTCAGGACCCATTTCTTAAGCCTTTTGGAAAATTGCCTTTACCTTTGCTAGCGATTTCTTGTGTATATACCTACGTATGTCATGACATGGCTTGAGCACTGAAGTAATAAGCAGCTATTGACTTCCACCCCAATGTTTGCTTCACTGAGCAAGTGTTTGTCAAGGGATCGATGCAACTGTAGGAAGCACCTGACTCCCTGCTAGGGCAGGGCTGCCTGTGGGAGTGACTTCTCACTGCCAGCTACAGGTATTTTGGTGTAGAGGGGATATCTGGGGGATAGGAAAGGGAATATATGATGGCTGGAAGTCAGGAGGTCTTTCTTTTAATTATTTAAGTCATTAAAAAGAACCAAAAACATCAGTTTTACCGTTTTATTTAATTATGATGGATTTTGCCCATGCTTAGTTTAGAATGCATTGACTTTAACCTATTAATATATCCCTTTAAATAATAAATGCAACAAGCTCATTGCAATATTAACACAAAAGCTAAAGTCAAGGGATGCAAAAGCTAGTATTGTAGTAATAACATTCTCTTTGCGAGGATACACAAGTCAGCATGGCCCGAGTTCAGCCAAAGATGTGACCAAAATACTCAGAGTGAATATAAGCTTCAATTAAAAGTCAAGGAACCACAGCTCCAGCTGCTCTGAATCAGTACAATTCCACCCAAAAAATGCTGACATTGTGACAGCTTATACATTTTGGCCCCCCAGGCTTGGCTCAGTTAAAATCTGCGGTTAAAATATGGATGTGGACACTTTGAGAGAACAGCCCTGCAGCATTCTTGGCAAGTGGATGGACAGATAATACCCTGATACAGAAATACTTCTTGGACACATGCTTAAATCCTGTTACTGACAAATTAATACTGCATTTACATCCACAGGAGGCAATGCCATTCTGAGCCCCCACATTCTCTTCTGAGCATGGACTGAAGTTTTGTTTAGCTCATGAATTTTCTCTGTTGTTATTGAGGAGACTGTTATTTGTGCATGCTTATTTCTTGCTCTAAGATAGAGTTTCATGGCCCTGTATGACTCTTCCAGTGCATCTGTTAATAGCTGCTGACATACCACAGCCTCACACACATACATGCTAATGAAGTTGTTCAGCGTTTATGTGCAGACTTATGCAAGAGAGCAGTACCTGGCTTCTGATGTGTCAAAAAAAAAAAAAAAAAAGTCTTCAGAAAATATGCAGTGGCAAAGCCACAAGGTAGAATTATTTATCAACATCAACAGACTGAACTAACAGCTTCTGTTGTGGGAAATGTTAAGGTTAAAGAAGAACATGTAGAGGAGGAAGAGTTGTTATTGTTAGCAGTATGTGTGTGTATAGAAAGTGAGTTAGATAGCAATTCTCTCCATAACGTAGCTAGCTGATGAGAGGCATCCAGGTATTGGGAATACCTTAAAGATTTATTAACATCTAGAGTCTGCAGGAGCTGGTACCATTAAAAGGGAATACAGATCTTGCTGAAACACAGCACAGTCTAGACTTCTACAGTGTTTTTTGTTTTTGTTTTTTCTTGGGGGGGGAGGGGGGTAAAAGCTGACGACGTGCAGTCTGTAAAGATTTCAATCCACCCTGTGCAGAAATTGGGTGTGTTAAACCATGAGTTCTGGAGACCACCGCCCAAGTGTGTCATTGCATTTCTCAAACCCTTTCAAGCTCTCTCTGCTGTTTCACTGGCTGAATCCTGTTCCAGTTGTGTTTCAGCTTTTTCAGGCTCAATCTTGATCTGTCATGCTATGCTGCTGTGTTTTCTTATGTCATGGATAAGGTTGTATATCAGTGATGTGTGATGTGTGTACATTGTTTGCTCTGTGGGTTTGATATGAGAGAAACTAAGAAGAAATACATCTACTATAATCCTGTGATGGCATCCTTTATTTTTGCTTTTGAATCCACCTTTCTTTGAATTTATATCAGAATTGCCCATTCAATTTTCAGGACCAGATAGTCTCATAATATATATAATTAAAATTGACCTTGCAAGACATACATACATGCATATGTGTGTGTGATTTATATATAAGATAAATCTTTTATTAAAAAATACCTGAAGTACAGCTGGGATGTTAGGTGTATTCTCCATACAATTTGCAAGGTGGTATAGCACAGGATGTTCTTTGGCCTGTGATTAGACTGCCTTCACTGTTGGCCAGTGGTGCAGCACACTACAGCACCCTCAAATGAATGAGATGTTCAGAAGATACTAGCCCAAATTCTTCTTTTTCTTTCTTTTCCTTTCTCCATCTGTTGTACTAGTGTTGGGCTCAAGCGTGCCCGCACGGTGGCTGCAGCAGGAATTCTGCAGCATGCTATGGGATCCAGTCTGGGTCCCCATTGCAAAGGGGAGAGGTTTTTGAGAAGACCAGGAAATGCAACCGGTGATTTTTCATCTTTGGCTGAAATATCCGGTGACTCTGCCATGATGTATGAGCAGAAAGGAAGAACTTAGCTCCTGTCAGCAGCTTGGAGAAAATCCTGCTGGAGCCTTATTTTTCAAAATGAGTACATATTTTTGGTACTTTGTTGATGGTTGGGTTTTTCTAAATCTGTTTAAAACCTTATTGTCTTTTGTGTCTACTTGAGCCTCTTACAAGTACAATAGACGGGTCTGTGGCACAGGAGCCATGTATATTTTTGATCCCTCCACTTAGCAAAACACTAAGGAGGAAGGAAGAATAGTGGTGTATGAACAATGATTTTTCTAGACTCAAAGCCATAAACCTGTGCTATCAGACGGATGCTGACACTTCCTTCCTATCAACAGTTATTGGACCAAGAGGAACTCTATTAATACTGTGTCCTAGTAGATGAAAGTTTGTTGTTGTTGTTGTTGTTTTGTTTGTTTGCTTGTTTGTTTTTCATTAGAAATAATGTTGATGAGGCTTAATCTATGTTATGTTGAGTCCTAACCAGATTAATTTGCTTGTGGAAAGCAACAGAATGATTTGCTGTGTGACCTTGCTTCTCTTCTTTCTGCCTAACCTCCTCACTGCTGTCCTCCAGAAACCTGCATTACTTCTGAAAGTTCCTCTGCTGGTAAATTCTGCTGCTACAGGGGTATGTATTCATTTGGGAACATGCATGCAGGTTCCAAAGTCATGACATTTTCAGACCAGAAATGATGATGCTGGATGCAGTTTCCTATTAGCTTCACGAATAAGGGAAATAACAAATAGGTTCAGAAATTTGAGATGCCAAGTGAAACTGCCTGAAAGCAAGAAGAAACAAAAAAGCAGCAAACATGAAATAGGAATTTGGTCTAGTTCTGGAAGAAAAAATCACAACGCAGATATGTCTTGTAGCTAACTATGAACTATTTTGCTATTACGATTTTTTTTTCCCCCAGGGGATGCCACTGCATTTACTTTTTCATTTTTTTTACTTTAAACGTGGTAGTCCTTTTTCCTTATGCCCCATGAAAGCAAAAAGGATGTCATCTTGGTTGCAAATCCTCTGTATTAGAGCCAGCTAAATTCTCACTTCAAATTTTAGTTTTAAGAGTAACTATTGTCCTAGCCATAAGCTGAGAAATATCCTCCAGGTTTACGCTTTTGTTAAACAGTTGAAAGAGAAGCTGGGCCCTGTGGTAGGTCCTTGCCATTTACCACAGGCCACATCCATCTTTGCCCCACACATCTTCTGACCAAGCATGTCCAGGTGTTTCAACTGAACACACATGGGACTGGTTTCTAGGAATAAATATCAGAAGTAAAGCTGATGAATGGAGTGAATTTTTAATATAAACTGGTATTGTTACTGCATATTTTCAGATAAAGGCATATACAGGAAAGTTAATGGGGATAAAGCGAAAGTGACTCTGCCAGTCAAATTAAGTGCAAATTGGATTTCCTTGAAGTCTGCGTAGGGTATATCTGTGTACTTTGTATTTGGCTTTGTTTAGGTTCTTTGAAACTTTGTCATAAAAGTCAGATACTCCTAATTTTGATGCTACAAAGGGACCAAATAGCTAGCAGAGGGAGTAAAGGCTTATTAACAATAAACCCATTGGCAAGAACTGTGCGACCTTACAGGATGATTAGGAAGGAAGCAAACATGCTCTGTGGTACTTCTGTCTCCCAGAGGAAAGGTAGAAGAGGTGAGAGATGGCGTGTTTGCAAAGTTAGGAAAGGGAAAGAGTTGTGTGTTATTTTCAGACTTGTTCAAAAATTTTGGAGATCCAGCCCCATAAAAAAAGCCAACCCATGGGGGGGGGAGGGGGTGGAAGAAAAAAATATATATATACAAAATTTAAGAATGAGGAACATCCTTTGGTTCATTATTTTAATGCCCGTAATGACTTTCATCTAATGCTCTCAGAGCTTTGTGAAACGTATCTTGGCTTGTTTGTAATCAGCTTTCTGAAAACAACAGAGTACATAGCATTTAATCCCTGAGAAGTTCACAGCAAATGTAAAAGGATAGCAAACTACGTATTTGGAAAGTATTTGCACTTGATGGGGGAATTCTAGTTGGGGCCTATTAAGCTTTCTATTGAGGGTGAAAAGCAGTGAGGAAGCTTTCAGGTTTTTTTTCTGTCCCCCATTGAACACCCCCTGCAGTTAGCTTGGTTTGGAACACCTGAAAGCTAAAAAGCTCTGTAAAGAAATAGAAGTCTCTCTATCTGTGCACATGCAGACAGACTCCTAGGCATCCTAGGAGTCATGAAATCAGACAAACTGGGCCTTCAATAACCTCTCCAGTTTCCTTGTGCATCTAGTTCAGCTTCCAGTGTGTGCCATCCTGTGTGTCTGTGTTTTTGGCCATGAACACAAAATTGTGTCACAGAGGGTTGTGTAATGACAATTTGCTGTTAATTGCTATCTAAAATTGCCAGTCATTGTAATTTCAGTATGATCTTGTTCATAGGTCACCAACAGTCATGGTGGCCAATCCTGAATACTTGGGAGGAAAAATAAAAGGGGGGGGGGGGTGGAATGGAATACACATGTGGTTTGGGGACCTCTTCTCATCTACCTTTTTCTTATTCCCCTTCTCCTCTTCTATTGTCATTCTGCTGGTTTGCATGTAGATTATTGTCCTGTAAATTGAGGTAACAGTTTCAGAGCTGGCTAGCCCCTGCCCTAAGCCTACCTCATCGTCTCTGGGACAGCTGCAGATTTTTGTTGGTGAGAGGCTGGACCACAGGCATTAAAGAGTACATTTGGTATGCTTTCAAAGGGCTAGGCACGCTCATCCCCAGCCCAGAGAGCTGGGGAGGAGGGAACAGGCAGAAATATAGCAAGAAAGAAGAAGTCTTGCTGACGCGAATCAGGATTTAATATGCTGACCACCTGCTCTTGAAATCCTCATCTGCAAGATATTTGAGCCTATGAATTCAGACTTGACACTTACAGGCTTTCACCTAATCTTGCTGTCTGGCAGCACAGTCACAAAGAATGTGACCTCATGAATAGAAAAGATACCTCCTGGATATCCTGGCAGAGCATGTTAATAAACCTTTTAACATCAGCAGCACCTGCTCAGCAGGCTGTAGGTTAGGATGCATATAAAATCACTTTTTAGCTCTAATATTTATTAGGAGTGTGAATACATAAATTTCAAGTTTGGGTTCACTGAATCCTCAAGTCTTCACTGCTTATACGCAGCATAAGGGAAGAGAGGGAAGTGTGTAAAACAACATCATCTGCAGGACTGTGCCTATGTTTCTGGGAAGGACAGCAAGCACGAGACGGGCCTTCTGCAGAGGAAAAAAATGAGCCACCACAGAGTCCCTTCCACTGCTCTGTTTTGACCTTTCTATATCTGTCTTCCTCCAAGTCTGTAAAAAGTGAATACTTTGCATCCAAATTAACTGTGTGGCACAGGGCTCCCCTCTGCCCTGTTATCAACACTGCTGGTGGTGCCCTCATTCTTACACAGCATACTCTCAATTCAAATATCTTAAGAGGAGCTCCAGCTTAAATACTTGATTGTATTTATTGAACCGATGGAGCAATGCACCAACAAAGCCTTGCTAAAGAACTCACAGAGCACCTTGTCCCAACAGGAGCGGTGTTGCTTCATGTTTGTGGAGTTTTTCCTTGTAGCACGCTCCCTACTGCTTATTGGTATAACTATTGCTATGGGAAGCCTGATTCTGCTCATCCCACATGCAGAAAACATGACATCTAAGGTAAGGAGAAAAGTAAAGTCCTTGTAAGGATGACTGGAATACAGCACTCAGAGCAAGACTTGTATTTTTCCCCGCATTGTGCATCAGAAAGTTACATTTCCTCAGGCACAATTTTCCTTGTTCAGGAACATAAGTCCTTATTACTTTCCTTATTTCTTAAACTTTACAAATCAAACTGGCAACACTACAATTTTCTGATTGAATAAGAACGCCGGCTGTGTGATTTCTCTCCAGGGGCTGATGGTCTTGATTCATTCTTGCATTTTGAATGTTGCAGTGTCAATGAGCTTTCTTTATCCATGATTTCTGATTCTCTTTTGCATTTGCATCTTCCCCTCTGCTTGTGTTGCTCTCAGTTCAAGGGCACACAAATACAGGTGTACCACTAATTTGTAACTTATTTTCTTCAAAGTGAAGAACATAAAACAATCTGAGACTAAAGCAGGAAGAGATCTGAAAGGCAAACAGAGGGGAACAGGTCAGACAGAGGGGAAAGAAGTTCACTTTACAGCTACCCTACAAACACCTTCTGTGACTTGGAATACACTACTTAGATCAATATCCTTCATACCATTTATGTGCCTAAATGATGGTTTTCATGGCCTCACAGACTGCGCTGTGATTTGATGTTATATAGAACCCCATCACTCCATTTTAAGATGTGGTTAATTATATTGTCTTCATTACTATTTAAAAATCTTGTAGCTGTGGGGGTTGGACACATTTCTCTAATCCACAACCCAAACCTACTTTAGTAAGTTTTATACTTATTAGTTTTAGTACCAACATAGTTCTTTTGATTATTTTTTTCATTCCCTCCTGTCCTTTCTCTCACTCCTTGGTATAGTTATTAGGCAGGAATCATATCTCCCTTAGCCCTCCCTAGTATGAGTGATCAAGGAATTATCCAGTATTTCAGGCAGAGTTTCATTATTTCCCTGTGTAATGGTGTCTACCACTCCAAATTTCTGTTGGAAACCTCTGTCATGATCACATTTTATATACTCCCTTAAAGCAGCGCAAACTGTATTTGTATTACTTTTGTATTAGAAATGATCACTGGACATACTTGTATGGCTACTGCATGTGAACTTGTGGTGCCAAATGGTCGCCCTACGCATGCCCAGCCTTTGAATAAAATAAGTTAGGGACCCCATCACTGACAGGTTTTGTTTCCATCATGATTTTCCTACCAGGTACCCTGAGTGAAGTGTTCCAGGTGTGGAGAGGTCATGTAAATAAAAGCCATTCATAGCACACACCAGGGAGCTAAATTAAAAATAACATTTTTGTGTGCTGCATTATTGCAGACACAACATATTTCTTTAATGCATCATTTAAGATTCTATAGGATGAGGTAGCACTACGTAAATGTTGACATGCAGTTGGAGAGTTTGTTTTGCTTATGAGTGATGAGCCTATTTACAATATTATGCAAATGAATGTCAATGAGGTCTTTAACACTCAGATCATACCTCTTAAATACCACTTTCTGGTGCATGTCACTCATTCTGTCCCACTGAAACACTTTGGTACCAAGGTCTCAGTTTTACAGGGACTTTTTATGGGATTGTGGAAGACTAGGCTCTACATCTGATGATGGTATAGAAGGGATGACATCTTGTGCTGAGGGAGAAAAATGTTCATTCTAGTCAAAAAGGAAGGTTGCATTTTTTTGTGGATTTCTTTGCTTATTTATCCATTCATTTTGAACTAAGGCTGTTTCACGTTACTCAAAGGCATTGAGTGCTAAAGTCCAATCTGCTTGTTAACCAAATCTAGAAGAGGCCTTTCAAACAGGTTTTAAACTTTAAGACTCTTGAGACTGATGGACCTCCAAAATCTGTGCAGACAAGCATGGAGATAACCTAAGTCAAGCCTTCCTATTCTTATTTTTCATTGCTATTATGCACCCTAACTAATACCACAGTAGCCCCCTGGGATAAGCTTCTCAGCTTCTGCATTTTGTTTTAGCTCAGCTCACGTCAGTGAAATGGTGGTGATTTATACTTACCTGAGGATGTGGCTTCCTGAGTTCAGAGGGGCTATTGCAGAATATTGGGCCCAAAGGTGTTTTCTACAGGATTTTTAGTTAAACTAATGCCTAAAGCAAGACTGTGGCTAATTAAGGAAGGATTTCTTGGTCTAAGCCCTTTTCCTTGAGACACACAGTAAGCAGCGTGCATCTTGTCTTTGACAGAAATGTAAAAAAAATGACAGGGGAGTGTTTATCGATCCCATTTACTGTATATAGCAGTGCATACATATTGGCAATACTAGTTTATGAGTTTGGCTGATGTGATCCTGAGAGCAGAAAATGTTTTAATAGAAGTAAAACATAACCTGAACTTTATTGCAGATGCCAAGTTTACTGAAGTGTGACACAAAGAAGGTTATTGGGGTGTTACGGTATATCCACAATGTACAAAATAAAGTCCAAAACAAAGTAAGGATATTTTTCAGTTTCCTTTGTTTGTCAGATCACCTGGAAAAAATCCCTTTTTTTCCAAGAAAGGGATACTAAAAGCACTGATGGTTTCTTCTACCAATAATGTTTAAATTCAGGACCTCCACTTGGATTAAATATATTTAAAATGTTGGCTGGTTATTTAAGTTTTGGTGGTGGTGGTGGATTTTGTTTTGTTTTCTTTTAGAAAGCAAAGCATACTTTTTGTGTGTGTGTGGTTGCTTTCATTGGGATGCAGAAAACCTCCTGAGTCTGGAAGCAGGGGACTAGACTTTTAGTTTGATCCAGAGCCTTGAGTGGAACTAGCCATGAAATATAGGTCTGGATTGTGATCGCAAACTTCACGTTTAGATCCAGTGCTTTCCTGTTCTTTTCCTCTTATTAAAGTGTATAAAATAACAAGTGTGTTATAGTTCATCAAGCCCTGGCAGTGAAATGCAAAGAATAAGCAGTATTTTTGCACTGTCTTTTAGTACATTAGGATGATTGTCCTGCATATTGTCTTTGGAACAATTGAGAAGAATATTCTGGAAATGAGTTAACTTATCTGGAATGTAAAATGATCTTTTATTCAATTTGAGAGGAAGAAATTAGGTGTTGTGCAAGTAATCTCAAAATACATCTCTGAACTGTTGATCCCATGGCATGCTGTGATTGCATGAGGTTGTTTAATTGGATATGCTGATCGGAGTTCACTGTTTACATGTACACAGCTATTTTGGAAAGAGAGCTTGTTAACGAAAGTAGAAGAAAAACTTTAAAGAAAAAGCACGTTTGGCATTTAACAAGCAAGAGATTTGCTTTCCTTATTAAAGTCATTATAACTGAGCTCAGGAATTGCACATGCACTAGGGAATTACTTGAATTAAGTTAATAAAGTTGTATTTTATTAGGTTTGAGGGGCTTGATTATTCCATTAGTAGTGTGATACGCTGGTGCCCAAGTTCAGGTCTGTGGGTTCGAACAGGCAGCTTATGAGGATGGAGATGTGAAGCTCCTGTTGTGCACCTCATCACTTGGGTGAAGAGGTAAGGTTTTGTTTATTTGGCTTCTTTTTGAGACAGGACAAAAGAAATTGGTGCTGCACAGGCTTAACTAGTAATCAATAGGGTTTGATCTCAGGAAACTTACAGGAGAGCCCTTCAAGTAATAGGTAGAAACTCTACATGCCCCTCAACTCCTACTGAATACTTCAAGCCTTGGGAATATGTAGCAGGGTTTTGGGGTGGGGGTTCAGGAAGCTGTGGTTATTGCGTCTTCTTTTCAGTGCAACTGGTTTGTTTGTTATCTTGTTAGCTACTCGATTTTTGCAGTAAGATGCGTAAATGTGTTCATCTCGTTTTAACTGCAGAACACAATTGGCATTGGTAATAAGCTGCTTTGAACCATGTAATGCATCTGAAAGGTGAAATGTTAGAGTTCCAGCTACCAGCAATGTAAATACCTTGTTCCTTCAAACACTTGATGAATACTCAGGTTACCGGGGCATATTTTTTTTGACCTGGGGAATGCTCCTAAGATGTTGCCAATTTGGTTTTAAATTGATTTAATCAGTGACAGAGATGAATAAGCTTTGGACCCTGCTAAGCATTAGCATCACACAATAATGGAGTTCCCTGAATGATAGAACTAGAAATCTCTAAACCATCTTCATCAAAAAATTTTGAGAACAGCCTTCTTTAATGGTGTTTTCCCATTGAATGGGAATAGTAAAGGGGTCCAAAGACAGCAAAGTAGGGGTGTTAAGATTGGAGTGGATTTTTTTTCTTTGAATCACAGAGAACATGAACTGAAGCTGATGGGCAGTGATGAAGGTTGGGTAATGGGTCCCACTTCTGAGTGCACCACAGTAAAACCCTTACCTTAAACCAGTGTTTTGCCTGTCCTTTGTCACTAAACCTGCAACCCACTGGCAGTTGAGTGTGGGCAGAGTCCTGCTCCTGTTTGCAGCTGGTGCTGAACTGTACTATCACACACCTCCCACTGGCTTTCCATTGCACTTCTGCTCCCTGAATGAATCACTTTAACCTGCTGAATGCAGATTAGAGAGGGCCTTTCCAATCATGTTCGCAAGATTGACAAAATGGAAGGAAATATTACTGTCATTGCTATTAATATATTTTAATATAGTTTTTCCCCAGTGAAGTCAAAATTCACTCCTCATTCTTCACTATGAAACAATCATATTCTAAAACGTTTTGCTCAGTGAAGACAATGGGTGCAAAGTTGATCCTGTGCTCCTTTCTGAAAGGCAAAATGGTTTAGCCTGACATATGGAGGAGTCAGCCAAGAAGTTAGCTTATTGGGCAGATAGTCTTTTCTAGAATGCACCCTTCTTGTCAATTCACATCTGTAGGTCAGCAAAGAGTTAATAATAAATTGCTACTTAATGAACCTATAATCATCTTATTAAATCCACAATGAATGTGTAGCTAAGTATACTCAGAATATTTTAATTTAAAATGTAACCATAAAATCTGCAAAGTGGAATTAGTGTGGGGGTTTTGAGATTACATTAGCAGCAAAACAGGGGGTGGATATTAATTGTTAATTAAACCATACAGACCACATACACTGGAATCTTAACAACATGGAAGTTGTATCTATTTATTTAACATCTTGTAGTTGCAAGACTCTTTGCCCACCAACATCTCCCCTCCCTCCTTTTGATTGAAAGGGAAATTTTTGGACTGATTTTGTTTTTCTGCAAAGCTGGTGAGACAATGAAGTGAAACTTCCAGTTGTCTCTGGAATAGGTTTGACATTATTATGCTCCATGGAGTGATAGAACAATAGTATTTCACTATGAGTTTATTTATTAAACCATTTTATGGGAATTTTCTTCTACCATCTAACCAGTCTCTGAGGAAAGATGTTGATTTGATTTCCTCTAATGAAAGTGTCCCCCTTCTTATGACATATTCCTGGCCATGCAGCTCATAAAGTCCCATATGGTTTTGCTCTTCCTTGGTTAGGTCAAATGCCGAAAAGAGCTCAGTGTCATTGTTCTTTCTCTTCCTCCTTTTTTCATGTTTATGCTTGCAGTATGTGAGACTGAAAGCACCAGTTGTGTGGTGTATTTTGCTTAAGGGGAACTTGCTTTGAGGGAGGATTTTTGGAAGTCTCTTCAGAAGAGGCCCATGTGCTTCAGAAGGAATTTCCAGTCCTTTGCTGCAGCCAGCAGGAGAGAAGTGGGGGGGCTCCCAGTACCTGCTTCGCCTCCTAACTTCTTCACAGTTTTCCCTATTGGTTTGTGTTTACTAGTCCAGGAGCTTGTTTCTTCCAGGACCTCTGTTTTTTCTTACACCATTTCTTTTTTTGGTCCTGTTCCTTACTGCTTTACACTGTGATCTTGTGGTTTGGGCAACCTCTACAACCCAACTCAGCTGCCTTTGGCTTTTGAAGTAATATAACTTGACCTCTCTATGATCACCTTAGTGTAAATGCATTTCCCTCTTAAGCTTGTTTGTGGCAAGCACTCAGAAAGAGATGAGTGCAGCATACCTGTTACCTTTTAGAAGATATATCCCATCATTTGAGTTAAAGACTGCAGGAGTTCTCCACACCTGCCTTCCTGGTCGTTGTCTCTGCTGCTGTTGTGGGATGAGTGTCCCCATGCACTGCAGCTCTCTTTCATCTGAAAGGAAGGGCCTTGTCACGTCAAACCTTTACCAACATCATAAACTCCGGTAGAGAGTCACTTCCCTAAATAATGTTACCCGGTCCTTAGTGTCTCCCCCCTACTCCCCAGCCCTGACACTTGTGTAGTCCTACTTCCTTGCTGGTAGTTTCTGCTTTGATCTTTTCTCCTCATATATATGCTTCACTCAAGGGCTTTATGAGATTTTGTCCTTGCTCCTGCATCTTACCTGTCATGCATCTCTCCTTGTCTCCCAAGTCCCTCTTCAACAAATCGTTTCTTGCCTATTTCTTGTACAGGTATCCCTGGCAAGCAGACAAGGAGTGTGCCATATAACAACATTTGCAGAAAGGTTTTTTGATGTTGTTGTTATCCTAGATACTAAACCCACACTTTCTTGCTCTCATCTGTTGTGGCAGAGAGATTAATTTAAACCCTGTGCATCATTCAGCATTGTTGCCACTTCTCTGTAAAGGGCCATGCACCTCACAGGCACTTGTAGAGTATGGTACAATAACAATGGATGCAAGGCTGTGCTTTGTCTATTGAACAGGCCTCTTTATCCCCAGCTATACAAACCACGTGGTTACTCCTCATTTTTGGAAAAAGCCAGCTAAGTGACACTTCTAAGCAAATCCAGCGTACAGCATGAAGTATTCTTTCCCAAACACCCTTGAGACTACAGTCCACTTTGATTCATTTGTGGCTTTATTTTAATCACATTGATCCAGTTTTCCCCCTTTTTCTTCTGCGAAGAAAGAACATTGCATCTCTGAAGGCCATAGCCTGGAGACCTGAAAGTTAGGTCCCTGACCCCTATAAAGTCGACAGGACCTCATAAATTATTTTGTAATCCTTTCCATTCACCCTCTGTGTACTAATGCATGTGTGTACATGCCACAAGTAAGGATTTGCAGAACAGAGCACTCACTTTGTTTATAATTGAAAACCATTGTTGGAGAAACAATGATTCAATAACCTTTCTGAGTCTGGCCTAATGTCTCTCTCCAGAGACCATGGTGAGCACAGTGGTAAATCAATTTTAAAGAGAGTACAGCATTTCTAACTCTTTTTTGCAAGACTGACTACAGTTTCAGGCTTCTACTTAATAGCTCTGGATAATGCAGGGCTCCAAGCATTGATGTGAAGTGTATGTGTGTGTGTAACAGGGGCAGATTGCATTATCTTCTCTCCTTCAGATTTTTTCCTTCTGCAAAAGAAAAAAAAAATCAATATTAAGGTGAGTGAATGGACCATTTAAATGAAGAAATATGGGGTACTAATTTGATTCTGTATTGTACACAATAGCGATATGTGCAGTTTGAAGGCAATTACCTCTTTGCAGCTCTTGGGGGAATGTATCTCTTTCCATTTTCACCTAGGCTGGCAGAAAAGGAAACTGAAGAACCATAGAATGAACCAAGAAGCTCTTAACTGAGTCAGGTGGGTGGGTGGAGAGTTTTCCTTCATCTACATATGCAGAACAAAGGAAAACTTTACAAGGACTAGCTGAGTCAATTCTGACATCAACATTGGTCAGTGCAGTTCAAAATCACAAGTAGAAAAATGTTAACAGCATTTCTTGGGGGTATTTTAGGTTGTTTGTTTGTTTTTAAGTGCATTTTACTTTTATAATGCCTCTTTTTAATTGCAGGGTCATTTTCCTTCTTGCCTTGCTGAAGTTGGATCTGTAGCATGCAGTGTAAGTCAGTTAATGTTCTAAAAACATAAAGGGACATCCTCTCTCCTGGTAGTCATGCAATAGTCATGATTGCTGAAGGATGGAAGAGAGAGAGAACCTTTGTAAGAACAAACTTTTTTTTTAGACTAGTAGCTGGGAAAAAAAACACAGATGTACTAACAGATATACTTCCAGGTTTAGAAAATGATCTGGTTACCTAGAAGCGATCCTTAATTGAGGTGCAAGTTACATTTACAGCTGGGTGGGCTGGAATTCACTGAGAACAAACAAAAAAACTCAAACTTTAATCAAAAGAATAGCAAGTGGGGGCAACAGTCTAAAAGCAGGAGAAAACCAGAAGAAGCTTAAAAACTTGTCCAATTTATCCACCTTTGTCAGTTGGTCCATTAAAATAATTCACCTCTCTTTACAAACCTGGCTTCTTTGAATAATTACAGAGAAGATGGGTCAGTTGTCAGCTGGCATTAAAAGTGTTTTAGTTCCATTACTTTGTGAGGTGAAGGCAGCTCATGCCAGCTGAAGATTAGATCACCACATGTATTAAATGTGCCATACATCAGGCTGCACTTGCTCTTCCCATGTGGCAACTTCAGTTCAGGCAGAATGAGTGACAAAACAAGGAAGGAGAGGACATCTGTCACGTTTAGTGGTCGCCATTAGAAGTGAGAAAAACACAACCTGCCAGGCAGGAAGGAGGAGGAAATGGGTTCAACCTTGACAGGGGCCACAGGAGTTGGTGGACAGGTGATGGCATCTCTTTGCATTACGTGACTACTAGAGGTCATTGTTAATAGCTTGCGAATCAGCCAACAACAGTTTTCTCTGGTATGCTAGGACAATTTGAAAAATACTGATACACGCTCTCTCATTTGGGAGTTGTTTATAAAGCAAGCTGATTAGCTTTTCAAAAATTTATTTATTTATTCTGTCTGGAGAGATACATGGGCTGTCTGTATTTAAACTCCTGTAAATACTTGCATGATACTCCATAATGCTTTTTTAGCTCCTGGACTAAACTATGATTTGGAAGATCATACAACATTTTTTTTCTGATAGCCTGTCTTTTGTAACAATTTTATCCGTTTTGAGAAAGTGTTCTGCAACAGATAGACTCTGATGGTTCAATGAGTCCATTCAGAAGTACTTTCCACTTTGCAAGGGTAATTATCTTTATTAGTTCTGTACCTTGATAGTGTTTCAGCAGAGCATTTAGGAGTGTCAGGTTCTATTAAGGATAAACTAGCTCACAGAGGAAATAATTTGGAACTGTGTACAAATGATGGTGCTTTAAGAGGTTTAAGTGAGTGTTCTGCTAGGTGGTTTTGCCCTTTATTACCAAAAAATTACAAGAAAATATAATTTATTTTGATTTTTTTTAGCCCTGTTGTCTTCGGAATGGCAGCCTTACCCTTGTAAATAAATGTGAAAAATATTAAAGCTTCTACATGCAAAAAAATGATCTTTAAGTTAACAGGCTTCTAGCAATTTGTAATCAGCCTAGTTCAAAAGTGTCATTTTGTTAGTATACTGAAGTTTTGTTAGTGAGGTTATGCTACCTACACAAGGATCCTTTTTTCTGAAGTGCCTTTTCTTTCCGAGAGCTGAACTGCAGAGATCAGGCAGGAAATAAGCATAGCTGGTATTTGCATGGTTTAGCAATCTAGTGGAAGATACTTCTCACTCATCCTATGTTGATATGCGCTGGTCATGTACTGTTTGTCAAAGCTGTGATGCTTCGACAAGCTACACCCACAGGCACCAAGGAGGATGAATTTCAAAATGATCTGCCTCACCTGAGCTGCAGGATTAACTATGTGAGAAAACCAAGGGAAAGTGCTGAGACCAGGGAAAAGATTTTGCTAGTGGTAAACAGGAAAACAAAACTCTAGAGGAAGACTCCGATGGTGGAAAGTGGGTCATGCTTCATTTCCCTAGACTGCTCAATTTCATTGCATGCCCTTAGCACTTATATTCAAGACCCTGCCTGTATTAATCATGCTAGAACTGCTGTCCTCAGCTCTCAGTAAGTTTGGCTTTCCTCTCTCCACAGACTCTTTAGCATCTTCAACTTGCTTTCTCTCATTTTCTCACCGCTTGATATTTGTTCTGTGGTTAAACGGGACTGATACGGAAAATAAACTCTCTGTACTGGAGGAAAGGACAATATAAATTATTGCAAGCTAGAGAGTGCTTCCTTTTGCTTAAACTGCTGCTTTTGCCACTTCTCTTCTTCCAGAGTTTCTTATTGTTCTGCTTTGGGGCATGCATTAATAAGGAGGTCAGAGAGATGGGCACACCTAACACAAGTTAGTGTCAAAAACATGCAGTGGCACCAAGGGCACCCCTCTGGGCACATGTCATCAAACTGGGAGAGCTGCCAAGGTGCTGGTGGGCAGGGTTAGCATTCAATGGGACCTCGGCAGGCTGCAGAAATGTGTTGAGAAATGAGTTAATGGTGAACCTCGTGACGTTCAACAAAGGCAAATTCTGAGTCCTGCAACTGGGTTGAAATTACTCCCTGCAGTAACCCAGGCTGGGGGCCTACCAGCTGGCTGAAGATCAGCTCCACTGGAAATGACCTCTGTGGGTCCTGGTGGACCAGAATGAGAATCTGAGCCATCAGTTTTTCTATATGGTACTTGTGGGACCATCTGGAACACCGTGCCTGGTTTCAGGCTTCTCTGGTACTAAAAAAGACACTGGCAAACTGGTCTTCTATATACCTACATTTAGGCAGCTGGATCATGCCCAAAGACACAGCGTTGTCTCTGTGTGTGCTGAAAACTACTGCATTAATAACTGTTAAAGAAGCTTTTAAAGCTCGATTCTTGCTGTCATGCTATAGATGCCTTACTTTGCTGCAAATTAAGACACATGACTACTTCTAAGAGAGATGATGATGCAAAATATAAAACTAAAAAGTGTAGTTGGATATAATATCAGAGGAAGATCAGGAGCAAAACTCCATATGGAAACTAGAAGGCTTAAGAGTTTTTGCATAGAAGTAGTGCTAACTGGCAGTCAAGCTGGGTGAAATGGGGGAAGGGACAAAAAGACAGGTATTTTTGGCCACTCTGTAAAGAGTCACAGCTGGCAGCAGCTCTTGCTCTCATTGTGGGAAAGGAAAAGGCAGAAGACAAGCAGCTGGAAGACTAAAGTCTGGCTAGGTTTACCACAGTTTATGCTGTTCTGCATTGTACTCTGTGCTTTTGTTAATAGGTTTGTGCTGAGCACTTTTGTCTCTTCATAGTAAGCTACTTTCTGTGAATGTTTCTTGGAAAAAAAAAAACACCATAGAAACATTTGCGTAACTCTGTGATTTATGTCCATTTCTAGCTTTCCCTTGCTTGGCTAGGCTGTGTTCTCGTGTCCTCTTTCAGCTGTAGCTGTGCCATGTGAAGACATTATTTCCTCCAGCCTCTAGTGATTAACCTCCAGGCACTGCTAAGTCCTTCTGGTGTAATTTGATTCAGTTAGAATGACCTCGACTGGAAAAGGCTATTATACAATGGACTGGTAGGTCTGACAAAATTTTCACTTCTCTAACACAGGGCAGTGATAATGCAAGGAAGTCTAAGATATTACCTCCCTTCAGCTGAGCACAGAAGAGTTTCTGCTCTGAGGTTCTTGTTGCTGCACCCTTGCAAGTTTTGTGGAAAAGTGCCCTATCCTGCTCTGGGCAAAAATGTCTGCACTAAATTGGATAATTTGAATGTTTAAGGTAACTCACTCTAAGGCTGAATTTGCCTAAAGTAGGCTAAGTATCTTTAAAGGAGACACAGACAAAGTTGTTTGAGAAGACGTAAAGGACTCCTACAGTAGTTGGGAGAAAGTAACGTCCAGCTGGAGCAAATACAACTCTAACAAGCCAGCTTGAGTGTTAGAGGGGACACCTGCAGGTGAACTAATTAACAGTGCAAACTGAAGCAACATGGCTCAAGTTTAAAATGGGAGAGTGCACATTAACTTTTACCAGTGTGACTTTTTCCATTTAACCAGTGTAATGTTTTGAAGGACCTATTCACGTGTTAATGGAACTGCTCCATCTCACTCTAAATAATGCTTTCTTTACAAAGCAATATTGATATTTCATTTGTCTGATGGCAGTTCTATTTTATGCTCATTTAGAATATCCATTTCACTTTTCTTTTTTTCTTCCACTTTTGCTGTATGTGAGCACTTAAACTTGAGCTTAACTTTAGGTATGTGAGCATTAATAATGAATTTTAGCAGGATTACCATTGTGTATATTTAAGATCAACTATTATTGTTCTACTACAATTGCTGATTCAGTGAAACTTGTGTTTTGAGCTTGTCTTTTCTGGGAAATTAGTCTAGGCTAATTGATGTAAATCAGATTAATTAAACCAGATAAAAGTCATGCAAGGCCTTTCTTATTTTGAATAAAAGACACCTTAAATCAGTTTTATTTGATTCACTTCCAAATCAGAGAAACTATTCTGATCTAAAAATCATCTCTATTCATGTGAGGAACTGTTAAGCACCAGTAATCCAGTATAGCCCCTGTGTAGAGAGTCTGTAGACTTTATTTCACTACTGTTTTGTGGTGTCCCCCTCCTTTGTGTATGTGTAGGTGTGAATTTCCTGGATATCACCTTTCAGTATCTGGATATCTGGAGTACTACTGGTGAGGAACATCAGCTTGTCTAGAACTGGATGGAGATCATCCTCTGTGACATTTTTGTGGTTGAACTGCTACATCATTTAACTACGATTTTATATCATTATGATATAGAGCTGAAGCTTTCTTGTTGATACCAGCTTTGGACACTGAAAGCAAGGAAGAATATATTTCAAGAATTTAACCTTGCATCAAAGCCAAACACGTTGTTTGCCTGGTAACTGCTGAGTGTGCTCCTTTAGTCTGCAGCCACCAAACATGGTAGAGTCCTCATGTTCTCATAGTGCTTTCCAGTGCATAATATCATGAAGAAAAACTCATCCATCCCACCTAGGGCTGAATGTAGAAAGTAGACAATACAAGCAGGACTGAAATGGGTAGTTTGCTGGAAATCAAATTTGGTGGGAAAATAAACTTGAATGTCAGGAACACCTTTTGTAAATATGTGCAGGATGGTAATTTTAAGTGTAAGAGTTTGTGAAATCTTCATCACTGGTATTTTCTGAACATACTAGAAAATGTATCTTGGGAATGGCATAAGTATTGTTGATCATACTGCTATGGTATAATCCCATTTTTCTATGATTCATCAGCATTATTTTATTAGAATGTTTTTTTTTTCTTTTTTATTTTTCTTTCTTTTTTTTTTTTTTCCAGATAAAATAAGAAAAGGTCTTTCACATCTTCCAAACAGGGCTCAATTTACTTGTCCACCTCTATATTTACAATGGTGACAGCAGAAATTAATACAGAAATAATGGTTCACTTATGATTTTCAAACAGGATAAATTGTAAATGTCAATCTAAACCCTAGGAGTTGTGGAAGTCTGTCCTAAATTCTTCATCAGTTTTATGTGACAAGCTGAAAATAGTTGGACTAAGAGCAGAATAAGTATCCCAAGATTAAGTACAATAATCCAGAGCTTAAGTACAAAACTTTTTTTGGTATCAGTTATGTTGATTCAGCCAGTGATATTGGTGCAGGAGAATGTGGGAAAGCTGTAGTGCTACAAATAAATGAATAGAACAGGATTTAGTAATGCTCTTCACATCTCAGAGACTGGGCTCATGAGCAATTTGTACACAATAAAGAGGGCAATTTGCTGACTTAAGGCAGGACCAAAGTATGCTTTCGAGTCTTCAGGAGTCAGAACGATTAGATTTTATTAAGTCAAAAGGTTAATATTAATTAGAAATTTTGTTCTGTGGGAAAATTTATCTTCTTAGATTTTGTTTACCATCTGAATAAGTTTATTTTATTTTTTTAAGTCAAAAGAGTACCAAAATAAACATTGCATAGACTGTTTAGAACTATTTTATTTAATATGTTAACATTCAGCATTACATTCAGGGTTGAACCTTGCGTCATAAGTTAACACTTTGCCTCCTGGAAACTCTGTTTCTCTTCTTGGGTGTGAAGCTGTATTGCTAGACCACATCTGTCTTATCTGTGCTTGCGGTTGAAAGAATTTTGTGAACCAGTTCATTATCACAGCTACAGCAAAGTGGTCTAACCTGTGAGTCTGGACTATAGACATGGAAAGACTTTAGGCTTTGTGACAGCTCATGTCAATTTGTTTTAGTATTTAAAGTGACCAAAATTTTAAAAATTGAAATATTTCAGCCAAAGCAAATATTTTCTAGAGAAAATGAAAAAACAAACAAGCCAAAAAAAACCAACCAACACTGCAGAAATATGTTTTCCCCTCCATAGGAGGTTACTATCTAGTTAAGTATCTACTTGAAAAGAAATACCTTTCTGCATCAGGTTGTCAACTGAGTGCAAAAACTCATAAATCCCAAGAGTGGTACCACTAACATGATAGATATCCTGAGACGTCTCTCTTGCATTAGAAGTTACTCAATTTTCTTGTCACCTGAGACAGGTGGAAACTTTTAGCTGTTGTATACACCTCCTTTTCATTGCTGCTCCTTGCCCTATTGCTGTGCTATTTTCTCCCCTAAGCCCTCTCATCTACAATTTTTCTTTGAATGGCACCTTGATGAGTCATACAAGCATCACATACCTGTTCTACTGAGCTCCTCATGTCACACTGGCAGGTCCCTTGGCTGACTAGAGGAGGTAACGCTGCCTAAAATAATCAAAAGAATATTCATATGGATTATTTTAGTGATTTTGAATGCAGATGGTTTATTTATTTATTCATTTGTGAGGGACATAGGGGGCTGGTTTGGCTAATGGCAGCTTTGTGAAAAAATAATTAACTTCATTTTACCCAAAGCCTTGACTTATTCTCCCTGAAAAAAAGCACAAAGTTTGCATGTCTGATCTCTGTGAAATGGGAGACAGAACCCTACAGAATGTAAAGTATAAGTGAGACAAATGCCTAACTACTATGTATGCAAATAGTAAGGAACACTCTTTTCTTTGAGTGCTTTACAATCAAACAAACATGGGTAGAGGCTGCAAAAGGAAAGATTGCCATTCCATTTTGCAGATAGAGAAGTGGTCTTTTACCAGCCACAACTGTGCTAGAGAGGGCATCACAAACCAGTGAAAAGCTGAAGTGGCCTTTTAAAAAATATATTTACAGAAGCTGCAAAGCATGGAACAATTCAGGAAAGACACTGATGAAAAAAAATATATATATTTTGGTAATTTCCTTAGAAGTTACTTAAGTGCTTATTAATGCACATTTTCAAAATTGAGTAGAAATGTGAGCTCTTGAGATGTATTGGTGTATGGAAGCTACCTGAGTCCCAGGTAGGAACAGTTTTCCTGCTTTTCTGGAGAATACCCTCCCAGGCTGTACCTGCCTGCAGGCAGTGAGAAGGTGCTTTCCTCCTTCTCTCCTGCCAACTTCCTGCCAGTTCAGAGCATCACTCAGGCTGCTTTTGTTTTAGTTGCCTTTTATGGTGCCATTTGATCTGCTTTCCCAGTAATGTAATTAAATGTCTTTGAATTAAAAAAAAATGTTGTAATAGGGATAATTTATAAACTCTGAGAGGAAAAAAAAAATCTTTTCACAGAATATAGGAAGTTATTGCTTTCAAAGGTAGATTATAAAACTTCTTTGATTGACAGTGGTACTTTGTATGGATGAATCTTTCTGAGCCTTGCAGTTAAAAAAGCTGTTCAGCAGTTAGAATAACCAGTCTCTATTAGTTTAAGCAGATTTTTTTTGTTTGTTTGTTTGCTTCAGCTCAACAGACAAGCATTTTTTTTAGCATGTTGCTGTATATAATAAACAAGGAAGCAAATGAAGAGTAAGTTTTCCTTCTGTAGCTCTCTTTGCTCCTTGCCCAAAAGCAGCTGTCATGCAATTTCTGAGCAAAGCGGTTACAGATTATTTTTAACATTTGCTTGTATTAAAGGTCATATTAACCTAGCTTATAGAAGCTGTGAAGGTGCAATGAGGCAAGAAGCTGTATATTGCTATGCTATTTTATTCTTTTAAAATTCAGTTTTAGATTAATAGGAAGATAACAAAGAACGGTGAGTAATTAATTAATAGGCTCTTAGGATTACACAAAGATCATACCTTTCTTAACAGAAAGGTTACAGCTAAATTCCATTCGTTCCTTTCTAACTTTTACCATATAACTCCAAAGTCCAATTTAGGAGGCTAAAATCCCCAGGCTCCCCTTGAAGAAAAAGAGAATGGTCCCTAAAGACCAGGAGCCAAACTTGAAATAAATCACCCACAAAAAGAAAAGTGTCCCGTTGGTGCTTGTAGCTGTCTCACTTAGCTGTGGTGTTATTGTCTATAGATGCTGCTCTTGGAATTTGGTTTAAAGTTAACAGTATGCTTGTGCCAAGCAGTCTGAGATGCAGACTCCAGCATTCCTGATACATGCTAGTTCTGTGCCTTGCCCATCCTCTGTTAAAGTTGCTTTAGCTTCATAAATGAGGGGATGACTCAGAGCTGCTCACATTTCAGAAAACAAGTCATCTGGGGCCAAGTCTTATGTGAATCCTGTGAAATAATCAAATGTCTCCTAATGAATTTGGTATGAACTGTATTCAGAATTACCAGGTCCTGAAATAAGTACTTCCCCTGGCCCTGCTGTGCTGTTAGCGTTGTTCAGTGTGGAATGGTTAGGGTCTCACAATAGTGTGAACTGCCTCTGTCACCCCTTTCAGAAATCTGTATTGCCTGTGAAATATGCAAAAAGAAGTTTTGAGGGATTTAGGGAAACTGCACCACTTCACGGTTTCCACCGCAAAATGTCTTGCTTGTAGCTATTTTAACACCAGAACAAAATACAGAGCTTTTAAGAATCATCTATACAACTACTGCTCTTCTCTTTGGACAGGTTTTCATCTGCATAGTTACCCAAAGAAAACAAGTGCTTGTACTTGCACTGTAAAGACTAATAAAGAAATGTATATGCTTATCCAATGTTTCTTTCCACTGCCTCCTCTAGATTACTCTTGTATTCTACTGTGGCGAGCATAATGCAGACATAATAAAAAGCTTAACCCAAACAGACACAGAAATGAAAAAGCAGGATTTCAGACCAAATCTGTCCCTTTCAAATATCATAATAATAAAAGCTTATTCCCATAGAATAAATATATTTAACCTCCAAAGAGTTATCAGTGCATTACCTCCCTCCTGCTTATGAGAAAGAGATTCAACTGGCTCATGACTTATCTGTCTTTTATGCTCATGACAGAAAGATAATCATCCTCAGGGGTGATATATGCTAAATACTGCATAACTATGCCAAACTGGCAGCAGCTGCTCTGTTCTTTATAGAGCTGCCATTTGCTCCCACCCACACCGTACAGTCTCTGGACAACTATGAAAACTCTGAAACCTATTTGACTGTATTTAAAATTGTTGTTAAAAGTTCAGCTCTCCGTAGATTTCTGTAAACTGGGCCACTGTTTGGAAACATGGTTATTCAAAATTAGTTCCTTAATTTCCCTGTAGTCTGCTAGAATGTGGACTGATTTTTTTTTCTTCCCTAATGCATTGAATGGCATCATACTACAAAAGCAGTAGCAAGGATCATTTGGGGCACCAAATGGGGTGGATGTGCTGTGGACCCCTGATTGCAGCCACTGGTGTTCTTAAAGGGTGGTTTGGGGTCTGGGAGAAGCCCCAAAGAGCCTGGAGGTGTGCTGTGATATTCCCAGAGTCTGGGTTTTCCTTTCTTTGCGTTCTTTGGCTGCATGCACAGTTTCTGGAGATAAAGCTCTTTTTATTTCTATTTCAGTGTCTGTCTGCAGGTAATTTGGGTTGGTGAATGGCACTCTCAACCATTGTCTTGATTCTGCTCTTAGTAATTAAAAGGTTTTGCGGTTGTGTGACATATTCTAGTAGAGTGTAACCCCACAGCAGTAATCCCACACAGAACAAAATATTTGCCTTTTGTATTTGCTGTTGTGAACAGTTATATGATTGTTTTGGCTTATTTTTGACAGCTGTCATTTAAGGAAATGCAATTTTTAGATCACAGATAGTAAAGCAAAGGTACAGCGTAAGTGAGATATAATGATCGGGCTGATTCCTCTCAGGCCATTCTTTGGGTTAACCTACCAATGCATTTCCTTCTCACAATGTGTTGAGCATATTCACCTATTTCTGGATGAAATCTAGCAAGCTTTATCCATGCAGGAAAACACAGAAATTTTATATTTTACTTTTTTTTTTTAAACCTTTTTTAAAGATTTGAAAAGAAAATCATATATATTTCTGATCTTGATAACTTCTTGAAAATCCTTACTGGATTTACAAGTAGTGGATGGATACACAGGACAATGTGGGAGATGCTGGGAGAGAGGATAGATTTCTAAATGGAAACCTCATCATGAAACTGCTGCTGAGGCTCTGGTTTGCACAGATGGACTCTAGCTGTCTGTCACTCTGATGGCACGATCCTCTTCCTTGCTTTGAACAGCTGCTCCTTCCTTACAAACCTCTGGTAATCTTGCTGGTAATCCAAAGGTGATCAAATATACCAGACAGCAGCCTCTGTGCTGTCTGATAAGGTAGTTTGTATTAAATACGCTAGCCTCCTGGGCTACCTCTCTGGGCTTGTGACACCTATATAACTGACATTCTTTTTCTCCTGTTTCCTGTACTTGCCCCACCACAGTGCATGGTAAGTTACAGCTAATGCCTCCAGTTGTATTGCTTTATTTTCATAAGAGAAATTTTTTATTCTTTGACTTTCCTAGCCAGCCTTCCCTGCCCACATTCCAGTTTGAGTTGAAGATTCTTAGCCATGCTTGGCCAGAGCTGTGTTTCAGATGATGCTTCAGCAGTACCACTATTATTTCCTTAACTCCAGAGGAAGTGCCTTGTCTCAGGCACCTTACGATTGCACTCCTCACAACAGCGCCACATTGGTGGCTTGTAGGTCATCCTGAAATAAGCTGCTATGTTTCTTCCTATTTTTTTTTTTCATCTTCATTTGATCAAATCCCAAACCATAGTAGAAGTTCTGATATTCATCCTTAAAACTGCAACTTTGCACTTAGACATATCTAAGTTTTCAACCCGTATTTACATCTCTTCCTCCTTCTTCCAGTTATTCCATGACAGTGCTAGAGTCCTTACCCTTCTGAAATGTTTCTCAGCATTGCATTATTAGTGGATTTAATCAGCATGCTCTTACTATGGCAAAATTATTACTGAAAATGTGAAGTGGGGCTAGCCAAAGACTCATCCTCCCTTTTATGGCTTACAATATTTTTACTGCTACTGATCTTCTGTAGTTTAAGTAAGAATTTCTGATGTGTCCCCATGAGATGCTTTAAGTCCAAATAAATGAGATCTATAGCATTCCCTTTGTGTAGTAAATCATGTTCATTAGCAAAAACAGATAATAGTTCAATGCAGTCTAAACCCATCGTATTGGGTTTACGTGACAAGGTTACGGTAGCAGGGGATTGCAGGGGTGGCCTCTGTGAGAAGAGCCCAGCAGCTGCCCCATGTCAGATCAGAGCTAGCTCCAGCTAGCTCCAAAAGGGACCTGCTGCTGGCCAGAACTGAGCCAATAAGCGATGTTGTTTGTGCCTCTGTGAAAGCAGATTTAAGGAAGGGAAAATAAATTGCTATGCAACAGCAGCTGGGAGAGCGAGGAGTGAGAACCAGCCCTGCAGCCCCCAAGGTCAGTGCAGAAGGAGGGCAGGAGGTGCTGCAGGCATGCAGCAGCAGTTCCCCTGCAGCCTGTGGAGAGGCCCCTGGTGGAGAAGGCTGTCCCCCTGCAGCCCATGTGTCCCATGGCGGAGCAGATCTCCACGCTGCAGCCCGTGGAGGAGCCCCCAGTGGAACAGGTGGATGTGGCCTGGAGGAGGCTGCGGCCCATGGAAAGGAGGCCCTGGGCTGGAGCTGCAGCCCGTGGAGAGGAGCCCATGCAGAGAGTCTGGGGGGGGCTGCCGCCTGTGGGGGACCCGTGCTGGAACAGTTTGCTCCTGACAGATGGACCCCGTGGTACGGAGCCATGTGGGAGCAGTTTTTGAAGAGCTGCTGCCTGTGGGCAGCCCCTGCAGGATCAGCTTGGGAAGGATGTCATCCTGTGCAAGGGACCCCTGTGGAACAGGGCCAGGGAGAGACCATGAAGGAGCGGTGGAGACAAAGCATCAGGGACTGACTGCAGCCCCCATTCCCTGTTACCCTGTGCTGCGCAGGGGGAGGAGGTGGAAGAGGGTGAATGGGGGCAAAGGTGTTTCTAGTTTGTTTCTCACTGCTCTAGCTTGTTAGTAATAGGTAACAAATTTGATTAATCTCCCTATGCTAAGTGTGTTTTGCCCATGATGGTAACTGTTGAGTGATCTTCCTGTCCTTACCTCAACCCCTGAGCCCTTTTCATTGTGTTTTCTCCCCCTTTCCCTTTGAAGAGGGAGAATGAGAGAGTGGTTGTAGTGGAGCTCAGATGCCTAGCTGGGTAAAACCACCACACCTATGTACTCTTACATTTCCTTTTTTATTTAACACATCTTTTAATTTTTTTTCTTTTTACTGTTCAGAATTTGTTTCAAAGTCTTTTCTAGCACTGTAGTCAGACTATAGGACCCAGAAAGATTTTCCCTCAACCAAAAAACTTACATTTGCTCTTTTCCATCTACCATCACAGACTCAGAGAGGTATGAAATATTTGCTGCTGGATCTGTAATTTAGGTTCTTAAATTCTGGAGTGGCAATTATCTGGTCTGTCCCATTGTAACTGCATTTTCTAAAACATTGGTTGTGGTAATTTCCACTCCTACATTGTTCTCATTTCCCTTTAATATCCCTCTTCCTGCCTTCTGATAGTCTTATATGGCTGTATCCTTGTTTATCTCATTCCTTTTCCATACACTTTAAGTATCCAGGAAGATTACAATCAATTTTCTTCTGTTCTTTTCACCTCTCCTCTAAGCTTAACACCCTTCTTATCAGTCGTGCCAGGATTGATCCCTAAAGGTCAGGTACACCGTGTACTCGGGGAATTATCCATCTGTCAAGATGGGTCCTGTGCCTGTGAATACTTTCTAGGGATTGGACATCCAAAATCCTTCTTCTAGTGCCAGTTCTTGAGCCCTGTGTTGATCTTCAGTGTCTTGCCCTATTACCTCCTCCTGCTCTAAGGATGAGTTGTAACTATTCTTGTTAGAAGCTGTTAGCCATGAGGGTGATGATTGTAATACAAATGCAGCATTGAGTGGAAGAGATCAGGGGTTCTCTTTTTTTTTTCTTATTTTTTTTTTAATCTTCAGTGAAGGAAGTAGTCCAGCAGTACAGGAATACTTTCTCTAGGGGTGGCTCTTCCTCACTCAAAAAGAAGATTGCCACTGAACAGATTTCTTTTGGGTGCTTTTCTGAGTACGCCTGTATATATGAAGTACCTGCAGCCGTATTAGTCATTAGATAGCATTTGTTTTGAGTCTGATAGAAACACAGGAATATGCTCTTTGTTTTTTGAATAAAAAATAACAATCTGTAGATACAAACTTGTCTAAATGATGTAGAAAAACACAATGTTTTTGCAAGTTTTCCAAAAGTTATTAGCATTTACAAGAAATGTATAATTTAGTAGGGAGGTAGTTGAAAGCAGTGCTTTTCATGGCTTATAGCACTGTGCAGTCTGTGATGTAGTAAAAAGCTGGAGGGTAGCATGCATTAAAACAACAGCTAGATAAATCAGAACAACTTATTCTTCCAGGTGAGAGATTTCAAGGTTCCAGGAGAACCTTGAAATCAAGCCTTTTGCATACTAACGTCTCAGCTTTACTTGCTTTCTCTGGGCAGAAAAATACATTCTAAAGAACTTGTGAGAGGGAAGGTATCCTCAGCTTGTTATGTTTTATATTAACTTAAGAAGTAAAAAACAGCCGTATAAGTGTTTCTTCCTTAAGACAGTAGGAGCACTCTGTCTGACTAACTTTAAGTAGGTCCCTAACTTTGAGGTGGTCATGGGAGATAAATTGCAACTATTGAATATCAGTGAAACATGCCTTTTTTTTTTCTTTTTTTTTCTGATAGCACAGAAAGAAAGGTGCAGTAAATTGAAAGATTTTCAGTGTACAGGTGCTAAAAGAGAATCAGCCTCTGTTGAGACTGCAGAACTCAGTATCTGGTGATGAAGCAGAATCCTACACAAGTGCAAGAGACAGTTAGACATTTACATGGAAAAAACGACAAACATCACCTGCAGCTATAAAATGGTCACTTTGAAAATGTCTGCAAAAGACATACTCTCCTAGCTTAGCACGTGATCTACAGCTAGGTTTTCATTTAAGAAGAAACTTTCTTAACTTTTGTCAACAAAACTGTTCTGGATTTACTGACTGACTGAACATAAATAGCAGATACAGCCAGGCCCCCAGATATCTTGACATATACTGATCTTACGTCATACCACTGAATTCCTAAATATGATGACTCTGAAAACAGCTACATACTTCCTTGTCTTCACTGGAGTTTGATGTAGGTCAGTCTGCTCTCCTCTGGAGGAAAAATTCACCACGGTATTGCTATGAAAAGCTCTGCTGCAGTGGCATTTAGAAAATAAAAGATGCTTTAAATAATAGCTATTTGAGATTTATTCTCACGTGATATCCCTGAGACCTCCTAGTGTTAGTGATACCTCATGCAATTATAGAATTAGAAGTCACCAACGCCTATCACGTATTGTTTCTGTGTCTTTATAAATCATCAGTAAAGTTATTGAGCTTCCAGTTCTTGAAGGTATTAAATTGTAACTTCAAAACTGGTTCTGGGAGGAGGCAAGGGCTGCTTGGTGCTTAATCATTTCAGCTAATGCTCCATCTTTGAAATAAGCTTTCCTTAGTTGATGGAGCCAGGGCACTGTCAGCCCAGGGACATTGAACGGAACACCTTTCTGGTCCTGGATGTTGTTTAAACTGCAGTTACCAATCTGGGGAAGTAAACATATTTAAATACATGAAAGAGTGAATTTCTCAAAATAAGTAAATAGTCCCTCCTGAACAAAAAAAAAAAAACAGGAGAAGGGAGTTGGGAAAACTGAAGCAGATATGAAAAGGCAGTAAAATAGAGAGCTTGAGATGAGGTTTAAGGTGGAGGTCTACGCATGCTGCAGGCAAAGTTGGGACTGCAATTCATAACACGACGATCTTTAAACAAGCTACCACTAGTATGGATAGCAGTGTTGCTACCACTAGGCAGAGCAGAGCAGATCATGTATATAACCATTTATGTGTTTGCACAGGTTTTGGGTGGTTTCTGTAACCCGTGGTGGGCTCAGTGATGCTGCAGCATGGGTAAAGCTGACCTCATTGTGGCAGTTTAGGAAAAGCAGCATCTTAACCACAAGACAGTTTCTCTGCCTGAGAAATTGTTGCTGTGGCAGGGTTTCTCAGTTCTCACTATTTGCTGGCAGTTTAGCATATGTTATGGTTCATTGGGAAGATGGAGTGGTAATTGCGAAGGGGTTCTTGAGTATTTGGGCTTCAGTTCCTTCCCATCCCCAAGTCAGAATGACAGAACTGCTCTACGGATTCATATTGCACATTTTAGTGCAGTTTGTGCTACCAGGGTTGAACAGGTGTCACCAAATGCAGATGATCATTTCAGCACTCCTCACGCCTTTCAAATTTTTAAACTTTTGAAAATGCTAATGATTTTATTAATATTTCAGATATTTTCATCAGTGAGACCTACAAGTGAACCCTTCTGGTTTGGCTCTTGTTTATTTTTTTGTTTCCTTTGTCTAGGTAGACAGAGAGATTAATGGGAAGGAATATATAATAGTTATAAAAATAAAAAAATAAAAAAGGTGTGAGTAAATCACAGTGGACCTCCCAGACTTGCACTGAAAATTGTTTAGTGCTTTGCTATTCTAGAGAAAGCATTTTGTTCTCCTAAAACAGTAGTAGAGACACTGGCATTTTTTTAGTCACAAATGTAGTCATTTTTGAATTTCTGTATCAACAAAGATAAGCCCATATCCATATAGATTTTGGTAAGGAAGAGAAAACATGCAGTTAAGAGTTTTCTGAACCAAGATCTTGCTGGCTGGGCTTGCGTAGCAAAAAACCTCCCAAAGCTGGTGTTACCACCACCTTCAGGGAGGGAAGGAGTTAGCAGAGATGCGAGCAGCTCATCAGCAGCTGAGTTTGTGGGCCTTGACCTCCTACACCAGCTCCTTGCTCCTCTACATGCCGAGTGAGATGCCAAGGTGGCATCTTCCTGCATGGAGGAGGTCAGAACAAGTAAGGAAAGGCCATGCTACATGAGAGCCTGGCATGTAAAAAACTCTGCTCCTTGCTCCTGCAATGTGTTAGCTGTGGGAAATTATCCCAAATGCCTTTCTTGACTGCCCTGGTGGGACTTCAGCTAGTGTTGAAGGGTTGCCCTTAAGGCAACAAATGGAGGAAACCCTTGGTGTTGGCTCCTGCTATGTCTCTCCAAACAGCTGGGACCTCTTCATCCATTACTGAAATGTTACTCTAGACCTGAACATTAGTTGTTTATTTTAATCCAGTGATGTAAATGATAAAAGCACAGTTTTCCTAACAAAAACAATGTTAGCTTTGACATGCTGTATTATTAAATTATTTTGTTTTTCCCCCAGTTCCCATCAAATACATCAAACAAACTGTTAAGAACAGCTTGTTGGAGCCAAATGATTTCAAAGTGGTCTGCATCAATTATGAGCAGACCGCTCTGTCGGAATGCTCGGCAGGATGCGTGCCCGACGTCAATCAGAGATGATTCAAGTCCTCCATGACACGTTGCAGAGGTGGTGGACTGGCCGTGTGTAGCACACGCAGGTACTACTGTTAGGATTCAGGGATGCAGAAAGAGAAATGCATTTTTTTTTTTTAAATTAATTAACTTACTTTGAGGGGACACGTGCTTGTCAGCTGGTTGTCTCTGCTTCCTGTGCATCACTTGTGAAGATCCAAATTCCATGTTTCTCAGAAGTCAGGGCTGGACAGAGCTGAGATTTTGCTCATACAAACCATGCTCTCCACAGAGGATTGTAACCAGGTATCAGGGGACCATTTTTTGAGATGGTAAAGAATATTCTGGTAGCATGGTCTCCCAGTGGAAAAACAGTTCATTAATTTAATTTTTGTTTTTTAATTTTTCTTATAGGAAAGTCCTTATAGCTGCTTGTAAGGAGTTTGTTTCATATCAAAGTAAGGAGGTGGGAAAGTTGTGACTGAAAGGAGTAGATGGGAAAGGAGGGAGAGATCATAGGTGTATAAAGAATGAAATGCATGTTTTTCTATTTTGTGTAAGGAGATAAACTATTGTTGGAAAGGGAGATTAGAAATTCTCTCCTAGATTCCCAGTCAGAGCCACCAGCACTGGACTGTGGGATAATCTATTCCATTGGGTATAAATAATGTTTTCTACAGAGTGAAAGGAGCTCCATGAAGAGAGCCTGACAGAGATCAATCACAGAATTGTCAATAGCCTGGTACTTGTATTTGATGATGGATTCTGCAGTTTAAATTTCCAGCTGGACACTGGAAAAGCACTGCTTAGGCATACGCCTATATTTGTCTCTGTTTTTCATGACCAACTGCACATTTATTAGGATGTTTCAAAGGCACAATGAGAACGTTTTTCTGAAACTTGCAAAGTTTCAGGAGGCTGGTGAATGAATATTTCCTTTTATTTTAGTGAAGGTTGTGGCCACTTTGTCATGCAAGAGTAATTTAAAGTGTGTCCTGATATAAGAAGGGAAGGTCACAGTAATATGAAAAGTGGCAATGTGTTGGTCTGTCTCTAGAGAATCCTTTATGACATTCCAGTGCTTCTGAAATGAAAATACAAGTGGGAACATTAAGTTCATTTTCTGCTTGTGTTTATGAGGTCAAGAGAGAGAGTACAGTTGAGGTCAGTTACAGTCCATAGTGGCATCAGGATCTTAGTTTTCTGGACAAATTCCACATTATGTAGTTCCTGTAGAAGAAATGTTTCATGTAGCTCATCTTCCTCGTGGGCACATCTTACTGTTTCTTTTTTTCACATGGCTGGGAAATGAAGATGCCTTTTCTCTTATAAAGCTTAATTTTACAGTAATGACCAAATAATTTGAATTTTGAGTAAACTGGGTGAAGAGGTTTTCAGAAATGAATCAGTGCAGAACTTGTAAGGCTAATACTGATTTTATCTTCCTAGGTCCATTTCTCACTGTTCTGCACTACCTCCTCAGATTCCCTGCAGCCACCACGTGGCTTTGCTATTTTATGTGCTCATTTTGAATTATGGTGTCTTATTCTTCAGATGCTACTGGCTTATAGACAACTACCTAGGAGTTTTTTTCAGACTGCTCTTAGTATAGCCAATTTGTCTTACAGATTGTCAGAGCTACTCTATCACGGAGTGAGTCTTCACTTCCAAAAGAATTTATAAAAACTACGAACCAAATTCTACCTCCAGCAATGTCCCTGAGTTGGCATCCTTGAGGGCTGTTCTGCCCAAACTTTCATTTTTCAGGGTCATTCCCAATCTTCCTTCCAATGACTCGTGTGCACCGGTGAGTCAGCAGGATTCGCTTACCTCTCCCAGGAAGATCACCGCTCACTTAACACAGAGAGTTCACAGGTGAAAACAGCCATTTGTGTCATTACGGATTAACTTCAGAAATAGATTCCATTTTGTAGTGCCATAAGTAATTTATTTCCAAGGACAATCTTTCTGTGTGAGCAGGGGACTATCATCAGTTCCCTGTCACACAGTCGGGTGCTTTGGAGCTGGTGGCTGTGGAGTACCAGATGACTGTTGCCTCCATGGAGAAATGTTCCCTAATACGTACGAATACTGGGAGTAGGTCAGGACTGAACAATGAACTGGGAGTTTTCTCACAGGTGCTGGGAAATGCTTAGAGTAACCTCGGGTTTTCTGATGCTGTGCATATTGATCCTGTGATGTTTTGTATATTCAAGAATCACTACAGTTTGATTGTTTGATTTAGTTTGAGCAAAGTATACAAGAGCTCTTTTCAGAGTGGAACTGTTATTGCTTTGATGATTAAATGACTTTTTTCTTCTTTTTTTTTTTTTTTTTGACATTTCAGTCCAGCTAGTTGAGTCTTGCAATCTAATTAGCATTTGGTATTTGATAATTTCAGAGACGATCAAGAACCTCTAAATTAAATATTTCAGAAACAAAATACCCTGCCTGAGAATTAAACAAAATTGTTCAAACAAAACAAAACATTTTTTCTTCTACTCATCACTGTTTGCATTCTAGTTTATTGGTTAATATTTAATGCATAGAATGAAAACTTAATGACCTTAGAATGTAGCATTTCACTTCATCCCAAACTGCTGTTTGTCTTTTTCTTTTCTCTTTCATTTCTTGAGCAAAAGTTGTCGGCCAGAAAACATCCCCCATTTGCCATTGTCTAAAAACCTTTGGAATGACTGAGCAATAATCCCTGGCAACAAATCACTTTCTGTCCATCTTAATGAATGTCATTGTAGAGATAATGGCCATTGCTCATGTATCAGTGGGTTGTATGCCTGAATGCTTTGGTGTCTCATGAAATTATTCTGTATGAATGTAAAAAAGTGCAGGGTAATCAATAGGAGTCATGTTTTATGAGGAAAACTGTTCATCCCGTTATAGTGTTGTTTGCCTGCATCTGACATACATTATACTTGTCATTTTTTAATAATTGCATATATATATCTATTAACAGTTTAAAGCTGGTCTTCAGTCAACAGATTAAAAAATGCTTTGAGCTCAGCCTCTTCAAATACGAGATTTTAGTTTAGGATTACACTTAGTTTTACTTCACACGTTAGTGAAAAAAAATACCTAGTGTTCCAGGTATCAGGAAACACTTTTGCATCATATTTGCAGGAGCAGAACGGAGCCAAAAAGAAGTTATTCATGTATCTCTACTTTTTATCCCTGTTGTTTTCTGGTGGCAGGGCTTAATTCTCTGTACTCAAGCTGAGGGACTTTCGCCCTGTGGCTTGCTACTTGAGGAAGAGGGGTAAAACCAGTTTGTTTATGTTCATGAGAAAGGGAAGATAGTCTGTGTAGTACAGCAGCAGAATATGATTGTTATGGAAGAAAGGGAAGGATGGCTGGAAGGAGCTATGTTTGTTAAGTCTCCATAAAGAAGAATAAAGTAGTCCTGTGAGACTGGGAACAATTCCTAAAAATCCAAACAAATTGGTGAAGTTTTATATCAGTAGTTCATGGAAGACCCAAATGTGCCTGGGATTTTATTATGCCATGCAAAATAAAATCACAGGTACCCTGACAAGCTTGTAGCTGAGGCAGAAGAGGATGTAGGGACATAGGTAAGTAAGAGGAGGCTGAGGGAAGACCTCATTGCAGTCTACAGCTTCCTCATGAGGGGGAGTGGAGGGGCAGGCGCCGATCTATTCTGTTTAGTGACCAGACAAAGGACCCGCGGGAATGGTGTCACGCTGCAACAGGGGAGGGTCAGGCTGGATATCAGGAAGAAGTTCTTCACTGAGAGGGTGGTTGCTCGCTGGAACAGGCTCCCCAGGGACGTGGTCATGGCACCAAGCCTGTTGGAGTTTAAGAAGCGTTTGGACCGTGCACTTAGTCATATGGTTTGAATTTTTGGGTAGACCTATGTGGTGCCAGGAGTTGGACTCGATGATCCTTATGGGTCCCTTCCAACTCGGGATAATCTGTGATTCTATGATTCTAAGTCCTCCTAATGACAAAGGAAGTCTGAGACAGAGCTGAGAATTGAACATAGATGTTCCCAAAACAAATCTGTTGCCATAAACTAATGATCTTCCATATTTCTAAACTAAAATGAATAGTAAGGTAGTGACACTGAAGTAATAACAGCCTGATCCAAGTAACGCTGATGCCAAAGTGTGTGTTCTTCTGTGGTGGTTTTACTCGGGTGGGCGGCCGAGCTTCACCACAACCGCTCTCTCACTCCCCCTCCTGAAAGAGGAACGGGGAGAAAATATGATGAAAAGGGCTCAAGGGTTGAGATAAGGACGAGGAGATCGCGCAGTAATTATTGTGACGGGCAAAACAGACTCAGCATAGGGAGACAGTAAGATTTATTGCCTATTACTAACAAGCTAGAGAAGCGAGAAACAAAGGAAAGAAACCAAAAGCACCTTCCCCCCATCCACCCTCTTCCACCTCCTCCCCCCGAGCGACGCAGGGGAACAGGGGAATGGGGGTTATGGTCAGTCTATAGCACTTCTTCGCCGCCGCTCCTTCTCAGTCACTCTCGCCCCCTGTGCTGTGGGGTCCCTCCCATGGGATGCAGTCCTTGGTGAACTGATCCGGTGTGGGCTGCCCACAGGCAGCAGCTCTTCAAGAACTGCTCCAGATATGGGTCTGTACCACGGGGTCCATCCCTCAGGAGCGAACTGCTCCAGCCTGGATCCCCCATGGTCAGCAGCTCCTGCCAGGTCACCTGCTCCTGCGTGGTCTCCTCTCCACGGGCTACAGGTCCAGCCCGGAATCTGCTCCGGCAGGGGTCTTCCACAGGCTGCAGTCTCCGTCGGTGCAGGTCCACCTGCTCCACCGTGGTCTCCTCCACGGGCTGCAGCATGGAACCCTGCTCCACCGTGGTACTCCATGGGCTGCAGGGGGACAACCTGCTTCACCATGGTCCTCACCACAGGCCGCAGGGGACTTCTGCTCCGGCACCTGGAGCACCTCTCCCCCTCCTTCTTCACTGACCTTGGTGCCTGAAAGGCTGTCCCTCACTCTCACTCTCCCAGCTGCTGTGTATCAGCAGTTTGTTTTTCCCCTGTCTTAAATATGCTCTCACAGAGGTGTAAAACAACATCAGTTATTGGCTCAGCTCTGGTCAGCAGCAGGGCCCTTACCAAACATGGGGTAGCTTCAGGATTCTTCCTGCAGAAGCCACCCCTATGGCCCCCTGCTACCAAAACCTTGCCATGTAAACCCACTACATCTGCACACATATCTCTGGGTGTCCCTGATAACCCAGATTCCAAATGATTTATTTTGTACTGAGCCTTGCCAGCCTTCAGACCTGTTCATGGAAGAAAATGAAAACAAAACTACTTTGTTATGTGACACAGCACAGGGAAAGAAGTGTGGAACAGATATAGTGAAAGACAGACTTCTTCCATTGCTTTCCTGACTGCTTGTCCAAGAGTCCCTTTCCATGTTCACGATGCTTCAGTGGTGACTGTGGAGATGGGGGAAAGGGGCACGTTGTATGAAGAAAGGTGTATGAAGAATCTGTGTTCAGATGTGACAGCGGCTGAGAGGTCACATTGGTAACAGGCTTTTTATTCAAGGCTGTCAGCTCTCACAAATAAAATACCTTTTTTAGCTGGATTGTATCCATCGGTTTATTTGGTAAGGTGGACCGTGCAATGGTCCATTGGTAAATATCTGGCAGTCTTTTTCTGTATTCTTCTCCAGGTAGGCTAGTCATTCTTTACCCAGAAAAATCTTCCTCTTTGGACTTCGATCGGATTCTGGTTTTGTCCATGTTTTGCATAGAATGCCTTTTGTAGAAATTGTTTTTGCATCCCTTGTTTAGTGCCTTCGGTTTGCAAATACCACGCTGATATATGTTTGCTTTTCTACAAATCAAATGACACCATTTCCCTGTTGAAACAGTATGTGAATGATAAGCTTTTGATAAGGCAGAAATGATAATGTGTGCTGGTGGAACAGAAACCAATCTTTGTTCAAACTTAGCATCCATCACTGTTGTCTGACTGCCCCTTAAAACTGTAAGTGCAGCATTCTTTCTTGAGAGGGAGTGAAAGTTGTTTGTTGCTATGTACTTTTCAATGAGGATATAATAAAAGGAATTACATGTTTTTGGGGTTTTCTACATGATCTTTTCTAATGCTAAATTCCACTTTTCCCATGTAACTTCTGCTTTTTGCTCACCCACGTTTCCTTCTTGAGCTTGACATTCACTTCTCCCACTTTAGTCAGTGTATATCACTCCAAAAGCAAACCAGCAACACATTTACAAGTGAAAAAGAACCATTTTTATCTTTAAAATAATTCCTGCTTCCTTTGTGTTTTCAGCATCAACTAAAGCAAATATGGGATAAGGAAAAGGTATGTTTTTTGATGCTTCTTTGTTTTGAGTGGGAAGGGGAGGTTTGAGAGACGCTTTTCTTTCAATTTTCTTTTTTAAAGATAGGTATGTGTCCACACAGAATTGTTCATTACCGGCTGCAGTAGGCAATAGCCTCATGATCATAGCCTCCTACTGCCTTCTTTGAAACAGTAAGATAATTTTTATTACGTAATGTATCTACCCATTTTGCTGTGATGCCATGAAAATTAAACAGTATACTCGGCTACTTTCTCTGCAGATCTGCACACTCCCCCCACCCAGAAGTTTTTTTCTCAGCTTGATGAATAAAGATTATTTGAACTTAATAACAAGAAAATATATGTGAAAGGTACGATGAACAATACTGCCTGCAAATGTAGCTGAAACAACGCCTGGACTTTTCTAGGTCACTTTTTTTTTCTTTTTCCTTTTTTTTTTTTCTTTTTTTTTTCTTTTGCTTCCACACCACTGTCTGCAAAGCAAAAACATAAACCCCAGAAAGAAAGCCTGGTACACAGGTGCAGTAGTTGCTATAGAGCTGAAAACATGGTGTGGTTCTTGCAGTGGTTGCTGTAGCAACAAGATCATTTACAGAACATAATCCCATTAGGAGAAAACATTTTTAAACTGAGCTAATTGTACATGAGTTTATATTGCCTCATAACCTGTTTTTGGAAGATTTCATTTTTAGGATACTAATAAAAGACCGATTAAAAGCATTACACATTGTCCTAAATTGCCTACAGAAAAAGAAGAGAGAGAAATTATGTAAATTATTGCAGGTATCCTTAGATTGAACCAGTATGATCAAGTAAATTAATTCTTGTCCTCACTTCTGTATTTAAAGTCACAAGATAGCAGCTGTACCTGTAGTACAGTATCAGCTTGGTCAAATTTTGCTCTTTAAAAAAGTATTCCTCAGATGGCCCTTTCCTTTAGAGACCATCTTCATTCTGTTACAGTTGCATATGTGCTCATTTTGTTTAATAGAAATTTGGGGAAAATTCCCTCTGCATTGTCTTGCTCACTAAGAAGTGTAGAAAGCCAGTTGATAATTGACTGAGAGCAAGCTAATTGATTGGAAAAAAAAAGGCAGAATGAATAAAACTAGGATGAAATGTATCACCTGTGGGAAGGCAAAGTTAGATTTAGAAAAAAAGGGAAAAGAAAGGGAATGCTAAGATCTGCAGGCACTCTAAGGAACCAGGGATTGCTAGCTAAATATTCTAAGAAGTCATGCTGAAAAGCCTGTCCTTTGTATTTTAGCCCTGCTTCAGGGAAATGTTGCTGCCACATACCTGTATAATAGAAATAGGGACATTGCTAATAGTTAAACAAAAGGATTGTAGCTATTGATTTTTAGGCGACAGGAATATTCTACTTAGTAACAGTTCTGGCCGTGGGTCACATTTTCATTCAAGAAGTGATCTGTAGAATTCATTGACACTGCAAGTCAGGGAGGTCAAGAGCTTAGAAAGTTTCGGAAGGGATTTGGGTATCTGTATAGCAGCTAAAAATACCTACAGTTACACAATATCGGTGATTATGCCTCTTTGTCTCCTCTCCCTTTCTGTAACATTTCTGCACACAGCTCCCTTCCATTTAGGCCCTATTTACCCTCAAATAAATGGGATCAGTGCTGTGGGAGGCACGATGTGGTCTACATGGGCATAAGCACTCATGGGGTACAGCAGTCCTACATATCTTGTGGGCAGTGAAACCCACAGTTCTGGAGACCAGGCTGGGGCTTGGTGTATAGATATACAGATTGATATAAGGTTTCACCGATTTCAATGGGAGCTTCTTCAGTTTACTTAGATCCCCAGTTAACTATATTTTAGAGGCAAAAGGAAGCTGGAATGGCTTTCAGGCTAAGAAAACTATTCAGAGCAGGGAGGCATATTTCAGAAATCCAAGACATGAACAAATGGAGATGACAAGCCAAATGTAAATGCCCAGTGAGGCTGACCAAAAAACTGCATGGGGAACAACTGCCAAGGCACTCCAAAGCTAGCTCTGTATTTTTTCTTCAGATGTGTCAGGCACAGGAAATATCCCCAAGAGGCTGCAAGGCTGCTAGATCATCGGGGCATTAAACAAGCATTCACAAACAGGAACACCCTGGCACAGGAGTCAGATACGTGCATCCACCTTAAGCATGAAAGGAAGCAAAGAGCTTCTCAGAGCCTGACCTGCCATGGTCAGGGGCTTGCCAGGGGCTGGTGTGTGGAAATGTCCGTACGAAGAGGCTGTGCAACAAATTGTTGAAGCAAGCAGTGATAAGAAGCCAGGACTAGACAGTGACCTAGAAGTGCTAATAGAAGTCACGAATAAAACAACTGTGAGCTGCTGTAGTCTCTTGTTGTAAACTATCAGAGGCCTGGAAGATGGCACATGTGATGCCGTTTAATATTTTTTAAGGGATTTTAAAGCCTTTTTGTGGGTTCCAGAGGAGATCATGGGAACTACAGGATGATAAATTTGATGTCTATACCAGGCAAAACAAAAGCAAATGTCATAATGAACAGAATTAAGAGATCAATGGTTTACTTGGGAGCCATGAATTTGCTTTTCATTTTAAAGTACAAATAATTTAAAGAGATCTAGCTCACAATCTTTCACATCAGCAGTTAACGTAGACAGAGAGCCACCTGACACACTCCACTTTGAACACATCACTTGGATTTCCAAAAGACAGTTAAGACAGGGGGGATGTCTTTGCCTTTACATAAAATTGCTCTACAGAGTCAGGAAATAGATTTGGTGCAAAGTGCTGTTTCTTGTGGTAGAGAAGTTACCAGTGAGGTTCTGCAGGGAAACATGCCATTGAGCATATATCTAAATGACCCAGAAAAGGCACTGAGCAATGTTATGATTAATTTTGTTAATGATGCTAAAGCATACAAGGCAACAAAAAAAGAAAGCTTAGTGGGAAGAATTGCAGGAGGGCCTTATGAAACTGTGACTAGGTTCAAATGGCAGATGAAATTCAATATAAGCATAAAGCGATTTATGGAGAAATCACAATCCTAGTATTGCATATAAAATGACACATTCTGAGATGATCCTTTGAAATCAGAGCGAGATGTTGGGGTTATGACTGTAGAGGTTAAAGAACAAACAGAGAAGAAAAGAGAAATGATGGTATTTAAAAGACTCAAAGCTGAGAGAGTATTCAGTAGTGTTTCATCTACACGTGTCCTGTGGTTTATGGCTTTTCTTGGACATCTGCGTTGTGTTGGAGACAGAACATAGATCAAGATGCATCCTTGATCTGTTGACTACAGCCTCTGCCTGTCTAGATTCTGAATGCTTGTCTTTCTTGATTTTAAACTGTGTATGTGTATACATATATGTGTATGTTTCCAACATTCTCTTTAATCTTAAGTACCTCTTCAGAATGACTGAATCATCTATGAATGGATTTCAACTTAGTGAATTAACTTTATGAAGTTAATTGCTTTCTTTCTCTGTTTCTCTCAAATGCATGTACCTGTACACACAAAACACCCAGTACACTAGCAGATGGCAGTACATCCACAAACAGCAAAAAGAGTATTTGCTTTAGTGTTTGTGCTAAGGGGAAAGCATACAAAATATAAAATCAGAAGAACTTTCTTCTCATCACAAGAAGATTATGGGAGAGGGAGAGCAGGTAAAAATTCATGTCACACAGCTGGATTTGTGAAAGACTTCAACAGATCCAAGCAGTAGGAGATAATATTTGTATAAGTAGGCATTAAATGATAAAACATAATAGACTCTCAGTGTCTTATTTAGAACATTTTTACACAGTCCATGTGTTATAAACTATAACAGTGGCACATATCTTAATGTGATATGGCACATATCAGTAGTCCTGATTTACTGAAGATTTTCTCAGAAGTTCGTAAGCTATAGGTTTTGTATTTAAAAAAAAAAACACCTTTTTTTCAGCTGTAACCGTACAAAAGAGCAACTCAGTTCTAACACAATTTCCTTCTGACCTTTTTTTTTTTTAAAAAAAAAATGTTTCAAGGTTGCTGAAATGTCCTACCTGATATTTTAAAAATTAAAAATGAATCATAGAATCATTAAAGTTGGAAAAGACCTCCAAGATCATCCAGTCCAACCATCCCCCTGCCACCAAGGTCACCCACTAAACCATGTCCCTAAGCACCAGCTCCAACCTTTTCTTGAACACCCCCAGGGACGGTGATGCCACCACCTCCCTGGGCAACCCGTTCCAATGCCTAACTGCTCTTTCAGAGAATAAATGTCTTTTCATTTCCAACCTGAACCTCCAATGGCGCAACTTGAGGCCATTCCCTCTAGTCCTATCGCTAGTTATCTGCAAGAAGAGGCCGACCCTCAGCTCTCCACACCTTCCTTTCAGGTAGTTGCAGAGAGCAATAAGGTCTCCCCCGGGCCTTCTCTTCTCCAGAGGAAACAACCCCAGTTCCCTCAGCCACTCCTCACAGGACTTGTGTTCCAGGCCCCTCTCCAGCTTCGCAGCCCTTCTCTGGACACACTCCAGGGCCTCGTTGTCCTTCTTGTAGTGAGAGGCCCAAAGCTGAACACAGCACTCCAGGTGTGGCCTCACCAGAGCAGAGTACAGGGGGACAATCACCTCAGTCAATGAAGTGACAGGTCTATGGAAAGGAAGAAGTAGAAGGCTGCAAAACCTTTTATTTTTTTAATTTGTATTACGATAAAAATGAACAATCCAAATAAAACCATCTGAAAGTAGCAAAAGGAAATGGTTTAATTGATCCAAAATAAAGGAAAAAAAAAAAACCACAAACACCATTAAAAATACTGGATGTTTTTGCTCTTTGCCTCTTCAAAATCTGGAAAATTATCACACTTTTGCCTAACTTTACTAGCTAATAAGTAGCACTTTGGACCAAACTGAGTGTTTTCATTTCATTGTTCACTGCATATCATTAATCTGGTTCTTTAAGGAAAAAGCATAAGTGACTCTCTCTCTTTATTCTTTTTACTTTTCCTTTCCTAAATCAACTAAAATCTCTAAACCCTAAGGGTAGCTATTATGCCTGCAGTAAGAAAAATGCACTCCTTGCAAAACAACTTTGATTCTTGTTTCCATGGGATTTTTTACTTGGGTTTAACATTTCTGCCAAATCGTGTAATGCTGACCTGAATGGTACTCAGTTGATTTTATTAGGTCATTAAAAAAGTCTCTAGACAAAATCATTTAAGTTTACAGCCTTTCCAGATCATGATGCTCAATCTGATTATTAATAACAATGAATTTTTACATAGAAATGAATCAAGAAATAGGGTGGCAGAGTACTGAGCTCCATAATGTTAAATTCTTAGGAGGACATGGTAGGGTTTAGACAGTTTTTGAAGTTAGGCTGGGTCTTCTGTGCCATTCCACTATTTAAATCTGACAGACAATAAAATACATTTGAGATTGCTGCCCATTTTCCTCAAAAGTTATGAATTGGCTGTGGGATAGACTGGCTCTTTCAAACGTGTGGATTGCTTCAGGCTGGATTTTTCAAACATGTGGATTGCTAGGGCTTCAAGCTGGCCAGGCGCTGAGAGATCACTCAACAGGCAGCATGGCCTTGTATGAATTCATTCAAACAATTAAGTTTTTACCTTTAGAGCTCTTTCAGAATGCTGTTTTGTTTCCTGCCATGCTCATGCAATTGTTGTAAAAGTTTACCACTTCAAAGCATTGATGCTGCAAGCATTAAAGTCAAAGAATTCATGCAAATTGTTATTAGGCATGAGGGATCTTCATCTCTGCATTAAGGACTGGCCTGCATTCCTAAATGCTGAACCAAATGTAAGCTCTTACTTCAAGGTTATGGTAATTTGTGCTGTTCACTCAGCACCTGCTCTAATGGGGTCTCATTCAAGTGCTAAAATAGAAAAAAAAGGATATTTCATTCATCGTAGCTTTTTGTAATCCATGCCCTTCAGTTGAAGGATTTTGCAGAGAATTAGCGGTGAGGTTCTCTTATCATTTGTTCCTGCTCCCACCATAATTGAGCATAAGTCACCAACTCCTGCAGACACGGGCCTTGATCACTCTCACACAGGGCACGTGGGGCAGTAGAGACAAGGTACCGATCCCTGTCGAAGTCCAGGGAGCCTTTTCAATAACTTCAGGGATCAGTTCTGAGACTTTTGGTGTTTTTTCCTCTCTGCCTATTTCAACTTTGGCACTGATGCAGGGACCAGATTCATCTGCATAGCACCAGGTATTTCAGATTAATCTGGTAGCAGGACATTCAGGAAGTAAAGTCACCCAACAGTAAGAAACAAACTGCACTGAGCAGCTTAGAAAAAAAAAAAAAAGGGGCAGGAAAATAAAAATTCAGTTAGCCTGTCCCAAGAAGGCTGCACTTGGAAACTGTAAGCAGCAAAACCAGTTTCAGTGATTTCAGGTTTGAAGTCACACCTGTAATGTAACTAGCAATTTATGTAACTGCTTTCTTTCTACTCTGTCCAAATGGGCCCTTTTTTTCTATTTCTGTTTAGATTCAGGCTAACTGCACATTCTTTTTCAGAAGGGATTATTTTTCAAAGAAACGCCAAATGTCATTGGTCCCAAACACAAGCAATCGCTTAGGAGCTGGCGTTGTTAGTGAATTATATTCATGAGTTCTTGTTTAAGCAGATTCTACTATTATTTCTTCGATGGTTTTCGTATCATAGCTGTTGTATTTTGTCTTAAGAACTACGTATTGATCCTTTTAATGCCTGGTGCTGACTTATCAGAACTTCATTTGTTTTGTTATTTGGGGGTAGTTTATGAATTTTAAAAGGGTCTGACTTTTCCCATCAGTTTTTTATATGGCTCAGTATTTTTCTTTTGAAGGAATGAGGTGGGTTTTTTTTTTGTTTGTTTGTTTTAAATTGTATCATGCAGCATTCCTCATATTTATTTATTTATTTATTTAAGTATAGTATGATCTGTTTTTAAATTGGCTCTCTGTAGGACTAGGGCTGGAAAAATAAAGCTATCTGTATGATTTTGTTTTTAGAAAAAAGCTGGAGCCATACACTTTTCAGATTGTGAAAAATTCTTTTTGCATGTTTTCCTCATGCATTTTTCAATTTGCTTTTTCACTTGTTTCACACTTGTTTCACCTGAGATTGGCAGTAGAAACCTCAAACTGGAAAGCCTCCCTCATAAGATTTCCTGTCCAGTTCTGCATTTTGAAGCAAAAAGAGTAAGACTTAAAATTGAATGATTTGAAGTTGTCAAGACCAAATCCAAGCCCCAAGTCTTATAAGGTTTTGCATCGGACTGTTGTAATATTTTGGTTTCTACATTTAATCAGGCAATTGTAAGTGTGGAGCACTTCTAACTAGAAAATGAAAATCATTTTCATATCTCTATTTGGCATTCCTGTTTGATGCCTCTAAAAATCTCTCTTTTGCTCTTTTTTGTGACTTCGTCTCTGTGCTTTTTATTTATTTATTTATTTTTAAGCTGTGTATCATGCAAAATACTAGATATAGCTTCTGTCAGTAAATTAAAGTTCATCCTGTTGCCTTCCATTTTACCATGCTAGCAGTGATCAGAGCAATCCAGAAAAAAAGCGGTGCTTATGTGCACAAAGTTAAAGTGTGAAAAAGCTGCTTTGGCAGTTTTGTTCAGTTTGACTAGACAACTTCTTTCTGTGCAATGGAGCAAAGTCTCCAACCATCTCTATCAGCCACACTTTTGAGAGGGTCTCTGCATACCATGCTTTCCTGCAATGCAGTGGGACAGGCGGTACAAGGTGCTGACTCTCCAGAGTGCTGGGAGCTGCGTGTAGCAGGTAGATGAAAAAGCAGGTAGTGCAGGCAAGGTGATGTGAATGGCTGGGAATGGAAAAACTCTCAGTTGTGTAGTGAGGTAGGAGTGGACAGGAACACCACACTAGGAAGCACCTATCTTTTAAATAATTTAAATTTAGCACCTGTTCTATTCTGGGTATTTTTATATAAGCCTGATCCAAGGACCATTTGCAGCAATGGAACTTAGGCTCCAACAGAGTTTGCATACAAGCATGATACTTTTTTCTTTCTTTTCTTGCTTTCTTCTCTCATGAGTGGAAGCATCTAAATGTTTTATTTTTATTTTTATTTTTATCTTTTTAATATGCCATTTTGCTTCACAACTGTTCATTAATTTTCATACAACAACACTTGCTTTGTGTTGATTCTTACAGATTCCTAGCCACCATGATGAGCTGATTTCCAGTGAAAGGAAGTCTGCTAGGTAGATACTACAATATTAAAAATAAACATGTCTTGTGAGATTGTGTAATATTCTGCAGAGAGGAAGAAATAAAAGCTAAAATTTGAAGCTCCTCTTCACATGCTCTGCTTTTCCAGCAAATGATGGATGACCCTTTTCTTGCTAGGCACTGGATTTTCTCACTTATCCAAATGAAGTCGGAGAGCCTTCACTTGTCTCCTGCTGTTTCTGAAGCAGTAATTTTAAAGAAAATATAGGTGATGAGTTCTAATATGACTTATCTCTATCTGCAAAATGCTATGGTAGGACCCCACCATGAACCCCTAACACTAATCTATAGGATCTGAGATAATTGTTCAGTTCATCTATTATAAATCTAGTCTCAGCTTCTTTCCTTCTTTTTTTCTTTTTCTTTTTTTTTTTTTCAAATTATGAAAAGGATACAAATGATGGAAAGTATTTCCTTTTTGCCTGAAGTTTGAAAAGCTCCTGTCTAAGCTCCACAGTGCTCCCCTTAATGAATGTTTTCAAAAATATACCAGGAGACAAACTTGTCCTTTGAAGGAGATAAAAAGAACAGAAACTCTAAACTATCTTTTACAGAACAAATATCTTTCTACAGAACCCACTGTATATAGCATTAAGTTGCAATATGGAGATACCTGGAAAAATAATCAGCAATGTTTTCATCAAGGTCAAATCAGTCTGACTTTCTCCTTGTATTTTAAAAAGATTCTTGTGGGAGGAATTGGTGCTGATTTTGAAAATGCTTAAGGAAGTGAATGTCACAAGTGAGAATATCCAGTCTAAAGGCAAATGTGTTACACATCAGCCTTGAGTATGTAGTTCAGTGGGTAAGCTGTTATAGTAACAGATTAGGAGAAAGGTGTCCAAAGTGAATAGATCTTTTTCAAAAATTCAATAACAACTCATCTGAAGCAGAATTTTTGCACTTTTGTGTGTTCCAAGGAGGAAAATGAAGGAGAAACATCTTGGAAAGCTCCATCAAAGTAGTTTTCTTTCTCTTTTGAGTGACAATTATGTATATATTTTTACAGTGACCTTTAAGAGTTTAGGTTTAGATCAGTATACTCTTATTTGTGAACTCTTTTAAATAATCTCAACACAAAGATAGAGAAAGGAGTAAAAGTAACCTCCTGTATACCGTATACATCCGTGTAACCTAAGTGCTGAATATAACCAAGCTCATGGTAACTGAGAAACACAAATGTACTTGCTTAGGGCAATCTAAATGGGAAGTTATGCGCCAAACATTAATGCATTAGGACTCAGAGTCACAGAATGTTGTCAGACAGCATAAAGGATGCTGGGCAAGTGTATTCTAGGAAAAGCAAGGACAATGTCATTTAAGAGCAATATTAAATTGTCCTTGCTTGGAATAATGAAAAGGAGCAAGACAGTATGAAAACAGTTAATCAAAATGTCTATCAATAAATACAGGGCTTAGCTGCCTCTGATCCTGCAATGCCTCCTCTGGGCTTTTTCAAAAAAGCCTATATTTAGTAAGTACCACAGTGGCTATATCTTTATTTTGTGTTAAGAGAACTAAGCCTTGCTTCTAATTAAGGAGTCCTACTGCTAGCAGCTAGCATAAATATCTATGTATCTGGGAAGGAAAACAGGGTGAAAAAGGAAAGAACTTTGGTGTCTGGCCAAGGGCAGGGAACTTTTAGCCTTCTTTGGAGAATGCTCAAGATCATTATTAACAGAGTCTCTGAATTTTCCAAATTCAGAAAAAGGCAGAAAATCTTTTAATTTACTCAGTTTGACCACTAATCAGAGAATCAGAGAACGTCTTGGGTTGGAAGGGACCCTAAACATCACCCAGTTCCAACCCTCTGCCATAAGCAGGGATGCCATCCACTAAACCAGGTTGCCCAAAGCCCCATCCAGCCTGGCCTTGAACACCTCCAGGGATGGGGCATTCACAACTTCTCTTGGCAACCTGTTACAGTGCCTCACCGCCCTCTGAGTAAAGAACTTCCTCCTAACATCTAATCTAAATCTCCCCTCTTTTCGCTTAAAGCCTTTTACCCTTGTCCTATCACTATCTGCTGGTGTAAAATAATACTGCAGTACTAGCGTATGTTGCCTTCAGAGCCTGTCTCCATAGGTTAAAACCAAAGAGAAGTGATTATTTTGAGATTATTCTGGGGAAATAACATTCCATAATTGTCTCGATTTCTGTTTCTCACCAGCTCATGGATTACTGGCCAATGTCAGAGAATGGTCCAGATGGATCTTTCAACTGGCTGAGCATGGCTATTCTTATGTTATAGGTTTGGTTGAAACCAAAACATATCACAGAATCAAAGAATGTTAGGGGCTGGAAAGGGACCTTGAAGGATCATCTAGTCCAATCCCCCTGCTGGAGCAGGAGCATCTAAATCATGTCACACAGGAATGCGTCCAGGTGGGATTTTAATGTCTCCAGTGAAGGAGACTCCACAACCCCCCTGGGCAGCCTGTTTGAGTGTTCTGTCACCCTCACCGTGAAGAAGTTTCTTCTCATATTTAAGTGGAACCTCCTATGTTCCAGCTTGCACCCATTGCTCCTTGTCCTATCATTGGATGTCAGTGAAAAGAGCCTGGCTCCATCCTCCTGACACTCACCCTTTACATATCTATAAAGGTCACTCCTCAGTCTCCTCTTCCCCAAGCTAAAGAGACCCAGCTCCCTCAGCCTTTCCTCGTAAGGGAGATGCTCCACTCCCTTAATCATCCTTTGTGGCTCTGTGCTGGACTCTCTCAAGCAGTTCCCTGTCCTTCTTGAACTGAGGGGCCCAGAATGGGATGCAATATTCTAGATGCGGTCTCACCAGGGCAGAGTAGAGGGGGAGGAGAACCTCTCTCGATCTACTAACCACACCAAATACAGATAGATCAGAGCTGTTGGTAGCACTGACATCAGCCATTTCCAAGGTGTAATCAATGTAATGCATCAAGGTTATATAGTTGGTGTTGAAACTATAATCCATGAGAATCCAAAAGACTCATAATTTAACCAGAAAATCTGTCACACAAGTGTTTTCTTATCGCTTCAACTGAGCCTCAATTAATCCCTAGCTTCTTTTTCCATTGCTGCTTCCCTCTTATCGATATTCCCATGTTCTCTGCCTGATATTTCTCTCATTTTCCTTCATTCTTTCTTCAAAATGGTTGTGCAAACCCAAGCAGAGCTGCCTCTGCTGCACTAAAAAGCTCTTGTTATTGCTAATAAAGGAGTTCAGGGAGCTAAGTAAATTTATTATTTCTTTGTGTGTGTGTGTTAGGAATATAACCTTCAGTGCCAATCATAACGTTTTTGTAGAAGGAGAAATTTTTGGAGTGGACCATCAAAAGTACTGATTTAAGGTCCATTTCAGCTTCCAAAATGTAGGAGCCCAGCTTCTTTTGAGATGGCCCCAATTTACTGGACTTATGTAGCAAGCTTTTGGTAGAGGGGAGGCTAAAGGGGTGTCATTCATGACAAGAGCCCAGAAGCTGCCCAATGTCAGACAACACTTACACCCATGATAGTATAAAATGTAATCATAGAATCAGTTAGGTTGGAAAGGACATCTAAGATCATCAAGTCCAACTGTTAACCTAGCAAATCATTTCCATTTTGTCTTTTTCTTTTATTACTGGTAAACCATGGGCATAGAACATCTTTAAGAAAGACCACATAAGCAACCTTATCTTGCAGTTCCTGCTAAACATTTCTAGTATAAAATTAATATGTTAACCACTCCAGAATACTTCTTGAAATCGATGTATCCTTTGAAAGTTTGCTTCCATTTTGAAAAGTGACAGCACTAAAATGTCACCTTTTAACATGTTAAAACTGATCCCTATAGTTATTCAGAGTTTTATGTATTGACTTTAGTGACAAAAGTATGTCTCTACAGCTTGCTTTACTCTTGTCCATCCTTCAGAAGTGACACAGCTCTAGGAAGAGATCCTGTTTCTGCTCCTTTCTGTGTGTCTTTATCATTAGAAGTGTTTAATGAATTTTAATTAAAGGATATATCAGATAGTCTCAAGAGACTCTATTGAAATTAATGATGGTGTGCTAGTTCAGTATATACATTGATGACAGTGGACCCACAAAGATATGCTCCAGAACTAATTAGCTCTTTACAAAGATACATCATTTATTTGCTGGTGGTCATGTAGCAGACAGAAAGGATCTAGTTTGGCTTCAGTTACACAGTGATTGTTTAGAATGGCTACAGGATGTAGGAAGCCAATAGACCATCTCCAACAGTGATAAATTTGGTCTGAAATTCCTGAGAGGCATCAACTACTGAACTCCACGTGGCCATTTTTACGAGGTTCCTTTTCTTATTAGAACAATGCTTTGAATCCCTGAGCAGTGCAAAGGGTACCTAAGGGTAATATAAAAGGACATTCAGATCATTTTAAGATTTCTCTTTTCAATCTGTGTAAGGGTAAGGAAATCCTTTTCTTCAAATTTCTGTTCAGAATTTTTGCCAGAACATTATTTTTTATCTTCCTAGTGAGGTTACTTTGTGCATGTGATTCACAGATGCTATGCTGCTGAATGCTCTTATTTATTATTTATATAGCCATGCATATTCCATGAAATGGACATTTCTCTGTCATCTTCATTGATGTCTGAAGCTCTGTGGAGAAAAATCTAGCTCTAAAAAATAACTCCTTATTAAAGGTGGACACTGGAGCTCAGTATTTGAGCTTTTCCTTCCTTAGAAACGAGTTGTGTCGAAGTCTTCAAATCTCCTAATGGGGAGGAATTGAAATTCTGTAATTTAAAAGGGGTTAATATTTGGAGGCTTGCTCTCTATCCAAATTTCCTGGATTGAGGCCAGCATCAGTTTCTCACAAGGGAGAAGAAAGACAGCTAATCATAAACACATTCTTGTGATGCTCACATGCTTAGAAACCATGGCAGTTAATGTTGTTTAAATATGTAGACTGAAAGCAAAAGCTATAATGGGATAAAAATGTAGAAAAGAATCATTTCACCTCTTCCCCAAAGCCCGTCAACTTCCCAAAGTAGTACTTTAAGTTGTTTTAATAAATTAAACAAGTAGCAATTACATTGAAAGGTTCATGAGATTATACTTATGCCATAGTATTGATTTCAATGTAGTTTTAGAAACAAGCTATTACAGGAATTCTGTTTTTTGCTTGTCTTGCCTTTATGCACCATTTTAGTGCAAAACAATAGCCAGTCTCTGTTTAAGTATGGTTTTCACCAAGGAGAGATCAATAGCCTTTTGTGGATACCTGTGTTCCACTCACCTGTACAATCACTTATTTTAATGAGAGAAGTGAATATAGTGGGAAATGCTCTTCAGAGAATTGTTTCTATCTTGAAATACTTTTCCACATTCTTAGCACCCTTAATAGAGCAAAAATCGAAAACCTTTCAGAATTGCTTGATATACTGCTTTTAATAGCCTAGTAAAAGAAAGAAACAGTAGCATTGAAATGCTAGTTCTTGGGACTGAAAAGATAACAGAAGAGTGAAGATGAATGTAGATGGAAAGTTAGGTGAAGCCAGCTGACCAAAATCTAAAGCCAGCATCAGGCTGAGACACAACAAGGGCATGACACCCACAAAAGAAGCTGCCGTCTAAATCACCTGTTGTTTTAAATCTATTAATCTCCTGGGGGATTGTGTGCAACTGAAATAAATAAATGAATGCTGTGTTATTCTTGGCTTAGTCGAGCATTATAATGCTCATTGCTTCAGGCTGTTGACGAACTTATTGATGACATTTTTGTCCGTGCATTAGAGAAAGGTGAATCAATATTGGTTATTAACAGTCCTTTTGTTACTGTAAGCCTCTTGTGCACATGGTATATGATCACAGGATCAGCTCAGCTGTTCCCAGGTCCAGTATTGATTCTATGCATGAAACAAATACAAACATCAGAAGCCATCTTCTGCCTCCCACAAAGTGTTTGCCATCTCCTTCTGCTATAGAAGAACATGAAAAGGGTCTCTTTTGGATTCACTGGGAAGGATTTCATTCTCCAGATTAAAAAAAATAATAATAAAAAATCCACCCATGATCATTGCTAGTGCTTTGAAAATACTCAGTTGTCGGCACCTTAAGATGTTGGATGATGTCATGGATTCTCTCCCAAAAAATGTTCTTCTCTTGTCTCCTCAAGGTTACACTCAGGATAATACAGACATCTTCTCCCAGGAGTATGGGATTAACTTTACCTAACTTTACCATTTAAACCTTAGGTGTTTTGTCAAAATGGCTATCTAGGATTATTGTTGTCAGTTGAGAGGAGAAGGCCTCTCAATAGGCATTTGTAGAAGATAATTGTCTAAGATATTAAAAATGAATTGTCCTCTTGAGCATCTGTTTCCATTAACAACAGAAGCAGTCTGACCAGCTAGCTGTGTTAAGTGCTTGCTTTTTAGAAGACTAAAGAAGGATTAAGCCTATCTCATTTAATATTGTCTTCTGAGATAATACACTGACCTACCTAACGTGCAAGTTATAGTTAATGATAAAGAAAAACAAAAAAGAGCACAATTTAACCATGTACACAAACAGTATTCCAAAATACAGGATTCATTCAGTTGGATATATAAAGATAAACATATAAATATAATTCCTATCTATCTATTTCAATATATAACTCCTGACTATATATAGATATATAGACTATATATATATATGACTATATATAGATATAACTCTAGAGAAAATGATTCCAGAGAAAACTTGAGCATATGATACTATTATTTTTCTCTATCTTAAAATGCAAAGTTATCTCCTTTACGGTAGGATCTGAGATGACACAGATTTAATATATTCATCCTGGATATTACTCTGAAGTAAGGAAAGGAATATGAGCCCCATTTCACAGCTGATAAAGTATGACAGACCAGCTAGTGCCTGTATTTAGGGCTCCTGTCTCCTAATTTCACTGTCTGTAGAACCCTGGTGACACTGAATAAACTTATAGAGGGACCTATAGCAGGGACTTGAACTGGGTTCTACAATACAGCTGCAAACATCAAACTTCTTTTTTTCCTATATATTTTCTGAGAAAATGTGATGGCTCATCCTTAGTTTAGATGGCATGTGTTTTTTTTCCTTGGAAGTATTATGCTAACCTATTGGATACATCAACAATATTTACCTACATCTCTAACATAGCCTGCATAATCATCTAGTTTTAAGCAGGAAAGTGAATATAAATGACTTCTTTATTTTGCAGAGGTGGGAGACAGGAATGTTTTAAATACATATATTGTTCCATCTTACTACATTTCTTTTCTAAGTTTTTCCTCTCTTTTTATTTCTGTCCCAATTTTTCTTTCTTATGTCTTGTTTGCTCCCAGACGTCATTTTAAATGGTTTTACCAGTATATTTTTCCTTTTAATGTATCTTCCTATGTTGGTACCATCAAATATGTGCACCGATACTTACGTTTTTTGTTTAAATCTGCTTTTCAGTCCCAAACGTAGTGTGCAAAGTCATTTGGTTTTGATTTTTTTCCCAGTTCATTCAGTGTTTTGAGAGAGACTTTTTCTAGTTGTAGCATCCCTTACCAAACTTAGCTGGGATGAACCATGCTCTGGAGACTCCTGTCTCCTCCTCTTGACTATGGGAGGGATGCAGCACTTCACTGACATGACAAGGGTTTAGGTGTGATGGGCCAATGAGTCTCTAGCCATTTAATTAGATGCTAACAAAGAATTACCTGTGTAAAGGAATAGTTTAACAAGGGATTTAAGCAAAGATTTCTTCTTAATAACTACACGCACACACGCACACAAAGTGCTCTGCATGCAAACACTGATGCTGGGAATGTTTCAATTTCATATAGAGCTGAAATCAGCACTGATCTTCCTAAATCTATCCCAGTAACAAGAGATATGTGCATCCATTGTATATGAGATTAATCATGGTTCTAACAACACGATCAGAAGTTTCCCATTGATTTCAGTGAAGTCTGGGTCAAATTGTGAGCTACTAACTTAAGTTAGTACTAACTAAACTACTAACTAAAGTTAGTACTAACTTAAGTTAGTAGCTCAGGAACTTAATTTTTTCTTTTGGTTAAGTCAAATTTGTTAAGGATTTAATCTGGTTTACCTTCTTTTTTGTCATCCCAGGACTCATGCAGTAGAAATGAGACTATTTAGCTTGTACAGCCCAAGTTATACAACATGTACTTGCCCACGTACACATGGGCAAGTAGAAGCAGGTTAGGGACTTCTCCTCCAGATTTTCTGCTAATTTATGTTAAAACTTTGGAAATACTAAAGTAGTCCTGGCTGAGGACTGAATGGCAAGTTTCATGCTGCTGTGTTGGTTGAGAGAGAGAGAGAATACCATCTTTGTTTTGTAGCATCCAGCCCAGGTTTGGTAGGCACCAACAGGGGACTTCCAGAATCCCCTCAAAGGTTTGAAATGTGTCAGCTCCAGAGACACTCAGCAAGACCTGCAGTCCCACTAAGACGGTGCTAAAACGTCTCCTGAATGTCTGTTTCTTTTCTTCTAGTGAAGGTGGCAGGTTGCTGATCACTTTAGACCAGGACCTTTGGTCAGTAAGGAGCTTGCTTTCCCCCAAGGTTGAATTCCTGTCAACAAGGTGGTTCATTGACATTTTGCTGTGAAGATGGAAGAAATGTGCCTGTAGCAACATAGCAATGGCAAGGTCAGGGAAACCGAGGGGAGAAATAAGAGAGTTTGCAAGGCTTTTGCTCTCAGTGGGGGAAATTAAAGGTGGCTTATATTATAAAATATTAAATAGTGATTTAATCAGCAGTGAGATATGTAAGTGAGCTTAATTAGAAATACATATTATTCTTTGACTTTAAAGCACAAAATGAAAAATTAAAGCAATCTTGGAGGATATGTAATCAGCGAGGAATAATATGTTGGAAAATGAGCCTGATGTTGTAATTGGTGTATGCAATTAAAATTAATTAATTTTAGTTAGCATACATGCATGCAAATATGAAATCAATGAATTTCAGATATTAAACTCATAATTATAGTGATACTATTGCCAGAGCGAGTGACAGAGGAATTGACTTTTCAATGGTAAATACTTGCACTTCAGATTTGAGGTCTGTTCTCTTTGCTATCGTGTCAAGCTGAAACCTAATGATTAAGACTATCTGAACAACCATGATTCAGAAAAAAAAAAAAAAAGTGTTCAGAATCCCCCTCATTTTGACTTTTACTTCCTAGGCTTTCAGCTATATCAGTCATGCCCACCTATGGGATAACTGCAAGATACTTTCCTATCAAGAACAATTTGAGTTTAAGAAGTTCCCACCTAGACACTCACTGGTTGATGTGCTTCTCCCCCCACAGATTGCTCTCCTCGTCTCTGCTGATATAGACTTGCAGAACTGTGCTGTAAGCCAACTCATGAAATCATCCAGGTTTAAAAAAAAAATAAAATCCTTTTTCTGGTTTCTATGCAGATTATTTCCTTCTTTAATAGCTACTCACCAAATAAAGCAATTTTATTTATTTTACCTACAAGTAAAACCTACTGTGTCAACAATAAAATTGCTCCAATGTAAGGAAATTATACAGAGTAGCAGCCCTCTCATTTCTGGTCAAAATTTGATTCAAGTCTTTTCAGTTTCTTGCTTTGAAGCCTTGACATATTGTTAGAAAAAGCTTCTGCTTCTCTAAAAGTCATCCAGGGTAACGTAGGAGCAATTTTAGCACAAAATTATTATATTGCTGCTGAAATGAATAAAAATTCTAAAACAGCAGAAGCATAATGCCGAAACTACAGCTATTATTACATGTTAGATCAGGTATATCATGCTTTGACATTTTGGATCCACTTTAGCCTAGCAATCAGCACCACATTAATCCTCTTTAGATTATATATGCTATCCAAAACAGTAAGCAGACCTCCATTCGCTCAAAGTGTCATTTAAAAAAGAGGGGGAAAAAAGCCGTTAAAATACTTTTAAAGTAAGCTTTCCTGTTCTCCCATGATATAAACGTACATGGAAGGAGAATTCAAGGACACTCTCCAAGAGAAACAGAAATGAAAGATTGAATGATGAGTGAAAAGGAGGGCAGAGCTCCCCCACTTCCACCCATGTATCTCCATGTACACAGCCTGCAGGGCTGCCTAGTGCCTTTGTTTTTCATTTACTTCAATATCCTCACCTCTTCTGGCATCAATCTGTTCACTGAAAATACATCCCCTTACCAAAGCTTCTAGCTACTTAAAAGCAGCCAGTTCTCATACACAAAGTATTTGTGAAGGGTTGCCCAGGTTGCAGGAATGAGGTGAGTGGGGAGGGCATGGGAATCTCTGTGAAGCAATTACCCATGTGCTGGTGCCAGCACACCTTTGTGTTGTGCTCAGTGCTTGTTGACTGAGTGAAAACAGCTGAAGCTGCTTGCACGCCAGGTTCCTCCGCCTCTTTTAGGTACCTGCAGGTTTTTGTCTCATTGTCCCTTCCCCCTCTTTTGCACTGTAGCATGTTTGTATGTGTTGTATATTAAATGCAAATTAATGTATTGAAAGAATGGTAATTAGGTGATGCAAGTAGCCTGTGCAGAAAGGTCATGTTTGTGTAAAAACGGCACATTGTGAGAAGAGTTACACAGTCACTAGGAAAAATATCTGATTTGTCTAAACATTACCACTTTTATCTGCTGCATGCAATAGCAACAGGAATCAAAGCAGCTAACTTTCCATCATCTCAAGACAAAGGTGCCTGTTTGATTCAGTGTCAAGGGCTGCATGCACAATCAGACCCCTGGAGATACTGAAAGGCAGGAACCAGAGAGATGCTTCAACACAGTTCAGAGGGAGGAAGCTGCCTGCCTGGAAAGAAATAGAATGAGAAGGGAAATGAAAAATGGGATGGGACATGAAGCTGCTCAGAGGGCATGGGAAAGTCTAAAATGGGAAGACAATATTCAGAAAGACACTTAGAATGGAGGTATGGTTGCTGTTAAAACAAAGCAGTCATTACTTAGGTTTAATGAAGCTGATTTTAATCAAGAAGGAATTGAACAAACTGTTTGATGATTGCACATTGTAATGTAGTAGTGTAGTGTGACAGCGCTTTGCAAAATGGTGTGAATTCTGCTTCCCCACACATGGAGGTGCAGCAGGCAACCTGCACAGCAACACAGCTCCTTCCTCTGTGTCAGGTGTCAGGAGTCAAGGCTCAGGGGCCTTCCTGCCCTGGCAGGTGCAGAGCTCAGGTGCTGGTATGGGGAGCAGAAGAGTGTCTTGGGCACCGTGTAGTAGTCAGCTAGAAGTGAGAGGGGTCAAATGGGGAGCAGCTGGGTGATTAAATCTCCTTTATTCATGAAGCTTCAGTGTTCTCAAATGATCTCTCTGCGTTTTTGTTGTTGTTTTTTTTTTTTTTTTTTTTCTGAGATATGCCATTCAGTCTCCCACATGTGCATTGGAAGACAAGCGTGGTCATCCCAAATTCTGGGTGAAGTGTGCCTGCACTTGTGCTGTAGAGTCCCTGGCATACAGAGGAGCAGACAGCTAAGAGGAAGTTTGGCACCCTGGCCACCCTGCTGTCACCTCTGACACCGCAGAGTCACACTGAGCATCATCCTGGGAATCAGAACAGGACAGACAGGAGCCCAGGGTGCACAGAGCAGTGGGGACGGGCCCCTGCAGGGAGGTGCTTGAAAAATAGGATAATGCAAAAGTAAACACACAGCTGCAGTCCTCTGGGGTAAAAAGTCTTAAGTCTGGATGGGTTTGGGAGGCTGCTTGTTTCATGATAAAGATTCTTCAGTTTACTTCATTTGTGCTTACTTTAACTGCTCCCCTTCTAACAGTGTGGTTCTTTCTGTGCTGATATAAGGCACTGAAAATTATGTGCATCCATGAGCAAGTCCTACCTCCTGCAAGGTTACAGAAGGATTTGCAAAAAGAGAGTGGCTTGCTGCTGTGGGAAGGGAGTGTGTCCTGGTGCGGCTTGTCCTTTGGGTTAGCCTGCTGCCAGAATGACATCTCTCATGGGAAAATAGAGTATCTGAGGAGTGCCAGCTTGCACCATATTCCTGGGGCAGTAGCTTTTACTGATGCAAACAGTGATAGAGATGGGTGAAGCTCCATGGTATACGGCTCAGCAGCCATGAAACTTGCATGACTGGAGCAAGGGAAAAAAGTTTAATTTGCCATGTTAAAAAAATAGTGGCTTTGTTGTCTGTGTGGCTATACAATTTTTCAGATTTTCTGAAATTTCACTTTCACATGGCCCAAGGTATGGGCACAGCTAGGTTATGTGGTTGTTGTTGTTGTTTGTTTGTTTGTTTTTTCCTGAGTGAAAACAAAGGGACCAGTCTCTGTTGGTATAAGATGCAGATGTGTTACTCCCATCAAATTTTACTATCACAAGTCTGAAGGTAGAGTTTATGGCAGGCCATTATTCCAGTTTTATGCCCTGGTAACTTTTACATAGTTCCTTATGAAGGAATGCTTTTAAAGTCACCTTATTTTGCCCCCTCTTCCATCAACTGTTAGCTGCAATAAAACCAAATTCTGATGTGTGAAAATAACACGCTCTTTTTGCTTTTCAACATAGGGAAATTAAAGGAAATAGTGTGATAATTATTAATTTTGCTCTTTTAAGTGAATCTGCATGTTTTTCATCTGTCCCCACTCCTCATTTTGCTGCAAAAGATGTTTTCTTCTTAATTCATGTTCATCTGATATCTGTATTTTACAAGTCTGTGAATCCCTGTCCTATTCCTCCAACCAAAGAATAAAATAAATGCAAGAGACAGAATCTTGAGTATCCATAAGGACCTGAGGAAGGAAGAGGTGGGTCAGCCCGAAATGTCTAGTATCATAGGATATTATGGATATTATGGGATCACTGCCACAATTATATCAAGAGAAACAAGCTTTCCTTGCTATTTGTTGAGTCACCTGATCCCTCAGTCAGTACCAACATTTTGTTTGTATGATCAGAAAGTACTTTGTTGTTTGAATTGCATTGTGCTAGTCATTGGTAAGTTTAATCATAACCTTCTAATGCTAGGAAAAAGATTATGTAAAGGCAGGATGCAGTGTCATTAGTTCAGTGGTATTCTAGGAATCTAGCTGCTTTTCTCCTGCAGAGGTTTTGTGTCTCAGCCTTCTGCTGAGGCCCTATTGCCATAACTGGGACTGAGGCTTTGGCAGCAACTGAGGATTGCACCTGGAGCAAACGTGTCTCACAAGCAAGAGAGAAGTATTAGCAAAACAACATGGGGGAAAGTTATATGGCTGATTGTACACTTATTCTTGTGTAAGTCAAGAAGCCAGGTGATATATGTAAGTAGATGATGGATTTTGCATCAGTCAGGGATTGGAACAGACCCATATTTAATCATACTGTATTGTCACTTCTCAGAACATGAAACATGTGTAATGGCACTTTCCAAGCATATAGGCTGCAGGAAAAATAGGTTTCATTAAGTCCTCTTAAATTTACATTTTGACCCTAGGTAATAGTGGAGAACAATGATGACCACAGATGTTGAAAAGCCAAACTCCTGCCAATCAAGAGATTTTCAAAAATTAGTTATCTTAATGTACTTTTACTTTTTTTCTGCATATATTGGATTAAGTCTTCAAAGTTTTCTTTGCTTTCAGGACTGCTGGAGAGCTGCTTTTAAAAATGTGTTTGAATTGAATGGATCATTTAATCAGGTGCCTCCAGGAGTAAAAAGAAAATGACAAGTATTAAGTAACTAGTATAAAAAATAAATAAAAAAATCCACGAGTTGGCAGTGTAGTCTCTCCAGCCTGCACTTACTGAAATCCCTGGATCAGAATTGCCTTTTGGAGGAGGTACTTCCAAAAAGTGTCAAGAGCTGGAGATGAAGGAACAGAGGTGGAATGTGTCTTGTAAAAGAAGGAACTAAGGATTAGCAGGGGAATTGCATTCCTATTACTGGCTGACTCTTAAGAGATTTGTAGGCTGGTTAACTAGTCTTGTGTGGTGTCTATGCCAGGATCCTAAATATTTTAAGCTATTCTGTTAATGCCACTGTTGATGAGAGGATGCATGCTTTCTTGACAAGTCTACACGCCTGACTCGGCACACAACCTTCTAGTCCATGCTGCTGGGGGCCGTGTATGCAGCTTCCCTGGGACAGGACCAATATGGGCCAGAATGTTTTACTGGTGCTTGAGGGAGTGTTCCAGCGGCTAAGCATTTCCAGAGAACAAAGGCCTTTTCTTTGGGGTGTGCCCTCTCACTAGATGGGCTTTGGGGCTGAGATGATGCTGGTGCCATATACCCCAGGGTGCTGCTGAGTGTTTTTGCAGGCAGGTAACAGGAGACAAAAAAAGGATGCCTGGAAGTGTTTCAAGTGGCACAGTGCATCTTATATCTAAGTTGTAGACAGAGCATTTTCAGCTGGTTAAAGCAGGTGTACGCACCAGACTCTTAGCTGGGCAACTACGGGCTGATTTACCCTAATTTAACTTCACTGCAGTTTTTGGGGCTGACACTCCAAATTGTAGCTAGTGAGGATCTGGGGATCTTGCACTTCACATTCAGGGGTCTTAATAACCTTGGATTGATTTAAGATGCACAAAATGATAGTAATAAATCATTAAAGAGCCAGCCAAAGTGTACAAAGGACTACTGCAGCTGTGATGGTTTATTTAAAATGCATTATTATTGAACATAGAAGTGGCAAAACATCCTTTGTTTGTTTGGTTTTTTTTTTTGTAATTTTGCCAACCTTCAGCAGTTTGGGCAAAATTTTTTCATGCTAGGTGTCTGCCTCAGGGCGATTTATTGATAATTTTGCTGGCACTATGTTTTTGCTTTGTGTTATCTTTAAGAGGTTTATATACATTTTTACCTTCTCCAGCTGTAATGTTTCTGTTTGCATTTAAAGCTGAATTTCTTTTACTGTTATTATTCCATACAGGAAGAATGGAAGGAAAGCCTTTCATTGTCACTTGAAGGTTAATTGGGGTGTTCTTTGGAGCATGCATCTTGGGACAGTGATGCCCAGATGACAAAAGAAAAATGTGCTCCTTCCAAGGCAACGACCTGGTAAAATGACAGTTCTTGATTGGGCTGAGAATTTGGGCCGAATTCCCACTTTTCTTGAGACAAAGGGAGAATTCTCCAACTGCAATGCAGATTCTTTCTCATGTGTTAAACCCACCTCAAAGATCACATGCAACTCTGCTCATACCCCTGTGCCCATTTATCATCGCAGATCTGATCACTGCCAGCATTTGGAGTCTTTAATCTGATAAAGCTGACAGAAGATGCTTATGCATACCGTTAGGAAGGCAATATTCCATATGCTCTCTAGTTGGTTTGGATTTATATTATTTCAATTTTTTATTATTTCTTTTCAATTTTAATTTTTCAATTGATTGTTTCAATTTCTTGATTGAATTTATTGAATTTATTGAATTATTATAGATTATTTCAATATTTAAATGTTGTTGAACGTAATTTAGATGTGTCAGACTCATAAGTAAGCTCTGGTGGGAGTTCATTATTGAAAAAAGATGCATCCACCAAGACTTTATCTGGATCCAGGCCCAAACTCAGCATTTTGTTTACCTCATGTGTAACTTTTGTCAGTTCACTGTACTCCTATGTCCACTCATCTCAGACAGACACATTTGTTTTATCATGTCCCTTTCATTATAATATCTTTCTCCCGTGTCACAGAGTTTGTATATATATTTGTTTATTTTAGAGAGCGATAGCTGTTTCAGAGTGTAGAATCATCATAAGTGGAATAAACAAAACACTTGCAAGGATGCTAAAAGATATGAACAGCATCATCCACTTTAGCAACTGCCAGTCTAATGACACAGAACTTGATAACTGCCATCTTCTAATCTGGCTGTAGGGATCAGCAGTAGTATCTAGTTAAGGAAACAAGTGAGAGGTGAGCTCTTTCTTTCCCTAACTGCGATGCTTGATCTGCGGACACTTTATGCTGAGAGTTTTTATTTCTTGTTAGTCCCATTTAATCTCTCATGTGAAGGTAAAAAAATTGGAAGGCAACATAAAGGTTTGTGACTGGATGTTTTTGTGACATATTTCTGTTATAACAGTAGAAGTCACCCCGAAGAAAGTCATGCACAGTCACAGATCAGGTGTATAAACTGCTAATGCTTTTGACATGTATGCGCTCAGATGGCAAGGTGTGTAACAAATGGCTTAAGCTGCAAGGAATTCACTTATTCTCACCATGCCTCTCTGTGAGAGAAGTTTTCCTATAGTTGTCTTACAAATATTAGTAAGCAGAATTTAATCCACAAGTGCACTTTAAGGGTCCAAATGGTTTGTACCTACAAGGCTTTATACAGCCTTCTCCATTTATAAGGTGCAGAAATTCTGTCACGTGTTACAATCTTGCTTTGATCTTGGCCTTGACCTTTGAAAGAGGAACTACTTTTCCTGTAGGCAGTTTCCTTGATTCCAATAGGTTTGTGCAGTTTCTTCAGGACATGATCATGAAGCAAGCTGGCAGTAAGGGCAGAAATGCTATCTAAGGACAAATAAGTAAGAAAAGGTTCGTGGGTAGAGGAATGTATTTTACTAGACTTGCACAAAAAGTGATTAAATAGGCAAGCGTGTGCCTGACAGCTTGCCTTGCTTATGTTGACCATCTGATCTGAAGGGAAGACGCCTACAATAGATGTGTTGCAGACATCTATAGAACAGTGACCTCGTAGGCAGGCATGAAAAATGACAAATAGGACTTGTAAGCATGTTTCAGGCAATTGGATATGGCCTCAAACCTCACATATTTTTCTCAGATTTTCCATTGGTTTAATCTTTTGAAGTGGGAAGAAAAGAGCTCTTGTTGGATGCTGAGAGGGAATATTTAACATACTTTCTGTCTTAACAGTGATCTTCTACCATACACCATAGCAAGGAGTTACAATAATAAAAGCCTTTCTGTGCATTTCTTCTTTTCTTGAAAAGGTTGGTGTATTTCATAGCCTGCTCACCTCCATCTCTGGGCTGAAGTAAGCAGTCTTCGTTGCTGGGTCTTATTTTTCTCTCTCTTCTCTTGCAGCTTGACTCACTACTGTCAGTGACATTCTTATTAATATTTTACTTTCTTCTCTGGCTTGAAGCTCTGTAATAGTTAAATAGTTTCTCATCTTGTGCTTAAGAATAGAAAACCATCTTCATATTCAGGTAGAAAGCTTTTTCCAAACTGGTGGCCCAGCCAAGTCCTTTGAAGATAAACCCTTTGAAGCTGTTCACCTAAGCTGTTTCATCTTTGCCTGATTTTGTTTGTTTGTTGTTTGTTTCTTGAAGATTTTAACTCTTCTGTCCCTTTGGTTTGACTCTGGCCACACGGGTAGGATAATGTCACTTAGATAAGTACATGATATAGTTGTCCTCACCAAGTTATTTAGGTTCCACCAGTGGGGAGAAAGGATTTCTCCCCATAAGAGTCTCCATAAGACTTCAGTGACATACAGTCTTTTCTTTATATAAGATAGCAAAAAAGCATTATATGATCTGCATTTGAAGTCACTTCATACAAAAACTTTTGTTTCAAATGACTTTTCTTACTGCTTGTATCATCATCTTTGACTAACCAATTTTATCTGCTTTATGCGAACTGCTTTTCTTTCCTTCAGATATATTAGACTGAAGTGCATTACTTTTGAAATGGGTACTACAGAATACCACCACCATCACCCTTTAAATATTATATTTTTAAAGGTTTTTCTTCCTCTTAGTTCATAACCAGGGCAATCTTTTTATTATTATTTTTATTTTTTGGTTGTGTTGTTGTTGTTGTTGTTGTTTGTTTCTTTGTTTGTTTGTTTTTAATTCTGAGATGTAGATGTACTGGATATTTTGCAGATGGTCATCATAGCAATAGTGTCAGAAATCACAAGGAGGTGCTGGAACAACTCATTTTCCTCACCCTGGATAAAACTCCATCCCTCTAGATGCATTTCTACATGTGTGATGTGTGTATATGAGTGGAAGATAAACTTATCAATAAGTAGTCATGATATATGGTAAGTTTGTAGTAGTAAAGACTGATTTGTACATTTTTAGTTACATATATCAGCATTTTAAAATCTGCTTGCCTGTGGGATATATCAACTGCTTAAGAATAAAATGACTTCTTCCTCGGCCATGGGGCAGGTTTGCATGCTGCAGTCAATAACAGCAGAATTTAACTCACGCAAATGGCTGCGAAAACAGATATTTTCTCCAAATAGCAACAGGTTGATCATAATATTCTGGGCTCATCAAGGAATTTATAACTCACTAAGATAATTAATGACTTTAAATGGGGGGAAAGGGCATTTGGATTTAGAAGGAACCACAACTTAGATTTCAGTTTAAATTAATCACTGCTATTGTTTAAAGGTCTCAGTGACACTGGGGAAAAAGATGAACTTATTTGTGTTTGGAATTTTAATAGCAGTTAGAATTCTCCATAATAAACATAACCAAAATACTATCTCTTGTCAATCAAACTGACTAATCAGATCAGCAAGGGTGGATAGCCAAGGAACAATACCCTCTTGACTGACAGATGCCCACAAACTCTTTTGAGTATATGGGCAACACAAAGAGAAATTAAAATATTTTCTACTTCTTTAGGGAAAGGATTGTAAGAAAATGTTTTCTTTATTCATAGTAGGATGATGCAAGTGAAGCTCATCTTAAACAGTGAAAGGTGAGGGAGCTTTTCCTATGGGCCTCCAGGCATTTTGATCTCTTATATTTCAAGGATGTATTTTTGCACACTTAATCCAAATTCATCCATGGCAGAAGGGACAGCCCTCTAAGGAGCACTTACTTTCCCCATCAGCTTTCACCGGTGAGGTTCAATGGTAGGAAGTTTTGTAGGAGCATGAGTACAAAGGTGAAATACATAGGACCCCTAATCTTTTTGAGTGTACTGGCATTCCCAAAGTGACTCTGTGTGTGGCAAAATGTCTTTTCTAAATGTCGCAAAATGGCTGGCTGGGCTCTGTGGTCCCATGAGTGGCTGCACAGCTCTTACACAGTGCTGTATATTGCAGTCCTTGTGTTACCTTTCAGTTACACTGTTAAAATTGCTAAACCTCGTAATGCAGCACAGGAGAAAAATTCACCCAAGCTGATGTATTCAGACAGCTCTATCTTCAAATAGTTCTGAATAACAATGAAACTCAAAGCATTACATTTTGCTTGGTGTCAAAGCAAATAATTTGCAGAATCATCAATATCACAGAATTTCCACAACCACCACTGGTGTAGCAGGAGCTGATTGAAATTTTTCTTAAGATTACTCCGATATCCTCAAAAACAAACAAACAAAACTACCAAAGTTGGCAAATCTGCTGTGATCTCTAAGATCATAAAAAAAAAAAAAAAGTTGATTACGGACGGTTTGAAGGATTTGACTTGTATGACACAGAAAAATCAAGAGCACCTGAGCCATGTGGTTCCAATCAAATACTGTTTTTTAATATAGTCAGCTGAAAGACCACAAAGTTGAAAATAAATATAGATCGAATGCATACTTCAGACTGTGAGCAAAGGGATGCACATGAAGCACAGTGTAATGCCATAGGCAGAAAGATTGGATTTAATGCTGGTCTGTTTTGTGATAGCACTTCTCAGACCGTGTATATCCTAGCAACACAGCCTCTGGCCCCAAATACTCATAATCTTAGTATAAAATGTGGGCGCAGTTCTTTGATTGCTGAGAAATGGAGTCCTGAGCAGGGCTATGGAGGTGCTGTTCCCTTTGTTCTATAACATTTGTGAAATTGCTCCAGCGATTCAATGCCAGGTTAAAAAATGCAACTCCAATTTCTCTTTCTATGTACAAAGAAAATACCATAAATGTAATTGCAAATAAAGCGCAAAAAATTGAGAGTGAAGGTAATTAATCAGTGGGATGGATTACTAAGGGCTGCAGTAGAATTTCCATGCTTTAGAAATTTTTCATCAAAGTTACAGACCTTTAGGAATGTTATATTTGAGTTTAACTATGAAGCACTGGGCTTGATTACAGCAATTACTGGGAGAAATTCAATCTGACGCAGGAGGTCAGACAAGTTGCTCTCAATAGTCTTGTCTAGCCTTAAATTCTGTGGCCCTATGGATTTTTCCACAGCTGTAGTGTGTGCAAACTGATGTAATCTTACTGATATTGCTTCCTGCATTCCTTCCTGCCTCTCATGAATAAACATCTCCCTCATGGAGGACTTTCCAGTGCAACCAAATATGAGTTTATTTCTAAAAACTGAATAACTGCAGGTGGGAAAACTGCTGTTTGATTCCTGCTGGGAAGCTGTGACCACCCCCTTTCTGCCAGAACACAGGGTCCAGCCCTGAGGCTTATAAGATGCCAGCCTAGCGCACAACTAGATTGTGTCTTTGTGAGAGCAGAGGTGGAGGAGAAACAGATCTTCGTGAAGTTGCTCTGTAGGATGCCTTGTTCTCTCGGGAAGCGTGGGTTGGGAAGTGAGAATTAGTCCCATGGTAGATGGATTTGCAGCCCATCAAAGATTAAAGAAAGATGTGATACAGAACAGAGTTGTGCTGGCTAATTATATGGCAGTGTGATTGCTTCATCTCTCTCTCACTAGCCAGCCGTTTGACATGTGTGTACATACACTACCACATAAATGCTTATTTTGTATGTACACTGCTCACTGGCAGAGATAATAAACACAGACCTCTGTGTCCTCAGGTCATTCTTTCAGTGGACACCTAAGGACATAATATGGCATACAGGTTTGGAATAAGACTAGCCTGTAAAAGCTGTAGTATAAAGCATATTGCGAGTGTGAAATTAATTACCTTACTAAGGCTAATGCCAGACTTCATATTGGAAAGCTAAAGTAGGCCAAGGTGAGCTAGGGATGTAATTACAATGGAGATACAACTGCTGTTTAACTCAGCAGTAAACCTAATAAGAGTCAAACTGCAGGTGCTGACACGACTGTCATAAGCAGTGTCCCGTTTTCTTAAACATGCATGAGGATGCAGTAGAGAATGTGACGGCTATAAATGAACAGATGAATTAAACATGGTCCTGGATTGAAATTGAGGTCTTCCTTTCCTGCAGGCTTAATTCTTGCTAATAGTTTGCCATTTCTAAACTGTCATTGTTTCGATGAAGGAATGCACTTGTGTTAATCAGGTTGCCAGTGTGTGTTTATGGCACAGAGGAAAACTCACTGTTTTGTTACCAGGTCTGAGGTACCCTGGAGAACTGCAGGAGGTAGTGTGTTTAAACAGATTTGATTTCCTCTTTTCTAAAAGAAAAAAAAAACTGTTGTTATTATGCTGTTTATTTATTCTTAGTTTTTCTTTGTGTACATGTTCTTGCATTTCTGAACTTTAGTGCAAATGTTACAAGAATATTTTTGGTGATAAGTGGTTTCCCTCAAGCTGCAGTTTCCAGTTCTCACCCAGCTCTAGATTTGCAGGGTATCTGTGGGTGAACGTGAGAATTAGGAAATGGGAGAGAAGTTTCTGAGAAACGGTTTATACAGGAAAGACCATATTGGACCAACTGAGGTGTGGACAGAGACTTCAGCAATAAGGATATTTTTACATGTTGAAACGAGATGCCTATAGACTCAACGAGATCTTAACTGAATAAAGCCTTTTCTCTGAAGGGACAAAATGTTCTTCTACACTTCTCCCTCTCTGTTAAGCAAAACAGTTCACCTACTCTTTCAAATATTGGATTCAGGTTCCCAACTTTAACACATTCACAGACCACTTAAGAACATTTTCGCTCCCATCCCCAGCAGTTGCACAGATCTCACTGACTTTGGCGATACGAGGTTATGTCATTGCACTGTGGTGTTACTTCTTGTCCTGCAAGAATGCCACTTACTTAAGCACAAAAACGTAACTGTTGTCAGGAAAACAACCATCTGCTATTCTGAGCGGATGTCTGGTGAACTGTTTGGTTTCTGCATGCCAGGAAAGGAGGATATATAGCCATGGATTTACTTGCGGTGGCTAACAATTTGTTATGTTGCAACAAGAAATAGAACAGAGTCCTGCAAAACCAAACATTTGCCTGGATTACTCTATTGTGGTATTACTTAATGCATAGGTATAGTATACCTGGAAAATACATCATTGTAGTCACTATTGGAAAATGCTTCATTTCTAATTGGTACCTCTACATAAATCTAGTCCAGTGCAGCATTTCCTCTGAAACCCCTGCTAGTCTAAATGTCCCTCCTCCCCTGTGAATAACATGATTTGTCAGGGAAAAATTGCTACATCCTTCTGCTTAAGTGTTGTGAACAAAGACAGTACCTGCAGCTTGTGCCCAAGGTCATAACGAAATGCTCGTGTCTTCTCAGGCTGCATTGAGTACCCATCTGAGGGATGTGCACAGGTAAGCTGCTTGTGACATTAAGACCAAAAGGCTCAGTAGTGCAGTCCCCTAAGCACATGAAAAAGCTCTGAGCTATTTTCGTCAGCAGTCATAAACTGAATGAAGTTTGGCCAAGCGTATGCTGAAAACATTTCTACTCAGCCTGGACCATTATTAATTGTGTATTTGAAGAAATGTGTTCATTGTACAACACTTGATAATAGAACTCTAGTGATATTTCTATACTGGTGAGCAAACTAATACAACTATAGTAGCTTCTCACTTGCATGGCCGACAACCAAGCAAAGCTGCCATTACCCATTACTTCATGATATTTAAAAATAAGGTCCTAAAAAAAAAAACCAAAGTGCTGCTCTGTCAGCAGAAAATTTCCTTTGTGTGTAATGCAGCTTCCCAGAACAATACAGCCTTGCCCTGCAATCACCAGAGCTGTGCTCATGGTTCTGGAAGATAGTCCTCCACACTTGGCACGAGTCCTCTCCTCTCAATCTTTTTGCTTGGCAAAGTTGGAATTTTTCTAACTCCATAAAACCTGAGCCAGGAAGCTCTCCCCCCCACCCCAGCTCTTGTCTCTGTGCATCAAATTTTAAAAACGCACAGTGAAGCAAGAAAACATTTGCTTTAGAATGTCATTCTACATAGCATTACTAACAAAGAGAGAAGTGCAAGCTAAAGATTTATTTATTTATTTATTTTTATCTAGGATTCATTCTGGGAAGGGGAGATTTTTATTTTTGGGGAGTTTTTATTTTATTTGACTTTTTTAAAGAAATCAAAGTGCATGCTTTTGATGACTGCAAAAGAAACATTAAGTAAACATCTCTTTTTTTAGCCAAAACTTTTTTTTTGGTGCAAATTGCACATATGGTGTCAAAGAAATATCAACTGAATAAGTGCTGCTTTCATCAAGTTACAGGAAAGAATGAAGGGGAAGAGAAGGAGGTGCAGAGGGAAGGTTTGTAGGCCATGTAGCAACAGTGCCAGGTGAGGTGCAAATTGTTTCAACAGTTTATTTTTCAAGAGCATGGGTGTATTCTGCTTGCAGTAATGCTATTAGCTAGCAAGCTTCCGTTTTTCTGTATAGACATTTCTGCTGCTGGTTTTTGTGCATTGACCTAGTGTGTTTCACAAGGGAGTAAGGAGATGCATTTGTCTTGCATGATGCAATCTCAATCTCGGTGAGTGCCTTTCAAATTTGGGATTTAACTCAGGCACTTCAGCTTTGCCTAAAATTAAGTATAATTAGTGTAGCCCCACCAGCTCTATAATTAACTAACTAACACTTGTGACCTCTTCTCTGCCAAAGTTTGGGAATAAGCATTTCTTCATGTGTTGTTAATGTCTGCAGCAAGCAGGTAGGAAAGAGCAGAGGAAAGTAAGGTTGTCTGGTTAACAAAACTATGCTGCCCATGCTCTCAGCATCCATTCAGTGTGCATCGCAGGTTCCCAACCATCATTTAAAAACTTGTTTATCCTTTAAAAGCACCGAGTTGTGTTTTTTTTGCAGTCTGCAGCAACAAGTGAAAAACCCTCAGTACCACTGCTTGTTTCCCTACGGCTCAACTTGTGTCACCAAAACCCTGAGGAACATATTCCTGGCAGGAAGGTGAAGGCGCAGGCCGACAGTAGCCCTGTGCTGGTGACATGGGCTATACCTGGAAGCAAGCCAGCACGTGGGCTAAGTGAGAAGTCATGTTGGCTCCCTGCAGGCTGGCTGCAGGTGGCTTGGCGCCAATTGACAGGCTGCCCTTACACTGCCACTGCTGGGCCGATTGACACTTTAGCAGGGCTTTCAGGTGCAAGAAGCAGAGCAGCAATCTGTTCCCTTCCCCGGCCCTCCAGCCCCAAGCAACCTGATTTCTTCTTGCTTGAGGCTGGAGCTCCTTGCCTTTGCTTTGTTTGCACGTATGAGTGTGCACTTCGTCCCTCTGTTATATTCTGTGATGTGTGGGTGGCACTGGGGGTCACCGCACTAGCTCCTTCCCTCTGACACACACCAGGATGTGGCAATCCACCAAAAAACTAGCCTGGCCAAAGTGTTCCCTGGCCACGCTTCCTGCACCCTTCCACCTCCAGCATCCTCCCTGCTCCTGCTAGGAACCTAGGGCTACTTCCTTGGCCACTGTTGTCAGAAAACACTTGTTTGCCAAAAATGAAATACTTTGCAGAAGTGCAGCTCAGCCCCACTGTTGGCAGGGTGTTGTTTAGACGCAGAGCGCAGTGGAAGGAGGCTGATGAGGAGGCAGGCAAGGAGATAAAAGGATGAGAGATGAGGGGCTTGGTGTCAGGAGATCTCATCCCTTCACCTTGCAGTTATGAGTATGTGATTTTTTCAGGCATGTGTACACTTCATTCAAATACCTTGTGTCTCTGATTTTCAGTAAATTCTGGACATATGTGCATATGGACAAAGGAGGAGGAAAGGCATGGGAAACGATTCCTGTTTTTTTCAAAAAATGTTTTTGAAAGATGGCTGTTTTTCTTTGCATCCCAGTAAAAAAAAAAAAAAAAAAAGTCTGAAGACTTCCTGTATTCCACAACTTTTTCACATCTTTTCCCTGACAGTCTTCCTATGCTCTCATAGTAAATATGTCCACTTGCACAATATGTATTGTGAAGAAAGACCTAGCAGTGCACAGATAAAACCCATCATGGATAGTCTGGAAGCAAACATCATCAGTCAAACACTTTGCACATTGCTGGAGTGCAGTTTTTACCACTGATATTAATGTCTGAAGTGCCGGATTGATGCTGTTTTCTTTGATTAGATATTATGTTGCAATTACATTTCCTAATCTAATTTTCATCACTGAAGAGTATTTGAATTTTAGGGTTCAGAGTTGTTTTTTTTTTTTTGGGGGGGGGTGGTCTTTTTTTGTTTCTTTAATCCTTTACATTCCTGCTACTGCTTGATTTCACTGTGATTCAGGCTCTTTGTGTTACACTGTTTTCAGAATTAAATTATTTAGGAAGGTGCCTGGATTAGACTGCACAACTGCATTGTGTTACTCATTATGTAATTAATAATTGAAATTTCAGTCTTATTAATATTTTCTGAAATGCATTGTAAGGTTATAATTAACACTTTCACAATCAGTCCTGACTCCCTCTTTAGTACAAGCCATCAGGAGCATAGTGACACTTACATTCTAATGACATATCAGGGTAAGAAATAGGCTTTTGGAATTCTAAAAGGACAGACTCTGTAGGTATTAAATGCCTAAGATAATTGTTTAGTGCCACTTTATACATTGCATTATACAGGAGAAGAGGTGTGCATTTGAATGGGATTTGCAATCACAAAGAGAAGATGAATTCTGGGAGAAACATGTGTAACATGGAAACCTATATATTAGAGGATAAAACATTTTTAGGTCATCTGGCCCATCCATGAGATTAAGGTAGCTCTCTGCTGCACCTCTTTTAATGCATTCTGTCCTGTACCTTACACGTTTCCAGTGAGAGACTTCTCATAAACTCCTAGGGATTTTATATGACAACATAATAGATAGCTAGGCTTCTATTATGCTGGTTTTCTAGAGAAATAATTTATGCTCTGACTGAAACAGTGGATCAAACTGTATGAAAATAAGTATGTGACTTGTTCTTCCCATGCACTTCTTTGTTAAAGCTTGCTGATGGTCACTGTGCAGTGAAGAGCTGGGAAAAAAGCCATGAGCAATGAAGAAAAATGAATATAATCCATATATGCTAACTCCTAAAGATATTTGATATGGTTTCATTGTTACATACTGTTGACACTGGGCAAAGTTTCAAGGAATAGGGTTTCAGCTCCACGTTTTGACATAGACATTTTGTGTACACCCTTGGACAAGAGAGACATTTTGGAATATGTAAGAATGGCTAACATTCAGGAACAACCAGGAACAACCTTACTTTTCTGTGTCTCAAACTGAAAAAGGAAAATCAGATAATTTCAAGTGTACTATGCCAAGAAAAAATACATTCATCATAAAAATGACTGTAGCTAGCTTCAAAAATAATTGGCAGTTAATTTGTTCGCTGCTTTTTGTCATCTTGGTGGAGGTCAGGCAGCTGAGGGCAAACCATGGGTAAGAAATTATCTGTGTGGCTTGGAGATGGCAATGCTAGGCTGTCCTAGGCTGGAGGAGAAATCAGGCAGCAACATCGTGTCCAGGGCTCCAGCCCAGTTTTTACTAAGTAAGTGCCACGTATAGTAGTTACATGTCTGCATGGGAAATAAAATGACGGTTGACCTGAGGTGTCAGAAATGCCATTTCAAATGGCTTAGAAACTGCTTTTATTCCTGTCTCACTTCAAATACCACCTAAATAGCAAAGAAAGTCTGTAACTAGACTCAGATAAACTCACTTTAGCAGTCTGTCTGTGCGTCTTCCCAGTAACTCAAGCCGCCTTGTCAGATCGATATGCAACAGAAGCTCCTAGTTTATTTAATAGCTCATTAAATAAGTCCCATGTTCTTTTGCCAGCTCCTTAGTTCATTTCAAAAACCTACTAAAATGACCACTGCTTTGACATTGCAACTGCCTCTGCATGGAGGCAGCAAGCAGTAGCCTCACAGCTGTTTACAGCCCAGTACGTCAGCCTTGTTCCACAGCATGCAATACACTTCGTATGCAGCATCGCATTCCCCATCTTGCTTTCCAAACAGGTTTCTTCAACAAAGTGCCCAGAAAAAATGGGTACTGTACTGTACAAATAAAATGAAAAAACAACCTTGACCACTTTTACCTTCACCGGTTCTTAGTTCCTTTTCAAGTAGAGATCACCTTGTTGTCTAGCAAGATGCCTCAGGTTTTGCCAGACCTGTGATTCAACATGTCTCACCATACTTGACATACCTGATAAGACTGAGAGTTAAACGAGACATGCTTTGTTCTATAAATAAGAGCTACACATTATACCTGTGGACCTGTTGTGTTTAGTAGCCTGCTGTTTTAGGGAAGGAGGCTGGTAGCAAGCATGGCTGGTTCCTTCTTTTAGTGTATGTGACTGGGTGACCCGTGCTTCCCAAGTTATTGCTTCTCAGCTGAGGCATGATAAATGGGCATGTCCACTTACTGGCCAGTTGTGGAGTAAAACTGGCCTCATAAGCCATGCTAATGAGCATGCTGTGAACCACACCAAGGGAAAAGGTATTCTGCTTCGCAGCTCAGATGAAAAGCATGCGTGCAACCAGTTTGTATGTCTCAGCTGCTAAGCAAGGGCTCAACTATTTTTGTTCAAATGCAGGCTCTTACATCTTCTTCCACATAAAAACACTGATCTCTCCCAGTTGCAGGCAGTGTTTCTTCCTATATTATGCTATTTCTTTCAGACTAATAGAAGAAATATATACATGTATATGTACATATGTACATACATATACATGCATACATTTGCACAAATATGTGTATTTAAATATATATAGAAAGTGTTAGGTGAATGTGGTATCTGAAGGAATCATATGCCGGATCAGAGACTGGAATACTGCATTAGTTGTGCATGCTTCTCTGAGTTTCCCTCAACTAGTTTTTCACACTGCTTTTGTCTATGTGTGAATAAAAGCTTAGTTCTCGTGAATTTGATGGGTATATGGAAATGTGAGTCTTTTGTCTGCAGAAGACGTGATGTACAGACAGCAGCAAAGCAGGGATCCTTCCCAGGTTCTTTGAACAGGTGTGGCATTGGAGCTGTATGGGGTTAGAATATGAGTTTGGCATTAACAAGTAAGTTGTTTTTATTTTCTGTCTCAGCTACTGAATTCCTCACAGCTCTCCAGTCCTGAAAGAGAAGGTAATTTTCCAAAACAGTTAATTCCTTGGTTTGTTACTGCCAGCAAGGCATAGTGAAGAGTAGAGTAATAGAGATTCATTCAATACCACAGGACAGAGAGGAACAGTGGCATGTTGAGCACCCATTTGGGATTAGGATGCCTGATTGCACAGATCCCAAGAGCAGAGCTCCCACATCTGTTTGTGCAGGTAGGAATGCTGTTTGACAAAGGCAAAGAATGACGTTACTATCACAGGATTATTGGGTACAGCTTGAATATACTTGGCAGTATCCCATGACCTTCTCATCTGCTCCAGGTTCTCCCCTGATAGCAGAACTGTCTCTAGCTACACGTTAATTTTTCTGATGGTTTCTAACATTTCTGGATAGAGGATGTCATTGAAGATTGCTGAAGAAAATAAATAAATAAGAAAGATTGGTAAGCCCTGAATCACGGACAGAAACTTTCGTTCTTCTCTCCTCCTGTGTGGACCACTTCAGCTGTAGCTCAGGAGACTGCTGAAATCTCCTCTTAAATGGTAAAAATGTAAAGTTGATTTCCCATTGACTGGGATACTATACAGTTGTTCACACCAGGATAAAGCAGACAGAAAGATGTGGCATTATGATTTGATACAATTTTTATTTAATTTCTGCTGATTTTAAAGAAATTATGTAAGATTTGGGATAGAGGAAGTGGAAACTGTGTCGGACTGCGCCTATGACTGCCTGCTACTGCATACAGTAGAAATGCTTTCAAAAGTGTCTGTGTCTAATTAAAAGCCACCAATGATATTTAGCCGACAGAAGTCTGCTTAGCAGACTGGTGGTTCAGCAATGGATTAGGAGGTAGGAATATTAAGAATAAACTTTGAAATTTATAAAAAGACCATTAAGTATTGCTCATTTTCTCTAATTGTTTAATAAAAGAAAAATGTTAAAATAACAGAAAATTAAAATGGATAAATATAGTTCTGGTGTGACTTAGTGTGCCAAGCTAACAGAATGAACAAAAGCAATAAGGTTTTTGAGCTTTTGCAGAACTGAAATCCCCAGAGATCATAAGTGGGAGAATATCTAGTCCAATATGTGGATTTTTATGGATTTTGGAATATCTGGAGGAGGGAAACTACAGTAAAAATGAGAACTGCAGAAGCTGGGAGGTCAGCAAATTCACTGATTGCAAATATTGCAAATTCACTGATTGACTTATATTTTTTTTTTGTAGCTGTTTTTGCTCTGTTCAATTTTAAATAAATGAACAGCTAACCAAGAAGCTTTATTTAGCCTGTTCCTGTATTCTTTGTTTAGGCAAAACCACCAACAAATTTTCAATATAGGAAGAAGGGAGGCTCTTACCAAAAAAGACTGTATGTTGCTATATGTAACTTCACAATACCCTGTGATAAAGATATTCCAAGGAGATCAAATTATAATTTTACAAAAATAGCTTCTGCCCCCCCTGAAATCCTATACTAGATTTTGACACGCTTGTCTCAAAGAATTCCACTGTAAACTGTGGGATTGTTTAAGTAGCAGTCTGTAAGATTTCTCAATGTGAAGAGAAAAGTGGCAGAAAAATGCAGTCTTTACTTTGGCTTTATCAGCTTTAAAACCTCTCCTTGTTTTGTAGAATAATGGTAGGATAGTATCTATTCTGCACGTTCCCTTTTTTTTTTAAATCTAATCTTGTTTCCATTATTGAATCAACTCTTTATAGGGATTTATTCCAGAAAACCTGGAATTCAGATAGTCAGGGGAAAATTAAAATCCTGGGAATCCTGGGAATACACAGGCAAGTCACATAAATGGGAGCAAAATATGTCTTTTAAAACAGGATTTCTGCCCATGTGTGCAGTGTGGAATAATTTTCAGCAGATGGATTGGACAATGTGTGAAGGAATGGGCTCTTTGTTTCGACTCCAGCCCAAATCAGTAATTGTTGCTATTCTGATAGCAGCTAAGCAGTACATGGGAAATGACTTAGTGGTATCGGTCCGGTCTTATGAGTAGCTGTTCATTACATGAAGGCACTAATGAACTGAGCAAAGAAGAAAATGGTGGGGGGAATTGTGGAGACTGAAATTCCTTTTACTCTGCATGTCAGGCAGGATCAGAGGTGATGTAGAACCTGAGTGGGTTGATGTTGGGTATTGTAGCTGAGACCCCACATCATGTGGGTTACTTAGGTATTGTAGCTGAGAGTGATTTGGTACATCTCACAAGCATCAAAATCTCAGGAAGGGTAAAGAAAAGGTTTTTCTCTGCTATGTCTTGCCCTAGTTTTCTTTGTCTGGAGCTAGTCTCGATGAGATGTGAGAAAGGGCAAAAAAAATATATATATCTTCCTATCTTCCTCCTCCCTACTCTGGGGCCACCCTGCCCACAAATTCAGTTGTGATGTGGTAGAGACGTCTCCAAGCCTGGTGGTGTCTCTGGAGCTGGACAGACCGACATGGATGAGGATGTGGCTAGCTCTATGCAAGTCAGGATGATGCCGCCTTGACCACCTGCCCCTTGAGTCACACACTGCTGCCCATGGCCAGCTCACAGACATCACCACATCCTGTGAGAGCAACGTGATGGGGCCAGACATTTAAAATCAGAGCAGCTTGGCAGCATGAGCAATAGATGCAAAAAAACAGAGGAAGATGATGTGAACCACATGCCCTCTTTCACCACAGGCTGCCACCGAGCTAACGGGGCTTGTGCTGCTGTCGAGAGCTTCAAGCACAGCAGCACTGGGGTCAGCTCTGGGGGCACCTTTCTCCCACCTCATTACAGAGCCTCTGTCTTTCTGTTTTCTCTCGATTTTCAGCTCCTCGTGCTTCTGAGGAGGGTGAAGGACAAGAGAAGCCTCCTGGCTGAGACCCCCAGTGCCTCCCGGGGACAGTGGTGGTGGCTACTCCCCCTGCATGAAATCCTTGCAGGACTGGCTGTGTCTCATGCCAGTGTTGCTTTCTACAGGGACTCGTTTGGGTTGCTTACATCATGTGCTGGATTTAGAAGACCTACAGTGTTACCATGGCAACAGTTTCTGCTTAAGTATAGGTGAGAATGTAAGTTAATTTTAAATAAGGTGAAATGAAGGAGGGGAGTGAAAAAGCTCTCAGAAAACATCTGAAGCTGCAAAGATGTATCTTGTCTAACATGTTTGGTAAGAAAGTTTCCTAAGTTAATTCCCCATCCTTGAGGTTACATCCTCCTCATAACTAAAAGGTAGTCCAGGGCCAGTTTTTTGGACGGTCAATATTTGTGGTGGTGGCAGTCCTGGGAAGCTGTCATTTCCATCTCTGTGTTCCCCGCATACAAGTGCAAGCCAGCAATGCATTGCTGAACACTCTGTGTGCAGTAGGCTTGGAAGATGAATAAGCCCTGGAAACAGCACATCGAGCTGGATGCTCTGAGGATTCAGGGAGTGTGGGATCAATGCAATTTTTCTGCTGCCACTGGTTGTTAGCAGGAGAGTCCAATGGGACCTCCATTGTGCTGTGGCCCAAACTCTGCCTTCAGCAGTAACCTCAAAATCTAAAGCTTATTTATATAAGTAAAATATATATATATATATGCAAATCTGTATGTGTATGTGTGTGTATTTATTGCATTTTATCATTGGAAACTGAAAAAGAAAAAAAAGAAAAAAAATTGGAATGTTCTTTTTATACTGAAATTATCTGGAGAAGAAAAAGCAATGTGTGCCTGAGAGGGCACAGACAGGAGGAGTGCTGCTCGCAGATTCATTGCAGGATTGGCCCTTTTTGCTTTTTACCAGCCCAATCAGAGCGCTCTTTCTCTCTGAGCTCTGTCATTGGCACGTATCGCCCCCATGTGCAAGTGTCTTGTCCTTTAAATTAATATCAGGGTAACAGTGAGAGATCCAGAAGCCACTTAAACGTTCACCTAGTCATTTAACTCTCTGTGATCCACGCTGTGTGGGAGTTAACTTCTTAATATATACAATTTACAGCTTAAGAGTGGGCAACTTAAGAAAAAGTGAAGGGTGGTTTGTGCAAACCCATTTGTGACACTGATGACAATTGCACTGGGAGAAAAGCTATATCCTACATGACCTTACAGAAGCAGTGGGGGTTGAGTGCTGTGTTCTGAAATCGGAGTTACAAAAGGATGCTGTTGAGATTTTTGTAGTAAACAGTTGCTTGGTAACCAGCTTCTGTAAATCTTTTGGCAGCACTGGTAGAAAAAATATCTATGCCCAGGTGCTTGTCCCTTCCATTTACCTAGAAGTGACAGTCACACAAACAGAAATAAGACTGCTACCTCCTACTGGTCCTTTCATGGCCAGCAATTTACCAGGCAGTAAGGCACAAAAGGCTGAGGTAAAGTTATGGTGCAGATTAATAAATAGCATAACCTTTTAAAAATTCCCTTCCTCGCCATGATTTTCAGAGCTGCTTTTGCACTTTTTATCTCCATTTCATTATTTGTTTTGCCATGAGTCACTTCCATACTGTTGCTGCTTAGCGCAAGAAAAAGCATCTCTTCTGGAGCTGAAAGACAAAATGTCTAGCATATAAATGCTCCAATACTACAGAAGAGCTGTGTAACGTTATGAATTCACTTGACATTTCCAACTTTTTACTCTGAATTTCTTCAGTTGCATTTGGTGAACTGATTTATGTTGGTGATGAGATCTTATATGTGTATGCAGATAAGTGGTGTATGCAGAAGGCTTAATTAGAGTATCATGTGATTTCAAGCTAGTCACAGTTAAAATCACAAGGTAAGAAAGGAGTTGGCTGCTGACGTAATGATTATTTTATTTCCAAAACCATCTGGATTACATGATGCCTTCATGTGGGTCAGACTTTCCTGATCTGCAGGGACTGTGTCGTTTATTATGTGCTTCACAAAGAGACATTCCTAGGTATTATATTAACGGGGGTACGTGTTTTAGCAGGTATTCTTATACCCTAAGCAGTCAATATACAACTGGAATATTAGAAATCTTAGAGGAAAGAGCTTCTTTGTGTAGCAAAAGTATTATAAAAAGGGGATCTGAAGTAAGGAAGGTAAACCAGTGGTGGGAAGAATAAAGTAGAGCCCCTAAACACACATATCTGCCTGAAAGAATAATGGGATAAACCAAGGGGCTAGATAGCTCTGAGAGTCAAAGAGAAAAGAGAGAATGTTGTTTTCATGGAAATCTAGAAACAGGATCCTGTTTACAGAGGGCTCTTGTTACATGGCATTGACAATGTGAATGGTGTTGGTGATGCTTTCTGAAATGTCTCACCTAGGAAGGATAATATAAGGGTTATTTTGTGCTGTGTTTAGAATATTTTTTTTTTGCTCTTACAGTGTTTCCTGAATGCAAGGCTACTGCTATACCACAGCATCTGTCCTCCAGTCAGAGTAAGAGAGGAACTCATCTAAGTGTGATGAAGGCTATCTGAAGTTTGCCAGTCAGACAAATGGGAAAGTTCCCTAAAGGAACCAATTTGGAGTTTCTTATTTACCTGTGACATAAATGTGGGACAGGAAAGAAACCCATGAATGGGGGTTTCAAGGTGTGTGTGTGGATCTCTTACAGCATCTGCCCATTACTTCCAAATGGTTGGCAAAGGGGGACTAAGAAAAGCAAACGTGTTACAGACTCATAGTCTGTATCTACTGGTCTACAGCTGCAACAGAATAGCTGAGTCTACAGAAAGCTGCTAACATCTGCTGTAGTTATTTCTGCCCCCAAAAAAGATCCCAAAAGGGACTTTTTATTACATTCATAATTGCTTACATTTAACAGTGCTTCCACTATTAGCCACACTTACCACTTATTTTACACAGAATGTGCTATTTAAAGGATATGTAATGGCCTTAGGTAATTTCTTTCACTGTGTTGAAGTATACCTCTCCTAAGTAAAGGCTGTGTAAGCTGGAAAGAAGTCAGAATCCTTAATTTTTGGTTGCTGTTACTGGTAACTCATATAGTAACAGAATATAAACTGAAACCATATCTTTCTCTCCAATGGTGGGTATCTCAAACTGCAGAAAAATAATCTGTCTGGGGATCATATTAGAGAGAAGATAAAATTAATGCGAAAAATCATCTGATGGGTGAGCTTGATGGCCTCCAGCCCAGGCAAGAATGGTAGTTGGGAAGAAAAAAAGAATAGCTGTTCTTAAGGGTGAGGGTTGAGTGTCAGGGGTAGGAAGAAACAGGGATTTAAATTACTATCTGAAGTAACAAGTGGAGAATAGAATGGTTATAAGAATGAAGACCACACAGAGAAAGGCTCAAGTATCATCTACTGTTGTATTTTTTGTATAGGAAGTAATGAAAAAATGAAAATGAAGAGGAAAACCAAACCTGCTGGCCAGGCTAGCAGAAAAAAAGAGACAAAATACCCCAATTAAAGTTTGTGTGTCTAACATGTTGTCCCACTTCACGGCAGGGGAAGAGGTCTTCTACCAACCTGTTTTGCTATTTGCTAGAATGAGCTGTTCAAAAGCATTTTCCGTAGTACCAGACTACAGACAGTCTTTGGGACAAGTGGTGCCTTTCTTCTGCGGTAATTTGTTCCATGTGTAGGATTTTGGAAGAAGGCTGGAGCATATTGAATGATTTCCACACCACCTCTTTCATTACAGTGTGCTGAGACAGAGGGGAGAGATCAGCTTGAATCTGTAGGAAGTGTCTGTATATTAAAAGTTGTCACAGAATATGGAGTAAAACATTAATGAACCAGGGGAGATGTAGTTTACTAGGAAAGTAGATTGACAGGAGTACATGAAACCAGGAACCACAGCTCTCAGAGCAGTATGGTGACACCAGTGGATACAAAGTAGAATATTGATCCAAAACAATAGTTTTTGTTCAGGTAATTTTCAGGAGGTAATGGTACAGAAAAATGTAGGTAAATTCTCATTTGGCATTCAAAGTAGGACAGTGTTATTGTTTATGCCAAATTACAGCATAGGATTTTCACAATTGAAAGTCCACATAGGGAAAATGTTTTCTCAAGGAAAAGTTCTGTTTCATTTTCTGATGATAAATCTTCATTTTATTCTTGTTGAGCAGTCACAGAGAGTCCAGTTTCCTCACAGCTTTGTGCTGTGCAGAACTTTAATGCCTCAGACAACCTTTGTGTAAAGAATTTCTGTAATATTTCACAGGAACACTAATTCATATCCAGGATTAGAGTATACTTTTTCCTTTAATTCTTATATGATCCCCTGAGCCTATTACATATTTCCTTTCCTGCAGAAAAGTTTCACATCATACCGGAGAGGAGAAACAGCTCTCAGCCTGTTGGAAAGGGCAGTAAGGTACTGGTGGCTGGAGCCTACCCTACTGATGAGACCTTGCTGCATTGGACAGAGTGGAATTATTTGCTCTGTTTGGCAGGATGCTCCGGCCCCTCTCAGCCAGAAGCCTGTGAGGAAATCCACATGTGCTACTCCAATACTGAACCAATTTCCATACATCTATGCAACACTTCCTTGTACAGTTTCTTGTACAGTTTGTATGTGCATCTTCTTGAAGTACCTGCTGCAAGAATGAGTGTGGCTTGTCAGACTGCCACGGTTTTAAAAGCCTACACGAATTGTAAGCCTCCTTTGCAATATTTCTGTCTGTAGCTCTCCTTACATGCTAGTGGAATTAGCAAATGTCTCGCTATGAATCAGCAGAAATTATTCAGCAGCTTTAAACAGAGTTATAATTCTTTTGAACAGAGAGACAGAAAAAGTGCTTGGCCCATTGCACAAGGTCGGAGACCTCACCTTCCTTGCTCTGTTGCTGAGCTGTTCTCAGTGGGTTTAACAGTAACTGATCTTGATTTGCAATACTTTTGTAGTGGACTTGAGCTTCATTTCCTTCTCATTGATTTTCAGACCACCCACCCACTTTGAAAGAGCCTTTCCTTTTCCTGAGCACCGCTGGCTCCATTACTTCATGCTTTCGTTCTGTTTGCTTCTCTAAATCCAAGGTGCAGCAAAAGGTTTTGATTTTTTGTGTCTTACTTCCTGGAGCAATTCAGACTATATTAATTGCACGCTTACTCCCCATAAATCACCTTTGGTTTGCAGTGCTCTGTGAGAGATAACACTACTTCCAGCATCATTATAGCTTTTCTTCAGCGTAGGTTGTAAGCTTCCTTATTCAGGCCACTGACGATACTTGTCCTTCCAACTTGCAGTCTTTTATTTGTTTTCCTTTGTCTGAGATGCTCCCTGACTTCAAGAAATATACCTGTATGACCCAGAAAGCAAGAGGGGAACTGAAGAATAGCTTGCCAAACAGAGAGACTGGGAAGGTATTTATTCTCTGTCCTCACCTGCTGACATTTGAGTTCTCCAGGACCAGGGGCAGGTGTCTTGAAGAAGCGAAACCTAAGGAGCTCATATTACTTTGTCTGAATGATATGGTAAACTGGATACTAAATAAGGGTAGCTCCTCAGGCCAGTGGCACCAGGCCTGCCACTCTATCTGCAAAAGTATCTAGTGAAGCAGGTCAGCCTTCTTTTCTCTTGGCTTGTTCTTCTTTACCGGAGACCAAAAGCTAGGAGGACTTTAAATACTAAAGGTCTGACAAGAAAATAAAAGCCTGGGTAAAAATGCATATGTTCTATTGAAACCTCCAGCCAAAAGTTGATTTAAGGCTGGTCTCCATATGAAACCAAAATCAGTGAGCCTGGGTAGGCCTTCACTGAATCCTTATTCCAGCATGGACCCAGCTGCTTTTCATGTTCCCCTTTGGCCTTCCCTGTCACCATCAGCAAAGAATGCTAAGATGTCAAAGGGTACCGAAACCTGCCATGTTGCAAAGTCTACCAAACCTCAAATGTGTGGCACTGGGCTTTTCAGTGTGTGACATGTTCCAAACGAGGAACTCGACTGAAAACCATATTAGAGAAAATTGAAAAATGATGTGAGGGCCTCTTTCATGTGATAGCATCTCTGCAATCTCATTTGAAGAAGAGGTGGGTGGGAACTGCTTGTTTTTATATCCAAATGCATATGTATCCAAAGTTTTTGAGTTTGTTTTTGTATTTCTCCACTTTAAGTGTCCACAGAGACTGAATGCAAAAATTTTTGAAATGCTAAAGTAAGGAAATTTAGGGAGGGAGGAGACTTGGGTGCAGTATTGTTTTCCTGATTTTTTGATTTTTTCCTGTGATATACCAAATAAAATAGAAGAACTTGAGATGAAAATTAGATTTGAAAATGGATAGTCAAACTATGCATTCCTAGAAAGCACCAAAATAAAATGTTCTCAAAACAATACAGTTCTGTGCTGTTTAGCTATCCACAAATTGGCATTTCCTGCTTAAAATAAATAAATAAATAAATTGCAGCTAGCTTTGTGATTGCATGAGATTCCCAAAGCTGCTGGGTGAATTATCCATCTCCCAGGTTCATGTTTGTGCTCCAGCTGCATCAGTATTTTGTGTTAGCATAGCACCTTGAGCACAGCACACAACCATATTCCCTCCCCAGCACTCCTACTCCCCAGTTTCCATGGGAGGGGACTAAGATGAATCAGAAGAGAGCTAAGGCACGGCAACAGCCAGATCCCTGATGTGATGGGGAGCGTGTCTATCCCGTTGTGTAAGAGATGTGACAATAAGTGCTATACTCCAGTGCTTTTATTATCAGAAGCTGCAGATTTCACATTACAGTACTGAGCTGAACAATTACAATAATGAGCTGAGTGTAAATTTTGCTTGTAAACGAGCACTGTAGGTCACGACATCCAATTGAAAGAGAAATATTTGTCTTGAGATGGAAGACAACAGAGCAGGCAGGCGTATCTCTTGGACCCAGGTGGGACAGAAGAAGGAGTACCTCCAGCCCCCAGACTCATAGAGGGAAGAGCCCACGCCTGATTTTTGTCATCGTAACCTCTTTGCAAGTAACGTGTGGGCTCAGTGGGTTTAAAGCTGTGGGTTTAAAGCTTATTTTACTCCAGAGCTAGCTCAGATTGTGACTTCAGCACTGTTAAGACCTATCCACATCAAAAATCCACACAAATATCCCTTCATTTGAGTGTTGAGGAGTATTTAACACAGGCCTAGCATATAGCTTAACAGATCCTAACAGTTTTATACTCTCCACACAAGCCTGAGGTTTTTGTGTGGTCATCTGGTTGCCTTGTACTGCTCATGATTTATGTCACATGTGTCTGCTGTCACCTTGATCTACAGTAACTCACATGAATCAACAGTGAAGACGTATCTTTTGAGTTAAAAGCTGTGGTGAGGAAAGACTAACCCAGACTACAGAAAACAGTATAGGAATCAAAACCAAGCATTCAGTATTAACTCCAGATGCTTCTACATAAGGGCTAAGGATTAAAAGAAATAATGGCAAACACTCTGTAAATGCAGGGAACAACTGTAAAAAAGCCAAGGTTGAGCACACAGCCACAGTATTGATCGTCTGCCCCAGTCTCCACATTTGCTCTCTTTCTGATTTCAGTGTTGACCTTTGGGACATCAAAGAGGAGAAATTTCTCCTTCAGCTCCTCAAGAAGGAAAATCCTGATAGCAGGTCACATGACACATTTCACAGACCAAAAAGATATCATTTAATACATCTTTTTCTTTCCTTCCTTTTCTTATAGGACCACCTAACTCCCCAGCCTCAAGCCTTGACTCAGAAGTTAAGCTAAAAACATCCCAAGGAATAGCTTGTAATAGATGGAAGAAACTGATTGATAACAAAAGTGATGTTCATTTATTGTACCAAAAAAAAAAAGTTAACTCCTATACCATATCCTGTATTATTTTCCCATCTGAATCTTAGACATCAAAGAGAAGTTACTGATAGAAGCAGGAGCAACAGTTAGAGGTTTTCATAAATGGTAGTCGCTATATTACCTATCATTAATATTGGATATAATCCTGATCCTATTAAAGTTAATGAAAAATTTGCTTCTGATTTCAGTGGGCCCAAGGAATCAGTCCTAAAACTTGGTGACCTGTTGCTATTTGTTTCAGTTCCTCCATGCTGTTGTTACTATGTTTAAATATAACGTGTATCATCACTTAGATCTATCAAATTCTCAAAAAAAATTCTTTGGGCCTGATTCTGATTATATCAATTTGCATGATATATCCCACTCTAAAGTAAACATTTTCTTTTAATCCCATGTTTTCAGGTATTGAGGTTATTAAAACCAACTGTGCACATGGTGCAACTCATTGTGCTTTTTTGCAGAATAGGTGCTCCAATAGCATCTTTCATGACTTTCAAGTGATTGTTCTGCACTGTCAGGGAAATTCTGGAGTCACTGAGGGTGTTCAAGGAAAGGTTCGACCTGGTGCTTAGGGACATGGTTTAGTGGGTGACATTGGACCAGCTGATCTTGAAGGTCTTTTCCAACCTTAATGATTCTATGATTCTATGAAATACAATTGGTATTTCAATTAAAATGTTGTAGCCAGGAAGCTCTGTGACCTCACTTCTGAGTACATCACATCAGATTTGTTTGACAAAACCAATTTGGCATTGCATTCATTCTAGAGTGCACAGGAATGCAATTATTCATCGAGCTCTCTGAAATCTTCAGGGAACTCTGTATTAGACAGGCACTATACTGTTTTGTCATCCAAATTTTTATCCACACAGGCACATGTAGGATTTTCTCAATTTTCTCTGTGTCAATTAAATGTAGTTAAAAAAATTTTATGAGAAATTTTTCAGGTGGATTACTATTCAGAGAAAATCCATTTAAGGACCTTTTTTCTTGATTATACAATCTGAAAGAAAGGATGCCAAAATATCTGTTAAAAACAAAAAAAAAAAAGAAAGTAACTTTTACAGCTCCCACACGTATGGCTGAGTTACATCAGTGAATAGACTCCATGTAGTATTAAAAGTCCATTATCCTTTTCAGAAATCAAATCTGCTGTTTGAGAAAAGACGTCTGGATATATTTAAAGAGGGATCTAGATGTTCATTTCGAATGTCTACTTGAAAAATCACAGAACTGTTACAGAAAATGGAGTAGTATTCTTTACTTAAAAACTTGATGATACTCACATATCCAAGCTTCCTTTAGAGATCATTAAGGAAATTCGAAATAACCAAAACCTTTACTTTCACACATTTTCCCAATTAACATTTCACATATACATTTGTGCTTTTTTAACAAATTGTTAATCATCTTATAGTGGAAAATGTATAAAAGCAATTGCTAAATATAAGTGTATTGCCTATTCAGTATGCCAAAACAAGAATAATTTATACATTGAAAGCTCTTCAAAACAGGCTCTGATAATTTCTCATTCTTTTGGTTGACATTCTAGAATCTCGCTTTATCATGATGGTATGTAAAAGCCCTGTATCTAAGGCTGTATTCTGTTAGGCAGTACCATGCTTCTTCCTCACTGATCTCATGCTCTGAACAGATGTGCCAAAGATGTGCCAAGTATTGAGGGTTCAAGCAGAGATTTGATGTGGCTTTTCTGGACATAAAGTTTGAATCCTCACTCTGAGACAGCGCTTATGGATAAGAATCAGTTTTACTTCAACTAATCTCTGTATCTATTACTTTCACAAGGTGATGTTTTACAGGGTTGGGTTAATACACTTGAACACCAAAATGATTCCTTAGCTATTTTAGTCCTTTTTGTGTGTGTGTGTGTGTGTGTGTGTGTGTGATTTACTTATTTACTGGCATTTTTCCATATTAGTTTTAATTAGAGAAAAGGATACAATACAATACAGTAGAGTACAGTAGCTGGATGCTGAGTGATTTTGCTATCATTTGCCTAAGCTTAGCTACTTGTTTGTAACCTTAATAGCATTTGTGGCTATTCTTTATACATCTAAGCATTGTAGGTAGATGGTCTGTGGCGCCCTGCTGGTCAAAGAATATTGAAATTGCAGGTAATAACAAGAAAAGGTTTTGTTGTTGTTATTTCCAATCTATGGTATCTTTTAAGACAGTTACAACATGTAATCTTATATTTTGGTCAGTGAAAAAGGCACAGAAATATCTCTAGAAGCTTAGGATATCCATTTAACCATCACTTTATTTCTTTTTCCCTTCATCGTGCTCTGGGTCTTTCAAGTGCTGTGCACTGGCATAGCTGTGCTCATTTCAAAGGAGCGATGCTGAGCAGCACTGAAGGAAAGCTTCACCTTATTTTCTATGCTTTCTTTCCTTTTCAGTTTGTCATTTTATTTCTTCTCTCAACTTTTTAAATAGACAGAGAAATTTGCACCTGAGAGATGAGTGCCATTTTTCCCTCTTAATCTTTTCTGAAAATTCCCATTCGTAATAAGCAGATGGTCATGACACTTGTTTTGCATTGCTGGATTTAAACTACTGCGAGCTAATGTGTGTGGTAAGCAGCTGCCTTCTGCCTGCGTGCAATCAAAGTCAGTGCAAATTCCTAAATTCAAAGGTGGATTCGCAAGCTCAAATACGCATTTGCTCTCACTGTAATCCATAAAATGTGTTGCTAGCTTCAGTAAGTCTGTTAGTTTTAGGGAAAGTGGTTCGCTTTAGACAGATGAGAATCTGTCCCTGAGCACTCCATTGATTCCTGAGTGTTGCAGTTATAGAGAGGCATGTTATATCACTCCAGCTTGTAGCAGAACCAACACAGCTCACTTTTCTGACAAAGAAGTCTCCTCACCTGACATCTGAAGTACATTGATATTACGGACTGTTGCAAACCCACTCCACAATTTGGTGCGATTGGCAGTCACCACTCAGAGATGTGAGATCAGGGATGCAGGAGGTCAAACCAAACGGCATTAGCAGAGCCGTGCGAGGGGGCTGTCAGGCTTCGCTGCACAAAAAGCTCAGATTCCTCTTCTTCTGCTCCTCTCGAAAGCTGGGAGCGCTGTGAAGCAGTTGCTCTGTGAACAAATAGATTGAGCATGTTCCTAAAGTGAGTAGTATTCACCAGGCTCTCATGAAAGACATTCACCCTCCCTGTAACTGGGTAAATGAGAGGTTGATTGGTGACTCAGAAGTGTATTTATTTGAACTTCTATTTACCTGTAGCTACACAACAACTTTCTGAACTTACAGGAAATCAAACAATTCCATTCCCTGTAGTTACAAAAGCGCAACATGGCAGCGTGCATGTTGCAATGTGCTTATCCCATCTGACAGTATAGAAGAGCTTCATGGTTTAAGCTTCCTTACTGCTGGAGTCTTCAGGTCCCCTCCAGTGATTTCCCTCTTGAATGATTATTGCTTTTCTGCACCAGGGCACATGGTGGCATGTATTCTTCAACTTGCTGCATGTGTTTTACTCAATTATTATCATTATTATTATTATTTGTCTTGGCCTTAACAAAACAAGGCAAAAAAGCAGGCAGAGACAGTTTACCCCAGCAGCTGTGTGTAAATAGATTCAGGTTTTAGTAGCCAGCCTGAAAGGAAATGTGTTTCCAATATATCTGCTTTGCTATGTATTGTGGAAATGTGTATCGCCTCCTGAGAACTACTTTATGTATTCTCTTTACATTAGCAACATTAGTTCCTGTTCCTTTTCTTGTATTAACAGGGATGTGGAAATTGCTAGATCATTTTAGTTTAAAGGAAAAAAAAAAAGAGTAAATAGATCACTTGAATACAGGTGTTCATAAGCTACACAGGGCTACCTCTTACCTAGAAAAAACAATATACTCCTGGTTGTAAACATGAGATATATGTGTATGTGTGTGCCTGCATATATCATGTGCATTTCTGTTGCCAGTTACAGCTGAAGTAACTGTCATTATTGGCATGTACTGCTTTTTCCCTACCATGTAAATATCTACTTAGTACTTCAGATTTTCAGATCTTTGAGAAACAGGGTTTAACACAGTTTGTACTTACAGAAATTTTTATTTGACACTAAAAAAGGTCCCACATGAAAAACAAAGAAACTAAAGTATTTGGGATTTTGTAGTTATCACATACATTTTAATATATGCAGATTGGACTGGTAGATAAAAACATTAATTTGCAGATTTACGACACAGTCCATCTGTCTGTCCTTCAGAGCATGCCCATCTGTAGAAGGACCAAAAAGTAGTCCTCAGTGCTCTGCATGTTCTCTTTTGTTCAATGTATCCTTTGCTGCTAATGTGTCTGTGGGTGTTGACTACTATAATTTTAACTCAGCAGTATTGTCAGAGATACACAGAAAGCCATTACAATTTTTTGCTTACATGTGCTTTGAAGCACTTGATGGGGTGATGTTGGATGGCTTGCTGTCCTATAGAGCTGAGTCAGCACCACCATATTCCTCACAGACCTCCAAGACATGACCTTCCTCATGCTTCATGTCTAGCTTTATTGCTAGGTGGCCCATGATGGAGTGGTCTTGCTACTCTTCTTTTTTTTTTTGTGCAGTCCGGGAACAAATCATAACCAAATCCATCAGCACCTCTGAAGTATTCTCTCCACATATCTCCTCACACCAACATGTATGATCTCTGTAGAAAAGCGTGTCTCTGTATTCTCCCAGTAGTCAGCTACTGGAGAAATATTCACTGCGAATCTTCCTTCCCTTCCTCTGTCCCTTCCTCTAAGAGTGATGCTAATAATTGGTATGCTTCACTGGTCTGGATTGTAACTGCACCTGACTGAAACAAAGGCACAAGATAGAAACCTGGAATGTGTTTACTTGGAAGTGTTTTCCGTAAATGAGGTGTTAAATTAAGATCATTTTTGACCATTAATGCAAACAGGGCAATCAAGTTCTGTTACAGCAGGCTGGGAAAGCATTCACGAGGTAGCTTGTGTCACTGCAGCACTACGTTCTGCAGTGTCTGCCTCAAAAGCCCTTGCACCCAAGTCAAAGTAGCACACCAAAAGTCAGTGCAGTGTCTATGGACGGCGCTGTAAAGCGGCCTCAGCTAAGGTAGGCTGTCTCATATGGCCCAGTTTGGATGCTCAACCCAACATTAATAAGTGCTGTCAAAGTAATAATGGAGTAGCACACAGTACACACTAATACACAGGCAACTCATTGGCTCCTTTTGTTTTGTAGTGCTTATTACCTTCAGCCTTGTTGTAGCACAGATACTGAAGGCAGAAGAACTTTTCTTTTTAAGCCTTCTTCCCTCCTCAGAGGAAAGACTTAGACAGTGAACTTTGTAAATCAAAATGTGCCTTTAAAGCTTGATGGAGAAGGCATTCTCCTGTGAGTCACCAGGATTTTTGTCATGGATTTTAGAGGGAACAGTGCTTCGGCATGAGGCAGACCAGAGCTCTGCCCACTCACCTTACACGTGATAGGTGAATGAAACAGGCCAAGAAGAGGAAACCAAGAGCTTAAATTTCTTTGCCTTCTCCTGGCACAAGTTATGTGATTGCGCAGGTAGGTCGATGGCTTACTCATGTTATTACCAAGTTTAGGTTGCTGTTCTTCGGTTCAGTGAACTAATTTCTCATCAGTGGGTGCTCACTAACAAATTACCGTAGACAGGCTATGTAGCAACTTTATCCATGGGTCTGTCTATAAGTATTCAAAGTCATCCTCAGGTTTCAGTAGGAATGGCATCTTGGAATCCAGGATCTAAAAATGTCCCCAAGGTTCCTCTGATCTCCTCTAATCCTGAGATCTCATAATGAACCCTTTCATCAGGCTGATCCCCTAATGCTCAGTAACTGTACCCTCAGCTGCTTCAGAGCACTCACACAGCTTTCTTCTTCGCTCCCTCTGCCTTTCCCTCCCTCTCTCTTTTAATAATAAGAAGCAAACAAGTGGGATAATCTGGTTTCGTCTCTGAATGGCACGTAAACATTTCTTAAAATACAGCTCAGCAGTTGTCAGCTGTTTCACTATAGGGATACTTCCTATTAATCTCCAGGTTTTTACTTTCACATTTGTTCCTTGTAAAAATAAATCTTTGGAAATACTATGAAAATATGGAGACCCCAAATCTCGATATTTTGGATTTTAAAAAGCATTTTCCATGTGGGAAGCCTTCTCTGTCTTTTTGTATGTCTGCCACATCCTGTCTTCTGTATATGAATATTACAGCCTGAGTTAGTACCAACTGTCTAGCTCAGAAAACACTTGATGCCAAACTAATATTGATGGTTTGATGCTACATTCCCCCACACCACCACCAAATCATAGGCATTTAATAACTCCTAGTGCCATGAAGTCTAAGCATGCTACCATTCGACCTGCACAGAGCTGCATGAAGTGTCCTCACAGATTCACAGATTCACAGATTTCTCTAGGTTGGAAGAGACCTCAAGATCATCGAGTCCAACCTCCGACCTAACACTAAGTACTCCACTAAACCATATCCCTAAGCTCTACATCTAAACGTCTTTTAAAGACCTCCAGGGATGGTGACTCCACCACCTCCCTGGGCAGCCCGTTCCAATGCTTAATAACCCTTTCGGTAAAGAAGTACTTCCTAACATCCAACCTAAAACTCCCCTGTCGCAACTTTAGCCCATTCCCCCTCGTCCTGTCACTAGGCACGTGGGAGAATAGACCAACCCCCACCTCACTACAGCCTCCTTTCAGGTAACTGTAGAGAGCGATGAGGTCGCCCCTGAGCCTCCTCTTCTCCAGGCTGAACAAGCCCAGCTCCCTCAGCCGCTCCTCGTAAGACTTGTTCTCCAGACCCCTCACCAGCTTGGTCGCCCTTCTCTGGACTCGCTCGAGCACGTCCATGTCCTTCCTGTAGCGAGGGGCCCAAAACTGAACACAGTACTCGAGGTGCGGCCTCACCAGAGCCGAGTACAGGGGCACAATCACTTCCCTCGACCTGCTGGCCACACTGCTTCTTATACAGGCCAGGATGCCGTTGGCCTTCTTGGCCACCTGAGCACACTGCTGGCTCATATTCAGCCGACTATCCACCAATACTCCCAGGTCCTTCTCGGCCAGGCAGCTTTCCAGCCACTCATCTCCCAGCCTGTAGCTCTGCTTGGGGTTGTTGCAGCCCAGGTGCAGGACCCGGCACTTGGCCTTGTTGAACTTCATGCAGTTGACCTCAGCCCATCGCTCCAGCCTATCCAGATCCTCCTGCAGAGCCTTCCTGCCCTCGAGCAGATCGACACACGCACTTAGCTTGGTGTCGTCTGCAAACTTACTGAGGGTGCACTGGACGCCCTCATCCAGATCATCAATAAAGATATTAAAGAGGACCGGCCCCAGTACCGAGCCCTGGGGGACTCCACTAGTGACCGGCCTCCAACCAGATTTGACTCCATTCACCACAACTCTCTGGGCCCGGCCATCCAGCCAGTTTCTAACCCAGCGAAGCGTACGCCAGTCCAAGCCCCGAGCAGCCAGTTTCTCGAGGAGAATGTTGTGGGGAACGGTGTCAAAAGCCTTACTGAGGTCAAGGTAGACCACGTCCACAGCCTTTCCCTCATCCACCAAGCGCGTCACTTGGTCATAGAAGGAGATCAGGTTCGTCAAGCAGGACCTGCCTTTCATAAACCCATGCTGACTGGGCCTGATCGCCTGCTTGCCCTGCAAGTGCCGCGTGATGACCCTCAAGATAATCTGCTCCATGAGCTTCCCCGGCACTGAGGTCAAACTGACAGGCCTATAGTTCCCCGGGTCTGCCCTCCGGCCCTTCTTATAGATGGGCGTCACATTGGCTAGCCGCCAGTCAACCGGGACCTCCCCCGATAGCCAGGACTGCCGATAAATGATGGAAAGCGGCTCGGCCAGCTCCTCCGCCAGTTCTCTCAGTACCCTTGGGTGGATCCCATCCGGCCCCATCGACTTGCGCACATCCAAGCTCCGTAGCAGGTCGCCAACCATTTCCTCATGGATAGCGAAGGCCACATCCTGCTCCCCATCCCCTTCCACCAGCTCAGGGCACTGGGTGTCCGGAGAACAACCGGTATTGCCGCTAAAGACTGAGGCAAAGGCGGCATTAAGCACCTCAGCCTTTTCCTCATCCTTAGTAACTAGGTTTCCCCTCGCATCCAGTAAAGGATGGAGATTCTCCCTAGTCCTCCGTTTCGCGTTGATGTATTTGTAAAAGGATTTTTTGTTGTCTTTAACGGCAGTAGCCCTCCTTTCCGACTAAACTGATTTGTAACTCCACTCTTTCAAGAGATGATGTCAGCCTCTAAATGGAGAGCCAAACTGGCATCAGGCTGTAGGTGCACAGCCAATCTGCTTTCCATATTGTTCTTTTGGCTTTAATACATAATGAATAATCTGTTCAAGACAGTCTGAAAACCTCAGCACAAGCAGGGTGCACTTTGTATCCCTAAATTCACTTTTCACATTTGCATAGGCCTCCTGCCCAGTGAGGAGTCTGTATGCGTGAGAGGGAGAAAATAGAAAGCAATCTCAAAGAAAACAGCTCTGTGATTTTATTTATTTATATGATACTTCTCGAAACCATGACTGAAGACTGTGATTTTTCCACTGACATATGCATGCAATTTTTCCTGAGATGCAGGAACTGAATCTGTCAGCCTCCTGATGAGCATTACAGAGAGAGAGACACTCAGGATAATTTAATTAGACCCCAAGAAATTACCCAAACTGAAGGACATTTTCTGGTTGTCAGGGACTAAATTCATCTTTAGAACAGGCAAAAACACCACCCTGATTCAGAGACTCTCCTGCTCTCTGATCACCTCTGAATTGCATTTCCTCCATAATATTGAGAGTTCTGTGACCCTTAGTAGAGATTTGCTTCAAGGTCTCATCTGCGTCAGATCCATAGTGCACCTAAGGAAGTGAGGAAAAAAGTGACCTTATGCTATAGTGCTAAGTGCTATAAAGAATGATCCAGGTCCAAAGAGTAGTTTAGAGCAGCATCAAGATGTCTAAATTACCTTGACCTGCATTAACTATTGAGGAATAGATGCAATAATAAACGATGATCTAGTTACTTGGGAACGGCTGATTCCTTCTCATTGCCTCTATAGTTCCCAGCTCTGGAAGAAGTTATAATGCTGCTTTAGCAAGTTACGTAGATTCCTTCCTTCCTCCCTCCCTCCCTCCCTCCCTCCCTCCCTCCCTCCCTCCCTCCCTCCCTCCCTCCCTCCCTCCCTTCCTTCCTTCCTTCCTTCCTTCCCTCCCTCCCTCCTTCCCTCCCTCCCTCCCTCCCTCCCTCCCTCCCTCCCTCCCTCCCTCCCTCCTTCCTTCCTTCCTTCCTTCCTTCCTTCCTTCCTTCCTTCCTTCCTTCCTTCCTTCCTTCCTTCCTTCCTTCCTTCCTTCCTTCCTTCCTTCCTTCCTTCCTTCCTTCCTTCCTTCCTTCCTTCCTTCCTTCCTTCCTTCCTTCCTTCCTTCCTTCCTTCCTTCCTTTTTCCTGGAGGTGAACTTAGTGCAGGGGAAAAAAACACACAGTAGTCTGTCTTGGATAAAGTAGAGTTGGAGGAAAGGAAAGGAAAGGTACAGATAGAAATAAACCTGGATAAGTAGGAAGATGTATCTTCCTCCCTTATCATGTCTGAGCTGTCAATTTTGCAAGCTGGGACTGATGGCATACAACCCACGTTTCTCATTATGGCTTGATCCTGTGTTGCATTGCTTGAGAGACCTGTGCTACTAGGTACAGATGCCAACTGAGCTCAGAAGAATAGGATCTGTTCATAGCTGTGCTAATGATTCCCTGTCTGACCTTTGCCAGAATTGTGTTTTCTTTAAAGCCAAATTTTCTGATCTGAGAATGACGGAAGTAAGACCCTTTAAAAATATTTTGATATCTTCATATGCAAAGCTGTTGTAGAAGGGGCAATCTGGCATTTGCTACTCTTCTGAGATTCTTTCTCTTCTGAATAAAGCAAGAGGTTAGCATGACTGGAGCCCTTTACTGAATATGAGAATTATGCAACTTGCCTACTCAGAATAATATACTGTTATTAATAATTATACGTAAAATAGTTCATGAAGTCTCTATTTTACAAAAACTAATATATTAGCTAACTAAAAGTCATGTTCAATGACCCATCTGCTAATTGTCAAAATCAGAATTCACCCTCCATCTGTTCAGAAACATACACAAAACAAGGCATTTAAGTCATCAAAGAATAACTGATCTAAACAATGATGATGGATGTGGCTTTGTAAGCTTCTCAGGTTTATCACAAGTGGTGGAATCATATCAAATAAATGTTGTTAATTTCTGCCAGGCAAAACTGCTATACAGACTGTTTCAGATACTGTTGTTATCATTACAGGTAACTTTTTATTCCCTGATGCAAGTGATTTACATTTTATGCTGGTTCTGTTAATTTAAAAATTAAAGCTCAGTCCTATGTTTTCAGGATTCCATTGATGGTACTGCAATTTAGAGATCTGAGATCTGGGTAATTGAGATGACACTTTTTAAATGTTTAGTATAAATATAGTATATGGAGTAAGTAAACCTATTACTCACCTATGCAGTATAAATATAAATGGCTTCCATAATGTCATAGATTCTCAATTTTCCGTGTGTAGATTTATCTCAAAGCATTAAACTTGAATTTACAGAAGCTAGCTTTGAAAATGGATTTACTGATAGAAAAAATATTGACAGTGGTGAATATTTTTAAAAAAGTTTAACAGGTAACATGAAAGGAAGTGTTGGATTTTATTCACTGTTATTTTGTGAAGAAACGGAGCAGTGGTTGGAGGGGATGGAATGAAATGCATATGAGGTCAAATCTTATGGTATTTAGCACCATTTCTGAATCTTGGTGGTCTTTCTATAGTGTAAAGTGGGGTACATTTGGGAGAAACTGCCCAAAGGTAAGCTAGTTTGGAGCACTAGGAAAAGAAAAAAGAAAAAAGAAAAAAGAAAAAAGAAAAAAGAAAAAAGAAAAAAGAAAAAAGAAAAAAGAAAAAAGAAAAAAGAAAAAAGAAAAAAGAAAAAAGAAAAAAGAAAAAAGAAAAAAGAAAAAAGAAAAAAGAAAAGAAAACAAATGCTCTTATTTACATTAGAAATATTAATGGAAGTAAAAATAGCTTTTTTCTGGTACTTTTCAAGGATACTCTATGTGGCCGTTAATGCTCATTCAGACTGAGCAGAAATCTGCTGTGTGTTGAATGCAGAAGCTGCAAGGTGACTCCTCAGCAGCTTGTAGGCATTGATGGACCATGGTTTTTAACTTCTTGAGTCAAATTTTTAAAAGTGATTGGCATGTGTGAAATTAAATCAGCAAAAGCCTACAAGCTTATTAAATCACAGCTCAAGCAACAGGAAAGTGATCTTCTGCAAGTCTGATGTTTTGACAACAATTAATATCTGTCCATATTCTACCGAAACCAAGGAAAAAGAAAGAGGCTTTCATTCTGAGCAGCCAAAGCTCAGCTATAGGTTAAGATCTGAATTAGGTCTCACTAACTGTGCAATCATAAATAGAAAACAAATGAATGGCCTCAAATAGGGGTAGACACATAAGGTAGACACATTTTTTTCCTCTTGAGAATTACCCATACTTAAGCTTTGTTGTTGGAGATATTGTAGATTTTATGATACAAAGCAGTTTGTCCCTGTCTATGCATGCTGGTCATTTGTGCTTGACACTGTCATATTTCTCAGTCTTAGGCATTTCTTTGGCACATCAGAGAAATAGTTTGGGAGAGCAATGAACTAATTAAATGGGAGAGAAGTTGAAGGCAAGTTCATGTCCACTTCAAGTAAATATCATCTTAATTTTTTAGGTTAAAGTATCTTTGATCAATAATAAACTGAGTAATTCATTCCTTAAACTTTAAACAGGATTACTTGTAATTGCTTGTAGTATGATTTTTGTAATCATCTCAAAATGCTAAATTTCTATATACATCAAAGGGGAGCCAGTAAACATGGGAGAAGATTATTTATTATTTATTACTTGTGCATGGCTCATGATATACATATGTGTTTATAATGTAGAAGATACCCAGCATGTCTCTTAAAAATAGCTGGAAATGTAAATCATATTTTCAGGGGTATTTCAGTAGTACATAAAAATTATTTTCTTTGAAGAATTAATAAGTAAAGATTAAACATACTTGTAACACAGTAATTGCTAGTAATTTATTACATGGACTTGAATATGTCTTAAGACAGAGCTTAACACTTCAGAATGAAAACTTCAGGACAGGACCTCTCCACACACCCAGAAAAGATGAAAAAATTGAAAATGGTTCCTTCTCATTTTTAAAGTGGTCTTTCAAAAAGTCAGTTCAAGCAAAATAACTTTTAAAGGCTGTTTTGATGACAGTCTAAATAAACTAGTTACTGTTTATTTTTATGAAAGTTTTCTAAAATAGTGCATTTGAAATGGGTCAAACTCTTCCAATTAACCTTCATCACAAGGAGTTTCTCTCTTTGACCCAGCTCTAACTACAAACATCAAACTTTATATGTAAAATGGCAGTCTTAAAAAAGGAATCTTAAGAAAATATTATTTCTGCCAAGAGAAATCTCATTATTTCAAATTAGGATGGTGCTGAATGGAAATAGAAAAAATGCAACCATGTGCAGGACAGATCTTGCTTAAATGTAAGTCTCTGCTTTTGAAGACTGTGGGGAATGAAATGAAAAGTGTGGCTCACTTGGAAAACAGTTTTCCTGCATATATTTAATTGTGGGTGACTTTTTCCTGTCCTAGTTCTGTAAGCCAAATGATACCCTGGTGTGCACCAAGTGCAAAACTAACCTGGTGATGATGATGTATATAGTTCATCTAATGTGTCCAGTCCTTCTGTTTCTGGGAGTCATCTGCTTATGACACCTTTTGCTCTTCTTTCTGCACTGGGCACAGCAGGGATTTAGAGGTGATTCTGTACCCACACAGTGGAACTTTTGTTGGTTTGCCTCAATATTGCATTATCATGAGTTTATTAGAAGTTAGGCAGTGAATAACTTTTCTTCTAAATATGCTTGTTCATCTCCTTGCAGTATATGTGAAGCAAAAAAACACTTCTATTCTCATACAAAGGAGTTTATTTTCATTGATTCTTTCCTTATCTTTATATGAGAATATTTTATCCTAGAGCTTAATTAATAGCTGACCTTCTCTCCGTCTGCTTTAAGCCAAGGAAATATGGTGTTTCTCTTGTAATTACATATCTGCCACAAGGTATTTTTCTTCTTCTAGAAGTTCAAAATGTTATTGACAGCAGGATGCAGTCTTTTCAATATTTTAATCAAGAAGCCCACTAAGTTTGTGTGATGCCTTTGCTCGCCAACAGGAGTTTCTTAGTCTTCTGGAGCATTAACAGCAACTGATCGTTGGTCGGAAGATCTAACTAGCTCCAGGTTATATCAACCTGACAGACAGGACGTTATCTGAGGGCAGCAACTCTTCATTAATTGTTCATGCAGATGACCCTGTGGTGGAAAGGTGGACGTTTTATGATTTGCCTTGGGCAGTGTAAACAAGCCTGAAAAAGCCATTGCAATTAAAGGATGTTAATGAGGAAACAATGAGAGAGAGGGTGGCATGGAGAGCGCTAGTGTGAGCACAGCAAGGGTTTATTCTATTCCCACTGCAGCCAATGGTCAAATCTTTATTGATTTAAAGTGGTAAGGGAGTAGCACTCCTGGCTAAGATCCAGCGCGATAGCTTCCCGTATCTCGTATAAGTTGCTGTCAGGGAATGATGGAATGATGTTCTGTCCTGTGTGAGGCTGACACAGCAAATGACTGTTCTTTCTCTAATTGCTCCTGCTTTAGACACTTGGGTCTCTGAAGATGCAAGGACAAACTGAATGCTTCTCTGCCCTATAGTCTGCTCAGAGAACCAAGGACTGAGAATATCAGTTGGTTCATAGGTTGAGATCAGTAAGGGGTGTTTTTTTCATCTTCTGGAGGAGATGGCATGTACTATTACGCTTGAAAACCTCTAGTATCCATAACCAGAGTGGCTGAATAGCATGAAGTGAGTGCTTCAACACTTATTGCAATGAGCTGAATGGACTGAGAAATCTGAATCTCCCCATTATGGAGTTTTTTTTAGGAATAGTAAGGAGGATTATCAGGAAAAAAACAGATCAAGAGTAAGATCACCAACTGAAAGATCTGACTCCATGGGATCAGGATGATATCACTGTTGGCACAACTGACAGCAGTGTAAAAACTGCTTTCCATGTTGTGAAAAAAAGAGTCCCTAACTGCTTTTGTTTCATTTTATCAGAGCAGAAAATCGAAGAGCTACTGCCTGTTCTGAGCTCCACTTAGGGTAAAGGTGATGACAAAAGGTGATGGCAAAAACTTTTGCTCCATTAATATAATATAATATATATAATATAATACAATACAATATAATATAATATAATCAATAGTGTAGATCTAACAGTATTCCTTTCTGAAAGCAAAATCAAATTTATGTCAGAGTCTGCTTTGGCACTAAAAAGGTGGCACTGTTCAATTCTAAGGACATGCTATCAGGAAGCAAATATGGTCAGCTTGAACTTACAACAAGAAGAGTCTGGGAAAATAGGTTGTGAACTACTTATTTATTTTTAATGTGTAAAATTATGACGCTGTTCTAGCTTACCTTAAATTTTTAAAAGATTTTTTGGTGTTCCTAAAAGATATCAGATTGATAGCAAAGGAGATTAAAGTTTCCTGGCAAACTCATTGGCAACTTCCTGATGTGTTCTTGTCTTAATGCTCCTTGTGCCACATCCAGAAGGGAACTCATGCAAGTGAGTTTTGTGCCCTTGCAGTTCTCCTCCTTTTTCACAGATCTTTGAACTGTGATGATCCCTGTCCCTGCTTTATTTATGTAGGCAGTTCCTAATCCGGAGTAAGACATTCCTAAATACTTGTATCCCTTCAGTGCCTCTGCCATCTTGTGTACCTGCAGATCCTGAATCTCTAATCTGGATGAGGATACTTCATTTTAGCAATAAAATAGGGGATTTGCTAGGGGCAGTTTGGCCATGTTTGGATGAACTGGATGTTAAGATCAAAACTGGGGCCTGAACCAGCTTCTAAAAATTACCTCTAGCAAATGGTTGCTTTTCTCAGAAGGCTTTTTACCTATACTCTGTCCTTAGATGACGAATCCTTTCTTGGCAAGAGGGCAATCCCTTCTGGCCCATCCCCAGGCTCTGCCTGTGCTCTCTGGCGTTGCCATGAGAACCAGCCAATACGTAATGGACAGCACACTGACAGATTAAAAAATGGTTAATTTAAGGGATAACATAAGTAACCAGTAAGATGGGTACTGAACACTTATTATACAAAGGTTGAAATGGGAACAAGAAAAAAGTTCATAGGTAAACAATGCCTTGCTGCTGAGGATAGAATGAAGGTAGTTCTTCTCATCCTTCAGAAAATAACATTTTCCTGCTGCAGAAGCTGTCTCCCCCATTTCCTCTCAAAATCATGTATTTGTTTTACAAATTTTATTAATTAAATATAAACATTTGTCTTACTCCTGCCTAACAAGACCAGATTTCTCCAATATTGAAGCTAGGATAAGATCTTTTTCTTTCTTTCTTTTTTTTTTTTTTAAATGAACCTATCATCTGGCTACAAGCTACATTGTGTCTCGGACTGCATACCTGCAAAAGAGGCTGAGAGGATGGAAAAATTCCCAGTGCATAATCCAGAAACACCGAAGTGAGACGTTCAACCTGTTCATATCATTCTCTCTGTCTGTGCTCAGCTGGAAGCACAGCTGATCTGATCGAGACTAGATGAGGGGAGGTGGCTAATAATTGTCAGCTAGCCTGTACCTTCAGTGAATTACTGCGAGACAGGAATAATGAGGAAGCATAAGGGAACGGTGACTCAGCCATGTGTGTCTGAGTCACATGTGTGTCTGAGTCACAACGCCTTCTGGGTCTGCTCTGCCACTGTCAGTTTAGTGCAGGGTTTTAGGGTTGATTTTTTTTTTTTCCCTAGCACTTTTTCCCTAGCACTTTTTCAGAGCTGGGTCTAGAATCAAGCTAGTGCAAGTTATCTCCTAATGCTTCCTTTTATCTGATTTACAAATGAGTAAGTGATGTAAGGTGAGGTTAAGAGGTTTTTCCTTAGCATGGCAGCTGTAATACAGCTGATTTAGATATGATGGCTTTATTTCTGTAGACAGAGGTTAAGTGCAGTTGACTGGTTCAGTCAAACAAATGGGGGAATTAAAATAAATAGGCATCATAAATTGGATGTATCCTAATCTCTCATCTTTAAGGAGATAGTACATATGAGACCTATTCTCTGCCACAATAGCCTCTAAACTCTGGTCCTTAGAGAGCTAGAAAATAGTCTCAGACTCACCAGTCCAAAATGCCACGTGTGCTTCTGTGCCAAATGTTTATTATCTCCTGCAGTGTGAAGAGCTTGAATGAGACAGCGGGAAACACTGTGCACAGGACAGGAGTCGGATGTAGGCCTATCAGAGCTTGACCTTGCTTCTGGATTTTCTTTCTCTGGCTACATTTCTAGCCCAAAGCCTTCTTTTCAAGCAAGTGCCTAAATGGTTATAAAAAGTATTTGGAAAGAAAAAGAAAGATCCAATGTGTCTTTGTTCAGCTACTGCTATTTCAGGAAAGGAAAAACTATAAATGCTGCTAGTATGACAGTTAAAAAACCTGAAAAATTCTTGCATTTTCTCTGTCTGCACCTGTAATAGTCACCCTAAAATGCCACACAATTATGACTTGTTGAATAGGGTGATTTTTTTAGGTAATGGGGAAAAGGTATTGTGGCCCATTTGTGTTAGTGCTTGTGTGTCTTTCGACCTTTTGCACATACAGCCCCCACCAGCACTGTTAGCAGTGTGCTTGGACAACTCAGCCTGTGCATTTTCCTGTGACTTGCACATAGTTGTCTGGCACATGGAACGTGGATTTGATGATACCGAGAGTGGCTGTGTTATAGATACTGTTGCTTTATAAATTTTCAATCACAGTACACAGGTGTTCAAACCTATAGCATATCTTTAATGCTAAGGCAGTGTTGGGGTAAAGAGGGGTGTGATCTGTGATAAGGCTGTGGCTTTGCTGTCTGTGGTTAGTGCTACAATGGTGGCAAAAGGGGAATCTAGAACAAACTCTGATCCCTGATTTTGTTTCCTGATTTCATATAAATTCTTTATGTTTCTGCTATCTGAGCTAAGGAATTGGCCTCTGCCATTGCTTATGTGTGCTTGACTTATGTGACAAAACAGGCTGCAAAGCTGGCAACTGTCAGAACAATCTTTCCATTAAACTGATGGTCCTTTTTAATATAGTCTGTTTTCTTTTAATGGTAGATGGTATAGTAGTGCAATGGAAAGCAAATTATTTTTTCTTTTTCATTTAATCTTCTTAGGGAAAGAGCTAATCCTCTGCTAATTTCCTCCATCAGAGCAAGCATATGTCTCAATCACATTTGTAGCTGGAGCAGAACAGCACTCAGCTCTCAAATTATGCTAATAACCATTTAGATTACTTCTCTGGCATTTATTCATATTGGGGATCTAGCAAGTAAGTCTTTCCAGTACGTGATTTTATGTGTTAAATCCGCGTTATTTTCTTTAATGCCTCTGCAAGCTTTGGCATGCAACTGTCCATGGCCTTGGCTTCTTGTCAAGCAAATGTGAAGCAATACTGCAGTCCCACCTCACTGCATCTGAACCCTTACTTCTTGGTCTTTCGTACTTTGACCTGGCAGAGACAGGGATCAGAGGAAATTCCAACTTTTACTTCAAAAAGGGGGCATATTTTATTTCAAATGTTATGTAAGTAGATGAGGTCTAAGTCCTGTTTGTATGGCATTCATAGGAGATAGTGTAGTATGTCATCAAAACTGTTAATATCATACTGGGGAGGGGGTTGGACTGGACTGTGTGTATAGATGAACATAAAAAAGCCAAAAGAATTCTAATAAAACATGAGTTATAACCTGCAATCTACAATATAGATTCCCATGTATTCTGAATACTAGTTTTGGAGCACCGTGCTTATATACCATACAACTTTTACAATTTCATTTGTTCCGTGTCTAAACTGAAAATTTATCAATTCTCCCTGGTTTTCTTATCATATCAAAGTATGAACACTGTTCTGTGGATGTACATACAATATAGTACGTTAAGAGTGATTGGGACTAAGTCAACAGGATTGTCACTCATATTTTGATGTACCTCTCCCTTTCTTGTCAACTTCCCCCTTGGAGTACTTCTTGATGGATTTGTTCTGCTGCTGACAAGCACAGATGAGTAGTAGCTGTGTGAGTAACACTAAATACAAATTTCTTTGCAGCATCTCCTTAACAATGCAGAACAACAGACATCAATCATTTGTAATTGAATTCTTGGGATGAAAGATCTCCTTTTGCATCAAGGTGCACATGAATCGTCAAACTCATGTTCCACAGTTGTAAGGATCAGTTGTCACAACCTAGCCATTTTATGTTCCAGAAACCAATGGTTATTGTAAAACCTGAAAGAGCATTTCATGCAACTGTGTGCACCTCAGAAAGGGATAACTGAAACATAGGGAGGATTTTTCCTTTACTCAATCTCTTCCAAGAGGTACACTGAAGCCTGTTACGGGCTCTCTGTAGAGTGAAAGGTTTCTCGATGTAGATCTATGTTTTGAGCTACATTTAGGTTTATGTTTGTACACGTAAACTTCAGTTCCTTAGTAGTTAAGCTTACAACAGAAATACAGCATCTTTGACTAGAAGCTGGAGACTAACTCTAACCAGAGAAAAGCATGCAATGATGTTACATCACCACCATAGTTAATATGAGGATTGCCTGTGGAACTAAGCCAAGAAGAAATCTTTGCAAATACATATTTTTTATCTATGTTCAATCTTTTCTCTCTCTCTCTCTCTTTTTTTTTTTTTTCAGAATCAACCATCTGAATTCTCAATTGAACAATTTTTTTTTTTTTGCTTTTTTCTTGCTTAAATTTGAAGTTACTTTAAGCAGTTGAAAACAGTTGGGCTGCTTTTCTGTGCATATTTGCTTAGCCTTCTGTTTTCTGCATAATATTCAAAGTCAAATCTTTGGCAACATTAGGAAATATTTTCTTAATTATACTATGAAGAAAGCATTTGATATGCTTTATTGTCAGTGTAGCAAAGCTGTGTAACCATTATGTATGTCCTACCATTGGAGCAAATCTTCCTCTAAGACCCAAGATCAACAAAAGACTTAGGCATCTGCTGATGAGATGAAATGCTATCCCAAGGCAATTTTTTTAAATAACACTTTTCATCACCATCTCTGGGATTCTCCATTACTGTTTTATTTAGTTTGCTTGGGAAAATTGAGAGAATTTTGTGACAATGTTGTTCACAGATGGAAAAAAGCCCTGAGGAGAAGCACAGCAATATTTTTTAGTTTTCTTCCAGTACTGCAAGGTTTAGCTGAAAGTATGTTGAAATACAGAGATCATTTACTGCACCAATTACTCTGTTCACTTTATTATCTTTTTCCAATATGCCATCAAGCTAGTCCAATAATAATTTCATCAATGGATTTCTCTTTCTCTGAGTCACTAACCTAATTCTTCAAAAATTTGTTTTTAAAATAGGAGAATTTGTATGAGGGATGCATTGTCAGAACTGATTTATGTTACTTTGGTATTGATTGAGACTGCTTAGATATTCAGCAGAAATTTTCTTTCTTTCTCACTTGCAGAGCACACGAAGAATCACCTTCTTGAAAACTCATCTGTTAACAAATGGTATAAATTATTGTCATTAATGACATTACCAACAGAAGGCTCTGTTTAATAGGAGGGGTGGTTGTGTTAAAAACCTGGAGAAATACCTAGTGAGAGATGACCATGGTTCTGAAGAACTTTTAATTTAAACTTATGGAAAGGGGGTAGTGAAGTAAATTAGAGAAATGTCTTGTCTAAAGTTACGTGCAAGTGGCAGAATTCAGGTTAGTATCAGCAGAGCCACTGAGTCATACTGTCTTCTCAGGACACCATCTGTTTCAACAGACATGTATTTTTGTCTGCATACATGCTTAGTCTTTGCTAATGTGCAATCCTCTTTTTATAACTTGTTCTCTTTCTGAATATTGTAAAGATTATCACATCCTTAAGAGGATGACTGAAATACCCAATGATCTGTTGGGGGATCCCAATTAAAGTTTTAATGCTGTAACAGCTGTTGTCTACTTGTAAATGATTTCTCCTAATTTTGGGATTTTCTGTTAGTACATAAAATGCTTTGTTATTAAATGTGAAAGTCCCCAAGGAATTCTTCGCATTAAACTTTAATAATTGAAGAGTACAGAGGAAAAGCTGAAATAGAAATGACTACATTCTAGAACAACTTTTAAAAGTGCCACATCTACTGAAGATATAAAACCCCATGACACAGCATGTATTTTTGTTTGTCTTCTGGAGGGACCAGCTCTCAAATCCCTAAAACAAGTTGGCCAGGATAGATTATTTGGAAAATTAGAGTTCTCTTAAAATCTCTTTACACCTAGTAAGACATTCTGTTAAGATCCAGAACAGGTCTACTAGCCTCAGCAAAACTACAGCTATTTACATCTTCTGAAAATTTGGCTCACTGTATGCATAAGGCTATCTATCATATACTATTCGACTGCTGTCTTGAGCCATTTCCTTGAACTTCTCACATCAAATCAAATATGACACAGTGCTGGAAGATGCAGGCCAGGCAAATGTGTAGCCTGGAGATGATACAAAACATCCATTGGAGAGGATTATTGGGGGTAAAAAAACAAATAAATAAATAAAATCTATATTCTAAGGGACATAATATAAGGAAGATTAAAACCTCAAATTTACCCATGATTCAGATGACCAGCTTTCCCTGAAAGTGTTTCTTACAGTAGGCATTTAGCCAATTTTACCTCAGTATTTGCAGGTGCTATAGAGGTATAAGGTGATGACGATAACAATAATAATAACAGTAGTAATAACAGTAATAATAATAGTAGTAGTGTAACAATATATATTACCAGAAGTAGTATAACAAGAACAACAATGGAAAGATATTGAAAGTAATATAACCAGATGTAATGAATGAAGTCCTGCATATTCTAAACTAGTGTTAAGTGTAGCCAACGTGGGACTTTTGGGGGACTGATCACTTCATTAGCAGACTCTAACCTCATCCTGTAATACTGACATTCCTTTTGTTTTTTTCTATCAAGGCTGGCCATAATTATCTTTTTCCTCACAATTTCATACACCTTGTTCTTCAGAGAAGTTAACACTAGCTGTTGCTCTAGATCATGTACCTCTGAGCTGTTGCACAGGGAGCTCAATATATTGCATGTTCAGCAGTTGCTCCAGTGTAATTTCAATTTAGATGAGTAAAACTGGCACATATCTTTTCCACTACAGCACTCATTTGTGTACTGCATCATCTCGGTCTCTATGCTAGTCACATGCATTATGCACATAGTACATGCTGTCAAATCATTGCAAGGCCCGGGGATAACCTCTGTCACAACCACTAGCAGATTTAAAACCATCCTTGCTTGCACACAAGGGCTTTCTCCATCAGGGTCTGTGCCTGGGTGTATCGCTGTAGTCCCCAACAGCTTTGCACCCAGCTAGACACTCAGGAGAAATAGCCTGGGCTTCCCCAGCTGGGAGGAGCAGTGGCTTTCCCTTTCTGCTCCTTCAACAAAAAGTGGACCAAGAGTTCTGCCACTAGGTTGCGTGAAGAGGTGCGTGACCGAGCTGAGGTGGGCTGGATCCATGTGCTTTTCTCTTGTTATCAAAAAACAGAAACTTGAGGAACTGCATTGGCAGAGACCATCCAGCACAGCGGCTGTTCAAGTTTGCACACCACCAATGCACACAGGGAATTTAACCGCTCCAGAAGCTGTGTTTTGTGCTTTGTGAAATTCAGGCAGATGAGTTTTCCAGTTTTGCATTAGAAGCACAGCTTTAGGATTGTATGTTCTTGTAGGGGTTACACAGAGGTTCACTGTCTGACAGAGAGTGATACCTTGTAAAGAGAGACCAGCCTGAGTTGAGCACGTGTCCAGAATTTCTTAGCATGATATAGGGGATATTTGTTTGAGTTCAACTGTTTTGCTTAAGCACCAATCTTCCTTCTTCCTTCATTTAATTGCACACTTCAAAAGCTTTTACTTTGAAAAAAAAATTGTTAAATAACTTGATGAAGTAGGATTTATTGGACTTTTTTTTTTAGTTAGAACAAAAACAAATCAGCACGACAGTGTAATTATGAGTTAATTATTCACTTAACTTTCACTTTTAATTTTTATTTTTAATCTTGATTTCTTTTTCTGTGCTGAAGAATAGGAAACAATCCAAACAATGAATTAATTAATTACTTTCAGCTCCTTGATCTCTTCCTTGTTCTTTCCACCCTCTCTTTTCAGATCATTAGAACTATGAGATAATCACAGCAAGATTTTATTTGCTAGCTCCTTCCTTTCTCCCAACTCCTCCAGTCTTCCTTTCTCCTCTAAATCCCATTTTATCTCCTTTTTGTATGCACACCTTCCTATCAATTTTCCATTTTATGCTTTAAGTTATTTCAAGAGCAGGCAGAAAAGGAAGGGGGGAGTAAACAAGACCCCTGCCATTATTAGTTTCTCAGTGGGTGAATTTTGGCAGTTTTGCTCTAGACTGTTGAAGTCAATGGAGCTCTACTGAAATGTGCTTGGGCATCTCCAGTCTCCATTGGCGTTGTCAGAGACATCACTGTGCTTTGCTATTTGGATCTGGAGCATAGGCAATGCACTGTTATGTATTACTGAGTGCAAAAAAAATCCATGCCTCCCACATGGTACTTAATTAGCATCACTTCTTTTTCCTACCTGCTGCAGCTCTCACCCTCAACTTCCACTCCCTGGAAACTGGGAATTAAATCTGGTAATGGAGAGGGAGGTGTCTGTTGCTGGCAGCTTTGCAGTGCAGGCTTTTTCAGACACACCAGATTCACAAACTTCCCTCTCCCAAGAGGCAGCAGTGGGGAATTTCTGTTGGTGCTGTGCAGGACTGTGGGGTCCAGACAGGATCCAGGGATCTTTTCTGCTCAACACTGGAAGAAGCAGACATGAGAAAAGGTTGTTGTGATGAAGATCTCCTGGTACATCTCCTGGTACTCCTGGACCAGTGAAGAGTGACAGGAGAAAAAGACAGAAGCATTGCCTTTTGCAGGCAGACATAAGCATGGTCTGCCTGTGCTCCAAATGGACTAGAAGCTAATATATTTGATGTCTCAGTGGACCAGTGAAGTTTTCAGGGCTGACTGTTGCTACTTGCTACTTGCTTCTGTTCATAAGTAACTTACAGTCAGGGCCTAGGAGTTGCTTGGACTGAGCAAACTTATGCCTGCCACCACAGTGGGGACCCGAACACCTTTGGGGCTTGAAAATACTTGTTCCTCAGGGTAGTAGTGGCGTCAGGTCTAATGCCTGAGCTCTTCTGATGCAAAATTCAGTTATCTTATTTCTGCCATGCACATCATAAATAGGTAATGACGTTTCTTCTCCATTGTTGTGACATGCCATTTTCTATTGGTTTTTCTATTTTCTATTTCTAAAATTTCTATATATTTCTATATCTTCTAAATATTTTCTATTTCTAAAATTTCTATTTCTAAAATTTTCATTTTCTATTGTTTTTTTAAATTTTCTATTCTATACCTCAAGACCACTTGAAAAAATACGTCCTGATCCTTCTGCCCTCACCAGCAGAGTTTCACAAGCACTTTAAGCTGGAATAAGCCATCGTTTACACTAAGGAAGACATCCTTTCCTCTCTTATGCAGACATTCATTCCTGACTCAATGTTCCTCCCTCCCTTCAGCTGCCCAAGCCCTGGCATGTTTATGCAGCAAGTTGAGAACCAATTCACATTAGAAACTGACCAGCAAAAACAGCTAGGTTGACTTCTTTTGGCAGCAGCACTAACTTACGTCATCTGAAAGTGTACATGAAAATACGGTTATAGTTCTGCTAACTAGGAAAATGATTAAAGGTCCAATAAGTCTTGTGGTTCCTTTTAGCTTGTGCTTTTACTGGGTGCATTGAAATACATATCTTTAAGGTGATAAGTTATACTCCTGCAAGCTACTTAATATATGTAGTAGTACCTAATGATGCAGAAATTCAGAGCCCATTATGGTCAGAGACTTTTGGCATTAACTTCAATAAAGACAGAATTTCACATGGAATATCAATATTAATGAAAAACAGATGAGAATAGTAACTATAAATTCTGCTAGTAAATGGTGAAATCGGCAAATCCTACTCAACATTTACTGTAGTATATATTTTGTCTGAGTAAGATTTGCAAGATTTGACTCAAAAGAGATGCATATTAACTTTCAAAGTTTTTTGCTATATTTTCATGGTCTTAAAAAAGCCGTCATTATGCAACTTAATTTTTTTCAGCTCTTTATCTTGTTCTTAGCATCTTTCTCATTTTCTTGTTTAAGCCTGTTGGAATAGTCTTCCTCTCTTCTTTCTCTGCTCTCCTTTCCCTTTCCTTCTTCCTTATCTTCACCCTCTCCCTATCCTTCTTTTTTTCTCTCCTCTCCTGCTAGTCAGAGAACACTCGTGTTTGTATACTAGCCATGCTGTCATTTCCACTATCTGAATACCCATATTAACTATGAGAGCTGTGTTTTCTAAGGCACAGCTCTGACATGTGCTCTGTGAATAGTTACCCCCTTACAAAGCAAATTGACATGTACTCTTTAAACATCGGCTTATCAGTGTTTCTGTGTATTGATAATTATACTAAAAGGCTGCACATCTCCTCCAAGTGGCTGAGCATTACAAATCCCATAGGTGTTGAAGAAGAGACATAGAATATCTGTAAGTAACCCAAGACCTCCTTCTACTCCTAATCTGGATGGTGTAGGAAAGAATAGATGGCATGCTTATCAGCTCTAGTAGAGTTGTCACATTCAAATTAAAATGCATCTGTAGGTGGCCTCGTGCTTGTTTGTGTTAAAAATAAGTCATGAACTAATGAGTCAGGGTGCTCTATGTAGGAAATGAAAATGGCAGGTGATTTTTTTGTTATGTTTGACTTCAGTCTAAAAGTATGTATTGAATAATGACAAGTAAGTTTTTTTCTCCACTTTTGCTCTACCTTTTTCCAACATACTTCACTGACTAACTTCTTCAGTTTCCCAAACTGAATCATAGAATCATAGAATTTCTCAGGTTGAAAGGGGCCTTAAAGACCACCTAGTTCCAACCCCTCTACCACGGGCAGGAATGCCACCCACTAGATCAGGTTGCCCAGGCTCTTATCCAGCCTGGACTTGAACACCTTCAGGGATGGGGCATCCGCAACTTCTCTGGGCAACGTGTTCCAGTGCTTCACCACACTCTGAGTGAAGAATTTCCTTCTAAACTGGTTCTACAGTGAGTAGACTCTATGAAATTAACATTGAAGAGAGCCTGCAATTGCTACTTACACAAGTTATATCTAACCAAAAATTGATTTTAAAGTGAGAAAGAGTCAGCTAAGATGACAGATAACTGCAGTTTGGCTTCTGAGCCCTCAGATACTTCCCATTGCTCTCAGCAACGAATACTCTAACAGAGGAGAAGGCCGGAGAGTAGAGGATGAGTCACATCACAGGGGAAGAGGTCATAAGTTATCTGATAGGAGATGGGCAGGGTCCTGACTTAAAGCTTCAGCCTTTGGTAATGCACCTTCTAGAGTAGCTTCTTGGAGCAAGAAAACCCAAAGGACAGAAACATCATTTCTTTACTTAGAAACCAGGTATAGCCAAAGAGGACCACTGTTTGGACCAATGGCGTGTATCAGAGAGCAGGAGGGACAGAATGCAATGGTCCAGAAGTGAGATTATAGCCCTAGCTGCAGGGAAGGTACTGCCTTTGGACTTCTACTGTGTTGTAGATAAAATAATGATTATACTTGGGAAAGGCATCCATCAGGAAGAGGAGACTGCTAATCACAGTCTATGTACATATCCAGGGCTGAGGGGGTCTGGAGTATCATGAGCTCAAGGGTGACGCCATCATGGGAGGTGGATTTGGAAGTGGAACAAGTCTGTAAAATAGAGTAGATGGTGTCATGGGGACAAAGGGGTCAAGGAACTAACTCACTTTACTCACTTTACGGGTAGGAAAGGGGATGCAGGGACACTGGAAAGTCATAGCCAGACTGAAATCATAGAAGGCAAGTCTTGGGGTCAGGAACTTTTGGGCACTGTTTGGATAAATTAACAAATCATCTTACCAGTCTTTTAAAAAAATGCTGCTTTTCAGGAAGTTACAGACAATGACTGAGGATGTCTTGGGTCTTGAAAATCAGAAAAATGTGCACATTAATGCTGAAAATAAGCAATTTTATCTGTGTCCTGTTAAATTAAACATAAGGTGATATTTTTGATCTTTGAATCTTGACAAATTGGTATTTTGGAACAATATGTGGAACAAAAATATGTAGCATAATAAATCTCTTTGTAGAGTCTTTGCTCTTACTAAAATAAATGGATAACTAATTTTGGATTGTTTTCAGGGAGATGAAGTAAATATTTGTTTCTGAAAAGGCAGTTATATTTGAGCTTAGGTTTTCTACTGTTACTCTGAAATACTGACTTCTTTCTATAGAGTTTATCTTTTTCTATAAAGAGATTAGAGTTTACCTTCACAAACCTGTGGAGGACTTACACAAAAAGTGCATAGTTAAGGATTCCAATGACTTCAATAATTTCTTTCTCATTTTTAGTTTAACATTAGTGCAACAAAGGGAAGTGCAAAGTCCTGCACCTGGGGGGGGGAATAATCTCATGCACTAGTACTTGCTGAGAGCCAATCAACTGGAAAGCAGATTTGCAGAAAAGGACCTGGAGGTCCTGATGGACACCAAGTTGAATATGAACCAGGAATGTGCCTTTGCAACAAAGAAGGCTGCACCACGAGGAATGTTCCCAGCAGGCTGAGGGAGGTGATTCTTCCCTCTCTGCTCAGCACTGGTGAGGCCACACCTGGAGTGCTGTGCACAGTTTTGGGCTCCCCAGTACAAGACCTGGACATATTGGAGAAAGTCCAGCAAAAAGTCACAAAGATGATGAAGGGCCAGGAGCATCTCTCCTGTGAGTGAAGGCTGGGAGAGGTGGGACTGTTCAGCCTAGGCAGAGGTTTGAGTGCTGATGTTATCAACATCAAAAAATACCTGAAGGGAGAGTGCAAAGAGGACAGAGCCAGGCTCTTTCCAGTGGTGGCCGGTGCCAGGACAAGAGGCAACGGGCACAATTGGAACACAGGAAATTCCATCTGAACACCAGGAAGCACCTCTGTGCTCTGTGGGTCACCCACCATCACGAAGCACCGGCACAGGTTGCCTAGGGAAGTTATGGAGTCTCCCTCCTTAGAAATATTCAAAAGCCCCCTGGACATGGATCTGGGAAACTAGCTGTAGGTGGTTCTGCCTGAACAGGGGAGTTGGACCAGATGACCTCCAGAGGTCCCTTCCAACCTCAACTGTTCTGTGATTTTGGAATTGTGAATTTCATGTAGGCTTCAAATCATTGGATTGTACCTTTGCAAGCAAGAGCAGAGCATGATCTAATTAAGACATCTATATTCACTTACTCATATCTGATACTATGTTAATATTGCAAATTTTAGGAGAGACATATCTAAAATTTGGGGCCCTGCCTTCCCTCCCCCCAGTTTCTTTTCCTTTTTTTTTTTTTTTTGGCTTTTTTTCTATTATATCTTTTTCCTAGCTGAATTGTGAAGCCTCGAGGTCCCAGGATGCATCTTCTCCTCCTGATGACTAGTAGGGACTTTTCAAAGTGTTCATCATATGTCACCACACTTGGAGAAAACTGCTAGCTGTGGACAAGAAGCAGTCACATTTACTGTGAGTGCTGCCAGTTCTGTTGGAATTTTCTGTCTATGAGCGATGGTACTATTGTCAAAGTCGAGGGCTCGTGGTGGTATCTGGCAGGGAAAGACCCATCCTATGCTTCATTTCTTACCTTCAGTGTGACTATGGACGAGTCATCTGGTCTGTGTTCCCCAGGTGACAAATGAGAAGCACAGGCCTCTCTACCCCATAGATGGGTTGTGAAGATCATAATATGGGAAACCTATTAATATGCAGTATATAACATATTCCATTCAATATTATTTTTATCAGTATCATAGGAATATATGCAACCTCTAACTGAGTTCAGTCCCATCTTGTTGAACACATCTGCCAAGGGAGCAGGAACTGAAGCCATGCATGCTGACTCTGCCAATACTGTATTCTGTCTTGGCAAAATGACAGAAATTGCAAGTGCTTGGACATAGACCAATTCCTCCTGGGATGCCTCTAAATGAAAATGACTTCATATATATAATTGAAAAGGTAAAACAAATCAAACTGCCAAACAGCCATTCAGAGAAAGGAAATAAAATACATCTTTTTCTTCTCTTTTGTATGCTTACATTGCTTTGCTATAATGATGCCACCTGCTTCCTTTTAGGTGAATAACAGTCTTTTATTTGCAAAGGTTTTTCTTGAACATATTCCAGTTCAGGAAGAGCATGTTCTTATGCTTGTAGAAAAAAAAAAAAAGCACGACAACAACAAAAACCCTCTCAAAGCCAAGACTTACGTATGTGGACAATCTGTCTGTCAATATGCACCAGATGTGTTAATCGTAAAGTTGATTTAGTATTCTGCACCCATATTTTCTCATGAGGTGGACTAATGAGAAAGGAAAATAGATAAGGGAAATATCAAGGAGAATTGCAATGAAAATTTAGATTGTTTTGCAGACAGGTAAATAGAAACGGGGATAAAACATGGGAACTTTCATTTTGCCACAATTGCTTCTGCTGTACAATACCACACACTTTGAAAAAAAAACAAAATTTAGGATGGAAAAAAAAAAAACCTTTGTTACAGACACCTAGCTGTCTCCATCATATCTGTAGCTAAACATTCTTGCACTATGTTTGGCAGGAGAGTTAATCACAAACATGACTTGTAGCAAATATATGTTATTATCAAGTATATTCTAGTTTGCTTATGATGGGCATCTGTGAAAACTTGCACAGTTTTAAAGAATCCATTGGTGGAGCACAATTCTTTATTGCTGAAATACAAACATTATGTGACATAGCGACATTTTCAGTGATTCAAAAAAGAGACATTACTGTTGCAGGGTCCTGTATGCTGACTGATGTCCAAATTCCTTTATCAATAATCATTCAAATTAAATTGTCTATTCAGACAGCACATACTGGTGAAATCATTTGTTACCAAAAAGTTATCCAGTATAACTGATCACTTTATTTCCTTCTAAATAGCTCCCGTCTCCTTTTATTACTAGCTTCAAAACAGTTGTTTACAAAAACAAACAAACAAATAAAACTTCTTTCAACCTTTCATTATAGGAAGATGGCGTGGAGCAAAAGAGAGAGCAGTGAACGAGGATTCAGGTTACCTGGGGTTTATGTTAAACTCTCCCATCCATCTGGTGACTGATGTGGGCCAACTCAGGAATCTTGATCTCTCTTTTCTGTTTCCAAGATGGTGATGATGATACTGGCCTCCTTCAACAAAGTCCCTTGATACCTGCTTGCTGAAGATGTACATTGTGTGAAAGTCAAATATTTCACCAGTTATGCAGACAAATGGTCAGCTCCTGCTGCATTCGATCCCTGCTCCCTCTAACTTGAGCTTATTAAGTTAGATAAAAATACATGACAGTAGAAGATAACTAGTTGCCTTCTGCATGCATAGATACATAGATAATCTGAATCAGATGGGAACAAAGAACAGATGTTCTTTAAACATATGTGCAAACAAAAAAATGCAAATGTGAACGTTCATAAGCAGTGAATATAACAGGAGAACTGAATAACATACGATTTCAGGACGTAAGCAACTATTTTTGTGGAATGGTTTGGAAATTTTCAGCTAGCTCTAAAAATGGCACATGTAATAAAATTAAAGGATTTTGGGATTTTTTTTGGAACTTTGAGCCATAAGGACATTTATCTAAGTGTCTTTGGTCTTTTCTGAACACGAATAAGATGGCTAAATGGATGACATCCAAGGATATGCATCTGTTTGCGTCTAGACTTCTTTTTATATGGTTGAATTTGTAATGTAGACAATTCATTAACTTTCCTTTCCAGACTCTTTCAGTGCTCAGTTAATTTCTTGTGGTTCAGTTTCAGTCACCCTACACCCTTCCAGAACTTTTGGTTTTCTCAAAGTGAGCATTAAAACAACTGATTAAAAAAATCAACTGTTCTGTTACTGTTATATTTTCTTTCCTTTGAAATATCTGCCTACATTTGACTCCAAATATCTCTTAGCCCACTTTTAAGTTATTACATCATAATGCCATTGATTTCAGTGCAGATCTGCAACATCCTGTGGAAGAAAATTAGGCTGAAGTCAAGTCTGTAATTGTAAAGATATTTTTCTACTACCTGACAGGCTACTTATTAGCGATATTACAAATAGGAGACAGGTTGTTAAGCTTGGATTAAATGTCTTAAATCACTACATGCTATCTTCTTTTATTGTTGAATGGGAAGAAAAAGACAACAGTGAGCTTTCTGAAGATATGTAGGAAATATAAAATACAAAATAAGTAAAAGATATATATATGTGTATATATACATATTCTTTCTCTGTAAACGAATTTGTGTTTTCACTGTTCATGCTTCTGGAATTTCAGAGATACTGTGTTTTTATTCTAAATATGGAAAAGCAAACCTAGAGGACATTGTTTTTTGTCAGAATATACATTTATAAATTGTCATGAAAATATGACTCTTTTCTTTTTAGAAGATTTTGAGGACATGAGTGAGAGACAGACGTGTTAAAATATATGTAGTTCTCCAGATCTTTTCATACAACTATACTCAAGAAATCCCATATACCATGCAAAACAGAAACATTTACAAGGGTTTTTCTTTGATGTATACTGGCTTAAAATGTATTTCACTCTTGAGGAAATACACGTATGATATATTTTATACACCATCAGTAGCAAATTCATCTTGGTGAAAATTATTCTCTCTATTTTTAAATCTTCATGTTTAAGTATGTCATCTGCTTCCTAAAGTCAAAGATATCAGTTCTCTTTTTCACACCAACCTGAACAAAGCAAAGGGGAAAGCTGTAAAATATCTGCAAGTTTGCTTGATACCAGATTAGCTCTGATTTACAAGGATGCTCATGTTACTGTTAGTGAAGTAATATATTTGTACTAGCCTGCTTTAATTTAAATGTGTTCCAGACCAGTTAAGTGGAAGAGTTAAATAGGTGTTTAGTGTTTAATAGATATGAATATTAGTTTTATTTAACATATTAGTAAAGCTGGGTATAAAATGGTTTTCTTCCACCTCTAGAGGTTTTGAGATTTAGCAAGAATGTTTCTATGCCACATGAGCAAAAAGTTATATAGTCTGTTGGGGTTTTCAAATGTACACATGTGCCCTCACACATATACAGGGTCCTTTTAAGTAAAGAAGGTGGGTTTTTTTTGTTGTTTTGTTTTGTTTTGTTTTGTTTTCTATATAGTCTAGTGGTGAGGGTGCTCAATGAAAAATCTAAGTCCTGAGTGAGTGGGCTGAATTTAGGTAATTTTTATGTCTGCAATACTAAGTACTGTGGGATGGCTTTCTCTCCTGTCGTCTCAAGAATTCTGCACTGTACCTGATGGGCCCTACCTGAGAAATGTTTAGTCATAGTCATGCTGTGAGAGGTTTGATTTCTGTGAATCCATGAATCACTGAGAAAGCATTTGGTTGAAAAAAAAAATAATCCCAATAATTTCCATTTAGTCATTCCGTCTGCTGTTGGTTGTCTTCTTGCATCTTCCCTTCTTTTTCTTCTCTTCTCTCAAAACGTATTTTGCAAAGATGGTCGTTTTCAGATAAATCTGTTGAAATTTTAACAACAGTGATTTATTTGAACATCTGGCACATCTGGGGTTGGAGTCCTGAGAATAACTAGCACCCTCCCTCCTGTCCTCCTCATTCATACTTAAAAAGCAAAACAGGCATCCTGTGTTTTTTCTGCTACCTTTCTTAGCATATAACAAGTAAGAGACTCTGCAGGAGGGGAGCCTTCATACAGAGAGCACACAAACCTCAGAGGTGGTCAGTGCAGTTGGCAAGCGGATGCTGGGATGCTGGGTGCTGCCTTTGCCTCTGCAGCAACTCAGTTTTCTGCCCTTGCTTGGCTTCTCTCTTGTTCCCTTGTAGTCTTTCCAGATGCTTTTTCCTATCCCCACAATTGCAGTTGATTCTTGTGCTCAGATTCATCTGATTTTTGAACACCAAGCTGCCTCTGATTGTTTAAAGTGGCTTAAAGCTTCTGTTTCTCTGCTTTTTCTTCCAGCTTCTCCTGTTGTGCAACTACAGGACATTTGCATGAAGGTCCAGATTGCCAGATGTGTCCAAAGCAGGGTGTGTCCCAACAGACTTCTTTTTCCCTCATGCTGAACTAGCTATTATTTTTGTTTTCAGCTGCATCAGCTCTTCTGGCTAGACAGGGTTTTGCATGGTGTGTTTTAATGAACTCACTGAAAACTTCAGGCTGGTGCATCATATCGCATTTAGCTAACTTTTCAGTCATTACTCAGCACACACTGCCATAAGGTCCTAAAATGATGGCTGGTTTTCCAAGCTGAACATTCAAATCTACTTGGATCAACCAAGCAAAATCCATTTCTAAAGAGCAATAGCTTTATATTCGAGAAATGTATTGTGATGCTGAGCATCAAGGAAAGACCTTGAACATATTAGTCCTATAGACCACCACACTGTATTTGCTGAAGTCCATACCATTAGCTAGCTATCTTGAAATCACCTTTAAACCACTCAAAGGCAAAACTGGTAGAAGAGTGTGTTTATTAAATGGGTAAAAGGCTTTGAGGCTTACAGAGGTTTATAATGGCACAAGACTTGCAGACAGGCGTGGTTTTTTTCTTAAAAAAAAATTTTTAAAAAATAGAAGGGCTCTAGAATTTCATCACACACTCAAGTGACAAAGCATTAGATGTTTACAACCTCCCAGCTATGGATCTTGTTCTTAAGAACCTTTACTGCTTTTATGATAAATGTTTGAGCTGGGGACTCATCTCCTCAGTTGTTTACCTCCCCTCCCTTGTTCACCAATGGCCTGACCAATCCGGTGGCCTTCTATCATAGAGTGACTGCATCAGTTGACAAGGGGAAGACCAACTAATATAATCTATCTGGACTTCTGTGAGGCCTTTGACATGGTCACACATGACATTCTGATCTCCAGATTGGAGAGAGATGGATTTGAAGGGTGGACCATTCAGTGGATAAGGAATTGACTTGAAGGCTGCACCCAGAGAGTTGTGGTCAACGGCTCTGTGTCCAGGTGGAAGCTGGTGATGTGTGGTGTCCCTCAGGGATCCATCTTGGGACTGGTTCTGTTTTTGTCAGTGACATAGACAGTGGGATTGAGTTTGCAACAACAAACAAGTCTGCAGTGTCTGCAACAAGTTTGCAGACAATACCAAAATGTGTGGTGCAGTTGATACACCAGAAGGAAGGGATGCCATCCAAAGGGGCCCGGACAAGCTTGAGAAGTGGGCCCATGTGAACCTAATCAGGTTCAACATGTCCAGGTGCAAAGTGTGGCACCTGGGTTGGGACAATCCCTGACATGAGTACAGACTGGGAGAAGAACTCATTGAGAGCGGCAAGATAATGACCTGGGGGTTCTGGTGGACAAAAAGCTCGACATGAGTCAGCAGTGTGTGCTTGCAGCCCAGAAGGACAACTGCATCCTGGGCTGCATAGAGGGGTGGCCAGCAGGTCAAGGGAGGGGACTGTGCCCCTCTGCTCTGCCCTCATGAGGCCCCATTTGGAGTGCTGCATCCAGGTCTGAGGCCCCCAGCACAAGAAGGATGTGGAGCTATTGGAGTGGGTCCAGAGGAGGGCCACGAGTATAATCAGAGGGCTGGAGCACCTCTCCTATGAAGAAGGTCTGAGAGAGCAGGGGCTGTTCAGCCTGGAGAAGAGAAAGCTCTGGGGAGACCTCACTGTAGCCTTTCAGTACTTAAAGGAGGCTTATTAAAAAAGATGGAGAGGGACTTTTTACTCAGGCACATAATGATAGGACAAGGGCAATGGTTTTTAACTAAAAGAGGGGAGATTTAGATTGGATGTTAGGAGGAATTTCTTTACTCAGAGGTGGTGAAGCATTGGAACAGGCTGTCCAGAGAAGGTGTGGATGCCCCATCCCTAGAGGTGTTCAAGGCCAAGCTGGATGGGGCCTTGGGCAACCTGGTCTAATGGGGGGTGTCCCTGCCCATGGCAGGGGGGGTGGAACTGGGTGATCTTTAGGGTGCCTTCCAACCCAAGCTGTTCTATGGTTCTGTGTTTCTATGAAATGTTAAAGGCAAAGCAAGGCCATGGCATGTGCTTGGCTAAACTATTACTGAACAGTTCCTTAGTAAGGAATAAAGAAGCTTTGTCTGCTTGGTGAAGCAATGAGCAAGTCCCAGTGAGGAGCCTTTCCACATACTGAACATTGTATTTCACATCCATCTGTGAACTGACAGCCATCTTCTGTGCTTATGTACATGGCTAACACTTACTCATGGTACCATGACATTGCCCATTTGACAAATTTTTGGATGAATGGTGTTCCACATTTTCACAAAGAGAAAGGGCGAAATTCAGAAGGCTTCTATGTACATTAAAAAAAAAAAAAGTATACCTAATAAAAACATCTGTGCTGTAGAACCAACAAAGAATTTGATAATAGTTACTTAGACACTGGTGTCTTGTGGCCACTGCTTATTCCGGTGTCCATTGTTCCCTTGTGCTTTCACCATCTGTTTGACATTTGCTCATAGACTGTTAAGTTTAATGGGCTCTTTTTGGTGTGGCAACATTTTCACTGCTGCTCTTGCACAGTACATAACCACAGCAGGGTTCTAGGTGCTCACACAGGGATATTTTGGGGTTACATTTTTTTCTTGACACTGAAGATCTAGACTAAGACCCCCATGAATTTTATTATGTTCCAAGAATTAGGTTTGTCTCTCCTGCCATCTACATAGGAATCAGTGATTTAAAAATTTGGAAAATTTTAAAAGCTGGAATCAGTGGTTTAAAATTTAAATGCTTTTTTTTTTTGATATATTTCCCACCTGCCCTTCCACCCAAGTCCCGTATTAAGCCAAAGCTACTTGGTCTCTTTCAGGTACTGTACATTAAACACATTAACATAACATCTGTTGTCAGTAGCTGACACATCTTGCTGTGCTGGGATGGATCATGGTGCATATGGATGGTATTTACTGCTGAATAGATAGAGGGAGAGAAGGGGATGAATGGACAGAAAATTGTGAGCTCTCCAGCTCTCAAAGCCAGAGGTTTTAAAATCAGTAATTCTTTTGTCTTCCTCTGCCTTCTAAAATGCCTACTGACAACATCAGTGAAAAGAATGTATAGAGACTTGCCATTGTTAGTAAGCTGCATTAACACATGCATTATGAAAATGAGTAAATAAGTAAGAGAGCAGCCTTAGTTAACCTGGCAGAAGTGTGAATCAAGTGCTGCTCTCACTTGACCTCCTATTGTCCCCTTGCCTTTGTGTTTAAATATCTGAGGACCTTTCTGTCTTGCACATTGTTATTTAGGCAGAAGTAAGCTTTGTGTTGGGCTTTGTGAGGCCAAAAGCCACAGCCTGTGCCAGGTCCTCTTTCACAGCCTGGGCCCCATGGGGCTTGTCTTTGGAAACATCTCTGAGAGATCAGAGATCTCTGCCACTTCCTCATCTGGTGCCCCCAGCACACCGCAGCATGGTAGATTTGCAATGGGGCTTGGCAGAAGGCTGGGACCATCACCAGCTGGACATTGCCCGGGGCCAAGGGCAGTTCCTGTCCCTGGGATCAGCTTGTACACCTCCAACATACAGGCCTCAGTCATAGGTTCAACCTTCTTCACCATGATCTTCAGCCTCACTGGTGCTAGCCAGCTTGCTTCATGCCTCAAAGTCTGCTATCCTCGTATGGCTCTTTCTGCATAGCCCTGTGTAGGAAAAAGCACAGACTCCACGTGTGAGCCTTCACATGGTGTTTTCAGGGCCTCAATCTTTGAGAAGAATAACAGGCAAGTGTTGCCTGTTGCAGTTGTTGCTGTTTTAGCCATTTGTTTCTTTAATGTCCTCTAATAACAATAAGTGCTAGTTATTCCTAAGAAAGAAGCAGCATGAAGAAAGGGGTGAAAATATAATTGTTTGCTAGCACAGATTTACTCTTCACTGGAACTGTAAATGTAGATTAATTACTTCTTTTTTTGTTTAGTTTGAGGCTACTTCAAGTTTCCTAGCAGGTTGTGTTTTATTTCCTTTTGACTGCCAATAGTGTGTGCTGGTCTGAAGCATCTTTAAGAAAAAATTCCTTTTGTTTAGCATATTATATCCACCCCATGAGATTTTAGTCACTGTGTATGTACTAACAGTTAAATGGGATGCATAGAGAAATCCCAAATAGTGTAGACATTCTTAACACATGCCTTAACTAACTTCTACTAATGTGCCTTCCAGATTATTGAGAAAGAGATGTAAAAAATGTAAGTCAAACAAGGGAATGAATAAATTAAATATTTTACTATGAAATCCCAATCTATGACAACCTCTGTTCCAGAGGGACTGTGGCGAAATGACCACATGGACATCAGGGTATCGTTACGGATCAATAACTTCAACAATCACTTTATTGAGGGCAGGCTCCCCTCTTATACCATTAGCTCTACAAGCGGTACTTTCCCACTAGCTATTCATTGGTTAACAACTTCGTCTGGCAACAGCAAACATTTAGCAACTTCCATGTCTTAACAGTTGGAGAACAGGCAGTTTGAGACAGCAAGGCATCTCGTGAATCAACCTTCTTTGTTCATTCCAACGTGTTTACATTCCTTATGGCCTCATCGTTATGAGTCTAATGGTATCACCAACCACAGAGCTTGTCGACCCCCATGGCGATACTCCCACAAGGACCTGTTTCTAATGGCAAGTCCATCAGAATCAGTGGAAATGACTAATGGGTTAGGTCATATTTTTCTCTTTTCCAGGAAAGTCACCTTATCAAGAGAAACCTGAACATGTGCTGATACACTCTCCCAAATTGGATCTGAAGTCAGCCAGCCTGCACTTTACCTGTGCTTTGAGCACTCATTATCATCCTATCAGAGTTTCTGCATGTCTGAAGAGGAGAAGTTGAGGCAAATGTGCCAAGGGGCAGCAAAGAGCAGAACCAGGTGAGGAGACAAAGTGAGATGTCAGGTGGGAATGTTGGAGGTAGTGTTTCATGACCAGCTCTGGAAGGATTTTCAGACAACTTAGCTTAAGTGCCTAAAAGCTTTGCTGAACTGTATCAAGGAGAAAAATCAGTAAAGAATGTGTTAAGAGAGAAAGAAAATGCCTGAGCACTGTAGTATGGCTACGCTATGCCTCTGTTGCTGGGTGAGGAGGGTGTCTACATGAAATTTCCTATTATAGATTGCCAGGCTGGAATAACATTTTTGTTTGTAAATTATGTTTTCTTTCCAGATTAAGCCAGACTGAAACACTCTGATACACATTGATGATAACTGTGAAGAATAGTCTTGTAATACCTCCAATTCAGGCATCACACAAAAAGGCAAGTCAGTTTCTGTATTTTTATTTGATTGTGTTTAAGCCAGTATTGACAATATCGAGTCCCAGATTTGCAGCCGTAAGGATTGCCAGTGCTGAATTGGAGACCTTCTGCCTTAAAAGCACATGTATGGAGCTAATCAGATAGGAAACAATATGCACAGGCTGTGTTCTGCGTTCTTAGCAGAAACCAAAGAGGATGTCTTCAAAGCACAATTAGCACAGCATGTATATTATGCCTCCTGGACTATTAAATGTTAAATTCTGTAAGAGCTAGACCAAGCTTATGGGCATATATATATGATATTAACATCACAGTAAAGTTGATTTCTCTTTGTCTGGATGTAGTGAAGAAATTTGAAGTTAAGGCATTATTAGTGATGGTTTATCCATTTTTTTTTCTTTCTGTAGAATGATAATTTGATGCTCATTTAGCATTTTGTATTCAAATCTGTGGAGAATATCAGACCAGACAGTCCTTTATATTGTATTTTCCTGGTGTGTTTAAGCTGCTGTCTACTGTTGCATTAGTTTTCTCACAGACAATGTAACTTACATTATATAACAATATAATTATTAGAGTATAGCACTAAGTCTGTTTAGTGAAACATACAGCTCTTTAATGAACACTGGAATTTTACTTCATTAGAGGAGCAAAAGCAGTTCTTATTTTAATTAGGAATTCCTCTGGATACTAGAAGGGCTTTTAACAGAGGCTATATTTTTGGGGACCTTCGATCTCCAGTTAAAGTCCATTATTTTGTGTTACCATTTCACCCGGGGAGAGGTTGTCATCTTATCATCTTGGCACAAACACTGTGAATGTCCTGAGGTATTTCCAGGGAAACATTTTGGGAAAGTCAGAGCAGCTGTAAAGAAATCTAAAGCAAATGGATGACAGAACAGGAGAAAATGGGTTGAAAGGAACAGAGAAAAAAAATGGATAAAAGTAAAAATAATAATAATAATAATTTGGAAGATGGCTGAAATACTTTGGAAGACTGAGGAGAAAAATGAACAAATGGAAACATAGAAGAAAAAAAAATAAAAAATGTAGTAAGGAAAAAGTTAAAAAAAATAAAACAACAAAAAAAAGAAGGATTAAATGTGGAAAATAGGAAAGAATGAAAAATAAGAGGGAAAGAAAATGAATGATGGAAAAGGAAAAAGGAAAAGTGGATGGATATGTAAAGGAATATGGAGAGAGGTTACGTCCTTAGCATTGTCATGCGGGCATTACATGAGTTTTAACAATAACTTCAAAGTGCACTAGGAAAAAAAAAGGCATTTGTCTCTGGATTACAAAGACATTGTGTCAATTTTCAGTAGTCTGAAGCCATAGGTAGATCTATGTGGTTCAGAGCTGACGATGTCAGATTTTGGAAGTAGGCTTGTGAGGTGTTCTGTGCATTTTAAGCAGAAAACAGATATACTGTTGAGACAGGGAACAAGATGAAGGATGTTGATTCCATAGGTCTTAGCCAGCACAGTGGTATGTCAACGACCCCAAAGATAAGTGAGTAAAAGAGTATGCGTAGATAAGGGAACCAGGAAGAACTGGCTTGACTGCTGGAGTCTGTCAAAGAAAGGAAGGGTCAGGAATTTAGCAGCAAAGAAGACTCCTGGCCTTCATCAAAAGACCACCAGAGTATGCTGGATGACCACCCAAGGACTCCAGTACGCATGCGAATAGGGACAGGAACCTATGTTAATGATTCTTGATGAATATATAGGAGACTTACAGGAAATGAAATGAATATGTATTTGTCTCACTAATATAAGCACCCTGCCAGTAACCCTTGGTGTGTGTGTGTTAGGTGGAGCAATTCCCCCCATACCCAGCGCCGTAATAAAGAATACCTGCTTAATAACTTTGGTTATTGAGTTTTCACTGCGTCACTGTGACCAGTGCCAGAACTTAGTTTTTCATTTTGGCTGAGAGAATTCACAGTTCATGCTTCTCTACAAGTGAGTCAATGTTTATAGTCACAGCTTGGCCCTTCTATAAATTCTATAAAGAGAATGCAATTAGAGGTCAGTATTGCTTTGTCAGTTTGAGAAGATTTGTATTTCTGCAAAGGCGTATCCAAACTTTAAAGAATATAGGCCTTACCTAGACGCATTGAACCTTCAAAATTAAGCTGGAAAGATTCTTTGAAGACTGAGATCATGTATTTTACAGAAAATTTTCTAGCCAATATTGGGGTGGCAACTCTGATCTGCAAGATCAGGGTTGGGGAATATCTGAAGGTGTTCATAGTTTTCCTTACCATTCTTCAGTTGCTCTGAATGCTAGTTTTAAACAGCCCACTGTGTGAATTTCCTTTAGACACAAGGACAATGATTTTTTCCCAAAAAGTTATGGCATAACTGTGTGAGTCTAGCAAAGATATGCAGCTACTAAACAGAAGGAAACTCTTTCCTGAGGAAAAAAAATGCTGATTTTTTTTTTAAGTCAGAGCTCAGTGTTAAACTTTTGTAAGATATTTTGACTTAGAAGTGCTGAGTTGCCTGTTGTATTTATTGATTTGAAATTATTTTTTCTTAAATCACTCAGTTTATTTACATGTTTTAATATGTATCTAAGATCTGAACTTTAGCCTTCTGCTGTTTAAAATTTAGGCTCAGATTTATTACTAAATCTGCAAACTTTTATTCTTGCTATATTAAATCATATGAAAACCTAATGTAGTTATTTTTGGAACAGTTAATTAAGACAAACTAACCATACTTGCCTGTTAAACAAGAACTGTTATGCCCTTACAGAAAAGTTAAATTTGGGGTTGAGATGATTGTTGGTGGACTAATTATGCAAAAATCTTTATTTAAAAAATGCATAAAAGAACATTTTCCTAAATATACAAAGAATGGAATAGAGCATATTTCTTTGCCAACGGCTTTTAGATGTAATTTTGCCCAGAAGTTACTCTTTCTAGACTGTTTTTTAGAGCTACACTCCTTTTTCAGTCCATTACCTTCACTTTGTTTCTTAATTTGTGCTTTCCTGCTACTTTTACTGCTTCATAAGCAACTCTACTAAATAAATGTCCTAGAACCTGTCTGTATTTGTGCATGTATGTACTCTCCGTTGGCCAGAACCTAGTGTTTTGGAAGCTGCAAATTGTTCCCATCTTTTTGTCCATGAAAGAATTTCTTATGTTTGTTCCTTTCCAAATTAAGAACACTTGTTAAATCATTACGTTTCAATAGAATTTTAGCAAATCGTGACGGTATAATGAAAATCCCTGTTATGCATTACTGTCTTTTCAAAATAAATTATCTCTATGAATATTTATTAGCAGTTTTGCAACAACTTCTCTCAACTCCTTCTATTAAAAGAATCAGAAGGGAGGGCTGAGCTTTACAGTAAAGCTGTGACTGAACTCTGGATAAAGTGCTGGTCTGGACAGGTCTGGTTGTGAGCATCATCAAATTGAGAATCCCTTCCCATATGCCTCAAAGCCAGTTGCTGAATTCTTTCATGCTTTAGTTCACAAGATAAGAATGCAAACAATCATTTTCTCCTGTTATTTGCATTGCCCTTTTAAACAATGTACTCTTTCCCATAAATATTCGCAGAAGGTAAGCCTTAGTTTATCTTTGGTTGTCTTGTACCCATATCTAAAAGCACATTTATCACAGATATTCCAAGGCAGTTCTCTTTGTGCTACTGTAATATAAGGCCACTGTAGTTTTCATCTTCTCAGGAAAATGTTAGGGTGGTGACAGATGAAGTTCAGATGGTTCTGAAGTCAAGTTAAACACAGAGGAGTTCAGGCATATAGATGAGTCTCCTGAGAATATCTTATCTACCTGGAGTATACTTAGGTACAGGCTCCCTCAGGAGGTAATCTCTCCAGTTTCAGACCTAGGTAGCAATACCACAAGACCAGCCCATCTCTGACTAATGGTGATTTCAGGTTTTTGTACTGGCTGAGATTCAGTGGGAATGCTTAAATGCAATATACCAGTAAAATAAATAAATCATTTAGTTAACTTAATTCAGTGTTCCTCTCTCTACCTGCTTTAGAATAGGGTTAATATTTTTCCCTGTCAGGACTGCAGTGCATTTTAAGTAATGTTGGGAACACTTGTGGAGTGAATAAGTACTTCGTGACCACCTCAACTTTAATGCTTTTATGCTTTTACTTCTATTACAGCATCATTGTTCTTGTTGGGAAATGGAAAAGAACTATAAAATATACGTGTGCAGAGTATTTAGTTTATATGGACTTTAAAATTGTTTTCTCTAAATCTCTGCAGCTTTTTAAATACCTCCACATGCTGCTGTACAAGCAAAGCTTTTTTTTTTTTTTCTTAAGCAGACCCTAATAGTTCATCATGCTTTTGAATAACAAGTGGTTGATCATGTATCTTAATTGCAAGAGCAAATTGAAGGCAGTTGTAGTATTCATCAAAATAAATCATGTATTAGTTAACTAATGAAAAAGTCAACAGAAGAATAATGCCACAGCAGTGCTAATAAACACAGGAGCAAAATTTTTAGCTGGTATAAATCAGCATAGCTTTAGTTTCTTCAACTGAATTGTGCTGAAAGACACCAGGTAAAGATCCACTGACCTTTTTTTTGGGTAAACATGTGAAGAATTTATGCACAGTATTTTTGCACTGAGAAGTTAGGGGCAGACATTCTTATATACCTGTTATTAAAATGATGCTTTTTATCTGTCTTCAGAAAAAAAGAAAAAAGAATCATGTTACTCATATAATGGGAGACTTCTGCTTCCTTTCTAGAGAAATAATGTGATTTGTGATTCCCATTTTCCAAACCAGGTTGATATGCTTAGGTACAGAGATTAAATGTCTAGGATCAGAAAGTTCAATTATTAAGTGAAGTAAGGAACTGTGATGCTGCGGATCAAAATGCGGAACATTTTGAGATCTAGCTAGATAAAAGATTAAAGGCCAAAGTTATTCGGTGTACAAGAGGAAAAACATTTCACGCATAAGATAATGATTTGCTTTTAGAGCAGGAGTGCAATAGCTATTTTTGGTGCAGTGCTGGCTTGCATAAACTGAAATGTTTTCTCTGAACACTACTTGGGTCTCTCGTTTTTATTGCTTTTGCTTCTTGAGAATCTCTCCACTGCTTGCAGGTGCTTTCCAGGTGTACAAAGTTCTCATCACTCAAAAAATCACCAGTAAACAGGGGTCAGAGTAAGAAAGTAACAACATAGATTTTCTATAGGAATCAATACATTTTGCTTTAAATACAGCAGGGCAGAAATGTTTTTTGAAGCAGAGAGAAAGAACAGAGGGCAGAGGCAGCTTCAAGGTAAATTAGTAAAGGTCAAGTGATGCAGAGAGGGACCACAGAAGGCTGCCACATGGTGACTCTTCAAGGGTGTGATAAAATGACAGGAAGAGCTCAGAAGTGGGGCAGAATAGAGGTAAGATGGAGGGCAAATCTCCTGTTGAGGTGCAGTAGCCACATGATTTAAAAAGACCTTCAATACATTTAGCTATGAGTATAGCAAGTGCTGGTATATAAGACCATTACTTGGAAAACAAAACCAAAAAAACAACAGCCAAGTGCTAGAAAATTAGGAAATGCCAGATTTCTGGGAGCTGTGCTGCTTTGAGTCTGTTCCCATGCTCTCATGCTGGCTACAGGATAATGTAAGGGCCCTGTGGGGGGGAAAAAAAATTATTACATGCAAAATTTAAAGAAAGTAACAGTATACATAGAGGTGGACAGTCATTTTCAGTGAAGGGAGGTGTGCTAAAGCACCTTAACACAGAGAAATATAGAGTGAACACAAAGAAGGACTTTAGGGTTGAGGCTAAGGGTTTATTTAACCCAGGATTGTGTCTCCATACATAATAATATATAGAATAATCCTTGCCCTGGAATGTTCTTCAAGTATCGATCTGCACAATAAAGTGGGCAAAACATGCACTACATTCCTTCTTTTTTACCAAAGCCTATACAAGTATAAGCTACCTTGTGACAGTTAACAAGAGAGAAGACTGAGGAAGAACAGGCTGAAGTACCTTCCATTCACCATTCAGATCACATATATTTATGACCTTGAGTTTAAGCAACGGACTTTACAAAAGATATACTTGGCTGCTTTGGCCACTCATTCTCAAGAGCTTCTGATTTCAGTGTGTGCCATTGTCAGTGACTAGCTGTCAATACCTGGTGAAAAAACATGTTCAAATGATTTGCCGTCTATTAATATATGATTTGTGAACATACAAAATAGGCAGTATTATCAAGTCATTGACAATTGAAATCATCTATGAAAGAACATGAACTTAAGACAGCTCAGTGAAATCAATGACCAACTCTCAAAGATACCTCGTTTTAAGATCATCTGCATGACAGATTATTTTTATCTGATTGCAAATGACTATTCAAATAATTTCAGAGACTGTTCCTGGGTGAGTGTTGCATAATCATGATAATTTGTGTCAGAGAAAACTAGCAGATTCATTTAATTATCCTTTTGTCCTTTCCTCGTATATTGGAAGGTTTTGTTTTGTTTATATTCCTTTTCCTTTTGCACAAAAGGGAAATGTTTTAGACGGTTGTAATAACTGATGTTTGTGTGAAGAGTAGCCCTGATGGTGTGTGTCTGTCTTGAAAGCTCCTTGTGGCTGTAGGGCTCCTCCACTCCTGAAGCAGAAACAATACCCTGTGACTTCGGCAATCAATCACACAGCATGAATAATGAGCAAACACTCAAAGCAACAGTCACATTTGCATAAACCATTCATTCAGTACGTTTGAATAACCACCAAATTAATGAAAAGCAAAAGGAGTCCATGGATCATTTGCCAACAGGAAGAAGGGCTAAAACCACTGAATAGATGGCTCACTGAAAACAATGTACACGGCACTGTCTTTCCATAACGAAAAAGAGGAGGCAGATCAGAGTAAAAATTGCCAGAAGAACCTCTTCTTTCCACCCCTGACAGGGTTTCTTTCTAAGTAGTTCCTCCAAATCACTTTGTTTCATCCTGTGATCATTTTTTTCCAAGGCAATAAATAAATAAATAAACAAAACAAATAAAGTTGGGACCCCCTGATCCTAGAAGCAAAGTAGGAGGAAAAGCAAGTAATTAAAAACATGGGTTTAATTGAGTTTTTGCAGGTGGAGAACCAGATGTAAACATTATCAGGAAATACTGGTTTCCAGAGATGCCTGTGCTAATCAGTTTTTGTTTATGGTGCAGTAGATGCCTGGTAAAAGCAGTTATATGCAGGTCTCTAGTGGCATTCAAAACAGGGCAGTTTCGAAGCAAGCTCAGAAAGAAATGTACTTGCATTTTGTCAGTTTGATTTCTCTTATTGTTGTAGAAGGTGCTAGCAATCCTCTGCCAGGAGTTTATATTCAATTTCAAGAAAGTAAACTTTTCCAGCTGTCACAGCTGAAGGAAAAAACTAAAATCAATGGATAGCTTATCAGGAGGTGCTTTTCACTTTGCTGCTCCTGCCACTGCTCAGGTTTCCCAATTCTTGGGAAGCCTTTTTTTTTGGAAAAAAAAAAATCATCATTCAAATGAAGATGCAATTAATTTATTTAGGAAATTCTGTAATCCTGACATAAGAACAATTCCATATAAGATAGAAAATCAAATAATTCATGTCTCCATCAATATATAAATTAAACAAACCAGTCTCTACTTAGTTACTGACAGCTGAACTCTATTTTTTATGAAGATACTTCCACCTGTTCTTCCTACTTTGGCAATACTAGATCAGCAGAGATTTCATGCATACCACTATAATTACATACATTAAAAGATACATATTTATTGCTTTGGTAACTCTCATAAGTAAGGGGAGAGCACAATACACTTCTGAGAATTCAGTCACTAGCAGACATGGCACTACCAGACAGGATCGTGGTCTGTCTGCACAGTTCTGCAGCCTGGGCTCTTCCAAAATGTCAGTATTTGACATTAATTGATTAGACCAAATGCTGGTACTACTTTCAGATAATTCACCTCTTGCAGGACAGGCATGTTGTTCAACAGGCTGTAGTCTTCCGGAGAGACCTTTTAATTTAAAGCTTGTGTCAGCAGGTTAAACAGTTACTCTGTTCAACAACCAACATCTCATACAGCAATCATTTTAAAGACACCAAGCCTGACAGCTGACAAAATCCAGAGAGCTGCCAGTTCCACAGGGAATCCTGTTTTAGGGAATATGGGAAGGGAGAATGTCACTCAGTATATGGCTTGCTTACTCCTAGAGCAATGCAATGCACTTTGTGCTTTTGGATCCTTCTGGAATTCTTCCAGATGCTTTTGTTGTGTGTTTTTTTTTTTTTTTTAAGGATTACAGGCAGAAATACAACATACTGACTTCTTATGGCACTTACTTTGCAAGATTTGGAACAGGGTCCCAGGGTTTAAAAGTTGAATGAACTGGGTCAGTTCCTTTGTATGCTCACAGTAGAACTATTATATTCAAGATGTTACCACTCTGACTTCTATAGTTACTGTTGTTTCTACACCTAAATTACTGCAGGATCAGCCCCTAAAGACTGGAGTATTGCCAGTGAAATCACAAACTCCCCTTTCCAGGAAAAAAAAAAAATGCTGAAACTACCCTTTCATATGTTTTATGCACCATTTTAACAGTAGCCATCTGATGTAAGATTCAGTTCCAGCAACCCAAAAAGGAAATAACATATGATGTTTGTCTGTGTCATCTAAATACCAAATGCTAATGACTGCTTTCGGGGAGAAGTATATCTTGCAATTAGTCCCCATGAAAATCAGCTGAATTATATTTTTAAAGTAACATTCATAACAGCTGGTTACAGATACAAAGCAGGTGAGTTTCATGACTTAATTGATAGAAAACGTGAAGGCATCTGGAAATTTCATTGTTATGCTTTTTGTATTTTAAACTAAATCACAAGTGAGCTATTTATGTTTCTTTGCTGTTTACTCTGCAGAAGAAACTGCTGAGATACATACAAGATATCTATCTTTATTTCTCATACCTGCATTTGTCATGGCTTGTTGCTTGCCTGACTGTTGCTTTATATTTCTTTTGTAGCTCTAGACTTTTTATCCTGTTTTTTGTTCTCCCACCTGTTCTTCAGTCACGTCAAAGGATACATGTTCTAGGTAGTGCCTTTCTTGATGGTCATGTCCTTTGCCTGTGATAGCAGCAAAAAGCAGAGGCTTTGCCCAGTTTCTTTGCAACTACAGATATGCAGGGCTGTTCAAAGCTGTTCTGATTGTAAAGCTCTAGATCACCAGTAGTGACTTTAAATGCTACATGCTCATCTAAAAAACCCAAATGAACTGTCATTGACATGTATTTTTCTTATTTCTCTGCAGCAGAGGATCTCATCAGTAGTTCATCTTTTGTCTTCCCAGAATTTCTCACAAGTGTTTCAAATCAGTAAAGCTCAAATGAGAACAGAATGGTAGAAATCAACACGAGAGCTATAAGAGGAGTAACAGGAAAATAAATAAACATAAATGAGCCACAAGGGGAATAGCATCTCTAGGGAAGATTCCAGTTATCTGGGGCCATACCCACTTTGTCCTCACAAAGTCCCCTTCCTGGCTGCAGAAGATTGGATTCACAGCTCTGCTCTGTCTTGTCTCCACTAGATTGGTGTAATCATCCATGGCCTCCTGATCTCTCTCATCATACCCCTGATGTTTGTACAGTAGGTCTTAATACTGGTTCCCTTGCCTAATTTGTAAACTGTAATACCCTTGCTTTCTTCACCTGTTAAGAACTAGCACGTTTTTTTGCTATCCAGATTTGTTTTCATTTCCTAACATATCCATCAGTTGTGTTTTTGTTTTGCCAGTTTAACATGTGCAGATGCTCTAACGCTTGTGAGCTTGTCAGCTGTCTTTGACAGGACAGCCCAGATTCCACACTGTCTTCCTCTGCTTCTTGAGGTCAACCAAACTCAGCTTCCAACTTCTCTATCAGACCTATCTATTAGCTTTTAATGGCAGTCCTTCACCACTGGTACTATGCCTGATTTAAACTTCCCAGACTTAATGTTTATTCTGGAAGAAATAAAATCCTTTGGGCTTTCAAGCTAATGCTTTATATATTGATGTACATAGTGAAATGCATTGCTACATCAGACTATAGTCTTGAACTTTTAGTTCCTCATATACTACTCACAGTTTAAATTAAGTCCTGAAGCTGTAAATTGCTGTGAGAAAGTTTGGTGTCTGTATGAAAATTCAAAGAGCCCCTACTGGTGCTGAGGCTCTGTTGAACACCGTATAGAACCAAGGTCCGAGGCACCATTTATCATCAAGAAAGGACTGTCCTATTACCTAATTTAAGAAATCAATGGAGGCATAATCCAGAACAATGTGAAGAATTTCAGCACATCTCCATGTTGCTTTGAGCTGGAGACTACTCCACACCATGCATGCTCTTATTCCGTCCTTCCAGTTAGTCCTTTTAACCGCTTCAGTGCTTTTCTCTATATTCTTGGAAGAAGATAAAATCACCCATCTGTATTTTCTCTCTCCCAGGCTAGATACTTGTCTGAATCTTTTACATCCATCTGCTACCTTCTCAGTTATGTAGTGAAGCAGAACATCAGAAAAAATCAAATATCAGAGCTAGAGATTTCAGCTTTATTCCAAGCTCAATGAATAGTTTTATAATTACTGTGTGTTTGTTGTTGTTTGTTTGTTTGTTTGTTGGTTTTTTTTGGTTTGATACCATGAGAGCTGAAGGGCATGATATCATGTAGACTTCATTCCCCCATGAAAAGTGGTAGTACTTCTAAATATTCCTGACATCACTATACAGTTTATCATATCCAAAGGTATTACCAGCTTTTAATTTAGAGCACAGCTCAGCCATATTTCACTTGTAGACAGAAGTGTTTTTTATTTCTTTTAATGTTTGAATCCAAAGTATGCAGAATGGCTAGGCCATGAATTTAAACTTCCCTTGTCTCTCCACAGATTCCTTCATTTGCACTATTTTGTTTTGATTCCTTAAATAGAATGTAATTTTGAGCAACCAATCAACAAATTTCAACAAGATATAATAGGAAAACAGTTCCCAACTGTTAATTCCTTTTTTTTTTTTTTTTTTTTGCATCTGTAGTTAGGTTCATTAGAATAAAATTTCCAGGCTTGAATGATAGGCTATTTAGGACATCAGATAAGTACTTACCAATAAAAATTCAATCTATTCTAGCTTAATCAAGAAAAACAGTTGTTTGTTTCATTTAGACTACAGCAAGGAGAAAACAAAACTTAACTAAAACCAAAGAGAAAAATCTCTGTATAGCTTACCAGCATCCAAATTTGCAAATTCTTGTAAGCTCCAGAATCAGAGATGGGGATCTACTGCTGCTTCTTTTCTCATGGTAATTTATTTTTTATTACCAACAAGCTGAAAGGTGAAGTTAGGTGTGTTGGCATAGGTAGCCAGGAGCTGTTGAATGCTGTCATCTGAACACAGGCAACCAGGAGCCCCATGATTGTTTTCCAGGTAACCACAACAGCAGAGCTGTTACAAGCATTTAGGGGATAGTACACATTTCATGCACTGTGGAATTCATCTATCTTCTTCCCAGTTTATCTATCCTAAATAGCTTTGGAAAGTGAGTAGCATTGATTTCACAAGGAGGAAACAATGCCGAAGCAAGCAGAGGAAGAGCACCATGGAAAGGTGTAGTAATCTTTATGTTTGATGCACTAGTTCACTTTTGTGCACAACAGAAATTCTACTTCCAAGCTCTGTTTCATTAGCTAGAGGAAGGGTAAACTACACTGTTTTGAGGGGACATATGCTTGTCCTGTTGTCTATTTGTATTTCAATTTGTATGTCAGTACCATCTAAAACCATCACCCCTTGGTCTCCTTAACATCAGTGAGTTGCCCTTGTCATACGTGAGGTTCTTCCCAGTAACACCGTTTTCCAACTTTGTTAGCTAGACATTCACAAACCAAAATGTTTCACACCAGATTGAGTAGATAAATGATTAGTCTCTGTCCTTAACGTTAAACTGTAAGACAATACGAATTGTATTTTGACTGTCTTCAGGTACAGGTTGATATACATGAAGACATGTACTTATTTTTAATTTCTTAAAACGTATTTGATCATAAAGCTATTGACCTCATACTTTGAACAATTTTAGCACTCATGAATATTAGCTAGATATGTGGTTACTCAGGTTTTGTTGTGACTGCTCACTAACTCTTAGTTTCTGTGACAGTAACTGAGGCCATTCTGCAAACACAGACAAGTCTGCCTTACATCAAAATATCAGCACTGCATTCAGACTGTATTTTATGCAGGGAAAGGTTATTTCAGAATGCTCTAGGAACTTCTTACTAAAGTTTAAGCTGTTGTATATTGATCTCTTTATTATTTGTAAGGGCTTTCACTTCCTATAGGTCTGATATTAGGAATCAAAATGATTTTTGTATGGCAGAGCAGTGACTTCAGAAATATGCTTTGGAGTGCCTTGTCCTGTTAGGGAGAGATTGATCCATTCTACTACCTCAGTGCCTTTTAGGCTTTCTGAGTTTTAGCATGTACCCTTGTGGAGCATAACGTTTCTTTGGTGCAGACACTTGAGTCTCTACTCTCTACAGATGATTGCCTCTCCTTTTGGAAGCAGCAGCTGTGCAGTGCTAAGAACTCTGAAGTAATTTTTCATTCCACTAAGAGATTGGTGTATTTACTGTCTGCTATTGATTATTACTTAATCTTACACTTTTTCCCTCAAGGACAAAGAAATAATCTTTCTGGAGTTTGTTTTGCTCTGTGACCAGGGAAGGAAAAGCTGTGGTATTGCTGATTGAAGAGGCTGTTCATTTTTGAATCAGAGTGCATTTGTTTTCATTTTATAGCTCAGTTACATCCCAGAAAGATTTATTTTGAGGTAAAATGTAGTGAAAATTGCCAGGTTGGTGACCCTAGTGACCAGTTTTGCTGTTCACCTGCAGAACAGTTGCAACAAAGGCACATGATGTTCCAGAGATCTCTTTCCCTGTTTGAAAGAAGAGCTTTTTGGTTGCACGGCATGCTTGAGCACCTGTAGTCTGTTTAGGCAATCAGAGAAATGAGCACTAGCTGCTGTTGTTGGGTACTCTCCACCGAAATCATATCTGGCTTCTGCACTGCTCTAGCTTTGGACATTTTCAGTTGGTGCTAACAGCAGAGTCAGTGTAAGAAATGTCATCTGCTGGGCAATTCACAAAAGCAACCATTTTATTTTGCTTGTCCTACCGTGCTGAACAGCCAATGAATGGCAAAGATGACAGTTTCACGGTGGGCTACATCTACATTAGTGATTTAGAGAGGAAGAAGAGCCCTCAGGACAGAAATTTGTTTTTGCAGCAGAGGGAATTATCTCCCAAACAACAAAGTCAGGTTAGTTCATGAGGAGCTAAATTGAGCATGCTGACTTTTCTATGCTTTTGTATACTAATCCTGGTGCTCCTACTCACTGCAAGGGCTCCTCACTGGCTCCCCATGGACCTGTTCTCTCTGGGTTCACTCTCATGTCCCCTGGCCACTCGGTGGGTGAAGAACTGTGTGTAATGGGGCTGAGAGATGCATATGCTTCTGAGAGGGTGAGCAGGTAAAACATTGGGCCAGTGTTGGCAGGTCAAACACAACTGAGGAAGGTTATGTTTTGCAGCAGCCCTCTTCCTCCCAGGAAATACTCTGTTGGCTCTTTGCTCGGTCTATCCAGCCATCAATTTATATGGAACTTTCAGAAACATAAGAACCTTTAAGATTTCTGTCACTGTCAAATTTGCTTGAAATAAGCTAGGAAGTCCAAAGGTTCAAAAAGGGAAAACGGACTGATGAGCAGAGACTACTGAAGTTTTTGTTCATTAAACAAGAGTAGGCTTAAAAGAAAAACTAAAAAATACATATATAAAAAGGAAGGGAAAAAAAAGGGAGTGAAACTAAAAGTACAGACTTAATTACTAGTAATCTTCTTGTCCAAAATTATTTTTGAGCTGCACTCTATATTTAATTATGAAAAGAAATTAGTGAAAAGAAATAATTTGCAATATTTCCTGTAGATTTTGTGCAAAGACGGTGATCAAACCATATATTCTATGGCCCGAGAAAGATAAAAGCAAGCCTGAACAGCTTGATGCAGTATTTTATTCTCATATATATGAAAAACAAATCATTACCCATAATTATGAAGTACAATAAAGAATAACAAGTATTTCTATTTCTATAGTTGTGGGCTTTATTTATTTATTGTTTTGTTATTTTGTGAGTGTGGGCTTTTTGTTTTCATTTTTTTCACATGAGTGATGGTTTTAAAGGGCTTTTAATTACATACTTGCAATCTACACTAAGAAAGCTGGCAGCTCACTTGCATCTAGCAGCATCTCACACGTAGTTGAGAACTTTGAAAGGAGTTTTTCTTTCCTCCCCTCTACTGTCCTGAAAAACTGAATTTGGTAGACCTTCTGTTTGACATTCCTGGAGACTGAAATACTTTATTTTCTGACAAATGGCAAGTTATCCCACCTTTTCTTACCCCTGTGCCCCAGCTCTCCCTTGAGCATATGGAAATCCCCATAGTGGTTAGGACTGTCCCAGCTCTGCTCTTTTCTTTAACTAACACAGGTTACTGATGAGATTGTAACTGAACTGGACAGTCTTGAAAATCCCATCCCTTATCATCAGCCCTGTGCTAAAAGTATGTAAGGAAGCAATGCTATTCCTTTGACCAGAAGCTCTAAGAATATACTAGAGGGAAAAAAAAAAAAAAGCATATATATATATATATGTCTAGAACACAGAATATTTCCCTAATCCTGACTAAGGTCTTAACTCCCATTCTCATTCCATTTTATACCTTTGACATCACGGGATTCTGCTAGTGTCAAGCAGAAGGAAATTGACCATGTAGCGCTCACTGGCAGGTCAAGGATAAAATGGGCTGTGCATCAAGATGTATGAGCAGTAAAGATACCCATTTCCCCTTTAGCCCACTTACTTATAGTGGTGGATTCTAGTTCAGTATAGAATATTAATAAGCAGAAAGCCTCAAGACATTTACTCAGGAAAATTCTTCCAAAAACAAAATCTGCTTTTCTTTGCAAGGACATTAAACATAACATTCAGCAGCAGATCGACAGCGATTCTTTTGGACAGAATTTCCAGTCCCTATAAGACAGCACGTAGCAGTGGTGGCTAGAACCAGCAAAGCCATGAAACCTCTTGAGACATCATGAATTAAGTGCACATCTGTGAGTTAGGAGCATATTTACAGTGATGGAACAAAGGGCTGAAGACAGCCCTTTCTGCTTAGTGTTTTCGACTGGCATGCATGAACTCCAGATGATGTGCTAGAAAAGGAACCACCTGGCTATTCAGCCCATTCCCTTTTCCCCTTTTCCTCTCACCATCCACAGCACCTGTGCTTCCAGCTGTGCAGGTGAGAAACTCTTCCAGCCAGCCCAGCTAGGATTCTGCATAGGTCAGCACTACCTGTGTAATTATTACATCTCTCTCTCTTTTTGTAGAGTAGGAACAAATGTTTTATATATTTGCTTTGCAAGCCCACTTTTCTTGTAGCAGAGATGTTTCTAGGCAGATCTTTCTGGGCTGAGTGATTTTTCTCTTTAGTTTAGCAAGACATTTGCACATCTGTCTTAGCACTGGCCCCACATAGCCCTGGATGTGCCTGAACTCTCTGAGCTCCTCATGTTCAATGTGAAAGTTCCCAGGCTGCAGCTGTGACCAAGCACTGATTTTGGACATCTAGCCACACTGCAAGAGCCATGGGAGACTTAATGTGGGAGGCAGCCCTTGAGTACACAAAAAGATAAAGCTGTTCCCACAGGACAGCTGGAGCTATGAGTGCTCAGCTGATGAATCAGAACAGGCAGGCCCTGCATCTATGTGGCTGTAACCACATTGCAGGGTTATGGAGGATATTGTCCTCTTTTTCTCAACTTATAGCCAGGAAACTATACAGAAAAGTGAGCACCTACTTTGTGAATCTGGCAGCCAGAGAGATCCCAGCCAAAGATACTACCATACTGCATCTTATTAATAATCCTGATGTGGCTACTTGTGATGCTTTTGTTTGATAAGGAAATAGGAGATGTGCCCTGTACTCAATTTTTCTTGTTGGTGTACTAGCTAATTCTATGCAGTTTGTGTGTTTTTGAATCTTATTTTTAGGTATCTAATTCATTCTGTGTACTGAATGAAGAGATGAGGGAGAGGGAAAATCAGGAGTGCAAAAACATGTACTTGTGGACTATGTTAAATCATCTAAAATAACACTATTTAAGTATCTTGCCTGGCACAGGTTATCTGTTATAGCCACTAACTGTGTATGAATGTTCCACAAACCTAGGGATGTCTAAAATGATCACAGAATCATGGAAAGGTGGAGGTGGGCAGGGACCTCTGGAGGTTACCTGGTCCAACCCCTGTTGAAGCAGGTACACCCAGAGCAGGATGCCCAGGACTATGTCCTGTTAAAGATCTCTGAGGAGGGAGACTCCACAACCTCTCAGGACAAAAACGGTGGTAGATGCTTACATCTGGACACCTGGATCCCACTGTGGAGGTCTGTATCTCTGCTCTGGATTTATCTTCTGAGGCTTAAAGTTACTTTGGGATATGGTAGGCAAGTCCACGTGTCTTTCTTGGATAGAGCCTTAACTGCCAAGGTACTCCTGCTAATAAGGGTAGCATGACCCTCAAGTCCATCAGGTATACTCCAGTGAAGCACCTACTGCTCAGAGTAATGAAATTTCTCATTTAATAAAAATATCTGACCATCAGCCAAAAAAAATTAGCTGATTTAAATATCCTTCCGCAGTGCCTTCAACGGCTACTGGCTTCATGATATCATTTACATCTCTAGTCAAGTCTCCTTATTAGGACTATTTCTGTCCTGAGGTTCTTGGAGAAAACAGCTTTATTTTCCCAGGGAGAGGCTGCTGCATTAAGCAGAGGAGCATAATGCTCAGTGGCTGCAGTGTCTAACATGCACTATGAGAAGCACAGTGTTTAGGCAAGGGAAAAAATTCAACATACCATGGAAGGCAAACAGAGCTCATACAAACTTTTAGGTTAGTAGACAATCAGAGGAACTGAATACAGACTTTGGTTTTTATTTATTTTTGTTTGTTTTTAAACTTAACCCACATGCATCACTGATAGATTTTTAAAAATGTTTTAGGAAACATTTTCAGAGGTTGTGAATAACAACAAGAGCGAGTGAATTACTGGGTTTTACTCAAGTGAATATTTGCAATGCTGCTTTATTGCGTAGATACTCCTGCATCTATGCATTACTTTTCAATTTAATTTTAGTATAAATTAACTTACTCCATGGAACAAATAAGTGGCTTTAAAGATAATAAAACTCCTAAAAGAATTAAGATTAGAAAGTAATGCTATCAGTGACAAAGCTAATTAATGTCTTTTTATCACCACAAACTAGTGAACTATAACCAGAATAATTGGCCTAAATAGAATATACTGTTTCTGTAGCCAGGTGTCCTTTACTCTGCTTTACATTAATTACTCCAAGGTTTTGTTCTGGTCAAATAAAATTTGGATGGCCTGTCCACCTCTTTTCTGAAAGCCTGAGCAAATGTCAGGTGTGCTGCTTTGAGAAGTCAGAAAGGGTAAATCTGCAGCAGACAAGATAAGGACACAAAGAGAAAGTAAATACAGAGATGAGGATAATTGCCACTGTGGATGATTTTCAGCTGGCTCCAGAAAGAGTCAGGCAGGATATTCCCAGGGAAAAGGAACTTGACTTTCCAGAAGGACAAAATGCTTGGGTTGGAAGCTATACTCATGTTTTGTTAGTGTACCTGATCAACCTGATTAACTCAGGTTTGCTGGGAGAAAATGACTTTTTAACCCTCTGTTTGATACTTGTTACTATTTTAAAGTTGTTTTAAAGACCAGTGTGAACTGGTCTGTTCCAGGTTTCCCTGAGAGCTGAGAACAACACAGATTTATTTATTCATTTTTTTATTGTGGCCCTTAAAAGTCCTTACCAGAGGGGTAGCCTTCTGTAATAATTCCACATACAAAATTATAGTGTAACATATTAGCATGCTTTGATACCCTTAGTAAAGCCTTTAAAAATATGCTGTGGCCTCTCAGGGGCCTGTAAAGCATTACATAAAGACCAAAGAAGAGGGACTACTCAAGTAAGAGACATCTGGCCTCTGTCTGGAAATGGTGGTTGATAACACTGGGCAGGCAGGAGGGACAGAGGAAGGCTTCTGAACCGCATCTCCCTGTTTTCCTGGCAACTCTAACTGAGCAGTTTGAGTAAGAACTCTGAGTCCAGCAGACTTGTGTCTTCCAGCAGCTACTACTTTGTCTTCCCTTTCCTTATTATTGAAGAAATTATTCAACTTCACAAGGTAAGAAGAGCTAGTATCTTGTCTGGTTAGTTGAAGTGTTGGTTGTTGGTATCTGAAAAAATGGGATTCTGTTCAAAAGCAAGCAAACCAAAGTATCAGGTCAACCCTCTCTTCCCTCCTGTGCCTCTCCAGTCTGGATTAGTGGAGATGAGGTAAAGTACTTGGCCACCCTCCTACCTGATTTTGTGCCCCACAGGACAAGCGGGTAGGATGCTATGGGGTTTAGGGCTTTGAAGGCATAAGAATAAATTCTTGTATATAACTTTCCCTATGACAAAAAAAAAACAAAAAAAAACCAGAAAAATGGAGATTTTTAACAGTTTGAGAGGCTGTTACAATACTCTCTTAATTTCTTCTTTTTGATAAACATCTTCTGAAAGTGAGCATAAGATTATCTTTCTTATTATTATTTAATTTGAAAAAGACATTTTTGCAGGAGTGCACTAGTCAGCTCGTTTAGCTTTTGCTTTATATTCTTGTGGCGTTTCTGATGGGTAATAACTCAAAGGATCTGTTTTTCCCTGTCCTGCATCTCATTTACTGAGCAGCTCCTGCACCTGGCGGGCAAATCAATTCTAAACCAACAGATTTCAGGGAGGTTTGATGCCATGATCTATGCATTTTGCATCAGTTCAAATGCTGAGATCTCCTTTACTGATCCTAAAAGTTTGCTGCATTAGTGCAATACCACAGTGAACAGCCTAGTACCAGTCATGTGCAACTAAATAGGATGAAATAGATACTTAAAGATGCATTAACCATCTTCGTAACTTAATTCATGACATGATATATACAGCTGACATCAAAAGCCTTTCATAGCTGTTCTTTAATTTCAGTTTCAGTAATGAATATAGATCCAATTAGAATGGAGCTAATACACATTCAAAAGAATTAACAATACCCCTATTTTCCATGTTGAAGTAATGGCTGCTATTATAGACTTCTTGATTTTAATCATATTCTCAAAAATGACAGGAGATGCGGATTCATAATGCTAAGCTGATGCTACAAGGGATAGTTGTGTCTCTGTCTTCTTAAAAATAAGTTAAATTTTACAAGCATAGAACAAAAGCTTCTTCCATGTACTACCTATTTTCGTGGAACAGCAATGTTTACCCAAGCAACCAAGAAACAGGTCACAAACAGCATGTTTACCAGCTGGAGTGATTCCTAGTAGCCAGCCCTGAGCTCCAGCTATGTTAGACAAAAGCTTAGCCAGTCTTACTTTAAGTTTGAATTGGCTTACAAAGGCTGTGTGGCACTATCTCCAGATCAGATCTGAGGCTCTGGGTCTAAAGAATGTTATCTTTGTGATGTTGAAAGGGGTACTGGAGCAGTCATCACCATTTAAACTGGATAAAACATTGCGACATTTATGTCACCATCTACGGTGAGGTGACTGCGGGGGGGAAAAATGCTGCCCCTGAACTGACTATTTCACTAAGTGGTAATGTACTTTTTTTTCAGAAACATGTTAAACTGAACTGGAGGAGAACTTGCCAGTGACGGGAGATTATTTTGTGTCCTCTGCATTAGGCTGTGTGCTGAAAAATGATACATATTCAAGGTTGCTCTAATTTCTATGACTTGGGCCGATGTAAGAGGGAGAAAAAAATTTGTGTAGATGCAGCACATAGGGAATGAATCTACTTACACAGGCTTTCTTCTCATTCATCTACCTTTATGCTAAAATGTGTGCATGCCTCTTCTGACTGGATTTATCTGTATGACTATCCTTTACCTAGCTCATACAACTGTTAGGATTTGCTATCTCAGGGTAGCATATGAATGATCACATGTGAACAGGGCCAGCTTTTTGCTATGTGCAACATCTAAGGCTGTGACGTAAGATCTCTTCAGTTTTACTTGCTTTTCTGACACTTTCTGAGTTGATCTGTAAGTCAGCTTCAGTACATGGGGGAGAAGATAGGTTATGCGGCATCTCAGGTAGAGACACTGGAGAGTATTACACTTTTTGAAACAATAAAGCCAGGGAGCTTAACTGGACAAATAAACCTATTTAGAGGAATTGAAAGTGTACTGTTTTGTTCTTGCTGAAGAAAAATTCCCCAAACAGGCTCACTTTTTAGTAAGTGCTTGACTGATGCACAAGCTCAAAGTGAAAGCTATTGATAGTGTCTGGCTGCAACATCTGTAAGGCAATACAGGATAAATTTATCCAGATCTGTGTTGGAGGATACCTTGCATTCAGCTGAGCTGTTAATCTAAAGCATGTATTAGTCAAAGAATTTTAACATAGTCAAAGAATTTAAGTAGCTTGGATCAGAAAATTTCATCAGCAGGGACACAATCCTTAAATTGAAAGTGATACTGCAAGCTGCTGAATGAATGTACTTTTGTGTCCAGGCTTAGCTCTATTTACAAGCAGTTTTTAGATGTCCTGCATTTATTCTGGTTTTGAAGTTTGCCTGATGGGGACTGTCTTTGGGATGTGCTTACTTCCCCTTGGCAAGTGTTGTACCTCATAATTAATGCTGCCTGCCCCAGTGCTGGGAGTATTCTTGCTTCTTTTTCCTTTTTTTTTTTTTTTTTTCTGGAGAAAGTAAGTTAAACAAACCTTCATTTATTATATGAGATAGCCCGGTATGTGTCTTTGTCAAGATCCAGACCTGCAACTACATTAAAAACTATATTAAGCATGGCTAGAACGGACATTGTTGGATACACATGGATATACTCTCAGTAGTAAACAGAGTTAGGAAAACAGCAGCTGCATTTTACAGTGGTGTTAGGAAGGGAAGTATTAAAAATCTGTTTCTGTTTAATAATATTAATGCATGATCCTTTGTCTCTATTTGATACTTAGCAGCTCTGATGTTTCTGTATGTAATACCTTCACTGTATTAGGCATATGTAACTTGATTATATCCAATGTTGAATCAGATATGTACAAGGAGAGAGAATATTAAGCCAAGTATTATTGTAGCACTATTTTTTCCATACTAAATGGTGTGAATATGCTTGAAAACAAAATTTCTGTAGGAAGATAAATACTTGATATTGTGCTGATACGAGCCTGTAATGGAAACTCTTAATTCCTTAATATGCTTCTTTCCCCTCTATTCCTTATTTCATGCTGCATTGTTCACAGCATCAACTCAACTGTGTTTCAGTAAATTCTTTCTTAACTGTTTCCCAGCTCTTACAAACTTCAAACTTTTTCTTTCTTTCCAGGAGCTATTCTCCAGTTCAAAACTGCTTCATTATTGCTTAAACCAGTTACCTAGAAAATATTAAAATGAAATCTGTTTTCTTTTGCAAATATTTTGAAGAAGCAAGAATATTTAAGTGTTTATATTCTTCTTTGGCTTTCTGGCAAATTCTTTTAATTTTTATTCCACTACCCTATCTAAAACTTTAAAAATCAGTACTGGTCTCAAAATGCTTCTTTATGCTAAAAATCAAACCCAAACCATTCCAAGAGTTATTAAGATAATGTGGTGGTTTTACTCGGGTGGGCGGCTGAGCTCCACCACAACTGCTCTCACTCCCCCTCCTCAAAGAGGAACGGGGAGAAAATACGATGAAAAGGGCTCAAGGGTTGAGATAAGGACAGGGAGATTGCGCAGTAATTATTGTGACGAGCAAAACAGACTCAGCACAGGTAGATAGTAAGATTTATTGCCTATTGCTAACAAGCTAGAGAAGCAAGAAACAAAGGAAAGAAACCAAAAGCACCTTTCCCCCCATCTACCCTCTTCCACCTCCTCCCCTTGAGCGGCGCAGGGGAATAGGGGAGTGGGGGTTATGGTCAGTCTATAGCGCTTCGTCTCTGCCGCTGCTTCTCAGTCACTCTCATCCCCTGTGCTGTAGGGTACCTCCCATGGGATGCAGTCCTTGGTGAACTGATCCGGTGTGGGCTTCCCACAGGCAGCACCTCTTCAAGAACTGCTCCAGATATGGGTCTGTACCACAGGGTCCATTCCTCAGGAGCAAACTGCTCCAACCTGGATCCCCCACGGGCAGCAGCTCCTGCCAGCTCACCTGCTCCTGTGTGGTCTCCTCTCCACGGGCTACAGGTCCAGCCCGGAATCTGCTCCGGCAGGGGTCTTCCACAGGCTGCAGCCTCCGTTGGTGCAGGTCCACCTGCTCCACAGTGGTCTCCTCCATGGGTTGCAGCATGGAACCCTGCTCCACCGTGGTACACCACGGGCTGCAGGGGGACAGCCTGTTTCACCATGGTCCTCACCACAGGCTGCAGAGGACTTCTGCTCCGGCGCCTGGAACACCTCTCCCCCTCCTTCTTCACTGACCTTGGTGCCTGCAAGGCTGTTCCTCACTCCTCTCACTCTCCCAGCTGCTGTGTGGCGCAGCATTTTTTCCCTTGTCTTAAATATGCTCTCACAGAAGTGCAAAACAACATCGCTTATTGGCTCAGCTCTGGTCAGCAGTGGGGCCCTTATCAAACATGGGGCAGCTTCTAGATTCTTCTCACAGAAGCCACCCCTATGGCCCCCTGCTACCAAAACCTTGCCACATAAACCCACTACAGATGATTAATTCCTCTTTAGAAGCATGAGAACTTAGTAAATTGTTGCTATTAAAGGTTCGTATCTCAGGTCTTGTTCATAACATGACTTGTAAATGTGTGTTTGTAGTGTGCACCAGCAATCTCCTGTCCCTCCTGATATATTCTGTCTCTGTGTGGGTAAATCATTTATTATAATTGTATCAACTATTTAAAAGCATGTACTACGTATAAGGAGAGATTCTTCAGTCATCAAGCTGAAGTAATTTTTCTAGTTCTAGATCAGCATTGGTCCTTCTATCATCACCATGTTAATATTTGCAGGAACCGAAGACTGCAAGGGAAAATAAAAAAGTCACAGATGAAAAAGCAGCATTAAAATTGTGGCTTAGCCGGGAAGACTGGAGAGCAATGTCTGGCTGTGGATCTACTGAAATTGGTTCTATAGACAGAACTAAAGAATGTTAGCCTTTGTTGTCAATCCATTTGATACCTAATCTTCTGGCCCTCCCTTTCATAGGTATCTCTTCTAGTGTTTGGTTATGGCAGGGATTGTCTGTACATCTCTTCCATATTTGCTGTTATCTATGAAATACCACATCCAAAGTTGGACGGAGACAAAACCTGTACTTACTAAAAGCTGAAATCATAGTTTACAGCAAAATTCAAGGGCAGGCTTTTCATTAGTAGGTTGAAAATAAAAGATAATAAGTAACATGGTGAATCTTTAATCCAACCTTTACAGTTGCATACCTCTCTAGTTGCACAACCTCTCAGGCTGGATTCATGCTATGGCAGCCATCTAAGAAACTCTGTTAACGTTACCTCTTCTGACACGTCTCTTTCTAAATAATGTATATGGAAGAAAATAGTTTTACTCTTGTAAGATATTACCACTCCTGTGGCACTTCAGTGAGAGCACCCCAACGTTAGAGCCAGCAGAAGGGAATAAACTGCACCTTGACCACTGCAGTTCAGTCTGAGGTTGGAGGGCAAACTCCTGTTTTCTGGGAGGTTAAGCTGCTGTAGTGAACTGAATCACAGCTCTGAGGGGCAGAACAAGTGGCCCTTTCCGAAGCCTTGTCCTATGTGAGAAAAGGGTGAGGCTAGACAGGCAGAGCTGGCTGGGCCATAGATCAGTACTCAAATGAGGAGGCTCATTGCCCTGGCCTCCCTCCAGACAAAGAAAGGCAACTGAGACAAAACTGGAATGTGTCCAGGCCTATCAGATCTATTAGGTCAACCTATGCCAACCTATTCCACTCAAAAATATCCTAATCACTAGGCTGCAGGAGAACTAATATTTGCATAATTGATCTGGTGATAATGTCCTCTCTTCTTCCTCAGCTGGAGAGAAAAGCAAGACTAGCCTTAGTCAGAGAAGTTTTCTGATGATTTTTTTCCTCCTCTCACCTGCTCAGCAAATAGAGTGCAGACTGTAGATTGTATTTGTTTCAGAACTATGCCTTTAGAACAATGATACATGGTTTAATTTTACTATTATGCCAAGTCTCACTGAATCCAAAGGAGATTACTCATGGTAGCAAAGTTCAAGACAATAAATGCTTGCAGGATCAGGGATCAGGGGCTGTCTCTGTTCTTTAGTCTGAAGCATTGTCATTACATTGTGCATTACTGGTAATTCGTTTGCCTCAGAAGTTTTCCTCCTGCTTTTTCTGCATTGTACTTCTTTGCAAGACCTAATTGCTGTGCTTGTCTCTGCTAATGCATGGGAGTCTTGCACATGATGTTGTGCTGTATTAAATGCTTTAACCAAGCCAAGTTGAATTCTGATGGTATTGCACAAAAAGCTTTGCTGCTGGGTCCAAGCAGGCAGCTCAATTCAAACCTAGCAGGCACGGTGCTTTCCTGGGTCAAGGCCTCCCTGTGAGTGCTCTAGTGCACATCCTCCTCCTATACCTGCCAGGCTAACTATATCATTCATTAATGACTCTCACCAGCTCTCTTGGTCTTTGGCACGTATTCTTATCTGCACAGCTTCCTATTGCACTTGGGCACTGTCACACAAAGTATCTTCAAGATAGAAAGAGACATCTCTCTCTTTTTTTTTTTTTCCTCAAGAAAGAGAAATGAGGCTTGGCTTTACATATGAGTATTAAAATATACTTTCTCTGACTTACTGTTGTATTTAGAGGCAATAAATAGAGATATGATCAGCTGGTCTCTGAAGAGGGGAAATGCTGAAACTGTCAGTAGGCAAATTATTTCAAATGATGGTAATTAACAGGCTGAGAGGTAAAAAGATGGATTTCTTTCAGCTGTAGGGATATTAGGTATTACATGAACAATAACAAAATTGTTGTTGTTGCTGTTTTTAGGGAATTGTCTTTAAATTCATCCCTTCCCTAAATTAACTATGCTGCACATCTACTGTTTCAGTTCAGATCACAGTAATGAGAATGTAGGTGTACTGATCTTCTTTGTTTATTTAAACTCTTGAAGGGCAACAAGTACTTCAGAACTTTTGGATTTTGGTGATTTCCTCTATAGATTCCTTTTTTTAGTTTATTGTAGACAAGCTTTGTAGTATGCTTCCCTTACTATTAGTGATACTGCAACTGTCAGATATATGGTACAACTATTGCAATGTCCTATACATAAAACAGAATAATTTCACAGAGCCAAGAAAGCAGTAATCGCTCATGCAGAGGAATTGCCAGTGAAGAAAAATTTCTTATGAGTATTTTAAATTTTTAATGTTATGTAAATTATTCTTACACTAACATAAACAGGAATGCAGGCTATGATTTTCAGATCATTTTGAGTAAAATTTGTTCGCATTTCTTTCATTCATTCGGCATTTTTATAGCACTACCCAATGACAGTTTCCCTCCCTTTACCACCCCATTCATCCATTAGTGCATAGATAATGACCTCATTGCGTTGCTGTGAAATATGCTTATCGCTGGGATTCATTATTCTGTCATGGCAAGGCTATTTTTAGCCCAGACTCCAGCTGGCAACTGAGAAGAAACATAGGAAAGGAAATTGCCTCAGGTGCTATTAGTGCTATCTAGTTGCCTGTGGTGTCTACCATTTAATGTGAAGTGCCCTGGAGTGCATGGCCCCAAAATTAATCTTATTTTATTTCTTTAGCCTGAAAAGCAGTATCCCAGTCTGGAGAGAAAATATATATATATATATATATACACACATTAAAATAAAAAATGAATACGTGCCCATGCTTTAAGGGGGAGCACTTTACAGCTGATCAATAAGGGCAGGTAGAAAAATGTATAGCTGGCAGAGCTGAGATCAAATTTGTTATCTTCACGTTCTGGACCATGAGCTTTAGCTGTGCTGGGCGCAAGTTCGTGTCATGGCATCAGCTGATGGCTGGGAGATGTTTGCCTAGACATTTGTGCTTGGGAGTGACAGAAAAATTGTTTGTTTTTTGTTTTGTGTAGCACTTGGATTCTTTTTCATTTTTTTTAATTTTTTTTAAGAACTTCTGTGCGGGAAAAATACCTCTGCAGGTGTTCCTGCTGATTTCTGTGACTTACTAATGATTTTAAGGTTGTGACCTACCTTTGGGGGAAAAAAAAAAAAGAAATTCTTCAACTTGTCTGACCTATCAAGGTGTAAGATTTCAGCTGGATTCACTGGTTGTACTATTCCCCTCAATACAGCTTTCAAGAGGTGTTAACTTGGAGTAGAAAACTCGCAGCTGCAACCAGCCTTTGGTCAGAAGTGAGTGAAACTAGCTGCCATGTGGCTGGCAGACTTGCCTGCAGGAAAGGGACTTTAAAGGCTACTATCCAGCCCAAAGCGCACAGCTTTCTGCATCTAAATTTACCAGTTTCAACAGAGAAGCTAAATGAATGTGAAACACAAACTACACTGGAGAGCTCTCCCTTGGATTTAGGCAAACATTTTGGAGTGTGTACAGTTTTCATTACTCTAGCATGTAGCCTGACTCACCTTGTGGTCCAGACTTCTTTCTCCTAAAAAATTCTGATGGAGCAGACCTGCATGCTTAAGGTGTTTTGATTAAGAATTGAAGGTGTTTTTTTTTTTCTGATCCATCTTGCATTGCTAACACTATTCATAAAATTGAGTTTGAAACACATTTAAATTCTCCACTAGAAGAAGTAGCTAATCTCCCCCATGCCAACGTGTGGTGTATAGTTTTTGTGTAGAATACTCATTTAAACTCATTATTTAACTACAGTCCAAATACTGATTATGAAAGTATGTTTTCAATAGAAAACATATGTGCTGACAACCTTTATAGCAAGACTGTGCACATGAAAGCTAATTCCCTTTTAGCCTCAATAGAGCTTGTGGGAGTGGGAGGGAAGGTAAGGGCTGTTCAACAGGAAAGCAAGCTTGGACAAAACACCCATGTGCAAACCTGTCATGAAGAACTGCAGACCTTACTGATGCCAGAGGGGGACTGCAACTTAAAAGTAGTCACATCATCTTTTCAGTTTCTGTATCTCGCAGCATAGTCTGACGCCTCTATGCCCTCTGGTTGAGTAACAATCCAACCCTGGTCTTCCTCAAGACCAGACTGAAGTGGTGAGACCACTTTCTCTTGAAAAATCCATAAAACTGTAATGAATCTTCATGAAAATTAGCTGTTTGATTCTGAAATTCATCTCTAGATCTTCTTTAGTCAAGATGAGCAGCTATCATGCTTCTGTGATTCACATGACTAACTTGATAGATGTGGTAAACAACCTGCAATAGGAGTTGTATGCCTCTGGGAAAAAAACTTTATGCCAACATAAAACGATTTCAACGCATGCTGTTTATTAAGGGAAAAAGATAAATTTTTATAAAACACAGCTTTATCCTGCTGAGAGGCATGACACCCCCCCAAAAAAAAAAAAAAAGTGTAGTTATTGAGGTGGGGGGAGCCAAAAGAGAACTGCAAATTTCTGAAAATTTTTATAGCAATACGATCCCTTTGTAAAGGCCATTGCCAACACTCGTATTTTGACTTGAGTTAAACAGAACTCCGTGCTTTGCCTCGGGCATCATTACTTCCAAACTACTCTAAAATGGCTATAATATTCTCCATTATATCCTTAATTAAGCATCACAGGACAACGAACAAAGAAGCTTTGCAAGAAAAGAACATTTTTATACGAATTTGTTGTGGAGGAGGGAATTGTTGTGTGTGGCATTTCTTCATTGCTCTGGTAAAGCATGATGGAAAAAATAAAACACCCTTACAATATTTTTGTAATGAATTTAATCAAATTACGTGCTATGAACCTGCGAGTGGATAATGACTTGACAGTGATTGGTGAACACCAAGGTGATTATGAAAACATAAAGTTTAAGGAGCTAAATATAAAATGATCACTATATGTATAAATCCATTGTCATTATTCCAATAATTCTAAATAACTGAATTTAAATAGTAGGTGGTAAAATATTGTTCAACCATCAGCCTGTTTCTGGAGCTTTAAGCTACTAGAAATGTCATTTGGCAGCAGTTAGAGGGGGACAAATGAATGTTAATATTTCAGTTATTTAAGAGTGGCAAAATATTAAACCAGCAAAGAAACCATGAATTAAAGTGATGAATAGAAATCTTCTGACTGGCTTGGAAAACAATCTTTTTCAGACACTTGGAAACTAGTATATTCATTTTAAAAAATCCAATTAAATTAAGCTAAAAATATGTTGGTTTCCAAGCAGCTAAAATGCCACTGTAACCTCTGTGCTCTTCAAAATTTCTCCTCTGAATGAGCCTGGCTGCCCTTCCACGTTCACTTATGTTTGGGTTGGGTATGTGACAGTAATGCCTTGAGGTACCAGCAAAGTTGGTTCCTCAATTGGTTCCTTCCTGGATGCTTCTCTAAGAGGAGAAGCAGCCTCTGCTGAGGAGCTTGTGGAGCAAAGGGACCAGAGAAGCATGGGACTGAGAAATGAAGACTTCTCCATGGCTGTTAGTGGGGGCACTGATGCAGAGCAGGACTAAGACCACAACTCTGCATTTGGTGATATTCAAGCAGGTGGTTTCTCCTTGTCTGAGCCCTATTGGTTTCCTGATGGTGGTGAAAAGTAGTTTGCAGATATGATGTCTTTGGAAGGTGAGACAAGACCTTTGTCAACCCCTTTAAACCAGACATGTATCTGATTTTTTTGATCAGAATGGTTATGTTGTGAAAATCAGTTGTCATAGCAAACAGGACCAACCCTAATTCTTTGTCACCATAGTGTTAAAGTTGTTTTAGGCCATTTTCTGTGCAGAACTAACCATGCTACCAATGGAAGCTGTATGAAACAAACCAAGTGTGTCAGCTAAGCAGAAGCACACTGGTGAACTGCCCCTTCTAGTGTCACGCTCTCCAGTTTGCCCGTGTGGTGAGGACTGGCAGAATGATTTATTGTGACAAATGTACAGGTTTTCCAGAGTAGCTGCTATTGTGCTGAGAGCTTTGCAAATGCAGCATGCTGGCAAAATGCTCATTTCCCATGTGTATCAAAGTCTTCGATTCCTTGCTCTGTAAACTCTGGTTTGTGTTTTTGCAAAAGAAGATTTATGACTCTAAGTGGAAAGCTAGATGAGACAGTTAAAAAAAATAAAATTTTCATATGGACAAAGGGAAAGTTTATACTAATTAGTATAAAAGCAAAAGGGAGATAACAGTAGTTTTTTAACCTGGAGTGGATGAAAATGATCTGGAAAGAGAAAAAAATCTTATTTTGCATCTGGGATCATGTGGTCTGAAGGACCCTTGGCATAGGAGCTGCTCGGGTCTTTCTGGAATGACTCAGGAGTTGGTGAAAGAAAACAAGGCTGCTTAAAAACAGTGGAAACTCAGGAAACCCCAGAGCAATTCCTTCTTCATTTAGAGTTTCAAATATTTTTTGTAAATTTGAATAGGAGAGAGAAAAACAGCTGCACAGTGCTTTAGGGATTATATGCTAGTCATTAAGAAAACATTCAGTGGCCTTTGCTATTTCAGAGCAGACAGATGATATTGAAAAATGTTATGACAAAAAAAAAAATTGAAGTTAATAGTTATATTTGTCCACTAGGTTTCAAGTAGGTAAGTGGAAAATTACTGATCAAAACCCAACATTCCTGATGTGTTTGTTTTTCTCAAAGAGGATTAGAGCTGCTTTATACTATTTCTTTGTTTTAAATTGTGGTATTTGAAGATTTTGCATCTAAACACTTCAGGAGCAGGCTTTGTGGCGTTGGGGCACCCCTGGCAAGAAGGGCTGTGGTACATGGGGTTCCTGTGCTCATCTCGGGCTGCTGGGACATGGCTGCCCAAGAGCAGAAGAGGCCCAGAGATTTCAGGGCTCTTCCAAGGGCTTGTTTGAGGGGAAAAGACAACTGGTGCAATTCCTGGAAAGTGGGAAATGATTTAAGATCTATATGTTTCAAATTCCAGGTTGGTCACAAATACTGATGTGAAATTAATGATGCATGAGTAATTTTTATTAATTATGGCTTCCTGTTTCAGCCCAAGAATTAAGTTAGAAAAAACTCTCTAGAACTGATGGCTTTCTACCTCATTTTAGCCTGGTTTTGCAATAGTATCATAGGGCTTCTCCTGAACCTGTTTGCTAATTTTCACTAATTTTAATAAAGGAATGGATGTCTGAAATGTATTAGATTCCTATGTACTGAGTGAAACTTAATGGCAGTGGAGAGGAAAAGCCCTTTTTAGTGCCTACTGGGGGAGGGGAATGACACACAACAAAAAACGAACATTATTCCTGCGACCCACATGCATAACTCAGATCCAGTCACAACATTATATATCAAAGCATAATTAATAGCTTAAGGGATGTAGAAGAGATCTGGGGAGCAACAGAAGCATTGGAGGACACAGGGGAAGGGAAGGAAGAATGGCAGCATAGCCCTGGAGGAGGCATGGGTTAAGATTCAACCGCTGGGAGAAGTATTGCAGCAGTACACACAAGTGTATGGCTCAAGTCCATACAAAAATACATTAATCTGAGGTATGTAGAATAACTTGTTCTTCATCACACTTCCAGCTGTAGCAGCTAGTATCTTTATTAGAGGGAGGTCTTTTTGCATTATGGGGATCTGCAGTTCATGTTATTTGGTTAGCTCTGACTGGACTTGTGAGTCGTGATGATATTTCTGTCTCAAATCAGATGAAAATAACTCTCTGACTGTCAGCAAGCTTGTCCCAGAATAAGCCTCCTGTGGTGCCTGCTTAAATGCATCCCAACTGAGTTTTCTGCTATGTTTGCTTAAAATGATTAGCAAGCAGGTTTTCAGAATTAATATATTTGTTGGCATAACTGAGAAAAATGAATGTAACATGCAGCTAGAATGAGCTGCCTCCCATTTTGGTGACTGTTCTGTGCATACACTTTTTTTTCAAATATTCATAGTGCATAATGTAGCTATTGTGCTTGTTTAATTTCATCACTTGGCAGTTTGTACAGTATGGTCATGTTTCAGGAAACTAATAACTTGGATCACAAAGAATAAATGTAATTTTTTTCCTCCTCCATTTTTCAGTTTCTTCCCATTGATTGAAAAGCTTCTGTATGTGAATCTCCCGGATTCTTCCCCCATTTCAGCAAACATCAAATAAGCATGCTGTTGTCTGCTTTTCTTTCCTGGCACATCCTGGCACATCTAGCATTTCCTTTCTTTCTCCTGTTTTGAGTGATATCCTGAGGTGTTAGAACTGAGTTTTTAATATCTAATAATTTCCTTTAGAAAGTTGTCCACAACAATTTGTCTTGGTTTGGAATTTATTAAAGCCACTGCATTTGAGGGCAGGTTGGGACTAAAAGGTCAGAATAGAGCAAAAGTCATGCCGCAGCCAGATCTGCGTATTTCAAATCATTTCTGTATGCTTCGGTGTAGTTAAGAAGTCCTGTCCCATTAATAAACCCTCTTCTGTTTTTTCTTAGTATTCCTTTTTATATTGCTTACATCTGTCATGCTGAATTGAAATAGTGATGCAGTGCTTACTGGAGGTGGTTGGAGGATTGGGGGTGTTTTGGGGTTCTGTGTTTATTTTTTTTGGGGGGGGGGGGGTGTCAGGGTTAAAAATGCGTGAAAGACTACCAAAAATAAGAAGGAAGAAAGAAGGGAAGGGAAGAGGAAAGAGGAAGGAAGGAAGGAAGGAAGGAGGAAAGGAAGAAGGAAAGAAAGAAAACACTTGCGTCATCCTACCCACATAATAATCAATTTTGCAAATCTTAGTGATGAGTGAGGTTGCTTATTGTTGTGTACTACTGTGGGATGAGGAGAACTGTCATATCAGTGCCTAATGTACTGAATAATGGGCCTTCTACATTTTGTGCATTTGCTTTGTTCCTACAGTGACAGATGCAAGGAATTAATTTCTCTTAGCAAGAAATGTTCATTGAAGATAAGGCCTGAAATAAACACTGACACACAACTGTGAAACACCCTGAAACTGTTTCTTGGTGACAAATTACTGCTGAGGTACATAGACCCTTCCACAAAAGTGACACCTATTGAATTTATTAGACAGATTATAAAGAGAGGACTGAATCATTTTTGTCCTGTTTGTAGAGCTGACATTTACCAGCTCTCCTAATGAATAGGATATAGGCTGCTGGAAACAAAAGTCAGATGGTTATGAAATCTCTTGGACTAATGGCCATGGATCATACAGCTACCAGCAGTGTTTTTGTGCAGTTGTACTTCTGTGTGGAGGTGGACATAGCCTGAGACTGAAGCTTAGGTCATTCATCTTTTCATGGGAAATTGTGCTAGAGTTACAGTCGGAGCTGTGAAGCCTTGGAGAATACATTAAAGCATGCAAACAGCCGGTACATTGCACAAGCTGAGGTGGGATGTGCTGACCAGGTTGCAGCAAAGAAGGAACCTTAGGGGTTGAAAATTGTGCAGCGGAGCTAGTGGGAAATTTGATTTTTACCAAGTGAAGGACCCAATGAAATCAGTAAAGTGTAAGCAGACATTTCAAAGTTGGCTTTTTATATAGGAATAAACGCTGTGATAAATTTATTTTGTGGGTGTTTATCGTTGGAGACTTCTGTTAAAACATTGGTCATGAGTCAGCCTGAATGTGAGCTAATCTTAAATTATGTTTCTTATTTACATAGTCAAAAAAGATTTAATGTGGCATGTCTCACCAATACTTTGCAAAGTATTGAGCTCCAGTTTATAGAGCAGGAAACTGAGATGCAGGAAAGTGATCAAGTTGCAGTCATTCCTCCCTCAGCCTGTTGACGGAATTGGTGACAAAATCAAATCTGTTGATCACAGCCCTGTATTACTTTCTCCAGCCCAATTCATAGAGCTACAGCTCATTTTAGTCTCATAATCTTGTTATTTTGGTATTTGAGTCCAGGTGGCTGTGGCGTGGGGCACAAATACTGTATCTCCTGTATCGTCAGGTCACAAGTCACCCATGCATTCAAGAGTGTGGCAGGCCATGTGGCTTAATGTGCAAAGGCATCAGTTCAATGACTTGTTTTTCATGTAATCCTGTACTTAGAATGCAAGCTAGCAAGCTCCTAATTAAAAGGCTTCTATATAATTTGCAAAAGCAGAAGCATAAGGAATTTCCCTGTTGCATATCCATCGGAATTGTTATCAATGATCTTTTAAAAGGTAAACAGAGAAGTAATCCTCCCTCAAGGTATCTGAAGGAGAGGAGAAGAAAGTATCCTTCAGCAGCTTCGGATCAAGGCATCTATGAGACAAACAACTTCTGGTGAAGGCAGATTTGTGAAGTTATCTCTGCTCTATACTCAACAGCTGTGTTTGTTTGTTTTCCTTGCTTTGCATTCCCCTTCCCTACAACAGCCCCACTGTAAGTGGTGTCATACTGACAGCCAGGCACATATGCTGTATAAAGAAAGCTAAAAAAGCCCCGCTTCTGAACCTATAGTACAGACGATTTTTGTGGCATGGCTCGTGGTAGTTGTTTCACAAGGATTAAATTGATACTTTCCCATAGTGCTGTATAAATCCAATGCACTGCTTTGATCCCATTTTCCTTCCTGTTTTGGTGGGCTCAGATATATGGATGACTCTACCCCCAGGGTAGGATGGAAGGAGATGCAGTGAATAAAACAATACAAATAAATATTACACAGCATTTTCTTTCTGTTTGCCTAACATAGGAAGAGTTCTGCAAATAAATAATCTGACTTTGGTTCAGCATGCTAACATGGAAAGGTTGATCTCACTTGCAGACTTCTTCATGAGTTTCCCACAAACATGTGAGTGGAGCAAATATATCTGAGTAGCAGGTGCCAGGAGCTTTGGGTCTGTTTGGCCTGATGCATGTGAAGACAGCCCAAGGCTGTCCTGTTTCTACAGTGAAGTCTTTGAAGCATTAACTTTAAAATCTTCATCGCGTTAACTAAAGAAGAAAAAAAAATCACTTTGATTCCAATTTTTCCCTTCCAGTCCTGTTTGTGCTCTCTTCTCTAACATTAGGGATTGGCTGGAATTTGACTCTGCCAGTCCTTTCTTTCTTTTTACCTACTCCAAAATATCTCCTGTGTAGGGGAATGCAGAAACCTTTCTCCATTTGGCATAATATATTTCACACAACCAATGTGATCTGTGCCATGGCACTTGAGCAAGATTGTGCACATACAATTAAAAAAAAAAAAAGACGAAAAAGACAAGCCCCTAAGTGCTTTGAATCTTAGAAAAGATTGTTTTGATATCCTGCCTTATGTGTAATTTTAGTATTATTTTTTTCTCCCCGGTGATTTAAATTAATTTGAATCAAATCATTAGTCCCCAGACTGGTACTGAACATAATGACTCATTCCTAAATTAATATTGTCTACCCTGAACTACTCCTGTCTAAATCACTGGAAGACTCATGCTCCTCACAAAGTCAAATACAGTCAAATGAGTTCTGCAACAGTTCATTAGGTAATGATGTAATTTATGTGTCTGGGCTAGCAAAGGTTTCTTGCTGTGGCTTAAAATGGACAAAGTATGGGTAACTAAACAAGTGTTTTGAAATTTTTAACATTTCCCTGTGTGGGGAAAAAGGTAGGGTGGAAAGAACAGTAAGCAGAGTTTGAATGAGGACAAAATGCAGCATTCAGTACTGCAGGAATTTCCAGCTCCAACCTTGCTTCTTCCTAGTACAGTATGGCTTTATATAATAAACCTGCCTCTCTTTCAGCAAATTCTATCTTATAAATGATGTGCTTGACACCAGCACTTGAAAGGGGCTATACTAAAGAGATCTGTTAGCATGAAGAATAAATGCACATAATTAGGCTGAGTTCAGTGGTCTACGTGAAACACGTCAGTCATTTTAGATGCCTGTTGTACATTGGACCCCTCACATCACTATATTACTGTACCATGTACTATATTTCAACCACCTCAATATTAAAGGAGAGACTGGCAACAGCACACCAAGAGCAACCTACAGGAGATTCTCTGTGGCTGTGCAAGAGGGAATTCCTCCCAAAGGTCTTATACAGTACATCTCCAATGAAACATGGAGAATTCATAATTTTTACCAGTTGAGTATCAAACCTTTCTGGTTTTAATTGTTGTTGTTGTTTTCCTTCTAATTATCATCTTATGACAGTGGCTATTGTTGTGTATTACCAAGACCCCCCAGTAAATGAGCTTCTTTCCTTGTACACCTGTGTTGACAGGGTATGGCATTTTGGAGTTAAGACTTAAGTAATCTTGGCCTCCTTAGGGGAAGAAACTGTCAGTTGTTCCACATAATGAATGGAAGGTTTATGGTGTGAGGCACTGCCTGTAGTATTAAGCAGCAAAGAAAGCATGCCTGTCCTATACTGTAAAATGCTGGCTTCAGGTTATGGTACCTGTAATAATGAATAACTAAATGATACAACCTGACAGCTGCTCCGTTTTATAAAATATGACTAAGTTTGCCTAATTTCTGTGTTTTCATGAACAGCTAGAGCTTCCTATCTTCCTTCCACAAATAAGAGAGAAGTAGCAGTGATGGAAAAAGAAATAATATAATTATTTCCTTTTCCCTCCCCTTTGCTGCGATAAGGTGATTACCTGCCTATTGAATCCTTTAGTGCAGGTCTCTTCTGAAGCAATCTCATGGAGCATTTATATGACCAGCCTTGTTTGCACTGGTTACTTCTGTAACCTGAATATGCTGGATGCAGAAAATATATTTCATTGTGTCACTCCATTCAGAGGAAGTGAAGGAATAATGCTAAAAATGAGTGACTGAGATGGTGGAAGTGACATTCAAAATGTCAGTTCAGAGGGGTTTGGAATAATTCAGGTATAATGGATGTGAATCACGCCCATATCAGCAGATTTGCTATCTGGAAGCCAGTTTACTGAAATGCTTATCTAGTTGTATTTCTGCAGCTTCTGGGTTGTTGGCAACTGCTCAGTCCCCAGGGTGTGTGGAGATGGGCTGATGTGACTGCTTTTCATCTGCTGACCATCAGCAGTCCTATATTGCTGCCATTGTTTTCAAGGTACTGAAGCATAGAAATTTCTTGTGGAAAACTGACCAAGGCACAGTCCTGGGTCTATTAGTAACAAGTATTTTTATAATAGATGAAATCTATCAGAATCATAAATAATTCAAAAGTGTTCAAAGTATTTTTAATACTTTTGATTCTACTTTTGTTTGGGATTGGTCTTGTGGTGCCTTTTTTTTTTCCCTGTTATCAGAAGTATTACAGAACCTGAAATAGTCATAGAAAAGTTACAAGAACACTCTAAAACACTCAGTAAAAGGTTACTTTGTGTCTTTAGGCCTTAAAAATGAGCAATGACTTTTTTTCATTTGTTCTTCATTTAACGGGATTTCTAAACTATATATGGATGTACAAATTGTTGGCTATATCAGAATAAACTCACCGAATAAATTCTTTAAACAATACACTAAACAAATCCATTAGTGAAATATTTTACTTTGATTCTATAAAAGCTGTAGTTCAATCATGTAATTTTCTCCTTTGGCAGATTTTCAAAGTTTTCAAAACATAGATTGTTCTGTAATTTTAGTCCCCACAGCTGTGGCAGAGAGTTAATTTCCTTACTAGTGAAGCCAATCTGCATAATCATGGTCTGAAACAATGGTATTTTTTCTGCTTTTCCTGCTGAATGTCTGCCTAAAGTGATTCTAGTCCTATCATAAACTGCTTGCAGGAATATAGAGCAGAATGCACAACAGAGAGGTTTCACATGAAACATAACATAGTGAATGATTTAATAATGCTGCAAACTGATTGTATGCATAAACATGTGTACTACTATTACCGTGGATGAGTCGTGCCTCGTATTCGTGTTTCCCAGCACATTGTTTTACATGTAGACTCCTCTTCTTGAAATCTCATGCACACTGCATTTCCTACAGACAGCCCAAGGAAGACTCCTGCTTTCCCAGAGGTGAGCAAAGACTTAAATTTGTACAGATTCCCACATAAAGTCTCTCTTAGAATGTGTCAAAAACAACAACAACAAAAAGACAGGCCAGAGAGTTGACAGGTGAGTACTGCAGTGAGCCTCTGAGAGCATGTCAGCTGCTGAAAGCAAAGTAGTAATTGGGCAAGAAGAAACGGTGGCAATAAATGAACTTTGATAATAAATATTGCTGCAGAAATTAATTCCCATGCAGTATCAGTGGGGACCAGTGAGGTGCAAAGGGATGAAAAAGTAAAAGCAAGTTTCTGGCGTGCTGATGATTGCCAGGCAGTCTTTTTTTCACCAGAGGTCCAGGAACTGAAAGGCTTCCCATGCCCTAGTCAGTGGGATTTTGCTGACAACTTCAAGATTTCATGGCATGCCCAGCATGCCTTTTATTGCTGCCTGCACTCTGAGATGACTTATTCTGTCCAAACCCAGTAGTCAGGTGAATCCTGTTTTTTAAAAACACCATGAATAGAGAGGTTCAGCACAGGTTCCCATTAGCCATGTTATGAAGGACCTCTGTGACCCATTCACCCTTTGCCAAATATTACTATTAAGAATTCCAGTTCAGACAACACAAGTGTTAGATCTATGTGCATACATATCTGTTTATACGTTATATGTATATGTATATTCATATATATGAAAGCCTTGACAGATGTGAGCAGTATGTGTTATAGCTGGTTGTAACACGTTGAAGAGACAGCATTACAAGTTGTGATAAACCATGTGGCTGATCTGCATTTTAATTCTACAACAAGCCATAGCAGTTGAACCACTGTTTTCAAAGCTGTAGTTAAGGTGAGCAAACTGCATCTAATTCGCACCACACATGGGAAGCTAAATTTCCAAAACGGAAGAGGACCAAAGAACTGGTTCACGTAAGGGAAAGTTAACGGCTCCTTCAGGGAAAACATAGGACTAGAAAGGTATAACTAATCCCTGTTTACAAACTACAAGTCAGAAGTACCTTGCACCCTGGTTCCCTGAGCAGAGGGTGCTTGAAGAGAAAAAAAAATGTAAGCTCCAGACTGGAAATTTGCTTCTTCCAGAGCTCAGTGCTATACTTCCCACATGCCAACTGCTTCCACTTTGGAAAGCAGAAGCTACAAAGATTCAGGAGGTGCTGAGCTTAACGTTAAAACATGTATTCATAAGCCTGAGCACTTTCAGAATCCAAGTTTTATCTTTCCTGCTATATAGATGGGGAAACTGAGGCACAAAGAATATAACCTGTTTAAGGTCAGACAAGGAGTCTGTGATACAGCCAAGATAAGAATTCATCTCCTTCCTTATCGTGAGGCTTCACCACTTCTTCCCAAAATACAATTGGTTCAAGGTCACCCTGGCACCCTGCCCTCTGGCACGGTTTCTTCCCTTTGTTGTAATTTTGACCAACTCCATTGTTGAATTATTTTAACAAATAAACAGTTACAATCTTACTTGTTCTTTCTTTCACAAAAATTGAGGCATGTTTATTTATTTTAAGAAATCAAAACAGCTTTCCAACTGTTATTACCTTTCAGAGTAGACATTAAATCCCAGGATCTCTTTTTAGATTTCATTTGTGTATGTTTTTCTTAGTCTAACTTTATTGAACAATATTCTATTCATATCAAAGTTTAGGCTTTTGCTTGATGAAGTTGTGCTGCTCCCTTTTCTAGTTATTTTAATATGCTATTTTAATTGCCCTAAATAATTGAACTGTTTTGCACATAGAAATACCATTTCATTGTTTCATTTCTGTACAGAGTTTACTCATTTCTATCATAACTAAGAGGCAGAAGTGATTAGATAAATAATGTTAGTTACAGATGATAAAAATTGAAGTCTGTCCCTTCTTTCTAAGCCTGATGTAGTTGCTGCACTACTCATTAAATTCAGACTGCCGGTGAATTTATATATTGAGTGTTGTTATTTTATCTGTGTCTCTTGCTGCTCTCTGCTGTCCCACTTCTTGAGACAGCAACAGGAATCTGATAGTGCCGTATTCTTCAGGGATATCATGTGTTTCACGCAGTGAGACACCTTTGCTGTTTCTGTAAACAGGCAAGCAAACAAATGCAGCTGAAGGACTTGGGAATGACTTTGCCATTGAGGAAAATATTCTGTGTCCTACTCACACTGTTTTTCCAAGGCTGTAACTGTAAGCAGTCTTTCAAGGTTCCCCTTCTCTTGTCATCACTTAGTGATTATATTGACTGGATCTGTTTTATTTGCAGGCCGTACTACAGGGTTTGGCATCTCCTGGAAGGCCGGGAAACCTTTTGGAGGCTTTACTTTTGATGGAGCATTGGAATACAATGCTTGGAAAAGAAAGCAAACCATCTTCTGTCATGAGATCAAGGAGGGGACTGCTGGTCACCATCTTTTGGTAAGAAATATCACTTGATGAGTTCACACCAGTATTGCTGGGGTTCTGCCTGCTGTGCTAGCCCTCCAACAGCTGTGAGAATCATATAACAAAGTTTTTAATCTCATCTACAGAAACCTTTTATTTCACTGAATGTTTCCTGATCTTTATATGTGGTTTCTCAGTATTGGGTATACATGAGAAAAGGTCACTGATAATATACAGATACATCACATTGGTACTTAAGGGGGGGCTATGTTGAGCCTGTGTGTGTAGGGAAGACTGCAGGGTGATGGGGAGGTGTGCAGATAGAGTCCTGGCAAGTGGGGGAAGGAGGTGAACAGTGGTGAGACCCGCTGGGTCAACCAGGAAAGCTGAGTTTAGCTCTGATTCTTAAACTGAGGTTCATGAGTTTGAAATGCTAAATGGACTGTCCACTTCATGGGTCAGTGCTGATTTAGAGGAATATGGCAAAGCTTTTAAACCCAGCTAGCTGAAGACTGATCCTGAGAGCTCTTTCTTGGCACCTACGAGCAGCCTGCTTTTGGAAAGCAGTGGGCTTCAGATGTCGCTGGTGATTTTGCACATCTAGGAAGGAGAGCACACCAGGCTGTCCTGTCAGCCCTAGAGCAGGGTTTTGTCTTCAGATTACAACCTTGAAGACTGCAGAGAGTTTTAAGCTACAGAGGTAACAACAACAAAAAACATTAAATGAGGGTTGTACAGTAGGTAATGGTGCCATGTTCAGAGCTCCGTAAACACGAGTCCCTGTCCTCATGTGCCAGCTTGGGAGCTCGTTCCCAGTGAAAGAACCTGCCCTAGGGCTCACCAGATCACAGCACCTCCTCCTCCTTCCAGCTTCTCCTGGCCCTGGCCGCAGCACCAGGAAGGAGACCCCAAGCACTGCAAGTCTGTCTGACACTCCCTCCTCGCCCCATGCCCCAGGCAGAGCACCACTGGGCAGGGCTCACAGGGCCACCAGCCCTCCAAAGACCAGCACGTGACATACCAGAGTCCTCACTATCACCCACACAGGCCTTTTTTCAACCATTTTTCACCCATTTTTCAACCATTTTTCATCCATTTTTCAACCCTAGACCTCTTCCCTTTCCTTCCTGGTTTGCCACTCACTGTTTTAGTCTAGCCTCTTCCCACCACAGGATGGATTAGGGTTTGGTTAGGGGGGAGTGAGACCCTCAAAGGGCAACATTAAAGGATGCCTGCAGACTGTCAGTGTAAGTCCTTTGGTCTTATTAGTTGCAGCTGAATCACAAACATGCTGTCTGCATGAGGATGAATTTTCCCTCTTTTCTTCTTTCCCAGCCCCTACCGACAATGCATTATGCTCAGCTCCTCCGTTTTCCGTTGCTGCTATAGGACTGTAAGTTTTTTTCATTACCCATAACCTTCCCCCTGCCCCCTTTGCCTCGCTCGCACATCCTGGAGAACCTCAGACCACTACTGTGCTGCCGTGGCCTTAGGTCATGCTGTTTCTCTCATCCTCTGCTGAGTGTGAAGGCATATTAACTGCAGCTTCTGAGAGCTGCAGGATCGGCAGAGCTACTGACGGAGTTTGCTTTCCACTCTCAGGGCTGGAGCAGTTGACAGATGTTTAGAGGATTTCTTGTCTCTGGACCAGCGCTTCATCTGTTCCAAGTTATTCAAAACACAAACAGGGGGTTGGCAGGAGTGAAACCTGCTCAGAACTGCGACGTCAAAACAGAAATATATTTTTAAAAAGACAAGTGTCAAAAAAACAAGTGTTTGTGCGGTTTATAACAAGATGTATTTAAATGGTTGAGATTTTCTTCTTTTAACCCCTTGTACTCCCACCTGAAATGACATTCTTCAATACCTACAGCAGTTTTCCTGCTTAAATGTACTAGCTAATAACATAATTTGGGACTATCTTGTCAAGTGTACTGTTGTAAAGCTGTAGTGTGATCCTGCAAATGCCATGAGCAATACTGTTGAACAGAGTGGTGGAGGGGGCATTTAGTGAGAAATAAAAAAACAGAGAGGGGTGAGGGAGAGATAGGGAGAGGAGGATGGCGGGATTAAACAACCTGGGTTTAGAGGAGAAAAGATGCAGTTTTTCATATTTCCAAATCTAAATCAGTATAGGTAGAAGAATTTCGGGAGAAGGTAGCTGATACTGCTTGCCTGCTAGCTCATTCAGCTGCTGTCTTATTCAGCTGCATGAGCGTAGTAACGCAGGACTGGTAGCTGGTACAAAAATGAATCGACAACTGAGCCCTCTGAAAAAGGGTGCACTCCATTGGTTGAGTTACAGTATGCAGGCTATACGATAGTAACTCCAGTCATAAGTAAAGGAGTAAGTTTTCTTCTGAGTTTTTTAGACAGTAATCCTAACAAAATTTAAGGAAAAACATGGGAAGCAAGTGTTTAAATAAGCAATGAAAACAAAGTGCAAAAAAAGAAAGAGGACAAAAATGAAATAATTTCGGTTATATTTGTTCTATCTTTTTTTTTGAGTTTGATGATTATTTGGAGGGGAAACAAAAACATCTCTCTGCACTAATAAATCAGCAGATTGCATCTTTGTTGGCTCTTCAGCTGTTGCAGAAATACTTCTTTCTTCAGCTATTGATGCTATAGATGTATTTCTCATGTGGGTGCCACTGCCGTCATTTTCTACTCTGGTTATAATCCTTGTCATCAGGACAGAGTCATGCAGTGATACTACTGATCTCATGATAGTCTGTGATCTACGCAGTAATCTGTTGCTGCATTTTCTTTTGAGCATGCCTTTGGTGATAGTGGATTCTTGCTGTGTTGTCACTGCCCATTGTCATGACAATGTGCTTGGTAGGAACACTTATTATTTTTAGGTGTTTCCTGTTCTTGTGGCAAATAGTATGGATGCTCCAGCATTTTCAGTTTTTGTTGACGTGTGATGTGAAACTGAAGGCTCCAAATGTACATCCATGGTATATTTATGAATTATAGTTTTGAGCTTGCAGCACTTTTATTACCTTTGCAGCAGTCTGGACTGTGACTGAGTGCCTGTTCCTTTTTCTCTCCAGCAGATGGATGGCTGCACAACCAGGGCCCAAGCTAAAAGCGATGGGACTGATATTCTTTTTACATTAACATAACTCATCTGACTTCAGCCCCAATGAACTTGACTGATACTTAATGTCAGTGACAAATGAGCAAAATCTGCTGCATGCAGTGGATATTTTACTGATTTCTATTATGTCCTCTTTTTTTTTTTCCCCTCATGTTAATGTAAGTAGAATTTATAAATTCTTACTGTCCAAAAAGAAGGCACATAGCCAGGGAAGATGCTGCAGGGTTTTTTCTACACAAAGAAGTGGTGATATTCACCCATGCTAGATTCATAATGAATGTCAGTTTTGATCTGTTGGTGTGCATTTGGGGGTGGCCACTACTTAAACATTCATACTTAAAGCATTAAAACATTTTGTAAACTACTGTAGCTGAGGGCATTAGGTACACCTACCAAGATAGCATAAAAATTGGTGAATGGGTGTGGAGACGGAAAAGGACAGAAAATTATTTAAAAATAAAATTTTAAAAAGCAAACCTGGGCAACCTGTATTTCACATAATTGGATCCATACAATAGTACATCCTTATTCTCACTAACTCCCAGGTTTACGATGTATTTGCTTTCTGTCACTGGAGGCATTTTGGCCTGCTATGTTGTGAACCTGATGCAGAGGTGGGCTCTATCTCTGGACATGGTGCCAGGTTGCTGGCTGATCCTAGAAGCACCCTGCTGCCTCCAGCCATCCCTGCTTGCTTTTGAGGCAGACCCAGCAGACTGAAGCCCAGGTCTGAGTCGAGGAATGCTGATCCTCTTGAGGGCAGAAAGGCTTTGAAGAGGAATCTGGACAGGTTTGATCAATGGGCTGCGTTCAGTTGTATGGAATTCAACAAGGCTAAGTGCTGGGTGCTGCACTTGGGTCATAACAAGCCCATGCAGGCTTGGGGAAGAGTGGCTGGAAAGTTGTCCAGCAGAAAGGGACCTGGGGGTGCTGGTTGACAGCCGGCTGAACATGAGCCAGTGGTGAGTCCAGGTGGCCGAGAAGACCAACAGCATCCTGGCCTGCATCAGGAATAGCGTGGCCAGCAGAACCAGGGAATTGATTGTCCCCCTGTACTCAGTGCTGGTGAGGCCACACCTCGAGCGCTGTGTTCAGTTTTGGGCCCGTCACTGCACAAACGATCTGAGTTGCTGGAACATTCAGAGAAGAGCAATGCAGCTCGTGAAGAGACTGGAAAATAATAGGTGTGAGGAGGGGCTGGAGGCCCTGGGGCTGCTCAGCAGGAGCCTGAGGGCAGAGTTCCCCGCTCTCCACAGCTGCCTGACAGGAGGCCGCACCCAGGAGCAGCATGTCGCTCTCCTTGCTCAGGTGGCAAGCGACAGGATGCAGCCCCAGGCTGCACCGGTGGGGTTGGGCTGGGTGTCAGGAAGGATTTCCTCACAGAGAGGGCAGCCAGGCCTTGGAAGGGGCTGCCTGGGGCAGTGGTGGGGTCTCCATCCCTGGAGGTATTTAAGAGTTGTGTGGATGTGGCGCTTAGAGGCATGGTTTAGTGGTGGTAGTGTTAGTTTGATGGTTGGACTTGATGCTCTTAAGGGTCTTTTAGGTCAACCTAAATGATTCTGTGGCTCTGTGAAATACAAACCTATAATGGTGGGCAAAGACTTCTAACATGGGAAGTTGGAAGGCATGTTTACTGTGAGAGGACACTTGTGAGAGCCCAGATACATAACCCTGCTCTGCCATGGAACTAAAAACTGGGGGCACTTTTAATTTCTGTCTTGGAAGCCAGCAGCACTAAGCTGAAGTGTCACTGTCCACACCTAAAAAGCATTCTGATTTTTGTTCCCTCTTCATTCCCCTTTCTTTTAGGAGTAATTTATTTTAAATTGATTTTGTTATTAGTGGGTCTGCTCAGAGGCAGTGCACCTGTTGCATATATTGAGAAACTGACACCTGACTTTAGTGGGAGCAGGTGACAGTATTTTAAATTAAGCTGTCCTCACTGCAACTGTCCTTCTTTCCTTTATCTCCCCATCCAGCCATAAATAACCAGGCAGCAGAAAGCAGGTAGTGTTATAAATTGTCAGGCTACACAATTGCCTCATGTTCTGCATTCTGTTCTCCTTCCCCATTATCATCCATTTTAAACTAGAAGTTCATCCATTTGTGGCTGTGCCATAAGGGTATGCCGAATAAATTGGTATTGTAGTATTAAAGAATACAGATATATGCCAATATATTGATAATGCTCAGCAACTCAAAAAAACTCATACTAACGGGAGAGTAGTGCTTTGTTACTGTCATTTAAAGACCAAGAGGAGTGAAGCATAATATGTGGAAGAGCGATTATCATTCATAGTGTCTCATTTAAAAAGATGAGTGCTGGTTTCATTTGCTGTAGTGGCCCATGATCTATTAGCCCTCCATTTCCCTTATACAGTAGGTGTTCTTCTAATAAAGAGCTCACTACTTCTCAAATGTCAGTATATCATCTGTTCTATGTCTTCAGGGTGGTTCTACGACTCGGTTGCAGGCAGGAATTGCAATGAGATATGGACCTCTTTTTTTCCAAAGTACTCAGCTAGAAAGGCATGGCACAGCAACTGCTAGGCTGCTGGGGTGTCTGACAGGGGCTCCATCCTTGGCTAGCCTTGTCTTGCTCTTGGGCTTGTACTCACTCTCCACTTCTTATCATGGCGTTTCAGGCCACCTTAGTCTGTTCCATTCCCCCTTGTAAGGTGTTTTGCTGTATTTCCAGAGACGCAGTAAGAACTGTAACCTGTTTCAAATTGCAGATACTTTCTTAAGCATGGCTTTGCTATCATGTAATGTACATGGATTAGGTTTGAGTTGCATAAATGAGCTCACACTAGTACCTACAGCTCATTCCCTGCATCAGGGCTGGAAGGTGAGTGTAACTTCCTGGGGGACTGCTTCCCATGCTGTTCCAGGCTGCTGTAGGCATGTAAAAAGGACAATCTCAATTGCTCATCAACCCAAAGTTTCATTTTCCTTTATTATAAAATGCGAAGTTGCACTTCAGTTCCAGCCTGGAATATGGACCTGCGTTTGTCAGCTGTATAATGCTGAACATACAAAAAAAAACCATGTTTAGTTTACATGAGGGAGAACACTGTTTAATTCTTATGTCTCTTCTCATATTGCTTGCAATGTGTCTTTTCGGTCTCCCTTGCTGTTTCAGTGATATTTTTTTTCAACATTATTATTTTTGCCCAAGGAGTCAAATGACAGAACAGCATACACAGTGTAGTTACCTAAATGATTGCACTCACTGAAAATGTGCAAATCCCAAGGCCAAGGCATACTTTGTCTGCTTCCTACCTGTGCCTAACGTGTAGAAAATGATGTATTCTGCGAACAACTCACAGCCTTCTTGGAAGAAAGAGACAGAACAACATCTACCCTGTCTGAAAACTTTCCACGCTTTCATTGTCCAGAATATGACTGGCATCTTTAAGTCTCAATAAGTATAAGAAGACAAAAACAGGTTTGGCCTAAACAGTCACGTTCCCTGGTATGCCAAATGCACGGGTAAGCCAGCTTGTAGGTGAAGGGGACTGAAGTGGGTGCTGGCAGGTAGGTGGATTTTTTGTTTTTCTTTTAATGACTAGGAGGTTCTAAACTGAGTAGTCATGCACAAGGCAACAGAAACGTCTTAACCATGCTGCCCATTTCCTAGTAGAACTATCTGTTTCCCATTTTGGATAACCTTCAGGCATTACACAAGACCCCACAGACTGTATCCTGCTAACAGTTTTAGAGCCACACACCCCTCCAATTGCCATTGAAATTCAGATGGAGAGAGGTGGTTTGCATAAAAGTGATGACACAATATGGTCCATGATCTTAACAAACCAGGCTGATTTGCCAGATGGGTTTCTACTGTTGGGAGCAGACAATGCAACATTTGTTGTGTCTGATTTTTGCAGCTCCAGGGATGGAAACCATAAGTGGTATCACTGAAAGTAGCCTGACATTGGTCAAATTGCTTCCCCTTATCATTCTTCAAAAAGTCTTTAGAACTATTTTTGACAGTGAAAATTTGTGCATAAATATGCACAAAAGCTAACTTGAGAATTCAAAAAAAAAATAAATCCGTTTCTACATACTTGAGCCAAGCTTTCAGGATATCTTTCATGCCATGCTTTTTGTGCAGTGCCAATCTCAAAAAATTATACAGAGCTGTTGAGAAAGAAACTGCAATACAGTGCTTCTGCTCTGCAAACTAGTAACATCTGAGAGGCAGCATGATCAGTTGGACAGCATGATCCTCTTCTTGCTTCCTCCTTTTTCTTCTGATTTCAGGGGTTAAGTCACAGCCTTCAGAAGTGACTTCTACAGAAACAGTCACTAATAAAATCAGCTTTAGCAGGAGGAAGACGATAAACTTTATTATATTTGTGCTGCCAACTTCCAGGAGAATAAAGAACTATTTAAATAGATGCTCTGACTCCATGTAAGGAATCACTGACCCTGGGATGTGAATACCAGAATGACTGCAATGATGTATTCCAGGATGGAGACTAATCAGGAGATGAATATGTGTTTGTCCAGTTCCATGTTAGTCTTGTTAGTTAAGCTGTCTAGTGAGAGATACAGATGGGGGCAGAGGGAGGATTTGTTATCTGCTATAACAAATCAGTCTATAAATAAACATGCTACAGAATTAGCACCATAAGTTGGGGAAATTGTTTTTTTATTATTATTTTTAGAGAGATGAGGATGTTTTATTCCACCCAAAACCGGAGGCACTCAAGCTAAAGAGTGTGAGATGATTGTGAGAGATCAGAAACAGGAATCAAAGTCAGTAATAATCTTTTTTGCTCTGCTTCTTGCTTGCAAGTAGGAAGCTTTTTCATAGGAGAACTCAGTGATAAAATGTGAGTTGGCCCTGGTAAGGGATGTTAAGGGTAGATCTGGCAGCATCATGGGATGAGCCTCATACATAATTTGGGGGTGGAAGGGAGCTGTAAGTGAAATATAATTATGGCTTGCCTGGCTGGCAATGCTGCCTTGAAGTTGTTCTCCTTCCTGTATTGTGAAGACAGTTTCAGTGCAGCTAGAAATGCTGTTGCTAACCAACACATGAATGTGAACACTAAGAATATAAAACCACTGGCATTTTTAGAGAGAAAATGTGAAGGCTCTTCATCTGGAAGATATTTGTACTTGGTAATAGCTTCTAACAGTGATAAATTTGTGCGTAATATCATTTCACAAATGAGAGGTTGAAAATGTGAAAAGATTCCTCTGAATATGTACCCCGAGTGTTTTTAGGGTTCCTGACATTGGGGAGGTCTAGCCCAGGCTGCCGTCTAAAGATGGACTTGTTCATTTCCATGCAGATCTTTCTGTTCTCCTGGTTAGTAGTGAGCAAAATAATAACAAATATTGGAAGTGGTTATATTTCAGGAGACTACATCTTGCTTATAAATAGAGGAATCGCAGCACTAGCCATAATGATGCATCCAGTCAAGCATCTTTAATAAGCTCCTGATGCTCTGCTCCATTTGTGCCAGACGGCAGCCCAGCACAAACATGGGAGATGAAAGTTGCCCTTCAAAGCTGGGTCCGTAACAACTTGCATTTCACCTGCATGCTCTGCCAGGCTGTAGAGCTGCACAGGGCCTGTCTCCACAGCAGAACCAAATTTGTGCTACCCTGCTAGTCCTGGGCACCAGCTCTCCACTCGTGACTTAGGGAAACTCATTCTGTGTTACCAAAAGAGGAACAAAGACAGAGATTATTGCAGTACATGAATGCCTGAAGAGCAACTGCAGAGAGATGTGTTCCATATATGTGTTGTTTTCAAATCCACATTCTTTTAAGAAGAGTCAGAAAAGTCTTGACGTTCCCCCAAATCATCCTTGAAATCATTCAAACTTGTTTTTCTGAGTCTGAGAATTAACTAGGATTGAACTATGTTTGACGTGAAATAAATACTTCACGTCAGTAAATACTAACTTGTTCCTAGTCATTCAGAATAACTTCTTTTTGAATATGTTCCCTTGCATGAGGCACAGCAATGCATATGTAAAAGCAACCAGAACCTAGATAAATGTATTCCTATAACAGCAATACAATCCTGTTTCCTGTTAGGTGCATTTCAGATGTACATTTTATGTTTAATCTCCAATCATTACACATGGAGCCAAGTCCAAGCTAGACATGAGAGACTTCTAAGGAAGTGCAGCCTCCCCTGGAGTCACCAAATGCCAACTCCAAATGCCAACTCCATCACCGCATGAGTTGTCTACAGGACCAGGTGACATCCCATTAGCCCTGGGGAAAGGGTCTGTGGATGGCTGATCCCTTTTCTGCCTTTTCTCTTCCTTTGGCCCTTTGGCTTTACTGGCAGTTTGTATCAGTCACATGTTGAGGCCAATGGCCAACCCCATGTCAAGTCGATGCAGCTTGTACCACCCTTCTGCTTCCATGCTCCCTCTGCTCATCTCTGCTATATGTTCTTCTCTCAGCTGGCAAAATTTAACACCCCCATCTCTGCTCATTAGGACTTCTTAATTCTCTGTCTTGCTTCTCTTAGGCTCTTACATCATTCAAGGGCACTTTAAAGCACCTGTCTCAAGCAGATCTGCCATCTGATGGTTTTAAAAACTTAGTGTATATATATATATTTTTCTTTTGGGGAGCAGTCTCTTCTGTTTGGGGTGAAAACAAGCTGTGCTCAAGCATTACTTCATGTCTCTAAAAATAAAAGTTGGCTTTCAAAGTGCACACGTGTTCCCTCTCCCTCTGCTTCTCTGCCCCCCCTCCCTTCCCTCTCTCCACTTGCTTCTTTCTGCTGGAGTGACGGGGGGACTTGGCAGCTACTGAAGATGGATCCTAAGTGGTGCACAAGTGCACACATAGCAATTTGGCACACAGCAGGGGCTGGGGGCGGGAGGCATTTTGGATTTGTCAGCTCATTGGCACAGCTAGGTTCTTGTCAAACAGCAGAAGTTGCACAAGTCCCTGGTGGCTGAGATGCAATTGGCGAAGCTGAATTGGTCTGGAAAAGCAAAGATGCGAGGCCATAGGATCATTTCTTCCCCCATGCTGCATCACAATTCACAAACAGGGTTGCAGCCTGGTGTTAGCTCCTCAACACCTACCCTCTTTCTCGTCTAGTGGGCCCCAGATTTTATGTCAGTTTTTATATCTGTTCTTTGCCTGTGTATCTTCATCTCTGTGCATTCACTTATCAGCAGTTGTATTAATTGTGATTCTGAGGTAGTAACTGCTTAGGAAATGCCTCACAATTAAGGCATTCTGCCAAGTTAAAGTCCAGTTGCCAAAATATGTTAATATTCCATTGTACATACAGACAAGCTGGAAACTTGAGTATTGATTTTGTCTTGTTCATAAGAATTTATTTTATCTATTCTACTAAAATAGCAACAGTTTGCAAACATCTACCTCAGAGTGTGCTGTTGCTGTAGTGTGGTGTGTGCAGGTTTTTGTTGGGTTCAATTCCCTTCAGACAGGGAAGGGAAATTAACTTCCACACACACGCACCCCCCACCCCCCGTATACTAACCACCAGGTGGTTTGGCAAAAGAAAGAAGAGAGATAACTACATAAGATGTAGTGTAGATTGGCCTCATCTTCAATATAAACTACTTACCTACCTGTTTAGTGCTACTAGGATAAAGTGCAACTGAGTATGCCAAACTACAGGTATTTGGACACTTGTAGCAAAAACCTGGGGTACCTCCACGATGAGACAGAAGCCAAGTGTGGCTTATGAGTGTCTAACTCTTGTGGATCTGACCCGATCTATTTTTATTGTCTCATATCCTTGGGCATAGGTTTCAAAGTGGAACAGTACAGGAATTGGAGAGGCTGTACTGAAAAATGCTTTTCCTCTTACTATTGTAATATTGTTTGCATTGATAGTGCATAGCAAGCCGGGCTGACAACATCACAGGAGACCATACATTCCCTAGAGAAGTTTTGATACCATTAAAAATAATAATAATTTAAAAAAAAAATCAAAATATATGTGAGAAAACTCAAAGATAGAGTAAAATCTCTTGGGAGATTTACATGCAGGTACATCTACAGGAGCAGGTCCAACTTTAGCCTGATGCCAGAGCCCAAGTAGCTTGTTTCATAGTGCTTGCGCATTATTGAGTGATAATACCAGCTGTGCTCACGTTCTCAAATTGCAGTGAGATGGTGGCTGTAAGGGGACAGGCTGTGCCTGCAGGAATGTTTGGCTTGCTGCTAGACCCAAGAGCTGAGGGCTGGAAACAGAGATGAAACAGGAAGAAGTAGTTTCTTGAATCTATTATTTATTAGACCTCTCTTGGAGAATACGGTTTTGCATGTCAAATTTTTTGTTCTGACATGTTTACCTTCTTATGACATGCATTGGCATATTGCCCCATATACAGTACAAGCCCAAAGCAGACAGCTAAATCCCAGTGCACCCAGAGGTGAGATAGTGTCTTACCATCCCTCAAGCTTTGTGACTAGCTTCCGTCTTCACTTGGTCTTAAGCTGTTTGCAATGGGAAGCCTAGCTAAAGACATGCTAAAGTATTTCCTGAAATGGATATGCTACCCGTGCCTCAGCAACAAATATCCTTCATTAAATTGATGTCTGATGCTTTCTTCTTTTAAGGAAAGCTATAATTTTCTTCCTCAGTCAGCTTAATGCCTTTGAAAGAAACTGAACAAAACAAAGAAAAATCAAAGATAATTGTTTATATAGGTGGCTGCCTGTGGTTACTTAACAGCTTCTGTCACATCAGGACAAACCAGTCTTCCCATGTTCCAGTTTGGTATGTACTATAAGGGTTGCAAGAAGTTGATTTGAATCCACATTCCTTAAGAGAAATGCTCGTTCTCTAGAAAGTTGGGTTATGTAGCTCTCATCACTTGACATCTCATCTCTGAAAGGCTGTAAAATGCAAAGAGAATTGTCCAAATTTACCTAATGCTATTTGAAAGCTTTAAATGCTAAATATGTTGTGACGATTTAGTCTTTAGTCTAAAGATAGATATTCTGGCAAAATGATTTTTTTTTTTTTTTAATGGAACGATTTGAATGGTTAGTCAGGGTAGAGAATATTTGGCTATTGCAGTCTTGTGAGACCATCTAGACTCAGCTGGGTAAACAAACTACAGAGCTCTAAGGGAAAAAGAGAACCTGCCCAAATCTTGGCCCGGTCTCTATGCTGCTATCAAAAAGAGATTTGGCTGTGAAAATTAATCGAGTTCTTTTTTTCCCCAGGGATCAAAGGGGTTACTCAGAGGATGCAAGGGGAACGTAGGGATTCAGCTGTGTCACGTTTTCCAATTTAGCTGTCTAGGGAGCCTCCCACATTTTACAGAAGTGGAAACATCCAGTTTAATTTCATCTTTCTCAGACTGTGGCAGCGTTCTTCTGAAGAAGACGAAGTCTCTCAGTGTTTACTTTTGGTATTCGTTCCTTTAATTCTCCTACAGTTTCACAAGTGCTTCTGGTATATTTTTTAATTTTAGCTTGCAATCACATTTTTCGAAGAGGCACCATCTGTTTCCTGACATAGTTTAAAATAACAATCCAACCAACACGAACCCCACAGTAAGGCTTTGCACCTTTCCCAAACTAGTACGATAGTTTCCCCACCTATATTTCTCCACAAATGCTGCCACCATTGGATCTCATCCCTTCTGATAGGTTTTGCAGAAAGAGGGGTCTTGCAGCTCTTTCATCCTGAATGGAGTCATTGTAGGCAAGCAAAATGGATGCATCAAGAAAAGCTCACAGCAAGGACTGTGGAAGATCTGCTGCTCAGTCAGAGAATTTGGAGCTGGAGCTCACGTTCGTATTTAAGCTGCTCTCTGGTGCTTATCGATGCAGCAGTACATGCTGTTATTGCTGCCCCCAGTGCTCGGAGTCCCCTGTGATGCCTGGGGAGCAGAGGAAATCGAATGCTGCAAAAATTCCTTTAGAAAAGAGAAGTGGCCCAACACTGTGGGTGTTTTATTTTAGGTAGGACATTAACAGGCTATGTTAACACTGCAGGTTATGCGGGGTGAGAAAGTTTTCTTGATTTTGGCTTTTATGCGCCACTTAGAGCACTGGCTTATTGTACCTTCTCACTGCATGCAACAGCACTGTGTGTCTGTGTGCTTTCCCTGTGAGAGCCTGCCATCAGGTAACAAGATGGTGTGGGGCCCAGGTTTGCCCGCAGGTCCTGAGGACCAGAGATCTCAGTGCTGAGATAGGAGAGGCAGCAAATGCGAATGCTCCCAAATCTATCTGTGGCTGGCAATTTTGGAAGGGCCAAAACCACTGCTGGAGGGAAAATTCGGCTGAGGTGATGAACTGGAAAGGACCACTCAGGGTTCTTGGGCTTCCACCCAGATTCCCCGGCTGGTGGCACTGCCCACACTTCACTCATTTGTGTTTTCCCTTTAATTAAAGGCAGAGAGGGACAGTTATTTCCCCACGAGCTGCTTTGTGGTTGGATTGCGCTCCTGCCCCGGCTAATATTAGCTGCACAGCTGATTGTCATGGTTTGAGCCCCACAACAGGTGCAGGAGGGCCGCGGCACTGGAATCCAGCCCAGTCCAGTGCCGACGCTGGCACTGGCCTTCCCATTATATCAGGAAGGGCCGCGTCCCCTTGCCGCCATGCCACGGCCCCCCCGGCTGCCTCAGCTGTCCACAGGACGTGGAGCGGGGCGGCAGGCACCCTGGAAGCAGCAGAGCCATCAGCCTTGCGGTGGGGAAAGCCCAGAGAGTCTGGATGCAACCGCTGCTGCTCAGTGGACAGGGTAAGGAGAAGGCCTTAGCACAGCTCCAACTGCTCTCAGAGGAGGGAGACAGGAAAAAAAAAAAAAAAGTCAACTATCAGCAGTGCTGATGAGCAGATATGGGCTGAGTTTGCTCATGTGTTGGCCCTGGTTTCTTTCCAACACAGCAAAACATGAGCACTTTGTGGTTTTTTGCATTAATTTTAATCGGTGTTCTCTAAGTTTAGAATGCTCCTGTGCAAAATTACTTTCAATTCCAATGGCGATTAGATAGCACTGACGTGTTTTAATAATAAACATGGGAGAGATATAGAAAAAGAAATCGAATGTGCTGACTGCACTTGCGGGGAGGGGAGAAGCGCTGCTGCTGTGCTCTGAAAGTATTAGATCTGCCTGCTCAGGGATAGGGTCTCAAGTCTACTGTCTCCTGGCGTTTTCTTTTCTTTTTGAAAGAGTAACATCAGCTTCTTGTGGTAAAAACAGCACAATGTCAAGGTGGCATTTACTTAGAGAAGAGGGGGGAGCCAAAAGGCTTGTAGTGCTTCACAGGACCATTTCTGGTACCTGTTGCCTCTGTGTGACCCTCTCCTCTTGACTGTGTGATGCGAAGCAGGGCCAGCAGGCAGACCAGAAGAGATCGATGTGCCGCTGCGTGGCTCTCCCCAATGAGCCTGCACATGTGCATGCACTTGCATGGCACCTAAATGCATGGTCGTGTGTGGCATGATGCAGATTTGCTCGTGGAGTTGAGCAGGCTCTGTGTGCAGTGTGATAGCCTGCTGCATGCTGGAAGTCATATACTGCTGCTTTTTCTAAATTAAAGCACAAAGCGTTAAGAAAGTCACCTCTGAAAACCAGTGAGTTCTGCTCTGAATAGGTGCATGGCCAACAGCAGAAGGTCAGCTCCAGCGGTGTTCCTAGAGAGCTAGATTGATGCAAGACACACTGAAAACAGTGGCAATTTCTCCCTTGACTTGGAAGGCTCTGGTTCAGTGTTCTCCTCACCAGTTCCATACACGGGTAGTGGTGAAACAATTTGCTGGGAAGTTGTGGAAAACTAAATAAGTGCTATCTGGGCCAAAGAAACAGTGTGGAACTGATGAGGAAGATACTAACTCCACATGTGGCAGGTGCCTCTAGGCACAGTCTAGGAAATTTATTTCCAGGACAGGTTTCTGTCTGAGGTTGTTAAAATTTTAGCATTGTCTTGACCAGACAAAGAGAAACTGCCTTTCCTCAGTGCTGCTTGTGACAATTGTGTGGTGGGTCCTGTCTGAAAGCCCGCCTGAGGCTCTCTGCTGCAGAAACCACAAGGACTTCTTGGGGGTCTGTGGGATCCTTCCTGGGCCACGACCTCTGACTGAGGACACTGTGCTACTGTAATAATATTACTGTCCTGCTGCTCGTGACCTCTCCACAGCCAGCACTGTGCTGGGGACTTGACGTGGTGGTATGGCAACGAGGACACTATGTAAACTACGGTAATCCCATACATCTCTTATGCCTTGGCTCATGCTTCCAGCCAAGACTTTCGCCAGCTCCCTCTCTGCTTCCCACTGCCCACCCACCCTGGTTTCTGTTGCCCATATTTTAATATGCAAAGAAGAATTTGTTGTACCCCAAACTAGTGCTTCAGAAATGCAGGAGCTGCTAGGCAGGATTGGGCCAGTGCTGAGTGCTGGCATATTGCTGATGGGAGGCTTGTCAAGGGCACAGAGAGAATACATGGCCATCTCCCTTTGAAAGTCATTTACTTGCAACTTTGAAAGCATCTTTCCAAGCAGCTCAAAGACAGGCGATTTGCAAATTTGATGCCATTTTTTAGATGCAAGTGTATTTCACTGCCAGTAAACTTCTGCAAGATAGTAGCAGTCTAGGTCCCTGGAAAGCCAGCTCTATTGCCTTACAAAGTATCTTGCATCCAGCTAGGAAAGAACAAGTAAGTAATGTGAATCTCCAGTGGTGCTGGGGACACAGTAGATCAGAAAATCCAGGATATAGGGCAGCACATTTAATTGTTTATGTTTTTCCCATAATGATTAAAAACAAAACAAAACAACAACAAAAAATGATCAGAATTGCAGAAGTTTGAGAAGAGTAAAATGCTTCTCCTGTTTTGCACAAACATTGCTGATCTTGGATAGAAGTTAGAAGGCATATCCAAATAAGTTTTACAATTGACCTTTCATAACCAGGCAGGTCATGCAGTCATTGCTGTATCTGCACAATTCTTTTTTTATTATTTTATTAAAATTATGTATCAGTTTCATAGGAAACTGACATTATGGGTTTATGGGCTCCTGTATTACATTATGTAGTACATTACACTCATAATTTACCCTGCCATCATAATCTAGTAATTTCTTGGGTATTTAGCTTGTAATATCACTGCAACATTATGAGAAAATCCAATTACTTTTCTAAGCAGCATAGGAATCCCCTCTGGTACTGTAAACACATCACCTGGTCAAATTATTTTAACTTGGTGATAAGGAAATAGAAGAACATACTATAATAATATGCACATTGAGGTACTGAGGAAGATGATCCGTTTTGCTTCATCAACTGTTAGAAACATCTATATATATATTCTAGGGCATAGGAGTATGTACATGTGTGCATTTAAGAGTGTGACTTGCATAACATACAAAAGCATGGGCTGGCTACTCTTAACTTCAACCTTCTTAGGATCATGATGAGGATCAACACCACTGCTGATGAGGCTGATGATAGCCAAGCATGCAAGCAAGGTATCCCTTGGTCATATGTTGACAGTCCTGCGCTTCTGTGGATTTGTAAAGGAGCACTTCTTTCCCTTTCTGTCACAGAAAATCTGATGATGTCTGCTCCTCACCAGGGTCTAGAGATAAAAAGCAAAAGGCTGTTTGGCAGAGAGACTGGGAAGAGAAGACTGGGACAAATTTTCCACCAGGTGTTCCCCAGAGTGAAGGCAATTTTCAGACAAGTTTATTTGCAGCTACAGTTGTGTTTTGTTTACAAACTCACACCTCCTAAAAAGCAGAAGAGGGAGGGGAAATTACTGGAAACGTAGGAATAAGAATGCATGAACAATCTTAATGGAAGCTGTAGAGGCACTCAAGTAGATTACATAATTCATCCTTTGGGGAGGTTTGAGGGGGATGAGCCCACCTGGAGGTGAATCCGTTGCTGTCTAGGTGCCTCCTGTTCTTGTCTCACTTGTTATGAGCAACTTTCACTAGCAAACTAGGACAATGATAGCGTGCTCTCACTATGACTGATTCCCTTTATCCCTTTAAATAGCTTGTCTTGAATACAGTCAGATCTACCTAATGCTGGACTTTCCTTGTTATTTTCCTAGCTAATCCAGACATCTCTCCCTTGCTGCTACAGTAGCAACTGCACCTTTTCTTACACTCCCAACTCTTCCCCACAGCAGTTAAGAAAGGTTAGATAAAAATCTATGCAACCCGCCCCTCAGGCCAAAGGTGTTAGTAGGTATGTGTGGAGAGGAGGTCGTGAAGGTAGCATGGCTCTTACCAGAGAAGGAAAAATCCGTTACATACGTTTCTTCTTAAAGGAAGGAGAAAGTGATTTGTTTACAAAGCAGGCAGGTTCATGTTTCCTACCTTAAAGGGATGTTGGTGGCAAGGCTCATAAGGAAGGTGCCCCTTTGAACCTTTTAACCACACTCATGCACCTCCAGGCAGGCCAAGTGGTAACAGCAGAGTGACGAGATGGAAAACAGCAGCAGGCCCCTGGCAATCACGCTTGCAGATCGCCGCGCAGTACAAAAGCCTAGAGCTTGAGCAGGGTAGGTGAATACCAGTGATGGATGAAGTTGAGAGCTCACAGAGAAATGATATAATAAATGGTTGGTCTGACTCAGTGCTGGGGCCAGTCCTCTTTAATATCTTTAATATCTTTAATATCTTTAATATCTTTAATATCTTTATCGATGACCTGGATGAGGGGATCGAGTGCACCCTCAGTAAGTTTGCAGAGGACACCAAGTTAGGTATGTGTGTCGATCTGCTCGAGGGAAGGAAGGCTCTGCGGGAGGATCTGGATAGGCTGGACCGATGGGCTGAGGTCAACTGCATGAAGTTCAACAAGGCCAAGTGCCGGGTCCTGCATCTGGGGTGTAACAACCCCAGGCAGTGCTACAGCCTGGGAGATGAGTGGTTGGAAAGCTGCCTGGCAGAGAAGGACCTGGGAGTACTGGTTGATAGTCGGCTGAATATGAGCCAGCAGTGTGCTCAGGTGGCCAAGAAGGCCAACAGCATCCTGGACTGTATAAGAAGCAGTGTGGCCATCAGGTTTAGGGAAGTGATTGTCCCCCTGTACTCGGCTCTGGTGAGGCTGCATCTTGAGTACTGTGTTCAGTCTTGGGCCCGTCGCTACAAGAAGAACATGGAGGTGCTCGAGAGAGTCCAGAGAAGGGCAACGAAGCTGGTGAGGGGTCTGGAGAACAAGTCTTACGAGGAGCGGCTGAGGGAGCTGGGGTTGTTCAGCCTGGAGAAGAGGAGGCTCAGGGGAGACCTCATTGCTCTCTACAGGTACCTTAAAGGAGGCTGTAGAGAGGTGGGGGTTGGTCTATTCTCCCACGTGCCTGGTGACAGGACGAGGGGGAATGGGCTAAAGTTGCGCCAGGGGAGGTTTAGGTTGGATGTTAGGAAGAACTTCGTTACTGAAAGGGTTGTTAGGCATTGGAATGGGCTGCCCAGGGAAGTGGTTGAGTCACCATCCCTGGAGGTCTTTAAAAGACGTTTAGATGTAGCCCTTAGTGATATGGTTTAGTGGAGGACTTGTTAGTGTTAGGTCAGAGGTTGGACTAGATAATCTTGGAGGTCTCTTCCAACCTAGACGAATCTGTGATTCTGTGATTCTGTGACACAGTAGAAAATGTTTGGTTAGAAGTGATGGGTAATAAATAAGCTCATGTTGCTACAGATTCTCCAGGCAGTGCTGCAGCAAAAATGCTTTCTGATTTTCTTTCTCTGAGGGAAAAAAGGTAGGGAGTCAGAGGCTCGTAATAACCAGGCATGAATAAAACTGTTTGCTGCATGCAGTTGGTGTAATCTAAGGCTGATCCAGACCCAAGTCAAGTATTCCTTCAGCTGTACGTTCTCAGTTGTCATAGCTAAGATTACAAAACAACTTCCCTTGCGGCTTGTCTAATGTCACCGTCTAGGGCTGAGGCCCCTCTGTTGTATTTGTGGTTATAACACCTTCTTTTCTTGCAGTTACTGTCAGAGCTGCCAGGAAGATGGGGACAATCAGACAGTTTGCCCTAGGCATAGGCTCATTATATATGATACATGGTAATAAATCAAGGGCCACAGACTCGACTTTTGCCCTTAAGTTTCCAAGTGTTCCTGTTTATCATTTTCCATATATTTTTTTCATTTTTGTATGATTTTTTCTCATCTGCTCATTTTTATTTGAATACAAGTAAACAGACCTCTATTGCTATTGCTGTAATGGCTAGTTGGGTAGGCTTTCCAAATTAGTTTTTGGTAGATAAATAAATATTATCTGGATGCATCGTTACAAAATTAATAAAGACTTTGATTAAGAAATCTATTAATTGATTTGGTAATTTAAAAGAGATTTCTCAAGAAATAAATTAGCAACTCTTGGTTTAAAAAGAAGAAAAAAAAGGAGTGGGGAGAATACACTGGCTATGTTTCTAACATTTTGAGGTAGCTTCAAAGAAGCTAAGTCTTACCAACAGACTCCTGAAATAAGTGAAAAAAATATCCACTTTGTGTTTTCATTATAAACACCTAAGCAATGCTTTAGAAATTTCATAGTGATTAAAAAAAATACATCTGAGGGTTAGTGAGCAGTCAGGAAATGAGATTGCTAAAATTATCTGCATAGCTTGAATGTTTAAGTACAATGTGTTTTAAAATATTTTCTGCAGGGTTTTTAACTCACTCCATGAAATGACAGCTGTCCAGTATTAATGCATAAAGGAGGGGCCAGGGGAGTATTTCATGTCCACTGCCAGATGGGGTGCTAGTGTGTGCAATGGGACTAATAGGACTGTCTGAGAGAGTTAGCATTTATAAAATCACCACTGAAGTTAAATGACATAGTTCATGTGCTATCGTACATTTGTATCAGAGTTTTAGAAGCTGTGATTTTAGAAACTTTGTAATTTCACTGCTTTCTTGTGCTCCTGATTTTATTTATCCTATTTTCTTAGCCATGCTAAGGGTTTCTGGGACTTGGCATGCACAGAGGATTATTTTGAAATAGGCATGTAGTGACCTATGATTTGATTTATGATATTAGGCAAAGGCCCAGCAGTTGCTATACAGACCTACTGAGTTCCAGCATTTAGAAAGCGAGGGCTTTTGGAAGCCCTATTTTGGAAAATACAGGATTTTCCAACTACTGGCATATATGATGTTAAATCCTGTAATGTAGTTTCCATACTATTGCATTATGTTCCTTCTTCATTAATCTGTTGGCCCCTAAGCCCCATATTTTTAATGATCAGTTAGCTGGTTTGTTACAGATAACTCTAATAGGGTTAAGTCTGGTTGGTAAGCAAGCCTACCAACTTTTACTTAGGAGAATAAAAGGGGCTGGAAGAAATGTATGTTGGAGAAGTAGATAATTACATATGTAATATGTCAGTTCCAACATCATGTTTATCTTAATTTGAGAATCTGTTAAGAGGTAAAGAAACTTTCCCTAGAAGACAGCTAACTAATAGCAGTAGTTTGATCTGTTCTGCTATTGTTCTTTTTATTTGTAGATTTTACATGCTTTACAAAGTGGTTGTGAATATGGTTATTCCTACTTTATAGATGAGTAATCCTCAGTGAAGCATTTTGTTGGAGATCAGAGAAAAACTTAGAGGGGAGCATTAGATATGCTGTCACTCACACTGCGTCCTCTTTGACTTTTCGAAGAACTGTGTTTACAGCCACCCATCAGTGACTGCAAAAGGGAGGTCATTATGGAGGGACTAGGAAAATATTGCTCCCCACTGCAGGCTCCAAACAGCACGCACATATCTGGCGTAGAATTTCAACCCTACTGCTCTGCTTTTGCTGACAGCGCAGTAATGAGCTGAAACAACACCACACTATTCCCAGAGCTGCGTAGACATTGCTAAGGCCAGTGAATAAGTAAAGCTTACTTGTTGTGACATGGTATACTTGTATGTTATTCATATACTTGTATATATACCAGGTCTGATGCTGTTAAATAAGAAAATCTCTCCCGATTCTAATTTCACTCAAGAAAAAATTATAAAGGAGGGAAAAAAATCAATATTTTCAAACTGGGAACGTATATTTATCAGATTTCTGAGAGAGATTGGCTAAATACAAAGCCTCATGTAACGATTCAGCTTGAATAATTTTGCCATGAAATTAAAATCTTTTTTCCATTTTCACACTTCTAGGCACCAGAGATATAAGAACAGTGTCAAGCCAAGTAGTTGGGGAAAGTTGGGATTGGGCAGAGCTGGTTATTACTCTCCCAGCGGTGTGTCAGGCCCTCACCAACACCCTGAATTTAAGGCCCCATTGGCTGTGTGAGGAGAAGAAGACGTGAGTAGGAGCAAGAGCGGTTGCTTTGGCTAGCACCAGTTGTTTGTGATGATGGTGTCAGCAGCACACAGCGCCAAGAGTTTCGGGCCCCAGCTTGGTAAGGCAAATGAGCAGATATGAAGAGTTTTGTTGGCTTCAGCACAGCTCGAGTGGTACAGTCAGTGTCCTGATGGTCTTCAGTGAGCCTGACTGCCAAAAGCAGGGAATTGTAGTGAAGGTGATTTGTTTAGAGTTTGTATCTGGAGAAGATTATAGCAGAAGTCTGTCAGGAAAGCTTGGGCTTATTCTGTGGGGGTTTGGGCTGGTTCCCTAGCTGTGTCTGGTTACAGGAGAGAGGAGCTCTCGACATGGGCCCTCCCTCTCTGACTTGCCCTGTCTCCTCATAAAATCTTCTGCATTACAAGGAGGCTTCACAGAATGTCACAGCAGAGACAGGGATGGTTTTGGTGGCAGGTTATGAGACAAAATTTTCCAGCCAGAGCTTTCAATGAGCAACACTAGCCAGAGTAAACATCCTCACATCTGGCCCCTGGAAAGGAAGAAAAATCAGTCTTAAATAACCAACTTTATTGACAGATAACTCAGTCTGTGATGTGTGAAAGATCTTGTGCTTTTCACTGAGTCAAAACTGATCGGTGCCATAGTAACCAGGTGGTTCACCAAGTGGCAAAAAAACAGAAATCAGAAAATGCCTTGTTACAACTGGTCAAGTGCAGCACAGGTCCTGCCTGTTTTGCTCCAGGTCATCAACTGAGGTCAAAAGAATCTCTGCACAGTTCAGATTCAGAGCCATCAGCTCCACTGTTCATCCCAAATTTTCGTTTTTTTTTTTTTTTATTGCAGAGTGAGGAGATTCATCTAGCTTAGGTTCTTGACAAACAGTCGGGACTCAGGGAAAGAGATGGGGCATGTACAAAAAAGTCCTCTCCATGCTACAGTTCCTCACCTTTGGGCATTGAGGAGTTTAGGAGCTTCCTGAGAGGTGTGGCATCCCAACCATCGTGTTTGTTAGACGTGCCCCTCTTGAATTTGCCTATGCTTTTAGGTTTATTTTACACTTTTGGCCTCTACAACACCCTGTGGCAGTGAGTCACAATTTAATTACACCTTGTGCGAATAGGTTCAATGCCTCACTGGAACCAGCAATTAGTACTTGCAGTGGCGATGCGAAGAGACATTTCCCGTGCGAAAAGTACTTTTCATCAGCGCTACTCCATGAGGGGAGCTGCCTGTTGAAGCTTGTAGAAGATAACAGTTTTGAGGGGGAAGGGGCAGTGCCAGCTATCAAGTTGCTGACGAGCAGCACTGCAGCAAGAGTAGATAGTTAGGCACTGTCAGCGTGGTGCCGCTCACTTTGTGCTACCTGGCACTGGAACAATTAAAAAATCCACATCGCTTGCTGAACCCTAACTGCTTATCTGGTTCACTGTGGCCATGGAAACACCTGACCTATTTACACCTTAAGCGGAGTGAGTGGCAGTTGCTGGAAGCAGGGTGGGAAAGAAAAGAATGCTTTGAGTTTTGATTTTGGAGATGTTTAATTAAGACAATGTATGTGCATGTGTGCTCATGAGGGACAGCAAGAGGAAAATGGTCCGAGCAGGCCACGGGTTCCTGTCTCCATTCAGCTGCAGCTTCAGGCACTCCTTGAGCAAAAATGATTTGCCAGGAGCCTGTGTTCTGCATATGTAAAGCAACATTTATCTTCTCGTCCACCATTTCCAAAGGTTTGTTGGTGACTTTCTCAGGTCTTATGGGAATTCATCCTTCTGTCACTTTGACACAATGTACTACTTCATGTTTGCCCTGCAGCATTCATTCCTAAAAATGTTCCTAATGTAGAAATTAGCTTGTTCTGTCCAGGAAGGAACTGAAAAGTCTCATCCTGCACATGAGTTGCCCACACACCTCATGACTCTCACATGCTCCTTGTTCATCTCTCAGTACAGGCAGGAAGATGGGAATGTGCAACATAAAGTCATTTGGTCACACTGATTAGAGCAGGAGATTTCATTTAATTGCAGCTCGGGCTTTTACTTACACTGCAGGTTCCCATGGCAGGGTAACACTCTGTAAGTTATCAGAGCATGGGCAAAGCAGATGTCAGGCTGGCTTTTGAAATTCCTGGCCTTCCCCAGGCCAGTAGAGAACATAACTGATCTTCTGAGGGCAAGTATTAATAAAAAGGGGCAAATTAGGTAATGACAGTTACCTGAAAGGGAGCCCCAGCTGAAGGAAGAAGAGATCTGCTGGAAAGAGGAAGATATTAAAGTCTAGGTATAAAGAACTCTGCAGATACAAGATAATCAAGGTGCATATTAAGAATGAAAGGAGCTCCAAGACTTTAAAGATCTGTTGGGAAATCTTCAGGAAAAAAAAAGGACGATTGCATTCAGTATTAGTGAGAGAGAGAGCCTTTAATATCCCCAAAGCATTTGATTAATAACCATAGCATCAGACCTCAGGAATGCAAATTTGGTAGCTCTTTAAGATGAAAGCTCCCCTCCTCACCCCCACCCTCCTTTTTTTTTCTTTTTTTTTTTTTTCGCATGTTTCAGAACCATTCACGTTCTGGCAGGTAACAGTTTTTATCCTGAAAGTAAGGGTTGACTGAGGAACAAACTGTGCAAATTCTGTTTCTCAAACACCAAAATTAGAGAGAAAATACCATCTGTCTCCTCTCCAGCCTACTCGCCCTGGTCCCTGTAATGCCTTCTAGTGGAAAAACAGTCAAGTTAGTCATGAAGACACAAACATGGCCAAGAGCAATGCACTCTAATGTAATGGCCTGTGTGTGTTCGGAGGGTCTGCTTTGCTTCTCCTCCCTCGAGGAGGCAGGTGGAAGTCCTGGTCCCAGCTGGATGGGGAGGATGCTCCCACTGCAGTGCTGGGCTTCTGCCTGGGCTTGGTGGGACACCTCTGCCACAGCAAAGGCTTTCATGTGGCCTTCCTGAGCTTTCCCCTCGCCCTGCTATAGCAATCAAACTGATGGAGCTTTGACAGCAGCTGTGACTCATTTCAGGAAGAAATCCACTTGAGTGCTCATTATCACTTCAGCATCATTTACATTTTTCCCAGTTGGGGTGAATATTTTGTCGTGACAGGGCGCAGGCTGTTTCTTTCGCCCTGGGAAGCCCATACAAACATAGTCTGTACCTGAAAGCTCCTGCCAGAAGCTTTGCAGCTGTCTGACTTCTGTTTTTTCTTTATTTCCTCCTCCTTGTCCTAAATGGCTGTCTGGGTTTTGGAAACTAGTTACACAACACTGTTTTCTCCCTCCTCCAGCACTGCTGAACAAATTTCAAGGCCATGGAAGAGGGGGAGGATAGACTGATGTGCTGAGCCACCTTTGCCCATCCTCTTTATGACTGGGGTGTAATAGGTACAGTTGATTTGAGACTGCCAAGAATTTGCTGCCAAACTGAATTTTTCATAAATTGATTATTGCAAAGTGCTCTTGGCTGTGGAAAGTTCAACACCTTTCTAACAAGCTCAGCACAGCTAGTAAGAAGGTTACTGTAAGTAATCCCCCTCTGGATCCTTGGCCAGGATTTTGGATTTACTGAGAAAGTGTTTCCACCCCTATCCCCTCGCCCCTGAGTAAACCCACTTAAGGTTTTTAAGCAGTTATTATTGGTGCGTGCATAAGAAGACTTTTCTCTGGTGTAAAACAGCCTACTTTCACTGATTTTGGTGCACCGAGTTGCTTTAGTACTGTGTGGATGATCATATGATTTGGACACGGTCAAATCATAGAATCATAGAATATCCCAAGTTGGAAGGGACCCATAAGGATCATCAAGTCCAACTCCTGGCACCGCACAGGTCTGCCCAAAAGTTTAGACCATGTGACTAAGTGCACAGTCCAATTGCTTCTTAAATTCAGACAGGCTTGGTGCAGTGACTACTTCACTGGGGAGCCTGTTTGAGTGCGCGACCACCCTCTCGGTGAAGAACCTCTTCCTGATGTCCAGCCTAAACTTCCCCTGCCTCAGTTTAACACTGTTCCCATGGATCCTGTCACTGGTGATAACAGAGAATAGGTCACCTGCCTCTCCACTCTGTCTCGCGAGGAAATTGTAGACTGCAATGAGGTCCCCTGTCAGCCTCCTCTTTTCCAGACTGAACAGGCCCAGTGACCTCAGCCGCTCCTCATACGTCTTCCCCTCTAGGCCTTTCACCACCTTCGTCGCCCTCCTCTGGACATGCTCCAACAGTTTAACATCCTTTTTGTACTGTGGTGCCCAGAACTGCACACAGTACTCGAGGTGAGGCCGCACCAGTGCAGAATAGAGAGGGACAATCACTTCCCTCGACCGACTAGTGATGCTGTGCTTGATGCATCCCAGGATACGGTTGGCCCTCCTGGCTGCCAGGGCACACTGCTGGCTCATATTCAACTTGCTGTCAACCACAACCCCCAGATCCCTCTCTGCAGGGCTGCTCTCCAGCGTCTCATCGCCCAGTCTGTACGTATAGCCAGGGTTGCCCCGTCCCAGGTGCAGGACCTGACACTTGCTTTTGTTAAACTTCATGTGGTTGGTGAGTTGCTTTAATACTGTGTGGATGATCATATGATTTGGACACGGTCAAATGGCTGAGACACACTGGTGGCAATCTGCACCCAATAGCTTACTCTTAGCATTTTCATCCAAAGATAGTTATGGAGCCAGGGAAAGGAGCTGGCTGAACTACTCAATTTATCTCACAATTCCTGCTTTGTGTTTTCATCTTGCAAAATAATCACCTCAAAAGTTTTTGATTTGTAATGTGCTCATTCTTAATTTCTTGCCAGTGGGTTATCAGATAGGTAGGTAAACTTGTCTACTTAAGATGTGATGTTGTCTTTGTTGCCTAACTGGTGACTGTAACCCTACAAGCAGGAACATTCCTCAAGACGTAGGACAAATTCCTGCCTGCAGGTGAGTACCTTTGTTGGACAGAGTCCCCAGAATATGCTTAAATTGCATGAGTGTCTGCAGAAGGATAAATAGAAAACAGATTGCAGTTGAACCAGAGCTGCTATTTGCAATTAGCCCAAATCAAGTTTAGAGCTCAAAAAATAACTCACCAAGAGCATTACTTTGGACAAAGCATTCAGTTTATCTACTCAAGACTGTGCCCATTCAGACACTGTGGAGAACCTGGTTCGTGGTGGCATCTTGATGGGAAATCCAGCTGGATATCCCAGGGGTTGGGCAGGTGTCCCATGGTGCAGGTGCATCTGCTTGGCAAACCTGGTAGAACAGATGCCAGTTCTGAGCGAAACTTAAAAAACAAACAAACAAACAAAAAACAAACAGGATTTTATAACCTATGTCCCTTAGATCAACTTTCTAGCTCCTACTTTCAAGTAAATAGTATCTTAACAGCAGCAACAGGGGGAGAGCATGTCCTTATTTATTATTCTATTTTCTTTGCCTTTTCTTAATATTTATATCATATATAAATATGGCATATATAAAATATGGCAGGGCTTCACACATGTCAGGGACATAGATGCTACAGAAAACCCATGCTCCTCCAAAAGGGAGATGTTTATGACAGCGCCAAGGAGCAGAACAAAGGCACAACGTGCTGCTCACTGCCAGCAGGAACTTGTATGGAATAATCTGTATGCTGTATGGGATACATGTGGACAACATGGACACAATTTAAAACTAAGCCATCTGTTTGAGAAAACTGAATGTTTTTGATCTGTCACTGAAACGAAAACAGAAGTAGGAGTGCTGGGGCTTGGATGCTCTTGGGTGGTACAAACAAGCAAGACATTTCCAAATGTCCGAGCACACCCTCTTCTGCCAGGGAGAGGGTGGCAGTGCTGGTCTGTGGAGTAGGGAGGAGAACAGTTTCCATGCTTGCAAGAATTGTGAATTAATTCAAGCAGTATGGATATTTATAATTAAAATATTTCCACTCTGATTTGTTACTGAGATTGAGCAACTAGAATGTTCTTGTGGGTGTAAAATCTAGAAAAGCTGGCGGGGGGTGGGGGGGGGGTTGGGGAGAGAGGGGAGGGAAGGCATGAGGTCAAGTCAGGAATTCTTTTTCTTTTCATTTTACTCTAGTAACATGCCTTTTTGCTGTCCTCTAGCATCCATTTTGAAATGAAAACCATTTTGATTTGAAAAATGAACCTTTGTAATTAAAAGAGAATTTCTGTAAGACATTTTAAATGATGCGGGCTGTTCACTGAAAATGACCTAAAACCAATGCCAAATCCTCTCAAGAATTGCTTCATTGAGTGCTTTCAGCTAGCTCTTCTCACTGCATGACATTATCTACAGTAGTAGGAGTTCTGCCCTTAAAACACAAAGTGCATATCATGAAAAACTGTCATTTCATTCAGATAATTCATAAATATTAAGGATAGTTGTTTGACATGACAAATGATACTGAAAATTACTATGTGGTAGGAGAGTAAAAATGGCAGCTGTGAGTATACTAAGTTTCCAAAGCCTTTGGCAGTAAGAATTCTTATAGTCATTGTTTTTAACAAGAGAAATTATGTTTTGTTCTGTTTTTTGTTTGTTTGTTTGTTTTTAACATTTTAGACATTGAATAATATGCCAGTAAAGATGGGTGAATTTAGGTTTTCTTTTCTGAGAATAAAATAAAATAAATCAAAAGCAAGCACTGTAGGTTCCACCTAGAATGAAATGTCTTTTCCCCAACTTTATTCAAAGAAAAAAGCTCCACACCAAGTTCTTGTTTGTATATGTTTTTACAAAAACGTGTTGGTTTTTTTTTCCTTTTTTTTTTTTTCCGGAGAACAGTTTTGGATTTTCTTCCTGATTTTCCCTTTAATCAATTAAGAGAAGGAGGAGAGGGAAAAGCTGCCATTGCAAAGTTTGACAGTTTCATTAAAAAACAAATTAAAAAGCTCTTTCATTTCTTCAAAAAATGTAAACTACTCCTCAACAGCAGTATATGAAGGTGGCCAAAAATAACCAAGCCTTCTGTTGCTTCATTGCAACAAAAATGTGTATCTGCAGTGTAGCACTAGAGAGATGGGTCTGTACATCTGCCTCTGTGAATCAAGAGTCTCCTTTTGGTGGGAGCTGGGCAAGGAAGATTATGGCATGTTTTACCGCTTGCCATATGTCCCTCCCAACCACTTCATCCGTATATATAAAACACAATTTGAATTGACCTCTAGAAGGCAGGCAGCCTTTAGGATGCCCATCTGCCCTCCCTTGTACCTCCACACCAAGTGGGTTTCACTCTGAAGGAGAGGGCAACATCAAAGACTGAGATGCTCTTTCTCTTCATCTGCAGAACTCCTTACAATGAGTTTATGGCTGGAGCAGATGAAAATAGGACTGTGAAAGGGCATGCAGCTGCAGTGGTTTCCATAAGCAGTTGCTCATCCTCAGGGAAACGGGAGTGCAGCACTTGTGTGCCTGGCCTGCTGGTTCAGGGCATGCTTTGCAGGAGGCTCATTTCTCAAGCTTGAATCGAGCTCTGTCTGACACCAGCTCATGGGGAACAGCACCAGAAGTGTTTCCTTCCATTTCACTGTAGTCGAACGCCGCTTTCACAGAAAGCGCAGGCAGCTCTTGAGCTAACTAAACTGTCTGCAAATGCCACCTAGCTGAGGCAAGAGATGAGTTTAGGACCAGCATGTGCCAGCGGGGTGGTGGGAAGAAACGCAGACAGCGTGGGGAGTAGCCAAGCACCAGCAGAGCTTCTTCCCTTTCCCACCACTGGGAACTGGCAGGACTGGGGATATGGTACCAGTCTGGAGTCACCCAGACACAGCTCAGATGAATCAGGGACCACAATGTTTCAGGTTTCCCCACTCTGCTACCACTGGCTGCGGGAGAGAAGAGAGACAGTGCTTTGGTTCTGCAGGTCCTTTCTGTTTTTCTTGCCTTTGTTAACACAGATATCAAATTTGAGGGGAAAAAAGCTCCGCATTTTTTTCAGAGAAAAAAAGCTGAAGTGCTGTTTTCATTCTGAATTGTGAACAAAAGTGCTCTTGACTTTCTCAAGGCACAGAATTCTAAAAATTCACTTAGCATCCTATTTTACTGGCTTTTCAGTTCTGAATTTATTTTCTGTATTCTTCTCTGGTATGTCAATAACACACAGTACTAGTTTTGCTCTTTTTTTATTTTTTCAATAGCTGAAATACTTATTTTAATAAATTCTTTTTTTAAACCTTGGGAGCAGCTGTTACTTGGTGTTGACTAGCACATTTTAACATTGCTTGTAGATCACAGAGTTTCTTTTTTACATTATAGCTGAAAGTGTTTTCTACTTAGCTTAATCTTTTCTATAGGTGTCTATTTAGGTACCATTCATTTGGATGTATGAAAAAAAATGAAGTAGGGCCTCTATTTCAATTTGCGCGGCATTATTCTGTTAGACCATATAGTCCAGCATCAAACATTTCTTTAGACATATGCCTTGCGTAGTTTCATTTAAAGCATTCCTCTGCTTGGAGGCATCAGGCAGACCCCTTGGGCAATTTGTTTCCAGTCGAGAAATATTAATGTTCCTATGTGATAAAGTGCTACTGTTTTCTTCAGTTTCATCTTTCTGTGGCACTGAGATTGTGAACGCAACAAGTGTTGATGAACGAGGCGCTTGCAGAGCCAAGCAGCAAACCCACATCAGTGAAAACAGAGTGGCCTGATGTAGAAACAGGAGTCATCTTTTGATCCATTAATAATGCTTTGTGTGTACGTATAGGTTGCTCTAAAGTGCAGTCTCATTTACTAGATGGCTATATGACAAATGTAGTGCCTGTGTCATTTCTGACCTCTGCCTATGGAAAATGAGCTTTTAAAGCCGTGATCTTTTATATATATTGCCCAGCTTGCAGCCAGAGGATGTCGCATATATGTATGATATCATCAACTGATAAACAAATTGTTCTTGCAGTTTGTCCAGCATCATTAGTTAATTAGACCCTGGCTTTTTAGGCACCTGGAACAAGCAGTGGGAATATAAATTCTTCTGATAAAAGGATTTATTTGTAACGAGTCTTGCCACATAATGAGTTCCAGCTGGGGGAGACTGACCATTAGTGGATGACTCACAGCATTGCCATAAAGATCAGAGTCAAATATTCAGTGTTACAAGGCTTACATACACTGGGTGAGAGCACAAATTCTAAAAACAAATCTTTTGACTCCATTTTTTTTTTACTGTGTTAGATTTCATACAGTCCTCCTAGGCCTGAGAGTAAACATGTAGGACACAGCAGACTATTTATTTTATTTCACTCTTTTATTGCTCTTCCTTTCTCTGCAGTTTCAAGAGGAAAAGAAGCTGAGTATTTAATATTGCGAGAATGCTCAGCCCTTTTCAGCTGGGAGGTGTCAGAAGCAGCTGCAGACCTAAATGAAAGGAACTCATCTCTGGAAATTTGCTATGCTGTAATAAATGCAGGGTTCTGCTGGTGAGCTGCTGATGGTCCTTTAATGTCTTTATACTCCAGCAGTACTCAAAGGCACTGCGCTTCCTCTCTCTCCCTCCCAGGCTTCAGCAGCTCCTTGCCCCCTTCTTGCTGACCCAGGCTTAGGATTTGATTGTGTGAAGGCGAGAGTTCACCACAACATTCAAGTACTAAGTACTAGGCTGAGTTTGAAGAAGCGGGCTGTGCCTGTTTTTATCATGCAGCCAGCAGCTACCCTTCCGCTCAGATTGATATTCTCGTTTACTGGCATATTTACTCTAAACATTTGGCTCCCTGAGTCACCATCCTATACCATGTCGTTGGTGTGCAATACGGCAGTTGTTATCTATTTGTTTTATTTAGGTAGCACATGCTATGCAAGGAAGAATACATTTGCTCAATATCCTGGTGCAGTATTTCCCCAATTAGAGGGACTGCATGTCAGAATGAAAACTGAGGATTACCTTCCAGCCTCCAGGTTTCTGATCTTTTTCTGCTAAGCTGGGAGCATCGGCATCTACCAGCCTGGAGACTGGCGAAGTGTTAAGAGCTTGACAGGTTCCCCAAAGACACATTTACAGCTGGGGAGGTGAGGACAGCATGTGCAGATCTTGGTAAAAGGATCTCAAGAGTCTGAAGGAGGCCCTGGGGAACCGTCTGGATGAAGTGCAACCTGTGGTTTAGAAGCCTTAGAAAGCATTTTCTCCTTTAAGTAGTAGAGATGCTGAGTCCAGTCATGTTGGGATCCATCATGGGGTACATGAGTATTGCGGGCTGGCAGGTGAGACCCCAAGGATGAAAGGGGAGTGAGAATGACAGGCACACAAGACGCTGCCTGGAGCAGCACTAGGTAATGTGGAAGAGCTTGGGCTACAAGAATCTTGTAATGGGCAAAGGAATCGTTCTGGGGTTAGCATGCATGTGCAGATGGATGATAAAACTGCAGGATAGTTTGGATTATTTGGAGATTATCACAGCTGAAAGGCAAGAGTAGTGTTCACTGCTGGATAGCAATGGGAATAAACACAGCATAAAACCCAAAATCTCTCTGACAGAGGAGTAAAGAGACGAATAGTTGGGATTCTTCTCAGCATAACAGAACACAGGGTTGTTTCTGTGCAGTGTTGAAACTATGGTTAGAAAAAAGAGCCGTATGTGGTTTATCAGACTGTAACGAACGTGGCATTTAGAGCCCTGCGGGAGGCAGTGTTGCGGTTGTGAGCTGTCACCACATCTGCTGAAGCTTGGCGGTAAGATGCAAGAGCTGCAGTTGCAGTGCAATACTGGTTGTTTGCAAACGCCCTGGTTTCAGGGACAGCAAAGGATATGGTACCAAAAGCTCTGCTTTTAGCAGATTTACAGTAGTCTCCATCGGTTGACCTGACTCAGGAGGGCAGGTGCACAAGCAACATGGGAGTCCAGCTGATGATGACCTGCAGGATGGAGGAGATGCGAAACCCATGTGAAGGCCTGCAGGCCACAGTAAAAAGGAGGCATCAAATGACCTGACAGTGATATAAACTACTTTCCTAAGGCATGTAACGTTCTGGAAATCTGTACAGGTCAGCCAATGCCTTCATGTGAGACCAAGCACCCACACCTGCAGAACGAGGTAGTCCCTGGAACTTGGAGGAAAGGATGTGTGTGGTGGGATAGGAGAGGAGGACAGCCTGCGTGCCCATGGTCAGCAGGTATAAGGCAGTTACTACCTCATGGAAAAAGTTTTCTTGTTAAAAGCTCATTTTGTTTCATAAGCACAGAGCCCTCACCTGAGCTTACCCAGCACTCGGTCGGCAGGTGTAGTGTAATAAAGAAAAGAATTGGCAATCATTGTAATGAAACTTCAGTTTTTCCATAGCTTGGAATATTGCAGTAAAATACCACCAAAAAGTGACTTGCTCTGACTGACATGATAAGTATTAACATTGGGAAATCATTTTCTGTCTTAAATTTCCCTCACTTTTTTTTTTTTTATTTCAGATGCTGTTTTTACATCAGTTTGATTTTTTTTTCAGACATAAATAGGCCCTTACATAAGACTTTAGCTGTCTATTTTCTTCTGAAGTTGCTCATTTGTTCTTCTGTTTTAGGAAACCTGTTGGTAGCTAGGATGTGCCAAGAAAATACAACAGACCTTTTGCTCCTTTTTCCCAGCATGCTACCCATCTGTCCCAAAGTCTCATTGCTCTTTAATATCGAAGACTTTGCAGCAGAGAAAGAGAAATAGAAAGAGACTAAAAGTACCTTTATATGGGGCAATCTGCCATTTGGCACGAGCCTCAGTCTGAGTCAATGTTTAATTGTATTTGCTGATCATAGTTCTGGCCTGACTATTTTTAAATAGATGTTATCTATTAAGAAAGAAAATGGGAAAAGCACAGCAAATTCACACAGCAAAGTGCCTGAATGCTTTTAAAATTTTATTTTTCCTTTTAAAATCAAGAGCCTGGGAAATTGAAAACATCCACATTATACTATATAGAAGTAGAGACTTTGAAGCACCAATTTACTAAATATGTGCAAAATCCAGGTGTAATTCATCCCCGATGTTGCAGCCAGGATGTATTTATTCCAAGATCTATACAAAATCCTTTAATTCCCTGGTCTGACAAAGGCCGGCAAAAAGACAGGTTGTATTGTACTGCCAGGCATCATAGGCTGTGTTTCTTTTTTCCTAAAATGTCCTCAGTGACCTCATTGTTGTGAAGTATTTTCTATGGTATTGTATGCAAGAGCAGTCAATGTGGTTCATTCAGTCTATACTATCATTGCAATTAGCTAATGGTGACACGTTTTCAGACATAAATACATATATATAATATATAATTTTTTTTGAACTTCCTTTGTCTGTGATCCCACACCATGATATTCCTCTGCTAACCATGCTGTGAGAATGGGGTATTGCTCTGCAATAGGAAGCTGAGCTACAAAACCAGAAATCATTCTCTCTATGGCTTAGTGAAGGAATGTTGCAGTGTCACTCAACCTGTATGCAAAGCAGCCTGCAAATGAAGAAGAACCGCAGTGAAGCCGGAGTAGAGGCGGGATTGGAGGCTGATGCTCCCACCTTCTAGCTGCCTGGAGAGCAGGCACAAATCTCCTGAATATCTGGCAGGAGAAGCGTGTGTCCCAGCAGCCTGAAGTTTCTTGCTGGAACAGTTTATCCGCCCCACCATCAGGGTCCCACACAGGTGTGCCTTGCTTGAGATCTCTCTTGAAGAACAAGAATCCATTTCTTTTTGGCAAAACTGTTTCCAGGTGCAGGCGTCGAGCTCTGCACTTGGCTCCTAAAGTTCCACGTTCCCAAAAGCAGCCTGCTGCAGCTGTGACAACACTGCCAAATAATAACAAAAAAAAAAAAAAGAAAAAGCTGTCCATTTTCCGTAGCTCATTTTCTCTTAGAATTAATGGCAGTTGTAAAAAAGCCAAAATGCCAAAATAAAATCTGACCACCCCTGGGAATTTGACATGGAGTTTGGCATGGCTGAGGGCAGGGAGAGGAGCAGAGTATCAGGCTGCATGTCACGTGCATGGAGGTGATAGGACAGCTTTTCCCCATGAAAGTGATTCCTGGCTTTGTTTTCTAATTTTCTGACTTGGTCTCCAAAGGAAGTACAAGAAATAAGAACAGATCACGTATAAAATACCCAGGTGGAGTGTCGCTGCTTTAGGTCTTTCATCCTTAAATTGACAAGGATGTTGGGAGTTTCATAAAACCTGAAGGATGCATCTCTTTTCCTCTGGCAGCACAATAATAAAATCAGCAAAGGCCAATGTTACTGTGTGGATACATCGCTCACAATAAACATTTGAAAGGCATTACAGCTCCCCAGTAAATGAGGCTGTCAAAAAAGGCCACTTTCAACAAATCATACTAAATTATGGCATGTGAAAAGTATTGCAGATTAGCTACTCTTAGTTCATTCTGCGCTTCCGTGAGTGGCAGGCAAGAAGAGGGAAGCTGGTAGTATTCAGCCTTTTATTAGCTATGTAAATACAGGGGAGGTGTCACGAACCCCATTCTTCTGCTGCACGCCCTGCACCTTTGAGATGTAAGGGGGCTTCGCTGCGTCTCCAAGGAGATTGGCAGCCAGTGCTGGAGCGGACTGGCTGCGGCTGTGGCACATTGTGGTCTCTTTGTGGAGACATGTTGAGTATTTTTCATGTGCCTGATCTCATTGAAGCCATTCAGGCTGAAAATGTGTTTTGCTCTTTGTGTATCAGTGTGACAACCAGTATAAATGTCTTGTCATCTCAGCATTAGCAGCTGACTAGCAGCCACCCAGCTGTCCATTCCTGCCTGTGTTCTCTGCCAGATCTGCCACCAGCTCTCTTTGCAGCCTTGGTAAAGTCATCTCCCCCTGCCTGCTGTCAGCTTTACCAAGGGGAGCTCCCAATGCTCACTTTCCTTTGTGGTTGGATCTCATGGATGAAAACCTCAATAGCAATGAATTATTGGTGTTTGTGGAGGGAATTATTAGTATTTATTCTGCCCCTGGCAAACTCTGTGTTCTTGAAGGAAGTACCCATAACTTGTTATGGTGTTTTAATTAAAGAGAGCAATCTGTAATTAACAAAGGGATCCTGTATTTTATATGTGATTTTTATTATTTTTGTTAATCAGCGGTACCTGACAGATGTTAAATTTTCAATTACTCATAGTGCTTTTTTGCATATTTTTCCACTTCAAGGTGGAGTATTTGGGTGAAATATTTTTGCTGTATCTTAAGACATGGTCAACCTTATGGGGAGGCTCTGTTAATGTCAGTGCTTGTGGCAGTGTAGTACAAGTTAGAATCATAGAATCATAGAATATCATAGAATATCCCGAGTTGGAAGGGACCCATAAGGATCATCAAGTCCAACTCCTGGCACCGCACAGGTCTACCCAAAATTTTAGACCGTGTGACTAAGTGCACAGTCCAATTGCTTCTTAAATTCAGACAGGCTTGGTGCAGTGACTACTTCACTGGGGAGCCTGTTCCAGTGTGTGACCACCCTCTCGGTGAAGAACCTCTTCCTGATGTCCAGCCTAAACTTCCCCTGCCTCAGTTTAACACTGTTCCCATGGATCCTGTCACTGGTGATAACAGAGAATAGGTCACCTGCCTCTCCACTCTGTCTCGTGAGGAAATTGTAGACTGCAATGAGGTCCCCTGTCAGCCTCCTCTTCTCCAGGCTGAACAGGCCCAGTGACCTCAGCCGCTCCTCATACGTCTTCCCCTCCAGGCCTTTCACCACCTTCGTCGCCCTCCTCTGGACATGCTCCAACAGTTTAACATCCTTTTTGTACTGTGGTGCCCAGAACCGCACACAGTACTCGAGGTGAGGCCGCACCAGTGCAGAATAGAGAGGGACAATCACTTCCCTCGACCGACTAGCGATGCCGTGCTTGATGCATCCCAGGATACGGTTGGCCCTCCTGGCTGCCAGGGCACACTGCTGGCTCATATTCAACTTGCTGTCAACCACAACCCCCAGATCCCTCTCTGCAGGGCTGCTCTCCAGCGTCTCATCGCCCAGTCTGTACGTATAGCCAGGGTTGCCCCGTCCCAGGTGCAGGACCTGACACTTGCTTTTGTTAAACTTCATGTGGTTGGTGATCGCCCAGCTCTCCTATCTGTCCAGATCTCTCTGCAATAATTGCGTGAATCCAGGAGAAATGAAACATCATTTGATCTCTGGAGTAAGCACTTAGCTCTACCCATGTGCATTTACCATTTAGATAAAGTTTGGGTGCAACATAACTGAAATTCTGCTCTCTCCTTGACTTGGGCACCTCTTCTCCAACCACAGTAAGTCCTACCCTGCACATATCCTCCAAGTAGGGTCCCAGGCAAGTGGTGATCTCACAGGAAATAGAGATACACAGCTGATACATATAACGTCTTCCCTGCATGTTACGTGGGGACTTAAACAGGGAATCCTCCAAGCATATCATCAGGATCAAGCTCATAAGAGACTTGGCAGGATAAGACACCAGACTGGTCAGCTCTACAGAGCCCAATGGCGCGTGAGGAGATGCACATCTAGGCATACAGGGGCCTGTCAAGTTACTTTGAATGCTCCTGAGAGAAAGTAAATTTCAGTTGTTGGGCTTTGTTTGTTGAATGCTTTGCTTCTTCTGTGGTGTAAGTGACTTGCTGAATGTTAAGCATATAAGCTATATAGAAACTTAGCTTAAATCCACTTCTCCTCTAATAGGTGGCTGTTTCTATTAGCTGGCTGTTTAGACACTGTCATGCGATAATCTGATCAAAACAGCTTACATGCAATTGATTATTGAACAAAATATTTTTTAGTTGTTCTTTTTATTTCATTTCTGAGAAAAAAAGTTTCACTTAAAACTTGATTTTGTAAACCTGATGAACTAAGACACTTGTTGCAAAGACAATGATATATCCCAGTTTGAATGTGAGGCATATTTTATTTTAGCAAGTGGTTTTTCTTCACATGGTTTTTGTTAGGCTGGATAGCTGAAATTGGTATTAAAACCTAGTAAGGACCAGTGATGACAGCAGGACAATTTTCAAAGAGCCTATATTTTTCTGTATTGTCCTGTAGAGATGTATGTTTGCAAGAATCTAGCTGAAGATGGCCATGGACATTAATTTCCTACAAGATGTGAATGACCATTCATCTGTTTCTGTATACTTTTAAAGACAGCAAGAGCCAGTCTTGAGGATCATATCCTCCTTAAATAGGTTGCATTGCTGCAAAAGCTGGCAGAAAAAATCCTGAACAGCTTCGCACTGTTGGCGTTAGCAGTTAACACTCTTCTTGTATGTGACAGCGCATGTGAAAAAGGCACATGGCCACCTAAGCTCACTGCAAAAAGCAGAGGAAAATAGTACAGAGCTGTCAGTACTACAAGAATTATATTTGTTCCTTGCTGTTATGTCCTGCACATACTCTGCAAACTCTTAGCTGTTGGCACCCGGATTTTAATTTTGAGGCTAAGTCCCTTGATGCTTTCAGCGCCCTCACGTCACTGGTAGAACTGTTCCTGCAAAGCATAGCCTGATGGAGAGGCTATAGCTGCAGAGTTAGTCTGAATGTTAATGGGACATGGAATTGGTATAGATAGGAAGGGGGAGGAGATTTTTCTTTCCAACCAGAGATGCCTCTAGCCAGTGAAATTGGCGTGAGCCCACCAGTCTTCTACTTAGAATCATAGAATCATAGAATATCCTGAGTTGGAAGGGACCCTTAAGGATCATCAAGTCCAACTCTTGATACCGCACAGGTCTACCCAAAAGTTCAGACCATGTGACTAAGTGCACAGTCCAATCTCTTCTTAAATTCAGACAGGCTCGGTGCAGTGACCACTTCCCTGGGGAGCCTGTTCCAGTGTGCAACCACCCTCTCTGTGAAGAACCCCCTCCTGATGTCGAGCCTAAATTTCCCCTGCCTCAGCTTAACCCCGTTCCCACGGGTCCTGTCACTGGTGTTAATGGAGAAAAGGTCTCCTGCCTCTCGACACCCCCTTACGAGGAAGTTGTAGACTGTGATGAGGTCTCCCCTCAGCCTCCTCTTCTCCAGGCTGAACAGGCCCAGTGACCTCAGCCGTTCCTCGTACGTCTTCCCCTCCAGGCCTTTCACCATCTTCGTAGCCCTCCTCTGTACACTCTCCAACAGTTTCATGTCCTTTTTATACTGTGGTGCCCAGAACTGCACACAGTACTCGAGGTGAGGCCGCACCAGCGCAGAGTAGAGCGGGACAATCACCTCCCTTGACCTACTAGCGATGCCGTGCTTGATGCACCCCAGGACACGGTTGGCCCTCCTGGCCGCCAGGGCACACTGCTGGCTCATATTCAATATACTTGTATACTGAATACTATATATGAAGTATACAAGTATACTTCATATACTTGTTGAAAGACTTCTGCTGGAGCTGGTAGAAACAGTGATGTGGCCTCTGTCTTGGACCAAGGGGCACATGTGTGCATGCTGTGTATCCAGCCAGGCTTTGCTGTGGGGGCCAGAAAGCCTTTAGCCTTTTTCTTCTGCCTCTCCCTCTTCTACTTCCTTACCTCCCACCTATAAACCTACATCTGGATGTAACCACTATTGTTTATTTTGAAGTCATTTGGGAAACAATAAAACAATAAAAGGTTAACATATCACTCATATCACTCTCAATTTCTCCATTTATCTGTAAAGATACCATTTAAAAGAGTAGCCAAGTTTTAGGATGCACCCCTCGGACTATAAGCAAAACCTTCTCAGATATCCTCATCACCTTCCCTCCTACCTCCCCTCCTACCCAGTGATTCAAAAAAAAAAGAGGCTTCCTTGAGGGGAGTGCTTACCTGTGCTTAATTAGAGATTTAATGATAGCCTTAAATGCTTTTACAAATAGGAACCATCAAGTGAATCACAGCTTTGTGAAAATCCCTGGCAGGGAAACATGGGTTCTGGGACTTCCAGATGGTTAACCATGCCCTTGTTTAGAGCTTTACTGAAGAGTGCATGGCAAGATTCACAGCTAGAAATACTAGTTCTTGCCTTTATGTATTTATTTATTTATTTTATTTTGGCAATCCTCCTGTGCCTGCAGGTTTGTCATTCTCTCAAAATGAGGTTAGTGAACATTAGTGTTTACCAAGCAGGAAATAATTATTGCTTCAATGTGTTTATAAGGTAATACAGATTTCTAAGGTATGGGAGGGAAAGTCCTGGAGGTCCCTCTCACTTATTGTTGCTGAAGGGAAGAATGGAAAGGCAGAAAGAAGAGAGCAAAAGATAGGAAGAAAAAAAAAAAGAATTAAGAATTAAGAAGCTAATAACAGAGAAAGCTCACTGCCCAGGCTATGTCTCTTGCAGCGTTCAAATGATTTTTCCTTGTAGACAGCTTTGCACGGCCCTATTTTTAGAATCTCTTTAATAATTGAGTTGTAGCGATTGTGCTCAGCAGTTAGAACAGGCAGGGAAAATAGCATCTCAAAGAAACAGTGCGCCAGGGTAATAATTTAAATCAAACTGCATTATACTGTGTTGCCTTTTCCTCCCTCGCCTGGAAAGGTGAAATGCTGCAGAACCCTGAACACAGGGGAAAAAATAAAAATTGGGCAAGTTTACAGCATGTAATAAAATCCATCAAGAGAGTTTATGTTTTAGAGGTGGAGCACAGGAAGAGGAGATCTGACCAGCTGTTAGCAAATTACTGTTACTAGGTGCTTTATGATGGTGGTACCTTGACTTCCCGCCATCAGCAGTGAATTGGGAGAGAGCAGCCTGGCTCTACATTGCAGTGAGAGTATTGCCACTGAGAAAAACATTTGTCAAACCACGCTGAAATGAGCACAAAATCTAGTGAGATCCATGAAACTCCAGTTGTACTTTAGGTGTTAGCTGTGTTTGGCTATTGCCTGACTGTACAATAAAGTCAGCACAGTCCAGCATGGAGCTCCTACCGACTGTATTGTGCAGCTGGGACAAGCAAAATTCAGCTTGCCCATATTGATTGCAATGTCTTGACGTTAGCGTCTCCTTATGAGCAGCAAACCTGGGGCTGTCACAGGGAAGTGTCTGAGGTTTGGGCAGCAAATCCAGAATAAATGGATCAATGTCTAACAGCAAATGCAGGACAACAGCTACAGTGGTAATTTATAGATTATTACACCCTGTTTTGATTTTTAGTGAATTCTATCCAGCCAACCACTTAGCAGCATTTGAAAAGGTTAGCAATTGTTGATATTTTTGCATCTTAGTGCTACTACCACATAATACTGTTATTTCAAACATAATTTGATATTTTTTTCATTATTTTATGATAATATTTTTATTACTGATATGCCCAAGCCTGGTGGCATGATTAAATCTACTTTAAGATTTTTAAGCAATTTGCTTTGCAGTTCCAAATTGGTTGCCTTGTCTTATTTTAATATGCTTCATTACTATACAGTCAGAAAATACTTTGAAACAGAAAAAGAGTATAAAGTATTATGATTAGCACTAAGTAGTGGTGGGCTTTAAAAATATAAACATCGAAGTTTTCTGTTATCATCTCATAATGTAATATTACAGCACGGTAATAATTAGAATTCATCTCTGAACAAAACCATGGGATCTTGTAAAAAAAATCAGAATTTCAAAAAGGAAAATCATTGAGCTCCTATTCCCTAGAATTTTCTTTTAACATAAAACTCTCTTAAGCAAAGAGAGAGAGTATTTCTTATCAGTAAAAGAATCCAGGTGTTGAGGTGTCTGCTTGGGATGTCTGAAAACTGGGTGTAAGCTTGAAAAAATGCAACAATCCACTGGCTTTTCAGAGTAGGACCTTTCTAGGTGATGACCATAAAGAAGCTGTACTTGTCTATCAGAAAGTTTGATCTTGCAGCCAGCATACTCAAGATCTGCTTCAGCATTCCTTTATTCAAACTTTTTACTATTACTAGAGTTTATTCATCAGTATTTAAACTCAGATTCTTCTCTTATAACACCTTTTCCTTCCAATTGTGTGACAGTTTGTATAAAATAATAATATTGACATTGTGATATGAGAAATATTCCTACGATAAGAAGCTGATGTCAGAGCCTGGGAAGCTTATGGCTTCCCTTCAAACTTCAACAACTTGACTGTCAGGTGAAAAGGCTTTTTTTTGAAAAACAATTATATTAGCCTAGGTCACAAAGGTCCACAAAAAGTACTGGAAATATAATTGTATAGCATCAGCCTTCTCTTCTGTTCTGACCTAATTTGGAAGGGAGTCCCTTCTTTGAAATTTAAGAAGAATATTAAAATGAATTCACTTCTATGTTTTGTCTTAGTTGGTTGGGATTAAAAAAAAAACTTTAAAGAAAAGTTTTTTTTGTTTTGTTTCGTTTTGTTTTGTTTTAATGGTGGGCACTGTTTTTGCCTTGCATCTACTCAGACTAATTTTTGCAGATATTGCCATTGCAACTAAATTTTAAGCTCCCATTTTTTTCAACCAATTTGGAGTTGTTGTATCCTAGCTCATGAATTGTATGTTGACCCGGTTCCCAGAATATTTAGTTTAATTTTGGAACTGTCAAGCAAAATAAAATGTGTGGTGGAATATGTCTAAGGATAAGTAGTTCCTCAGTAAACATGGAGATAGCATCCAAATTGTTAGCTTTGAAGTGTCTACTGCCTGTCTGCAGGTGAACTAGTTTGAAAATTAAAATAAGACTGCCACGTTCATAAATAATAAAGCAATCCTAGCAGGCTTATGTCAGGGGTTGTCTCAAGAACTGGTATTTCTGAGACTGGGCTAGAACTGTGATCTTGATACAACTCCTATAGGTTTGCCTGGGCTATCACAAAGCAGTAGGAGATGCTGAGGTGAGACCAATGCATACTTTAAGGCAGGTTGCTTATTTTTCAGGAACCTTTGAGGTTGCTTTGAGACCGAGATGTAGCCTGACAACCATACTTTTCTGACATGTCATCATGGGCGGATTAGATTGAGAAACCCTAATTCCTGCAGTTTGGTGGCTTCTGGAGACAGGATGTTAACAAGACCAGGTGCAGAAAGCATCTTTCACTTTTCTTCAGCTGATAAGGATAAGTTATTAGATGTAGTAACTGAGGGCTAGAAGGGTATGAATAGGCAATAAAAAATTTAATTGTATTGTTTTCAGCATCATATTTGATTTTATGCTTACTGAATATTGGCTTCTATTTATTGTTGTGCCTAAGTGCTGGAGTTATATTTCAATATAAAATGTGTATTTAAAAAAAAAAAAACAGTAGTATGAATTCCTTGGCACAAAAAATTCATTGTTTATGGTTTACAGGTTGGCTGATATGCAAAGAATATGTGTGAATAACATCTCTCTGCAGAAAGATAGAAAGATAGAAATATACATACATCATTATACTTACAGGCATTCAGCAGAATGGCAATTTTCAACTTCACAGGCTTTCCTAAAGCTCAGCTGCATGAGCCAATTGGACCCATGAAATTGAAAATGAGCTCAGATTGGTTTGGAGGGATTAGGGCTACAAAGAGAATCCCCAGAATGGCGAACTTGGCCTCTCTGAATTATTAGAATCCAACCTTAGAAATTCTAGTTGGAAACTTCATTTGATGGAATTTATGGCATGCTGGAGAGTCAGCAGACCTGTGGTCTCAGAGACAGCTTTGTGGTTTAAATGTTGTGAGCTCTCAGCTCAAGCCTGACTCCTTCAAAGCCTGAACAGATCTATTTAGTATTTGGGGCATTTAGGTGGATTACATGTCAGCTGGAAAGCCCACAAGTCCTAACTGCTCATGTAAGCTTGTAACTCTACTTCTGTTCATCTCAACCTTCCTTTTCTGAATTATGAGTGACTGAATTATGAGTGATGGGAATTGGCATTTAATTTATTAATTTTGTTTTCAGTGGAGGGAGAAATGGAGGAACCTAACTTTTTTTTTTTTTTTTTTTTTTTTTTTTTTTTTAAGAAAGAAAGAAAGAAAGAAACTGAGCTAATAGTTAAAAATCTGGAAAATCCTACAGGTGTGACCTTGTTAGCATCTCCAGTATTCTCTGTGTAAATACAAAGTCTCCTTCCACCACAGATTCCTAAACTGATACCAGTAATTCCTGCTTTTGCTACATCCCAGCTTCATAGGAATGTGAGAAAATATCTTCAATAAGACACAGGGTGGCTGAAATACCTCCATCTTGGTGACAAATAAAAGCATCCTGCTGTTGGGAAGGTGCCTCTTGCCTTTTACAGCTTAGGCCATTCTCATCTCTTCAGTGTTCAGCCATTAAGGGTTAATCAACGTCTTAATACCCATTTGTTTACAGAGTTGGCTGTAATCATTTAATCTGGTTTTCAGTGTATGTTTCAGACCCAGTACAGTTTTAAAAAGTGAAATCCTACCATTCTTCCTCCTGAGATCTTTTCTTGTTGCAACCCCTAGAGAGAGAGAGAAAAAAAAAAAAAGCTTTTACAGACTTTAGGATCACTTGATACATCAATTACTTTTTTAATCGTGACTGTAAGCAATTCTATCAAAGCAGAACTCTAGTCATGCCCTTGTTGCACCATCTGTGTGTATGGTAAAAGACGTTCATTTAAGGATATGCTAAAAGGGAGATAGGTAAGAAATTCAAGTCTCCTATTAGTGTCCTAATTCATGGACACTAAACTGCTGTGCAGTGCTCTAATGGCTTTGTAACTAAATTCTACACAAAATCTTGTTGTAAATAAGTTTTATTTTTAGGACAAATATTAAGAATTAACAGCAAAATATATAATAACCATTTGAATATATGGTTGAATATCTATCTTCCCACAGAGGCTAATTTTTTTTTTTCCCCCCCTCTGGAAGCTTGAGAGAAGCTGATGTTCTCATAACAGCATCTTTCTTCCACTGTTTTTATTCAGACTGGCCTCTGTGAACAAGCAGTCATTATCCTCACTTAAGACACCCATTGTAAAATGACCTGCTTTCTGTGTCAAAGTAGAGAGAGTGAAATTACTGTTAGTCTGGTGTTTAGTAGTCTCATACTGAAAAATAAACCTCCAGAAATGAAGAGTAATTGAAAGAAAATGATCATTTCATCCTAGCCAGGTAGACATAGCAGAAGGCATCTGAATATTAATTATATAGGAAATACGAAGTCAATTCATTGTTATGTTATCAAAATCACTTGGGATGAGGCAGCAGGCTATTGTGACATGCTAAATTTACTGAAGGGTCCATTTTAAATTATATCCTAATTTAAAAACTGATTAAGCAATTTGCTTGTAAACACATGGAAATATTGATTATGTTCTGAAACTGTAAGTGCATCAATATTAGGAGCCTGAGCAGTGTTCTTCCTACATGGCAATGTAGTTAAATCCAGCTTGAAATGCAAAAGCTACTTCAAACTTCTCAAGGGGAGATGTATATATGTATATATTTGAAGAATATATACAAATGGGTTTTCTGGTGCTGTATTTGTAGTCATTCCTCTATTCAAAAATGTTTCTTTGAAATAAGAGGGTTTTATCAGCCTAGAAAGTAATTTAAGACTTTGTATTATATTTGGGCAAATACGTACTTCTTGCTAATTTATTACTATTAGATAATCTAATGTAGAAATGCACTTACAGAAAACCAGCATAGCTCTCAGGAAGCAAAAATTGCCTCACGTTGAAGAAATCATATAGCGATTTTATGGTACCATTAAGGCTGACCCTAGGTAACTGGTTGGGGAGATTTTATGCCATCACTGCACCATTCATCCTAAAGTGTTAACCCAGCATTGTTACAGCATCTTAAGTGAAATGGAGCTCCTGATAGGTCTTAGCAATTATTTTGCAGTTCTTATTCATTAATATGTAATGGTCAGATCTTGTATATTTTACTATCGTTTCTCCAAGCAGGAACAAAAATAAGGGATTTAAGAGCACCATAATTATCCAGTTCTGACATATTACAGAGCTAATTCATTGTGAGCCAAATTTTCAAAAGGTGACATTCAGGCTAAGTTCTCAAATGAACCAGTACCCAGTTCTGCATTTCAGTTAGCAAAACTGCAGGAGAGTATCTAGATCCAGTGATTATTTTGGGGAGGAACCTAGTTTGACTGGAGCCAACATCATGCCCTGGTGCAGTGACCACTGATGCAGAAGCCACCAACCCTGAGGAGGCAGGGGAAATGAATGGTTGTGGAGGTTGCTGCTATTCCTTCATTCTGCTGAAATTAAAAGCACCTGCTTACACCTTCAAGGTTGAAAAGCAAGACTAGTTTATTAGGTATTAAATATAGTATTAAGGATCAATGACTTCCTAATTCAGCAAATTCAGGAAGTTTGCAGAGATATGAGGCTTCAGACCTAACTGACTTCTGGTGACAAATCTATCTTTAGACAGTGGTTGATATGGATCTGTATATAGATGCAGATCATGAATACAGCAGGGTGGAAACAAGGTTTGTACCCCTGGGCCCCAACACTAGATTGTCTACGCATGTATTCATGGAATAGGAAGGACGCATATCCTTGTATCTCCATCAGCTTTCTCTGTTGGCTAGCAGGCAAAGAAAGCAGAGAGCAAACTTGTGACATCTGCAACACTTTCTCTAGTACAACTCTCAAAACTCGCCTAAAACAGTCACAGCATTTCTTCAGAAACTGTATTTCTTGTACCAGGAGGAAGACTATTCTGAAAGCTGATGAGAAACCCACTGCCATATCCACTCATATCCACTCAGGTACTGCTGTTGGTGGAGTAGGTAGCACAGCCAGACACTTCCATTTTTAAGAACAAACAAACAAAACCTTCTCTTTGTTTATCAGTAGTTATGTCTAATTCCACTCGCTGGATAGGTACTTTCCAAAGCGTATGCTTCGTGCTAAATTTCATTGTAATTTCATGCATTGCCATCTAGCTACTTCTGAGAGCAAAGCTATGCAAAAAGCTGGATGTTTTTCCATTACTAAAACCAAGCAAATGAAAGAACCACTCTGAAAAACTTTCCTGAAAAGCCGTATTTCCCGAAAGACCTGAATCAGACCTTTGAAAAGAGCAGTTGTTTTGGAGATGTGCATTTTTGCTCTTCCCATGAGCATCCACTAAAATTACAACTTTTATAACTAGTGCTCAGACATGTGCAGTAGAGATTTAAAAACAAAGAAACAAAAACAAAAACAAAAAAACCCTAGTAGCTAATTTTCCTCATGCTTCTGCAACATTTTATAAGCTAAATTCTCTAAATAATTTAACTGTCCAAGGCTGCAGCAATAGAGTGAGTGTAAGCAGCCAGTCTTGGCACTGCTGGGGATCTGTTAAAGAAGTAACAGTGGACTATTGATTTTCTGCCCCTTTCAGTCTTTGGGTCATACTACACTGCACAGAGGTTTTGGCTGACATGGTTAATATTTGAAACTGTCTGACATGCACATATCAGATATGCCACATTTCTCATAAAGGTCTTTCACAAGTTCTGGCTTTCTCAAGGAAGTATGATATGTGTGTTTTATCAGTTCCATAGCATGTGTTGCTGCCTATAACATGTTTAATTAGGTGCACAGATTTTCTGTTGGTCTTCAGTTACTTGAAATGGTTGATCAGTCAAGGCACTGACAACTGAACAGCTGTGTTTACTTCTGTTGGTACTTTGTTTGACCCATTTGTTTTGATCCCTCTAACAAAGAAAAAGCCATTTTGATTCTCTTTTTGGCTCAGAAAAACTGAGTTTGGTGTATACAGGCCTGTGTCCTAACTAGAGCTCTGCCCTGCATGCATTTTTCAGATGATGAGGAAGGTGGAGCTCAGTCCCCATCCCACTGAAAAGGGTGTTAGGGGAGCTGAATGGGACTTGCTGGATTGCCAGCAGTGAAAGAAGGGGAGTCAACGGGGTAGAGTCTGGGTGCTAGAAAGCAGGCTGCAGGAAAAGCTGAAAATGAAATCTGGAGAGAAACAGAAAAGACTAGGAATAACTATACAAATAACACTGGTCTGTGTACTATAAGGAGTTTCAGGATAAACTCCCTACATTTGGTATTGATGAAGAGTAAGTTATTAGGGAAGAGGAATGGATCTGTGCTAAAAGTCTTAGGTTTAGAGGCTGTGATTGCTATGGAGGGAGAATGATTGTGGGACAAGGAGTCAAGCTGGAGGAGAAGCAAGTCAAGGTCACAATCAGGGGTTTTGAACAAAGCATCACACTAGAATCCATACAGATGCACTATTTCTAGAACCTGAAGTGGTTCTTCAAGGACCTTGAAGAGAAGCTTTGCTTGTAGAAATTTCTGTGAAGCCCATTCCCTGGCAAAGCATGTGCTACTTTTTAGTGTTGTTACACCTGAATAACACTAACCTACTAGACCTCTACTAGGAAATTACAGAATTAGCTTTTCCTGTGTCACTTTAATTAGCCCCTCCCTGCACTGCACATAAATAATTTACTCTGTGCAAAATAGACTTTAACTGCTTGATCAATTTTTTCCCTCTGGACTCATGCCTCATTCATTTCAAATAACAGATCTGATACAGCAACAAATATAAACTGTGCAGCAAAGGGTGCTCTTTATCTAAAGAGCTCCTGTCCCATCTGTTGCAGAAATTAGGGATTGTATAGTGAAAATGGAGAAAGAAAATTATCATAGTGAAATGCTTTCCTGAAGGCTTTCCTGAACGCTTTCTTTCTTTCTTTTTTTTTCTTCTTGCTGCTTCTGATTTCTGATGCAATATTAATTAAAATAAGACAAAGGCAAAGAAGCTTTTACAAGTCCCATTCTAGTAGTTCCACTTTGAACAGAAAATGTCCCCTTAACTGAGATTCAGTCACTGACCATGTGAAAGTTGTGCTATTGATTCACTGGTTGGTAAATGGATCCAGTGAGTCTTTTACATGACACTGAATAGGAGCCACAGTGCCTCTGTAGCCACCCACTCTTTCTCAGATGAACCCATAGTAACTTTCAAGTAAACTCCTGTAACTGGGAGTTGAGAGGCACATCAGAAAGACTTTCAAATTCAACAGCAACAGCACTTCACTGAAACCCATCAGATGGCAGTGAAATGTCTTCATTTTTACAGAAACACGAGGGGCTCATCTCTATGAGCATTTGAGGACTCACAGCAGCAAATGAAATCAGTGGGAGATGTGCTTTGGATATAAAAGATGCCATTGAATACTAAGTACACATCAACTCTCTAAGAAAGTTGAATGCCTTTTTAGCATCTTTTTATTTTAAATAACAAAACAAAAAAGTTGAGCTTCTGAGGCTCAATTCCCATTATTTAAAATTGTTAGAATCACCTTCTAGTCCCACAGAGTTTGAAAAGAAAAATAAATATTTCCAAAATTGCTTGAATGCTATAACATGCCAAAGAAAAGTTTGTAAGAAAATCATTTTATTCAGAGCAAGGAGTTAAAGTATGAAGCCAAACCATTAACACTCATTGATGAGAAACAAAATATTGAATAGGTTCACACAAGGTGAGTACCATCCATCCAGTGTGTTGTATGGTGCAAGGAATCTGCAGAACAGTAGTATGTGGCCATATGATTAACAACTCCAGTGCATTCTCACAAAGGGAGTTACACAGGTTTTTGAAGCTGCTTAAGAAAACAGGAGGTTAGGAGGAGTCTTGAGAGTGACAACATCAGTAAGGTGCAGGTGAGTATGCTATTAATAATAATTCTCTGCAGTTTATCATGTGATTGTCATCATTGCACATGCAGACTTGTGTGTAATTGTAGAAAACTTTTCTGTAAGATCAAGTTTCTTTCTAAGAATGGCCATGAGCTGTCATTTATTGTTTGTTGCTAATTGCAACTCTATGAAAAGCTTTTAATAGGTGCCTCCTCTCAACATCACTCAAAATATTTTTTCCTAAATGAAATTCACTGTTGTTTTTTTTATTTGTTTGTTTTTGTTTTTTCTTTAATAGTAGTCCAAATTTAACCTTTATTCTAAGGACCTGCTCCATGTCTGCCATAGGCTTATTTGTAATAAACTGTTTTTAATTACAAGTAGTGCTGGCCAGGAGACAATTTCATACTTATGCTGCATTGCAAGCTTCAGTTGATACCCCTATCTTTTTGTTTCCCTGACTTCTTCATTCCCTGAACCACACTTTTTGCAAACATCATATACTTACATTTAGTCATTTAGATGTGCTGAGCAGCTGGCACTAATCATTAGAAATAGTTAAGTGTTTTGTCCAGGTTTGCTCATGTGATTTCGGAGTTCAGTTTGTGGGGTAACAAAAAGAAATCTGAGTTACCCTAGGGGAAAGAAAATCTCATGACATCAAGTAAAAGTATAAAAAGGAGCAGAAGTGCAAATGTGGATGTTCTCCCTTACCTCCTGTGTCAAGTCAGAGTTAAGAAGAAGGTCTTGAATGGTTTGTTACTGGTTGGAACACAGCAGAAAAGATTCATAAATTTATGAAGTGCTTAAGCTTGCTTCCCAATCTAAGTTCAAAACTTGTTTAGCTCCTTTGAACTATGAAGAACCTTCCACTTCTATTAAGCAACAGAAAACATAGTGGTACTCAGAATATTGGGTTCTTATAACCACGTGTCAAGATTACTCAATTTACTAAGTAATCTAAAGCTTTTGGTTTTCAAGGAGACAATAATTCAAATACGATATAAAACAGCAAACAGAAATATTCAGCATTTTTCATAGCTTCTGAACCTTCACTTTCTTTAACACAGCTCTGATTTATTTTGTGAGCTTGTGTGATAACTTAATAAAAAGGCTAAGAGCACCACAGTGGTATCTGTGATTTAGGGAAACGAGCAAAGCAGTTGATATGTCAGGAATAATAATGGTATACGCCTTTTAGTCAAAATAATTAGCCTTGAGTAATACTGTGAGATATGCATTGGTGTTAATGCCCAGTCAGAATCACCTGGGTATTTTCTTCCACTGGGTCTCATGATGACAGGGAGAAATAAATTAAGCAACAAGAAAGAGCAGGTAGTATATGGGTATCATTGCTACACCAAAGTTTCCTCTAGATGTTTGTTTATTTTCCCCTAATAACTATCTTTTGTGGTGATGCAGAAAGTCATCTTTGGTCCTGTGAAGAATGTTTGAGAAGCAAAGTTGAAGAAACGAGGAGCTGGAGTTTTACGATGAAATTTGGTGACAAACAGAAACAACTAGGAGGAAAAAAAAGGTCTGACATGGAATGTAGAACAAAAAGTACCTTTATTTTTCTGAAAAAAGTTGGTTTATATTCCATTAGTTCCTATTCCGTCAAATTATTATCTTGCATAAGACCTGATGAAAGGTCATTTATTATCTGATGTGCTCTCTGACGGTCTAGTATTTTCCACCATACAATTGTTCATTAATATGGTTGCATTTAACTTTGTTTTAGGAATTCACTGTACTATACAATTACCTTGAGACCGAAGAAGAATGCATAGAGAAAAGTAGAAGTGACCAGTTTACAAGAAATATTGTGATACATGTTATTGAGTTTCTGTATGGCTTCCTTGGAAGTTCCAGATTTTATTTAGGCAGTCAGTGGTGGTCCACAATGCATGGGGCCATTTTAGATCCAGAATGTATGCAAAATCACCTTTCATTCTTTATTTTGTCACATTTTAGATAATCTGTAAATATCTTGGGCACCCTCTGACATTTGGCAATGAAATTCATGCATAGTGGACCTTTTTTTCGTCTTCTTTTCTTCTGGAACAGTGTTCAAGGAGGCTGTTCTGTCAGAGAGCATCACTAGGGCTTCCTGTCATCAGGTATCAATGCTCCTTTCCCTTGGAGCTTACTTCTGTTGGCAAGAATCATGAGCCACATCAAGTAACCTTCAGATCACCATTCAAGGCACATCATTTGCTGTTCCTGTCTTTTTCTTTGGGGTTTTGCAAACAGCATACATAATTCATGTAGCAGGTGCAATTTCCTGTTGTCATTGTACTACAGTATGGTGTGTAGTAGTAATCAGTAAATTAAAAAATAATAATAGTAATAAAAGGAAGTGAAGAGACCATGGTGGGAAATCGAGATATTTGGATATTCTCAGAAGGTAAGCTGGAAGTGAAATGCTGCAGTTGTATACTACTACTGCTGTTCACAGTATTCTCTCTACTTTATTTATCCTGCATGTCATGCATTGAGGTCCACCTCCATCAGTTAGGAGTTTAATTGGAATTGGAAGGATCGTGTAATAGAGCAGAAGGCTTAAGTTAACCACAAATGTAGAGACACATGCTCAAAAGTAAAAACAAAAAAGGAAAAAATGGAGCACAGCTTAAGATGCTTTTCAGTTGTTCAGGGTGGTAAAACAGTTTTACATTATTAATTAACGTTTTAGGGCATGCTATATCTAAATAGCAAGAGACTGTGTTTTGTGTGTGTATGTGTGCGTGGGAGGTGTCATTTCACAGCAGAAATAAATAAAAAGCGATCATTTTCTGAAAAGTCAGTTTTTACTCATGGTACAACAAAAAGGTGAAAAGCATGTTTTTACTATCAGATGAAGAGTTTGGGTATTTTGGCAAATGGCATTAGGAAAGTGAGTCAGTAAAATAGTTTGAGGAAGAACTTGAGGTGTACATGCATGTCACTCCCTGTTTCTGCTATTAATTGCCTGTCCTTGTCTCTGGCAACCAAGCTGTCCCTCCTCCATTTCACATGTAATGAAGACACCAAGAAAAGTGGCACAGTCCTTTCCTCCTCACTCCATAGGTACAAACACTGAAGCCCACAGAGGGGTTCCTCTTTTGGTACAGCAACTTTAGGATATGCCCGGAAGCCTTCCTGACCATGCAGATCCTTATTGCCCTGTTCAGAGCATTTCACCCCGTTCTTCATGCATTGCCCCCTCCCATCCCATCTGCATGGCCTAGGATGCCAACCTCAGCCTCTTAATGCTGAGCATCGTCTTTCCAGTGTCTCCCCCGTCACATAGCACCTACCAAAAAGCAGGGTTCATGGGACTGCTCCCCTCTCTGCTCCTAACTCTTCCTGGTATCTTGCTTCATAGTCTCTTCTAGATGCAACATCTTTTTTCTAGAAAGGTGGCAGGTAGATGAATGTGCATATCAGTGATTGAAAAATACCATGAAATCTTCAAAATACTTGACTACTGTCTCGTGTACAGTTACTGTCTTGCTGCTCATGTTTGTGTGTATCTTTGTGTGTGTGTGTGTGTGCACTTTTGGGCCCTGAACCTGTGTTTCACTATGCCAGTATAGTGATTTACAAAAACTGTATATTTTTTGTAGGAGTTCACAGTGGAGGGTGTTGATATTTTAGCATTTGACCATTGTAATGATCCCGCTTAGGCATATAAAGGGGATTTGGAGTTAATTGAAAAAAATGTATTCTGTGACTAAGAATACATAGTAACAAAGAGCAGCTAAAAGCAGTTGATTGTAAACACCAGGAAAGAAATCTTCCTTGCTGGAAAAAGAAAAAAAAAAGCTAACTTTTCAAGGGGACTTAGGTAAATAGTAGAACTAAATAGTGGACAAAATCAACACTAAATAAAATGCCTTAAGAGAAATCTTGATATCAGCAGCAATTACACATTCTAATATGTCATTTATAAGATAATGAGGATGATTAGGGCAGGTGTCCGATTATATATTTATAATTAAGCCGTTATCTGATATCATTTTAAAACCAGTCAATACCAGAAACTGAAGAACACAGCAGCAGGTTTTTGTAAAGTCTATCCTTCGTGAATCTCTGTGGCTAGCTGTGTATTGATGTCTACAGTTCTGTTGTTAAAGAAATCATCAATCAGTCATTATGGTATGATGCTGGATGTACTTTGGCTTTACATTCTGACTACTGCAGGCCAAATCATTGATATGATTTATTTTCTAAGGTTGTGTGTTATAGAAGTTAACCAACAATTCAATAACTCAGCAGCCTCCTTGAATATAGCTTCTTTATATTGTTTTGCTCTCATGAAGCAAAATGGAAGGCAGAAGGCCCAGCTGAGATGCACAGTTCCAGCTTCTCTGCATTTTTCAGGAAATATCCCAGTGAAGTGTGTTAGAAAGTTAAATGATAGAAAATCTCATCAACTCACACGCTTAGCTCTACCATTGTTTGTGGCAGATTTAGGTAGAAAGTGAATTTTATAGCTTCTCGCAATTTTGATAAAGAAGAAAAATATACTTTTAATTTAATGCAAACATATGCATACAGCTATCTATTATGCATCTCAGATTACATGAAAAACAGAAGTTTCAAGTCAGATTGCATGTTTTGAATTCAGATACCTGAGCACGTTTTATTTCTGAAAAGTACAAGAAATGTATTTCAGCAAGGGTTGTTTAAAGACAAAACAGTAAAAGCTGTGAAATTTTGTTATAATTATCTTTAAAATTTCTGATGTGTTGAAGTTCTTTAGACTGATGAGAGCTAAAGCTCTTGTAAAGCTTTGACAAATGGCAATTTTTTTCTTTGAAAGATAATAATAATAAAAGAGGTGGCTATTTAAAATCAGGTGGAGGCATGCATCCCAACAGTGACTCATGCTCCTAATGCTCTTTCTTGTGCCTGATACATCAACATTTGCTCCCTTGCCTAAGCCTGTAGCTTTCTTTCTGTTGAAAGAGGAAATACGAATTTTACAGCAGGAGCCGGGAGAGCAGACTTCTGCGATGTGTGTGGTGAGACCTCCAGCTGATAGCATTAGCAAAAATTTACCAAGAGTTTAGGAGGACTGCTGCCGGCCCGCTAGCCCCACTAGGCACGGTGCGTTTCTTGTCTTTGAGACCACATTGCACAGCCATGTGCGAGAAGCACTAGGCATGAACGGTAATCCCCGTTCTGCGCTCCCTGTGCTCGGGGACCCACAGAACCGGGGCTTCTTTCTGGGTGGAAAAGATAACGTAGTGAGGCAGCGGTGCCACAATGCTAAACAATTTCATGAGGCTTGGAATGATATGATTAAGTGAGAAAAGTGTGTGTGGGGGGGAGGGCATTTCTAGCTTGCATATGTTTGTGTATATATATTCACATGCGAATGTATACACAAGCCTTTAAATGCTCCCCTGTGCCAAAAGGTTTGACAATCCCAAAGTAAACAAGATGCCTTCTTTATCTAAAACATCATGACGTTTTTTGAAATACTCTCTGCACATCTCTTTAGGGGGGACTGCAACCTTCAGATATATCCATAAGCATTCCACTGAGTTGCTACTATTATTACTAACTGCCTTTGGTGAAGAAAATGTTTTAGTAAATCATAAAAGGTATAAAATAAATGAGTGTAGATTCATGTAATATTTTTTCCTAAGCTGTTTCACATGTTCCTCCCACCTTAAATGAAGGTTGCATAATACATGTACCATGATTATACACACAAGATTTTAAAATATCATTTAGCAATAATTAGTTTTCATGAAACAATTGAAAGCTAGCAGAGTTTTCTCAATAACTCTCTCAGGAGCTAATCAACTGCTTCACTAAAGCTCAGTCTTTACTGTGAGTTCATTTTCCTTTCATCTTTTGTCTCACAGAATGAAACAAAAAAATTGAAAACTATAAAAAACTGTAATGTGAAAAAGTAACAAAGTGAAGAACACAGCATACAATCAGATTATATGAAAGGGTATTGGCTTTACGTTAAGAATTTCACTGATTTCTAATTGCCCAAAATAAACTGTCTCAACAAAAGGCCATTTTGAATGTTTCTCTTAAAACTGTTTTGTATGGAGGTTAAATTCAAATCCTACTGCATTATCAACTTCCCTATGTTCAGTATTAACACATATATATGGATATATGAACAAATAAAGCATTGGCTCCAAATATTTGGGCTGAAATTATAATATAAGCCACATAATGAAGTAGTAGAAAGTCTGAGGGTCTTAAAACTGTTCTTGAGAAAAGAAAATTGCATCTCAACTATCTATTAGTCTTTATCACAGAAGAGAGAGAAGGAAGTACGATGGCTTGCCTTCATTCAGGCTGTGATCTACATCTGAGCTGCTGGTGGCTTCACAGTCACTGGGAGACTGGGAAGAGTGTAGAGAGAGCATTCAAGCTTTTGTTTGTGTGTGGCTTATGCACCCTTTCTCTCATAGTTCTTCCTGAAATATTTCAGAGCCTTGTTTTGAAGTGGATTGTTGAAATCTTGGCAATCTTTTAAAAAAGGTATTTTGCTTACTAGGCAGCCCTTATAGGATTTTTTTATTACCACTATTAAGATGGGAAAACGGACATCTAAATGCAGGCATATTGGCAATGTGCATTTGTGGTTATCAATTAGGAAAGTGATGAATTAGGGTTCATTAGGAGTGTGACTGAGAACAGTAAAAGTAAATGTTGACATGACATTATAGGCTCAGAAATACACTTTCACCTGGAATAACCTGTATAGAACAGGTCACTGTTTTAGAGAGGATTCTGTGGGAGTAGCGGATGTTTTGGGAAGGAATGACAACAATGAATAAAGGCGTAGGAAATCTCTAGTAGGAAGTGAAAAACTTCTTTACTTTAGAAATAATAAGGCTCAGAGGAGATATAGAAGTATATAAAGCAATAAAAAGTTGCAAACAGTAAAGGAATTTCTGTTTAGCAGCGCTGGTGGAATATACAATTGAGGGTGCTTAGAATTAGAAAAGAAATGCTATGGACTATTAGCAAAATTCATGCACATGGATCTTTTTCATTCATAGGAAAAATATTGTAAGTTAGTGCTAGAAAAGAGCTTGGGAAGAGTTATTTGAGTATTTACTTTAGTTCACATCAAGATCAGAGGTAAGATTCTGGTAGGATCAGATCCACTATGGTGATTTCTACATCTGTGTATGTGTGCGCAACTCACAAATGTCCCTTCTTTTACAGTAAATATAACTGCAGTAAAAGCAAGAAAGGAAAATCCCTAACCCTGGCACAGTACGCCCCAGGAGACACTTTAATATTTGTAAGATTTTACCTAAAGGGAGAAGAAATTTCTCAGCTGGAATTTTTCATGAAACTAGGATGTAGTTAGGCTATGCTATAGGAACTAGGAGATAGTTAGTCATGCTGTAGGAACTGAAGTTATTTGCTGGCCATAGAAGAGGCTGAACAAGAAGACCAGTGTAATTTCTTCCACTTATGCAGTCCTTTAATCTTCTTGAGCTGGTAGACCTTGTGAGCGTAACTGATGGCATCTATATAACCCAGAACTTGGTCCAAATCCTTACAGACTTTCTATGGCACCTCTGTTGCAGAATGTACTATTTATTTTATTTTATTTTATTTTATTTTATTTTATTTTATTTTTTTTATTTTAGGTAGAAGGGATCACATCAAATACCTAAAATAATGATTTGGCTAAATTACAACTAACCAGAGATGATCTTATGGCTTGATTCTGTGTATGTGAAGTGAGCCCTGGCGTGTGGCATGATGGCACAAGGAGTCTAGAGCACAAGAACTGCTGAGACAATTGTGGAGCCTTTCACCACCCAGATTCAGTGCACTATAGGTTCATGTACTGTGGAGCAGGCATAGGCTCAGACGTGTCCTGTCAAAGCCAACAGCAAACACCAGGTGCACTTACTCGGAAAACAGGGTCAGGAAAATTATGGAAAGTGCAGTGGTTGCAGCAAATGGATAGTGAGCCTTCCCTCCGATAATGTGTTAATTCTGTCCCTGTGGCTTGGCTCGTGTGATAGAGTCATAGGTAAAAAAATGAACTTAGCTTCACATACCGAGCTGTCATTATAACGTGAGTAATGACTTACAATGCTTCAGTCTGGGCAACTCTTTCTCCTTCTCTGCTGCTGTTCAGCCTGTAGGAAAAGGCAACTCATTCCAGAATTGCTTCAGCCAGGCAAGGCTTGCTTTTGCTTCTCTCATTCCAGAATGGCCAGGAGAGGTTTGACCATTTTTTATCATTCTCAAGGAGGAATGTCTGGATAAAGTCATCCTTTCTTCCAGCCCAGCAGAAAAGGCTCTCCTAGTTTACTGGTAGAAATGGAGTATGTTTCCTTCTATTGAAGTCCCTTTCGACAAGAAGAAAAAAAAAAAAAGAAAAGAAAAGAAAAAAAAAGAGATGAAAGTTCATAGCAGTCAGTTTGCAAAAATGAGCATATGAAAGGTCAGGGAACATTTCTATGGCAACAGATTATCAAATAATAGCAACAAACACTTACAGAAAGGCCTGAGATGGATGAGGAAAATAAACCCATTTGCCTTCTCAGTGATAAGTTACAGTCTGTATTACATCTCATGAATATTATGACCCTCTTAGAATAAGAGAAGGGAAGACTTGGGACAAGAGTAGCTAAATGTTTCTTTTTATAAGGAATTACATAGAAAACCCTAGAATTTCCCACAAACTGCAACAACAGAAAAAATATCAATTTGTTTTCTTCTTTGGTGTATTAATTGCAGTGATTGCATTTATACTGTATGCATGACATTCCAGTATGTTGTTGTTCTTCTTTGTTATCACATGAGTTGGTTTGTTTTCTCAGCAAAACTTGGCTAGTTAACAGTGACTTGTCATTCATCTGAAAGTCTTTTCTAACGGTATGACTGATCTTGTCTGCCTTTGATTAAATTATGTTTTAAAACATACTTTCACTTGGACTTGTAATTTTTCCAGCTGCTGTTTCTCATTTCACCAGCTTGCTGAGCTGATTTCAAATGGTTTTACTGGAAAATAATTCTCTTGAGACATATCACATAACTAAAAAAGCAAAACAAAAGAGAAGCTAATTTACCTGAGAGAATAATCCTAGAAAAACATCTACTGCTGAGTATCAAATAATAGTTTAGTAGTACTCCAGAACAACAAATGAGTGTATTCCTTTGGTCTTGGGACTTCAGTCTGCTGGACATCACTGGGAGATCTGGAAATTGAAGTTTTTGATTCCATCAGTAACTGTTTGGTTTGTTTTTTAGTTTAGTTTTTTTTTTTTTAAACATATAGTTCCTCCATTGCTCAAAACAACATCACCTTCTGTTCCAGCTGCAATAAAAGCAGCTGAGTACTGAACTGAAAAAATGGTTATTGCGCCCCAGCAGTGTGCTGCTATAAAAATAGTTTTTACCTCATAGCCCACCTTCATACACACAGTGTTTTACTGTTGGAATCGAACAATTGTTTTAGCCTGTAATCCATTGCTTTCTTTCTTTTATTTTTCCTTCCAGCTCTCAAAGAGGCCAGCAGTAACATCTGTTAAAGTTACGATACACTGCAATGACTTTTCTGATGCTGGAGCCCTGTAGCACATTGGCTATGCAGTAGGAAGGAGATAGGCTTTTCTGTCTACATGATCTATAACACTGTGCTTCTAATTCAAGTTGAGTGAACTATTTTTAGAGGTTACCAAATGACTTAGAATAAAGAAGCGATTGTATAACAGATGTGAAACTGAACATTCAGATTATCTGGCTGCTAAAAACCTGGAAGAAATCAACCGAATTTCAGTTCAGCTGGAGGGAGTAAGCTTCTTTAACAGCATCCCAAGTTAATTTACAGCATGTTCCTGAATGTAGAACCTTTGCTATCATGAGCTATGGATGCTTTAAAGACAAACAAACAACCCTTTCCCCCCTTCTGATGGCAGACAGGAATTTTACTGCGAGAGATTTATGCCAGTGTTTGATGTTGACTGCATTGCACCTAGAGTTCTAAATCCCATTAGAAACTGCTTATCTTACTGAGGAGTTTAATAATATGCTTGGATAGTCCACAGTCAAACCAAGATGAGTTGTGCTTTCACATAGTAGGAAAAATGATAAATAAGATGATGTCTGAGTACGTGCTAAGTGTCAGCTCTGTCAGGATCATGGGCTTGAGATTTATGTTTTAATATAATATTTCTCAACTCTTATTGATTGCTGCTACTTAAAATTCGCAGGTTCTTCTCATAATGTTTTGGGAATATTGGAAATTTCACTACAAACTCAACACCTGGAAAGTTTTGCATTTGAGTTAAGGAAAAAGTAATATAAAATGACTATAGTGTTTACTCTTAAAAATGGAGACAACTTAATAACCTTAATATTTCAGCAGTTTTCTACAGCAGTTTATTAGGTGCGCTGCATGAGGCTAAGATAGAAGTTTTTCATTACATACCATGAAATGAGCAATTTTTAAACCTTAACCATTGTTGTATAACACCCTTGTAAAGATGGCCATTAAAAATTAAGGCTCAGCTGAAATCAGTGACATGAATTCACCAGTGCTCTGATTTCACCCCCAGCTGCTAAAATTCTGCCGCCTTCTACAAGTTGCTGGCTTTGGAGCAAATACTGATGATGAAGTGATTTCTACTTTATTGTAAGGTAAGACAAGCTGATGAGAACATGCTAGGATGGAACAACAGGATGGAGTCAGGATGGTAACCTTTGCGTACCCAGCTTTGGGGAAAAAAAAAAATACAGAATGAACTAGAAAAACTGGCAGATGGAAGGAGGCAATACCCTATTGTGGCTGAGATAAGGGCTGACAGCAAATTCTCACTGGTTCGGTAGACAGGTGGAAATTTTCCTGCTGTGTTGGATTTTTCAGTTTAATATGGTGGAGCTCCTTACTGCTCCTGTGCTGGGGGCTAGGTACTAGAGAATCTAAACGCTGCAGGACTGTGGGGAAGGAGCAGAGCTGTGGCATTTACTAGCACTGGTCTTGGTGTGTGTTCTGTCTATTTGTGATACCCAAACACAGAGAAAACTCTGCTAGTCAAAGGGAAACAAATCCAGTTGCAGTGCATTTTTTTTTTCCTGCTAGTTGCATTTCCAACTCCAATGAATGAAAACTCATCTGCAGAAATAATAATTGGGTTTGACACCACAAGCACAGCAGTAATGGAAGCAGATTTCTCAGCTGGGCAATCTGATGATCTAACAAGCTGTCTCAATAAGATTAGCAAGTTGAAGGTCTTGTGACATTATTCATTAGTTTTCTAACACACTAATCTTTACAGTACACTTCCCAATTTGATGTTATACCTCCTTCTCTAGCTATAAGCTCTGTTCTTTTATACACAAGATAATGCTGCTTATTAATTCATTGACACTCAGCAGTAAAAAAAACTGACACTCCCTAGCACTTCACCCCTCTCACAACAGCTCTGAGGATGTTTGTTTCACATTGATGTCATTTTGTCTTTAGTGGCAGGGGGATGAGTTGATCAAGAGGGCATCAGTAAGTAGTTATAAATTGATATCTGGGAAATTTGTCAGTGCAGGAATTAGTTTTGAGCAAGAGAACTGGTAGAATATAATTGCATTTTCAGGAATGGTCAAAGTGCAGGAATGTAACAGTTGATTGCCAGAGGAAGTATCAGCATTCTGTGATTAGCAAGTTCTTTGTTCATGACAGTGCAGGAATTGGAAAAAGGCAAGAGTCAGAATGTCTACAGTTTCACACAATACGAATGAGTGTGTGTAGTGGGTTTACGTGGCAAAGTTTTGGTAGCAGGGGGCCATAGGTGTGGCTCCTGCAAGAAGAATCTAGAAGCTGCCCCATATTAGATAAGGGCCCTGCTGCTGACCAGAGCTGAGCCAATAAGCGATGTCGTTTGCACCACTGTGAGAGCATATTTAAGAAAGGGAAGAAAAAAAAAAGAAAAAAAAAAACAAACACTGCCACACAACAGCTGGGAGAGAGAGAGGAGTGAGAAACAGCCTTGCAGGCACCAAGGTCAGTGAAGAAGGAGGGGGAGTGGTGCTCCAGGTGCTGGAGCAGAAGTCCCCTGTGGCCTGTGGTGAGGACCATGGTGAAGCAGGCTGTCCCCCTGCAGCCCGTGGTGTACCATGGTGGAGCAGGGTTCCACGCTGCAGCCCATGGAGGAGACCATGGTGGAGCAGGTGGACCTGCACTGAAGGAGGCTGCAGCCTGTGGAGGACCCCTGCCGGAGCAGATTCCGGGCTGGACCTGTAGCCCATGGAGAGGAGACCATGCAGGAGCAGGTGACCTGGCAGGAGCTGCTGCCCGTGTGGGACCCGTGCTGGAGCAGTTTACTCCTGAGGGATTGACCTCGTGGTACGAACCCATATTTGTAGCAGTTCTTGAAGAGCTGCTGCTTATGGGAAGCCCAAGCAAGATCAGTTTGGGAAGGACTGTGTCCTGTGGGATGGGCCCCATGGCACAGGGGAAGAGAGTGACCGAGAAGGAGCAGCAGAGACAAAGCGCTATAGACTCACCACAACCTCCATTCCCCTGTTCCCCTGTGCCCCCCGGGAGGAGGAGGTGGAAGAGGGCAGGAGGGGGGAAGGCGTTTTTGGTTTCTTTCCTTTGTTCCTCACTTCTCTAGCTTGTTAGTAATAGGCAATAAATCATACTGTCTCCCTACTCTGAGTCTGTTTTGCCCATCACGATAATTGTTGAGCGATCTCCCTGTCCTTATCTCAGCCCTTGAGCCTTTTTCAAGGTATTTTCTCCCCCCTTCCCTTGGAGGAGGGGGAGTGAGAGAGCAGCTTTGGTGGAACTCAGCTGTCCACCCGAGTAAAACCACCACAGCATGGCAAGAAAACCATAACAGAACTCATGTATCTGTCTGTCAATAATGCTGGCCATATTTAGACATCATTAGGATTACAGCAAAGCATTGTCTGTACACTGTCAGATTTTAAAATCATCTACAGGTCTCTTTGCGATCACTGGTAGTACTTTTTGTAATAATTCCTTATCAGTGTCAAAAAAAATCTTAGCATTCAAAATCTGTATGTCGTTTTCAGGTCAACCTAAGAGAAAACTAGGTTGTTATCATAAAATAACTGCACTTAACCAAAAGGACAAATATTAGCTTCAGTTACAGGGACAGAGGATTTGCAGAGGAAATATGCTGTGTTACTCCTTTTGTCAACAAAAAATTGTAATGTGGAAGAAAAAAATGTTTGGTATGCATAAACAAAAATCAACAAACAAAATGTATCTAACAGTATTTGTTTGTCTTGGCAGTTTCACACATTTCTTTATAATGAATCATAGTATGGATGTAAATATCAATTGCCATCTCTCAAGAATTAGGAAGGTTCATCCACTTGTTTTTTTTTTTGTTTGTTTGTTATTCGTTGTGCAGATGAACATTTTGAGTATCATAAGGAAAAGCTGCTCACAAATGGAGCATTTTTCAGTTTGGAAATAAGATGACCTATATCGTTTTATTTAGCCTATGCCTATAAATAGAAATCAGCTGCCTGAAATGAGTTTATTGTGCTAAACTAAACTGTTTTATTTTGCTACTCTGCTAATCCTGGTAAGACTGAAAAATAGTTAATAGGCAATCTGTAAGATCTGATAAGATGACATTTGGAAATCCTGCAGTCATATTAGTCATTAGCCATGGCAATATTCTGCCATAAGGCAATGAGTCAGGCAATTGATGAGAGAACTTCATCATGATATATCCTCCGTCATGAATATAGAGAGAGGAAGGAAAAGGAGAAAGAGTGTATGGGACATAGGACAGGAACATGGAGGAACAGAAGGGTAAACAAAATCTGAAAGAGCTGCTTTTAAAAATTTCTTTCCTTCTTTCCTTTTTTTTTTTGTGAGATGTAAAGTGTAATGGGGGTGATGATGGAGAAGAAGCAGACAGTGTAAAACATGAATCTTGAGGACCTACAATGTATGCTGCCCTCATCCATCATGAGTGCAACATCACTGGAAAATCTAACTTTTCTTGCTTTTTAAGCAGGTCATCTTCTAGAGACATGGACACGTGGCAGATGTTGGCTTCCTTACAGGTGTTATATAAAAGTCACAGAAAAGACTTGCATTGAAACATTGTTTAATTTTGCTCATTTTCTCAAATGGCTATGTGGATATCTATGGCTTTAACAGCTATCATCATGTTTGCAGAGGAGCATCACCAAAATGACTGGGAGGGCACAGAAGGCCTACAGGGGACACCGGAGAAATGCTCACCTTTGAAAAATATTGCTGGGCACAGCAGTTAAAAGGAAAGAGGTCAGCTATTTAGGGGTTTGTGGTGCTTTTATTGGTGGGCAAGTTATGACTCCCCTGCTGCTGTTTTGGAAATGAGCACACTGATTTTGGCTGTGATGCTCAGGTATGCAAGGCTGCGTGCCTGCCCCATCCCTGCAGTCAATCTTAAAAGCTGCCAGCTCCTGGTAGGAGAAAGGCAGGACATGGAAAATATAAGTATTGTACTAGTAGTAAGAATGGTACACACAAGAAGAAATCACTTGTACAGCTAAGATTTTAGTGCAGCACCTTTTTTTTTTTTTTTTTTCCCAAAATTCATCTCTTTAATGCGCGCTTTTCTCTATAGCAGGGTATAGTGGCTTAAGCACCTTATTTGCAGTATTTCCAAGTATCCGTGTCTATCTTGATTTGTCCTGAATCAAATTCAGCTAGGTCCTCAAGTGATGCGCAGTTCTATCAAAAATTGGTGAGCTTTGTAATTTTACTCCTGCGGATTTAGTACCACTTGTCCAATGTACTTGTATTAGAAACAGTCAGGGACACTACTGCCTTTATTGCAAGGAAGCTATTACTAAGATGCTTTCCTTGAAGGTACTTTCTTTAATGGGATTCACTGGCTTTCTTAATCTGCAAGGCTCATCTCTTTTCTTAGGCATTTCAGGAAAGAGATTCCCAGTTTGGTTTGTGTGTGTAGGAAAGTGATTACAGTTATAATGCAGGGAAAATCTGATCTGGTTTATTTTGGCTTATTTTCTGAAGTATTCTGATTTGTGTAGAAGTGCTCCACCTGTGATAAACACTATAACTACTTTATAAATCAAAATGAATAATTTATTGTTTGTGCTTTTAAAAATTGTGTTAATCAATACCAACATTTCAGAAGAATACATACAGATGATATTATTGGCAAACAAGATTGCTGCGGAGATCAATGTAAAAATCTCATCATCTTCAATGAGACTGTTTTCAGAGTAGGATGTAGGATGTCACATTTTTGCAGACTGCCATTATGTAAACTCACATTGATGGATAGTCCTTTACCCGGAATTACAACAGCCATAGGAAAGATCAGAAGAAACAGGTGTGAAAGATAAACAGTGGCATCAGGTGGTGGACTGAATAGCTCAAAATTAGCCATTAAATAAAAAGTAGAAAGAGGATCAGAGCCTTGAGGCTTGAAGTCAAGACCTGACTCCTGCTTAATGATATTGCTTCACATGCAGCTTTCTCAGGTGATGCATAGCTCATCTTTCTTGGGCTGTGGAGATCTTGTAGCATGTAATACCAAAATAAATTGTAAGAACAAGCTTCAGCAGATTACTCCCCACTGCCACTAATTGCTTGCATAATGGCATCTCACCTTTCTCTCTGCCCTATCCTTGTGGCCCTGTAATACAGTCACAGATATGAAACAAGGCTGCTGTTCACCATGCCTATCTTACTTTCAAATAGCTTAATAAATTTCTTCTTCTTCACAAGGAATCTCAGAGGTCTTGTACTGACTTTATTTTCAGGAGAATGTTGTGATATAAACACATTTAATTATCTTAAACAACTAGAATTTTCAATCACAAATATTACAATAAACAAAATTATTGTTGAAAGCTACATAGCATTACGATAATGCCATGTAAGATTCGTTTTTTTTTAGTTGTCATTTTATATGGACATTTCACAAGTTTTCTCTGCATTAGGAGTAAGCCATAGAATTGTAACCTCAAACCCTGGTACCACTTGCTAATCTGTGACTAATTTTCCCTATTCTGACATTATTATCGGCCTTCTCTAGTCATTTTGATATCTTTGTATAAAGATCAGCTCAACTGTTTTAGTACATTTGTATCTTGCTCTGTGATGTCTCATTTCTTCTGTGTAAGTGCTGTTACTAATAGTCAAGTACATGAAGAAGTCCAAGGACTCCATAGTTTTCTTTAGATTACAATTATTCCTAGATAATATCGGAAAATGCATAGGCTTTCCAGATTAATGTGTCTAAGCATAAAAATGATTTTACATGAAGACAATCAAGATTAACGGCAATTGTGGTTCATTATCCAAATGTATTTCAATTAAGATCATCTGTCACATAAACTATCAACAAATAAAACAGAATTAAGGGTAGTCCAACCTTTCAAGAGTATGTAGGATTTCTCTTACCCTGTTCAAATGAGTTTTTTGTGTATGTGCATTCAATTGACTCTAAACATGATTGATATGAAATTTCTTGATGGGCACAGAAATGTGACTGCAGAATATAATCTGGCCCCTTATGAAAGACAGACAGGCTCTGCCCAAAATGCTGCGAGTGTTTGAATGCAAACAGACGTGTCTTTTAAATACGTTAGTCCAGTGTTGAACAATTGCACCAACCACAGAAAGCAGGTGAATCTTGAGGAAAAACAGATTTGGGGAGCTCTCTGTGTGCACAGAGCAGTTATACAATATCTAAGGGCAAACGGAGATTCCCCCCTGTTGATTGAAGTTGGAATAGCACAGAAGTTGCCAGTTTTTTTGAGTGCTGAGCAAAAGAACTTTATTAGACTCAGGAAACTAATGTTATTCTGAGAACTACTCTCTTCCTGCATCTGCCTCTCTTTCTGCCACCTCTGCTATTTGTTAAATTTCTGCCAAGAGCCTGCCTGCCCTCTAAAGCTTGCCTTGTAGACAGATTTAGAAAAAGAATGCAAGTATTTTGTACTTTTTACTTCATAATGTACTCATAATAGCTTTTGGTAAAATAAACAGCATGGAAGACAACATTAAAGAAAATGGATGGATCTTTGATTCTTTTAATTTTTTATTTATGTATTTTTTAAACTGTAGGACATTCCCTGATGCTAGGGAGTTTCATAATTCACATAACTGAAATGTTGATGAGTAGCAGCCTTGGAATGAGATCTTAAGACAGTAGGATGATCATACAGTTTACTCTGTGGGTCTTGGATCAGGCCCTGAGAAATTTTCTTTTTAAGTTGTTTGCTCTGTAGGACCAACATAGTTGCCATATGCATCAAGGGATGTTCGAAAGCAGACCAAAGTAGGGTATCATCTGTTAGGATCTTTACAAGGCCAGAGCTATGCTATCTCATTATGTTATACTGAACTTTCAGGGAATTATTTAATATGCTTCCAGGCTTTTTCATGAAACTGGAAAGTGATTAGAAAATTGAAGCATATAATATTAAAAAGAAAATGAAGTGAATCTGAAAGAGAACTGGCTTTTCTCAGAAAAAAAAAAGGCAGCTTTCTTATCTGTTACGTCAGCAGTAGAAGTAAATATAAAGGTAACGCATAAGTAAGTGGCTCTGGCAAATTGATCTTCTTGTTTCTAGGTGTTTCCACGCATGGTTTCAATGATATGCCGCTCATACCTGGCTAGACAGATTCAGTTGTGACTGTATGTGCTTCAGTCCTTTTTGGGATAATACCCCTATTTGGATTATGTGTATATTTGCATAGATATTGACTTCCTGCTTTACTAACAGGGAGAGGCATAAAAAGCAACTCCCCTTGGGTTGGCAATAAATAACTTTCTTATGTGGTTCCCCATAATCTTAACATCAAGGTTACTAGGTAGCAAATAGAGTAAGAGAAGCCACACTTTACTTAACCCATTCTTTCCCCCATGGTTGTCAATAAATTTAAATTTGGCTGCAAGAATCCAATTGCTGTTGGCAGTGCAGGCATTGAGACTTGTACAGCTTCTGCAGCCTCTGGTACAGGCTTCAGTCTAAATATCGAGTTCTGAATTTCATTGCTAGCCTACTCAGTGCCCACACAGTGTCTTCTGTAGGCTCTGGCTTATTGTATTACTTTTGTCAGTCTGAAGTGAAGTAATTTATATTTGTCACAACTACCCTTCATCTGGTGTGGAGCAACCTTTTTTTTTTTGTTTGTTTTTTTTTTGGCTTTTTTATCAGTGAAGGAGTCTGGTATTTTGAATAATTAAAAACACATAAATAGTTGATCTGGATGATACAGCATATAACACTGAGATGTCTTATGTAAAAGCCATATGTTTTTACTTCTACCGTCTCATTTGCTTGAAGTAGATTAAAAAACTGTTCTCATGAAAAATTAAAGATGATAATAATAGGCATTATTATCCTGTTTACTACATGCCGCTAATATAGAGAGATTTAGATTTCTCCTGAGGAATGGTTTGATGTATATTTGTTTTCAATTAAATTTGCATATGCTACTTTAAAGAGAAAGCAACTCTATTTATCTCTCTCTTTTCTTTCACTGAGGAGAGAATAAAAGTTCCATACTTCTCCCACTTTACTACATCACTGCAGGAGAGGCCTGTATTGTGCATCGTAAAAAGACTGGGAAGCTGGGTAATTAATCATGAGCTTTTATGTAATAGAAAGTTTAAAATTCATTAGCTTTATATCAGAGTGAGTGTTATGAGGGAGAACATGTGAATGAGAGGGAGAGCCTTATAATTAAGGAAGTGTGTAAATAATAATGAAAGTCATTAGTGTCATTCAGTTTGTAAGAATGTCATAATGTAATTGGAGCATTAAAGTGAAATTTGTGATGACAAACATTAACGATACAAAAGAGAGAAAATGTGGTTATCTTTAGTTTGACAGATAATGTCAGCTTTTTTGCAAGGCCCAGATGGTGCACAGGAAAATGTTATGAACAGCTTTATTTTAATATTTTTTATGATGTGATATTTGGGAATACAATGTCACAAACACATGAGGAGGTTTGTGTTTGTGAACCAATAGTGCCTTGCAGAGTACAGAGCCCAATGCTGAGTGACTGAAGCAATAGACAGGGAGTTCTGTCATTGATGCAAGATTGTTGTTGCAATAAATGTAAGGCGCAATGTAGCGTGGTATTACAATGCTGTTAAGTTTTCTGTCCATCTCCCTCTCTCCCTCTGGATGTGCACTTTGAATCTTTCTTTCCTTTTGGTTAAGAAAAAAAAAAAAAAGGAAGAAGAAGAGAGAAAAGAAAGAAAGAAAATGATTTAACAATTACAAGGGAAATTATATGATGCTAAAATTTTACCATGTTCTGCTCTTTCAATGAAGGGACTTTCTACAGTATTGCACATTGCAAAGGCTATAATTTCAGGGTATAAAAAAATGTAGGTTCCAAACAATGGAAAATTTAAATATGTCTAGTGGATAAGGCAAGGCGAAACAAAGAGAAGGCAGCTGGAGAAAATCTGGGGGAACTGTATTAATTTAAGTCTCAATGACTGAGAAATAACTATGCTTAAGACACCAGTCCAAGACCTCAAAGTAGTGGAAGCTTAAGTGTCTGTCTTAGCATTCAATCTGTGACGTGTATCATGATGGGGTTTCATAATGCCCCTGCTCGCTTTGTAATGAATGGACCTAAGTTTTACATCAGCAGCCATCCATTCCTTACTGTCTCTTTTCTGCAGCAGGCTTTCTGATGTAAAAGTTGATTCCAAAGTGTTCAAGAGAAACACTGCAAATTGCTAAATTGATGATAATCAAACTCATTCTATAAGATTCTTTGGAAATGAGCAGTGGTCCTGGATGAGCAAAGCTGGAGAGAGAGGTGAGGGTGTGCTGGAAAGCAATAAGCTCTGCTCCCAGGGACAGGACTCATGCTAAGGCTGCAACGGCAGTCAGCCCGAGGAATAAAGAGCCCACTGGGCAAGTGCAATGTAGCAATTCCCATACCTTATCAAATGGATTCAAAAAATCCTCAGTACAGTTTTAACCCAGAGCTCCTTGAAAAGCCTCTGAGAGTCCCCAGTTGTGTGAAAAAGGCCCCATTTTTGCTGGTTTTATCACCACTGGCAGAACTCGAGAGGGTGTTAAAATGACACATAGTGGGAATTCTTCTGTTTACTGTAGGGCTTCTGCTTCTGTTGGAGATTTTGGATATGACAATCCAAAGTAGAGTCATTGCCGACTATGAACATTATAGTTTCATCTGAGCCTTTCTTGGTCATTTTTATCAAGCATAAACAAAACTAACGTAGTGGTACATAAGGTATAAAAAAATAAGCTGTCTCACATTGTTTCCAATATTTTGTGAAGTGCTAATTTTGGAAAGCATGATTTAGAACAGAGTGGGCTTTTTACTTGTTTGCTTGTTGTTTTCTAAATGTCAGGTCGTTTCTGTTGTTTGGCACACACTCTTAACTCCCTCTGTTGTGGAGGGTCTCTTCATCTCCTCTTGTGCAGAGTTCATGACCAAAATTTGAACTCCCTTGCCTGTTGTTTGCTGCTTCTCTAACTGAGCAGGTTAATAAAGCTGTGAGAGGGAGGGGTAAATGCAGACAGTCATAATTTTGCAGAACTAGCCCTTTTTCCCCTTATGTTATGTGCAATTCCAACCTTTATATTAATTTGTGTACGGATTCTGAGAATTAGTTTGTGATCTAGCAGGTTCATCCCTGTTTAGATAAGATGTATTGCTCGTAGACTTCTCTTTTAATTATTACTGGTACAATAATGTTTAAGATGTGACTACCCACAATACCAGTGGCCGCATCTTGAAGTCATTATGCTTTTTTTTTTTTCCAAATAATATCTTTACTAACTTGAATTGAAGTTACCTTAGCAAAGATAAAGCTGAACCTTCTTCCACAAGTAGATTTCAAACTGGGGATCCTATAAGAGCAACAATTTTCATCTCTTTAAAGAGTACTGGACTCCTTCATTTCATATTTATGGTCTTGAGTCAGCAACCCAACCTTGCAGCTGCAGCCAAAGGAGGTCTGAGGTGGGAGCAGGTGCATGATAGTCAAAACCAGTGGCACTCTCCCAGTTGACTTGCTCTATATAATAGTTCAAATACAAATCAACATTGAGGCATTGTGGTCAGCAGGAAAACCTGAAGTCCCAGGATTACTATGCATACATATTCTGCTCATTGGAGGCCTGTAATGTGGCTTTCTGGCCAGTGTGTGCCTCAGAGAATACAGCAGTGAGGTACAGTGGGCTGCAGGAAAACACACATCCAGCTTACAAAGATGGGATGGGATCCTTTCTAGCGTTTCTGATGGGAGAAGTTAAACATTATTCTTAGAATAAAACATTGTAAAGGAAATCCCCAAAATGGTATCTAGTTGAAGAGTATCAACGTGCCGGTTTAGTATTAAATCATGTGTGAAAATCTCTGCAAGATAGGCCTGGGCCTAGTGTCAGTGGGAGCCTTTTCTTAAGTTGTTGCATTTCAGAGAAGACTAGATGTTTCTAGAAGCAGAAGTTAAGAGGACAACATGTTCACGGGGATTTCAAATTGAGAAATTGGTAGTTGGTGAATACTCTGGGCTCCAGGGGCCAATCAGCACAGCGATTCTTCTTTTCTTCACCTCCAGATAATTTGCTAGCTTCAGTCTCCAAGTTTTCCTGTTGTATCTGATCTACGCTATCTACTACTGCTTATTTAACAGACAGCACATTGAGTTGCATCTGTGTGCCCTGACCAAAACACAGAACAGAAAACTGGTAAATGTTACCAAAACCCATACTCCTCACAACATGAAATAAATAGCTGAACAGAAATACCTCACAGTCTGTATGATTGTTCTTTGTCTACTTAGGGCTGTTAAGTTTATCTCTAAAACATACTGGTGTTGCTTTTGAATGTTAAACCAGACCTACAATCCCATAACCGTGTTTTACTGCTGTACTTAATATTGCTGTGGCAGGATTTCTAGAGGGTAAATGGCTATTCTTTTCAAAATTGCTTTTTTCCCCCTCTTTATTGTTTCTGTATCTACTTACTCACCCAGGAAGTCCCCTAGTCCCTTGGCTTCTGCCAGGATAGTTTAAGGACAGATGATGTAGGTTTTATGATGGTTCAGCAGAGAGAGAGATAGACCGTGTACTTTTGAAAGTTTTTATTGTCCATGTGTTGTTATAGTAGCTGAAAATCGTTACCAAAAAAAAAAAAAAAAAAAAGCTTGTCTGCTTTCTAGGTGTGCTGGAAGGAAAGCTTTCCTTTTATTCTTAGCTTTAGACAAAGGGCTGCAATAACAACTTTTCTTAGTGAAATCTTGAAGGGAAACTGCTTTGTGCTAGAGAAGTTGGGATACTTATGGCTCTTATGCTGAGGACTGTAAGTACTCCCCTGGAGATGCTGTGTTTGTCATGTCTCCTTTGATCCACTCATATTTGTGATCCAAACTGTTCCTGGGCTCTTAGGTGACCCTGAGCCATTGGATTATTAAAGCTCATAAATTGTATTGAAAGACTTAGGAATTTCCTCAGCTTGATTTCTACCCTACAATACTCTAATGTACGTGGGTAGTGTGCATTCCCTGCAGTGAGTCACAGATCGCAAGATAACCAACTCACTGCATTCCCTGCCTGGGTCTCTCCTCCTCCTCTTCTTTTTCTCACCATTTTCTCTCTGGCCCATCCTAACACCAAAGCGTTCATTGGCTGACTCTCTCCTCTTACTGCTTTTGCCCACTCACCACTGCACATCTCATCTCTTTGCTCTAACATGCATGTCGCATGTACATATAATAAAACAAACCCCCACAAATACTGTGATGCTAAGTCATCAGAGATGGGCTTATGCCCAGAGCAACTGAGAACTACCCACTGCCTGAATTGTTTAACCTGTCAAAGCTCTTTGAATGTATGAAGGATACCAGGCTGAGCCCTTTGGCTTAAAGTGCGGCCTTTGAATTACTGTTGAATATCCTTTGTAAACTGCCAGCCCCCCTTTAATCCATAAAATCCATTTAATCCACTGTCTCTCCAACACTGTGACCTGAAAGTCCTCTGTCCTTCTGCCTATAAGCATAAATTAAGCAAGAAGCTTATACAGGAGAGACCATTTGCACCAATGCTAGCTCTCGAGGCTAGAGTTCAAATTCCTGCTCATTTTCTTTTGCAAGTCACAGCTGAACAGGGACTGCAGTTTCTGGTCTTAGGAGGGATCAGAAGACCAGCATTTGTTTATTTATTTATTTGGTGGGGTGAGGAACTCCACATTGGAATAACATTTTCAAGATATATAGATACGGTACATCAAACACTTTGCAATTTCTAAAAGAAACTAGGAGAGGATTTGAAATGTCAAACACAAAGAAATGGTGTGTTCCTTCTAGTGGGGGAAAAAATATCTTCCTCAGCCCCTGTAGCAACAGATTATATTTTTAAAGGGCTGTTCATTGATCTTCCTCCAAAGAGAGAGTCTTAGATTTAGGTACTTGATCTTAATCCTAATGAAGTCCATTGCAAAATTCTCACTGACTTCATTGAGCATAAAGCTTTTTTCTTTTTTTCTTTTTTTCTTTTTTTCTTTTTTTCTTTTTTTCTTTTTTTCTTTTTTTCTTTTTTTCTTTTTTCTTTTTTCTTTTTTCTTTTTTCTTTTTTCTTTTTTCTTTTTTCTTTTTTCTTTTTTCTTTTTTCTTTTTTCTTTTTTCTTTTTTCTTTTTTCTTTTTTCTTTTTTCTTTTTTCTTTTTTCTTTTTTCTTTTTTCTTTTCTCCCTCCCTCCTTCCTCCTCCTTCTTCAGTCTGAACTACTATACAAGCTGTACACAAATCACTTGGTTAATTTTCCTTTACTTGTGATGTTGTAGCTGAAATAAATATTTCAGCTCTTCCTGAAAAGTGTCTGAGACTAGAGCAGTTTAGCTATATTTACATATTGTAAAGAGCCATTTTAAATATAAGTGCAGTATTTTTAAGTCCATCTGCAAATTATGCATGATTAATTTGTTTGTAACACGTAGTACAAAAATGGGAAAAAAAACATTTATATAAGCTACTAATACTGATCTCTTTTGCAGAGGACAAAATACATCAACAGTTAGGTTATTATACTGCAATGCCTTAATCTGAATCATTCCGTAACTCCTAAACAGACTATATACTAGCTTTGTTTCACTGAAAAATGACTAGAGGCGGAAGAAATGTGCAACCAGTCGTGCAAGCTTTTATTAAGAAACACTGCATGCCTTCTATTACAAGAGTCTCCTGTGGTTGTAGAACTGCACAAATCTCTGTATATTTGCCCAACATCATATACTTCCAATCTGATTCTGTTTTCATAAGCCCACTAATGTTTTCTTGATTTCTTAGTGAAATTGAGTGAGCATAGTTGCAAAGCGTGCCCACACTGAAAAAGTAATACAATCTGTCGTCATGCTTCAAAAACATCTCAAGTTGATGCTGCCTGTTGGAATTTTGTGCGTGTATGGTGTGTGTATGCCTCACTGTCATATGGGGGTCCTGTTGCACAAAGGCACTTGGCAAGACCAGAGTTCTTGAAAGCATGTGCTGCAGGTTAACTGTCTGCTTATTGCAAAAAGTACTTGGAGAACCAGGTCTCGTGTCTCTTTTTTTTTTCTTTTTTTTTTTTTTCTTTTTCTTCCAATTATCCCTCAAATCTGGCTACGTAACAGACAGGAGAAGTTATCAGGGATCTTAAGAGTTTATCAAATTCTGCCTCTGCTTAAACACAGAACTCCTGCTGACTTCCACGAGGCTTAAATGGACAATTATCCCTGTGCATGCCTACAGATCAGTACAGACAGCAGCAAACCATTGCCATGGTTTCCCACCTCTCAGATACTGTGATTGTGACTGTGCAGTGATTGTGATTTTGTGTTTATTTTTTCTGCAAAGAAAAGTCCAGAAAAAGCAAGGTGCATACTCCATTAGATTCATATCTAACTCTTGGATGGTCTGACATGACTTCTACACAAAAGGAGGTAATGTCACCTCCTTGCACATGCTGTGTTTGATGCTGTTCACCATTCTGAGCTGAAACAGTAGCTAGGATGAGGATTTTTATTTATTTTGCGTATTTCCTTTGTTGTTGCTGTAGCTGGCAACTTTTAGCATTTGGTAACTTACCCCAAACACATCCTGCCACACAGGAGAGAGTGGAGTGAACTGTGAGGACTACAGCTTGGATGCATTTTTATCTACTTCCAGATCTGACGTACAGCTTCAGTGCTTCCCACTGAGGACACCCCAGTATCCAAACTGTGAGAGAGAAGCTGTTGACACGTTGCTGTTTTACATGTTCATTGTACCTAGTGACCGGGGCAAGGTTTTGAAGCAGCCCCCTCACACCTACTCACCTACTTTACAGGCAGGTGAGTTGTGAGCCATCTAGTGAAGTCACTGAGTGAGTACCCCTTTCCCGTCTTGATGCAGCCTGAGGTCCCTCCCTCCCCTTAGCTGGGTAGCCTGCTTAGGAGGTAAGGGATGATGCGCAGTAGCCAGGCAAAGTCTTCTGCATTTCAATGCATGCTCAAAGCAGTTTTGATATCCATAAACTTAGGTCTGCAGTGGAGATGGCTGGAAAACAAAAACAGGAAAAAAAAAAAAAAAGAAAAAAAAACCACAACCCACTTCAAAAGCAAAGAATGGACCCTACCCCAGTCACCAGCTCTTGCACACTTCAGTGCAGTGCCATATATAGCCTTTCTGCCACTCTTCTTCCTTTCAGGAGCAACTTGTAGTGGATACCATGGGGATATGTTAAATAACGAAATCAAAAGTAGATGGAACCACACGCAACCCTCATAGGAGGAAGCCACATCAGGAGGTGCATTAGCAGCACAGGTTTTGGTGTGTGTGGCTGAATGCCTCTGATCACTTGAGGCATGCACCAGGACTCTGCTAATGCTCACCCTGGTGTGGTTCATTGCTTGCTGTATTCTTCCAGTCTGACTCCATTCAGCGGTCCCCAGTAAAAGCAGGTGTTTACTGCTAAGGGGAAAGAGGGATTCCAGGGGTGCCGGGATAATGCCTACTAAAGCAAACAAGGGGAAACCCTCCACCCTCTGTATATATGTCTGCATTCGACTGGTATATGAGTTCTTCTACAGTCGCTAATTGCGGAAAACTATTTTGAAACAAGGACTTTTTGAAAGTACATAATGAAAAGAGTGCATTTTTCACTGTATATTTTAAATAAGAATTGTCTGTCTGTGGGAGTTGGGCTATTTGTAACACTGTAGACAGAAACAATCACTATGTTTCGTAGTACCTTGCTGCTTTATATTTATTGACTGTTTATTTTTCATCTATAGGATTACTAATTGCAGCTAGTACCAGACGCTTGTCTCCTTTCAGGTTATTGTAGTAGAGGGCATTGTACCAGATGCATGGCTATTCACAGAGCATGCGTTTCCAGCAGCTGAATTGCTGGATCTGCTCTAAATGATCTATGGCAATTACATTTGGCGTTGTACAGCTATAATTTTACTGTGTATTAATAGCCACCTAGCAAAAAGGTAAATGCCCTTTTGTCGGCTGGGAGCAGGATGAATGCCTGGATGTATTCAATTGGGTAAAACGAGGCTTTTTTTTTTTTTTTTTCCACAACGGATAGCAGAGGTTTTGTGTGTTGGAAATGCGTGTGCTGGTGAAATGTCTGTTTCCCTCTGCCTCGATGGTATGCAGCGAGGCTCTTGGAAAAATAGCAAGTCAGGTCCTAGATGGAGACACGCTGGGAAGGGAGGAAGAGGGGGCTCATGTGCCCCATTTTAAGTGGCTAATCTGCTCCCACCCAAAATCTGCTGCAGTCTTCACCCCCTCCTCCCCTCCCCCCCCCCCCCCCCCGCCGCCTCCTTTCAGCAGCTCGGCTCATCAGTGCGGACGCTGTCAGCTTTCACCAGCAAAAATAGTAATTAAAAACACCCTCCCAACACCTTCACCAAAGCTGTTCTCGGGGGATCGGGGACCCCTTTTTTCCCCCGTGTTTTTGGGTTGGGGGGAGATGGGGAGCGCGTAACGAGGAGTCGGAGGATATGAACGAGCCTCCTCCTCATTAGCGTCGGCCGGCTGCTTTGTCTCTCTGCTCCCGGCTGGGGATGGGGGCTGGGTACAGGCGGCGGTGCGACGGAGGAGCAGGATGCCGCACAGCCCAACAGACAGGGACAGACAGACGGCCGCGGTGCCTCTGAGGAGAGGGGCGGGAAGGGAGGGGAGAGGACGAGGCAGGTCGGGCGGGCGCAATGGCGGTGGGGCGCGGGGTCGCTCTGAGGTGGCCGTTGGCGCGGCCGAACCAGGGCGAGCCGGAGCGGCGGTGGTAGCGCTGAGAGGAGCCGGCGAGGAGCGACACGAGAGGCGCCGCCGTCTGCGGGCCGGGGCGCACCACGCTGCGTGGGCGGGGAGAGAGAGAAAGAGAGAGAGAGAAAGACAGAAAGGGAGAGGGAGAGACTCGCAGGCAGGCAGTGCGGCGGGGCAGCGCGGCGCATAAAGGACGGGGGACAGGCAAAGCAGCGGGTGAGCGGTAGGGACTCCAGTCAGGCACGGAGGGAGCCGGGACGGGGACAGGGATAGGCAGGGCGAGGCAAGCCAGCCCGGCACGGGTCGGCCTGGCTCGGACAGCAGCAGCAGTAGTACCAGCGGGAGCATCACGGCGGATCTCCTCCCGCGGCGGAGGCGGAGGCAGAGACCATGTCTTGCAGGAAGACAGGCGCTGTGCTGTAGCAGCAGCGTGCCCGCCGCCACATAAACAAACCGGCCAGCAGCTGCCCCATATACCAAACAAACAAACAAATAACCCGAGCCGCCAAGACGCTGGGGTCACAGTCCGTTTTCAGGCAAGGTAACAAAAGGAAAAAAAAAAAAGGAAAAAAAAAAAAAAAAAACAAAGCAATCTGTAGACATTTGTGTGGCGTGCTGTTCTTTGTTGTTGCGATTTTATATTATATTTTTATTATTATTTTTCCTTGTAGCATGTGTTTCGTGTCATTTCGTCTTCCGTGTCGTAGTCGTTCCCCCCCCCCCCTCCCCCCCGTGCTCTTTTTTAATTGTGGAGGTCAGGGAAGTTGGGCGGGCGTGCATGGGGGGCAGCATCCCAGCTCCGAGTTGCGGCGTCTGGAGGAGGAAGGAGGGGAAAAACCCCGCTAATTAAAAAACCCTGCATCTCAGTGATATAGCGGGGGAAGATGAACTCGGGGCCGAATCTGGAGCCGGATTTCTCAGCCGGGGTAGGTGGTGCGGGTGCCCGGGGGGCTAAGGGGGGTCAAGGGGAGACCCCCTGTTGCTCCCGGGCTTTGGGCACGCAGGCCTCGGCCGGTGCCGTCGCCCTCTGGCTGGGGACGGGTAGTGGTGAAAGGGGGGGACACGGCCGTAGGAGGGGGATCGCCGGCCTCCAGAGGGGTATTTTGGTCGAAGCGAGTCTAAGCGTCAAAGGGAAGGCAACAAAAGGCAAACTTTCCCACGCCGGTTTGCGAACGACGCCGAGGAATCGGCTCCGAGACCTTTGCGAGAAGGAAGGAAGGAGACTAGCAACTTGCATTGTTCTTGCGGGTCGTGATTTGAGGGTAAAGGGTTTACTTGGTGCTTCGGTGGCATCTATCTTTTTGTTCTTGCATGCAGTGAAGGAGAGGTTCAGTCGTGTTGTTAGACAGCCTAGTGGTCTGTATTCATTAAATATAACGCTACTCTGCCTAGTGTGATTTTACATCTTTGTATGTGCATTTCAGCAGTATCGCTTGTGGAGCTAAAGACATGCTTATCCAGCACAGCCATTGCGCAGTCTTGTTTAATTATTGTTATTTTCCTGCATTCATTTACCGTCTCAGCCACCTGGGGGGAAACGTACTCAGATTCGGGGATCATTTTTGTGTGCTAGGTGTGTCTTTGCACCACTGCTCACCCTCCCGTCTTTGTGCTTCCAGGTGTGTGCAGTTTTGTTTCAGTTCATCCCACTGCTGTTGTGTGACATTCAGGTAAATGTGCTGAGAAATGAAACAAAGGAATTAGCGAGCAGCACAGGTGTTCATGGCTCACCTGTTTGACTTCTCTACCACAGCAATTAGGTAGATGTATGTATGTCTGGTGTGTTTCCTTCCTAACCTTCTCCAAAATGGCATATGTAAGTTCTAGGCAAGTACAGAGCATTGAAACTGAGAGTTACAGGGAGGGGAAAATTCCTGTAAAGTGACCTGTAACTTTTCAGTCACATAATCTTAACTGCACACTGACTTTTTGTTTTAACAGTCTTCCTCATGGATCGAGGCAAGTTTGTGTGCACAATTAGGCTTGCAAATTGCTAATCTTGCATGGGCTTTGCCTCTCAGTTCCCAGCTGGGCATGGTTACCTTGAGAGCTGAGGTATCAGCACTGTTGGAGCATGCTATAGCAGGGAGATCGGGTGTGTTCTATTCTTAATACTATTTAATGAAGGTGCTTCTCACTCTGCAATATGCCAAGCATAATGGAAGGACAGAGCGATGATTGGTTATGGATACTGGAAAAGGAAAAATGCGAAGGTAAAAATGGAAATTTAATGAAAGAAAATGTTGTTGTGTGGAAAGCTAAGCGATTAGCTCTTAAGTCAAACTGTTTTGTGGTGCCTAAAATGATCTTAGCATCTTTAAGAAGCTGTATGGAACAAACTGTAGGTAGAAAATGACTGCTGTTTTGTGCTGTTGATAAATCTGATTGTATTGGGGTATATATAAGTTGAATTCTGTTTAACTTCCTTTTTGATGTTGAAATGTCTTACAATAGAGTAGCATTAAGGAACATTTGCAAGATTTTTTTTTTCCTTTTCTTGTGATTACAGTGCTAACCCGTTTTAATGGTTACTATGTATGTTCTTATTGGTAGCTTCCTGAAGCAGGTGTTCAGAGTTTTCATTGTTGCATGTAATGCTCACTGAATGCAAGCAGCTGTAAACCACTTGTGATAGATGTGTAAAAGCAAATACCTCTAGATAACTACAGTGTATGCCATTACACAAGATGTGTTTAGATAGCTCTCAAAAACTGCCTGGTTTAGTTTCACAAATCTGTAGTCAGAAATATGTTTACTGGCCGTTAGCAATAATCCTTGCCTGCGAAATCGTATATAGAAACTTGCCTTGATTAAAGATACTGTCTACAAAAGAACTGTATTTTCTCTCTACTGCCTATGGTTTTGCAGGATGGTGGTCTGTGCCTCCTGCAAAATCCTTCTTCAGGCAATCATTTCTTCTTACTGCTTGCCAGCCCTTCTGACTGTCTTGGGGCTAAGTGTGCAAGTGAAGGTTGTTCAAATGAGTGTTCACTACATCATATCCTTGGAGGAAAAATTGCATGAGAGGGATACAAGAAACAGTGAGAATTTTAATGTAGGTGTAATGATAGCTCATGGAGAGATGTAAGGACAGCTACTTTGAAACTTTATCCAGCTGGGGTAACACTTTGGGCCAAATAATGTTTTCCTGATGGTGCCGCATTTCCTGTGTGCTTTATTGGAGTTTTTTCCATGATTACAGCGAACTGGGCTTGGCCTAATAGATCACTGTTACCAAGTAGAATTTCTGGGAGTAGGTAAAAGAAATCAAATCTTAAAATCCACTGTGCCCGTGACTTCCTCACAGGTTATGATTTTAACAACTAACTTTAAACTTAGAATAAACATGGGGTGGGAAGTATGCTATTTCTAGGACGGCTTGCTTACAGTCTTTTCTTCTTCCTTTAGGTATCACTCTCGCTATAGTTGGTGGGAGCTTTATATATGGAAGTGTGTCCAGAGTTTGGTTCAATGGTTTTATCAGTGCTGAAGAAAGACCTAGGGACAAATCTTCAGCAGCTGTAAATTGATGTAGTTCCGTTGGATTTAAGAACAGTATAGATTTACACCAGCTGATGATATGTCTCTCTGCTTATAACATACAGGATCCATAACAGGCATTGAGTAGTATCATCAATTTTGATGGCGTTAATTTGAGAGTAGGAAAATGATTTTGGCGGACTGGCAAATCCTTGTTCACAGGGACTACTCACAAATGAATGTCTTGATCCAGTGAGTGCTTCCAGCTCAATTTATTTGCTTAGTTGTAAAGAGAATTGGTAACCTACATGATTATTTAAAGGGAATGCTATTTGTGTTAAGTAATATCTTTTTCAAAAACATCATTAAAGATTGGTCAGTTGAGAAGTAATGTAACTACAGTGCAATAAACTTGCAAAATCAATTTGTCCCCTGCTCATTCATTTATAAGATTTGAAGTTCTGTATTAATGTTCTCAGCAGGTAGTAAGTCACGCAAATGGGTCACTTTTTCTTCTAGAAGATTGAAACCTTCATCAAGTGAGTAGTTAAGGAGTACATGGCAAAGACTGTGTACGTTCCAATGGAAAAGATTTGATTCTGAAGACTTAAAAGTGCTGTGTATGTCTTTGTACTTCTATGGAAACATGCGTTTTTAGGGCACATTCTGTTTTGATGACAAACTGCAGTCCAGGTAAGTAGACTTCTGCCCATTTTAAGGCTGGGTAAATGGAATTGCAGAGAGATTATGCAGACCATGTGAGGTCACACATCTAGTTTTTTACAGTGCCTGTAAATGAGACCCTTTCCAGTCCCTAGTCTTATGCCAGTCTTATCTCTGGTGGATAAGAGTTCCTGTTTAATTGATGGGTTTACTTGGGAATTTTTGGATCTCGTACATGAAACGGTGACTTTCAGGAAACATGTAGATGTAAATAAATTTAAATGCTTATGTTTAATACAAATACTACATTTTTACATAATTCAGTGATAAGCCCTTTTAGCAAGGAAATACCTTTAGGACAAGTGAAAGGACTGTCTCATGCTTGGTTGTGGTTTCTTTTTGAATTACTGAGCATGCCTATAAATTCAGGTGGACATACTGCGTACTGTTAATGGACCAGATACATTTTTGGGGGGCTCTTATTTAAGGAGACTTAGACTCCACCATAATAATAGCCACTGTAGCTTGTGTGAGTATGCCAGTGTGTATACACACAGTTCATTAGAAAAAAAATAAAGAGCATTATAAAACTACAGAACTTGTTATTCATCGAGAAACAAATCATAATATCTGTGGTGGGTTCATGCCAAGTAAGTTCTCATTTGTCAATGAAGTCCCAAACCACTTGGTTACAGGACTTCAGAGCTAAACTGCTCATCGTTTTCTTGCATTTCTGAAGTAACTTCAGTTTAAAACTCTACGTTATCACATATGGTGGTTATACAATAGGTGAACTAGGTTTCAGGTAATTCATTATAGTTATACCTTTTTTTTTAAGGTTCCTTGGGTAAAGGACTTGCTGAGTAAGTGTCCTTGCATTAAAATACATAACTTCTTCAGTTGTGGTAAAACTTCTAAACTACATTAGACCGTTCTGGATTACCAAGTAAAAAGCTAGTATATGCAAACATCACATGATATTTTCCCCCCCCTTACTCCTAAATTCTATTTTACCGAGGGGAGGAAACATACTAAATATGGCGAGAAATACAGAGAAACCAGGAATAAACAAAATAACCTGTTTTACAGAGGTGAGTTCATAAGGGTTATTTAGATTTAATTGCGGTTGTGGTAAACATGAAAAATTCTAGACAGTCCAGTAGCTGTGGGTTTTTCTGTTAATGCTGAAGAAGCTATGAAGTGCGAGAGAGTGATAATGTCATACAGTATGACATAACTATGCATTCTGGATTTCAGCTAGGCAGTGACAGCTGGGAATTTGAAACTTATGATTTGGATATCCAATGACTTTCTGAAGCAGGGGGTGTAGAGTATTTTCTGGTCACTGGTATTATGTGGATGCAGCCAGCTTGTTCATGTAGCATTTGTTGAAGTATGTAAGGTAAGAAGTGCATTTCTATAACTGAAAGAAAATGTTATCCACAGAGAAATTGGGATGCTTTTCTGCTATTTTTCTCCAAATCTGATGTCTGCTTTTGATCTTTTCAGGCCAGGAGCCTTAGTTAAAAAGAAGGGTACCATAAGAAAAGTCATATGAAAAGTATTCTTGTATTTTAATGCTTTCTAGTGTATTTCCCATTTACTCTTAGGCAATACTATGATTTATTTATGAGCTGTTTACACAGCACCTGTGTTAGAACATCTTCCAATTGAGCAAGCTGTCTGTTCCTAAATAGATACCTTAAAGTTGTTGAGTCAAAAGTTGGCTTAAATGGTCAGCAGAAGAAAGTTCAAGAATAATTGCCAATAAAAAAAACAAAACCTATTCCCCCACTGCTAAATACAGGTTTTATTTTTCAGTCTGTCTTCTGTTTGCAGTCTACAGTAAAACATGAATATATACTGATCAGATGCTTTCAGGCTTCTGTATCATCCCAATTTTGATGGTTGCACAGCAGTGATTTTTACAGGGTTCATAAAATCATCTGAGCCAGTTTTATATTCTAGGGATTGAATTTAGTTATCAAAAACATTCCTGAACAGCTAATAATTTTGTCATTAATTAATAATGTTGCAGTATTTTTATTGCCTTGTGACTGGAAGTCTCCCTGTGTCTCCAGTCCAGAAAGCATTTTTTAAATTTTCTTTATGCTCTTGAATGAGAGAATCAGTTTGTGGTGCTTTTCTTTGCAGGAAGTACAGGCATCTCAGTTTTGGTGACTTACAGTGCCTGCAGTGCCTCTTTGGATACAGTGCTTTATTGACTCTGAAGAAAGTTATCACAGTCTTCCTGAGCAAAGAGGGATGGGATGGCAAGGCTTTGCAGTTTAACAATATTAGCTTAATTCAACTGAACCGATTAGAAGCATATTATAAATACAATTAAATTGTTGTATAGTTTAATGTTCCATGCTAATTAAGATTGAATTCAGTGGGAAGTTTTACTGGGGAGCAGCCTTCAGTGTTGATGCTGTGATGTGATAGGTACAGCACGATGCACTTCTGGAGAATATGCCTGCTCTGTGCTTTTTGGGCTTTTGTGTTATTGAATGTGATCTGAAAGCATTTGTCTTCAGTTGCACAAACATAAATTGTGGTGGTCAAAGCTAAACTTTAAGGTTTCTCTGTGTGCAAGCAAGCGTTCCATTTCTAAGTACATTGCCATAGGCATAACATTTAGAATCATTTGAACGAGCTTGTTTAATGTATTATAAAGTATTTGTCATGGAGTCAGAAATGTTTATGATGTCATAAAATCTTTAGGAGAAAGGCATCAAATAAATTGGTCCACTCTAGAGGCTCACTGCAGATTTTAATGTAAGCCAGGGAAATGTCTGATAGCTCTATAATTTGTGTACTTTATAAGCCATGAAATTGGAATCGAGGAGGTCTGACTTCTGTGCTTTTGGGTTTTGTTCTGTTAAGGAAAATTCAGAACTTTCCCCTACTAATGAAAAAGGAAATTGTGAGCACAGATCTGAAAGAAAAGCATAACGAGTGACTTAGGGGGTCTTTAAGTGCCTTATTTCATAACACACTAACACAAGGAAAGTGATAACCATTTCTGATTCAGGTATGATTATAGGGAAGCTTTAATTCATACAAGTTTAACTAATTTGGAAAGTGCTCTATATCTACCAGCTTTATGTATCTGAATATGCTTTTCTACTACAATACAGCAATCTGTTCTGCATGTAAGCAGCAAAATGGAGCAGTTTCTAGTGACAAGAACTGTAGCAAGCAGCACAAGAGTCCTGTTAGATACTGAAAAGACAATGAATTATTACTGATGGATAATGTAGTTTTTATTTATTTAACCTGTGCACTGATGAAAATGACAGCACCGGAAAGAAGTCCTTGAATGACCTGCTTCTTGAAGTAACTACCTCAGAACTGAAGGCTGATATAGGGGTGTGGTGGGGTAAGAGACCTAACAGAGGATTAGCAGCAGCAGTACTGTTTGAAATGTGAAAGCGGGTATTGGGGCATCAGAAATAGAAGGACAGCAAAGGGCAGGAGAATTTTCAGGAGATATTCCCTGAAGATTAAGTACCTGGAAATTTGGAGAGGAAAAATACATACAGCTGTAGCCTCTTTTCAGTATGACTTTTTTCTTGATTTTTGGGTGTGTATATACATAAAAGATAAATCTATCTCCTTATGCATGTGATGTCCATGCCCTGTCTTTGCATGGGGTGTCAGGACACAGTGGGTACTACACTGCAATCCCATTTTATCTCTTCAAATCTGAGATTGCAGAACTGTAAATGCTCTCTCTCTTCTGTATTTTGTTGCTGCTGAATCGCTCCTCTCTGCCACCTGGCAGAAGAGAAAGGAAGATCACTAAATTGTTACCAAGGAGGAGGCAGGGCAGCTACACAACAACGTGTGCTAGGACAATGCTTCTTGGCCTGGCTTAATGTCAGTGCACACAGCTGGTGGGCAAGTCCTGGTGGTGCTGGGGAGGTGGGTTCTCTGACATGTAGCCAAGCAGCCTGCGAAAACAAATTGGTGTATATCCTTAATAGTGCTTGCCCCCACGTGCCAGTAGCCTCATAAATTAGTATTTACTGAAATAGCATAAAGGCCCTGTGACTACATAAATTCATGTTTTTTTTTTTTTTTTTTTTTGCAAAGGGCTTTTATGTCAAAGGGCTTTTATGTTCATGGCAGCAGGACTGGTAGCAAAGAGTGGATTGTGAGATGCAGATGGTGGTGCAGCATTTTGGCCGTATGTGGTTTTGCTACCAGTAACCGTACAGCCGTAATCACTGGGCTGCAGTTTCTGCAGACACCTTGTCCACTCATTCATTTGTTGTGATCATTTCTGCAGTGCGGAGGAAGATGCGGCAAGCACCTACCTCTTTCAAAGCCTATGCATTTCTTTGATGTTTTTGTTACTCCTGAGGGTTTTTTTTTTCCTTGAAGGAGAACAGAGAACATAATTTGTACTCACTAAGGCTAATTATGATTTTTCCTCTACAGATGATTTCTTAGAGAGCTCTATGTTCAAAGAATTGCTGCTAATTCTTTCCTTTATTGCAGTAATATTGCAGTCATGTCCAGATCATGAAAGTCAAAATGTAAACTTCTTTGGCATCTCTTTCAGTTTGTTTAATAACATATACCTCTGTCACATCTTTTATTAATGCTGTTAAGTATTTTAAATCCTTGTATAATAAAACTGCTTCAATATAAGAGTTTCACAAAACAAAATGGGGAAAATATCAGTGGTACCTTAATAAAACATTTTATTGATTAAATAGCACAATTTCAAACTATGGAAAACGAAATCAGTGCCAGTTACTTCAGTCCTTTGAGAGAAATTACAGTAACACCTGATTGTTTGACTTGCATGTAAAATCACAACGGACTACACAATTCAAATTGCATGGTGTACTAAGAACAGATTTTGTGGCATGGGAATATGTTTTTTTAGATTCACATTGGCTGAAGATCATAACAAAGGAAGAGCACAACTAACCCAGGTACTTCTGATGTGCAGTTAAGTGTTCCCTTGCAATGTAGCCTTTGCTATCTACATACAGTAGTTAGAATGAGGCTGGCATGTGGTGGCCTAACGCACAAGTGCTCTTCAGAATATCAGCTGTGTTATGCAAGTGGTTTCAATGTCTGTCCAGACAGGTGATTTCAATAAAAGGAATTAGCACAGGTCCTCACATGCAGACATTTGATGGACAGGTGATTTCAATAAAAGGAATTCCAGTGTTCTGTTTTTGACATCTGCTGGTTTATTTCTGGGCCAGTAATTTAAGGTACTATAGTTAAATGTTGTAAAATTGAGATAATTTCAAGTAGCCTTACAACCCAAGTGGAGGAGGGAAAAAAAATACAGAGAGCATCCAATGTTATATTCCTCTGGCAACAGTAGAGCGGGAAATAAAGCACACTGAAGTTATGACTTACTGCATCCTTAGGTATAACACACAAACATGGGATCTTCATTAAAACCAGCCTGCAGCCCTGACTTAAAAATTACTGAAAGGGAAGTTAAATGTTAGAGGAAGTCGCTGCTATCCTAATATAAACTTCTTTTTCTTTACATTCCTATTTCAAGCCGACGCTAGCATTTATGTCTCTGCCTTTTTCCTGGTCCCTTTCATGTGTGAAACAATTGTTCTGTTCCTTATATCATCTGACCATTCTTCCTACTGGGTCTTCACTTTTGTAAGTGCCGTGTGTGTGCTTTCCATTGTTAAACTGCCTGGACTTTCTTTGTTTTGCCATGTTTGCTTACATGTCTTAGGTTTTGTTTCTTGCATCTGTCCACATCAGTTGCATGCCTGTATTTGAAATGACCGAAAACTTTGATTTTTTCAGCATAGTTGTGTGCTTTTTAAAATGATTCTGTAGGAATTTAGGCAGTTTATACTCAAACCTGTTCTTTAAAGTATGTTATCATTATTCAAGCTATGGTGGTTCCCAGGTCTCTTGGACTCTGTTCTGGTATCTCCTAAGGAAAGAGCACCAAAACAGTCCTGACTGCATCTGTAAAACAAGGTTTTGTGGTGGGTTCTAGAAGACCTTATGCTTTTGAACCTCTTCATGTATTAGTTCATATCAGTGTATCTAGGGCCCTTTGGGTCTGTGTTCAAATTCCGTAGCTCTGTAGGATCGTGTGTTTGCTGCTGGAAAATGTTGTGTCCTGAGCTCGCCATCTATTTATGTAGAGATCATTTTTGTATTAATAATATTGCAATAAATATCATGGTTTTTCAGTTGCTCAGAAAATAAAATGTAATGGAAAAGACACAGAATTAAATGCTTCTGACTGTGTTTATTGTCAAAGACTTCTTATGTGTTGGCTCTTTGACCTTTCAGATGGACTGCTGTCTGGGGTGTGGGCAGAAGACCCCACACGTAGCACAGCACCTCGTGTGTTGCATTGGATGCAGTTTACTGTATTAGTGTATTATGCAATGAAAAAAGAAAAATGGATGTAGTTTTATTTGTATGTAATCTGTACACTTGTTGAATAAGCTTGGAAACTGCACCAAAGCCTGAAGGCTCTATATTCTTGTAATTTTAATTATAATTGTGTAGCCATGTATCACATTTAAAGTAGAGGAGACTGACTATAAAGATAGTTATAGAGTAAGACATCTAACTATCTGCATTTGAGGACCTGTGCTAAATACCTAATGCATTTATAGATTTTCCTTGTAAAGACAGGGAAATAAAAATGATGTAACTTGCTACTGGTATCTGAATGTTGAGGATTATTTTTCCTGGAAACAGTCTTTTTTTTATACATTTTGTTTCTCATTTTAACCTCTCTATGTTGTTGGTGAGATATATCAGGAGAAATGCCTGCATTCAGTTGCTAATTACTGATTTAATTGTTTTTTTTTCAGTAACTGACATTAGTGTCTAGTTCACTAATTGCCCGCTGTACTCTGTGAGTTTATTCTGAAAGCAACAATTGGAGTATTCCAAAATGTAATCAAGTAATATGCAAAGATGATGTATAGTAGTTATGAACTGATTTTCTTTTGTGGGTTAATTTTCAGACTGGGGGCCAGTCAATTCAGTCATCTCTCCAGTACCATTGAATTGAAGAATTTTCTCACCAGTTAAACCTGAAATTCTGTGCCGTGGAGTCACTCTGTGTTTTAGTGGGGTGTCATATTAACAAATTGTTTATTCCATAGGTAATGGTGCCAAAGTACTGAATGATAACTGAACTATTGACTTTAGCTGTTTCCTGAGGAGATAATTTGTGATATTTTTTTTTAAAGCACATGTGTAAACGGCTATTGTTGCACAGAAGACATGGAACAATTTATTTTTTTTAACATAGCCTACAATTAAGTTGGCTGAAGAAAAGCTCTCACTTTTGCTGACGTAATTCTGTAGCTTTAATCCTTGCAAATAAAGGTGTGCAAATGCTAGTCCATGTTGCTACAACTCGGAGAAATGTGCAACTTAAATGTATTTCTGCAGGAGGGAGCAGGTATGGCTATAAGTTCCTTCCAAAATGTGCATCCATGTATTTTGTGGTCTCTCAAGTTAAAAATGCAACACTTGTATTTCTGAGTAAAACTAAAGTAGGGATGTTTCCCAAATGACTGGATTACCAGTCTGCTGCTAAATTGCCTTTCCAAGCCAGTGTATTGGAGTGTGTTATTTACATAGAACAACTAGGCTACATCTGGAAAGAGAAAGGTGAAACACTTGTTTTCAGCTTTGTGGAAAATTTGGAAAATGGAATAGGTGAGCCCCTGTCTTGTGATAAGGGAAGCTGCTATGAAAATAAGATTGCTTTGTGTATTGCAGCCCACCAGGATGGCTGCAGATGCAAAATGTAGTCTTCATTATCCCCATTCTCTGGCTCATTAGTGTTCCCTGAATGAAAATTGTTGAGAAGATGGCTGACAAGATGCAAAGCAACTTAACATGAGGAGGATGATGCTGGGCTAATACCGATACTGTGAATAAGTATGTAGCTCTCTAGGAGAGCTGCTTCCAATGATGCCTGGCTGTAAAGTGCAGGGGGAAGGCTGCCAGTGGTAATGGGTCAGTGGAGGCCTGTTCTTCTTTGCCCTGCATGAGCTACAGTCATAAAATGCATGTTTGCTTCAAGAAACAGAAGAAGACCCTTTTTAAAATTGGCTACCTATTCCACTGAGAGTGTATGTTCCCTGAGTCCATAGCAGTAAAAGAGGGCTGCTGCCTTTTAAAAAATATCCTATGGTACAGACAATGATGCACCATAACGTTTTTATCCTGGAAAGGGACAGATCTTCAGTGCTTCCAAATGCCTGTCTGAGGTTGCTATTTGGATCGTGCAGGGTTATTCTTCTCCTGTGGAAGCTTTTTAAATACTTGTGTCTTAACAAGGGGCTCGGCGAAGGGTGGGGATAGCTACGAATAGTGCCAGTTGGAGACCTGTATATATACCATATCAATATTGTCATATACACAAACAAAAAAACAGCTTTTCCAGAAAAAAGCATTTTTCCAAAAAGCAGAGTATGTTTCTTGGGTGTATTGTGAGTGAGCAATGTGAAACAGTTTCAAGAGGGGAATGGGTCTACCATGAGACAGTAACTTGGAGAAAGATACCCTAGCAATAGAAATCCATAATCAATTTTTATTTTATATTTTTCTTCTTAACATTCTCCTGCGCAGAATTTCCCTTCCTCACACTCAGCTTCAAGAAGTGTGGTGTCTTCATGGAAGGAAGATAGGCAACCAACCATCTTTGATCACTGAAATTTTTCAAACAAGAATTAAATTGGGGAGCAAGGAAAGGAAGGAAAAAAAAAAAAGGAATTGTTTTCAAACAAAAATGCACTTCCACCATCATTTGCGCTCCACAATGAAAAGTATGCCATAGGTATGTCCGTATGTTACGCAGGTGTTTGTACTATGTGGTAGGCAGTGAGGATAAAACCTATGGTATTTATACCTATGGTAAAAATGAATATTCTCAGACTTTGGAACATGCTGGGAGTGAATTCTAACTCAGGTAATGAAAGCAGTCATAGACTGAAATTGAACTGATCATCCTTACTGATTGATTGCCTTGTTTGGTTTGCACTGGTGCTCTACAGCATCCTTTAATAAAGCATTCAGCTGCTGTGCCCATGCCTCTTCAGGATACCCTAGAGAAGCAGTCCTACTGTGAAACTGAAAGATGAGAGGCTGCTTTCAGAAGTGTAGGTGCTGCTAATCAGGGGAGTAGAAATATGAAGAGTACCATTCTGCTTTCAATCCTACAGTTGTTGTAAATAACTAAAATATCATCACAGTACTATTTAGATGCTGATGTGACTACTTGTTTTTCCCTGTATTTGTTGTCAGTACTACAGTGCAGTCTTGCATAATGCCTTTTTCTCAGTTCATTTCTCTTTCTCAGAAAGTAAATCTGAGCCGTTACTATAAATTGCTTGTAAGTGTTCTTTCAGTCTAATTAAATTTATAATGAAACAGATCTTGTAGACAGAATTTTACATGAATAAATGTCTTTATTGGTCTTTCACTCTTTTACCTATGATCTTGTACTACTTGTTTCTAAAATGGTTTGATACAGAGGTTACAGTTAATTGCAGTGTGCTTCAGAGGGTCATACAAAAGAAGCATGTAAATTTGTTTTCTGATTCTTATCACTATTGTTAAAACTGCTGAACTTTTAGGTTTCGTATATGCCTTATCTCCTGATGAACAGTCATAAAAATATTTCTAAGTTTACTTAGCTTTGTCAGTGGCTGCTTTTCAGCTTTATGCACATGTTCGTGCATAAACTTCTTCCACCAACATTTCTGTGTGTAAAGTGGGCACTGGAGAATGGAAATTACTGGAGAATTAAGGCTGTGTACCTGGGGAAGGGGATTTTGCTAACCTTTCAATTCTTGTTTTGACCAACTTCACTGCTAATTTAACCTCTGTATTCTTCAGTGTCCTCATCCTGAAGGAAATGCCCATTTTTGGTACTCGTTCCCTGAATGTATTTTCCCCTCTTAATTAGAGACTATGGCATTTTTGAGTGTTTTATAATAAAGGGGCACTACGGGAATATAAGCGTGACCACTCTTGTGTTAATATTAGGTACAATCAAGTTAACGGTATCTTTCACAAGTTAGCTTGGTCACAGTTGCTATTTGTGTGTAGTCCTTCAATCAAATGTGAAGATGTTCGCTAAGTAGTTGCTGCTGTTATCTTTGCTGTCGGTGTCAGGTATTATTGCCTTTATTTAGTCAGTTTTTTCTTTCTCTCTTTTTTTTTTTTTCCCCACGGTGCAAGCTACAATGTGTTTCTGGTAGTTTTAGAGGAGGATAATGTCAGAGAACTTGAGCAAGATGTACAGAATTTGAAAAGCAAAGTTTACATATGTTTAAAAAATACAGTCATAGCCATGTTAAAACTTAAGAATTCTAGCACCTGAAGCAAAGCTTAAAAGTGATAGGTTTCTTTCAACTGGTTTATTTTATACTTTATATCTAGAAATACATGGTTATGTATAACAGGAGTTCGTTAGACCTGGTCAGGATAGTGGATAGTTTTTTAAACAGTATATTTTAATCTGATGATTCGTGCAAATAAATAGAACGCATTCACAAATGCCAATTTTAAGTGTTGCACAGCTTTCACTGAAGTAGGTAGATTTTTGTTTTGCAGGACAGCATTTAATGGACAAAATGGTTTGAGGAGGAAGCTTTTGATAAGGTTGCAAAGTAGATATCACCGGTTTTATTATAGGTTTGAGTTCCCCTCTTACATGCCTTTTAATCTTCAGTTTGTATAGAGAGTTTATGCAAGGTCATTCCCCTTTTAATTTAAAAGAACAACAAAAATAATTGTTTTTAATTCCCTGTGCTAGTTTCCATTCAGTGTCTCAAAAATACTAATTTTCCTTAGAAAGCTGTGATTCTAAAATAACTGTTATTTAAAATGTCTCCTTTGTTTATGTATCCTTTTAATTATTAGAGTGTAAATATTTTACCAGACAGCTTTTCAATCTGTATCATGAAAATGTATGATATTGCAGTGATTGTGCAGGTATACATAAGAACTCAGTTGCCTCTTACATCTCTGCTTGGGTTTGTAATTTCTATATCAAGCCTCTTATTTTGAGTGAGAAACGAAGTTCTAATTCAATGGGGTTTTCTCAGAGGTTGACAAATAGAGGCAACTTAAAACATTTTAACATTGTCTGGTTTTCTGTGCTCGGTATATGCGTGAAGTTCTGGCTTTTGCCTTGAAAGCTTCCACCAACTTTTGTGGCATCACGGTTTCGTCCTTGGACATGGCCTGGAACTTGCTGCAGCTTCCCTAAGTGATTCCTTAAGCTACCTTAAGTGCTTTGCTGTGTTAGTGACTTGCTGCTGATTTCAGCAGCTTCTGAAATAGCTTTCAGTGGTTCTGGATAAAAATGTATTTCTGCTTTGTCCTAATTAAAGTTCTTAGTAATTTTCATATTACCGTTCTATGCCAGTAGACTGGAAGCTGGCAAATGTTGTGCCACTTTTCAAGAAGGGTAAGAAAGAAGACCCTAACAATTACAGGCCTGTCAGTCTCACGTCAGTGCCTGGTAAAATAATGGAGATGATGATCCTTGAAGTTACTGAAGCGCACCTGGGGGACAATGCAGTCATTGGTCCCAGCCAACATGGGTTCATGAGGAGTAGGTCCTGCTGAACAAGTTTGATTTCCTTTTATGATAAGATCACCCATCTAGTCGATCAAGGGAAACCAGCTGATGTGATCTTTTTGGACTTCAATAAAGCTTTTGACACGGTTTCCCATAGGATCCTACTGGACAAAATGTCCACCATACAACTAAACAAAAACATCATACAATAGGTGAGCAATTGGCTGACGGGCAGGGCTCAAAAGGTTGTGGTAAATGGGGCCACATCTGGCTAGCTGATGGTCACTAGTGGGGTCCCCCAAGGCTCCATTTTAGAACCAGTCTTCTTCAATGTTTTTATAAATGATTTGGATGTAGGACTAGAAGATGTTTTGAGCAAATTTTCTGATGACACTAAACTTGGAGGAGTTGTGGACTCTGTTGAGGGTGGAAGGGCCTTGCAGAGAGATCTGGACAGATTGGAGACCTGGGTGATCACCAACCACATGAAGTTTAACAAAAGCAAGTGCCGGGTCCTTTACGTGGGACGGGGCAACCCTGGCTGTACGTATAGACTAGGCGACGAGGCGTTGGAGAGCAGCCCTGCAGAGAGGGATCTGGGAGTTGTGGTTGACAGCAAGTTGAATATGAGCCAGCAGTGTGCCCTGGCAGCCAGGAGGGCCAACCGTATCCTGGGATGCATCAAGCACGGCATCGCTAGTCGGTCGAGGGAAGTGATTGTCCCTCTCTATTCTGCACTGGTGCGGCCTCACCTCGAGTACTGTGTGCAGTTCTGGGCACCACAGTACAAAAAGGATGTTAAACTGTTGGAGCATGTCCAGAGGAGGGCGACGAAGGTGGTGAAAGGCCTAGAGGGGAAGACGTATGAGGAGCGGCTGAGGTCACTGGGCCTGTTCAGTCTGGAGAAGAGGAGGCTGACAGGGGACCTCATTGCAGTCTACAACTTCCTCGCAAGAGGGAGTGGAGAGGCAGGTGACCTATTCTCTGTTATCACCAGTGACAGGATCCATGGGAACAGTGTTAAACTGAGGCAGGGGAAGTTTAGGCTGGACATCAGGAAGAGGTTCTTCACCGAGAGGGTGGTCGCGCACTCAAACAGGCTCCCCAGTGAGGTAGTCACTGCACCAAGCCTGTCTGAATTTAAGAAGCGATTGGACTGTGCACTTAGTCACATGGTCTAAAATTTTGGGTAGACCTGTGCGGTGCCAGGAGTTGGACTTGATGATCCTTATGGGTCCCTTCCAACTTGGGATATTCTATGATTCTAATTTTAAGCATGGTATGGGCTTTTTTTTTTTTTAAACATCTTTAATTACTGCTGTAAATTCATCTTGGGTAGTTGTTCTGACTGCTGTGCAGCACCAGGTACCCTCCATCGTGGCTGTTTGCACCTTTCCTGTTTTCTTGTTTATGCAAGGTGGTACCAGCCATGGATGTGGGAGAAGTGTTCTAATTGCTTTTCCCATCTTGTTCTTCACATAAACGCAGAGTTTAATTTGAAACAGGAGTTATCTTTTTTCTTTTCCAGCTGCTCTGGTGCCTTTCCTGATCTCCAAGTTTTCTCTTATGATTGGAAATCTTACAGTTTCCCACTTGCTGCAGCTAGCTCCAGCCAGTCTTCTCTTTTTTTTTTTTTTAGTAACATCCTGTTTCTCTGAATTCCTTTTGAATTTTATGATTTTTTTGATACCTGGCATTACCCATGTGCCGCACTGCTGTGAATCAGGCAGCAGCACTCCAATGCCTGTTGTCTTCCCTCCACACACAAGAGTGGCTTCCCTGGTGCAGAGTCCTTGGTTTGGTTTTGTAATGGTTCCTTATATGGCTGAAAATGTGTAATGTATTTTAAATGTTGCACGAAACAGGTGGCTAGTGGCGTGAAGTCCAGATTTAGTAATAAAATAAGCCTGGGGTAACAGTAAAACATTAATGTATTTAGCATTAACTAGCTTTTTGAAAGGTCAGATGGAAACCTTTTATATCAGCCGGTAGAGCCAAAAGACGGTGTTTCCCTACTGTGGTGAGGCATGGATTGAGTTACGGACTGTTGCCTTGTGTTTTTGAGTGTCTGATGAGAATGTATATCCGCTGTATGAACAAGTAGGGCACTTGCATTCGGTAACTTTGTATGTAGAGTGAGGCAGAAGCCTAAATTGTCTTTCATGTATGTCGCTATTTAGTTTGCATGTATATTTTGTTAGGACTTAATGTTGCAGAAAACTTACCTATGGTCTGCTAAAGCAGCTGTGAATCTTCTAGTGTTAATTACGGGAGTGTGTCAGTGGTTACAGGGTGTCACTACTCTTTTGTCCCCAGCAGGTTGACACTCAGCTGACTATGGTTTCCCCAGAACCCTTTAATTGCAGATAACTCTGCAGTCAGTGTTTGGTGACACCTTGTTTTACTCATGCCCAGGTTTTATTTTCATATAAACATACATCATAGGCTGCAACTAAATTTTTGCATTCATTGTGGCTGTGAGCTGTAAAATAGAGCTAAGGTAGAGGGAAAGCATAAAAACGATCAGGCTAAATTTAAGCAAGTAAACTAATGGCCTCTTTGGTTCTTAAAATCACGTGCGTCAACCAATTACATATATGTATAATGTGGTGACGGGGGAAAAATGTTTCGTTACTCTAATATTCTATTCTTAAAAAAAAAAAAAATACCATTTGGGTTATTTTCTTTTTCTTTTTTTTTTTTTTAAAGATGGCCAGTCAAAGGCTCTGAAGTATCACATAAATATTCAGTGATTTAACCAAGCACAGACACTAAGAAGAGAATGAAATCTTTCAAGAAAGCATTTCAGGTGAGAGTCTTACTGCTCTTACAAGAGCAAGTCTTATGGTACATCCTTGGGATCAGACTTTTTCAAAAACATGTTTCCCAAGAGACAGTCCACAGATGAAAAGACAGCTGATTCCTCCAGGGGATTCTATAGGAACTGAAGGTACCAAGAAAACAAAAATGTAGTAGTTGTAAAGCTTTTTACTATCTCTGGTTCACATCTGGAACCAATAATCTATAGTATAGGAGCAAGCCCAGAATCAATGCAAAAAAGCTCCAACCTGAGGTATTCTCCTGGGAGGTAATTTTGAGTTTGGACCATTCTCAAAGTGTTTGGCAGAGAAACTAAAGACCATTGAAATAAGTTTTATGTTGTGTCTCTTGAAACAGAAATAAATTTAATGTACTTAAATTATCCCTTCAGACCTCGGGCTCTATATTAGTATGTAATTCTTTTGTGTTTTTTTTTCTTTGTTCTCCCACCACCCTTGTCTGAGTTGCCAGAGATTCCAGCTAGGTATGCAAAGTTCTTTCTTGTATGATACCGGTTCACATACCTGGATTAATACAAATATTTAACAAATTATGTCAACAAACATTTTTCATAAGAGATTATAAAAAGTGAAGAAGTGATTTTAAAAGAAAATTATGTGAATGTTTTTACTTCTGGAAAATTTGAAAAAGTCATTTAAATGCTTTGCCATGTTTTTAGTTAGGTTATATCCACAGTTTGTCAGGTTGCTCACACAGATTTCTTAATCTTTGGACGTAAATGAGAAGAGCTTTGAGTTCTGTAGAAGAAAGAGTATTTTCAGTATAGAAGACGGTAAGCTGATCTAGAGGCCCCTAATAGGGAGTATAGTACTTGGATGGAATTACAGCTAGAAGCCACATGTGATTATGGTGTTGGAAGGTTGGAGCAGTAGCGTTGCCAATCCCAACTTCAGTTCAGTTGCAATACTGCTAATTCTGCTGTGGCAAGGAGTCAGTGCAGTCTGATATCTGAATCAATTGTTACAAGATATTAAATGTTCACATACTGAGAAAATTACTTCCGCTGAAATTCAAAAAGTTTCCTCCAATCCTATTGTATCTGAACCTCTGGCAACCCAAAGAAAATGACTATCCAGAAGTTAAAGGCTTGAGAGACCTTTCGTATAGCACAGAGGATAACAGGAAGGCATCCGATGATGAGAAGAAAGGAAGGGATAGCCTCTAGAGGAGGTCTTTTAGAGCAGTGGTAGGTGCATCGCCAGTGGTTTGCAACCCATCTCACAATGCTGCATGAGTGATGCTTGAATGGCCAAGTGTTTTGTCCTTCTCCAGTAGCCTGTTAGTTGTTATATTGCCAGTAGTGGTTTCCACCAAAAATATGAAAACTGCCTGCTTTCATTATGTCTGCTCAGTCTGAGGCTTTATCCTTCAGTAGTTTTTGTAGACAAGTCCTTTGAGGAGCGGGAAAGCCTTAAACTGTTTTAGAAGACTGATTCTAGCCTCTCTAATTGACTATGTGAAAGAGTTATATTTTACAGTTGTGCCTAGACTTTGCAGCCAAGATCAAAGATCTATTAAACTCTTCCTTTTTCAGTCCCATACACTGGAAAAAAGGGTCCATTGCATTGAACAAACATAGGTGGGAGGCAGATGAAGAAAGAGCAGCAGAAATTCACATTCATGTAGCCAAACAGCATGGGAGGCAGATGCATTTGTAGCATTTTATTTTTATTAAGGTAAGTCACATTCTTCTGAACAGTGAGCAGGAAAGCGACTGCATGTCTTCAAACTGATGCCTTTATTACGATAGTGTTGAACCTAAAGTAGTTAGTAGTGATTTGGGGAAAGTTACAGGAATAAGGACACCTTTTGAAAATTATTTTACTTTTTCTTTCCTTTTGTACTTTTTCCTCTCTGAAGCAAAGGATAATACGAAAAAAATTACAGCTTGTAGTGTAATCAGTCTGAAATAATTATTTAAGTTTTGCGTAGTATACTTGCTGCCCAATATTGCTGATAATCTTAGCTCTATCTATCCTAGAACACGATAATATTTATGCAGCTGTTTAAGCTGTAAACAAACGTGTCCTATTTAAGCATGTGTAATGTACTGAAATGCTATATGCTTCATTGTTTAGGATGTGCCAAGTATTAAAAATTAGCAGAGCCTCCAGAATAATTATGTTTGTGTCATGCTCTGATCACAATCAATACATGAGAGATGCAATGTTTTGGTAGAAGATGAAATAGTCGAGAACCAGGCAGTAGTTGGTGATATGAATTATAGGTGTAATATGGACTGAATCAGGATTGTTGTGTAGACAGGCAATCTTCAGGTTTTCTTCTCCTGATAAGCTTGAAATCTTTTCATTGTGGCACCCTGGTCTCACCAGCTTCAAACTGCATGGACTGGGATCATGTGCGGTAGACAGCGTGCTTGCAAGTGCTAGGCTTTCCTTCACTGTTGCTTCTAAAACCACCATTGGAAGGAAGCAGGTGCCCACCTTCTGCCATGTTTATCGTTTCTCTGTTGGTTTTTTTGTTTGTTTGTTTGTTTTTCTTTAAATTGGTGACATGCTCTTTTCAGTGAAAGAAACTTGATTCTGTAAATGTTTGTGAATAGGTATGTAAACATTCTGGGTTTATATTGGTTTTCTGAAAATAGAAGTTTTATTGGTCAAAGCAAGTATATTTGAGAGAGATGCTGGTTTTAGTATACTATTATGGTGAGAAGAGGTTTCATTCAGTTGGCACTCCCATGTCCAGCCTCGTTTTCTTCTGAGATGTCAAGCCACTAGTATGGATGCTGAAGGCTGGTTAGTTTGTGTTTTTTCTACTCTGTCAGTGTCTTGATATTTTGATTTTGTGAGGTCTGTAAATGTTTCCCAGAATGAAGGTTTACAAGACAGTCGAAAGACCCATTGTTGAACCTGACAGTCCTATCAGATGATACCTTTTAGGAGGCTATTAGCCTTTCAAATTCTAACCTTTGATTGAGTAACAGAAAATGTAACATTAGGCATAATTGAACATGCCAGTGGTTGTTTGCCAGCCTTTGCACCTGTCATTGGGCACAGTCATATACAAATGTAATGAGTCTCAGACCCTTCACTTTTAAATCTCCTATTAGACTAGAAGTATCATAAAACTTGTCTGGATTTAAAATGGGAATAATGTGGATAAGGATTAGGAAAAGTCAGATGAAGAAAAGACATGAAAAAGTGCAGTGAACTGCTTATCTATCCCTTGTTCTTCAAAGACGCTTCTTGGCAATAATCGGGTGTTTCCTAGCTGTTTGAGGTTTTGAAATGTGAAGATTCAGAAAGCAATAGTGTGTCTGGATTTTATTTTTTTTTTTGAGGAGAAAACAGTCAAAGGAAGGCTAGAATTTTCCTCTTTCACAATTTCTGTATGTGAAAATGTGTTAGAAATGAGGGGGGAAAAAATCTGCAAAATGTAAATATGAAGGCCAAGCTCTTTGAGTGAGAGATGGTCTTTTATTCCTCCCTCACCTCTCCTTCTCTCCCCAACCCACAGAATAATCTCCAAAGCTGGAAATCATAATAATTCGTATTCACATTTGTCATGGTACTTAAAGGGTTGGTCAGGTCCCACTGATTTAACTGATTGTGCAGTCTCACAGGCTTTGTCTATATTGAGAAGATGAAAAGGAGCTGGGAAAGTAATAAACATGCACACTGAATAAACAACATATAGCAGCGAATGCTGTAAGACTTGTATGATAATGCATTTTCATATGGTTTGTGAGAATGGGTTAGGATATAGACCTCATGTCTGACTCCTGGGGATAAGGAAAGAGGGAATGTTTTTTCTCTTTAGCTTGAATTTGTCCATCTTCAAAACTCATTGGCCCTTAGTGTTATTTCTGGTATCATATTATTGCACACTGAAAAGTTTCTCTTCTGCCACAGAAGATCTTATTATGACCTGTTAGTGGAAAATGGAAGGCCTTTAAGTTGACTTAAATTCCAAGGTCTGTTCTTGGCTGGCTGCATCCATACTGAGAACACAAAGGGGATACAACTGTGTAGGTGTAGCACATTAAACTTGCAGTAGCAAAGTAGGGTATAAAAGGGATAGTAGATTTACCTGCAAGGTATTTTAAAAGTGTATTAGTGTAAGTACTGGCATTCCTAATACTTGGTGCTTTTAGCTTTTTTTTTTTAAATATCAAGTGTACTGTATACCTAGATAATTAGAACACGTGGAAGTGATAACATTCGCCCTTCCTTTTCTTGCCCTATTGTAAGTTTTCCTTTCTTCTCTTCCCGTAGTTTTGAAACAGACAAGGAGATTATGTACCAAAACTCCATTAGTACTAGTTGAGAATGAAATTCTTGGGATGGCTGCTTATGGTTCCTCCAACAATCATAACTAAGCTAAGCTGCACATATGTATTAAGACATAAAACATAGAATATACCAATGCATAATGTTTCTTATAACACATTGTGCATGCTGTGGGGATCATCACTTTGAAAATCTTGACTTCTGTGTGCTTAAAATCTCTCTTGAAATCTAACATTATTGTATTTTTTGCATATAAATTTATTTGTGCCTGATGGTGATAAAAATCAGGTCACGAATGCCATCTACTAAGATGTGACCTCCCTGTGAACTCTGCATAGAAACCAGTTCTTCTCCTTCATTTACCATTTTTGCAATAGAAACTGATACAAGAAGAAATAGTTATTTATGCATACAATGAGATTAAAACTCTAAGCTCCCATTATGACCCTGTTATGTCTCAGTAAGTTCCAAATGATCTCTGATATTTATTTTTTTTGAAAAACCAGATTGAAATACTGCTTACTTGGATTACGGATATAAGCAAAGGAATACTTAAATAATATTTTTATTTTGTTGACCAGAAGGTATGGGACCATTTTGCAATCTAGTCAACCTTTGGTCCTTGTCCTGCAGTACAGTTAACAGTTCCTGTGTCAAGATTTCACCATGTAGATGTCAGGAGATTATTGAAACTTAGAACAGTGAGGAAGTAAACCCACAGTGTCTGCTGAAGCTAACATCACCAACTTGCCCTGGCGGCATAGCGAGCCTTGGTCCCTCTAGTCCAGTGGTGGGATTCCTAGGCTGTCAGCTTTTAGCCTGCTTCCACTCTCATCTTTCCTTTATCCTGTTCAGTTTGGCTCTCCGATGTTTGAGTGTTTTAGTTAGCCATATGAAGTAACTTACACATACTGGAAGATTGACCTGAAACTGGTCCTGTGAGGGTCTGATTATTTCTGCTCAGTTGAAGAAGATAGCTACACAGTCAGTGTTACTTTGTTCATCATGCTTTCTGCTGTCATCCTCTTTCTAGGACTCCTGTTGAAATTGGGAGAAATTTGCATGGAGCAGCATGGCAATTTGTAATCATCAGCAGGGTATTCTATTTGAAATGATTTTGTTCTATTTGCTGTAATTGAAATTGAGGTGCGGAAATTTTGTTTTGTTGTATCTTTGACTAGAAGCTGGGATTTTCATAAGGGTCTAAGGTGTCCAAATTTTCTTGGACACTAATGAATGCTTAAGAGCCTTTGTTATCCTACATTTTGAGAAATGCATGTTTAACATTGATAACAGGATGTTGATATAACTGTTACTGTTTTAAGAGATTTGGTTTTGTCCCTAGACATATGTATTGCATTATTGTCTCATACTGGCTGGTGGATTTGTTTACTGTATTATGGTAGCTCTAGGCAGCTCCTTTCAAAATTTGCTATGGAGGATGCTGTGTAAACATGGATTAAAAATATTCCCCTCATCAAAAAGGATGCAATCCATTTAATTTTGTAATGTTAAAATCACAAATTAGACTTCAAGATCATGCCTGGAATACTTGAAAAGCAGCTGCAGCCTTTCGTTTTAGAGGTGCTGTATTTGCAACTGCTGATAATCTTGAATTGGTGTTGGAAGAATGTATCATGATATAGTGGCTATGACAGCCACAACTTCAAGACTCCTTGCTTATAGTCCAAGGTAAAGTCATCAATAAAAGCAAATGTTTTTATGGTCATATACTTGCAGGGAGATCTCAGGTTGCATGCTTAATTTCTATGAGCTGGTTGTGCAATTCAACAGCTCTCTTCATGAGAACCAAAATTCAAAAGGCGGGTAGAAAGAAGAGAGATGGCTGGTCCTTGGCGTGTTGTCTCTTTAGTTGTCCACTGATGTAAAAAAAACAAACGAACAAAAACAACAACAACAAAAATATCCCTTAGGTATAACACTTGCCAAGATCATAGGTGTGAAGTGGCTTCAGATCTCCATTCATGGACGACTTTCTGAGGATCAGGGCTTTTCTGGCATGATTCTCAACTTGAAATAAATTTCGCTTGTGGTATTTGTTTGAGCCTGTGGTACGTTGGCCTATGTGGTGCAGTTACATGAGTTGCTGGTGGGCTTGTTCTTGGTCCTTCTTAAATCATGGAGGTTTCCTAAATGTAAGTCACTTAACTATTTTAGAAGGCATCCTAGACTGTGCCTTCAGGTGTTCTGACTCATGGCAGCAATGGTCCTACTTGAAAGTAAATTAAAGCACTGAGCTTGCTGCTATATTCCTTTTTTTTTTTGAGCTATTCAATAGTTTTATTAAGTAACTTTTTTTCTTTTTTCTGTTGCACTTTAAGGGAAGAATAAGACACTTGTCTGGTTGTTCTGTATATATTGCACATGTGTTTAAAAGTCAATGCTGGTTTTTAAAGCCTGTGACTGATCAGATACACAACATAGAAAATTAGGTGATAGCAAAAGGAAAAAAATTGCAGCTCTGCCATTCCTTTTCAGCAAAAAAGAATTCTTGAAATGTCAGCTTGATTTTTTTTTTCTATTTTAAGGAGAATTTAGAGAACATTGCTCAATAATTAAACCTCTTTCTATTGGAAATATTTTGGAAAATAAGTAAGTTTTAGAGGAAGCTGAAGCTAATTTCAAATCTATTTGTTGTTAAATTATTTTTTCAAGTCCTCCCTTAGGTTTGTTTTCAGATATTACCATAATTTTCATACTGTTGGGTAGTTGCTCATTTTATTGACATATTTCTTGCAGTAAGAAAATGCTTGGTGTTTTATACTGCAATTTTTTCATTTCTATAATAGGGTGAAAGGTTTCATTCAATCATACAGATTTATCTGAAAGTCGTGCATTATTGTAAGTCCAGTGAATCTTCAGAACAGTTGCTTCTTTGTGATTATTTACACTTGCTCCTGTAGATATATGCTTAAAGTGGAATATCTGTAAGCATGCTTATAGTCAGCACCTATCTTTAACAGTTCCCTGGGTGTTTTAACCACATACTGGAATGGAACCTATTTACTATTTTATTTGTTTGTTTTTGTTTAATAGTTATAAACCAAATTTCAAGAATATTTTGTGAATTTGGAGATACTGTGGCACTTACAACACTGTATTTGAAATAGTTGCTTGTTTTATTCTGTTGTAAGAAACTGCGATTTTTCCCTCTTTCCCTCTTCACAGTTTGAACTAGTACAGTAGATACATGTTTTAAAGCAATATTCGATCAGAAGATTGGTTTTGCTACAAACTGTGTCATAAATAAAGCCAAACATGTAGGATGATAGTTTTACTTCTTTTGTTGTCTTTTGCAGAAAGTTCTCAGGCAGATAATTTTTAATGCCAGGAGAAAAGACAAGGGCATAAATTCTGGCCATTGCACTTAGATGATAAAACATGCTTAGGGTAAGGCCTTTTTCATTAAGGAGGCTGATTTGCAAGAAGGATCACAGTTCCTCAGAACCAGGCTTACAGCAGCAGAGTGGTTACTGACTTGCCCTTTCTCATAGTTGTGTCATGTTTCATCAGTCTTTGGATATCTTGAAGATATCAGAATAAATCCTGAGGCTCAAAAGAATAGCATAATATATTAAGAAATATTGGCCAAACAGTTTTTGTCTTCTGCAAAAGTTCTTGTCTTCTGGCTTCAGTTCTTGCAAGGGGGAGGGTCAGGCTAGACTCAAAATACAATTAAATTGGCAAACAGTATTCCATTCACAGTTGTGTGTTTGTTTTTTTTTTTTAATGTTGAGAGGAGAAAAAAAATCACTGGATTACGTGGTTGAGTGCTTCAGCAAATTTTTAATCCCTCTCCCATACAGCAAATTGACTTAGTTTGTGGAACATTCTCTTTGGCATTTTCTTCTTTGAAAAAGAAAACACAAATATTACTAATTGCGTTGGTATATGAAGGATGCATGTAATGCATTTTGATTTCTATCTGGCATTGGGTGCTGTACTAATTAAATTTATAAAGCATCACCTGATTGTTATATATTGAAATTAACTAATTTTATGAGCAGTTTCAAAATTTCAGTGAGAGAAAGGATCTCAAGCTTGCCTCATTTAGAAGACTGTGAATCAATATTTTTCCCTTCCTTATGAGAATTCCAGGGCCAAATTTTTACCTGCTCTGTCTCATATCTTCCAAGTACTTGCACGACTTGGTATTTAAAGAAACATATTTTGTTCATTAAAAGGATTGTTTGCAAATAGAGAATAAAATGTGTACCTCAAAACTCTCAGAATGAAATATGTCCTTGAATTAAACGGGCAGCAGAACTGTACCAATGATAGTGGTCTGCATCAGAGGCACTTAAGATCATGCTTAGCTTGCCTAAATGTCACAAAAATCCTTTGGCTTAACCAATAAAAGACAGACTGTAAGATGCTTCTGAAAAGCAATTTACATGCTAAAATGTTCATAACTGGCCAGTATGAGATTTTATGTAAAGAATTAAGAACATCTGAAGCTACAGAGTACTCATTAAATTCAGAAATCTTATGGGTACTTTCTTGAACTTTTATTAAGGTCTTTTGTTTTTCCAAAGACGTATAAGTGAAGGTCCCATTTAACAGTTCCATTTAGCGGAGACCCAAACCTGGAAATAAAATCTTAAGGAACCTCTAGCACAGAGCTATCTTTGAAAGATATCAGTTGCAGAGCCAGTACCTCTGTTTTTGTTCCTCAACCTTTACTAATATATATTCCACTCTACCATTTCAGTGTTCTGCTTTATAATCAGATTGCTGTTCCTCTCTGATACGTAGCACAGCAATGGGCTGGGGGGGCATGGGGGGGTGTAGAGAGACGATGTAGCCATTCTGCCATGGAAATAGAATATATTATGGACTGTAGAATTTCTGTCCTGTACTTCTATTCTGTAACTTAAATCTCAGTATTTTTAGATTACTGATGTAGTTAGTGGTTTCTAGTGCCAAGTAAGATAGATTGTCTCACAGCAGGTAAACACAATTTTGGATATTATAGAGTTTTTTTTATTATTGTATTCAAACTTGTGGAGACTTCAATCTGTATAACAAGATTTAAAGTACTCAAAAAATCTCACTTTTTCTGATTTTTGTTTTGAATGTACTTTTTGATAAAATATATGCTTTTCTACTTGAAATTTAATAGGACATATTCCTTGGAGACGTTGGCTTGAAAGTTTGATTTCTGCTGTGTATTCATTGCTCTTTTACTAGTTTATGTGTCATGAAGCTTTCTGGCTGGGTATATTTGGGGTGGCCAGATACATTTTCAACAAAACTAATTAGCTCTCTTTGTCATACATATGTCATAATTTCTTCCCAGAAAAAAAAAACACAAATAGACATCCAAATGCTTTTTCTGCCTCTTCTTTTGTTCACAGTATCACATGGAGTTTGGAATTACCCACTGGAAAAGTCAAACATAATGCAGAAACCACAGGATTTCTGGCAAGATGTTTTCAGCAGCCAAAGCTACAAATCCACTCTAGGAACTGGCACTGCTGCTTTTGTAAACCAGGGCTTTTGCCTTTTCTCTTGTTACAATTGTAATAATTGCTTTTGGAGAGGATTTCTTCCTCTTGCTAACCCTTCCCGTGCCAGTAGAGCATACCTGAACCTGTCTCTGCTTCATTTTTGTAGCTTTGGTTGAATTTTTTTTTAATTGTACTGGTGTTGCTAATAACAAAATGTGATGTATATCAGTACCTGTCTTAAGATGTGTGCTAACATAGATTGGGGATCTCTGAGAACATTTGTTTTAGAGACAGTGGAATTAACAGAAGATCTGAATGTTGATATCTTTGTTATTTCCACAAGTGAGCATAAGCTGAAGCAAATGCAATTATTTCATTGGCTTTTGTAACATGCATTGTATCATTAGCCAGTTTAAATTCTAAGTTATAGTATTAATTGGTGTTTTCCTTTTTTTTTTTTTCCCAAACGATGGTAGTATAGTTTGCATTGAATTCAAACTGTGGCATGTTTTAACATTCTTTTTGTAATGTGTGGTGTTTCTTGACTGCATTGCCAAAGACCATCCAAAATGGGACTAACAAAGTGGGATTAATATAGTTGTATAAAGTATAAATATCCATATACTAAAACATAAATTTTAACTATGTAAAATGTACACGTATTTTTATATAATTATAAATGTTTATAATTTCCCTGTACTATTGGAACAGTAAGCTAACTAATGTTGGTTTTGCCTTAATTTCCTTTTTCTTCAGAAGCACCTCAAACAATGATAAAACTTGGGGGAGCAGATCTGACAAGGAAAAGCAATAATTATTGGGAGATTCAAAACTCTAAATGAAGTGCAGCTCCAGATTGGATTGAATATTGCTAAAATATATGCCTCTTGCAAGATTTTGGATAGGATAGTGGTGTCTAACAAAATGAACTTGCTTAATGAGGCATTTGGCTTTAGGCTTTAGGAAGAATTGAATAAAGGAATAAGTAAAGCTGAGCTTTTAGTTACTGTGTGTAAGGCAAAATGTATTTAATGCGTGGATTAAAAAAATAAAGTATTGAAGGTACGAGAAGCACAGCTTGACTTGCAGAACCAAAACAAGTTTTAAGAACTTCTGCATTAAATTAAAATGTATATATTTAAAAAAAATAAAACTAAGCTATATATTCTTTCAGATTTTATTATAACAGCAATCCCAGTTTACCACAAACAGCTTGAATTTTCTCCCCTAGAACATGCTGGATACCTGTAGTCTCTCTGTTACAACTCATGGACTCTGCAGTAGCTCTGACTGAAGTCAGTAACTTCTGCTGTGCTGTTGATCAGCATTTCGTATTGAAACCATAAGTATTCATTCCGTGTCTGCAATTGCTTATGATAATCGCTGTCTGAAACTGTTTTTAGTGTTTGTGGAAAAGGAGCTCCTCTAGTGCGTTCAGTGCTATGCTGCAGGGCGTGAAGGAGTTCTGCCTGCACAATGCAGAATGCAGTCCTGGTGGAGGAGGAGTAGGAGAGAGGTGTAAGGAATGGCTGAAGCAGACTATCAGTTGATAGAAGTCACACTAGGTGTAGGTAATAATGGAAGTGGTGTATACCTGTTTATATGTCAATTAAAAGGAGTTGGCTTTTTTAAGCCTAACAGCGGTGAATGAGGTGATGTACAGTTATTTCCCACAGCACAAGAAAAATATCAAGAAATCAGAAAAGCAATTTAAAATGAAGAACCTGTATTGGCACAAGAAGAAAAACGTACAAAAGATTTGTATACAGCTGGGTAGTGGAGAAGGGTGTCCTGCTAAGTCAGTGAGGTGTGTTTGGAGTCACGAGAGCTGTGCTGCTTTCTGCCAACTGAGAGCCTGACCAGTTAGTTGAATGATTTTGGTTTTAGGGAAATTTGTCAGGATTATGTCTGGGAATGAGATACAAATTGGCATGTGTTTGACATGCGTGACTCTGTTGAATGCTGGACTAAAGCATACAACTCGTTCCAAGGGTGCTGATTGATACATTTGATTATCTTGTTAAAAGTTTGTGTTACTCAGCTTCTGACAAACGTATGTGATTGACATTTATGAGCCAGTTCAATCAAAGCATCTTTTCATGCTGATCCTGGAAAACTTCAAATGGTCATCATGACAGAAAAAAGAGTGTGGGTATTTTTTTTCTTTTTTGAAGCCTTTTATTATGCATGAAAACAGGTTTTCCCTGTAGGCCATCCATATTTATTTTCCTGGTCAGACCTTCTAGCTTTGTAGAAATATAACAAGCTAGGGGGAACATGGTCGTTTATTACTTGGCTGAAGATGGTGAGATTGACGTGAGGTCTTCTGACAGGAGATTGAAGTGGAAAATATTGGTGAAAATCCATTAGGAGCAAGAGGATCTCTTTGAAATACAGAATCAGGTAGAAATCACAAAAAAATCACTTTCTTTTTTTGATTATTAGACTGTTCTCATCCTGCTGTAACTTGTAAATACTGGATTTCATGTGCAGGTTGGGAGGAAAGTTAATGCTAGTCTTTATTCATCTGAAGACAGAGGCTTCAGCTGGGATGCTGTTCCTCATATCTGCTCTTCTCCTGTTTTCTTTCTAAAAGAGAATTGGGTGTCTCAGGATCTGAAGTCTGATCCAAAATAGCTCAGTTCATCCCATTTACGTTAAGTTTGACCATTGTTGCCACTGAGGGCTAGTGTGGGTCAGTGGCCTCAGCACTGTTACAGAGATGCTTGTGTTTCAGCCAGTCCTGGAAAAAAAAAAAAAAAAAGAGCTGTACTATCTGACAGTTTGTGTTAAAATGCCAACAATAAATAAGTCTAAATAACCTTTTATCCACAAAGGTCTGTAGCATGTGGGAACAGAAAATGTAGGCAATCACTACATCAGTTTTTGTGGTGATGACGGAGAGGGGACAAAGTGAAAACGAGGAGGTGGGAAATCAGGCTTCAAGCATTTCCACTATAAATACTCTGTCCTTGTTTTTTTAAGGTTAAACAGACAGCTTACAAATCCATACATGTGAGAAAACAGGAAGGAGCACTCTGTACTGCAGGTCTAATGATGTAGATTCAGAGGACTAGGACTGATAACTGAGTAGTAGTGTGTACAAAATTAAAAAATATAGGATTTGTTTTATTTGCTTTTTTTTTAATAGGGTTTATTTTCTAAAGCTTTTCTTTGAAGCTACCACAAAGACTTGAAGCTTTTGTTTTCAGTTTTAAACCTGAGATTGCCTTAGAATTGCTTGATGCTGGAAACTGCAACTTTTAAGTAAAGGTCAAATAGCAGCAAGTTTATGCTTTAAACCACAAAAGTTTGGCAACATCGAAGGCTGTGTGTACAGATGATTTTAAGGTAATGCTGTAGTCAGTTTGTAGTCACTGTGTTGTGTAGTGGAAATCATCTGACATCTGTCTCCAGTGGCAGAGAGGATTCTCTCTGTAGATTCAGAGGTCAGAAGTGCACTCTGAATCCTCCCATCCCAATAATTTCAGTGTATGGGCTTGTACCTCTGAGCCATCCATGTGAATGGAGAACCACCATGAGATGAGGAGGATCCTGACATGTAGGTACTGCCTACCTCAGCCGCAGGAGCTGAAAAGGACTTCACCACTCTGCTCAGCAGCTTTATTTGGAGAAGAAACTTGGCTGTCACTCAGGCAGTGTGCAGCTGCTGCCTGCTCCTAGGTAAACTCTTTGGGCTTAAAACCTGCTCATCTTCTCTTCTGAACTAGGACATGACAATACTTATTCGGAGCATAAGGATCTCAAAATTCCTCTTTTGGTAACTGAAGCATGCAATACCTTCGAGACCATGAAAATATTTCCTGGTGCTTAATACAAGAATGGCTTGCTCTCCTATGGTGGGCTTTTAGGGTTTTGTTAGAAGCCTCTGTTTAATTTCAGTTGATGATCAGCTATCAGATGCTCATTGAGAAGGGCTTTCTAATGCTTTTGCTCATTGTTCTATTCTGTGCTTTTTATGACAGCTCATCTTCTGGGTATAGTTTCTAAACTCCTGCATGAAATGAAGTGTATTTCTTCCTACGGACTTTTTTTTTTTTTTTGGAATCTGCATGGCATGCGTTGTACAAACATATGTGGCCGTATGCTCCTTCTTCTGTCCTTTTGTCTTTGAGCTTTGGCAGTATCTGCTCCAGCTTGGTAGCGTCCTCAGCTTCTGAAGTGAAAATCCTATTGATAAAGAAAACCATTTGAAAAGAAACAACATTTTCATCCTGCAGCATATTCTGATCAGCTGGTGTTCATAAATTCTTTGCTAACTGATCATATCATTTGTGTTCAAGAGGGTCTACAAAAAAGCTTGGTGTGCACCTGCGTTTTCTCTTTCAGTGCTGCGTGTAGTGCTCAGATTGCTTTAAGGAACTAGAGGCTCAAATTTTGTCGCAAGCTCCTGTAGACTACTTCAAAGATCCCAAGACCCCTATAACATTTGGCTCACTTGCAAATGAGGAAGGTGCTTTTTGCCTAGCAACAAGCTTTGCTGTTTTTACCTGAGGATCAAAACCCCAAGTGCATGTGCTCAGCCTCTTGCGTCACTTGGGTGCTGAAGGTTTGACAGTCAAATCAGCACTGACATTTCTGTTGATGTGCAGGAAAGAGAATAATCCAATATGTTTCTCCATGGCAGTGCTGTCACTGCAGGACTGATAATAGCAAAAAGTGCATTCATCGCTGAATAACTAGATATCCTGGAAACATGCGAAAAATAGAAATGTATTTTCCATCAAAACCTCTCACTCTTAATGGCTATTTCCTGACTGATGCCTTTTTGCTATTTATATACTCCCTGAAGCATTTTGTAGAAATCTGAGTCTCTTTGGAAACCCACCCAAACAACCAGAAATGTATTTTACGTATTGTAGTATGTAAAGGGTTAGTCATCACTTGTAAGTTACCTAATGAAGGAGGAGGAAATTTATATTAAGGGAAGGCAAAGGCTTGACTCTGACTGGTATATGTCTCAATTCTTCCTGCCTTCCCGCCCCCCCCCAATCAGAAGATAATTCTGAAGGAATTTTTAAAATCATCTGAACAAACATGGGCATTGCAGGTTTGAAAAATGGTAGCTGCATGCTGTAAGCTTATTTTCCCACTTTTTCTTGGGAAAATATATGGGATTTTTTGTTGTTGTTGTTTTAACTTAAGATTCTGTGGTTTTCTCATAGATTGACAATGAAAAATTATGTTGGCATCAGAGATCTTAAGTGTAACAATACGGGGAATTCAGTTTATGAAGAAATGTGTCTTTGGTAAAGCATGATAAGATTATGTTGAGCATCTGTAGCACAGGACCAGAAATGCCATTTATTGAAGTCTTGGCAGATCACTTGCTGGATCTGATACCCTTTGTTTGCTCGGTTTGTAGCCTGTTTTTGTTTTGCTCTGTTTGCTTTATGAACAGTTAATTTGTAACGCTGAAGGATCCTGAAATAATCTTTTGTTTTCTGATTTTGGTACAGATTACTTATTTCTAGGGTTAGTTTTGAAAGCTTTTGATTGCATGTTATCTCCTCTGGTTGGCTGTTTTACAGGTGAAACTGTAATGCACTGTATTTCCTTGGGTTTCTTTTTTTTTCCCTGTTTTTGTTTGTTTGTGTGTCTGTTTTGATTTGGGGGGATATTGGCTCCATGAAGTCTGTTTTTACATGTGCTTGATTGCTTAGGCATGATTTTCTATATTGTTACTTTGGCACTCTCATAGTGATCCTTAAAGTATATTTCTCAGTAAGATAAATTTACTGAAAATAGCCTGTTGGAAATACTAGAAAGTAAGTGGGAAGACATACTCTGTATTATTCTGCACAAATTAAGCATGTTGAAGAAAGGAAATACTTTTGTATATGTTAGTTTGTAGGCTTATAGAAGTGTATAGAGCTGTGTGCTCTTTTCCTGGGTGCACCTGAGATTCTGGAGGCAGCAGGACTTGATTTTTGTGAAGTGGTAAATTCTGTTTCTGTCTCATGAAATTCAGCTACCTTAATGTTGTGAGCCCCTGTGCACGGTAACATACTGCAAGGCAATTGCAACAAGGTGCAATTTCAAGTGTCTCAGAAACAAGGCGTCTAATATTAGACTTGAAACAGTCTTCAGTTTTTTTTTTTTCTTCCCAAGCAGAGTGCTGTGGGTTTCTTCCTACTGTAGTTTTTGTGCATGCAGCCATGGCTTGTAAATCAGATTTGTCCCAAAATGCTCCTTTTTTGTCAGACCAGTTCTTCAGCTGGCCAACACGGGCCTGATGCGCAGCATATATTACACCGCTGAGGCAACTCTTTCCTCAGGTTTATTTCCCCGATGATAACCTGGAGATCTCCTATGTACCCTACACGTAGCCTGAAAAGGAAGTTATTTTTGGCAGTGTTTGGAGGGATAGGGTTTCTCTTCTCTTCCTCCTCCTATTCTTGACCATTTCAACTTTTATTCAGCGTATTAAAACAAGTACCTCAATTTACCGCCCTGGCAGAGGGTCACTTTCTAAAAGCATCTAGCTGCTTTTTCAATTCTGTTTGAATATTGAGATTTTAATTGTAGCACAAGCTGTAGTTAAAAACAGTCGAGTCTTTCTTGCTCATTCCCTCATTGATTTCTGTTGAAGCAAACAGATGAGCTTATATATAAATATGTATATATGCTTTTTATAATGAAAAGTGCTGGAATTCACTAAAAAAGGTTAAAATTGAAGTGAGTAATCTTCAGTGCATAATGCAATTGTTAATTTTATCTCTTTGCGTAGGAGCTGTTATGACTTGAACAGCCGGCTCTAGCCTTCATTAGAGAAGAAGCAGGCAGTTTTGAGACAGGTGCAGCTGGATCAAGCTGTGAAAGTGATTTGCTTTAAGCCGGTCATTAGTGTTTGAAAACTGGTCCTATCTATTGCATCCTTAACCGTACAATGATCATTACCGTTATTACTTTTTAATTTTCATCTTTTCCAGGTTGACGATGATCCGTCAAACTCCCTGAAGAACCAGCATGGAGGTTGGCATGCTGAACTGTTAATGGGGACATGGGACTCAAGTTGTCATTGATCATTTGTGTGGACTTAACTAGCGAAGAGCAACAGAAGACGCTAGCAAGACGGTGGGAATTATAGCAGTTTTTCAGGTAAATGGTTTCTTTGGTGTGGCTGATAAACTATGACTGTACTTGTTTTTTTGTTGTTGCTGTTGTGTTTTTTTTTCCATGTTGTGTAAGTATGCAGATGAGCTACCAGGATAACGTGCCCATGAAGAACTTGTTTGTACGCATTTCTTGACTGTAAATCCTTAACAAATCAAAGATCTTTTAACAGACCAATTCCTGGTCTCGCAGTTCATCATGGTTTGAAATGTTAGCAAAGTGCTTCAGGTTTCAGATGTAGCAGCAGAATAACCAATGCCATTACACTTCCTGGGTAGGAGGGTGGGGAGAATGAGACCAACTCAAGGCTTGAATTGGCTTACTGTGATCTAATTTATAAGCTTAATATTCCAGTTGCCTTGTTTATGAACCAGTAGTTTCCTATCTTGCAAAATCCGTATTTCTTCTCAAAATAAAATAGTGTTTTAATGTATCATGTAGGAAGGATTTTATTTGCTTACCATGTCAAAAATGAGCAAAAACTTGAACCAGTAAGGTTTTAAAACACTAGTATGTTTGATTTTTTCACTTTAAAGAAGCCTAAAAAATTGGAGGTAAGTGATGATGGATCTGTTGAGTGTTGATTACAAGCCATAAAAAGAAACTTGGCAAAGTGTGGTTTTGCTTAATTGCCACTGTATCATTGTTGCGAAGTGGCAAGATATTGCAGAAGACTTTCTGAAATAACTCTTCTTCTCTACTGCAGTTTTTTTTTTTCTTAAAATGCATCTTAAGCCACATGGATTGGGGGGGGATTAAATTATTCATGAGTCTCATTTGACAGTTGATAAGTGGGGGAGGCTTGGAGAGGGAGCTAGAGGGAAAAAGAGAGAGAGAGAGAGAGAATAATAACAGGCTTTAACTTTAAAAAGCCTTTAAAGCTTCTGTACAACAACCTATTGTGAGCTGAGAGTAAATGCAGTTCAGTTGAGATATCTTCATTAGAAATAACCTGCCAATGGCTTCCTGTACGATTTTCACAGTGCTCGAGAGTGACATGGGGTTTGAGAAGAGGCTTATGACTTTTAATAATGGAGCTGTCAGTTTGATGCCTGAAAATGCTGACCATGAGAGCTTTATTGCCAAATTTAGATTTCTTATTTATGTTGAGTTATTACCTCTCCAACTGACTTTTTATATATATATATTTTTTTTTTAACCAATAGTGAGTGCTACGGGCTTCTGCCATATGCAAAAGCCATGGTTGAATGTTGAAAAGCTGCGGTATTGTTGGTGCTTGCTTTTTGTTTTATTTTTGACTGTTCTCTTTTTCTTAAAAGAAAGAAAGGTCTAGAGGAGGGGAGCACTAGCATGCTAGTGACCTGGAAGGCAGAATGGGTCCTTCCCTGCCTGGTGTCACTGAACTCCATTGCAGAGGGTCCCTTACCATCCCTGCCTGCACCTCTGCAGCCAGGGGCTGGGCAGGGAGTCCCAGTGACATACCTTAAATCTGTTTTCCACCAAGACTGTTTAGGTTGGAGTTCTGCTTGTTTATCCCAACTCAATTCTGCTGTTACCCAATATTGCTGATTCACTACATCACTTCACCTGGGGCATATGTAGCTTTCAGATCCCAAGCTGCTTGGTTTGGCTTGTGTATTGAGGGGAATAAAATGACTTGCTTGGGAAGAGAAAAAAAAAAAAAGTAAAATAAAAATTCACTCCTGGTGTTTTGTTTTATGTGTTTTTGTGTTGTGGTATCTTGACCTTTCAGGTCACCAAATCTTGTTATTTTAATTTCTGTCTGGAAGAATGTCTGAACAAGGTAAATTGAACCAGGAGACAGCAGAGGAAGCTGTGAAAGAGCAGGAGTCTGCCCTCTCCGAAGCGACCCCAGACAACTGTATCCTTAATAAATCTGAAAGCTCAGAAGTAGAGGAAAAGGAGGAAAAGCTGAGCGATGCCAAGACAGAGCTGCAGGTAAGACACGAAAAGTGAATATGTGTGTTAAGTATTAATGTGTTATGCTTGCCTTTCCACTTCTGTGATCTCTTCCATTGCCTATACTTCTATTTTTTCTCTCATAATTTTAGACTGTCTCTTTTTTATTTTTAATTTTGGTCCTTTTATCTCCCTATAAAATAAATATTATTGTTATACCTTTCAAGCTCTTTAGGCTGCTGTCCATGTTACTAATTTTTCTGAGAAGTTAATTCCTACACATCTGTGTTAAAGCTTGGTGAAATATTTGACTGTTTTCCCTCTTTGGGGATTTAGAAAACTACCTTGATCTCATGAATTTACAGGTAATACTAATAAATAATTACTTAATGTGTGGTTTGGTTTGTAGGTGTTACTGCCAACAAAAAGTTGTTATGCAAAGCCTAAGAAGATAATTTAATAAGAAGACTATGGGATGAGGGGGTCTAAATCCTTTTTGCTCAATGGAATATAGAATAAAGGGGGAGACTATAATTTAAGAGGAATTTGGAGAGGGAGAGCATTTACTTAAGTATGCCTTTTCTTGTACTTTTATTATATGCAAAAATTGCAAATCACTGTGCAACATTTGTTTTACTTGTACATTTGTTCCAGACTGGGTTTGGGGAAGTTGTTTTTGCAATCAGCACCTCATTAAAATAGAATTCTAGGAGTGGTTTGATCTCTTTATTTATTGGTAATGCTCTTGTCATGCACATTTTCCCCTGAAATGATAACTACTGCACTTTTTTTTTTCTATAACCAGAAACGAGGTGCAAACCAGAAAAAGAGATCCAAGGTAATGGTCCATCTCTGTTTGGAATTGCATGATGAGGTGTCGTGGTAGGATAAAGAAATTCAATCAAATGTCTGTCTGCAGTTGAAATGTTGGCCTTTCATCAATTGGTTGTATTTTTTTTTCCTTGCTTTTTTCATTTTGTCTTTCCTTTTACCCCATAATCTTGCTGCACAAAGGCAGAGGAGTTCCTCTAGATTAAACTATGTCAGTTTCCCCTTTATTTATCCATCGTGCTTTCGTGCTGCTGAGTTTATGTATGCTTGTGTTAGGCAGCATGTGTGTTTGAGTGCACCAGTAGAGAAGGAAAAAAAATCATTGATTTTGCTTTAGAAGTTAACGTTTTTGTTTGAATTTGATTTTAATGGTGTAATCTCGTTGTAAAGGAGCAGAGACTGACCATCTCTCTGGGGAGATGTGGGATGGGGAAAGAATCTTCCTGGAGTGTGGGAGGGAAGCTTCTTTCAATTTTTCAAGTGCTGAGTCTGTGAAACTTGCAGGTTTTATTGTTTGTATTCCTTTGGTATAATGTTACTGGAAGGAAAAAAAACAGAGAACCTTTGAGTTATACTTTATGTTGAATTAGCTTTGGATTGGAATAACTATTTCAATTTTTTAGTGGACTTAGATGAAGTAAGTGAACTGCAGCGGAAATTATTAAAAGCAAAAAGAAAACTACCACCTTCCGTATGTGGCAAGTGGCTCATTGCTTACAATCTGTCACATCTAAGGCAGATAAGGTTTTTCTGGGTGGGTATGTAACAGTTATTTGGGATGTTTAGGGATAGCTGATGTGTGCAGCTTATGCGACTTGAGGTCAGCAGGAGTTTTCTCTGTCTTGTGTTCTTTCTCTTTTATTCAGTCAGGAGCTAAAGGAAAACTTGTCCGGAGTCTTGCTGTGTGCGAAGAGACATCCCCTCGCCCAGGAGCAGAAAGTCTTCATGATAATCAGGTACATTTACCATCATTGCTGTTAGCTGCATGGTTAAACTCCATGTGCTGTTGCATGGTTATGTTACTTAACTGGGCATTTACCAATGTCTTTCTTGGGGGAAAGATTACATCCAACAACAAACACATTTTTATGAAGTTATCTGGTTTAGCGTGAACTTTATTTTGAAATACTAGTTTTACATTATGTCACAGGGTGTTGTTTGCTTTTTTTTCCAGACCCCCTGAAAATTTCAGCAAATGGAAAAGAATTCAAAAGAATTTAGATTTAGAAAAAAAAAAGTAACAATCAAAAAATATGTTCTTTTTTCTAAGGCTATCTCCTTCAAGGCTGCACCAGTTACAATTATGATTATGCTCTGGTTTTTGGTTCCTCTGAGACCCCAGTTCATATCAGTCACATCAAATTTACAGGTCCTTCACTCTCTGAAATACTTTAATAGAGTCAAAGGTGCCTCCTACTGAGTGGCATTTGCTTACTAAACTCTTGGTGTAGAGTTTCCAGTATCAAAAAGCTTATATTTGAGTTTATCTGTACTGGTAGTGTTGTATTCCCAGCGGCTGGTAGAGTTCTGTCCCTTCACCTTGGAGTCTAATGCTGGTGGTAGTCTTTGTAGATTCGCTGCAAACCACCCCCCTCCGCCCCCAAAAGCAAAAGTAAAAAAAAAAAAAAAAATCAAATATTTGTTTGCTTGTTAAGAATAAGACTTGAGAAGGAAAAAAAATAAAATCACAAGCACTGCATATAATTTGTATGTGCAAATGAGATCAGCTATAGAAAGAGTTTGAGGAAATAACTTCTTGTGAGCTTAGCACAAAAACAAAAATCACATTTAAGTGTACTTTATCACAGTTTCTTCTGACTTGAAATAAAACAAATTCAGCTCTCCTCTTAGCTCATAAGTATGGAGAGGTTTTTCTTTTTTTTTTTTTTCTTGAAAGACCAAAAACCAGGTTGTTTAGCAGGGGGACTTCTACATGTTCTACTGCTCTACAATGACGCTTATGCAGTTGATAGGTTATTTTATCAGTTGTTCTGTTGTAGTTATATGCTTCTAGCTTAACATGTGTTGCTCAAGATGCGTGGCTTTTGTTCTTTCATTTGTATTTTCTATTGTTTAACGGAGAATGAAAAGGAGAGTAATATAAATATAAAGAAGTTGTACGAAGCATGGCGCCGTAGCTGATAATGTACTGCACAGGTCCTGTACCACATCTCCAAGAGACTGGCAGGCGTTGAGGTAAAACTCCTGTACAGGTCATGCCCCAACACCAGGCAGAGGAGGGGTTCCTGCCACACAGCCTCTGGTCTTACCTGATCTGACCAGGTATGGCAAGGATTTCCTGGACCATATTGACACAATAACGGAAGATAAAGTGACTCCCAGGACCCCAGCATATGTTTTGTAAAGATGCAGTTGGCTGGGTGTAATTAATGAGGGAGGAATTGCATTTTTGCTCTTGCTGACCTCTTGCTAATGAAAGCAGCTCAGCTTTGCCATGGAAAGCTGGACCTACAGTCTCCTCCTTGGACTGGCTGAAGGGTACAGAAAGTTTTGTGCCAACCTAATTGCTTTGCTTTCACTTTAGAGGAGGAAAAGCTTATTTTCAGTTTGGATTTATTTATTTTTTTAATTATTTTATCTTAATGGTTTACAAAGCACAGGAAATTAATTACCAGAGAATGTATGGTACATTGCCAGAACTACAGAGTATGGATTATACTGCAGACTTGATGTTTGTATTTATATTTGAATACTTGCCTTTATTCCCCTGTGCAGGGAAAAAAAAACTTGTTTACCTGTATTACTTGATCTTGAACGCTTACCTGATGGTTCACTATTTCCTTACTTACAAGGAATGTTGCCTTTAATGTTATACTATTGACCAGTAAGTGTATTATTGCAATTTGAACATTTATTTTGTTGTTCACTATACTTACCTTGTATCAATGTATTTATTAACATTGTATTTTATTATTGAGAAAAATCAATAAAAATATAACAAAATATACAGTAGTTTGCTTTCACGACTCTACAGCTCTTTTGTGTATTTCTTCTAATGCAATCAAATATGTAAGTATTACGTTACATGTAAAACAGTATTTATTGTGTGTTCATATGTGTGCTTATGTGTAAAGTCTGTCCTTTTTCTTTCCAATGAAATAAGTGCATTTTAACAGCCACTGTGAAGCTTAAGATTAATGTCCTGAGAATGGCACAGCCAGTTACATTTTTCTCCTCTGTTGGGAAAAGCTAATGGCACACTCACTCTGCTCTAGGCAGTGCAGGGAATCAGAGCTGTCCTTCAGGGTCTTTTGGCAGTGGTTGATCCAAACGTGATTTGAACGAGAAATTGAACTGCCATTTGAAGTGAAAGAAAGCAGGCATAACGTTAGCCCCCTGAGAGCAACTGAGCAGGTTAGCAAACATTTTTCTATCTATCCTTATCTCAAAAGGCCAGGAGTTCCCCCTTGTTCCCTTTGTACACTCAGATTTTGGCTAATATTGTCATCCAGAACTAACAGAAGCAGGGATTAAAGATGGTATTTCAGGTTAAATTTGGGCTCTAGGGCTATGTTTCTCTTTTACGGTACCTTACATCTTGAGTCTTCCGTGCCACATTTGATTAAGCTGAGAAACTATCCAATTCCTGTCTTACCGTGGCATGTTTATGCTGATATCTTGTTCTGTAAGGATTTTGTCTTACATGTGTTATGGTGACTGATTTTAGTTCTCATTTAAAAACAAACAAAACGCACACACACAAAAGACAAAAAATAATCCCAAACAACCACATCCAGAAACCTAAGGTTTATTTTTAAAAAATATGTTGAAAATATCACTTGGATTCATAATGACCTGGTTACTTTAGAAATAAATAAATAAAAATAAAAACCACCCAAAAAAAGCCCTTACTTTAAAGTTTCATATTGATATTTTTGGAATGCTGGTATTCTTTGAAAAATTGTGACATAAGGGAGTTTACTAGCATTCAACAATTTCAGATTTTCTCTATTAAGGGTAAATTTGGATTTCATTAATGTGATACCAGAAATTTATTGGGCATGCAGGATTCTCATGTATTAAATACTGCATTATCAGGGAGTTTTGTCACAGCTTAATGCAAGTGTGCATTTTTACACCAAAGCATATAGTTGGCCAATTTTTTCTTCAAAAAATGTGAACACAGAAGTATGCTCCCTTAAGTTTTGTACAATCAGCTTGTTTTCTTTGGAGGTTATCATGGCATTATTTATATTTTTCAAGATGTATCAATTTGTGTTTTGTCCAAACAAAACCAATGTAAAGTAATGTTGTTAAGTGGGAAATAACAAGTTTCTTAAAGCAAATCAGAAAAGGTGAAACAGCTTGAATTCTTGGTTTTAATTAATTTTTAAAGCTGAGGCATGCTTTCAAAAGGACTCAGACTCTGAAATACTGAAGTTTGAGGATAAAATTTGTGATGCCTTGGAAAATTTCACTTACCACAACTTGTTAGAAAATGGTGGTGCACAATTCACCCCTTAAGCTAAAGGCCTGTTTGCATATGTCTTTAAATATAAAGTACCCAATAACTTAGTAAGCCCTCTTGAGTACAGCTGATTTCATCACTTGCTGGCATGCTTCTTCTGTCAGAGCTGAAAAGCTCAGGCTGGCTGATGCTACATTTTCTTGTACAAAGCAGTTCACGTGAACTTGCAATGTTCTTTTTTTTGGGGGGGGGGGGGGGGGGGGGGGGGGGGGGGGAGTTGCATCTATCCATAAATCATTATATCACATATTTAATATAGGTTAAATTTTAGAATTACTTAAAGCTCATATGAAATGCATTTCACTGTTCTAGCAATTCTTGGAGGAGAGTTATTAAAGTGTAGAATAACGTACCTTTAACGTACGTAGGTAGAATAAAAGCTTATAGATTGCAAACAATAGGAAAGAAATTCACCTAGTATAAGAATTTGGCCTCTAAGATGTCATTATTCTCCTGGAGAGAGAGGAGGGGAAAAAAAAAAAAAAAAAGGAAAGAAATGTATCTGGCTTTAGCTTTTCTAGCCATGCACAGTTTAATGCATATCTGCATATCTACAGGTTAAAAGTCATGGGAACTGTATTGAATCTGGCCCTGAATTTATCTTTTTTTTTCTTCCTCCCAACAGGAATCAATACAACTACAACTTTCAAGTTTTCCTGGTTTGCAAGAAGAAGACAAAACTAGTAAAGATGACACCGAGAAAGAAAAAGAAAAGGATAAAAATAAAGATAAAAACAGTGAAAAAAACAAGACCAGAATGTTATCAAAAGGTGAACTTGAAATATTTAAATTGATATAATTACTTTAACAAGCATGTATTTCTTTATGTGCGTAAATACACAATATTAATGTATTCTCATGCATTGAGAAAATTCAGAACATGTAATGTGTATGCATGAGTGTTTTTCATACAAATGCTGGGCTTTGAAAGTGAGAAACCTTCCAAACTGTTTTGATGTGGATGTTATATATATATATATTTTTTTGTGTGTGTGTGTGTGTAAAATTAGTTCTTCTGAACATGTAATCATGGTAGCGTGAACATATATACGTAAAGGTGTGATTATATAAGTGTAAGACTAATACTTTTCCCTGTTGATGATAATACACTGACAAGTCATTTGTACAATATAGGCAGCAGAGTAATCCTCTTCAGTATTGCTCCTCTATCTTGGAGAATTTCTCTTAAATAGCGTAAGGAAATCCACCCGTGACCTTTAACCTGTATTGCCATCTACTATTAGTTATCTGTCATCTATTACCACCTTCTATGACTTGTTTGGTTTTTGTATCTAAATATAGTGTTAAAAAATATATATTTTTATTTGTCAGTGGTACCGAGTTGCAATGTAATCTCTTAAAAAGAATCGTTGCCTACCTGGATGCGGATCTGCAGCTGGTGTGAATTGTCAGTTGGCTTCAATGGAGCACTCACAGTTCACATCAGCTTGAGGATCTGCACACGCCTTTGACTCAGGCAGTACGACAGTACTGAAAAATTAATTCTAACTGCTGTCACACATCACCGTTACCTGCCCACTCTTAGGCATCACTGGGTTTTCAGTCTGTTAATGCTAATAAAATTCCCACTGGCACGATGCTTCATTTTCTGTGTGTAGAGTGTATATTAAGTGATGCAAAGACGTATCAGTGGATAAAACTATTTTTATACTTCGTAGTTTAAAGGAAGAACACGGAAGGATCTTGATTGGCATTGAAGATACCTCATGATTTTCAAATAACCAACGCTTTCCTTCAGTGTCTAGTTTTGGTTCTGCATTCTCTGTGAAACACTATAGAGGAATCATGCACATCCACCCTATGCTTCCAAGAGTAGATTTTTTTTCACCTGAACTCCAAACGAATATATTATTTCAGAACATATGCTCACAGATTGTCACTGGAAAATGAAATTTGGTTTACAGTATAGCTTAATCATAACTGTTGAAATAAAATAAATGAATGTGAGGTGTTTGTTTTTATTTTTCAGATTGCAGTCAAGAGTATACAGACTCAACAGGCATAGATTTGCATGAGTTTCTCATAAATACATTAAAGAATAACCCCAGGTAGGTATTTTCTACATTACAGCTGGTACTCTTGAAATTGTAGCTGGCATTCTCAGAAATCCCATAAGCTGAATCCCATAAACTGTACACCATGTTTTATTAGTTCTGGAGATGGTTATGAGGGAAAATGTAAAGGAGGTAGGTTTTCAGCTGAGCAAAAAGCTATAAGAAGTCACTGATTCATACTCCCCTTCTAGTTCACTTCTAATTTCACTTTTTGACGTTTGGTATTTGTCCTTAGCTTCTTGCATAAAGCCTCTACATGATTTTAGCAGTAGTGTAGTGATTACAATTGGAGACTTGTATGTGAGTATAAAGTAGCTTTCTTCTGGCAATGCTGTACACAATTAATATTGTGTGCATAGTGCTGAATTCTGCTTTTGGTATTTCCAATTTTTATTTGGAGCAGTTAGTTCATATCAAAATTAAATTTACCTCTAAATGTCTAAGGAAGAATCTGTTACATTTTTATACTTTGTGCTTTAAATGTTTAGTTCAATGGCATCTGTTAAGTAGATACTATATAATACTGAAATTAAGGAAAGCTATGAATAATTAGTTACCTAATAGGTTGTGTAACCTTTTGTATAGATAACAAAGTCCTTGAATTGTTTTATCTGCACAACATTAAAAACTTCAAAAGCGCTAAGGAGTGTTGGACTCTGTCAAGCTTAATTGTATGTGTGGGACTATGCAGGGGAAAATTTTACGTGTTTTCTTCAGGAGAAGGAGGAAAAGAAGGAACATCTGAGAACTTCCAGTTGAAAACAGTATTTGGAGTGAGAGCAACATTGCCTCCTGGGAGTCATAGTTCAAAGGCATTGTTCTCCATTGTATCCTCTAACTAGATTAGCTTGCCCACTCTTCTCACTTAATGGTCAATGCCTAGGGAAAGATGTGTCTGACAAAATGCTGAAAATTTCTGTGGACGGCATCTCTGTTCTTGCAAGAACTAGGTTAGTCGAAAATCTAATTTTCCATCAAAAATGGTGATAAAGCACCAGAGCTATCCATAGCAGTCAGGGTTATTCTTTGCAGGGACTGCAACCTACTGATCACAGCCCTGTGTGGCTAGAAGCACTCTCAGACTATGCTAAGAGCAAGGAAGGGCTAACTCTGTTGCTCGTGTCAGGGAAGTTGCAGCAATGCAGACTGGAATCTTCTCCAGATGTGCCAAGGCAAAGCACATTTCATTTTTAATCAGGGTGGCTGACCACGCTCATAGAATTGCCTTACAATTATTGATATACTCATTTTTTTCAACTAAAATGGCTATTGGTAGTTGATGCTACAGTTCCTTGCATTTATTTTTGACAGGGACAGAATGATACTCTTGAAAATGGAACAGGAAATTATTGACTTTATTAGTGACAACAAGTAAGTAGAGCTCCACGCTCGGTTACGAAGTCGTGTGTGTGTGTAGAAGTGCAAGCTGAGTGAGTGATATACTCATATAGACCCCAGCACTCTTGAGCCCTGTTACGTTGCAAGATCAGGCTTTTATTTCCTGACACATTTGGTCTGCTTAAAATACGGTGGATGTAAATGAGAACCTTTTGCTTTTCCTCGTGTCATAATCTTTCAGTTGCTTCTACTGGCACTCTACTCTTCTGGGTCCAAAAATACTAGTCAAGCTCTGAGTGCAGAGGATACCACTCAGGTATTTCTAAGTAGACATACTCAATCAAATATGCTATCATGCAGGTTTCCGTGTGTGCTATGTTATTCTAGCATGTTGGAAAACAACTAAACTTTGGGGAGGCAGGGAGGGAGGGTTACTACCACCTGCTCTTTTTAATAAACTGTTTCTGCAGCTTTAAAAAGTAGAGAGTCAGAATAGAAGAAGAGGAAGAAATTACACTCTTGGGAAATAAACGTTTTGACAGAAAGAGAGGAAAAATGAGTATGTGCCTTCCAGCATCGCTCTGCCTGATCTCTGGGACAAGAGCAGAAATCTGTTGAGGGATTGTTTGTGCAGGGTGTGTGTGTATGTGGGGAGCGAGTTCTTCCCCATGTACAACATGTCCAGTCAATAGCATAATGTGTGAGCTTTGTAGCATGTAGAAATGTGCTTGTTAGAAACTGTAAATGCAATTGCTTTCTCTTGTCTGCCTTCTTGTAGCAAACATCTATGTGCGAACACACAAAGGAGAAATTTTCAGTTAGATTATTGTCCACTGAATTATGAAATGTGTTGCTATTGTCATTTAATTATAGCTCAGAGGGAGATGTAATTATCAATGCAATTTGCTTTCTTTTTACCAGTAATCACTATAAAAAGTTCCCTCAGATGTCATCATATCAGAGGATGCTAGTACACAGAGTGGCAGCTTACTTTGGAATGGATCACAATGTGGATCAAACTGGAAAATCTGTAATCATCAACAAGACCAGCAATACCAGAATGTAAGTAGCGTCTGTTTTGTTTTCCTCGTTCCCTTTCACAAGACCTGGTTGGTACCATGACTACATGTAATTTTTTCAGTTTATATATGTAATAAATATACGTTTTGTTTTGAGTGAATACTGTTTATCACTTTCTAGGGTGGGAGAGGAGGACAGGGATGTCTCCACAGCTAACATTGTCAGCTTGTTTAAGGATTTAAAGGTAGTTAAGGAGAAATCAACCCAATCCGTTCTTTGCAAGAATTTTGTCCAGTACCTTGGAATGTTATGTTTCCAGACACCTTAGTGCCACCAGTGCCACTTAGCGCAGAAATGAGTTTATTACTTTACATGTATACTCCTAAATAATCTAAATTTACTTGGAAGGTTGCCTCTTCCCTTGTTCTGGCTCTCCTTGCTTCAAGATTAATTGTCTGCCCAACCTGATTATTTAACATTTGGTTCCCCTCCACCACCTGCCACTGTTCATTCCCCCCTTCTCCTCCTGTTTCTAGTTTATTTCATTTTCAGATCTCATAGAGACCACAGAGTCCTTATGGGTTATAAACTCCGTCTGATGGTTCAAATGCATTCTGGTTCAAATTTCTGGCAAGTTAAATGTGTGCTGGCATGCTTTATGCTTTCCTCTGTGAACTTGTATAAAGCTAGCAAAAGCTCAATACAAAGCTTTTTGGCTAATTCAACAAAGATGCAGTCACGTCTGTGCCTACCAGCATCACTTCTTCTGCCGAGTGTCCTTATTCTTTAACCATCATGGAAAAAATGGTCTTACTCTCCCTCTTTACCTATAAACTACATAATGAAGAGGAAATAATTACAACTGCATAATGCAGTTTTGATATCTGGTATTGAAACAGGAAAGCCCCATTTGAAAATTGTGTACTTCCTGTATTCAATTAGTAGGAGAAATAAAAACCTTTATTTCTTTTACATATCCAGATGATATCCATATCCTTTATTTCTTTTACACATCCAGATGATTTACTTTGACTCAAACTGCTGAGGATGTGTGTATGTATGTATATTTTTAAATGCTATTGTCTTCTATTGTAGAAGGCTCAGATTTTGATCTTGCAGAAGCAGGTAGTCTCTCTAGCCTAGCACAATGGTATTATTTCTCTGAACTCTAAAAACCTTCCATATGTGTGAAGTAAATTTAAGATCATGGAAAATTTCTTGTAGATTCTTTTCATGGGCTATCCCTGAGATACTCAGGCACCTGAAAAATAACACTTAGACATCAATGTTTTTAAAGGTTTAAATAAATTGTGCTCCAGAGGTCTGATTTTGAAAGCTGAGAGAATTACAACAACTCGATAAATGTGACACTCAAACTGCTGACACTTAGGATCTGATAATACCTGCCCATGTGCAAGAGCTATGTTTGGTATGAATAAGAAAAAGCTGTGTATACAGCAAACTAGTGTTCATTTCTAAGCTGTAAATGAGGAAAAAAAAGCTTAATTCTCTCTTAAACAAAACACAATCATATTTGAAAGCTTTTTAGGCATTCCTCTCTTTACAGTTGTCCCTTTTCCATTTGTGTTTGTCACCTCCGTAGTGCAACAACTGCTGCAGACCTTCCCTTGCAGCATTGCCTTCTCCTGGCTGACTTGGTAATGTGATATCATCACATTAATATTTGGTAACGCCTTGCATGGCTGCGTGGCTGTGCATCTCGTATTGATAGCATTGGAAGCGCTGATGTAAATGCTTTCACAGTGCTTCTGGAGAGGACACCAAAGTCCTAGACCTCTTCAACAGCTGAAACTGAGTACTCTGGTGAAGCTGTGGCTTCTTGCGTGGTGGGAATGAGAAAGCAAGTCTGGTTACCAGGCATTAACTGATATCTCTGTGGGCAAATTCTGAGGGCAGGATGCTGCAGGAGCGTGCTGGCTCCGATGACCCTTTCAGCTTTGGAGGTGGTGATGCAGGCTGGAGGCAAGTCATGCAGCCAGACAAATTGGTTCTGACACCATTCGTGTGCAGATCTTCCAGAAATGAACACAGGGTTTGGCCCTCATTTTTTCTGTGAGTACAACCATTCTGTAAGCACCATATAAACTGCAGGTTTTTACTCCTTCTGCAGTGTTTGAGGGTAGATAACTGAATCATATACAGCTCATATTGCATCATGGTGCTTCCAGTGTGTTATCTACAATACTTTGGTACTGCTCTAATGTAAAGCTTTGTAAAGGTCCTCTCTTTTTTCATAATTGGAGGAAACGGCGTGCTTTTTAAATGTACCTGGCTCTGACAGAAAATAGACATTGTTATCCAGTATGAATAAGGGTTGATGAGATTTTATTATCCATAGCAAATAGTCTACAATTTCCACATCTGAAAGTGTCCAGTGTGATTTCATGTGTGTTTCATTTCAGTATTCTCAGGAGAAACAATTTTATGTAGTTCAGAGTCAGCACCAAATACTGGGAATGTGTTGACTCTATTAATTACTACTTGGAAAATATCCAGGATACTGGAGTATCTGGAGAACAATCAAAAGGCAGTTCAGTGTGGTTATGCTGTGCTGTAAGCCTGAGTCTTGATTGTTTAATGCAACTTTACCAAGGGGCTCCGTAGATATTTTGAAGATTTGTGTTCTGTCAATAAATTATTTCCTTATGCCATATAGTTTCCAAAATACTTAAGCTGCATACTCTGATGAGGCTTGAGTTCTTCAATTTAGAAATTCTGCGCTGCCTGTTACTTCTGTGAGTGCGCACCTGTTGGAGAAGAGCGTATGACTGCGGAGTCACTGCGTGGGCTTGAATAAGCACCATGTGGTTTATTTCTGCGGTTGGGCGAGGGCTCGTGTCACATTTTGGCTCCCACTTGCAGGCGATGAGTTGTTTCCTCACTCCAGGAAAAGAGGTGGATTCACTTTGCTCACCAGAGACTTCCTGTTCTCACTGTCCACAGGTTCCTGGAAGCACAAGTGTCAGAAGAGTTAATGGCTTTGAGATGAATGGGCTGGTTGGGAAGATTGGGTGGATGGGGCTATATTAGAGGCACCACAGTATGGAGTAGGGTCTGTCAAATGGAGGATATGAATGGAGTGGATGAGGGCATTTCATTTCCTTCTTCAGTTGGCAATCTGATAGAGCAACATATGTCCGCTTTTGGGTACCTGTGCCAATTTAAAAGTACCTCCTTTTAGGGGGGTTGGAATTGGAGAATGTGCTTATTGAGGAGGCTGTGGCTGGAAGGAGGGCTGTAACTTTGTCTGGTCAACCAGGCTGTTTTATAGAGAGGGGAAATTGGTGGTAAAAATGCATTATGATTTGATTCTCTCCAGGATTGCAATCTTGGAGCTTTAGTCACCTCTCAATGGAACCTCTAAAGAATGCAGTCAGACCCTAATGAGCACTTTTGCAGTCTGAGGACTACTTATAATGAGGGGTTTAGTCTAAGGTGTTTTTTTTATTTTTTATTGAAATGTGAACAAGTCATATTGTTTGATATTTTTTTTATATGAAATTAAACTCTAAAGCACAGAGGTGACCTCAACTAGCCAAATGCTTGTTAACCTGCAAAAGATAAACCTGTACTCCAGCTCTCATTATGGAATAGTGGGTCTTCAAAACAAATTATATTTCAGTATGTCTTCTGAAATTAGGACAACTTCAAAAAAAGAAATATCTTTTTTTCCTGGTGTAACATCTTAAAAAGTTCTGCCTAAACAAAACTGTCAACCTTAATAAATAAATAAATAAACAAAAATTTCATTCTCAGCCATATACATGCTAAAAATTGCACAGAAAATGGAGGACTTTTAGTATTGTTTTTAGACCCAGAGAGCTCCAAGTACTACTTAAAATGGGAAGTCTACTTTATTCAATATGAAGTTGCTCTTGTGTGACCATTGTAATGTATATTTGTCTGTCTTCTGTGTCCACCTGTCACCTATCTAAAGATATACTAAGATGTATAGGGAACTTAAGAAAGTGAAATACGATCTAAACAGAGGTTTGGAATAGAGGCAATATGTTAGGGCATCCCAAACTGGAGACAAAAAATGTGTGTCACCTTCTGTGTATTCCTCGTAATTCCTATCAGACAACTGGAAGTACCTCAGAGCATTTTACAGAAATTGTTCATATTATAATATGTATTAGTGCAACCAAATTCATTCATTACGTTATCTGTGATAGGTGGAGAAACATAGGGGAAGTACGTTTCACGTGCTTGGTAAAGGGAAAGGCTTTTCATTTGGTTGAGATCATCACACATCTGACAAGTATGTCTGTACCACAGCCCCCACGCGTTCATGTACATTTCTATATATGCGTGAGTGGCAAGGTTAATTAGAATTCAGAAGGTGGAGTGCTTATGATATATAATGGTTGTATTTATACACTTCCATGCATTCTGAGGTGAACACACCTATTATGAACTTTATATCAATACTCACATCTTCGGTTATGACTAATTTTTTTTCCAAGATCATCATGAGTTATAATCCTTGTAATATCTGGTTCTTTTCTGTCTTGCTCTGTTAGTATGTAAATGTTTATATAACACTAGCCCAGTCGGAAGGTTTTTTCTGCCTTATAGATACATCTAAAAGTTCTGGGCAGTACTAAGATGTTTTAAGCAGTTCCTTATAGTTCAGAGCTGAACTGTATAAGCAGGAGACACACACTTTGTATGTCAGAACTACAGAAGTCTTGCACATTATTCAGTCTGTACTGTTCTGTCTTCTCTATGTAAGGGTGATTTGAATCACCAGTGCAGAAGAAAAGTTCTCATTAGCTTTCTTTTGTATATACACAGTGATCTTTCTGTCGATAACATCTGTGCTAGTAGAGATGCACTGTGCTAATTTCACCATTTTACGATAAGAATCTGGACTTTGGTACAGGATCCTGCAGACATGTCAGTAAAATGGCATTTGCTGTATATTGACAATTTCAACGAGGACTAGTTCCTAGGAGATTTTTTTCCCCTAGGCTGATGTTACAAGATCACTTCCTTGAGATGCCAAATGTAACAGCCTACAGAGCATGCAAGAAAGTATGCCTTTCCCCTTGAGTGAATAAGGTATTCATGGTTGCTCAGTGTAAATGACTAATTCATTTAAATAGTTGTTTGCTGATGGGAAATATAGAACATTTTCTACACACATTTGGTAACAGTTTGTTTTTAGTCAGGTATATGACAGTAGTTACAGCTGTGTATCTGAATGCATATATGTATTGTTAAGTCTCAGTCAAAGCAATCAATATTTGCCAGAGTTTGAGACAGTTTTGTTTTCTAGTGTTTTTTAGTTTTGTCTCCCCACACACACTCGGATAATACAGAGTAGTTCTCTGGCAAATGGCTTGCTGTATGGTGTTGCACCTCCACTAAAGCACCTTATGGTGCCCTTGATTATCGTATATGCGCACAGGGTAATTGTCTTATGAGAACAGAATCGCTTTTATGAGCCACATGATATAGAAAAGCATGTCAACACCATTATATTTATTTATTATTTTTTTCCGTTGAGGTTACCTTTTTTTCAGGGGAGTATTAATCCAGCTCTATTACTTAGTTTCCTATTGTAGTTACCTCTTTCACATGCTCACTACAGCATAGGTCTTCCTTGACTACTAAGAAATAAGCGAGAATTGGGGGTAGCTGCACTTTCTCTCTGGCTTATAATTGGTGTTGCCTAATCAGTATACCAGTGTTGTGTTTTATGAATGTACAGAGGAATGTAAGGATGTGTAGGAGATGCATGCAACTTATATGGAAAAGCTATACAAATGAGAAACAGCACTTTAATTGGCTGACATTTTGTTCCAGTTTAAGACGAACATTAAGCAACCAAGAATTTAGTAAAAATTTAAAAACAATTAAAACACACATTAGTAACTATAAAGATTCTGTAGCTACATAGTAACACGTGCAGGTTTGAAGTAACAAATGGTTTTCACAGATTTTATTTCTTGGACAACTTTTCATACAATGTTTTTTTAACTGGGATCAGATTAAGAATGTATTAGGGATTAAAAAAAAATCAATGCAGTGGTAATTGTGTTTAGGATGCAAGAGCTCTGTTTCCCATCAGTCATTGCTGTGATGTTTAGGTTTTAGTCTTTAGCTTATTGCCGGCCTTTCACACTGCAGCCTGGAGCTGGGCAGTGTATCTCTGCACACCAAGCAGGGGAAAGCTTTCACATCCCAAAACAAGTGGGGAACTTCCTGAGAAAGAATTCAGAAGAACATTAAGGGGGTTTACACATTTCGCATTGAGATTCAGGATATGTCCACCTCCAGAAGTGGCCTGAACTACCTATGTATGTAACTAAGTGTCAGGGGTTTAGCAATATATTAATATTATGCTACAGGCATTTGTTTCAGGCATAAAGTTGCAGTGTTTCTCTGAATGCTTTATCTGAGATTGTGCTTTCATCATGTCAGTACTTGATGCTCATCTGGAAGAAAGTGAGCTTTTTTAATATCTCTTATTTCTTTTTGAAATTTGTTTGTTTTCTTTAGCTTAACAATACTTGAATTTAGACAGCCTTTTTTTGCTCAACAAGCAATCTCTCCTTTTAGTCACATGCCTGTCTTACATGTAAGAAAAAAAAAAAGGTTGGTATACTTGAGGTTGAGCTGAATTTGACTCTTAAATATTGTCTTCATTTATATGTCTGTCTTTGCAAGATGTATACCGGACCCCATGCAAATGACTTGCTCTGTAAATGAGATGTTAGGGTAAATGAGCCAGTTCTAATAGCTCCAATATTAAATTTTCATCTAATGTAATTTATCAAAACTAAATTGTTTATAATTAAGGTGGACATGTACTTTACAGCTGTTGTATAGCATAATGAAATATTAGTTAGGCATTAATTGGAGGACTTCTGTGGTATTTTCTTGTTTTTTAATTCTTGCAACTACAAGATTGCAGTTTTAAGTTTTCGTAAATGCAGAAGGATATGGTCACCTGGACTGCATTGGGGAAAGAGGAGTTTACCTAGAAAAAGAGTGCTATGGAACAGCAATGAGGTAATTCAATTGAGAGCTCTTCCATGCATATTTTATCACTATTAACCAGTGTCTTTATGTGCCCATCCAAACTGTAGCAGAGAAGTGCCTGTTAATCAAGCTGCTTTTGTCCAGTTTTTATACTTTGAAATTACTTGAGGTAGATCTGGAAATCTGAAATGGCATCTGTGATTTACTCAGAGTGAACTCCATAAGTAGTGGAAATAATGTTTTCAAATCTGGGCTGTAGTTTTCAGAAATGAGCTGCTGATGTGCAAGTAAGTGTTTTGTTTTTTTTTATGTGGTCAAAATTGTTCTTTGTAATTGCCTTTTACAATTCTGTTGCATGCCTCCTGTTTAATGTAGGAAGCATGACATGATCAGTAGAAATGAAAAAATATCATGATTTTTGAGAATTTTTGTGTCTTTACAAGCAAAGTCAGTTGCTTCTGCTCTCCAAAGATAGACTTGTTAGGCTGTCTCGGACATGTTATTAAAAACACGCTTTTCTTCAGGCCAGTGATCATTCACGGGATGACTTCTGATTCATGAGTCTTCCTGCTCAAGAAGGAGAAAATGCCTATGGCTTGAAGTGGAAGTAAGCAGAAGAGTTTATGATGTAGCAGAGCATTACTCATATACATGGTGTATTTGAAGAGGACTAGCAGTTTCTTCATTAGCTTGTCAGCTTTTGGGGAACCACCTTGCCTTCACTGGAAGTCTTCAAATCTTTGACTCGCTTTTCTTTTGTTTATCTCTTCCTTGTTAATTTTTGAACTTCTGAGGTGTGAAAATGTAATTTTAAATAGATCTCTGCAGTTATGCAACACTAGTTTTCAGCTACTTGGAGAGTATGCCACATCCTTAAAATCAAACATTAATGAATTCCGCAATATGCTATGCTACCACTCCAGAGCCTCTACTAGCGGGAAATAAATTGACACTCTGGAAAATGTTCAGTCTAGCTAGAAATCTTGAATATCAAGAACTAAATCCAATCCAGGGGATTGGGAGCAGGAGAAGCAGGTTCCTGAGGTACAGAAATAATCCTAGTTTGAGCACAGGAGGACAAGAGAGTATTTTGAAGCTCTCAGTCCCTGGCTGAGAGAAGGCTTTGCATTTCAGCCCTGTGCAGCAGAAGAGCTGGTATTTGAGTGCACCCTTGGCCTGCTGGGTTCTTTCGGAGCAGGTTTCCATATTCTGGACACAAAATACTGGGCAGAATATCGAAGTCTACTCAGGCGAACTCAGTACTCAGGGAGTCAAGATGTACTGTGTTTTTCCATCTTGTGAGAAACACTCCGTAGCCAATAACTTAGGCTCAAGCGAGGATCTCAGTGAAGTAGTAATTTTTTCGCGATTGCAATGGCGGGCGTCCCACAAGCAGGAGCTCACCTACTAGTTCCAAAACACAGTTTATATACTTTTTGATGACAGGACCCTCCCCTGTTTCCCCACTGAGTGGGTAATCCAGGTTCACAATCTATCTGATGTTTCACAGACAATGCATGGCCTTTAGTTGCCGGCCTGTTAAATTTCAAATTTCTTTTGACTTTTTTACTGTTTGAAGTGGTAATGTTTCTTCACTTATCTGACTTGACTTAACACCGTGATTTTCACCTAATTGTTCTAAGGGGTCTGGTTGTCTGCATTTTACAAGGTCGCCTGCTAAGTTTTCTTATCACTGCAAGCATATCTCAATACCCCATTCCTTACCTTTAAACAATGTAACTCTGCAAAAACAACATTTTTATTCCCACAATCTGTAGGTTAAAACGGAAATTAAGTGTGGAATTAAGTGTTGGGAAGGTGTGTGAGTGTCATGAGCTGTGTTATGATAAATTGGATCAAATTCTTTAAATACTGTGTAGTCTGAAAAACTCCAGTATCTGGCCCTCTGCTTGGTCCTCATGCAGAATAACTTGGCATAGAGGAGATTCAGTGTACATTATCTCTCCTGCAGCTTTCAGTTTCACCATTATCTTCATAATGAGAAATGCTACCAGTGACAGCCCCACAGAAATCATGCTGCTAGGGTACTAGGTCAGAAAATTTTGAAGTGGTGAGGGTTTTTGTTTTTTAATACATGGCAGTCTACCTGCCTGCTCTAAGGAATGGGAGAAGGTGACAAAACAGACCTCACCTCTGTGGGAGTGTGGCCATGGGGGTCGACAAGCCCCATGGTTGGTGATAACATCGGACTCTTAACGATGAGGCCAAAAGGAATGTGAAGCGTTTAGAAGGAACAAGGAAGGGTGATTAAAGAGACGCCTTGCTGTCTGGGACTGCTTGTTCTCTGGCCGTTAAGACATGGAACTTGCTGTGTGTTTGCTGTTGATGGGCAAAGTTGTTTGACCAATGAATAGTTAGTGGAAAAGTACTGCTGTAGAGCGAATGGTATAAGAAGGGAGCCTGTCCTCAGTAAAGGAGTTGAAGTAAGAGTTGAAGTTATGTCATCAATAAAGAAGTAGCAGTCACTGATCTTAAAAGAACCCTGGTGTCTGTGTGGTCCTTATGCCACACACCTCTTGAACAACAGCAAGAAAAAAACAAAGTCTTAGCTTCCATGTAGTTTTACAAGCTCTGTTCTTTTCAATCCTGTAAGATTTATCTGAACTCTGATCATTTCTAATAGAGAAGGAGAATACCTATCAGAATTTTTTGTGACTTTTAATATCCTTGTTGTTTAGTAATAAATACAGAACATGTTTAGCATGCAGATGCTGTTCTGAAAAATGTTAGAATGTACAGTCTTTAACCAGGAAAAATGTAGCATTTGGTATTTATTTTTTTTCATACGCTACAGAGAAGGCAGCACTTTGTACAGGATAGATTTTTTTGATTGCTTTCAGTGTGCTTTTATCATCATAACAGAAGTTCTTAGTGACTCATACTATAAAAGCAGCAATCTGTTAATGAGGCATTTACCTTCAAATGCTTGAAATGCCATCTTGAGTGGTTTTAAGTATTAAGTTGTGATAATATAACTGCACTATACTTTAACAATTATCTGTATTTAAATTCCCACTCTGACTTTTAGAAAGTGTGTTTGAGCATCCATCAGCCCCTGAATACAGGGTCCTCGTTCTCGAAACTATTGTTCTGAGAGAATTTAATCAAATAATTTAAGCACTAGGGCTGTAATTCTGCCTTACATCATTTAGTTGGTGCCTTTTGACAATGATGGTATTTGCTTCCAACTTCTGTTCTGCAAGTTCAAGAATTTACAAATCCACATGCCTTCAAGGTCAAAGCAGTCAATTTTACTGCAGATAGTAGACCTTTTTGGTCCAAAAGGTAAAGCAAAGAAACAGTAATGCTTATGTAGTTTTATTGTGGCTGTAATGTAGAGCCCTAGGAGAGCCTCCAGCATAAAAAAAAAAAAAAAAAAAAAGCACAGCTATTCACAAACTAGCAAAGCAAGAAAGGATACCATACCGTGTCACAGCATGCCTGCAAAATGGAGGCCAATGTGGTGTTGGTCTGAGCAGTCGGTTTAATTAAAGGCAAGTGCAAATAACAAGAGAACACGGTTAAACCATCAAAACACCTGTATAACAGTGCCCTAAATCTTCACAACTTCTCCACATCCTGTCATCAGATGCACTTCTTGCTTGTTCTTGCCGTCCCATTACTCTCCTGATGGTCTGCTTATGGAAGAACACAGAGTCAGTTATTCATTTCGTTTGCCAGATGATGATCCTGCGGGTACCCAGGGGTGCTGTTTTGCCCATTCCTAGCCCCATTACCCTACCTGTCTGTCCCTCTGTTGCCACTTATTCGGGAGAGGATTATTAGCATCCTGTCCCCCGTTAAGTGCATTAAATGAGCATTGCATTCAAATGCAAAGCTGCACTTTTTTTTTTTTGACTTGTGCATACCACAGCGATCTTCACTTTTGAACTTGCTTTCCAATATTGCATTCCTTCAGACAGCTGCCTCACTATTACCTGTGAGGTTTTTGCAGATGATAAGCGCTACAGCACTTGCTAGATTTTAAACTTTATCAGGCGCTGTACTGGTAAACTGTCTTTTCCACACATGGTGAGGTTGTTGCTTCTTTTGAAAGACATCTTGCAACAGCCTGTGCACTGTGGTGCTGTCAGAAACATATGCCACATAATAAAGATTGATGCACTGTGTAAGTCAGCCCTGACAATCCCGGACTGCTTGTGTGCTCTGCTAATACAGTGACTAAGTCTTGAGAGGCATAGCATTCAAAGCTTGTGCTTGTCTTTTTTCATTTGTCCTTTTGGTGTGGTATCTGTGTTTCCTGTTTCCTAGCCAGTTATTTCAGAACTAATTAACTTATTTTAAATGAATGCAGATTTTTTTTCCCAGTTCCATTTCTTATTGTTACAAATGGAGATACAACTCAATCTGAATTTAGTAATATTTATAAAAGGCAAGTAAACAGCGCTGGGTGCAGCAGGGAGTCTGCACTCTACCAACATCCACACACAACCGTCGAACTTTCTAAATATATAGAACATTTCTTTTACATATTCATAAGAAACCTGAGTACACCTATACATATGTATGACCTATCCCCGCTTCGTATTATAATTAATATTTTCACAAACTCCTCCTTTTGGCACCTGTGCAGTGTCTCTTGGTGGTGGTCGTTGGGGGTCGTGGGGATGAAGGCTCACAGTTCCACCCCATCACCGCTAGCAACCTTTTGTTCCTGCACAGACCCTGTGGGTACCTGGATCTCGTCCAGACCGCAGGAGCGGCTTTGACCAGCTCCCTCTTCTTCTGCGCATACTCTGCCCTCCACAAGGTTCCCGAAAGCAACAAAACGTGCTCGACACCAACCCATGCAAGGCCGTCTTTTCCCGCGTTTCGTTAACCCTTGAAACCACACTAATTATATGATTATCATATAACGTTAAACAACAAATTTTAACAGTTTCAACCAGCAAACCCCCAGCAACTTCCATGCTTTAACGACGGGAGAACAAGCAACCCGAGAAGGCAAGGTGTCTCCTTAATCACCCTTCTTTTTTCCCTCTAAACTCTTTACATTCCTACTGGCCTCATTGTTAAGATGTTATCACCAACCTAGGGGCTTGTCAACCCCCATGGCCACACTCCCACATCTCCCCCTTCTTTATTAACATCAACCATCTTCTTGACACGAATTATTACTCCATATATCACATTATCTTCCATATAAACGTTTATGAAAGTTCATTAGGATGTTTCTAAACATAATGCATGCAAGAAAATGCCCCATGACTTACTTAGTGTGTGTATCCTGATGTCTGTTACCACTTGGCAAAATGTTTTTAGAATGTGTTGTTTGATTAAGTACTGAATACCTGGTTAAGACACTTAGGTAGTAGGGTTTTTTTTGTGTGTATTTTTTGCCCTTTTTTTTTTTTTAACGTTACTTCTTACAATGGTTGACTTGGAATGAAAAGCATTAAATGAGTACGTAATGGGGAATTTTCCTTAAATATTCCATTAAAAAGTATGCCCGAGAACTCTCTTCTGTCATACTGACATAAATTGAGAGTAACTCTGAAGTCAATGGAAGAATGAGGCTACGTCACATTAAAATCACCATAATGATAGTGGAAAAGTTATATAATGGATGTTGCTATCAAACCTTAACTTTTTTTTTTTTTTAATTTGATACACAGAAATGTTTAGTTACTTATTCCAGCTCTAACCTTTCCAAAGTACAGGCTTCATTGTAAGGAATGAATCCAGAAAAATTGTTGGGACCTTGTTTAAGTAGGGACTGCAGATGTGTTTTAAGTAACTATAAAATGCCAATAGAAAATTATAATAGCAAACTTGCAAGACAAAAAGCAAACAAAAGGTAGTGATGGAGATTGTTTCTGCTAAGGATTTGTTACTGTATATCAGACTTGGGTTTCACAGCGTGGCTGAGGTTGGAAGAGACTTCTGGAGGTCATTTGGTGCAACTCCCCTGCTTAGGCAGGGTTGCCTGGAGCTGGTTGTTTATCCAGATGGCTTTTTAAGATCTTCTCGGTGGGAGGCTCCACAACCTCTCTGGGTAAACTATGCCAGTGCTTGGTCATCCCTACAGTGAAATTATTCTGGGCACAAAAATATGAAACTTGACCCATACCTTGAAGTGACCATTGTAATGTTCTCCCAACACAAAAATGAGCCTTAAAGAGTTGAAATGACTGCATGAGAAAAGGAGCACAGCCACTAGAAATGGGGAGCAATATTGCTCTGAGATTTTACCTGAAGGTTTTCCCCAAGCCTGGACCTGACAGTTCAGTAAAATATATAGAAGTGCTTCTGAACCAGGGGAAAAATGTACTTGATCCAAGGTGTAGCAAGACCTTTTTTCCATACTGTGTCTGGGAATTGGGTAAGCTGATCACTCACCAAAAAGTTATTTTGTAATCAATTCTTTCTTCATTGTGAAAGGAAATGGAATATAAAAGGTTTCCTGAGATTTTGAGCAACATGAGGAGACTATGCAGAGGTCTGCAGATGCTTGGGAAATTTAGGGAATCTTAGCATGGCAAAAGGTTTGGGTGCTGCAGAACCTACCGAAGTTGTCTCTCTGTAAGTATTCTGCTGATACTGACCTGAATAATTTGCTAGGCAGGATAGAGAAGAGAGGTGGTCTTGCCTGCTGAAAAGGCCTACCTTTTTTTTTTTTTTGGAAGATCTGAGGGGGGTGATAAAGGGGTTCTGCATCTGTCTGAGGATGCAAGGCAAAGAGCAGTGATTTCCTCTGAGAACCAATTTATCTGAGTGAAAACTTTGCTGGGAAGGAAGAAATACACAGTGTTCTGCTCTGAAACTTGTTGCCAGGAAAACAAGTATCTAACTGATACTGAGGGTTAGCTGACAACTTCTAGGAAATGCTAAGTGAATTCTTAATGTGATTTATGTTTTTGTGAAGTTGTGCTTTAGGGCACAGATAGTTTATTCCACCAATAATGTCAAGCAATAATAAATTTGGGTGATCAAAAGGTTGTACCAAAGAAAAACTTCATTCCCTGTTCATTTTTTTCCTCCCCTGTGTGTTGGTTTCTGAGCCTGTAAGGTATAATTGTCATACATTCAGATTTTCTCAGTACAATTCCATATCACAAAAATCCCATTGATATTAAGGGAATTGGTATCTCCTTAGGCTTTTTTGGAGCAGTGGAATTTGAGGTTTTCGAGTGATCCACTGATCCCAGGTATAGGGACTAAATGAAACACTGAATGTCATGCATGTGGGCAGCAGTCTTTGCAAGCATATATTTGCAAGTCTGTTTTCTTGCACACTTTCATTAGCCTGTAAATAAATGAGTATATGGGGTTTGCCTGGGGTCAACTCCTCAAAATGGGATAGATAATATAGGTTGGTGGTTTTTTTTTGTTTGTTTTGTTTTTGTGGAAGATGCCTAGGAAACTAAAGTATTCAAGTTACTGATAATTCAATGTCTCCTCCAAAAGTCTATGCAAATCCCGTTTTTACCACTTAAATTGAGGTGTATTTAGGATTTGAAGGCAACTGCTATGGTAGTAATAGTGAACAAACTCCTGATTCTACATGATATTTTGATTATGAGTGTAAGCCATGCTTTGGCGTAAGATCTTAATTTAGACCTGTACTCCCTTCACTCCCCAAAATTCACTCCCTTCCCTGCATGAACACAACCTAGTGTATTGTACAGACTCTACTAATGACACTGTCAGGGCTAAAAAAGCTTAGAAGAAAAGTAGATGTGATATTTTATCAGTTAGGACTTGTATGAGACGAGTTCACTGTATCTGCTGTATTACTGTAACTGTATACTGTATTTATTATATTAGTATATTGACAGTATGCTGCACCTTATGCAAAATTAAGTATTCTTTTTTTTCCAACAGTTGATTCACCTGCAAGTTCATAAACTAATGCAGCAGATTTCTCCAAATAAAATACAATAACTCTATTTCCTTTTAGCAAATGAATTATATGATTATATGGGATTTTAAAAGCTTTGAATGTGGCACTTGCACCAGCTTCCATCAGATGACCAGATCCCCATCTTTGCAAAGTCAGCCTCTTCTGTGCCCAAGTGATTAGAGAATTTGGTTCCACTTACTGTTTTTAAACTTTGCTGTCTATATCCTGCTGGTTTTATAATTTTGCAATAGATGTTTAAAAAAAAAATGCAGTAAACAGTATTGACCAAAGAAACTATATGTAAATATCGCTGGGCTGTGATATATTTGAAATAGTCCTTAGTTTATGCTTGTCTCAACTGATTGTCCTTTTCTGAAATTGAGCACTTATGCGGGGAGGCCTGCAGGTTGGTTTGCCCTAAGATGCTTGTTGCTGTGGTGTCCTAGTTCTCACTTGATAGTCTTCCCTCAGCTTTTGCATCCCTTTTTATCGAGCTAGTTATGCTGTTTGCAGCCTAATTGGTAACCGTGACCCGGACTTGCAGTGATGACTGAGAGGGGTGGGTCATCTTATGGGGCTCACGTAGCCCTGCTGTGTTCCATAATGCTCTGTACATACACAGGCTCTCTCTGCCCAGACAAATGTCTTTTCACAACCGGGGATCAATCACATACTGGGCTTATAGATCAATTTTACTAACAGGAACATTACCAGATCATTAGATTACGGCTTGATCTCATGCTTCTAATCATCTTCTGACAGGTGAAAACATTTTATAAACAGTTAATGAAATGAAAATTGGATTAAAACATGAAAGTAATATATGAGATATGAAAACTTGTTATTTAGATGCTAGTAGTCAGAGGAGACACTCAATTTGTTTTCTCATACTTTTTTCTAATTTTTGATGAGTTTGAAACTTTTTTTTTACATTTTAAAACCCCAAGTATTTATTATGCTTGATTTATAATTGGTTAGATGCCTAGCAGATAGTTTGCAACTATAAGTTTTACACTGATGGTACAGTTGCAGAATTTTTGTTTGTGTTCTAAGCCACAAAGCCAGAAAAATAGCAGTCTTCTGCTGGTGATCTCAAAGCAGAATATCTGAGGTAACACATCTTTTCTGGTTGTACAGGTACAGTGTTTATTCATGGGAACAAAGGCAGAAAAGCTACCAAGCAGTCCATTAATTGGGATTTGTAGTATTTCTGGTATGAGCAATCACCACTGCCTTTAGTGACATAACGACTGTGCAGAGTGCCAAGCCTCTCTGGGTTTGCCAAAAAAGGGACTCAGTAGGTCAGGTTGATGGTTGGACCTGGTGATCTTGAAGGCTCTTTCCAACCTAGATGGTTCTGTGATTCTAAGGCCAGTAGGGCATTCAGAGAGCCTGCTAGCTTTCACGCTTGGGCTGATTATCTTAAAGTGCTAACACCTCCAGCTGATGGATGAAGGGTTGTTGAATTCTCAAAATATGTGGAAATGAGGCCATTATGTTTTGTCACTTTGTCACCAAAATGCTAATTGTGAAAAGATGTGGGAGTCCTTCAAATTCGTACAGGAAACAAGGCAGGAGAGCTGCTGTCTCTTAATACTAAATTTTTAACAGTACATTACAAATGCTTCCTGTGCATCTGAGAATGAATTGTAACGGACTGTAATTATGGCATGAATACATGCTGTTTTTTGATTAGAAATACGTTGCTAATTAGTTAAGTGCAAATCTGAGTGATAGAACAACAAAATGATGGCTGACTTAGGCATCAGATTTAATTTTTCATTCTGGAATAAAACAAAGCTGAGATTTTTATTTTAAAGTTTGTAGAGGAGTTTTAGAAGTTATTTATGAAGTCACTGAATTCTGTAAATTTTACATTTGATTTCTTCAGGCTTGTTAATGTCAGTAACAGTTTTGTCTGGTTTGTGGAGATCTCTCAGGTACAAGCATCTCCTTTGAGTGCTGCTGCTAGAAGCAGAAGTGCTCCTTCAGCAGAGTGCAATGTTTGTGTTCCCTGGTAGAAACCTTCTGACACAACGTGCAGTACTGCTGCTTTTTAAAACCAGTTTGTGATTTATCTGTGGGTGATAGTGTATGAATTTCAGCTCTTCATTTCTTGAGGCTGTTGGTTGCCCTATTGAAATCAGTTGGACTTAACAGGTCAAGGGTTTGGGTCCAGGAATGGCACAGCCTTGAGCACTGTTAGCAGCTACAATGGGTTGCAGTGACCAGCTCAGTGACATTTGATGCTTCTTAATATTTGCTTTTTATGTAAGGTGTGAACATGGGAGAATGTGAAACAGCTCCTCCTGGCTTTTGAACTTGAAAACTTGAAGCTTTAAACATGTATCGTTTGGCAGCTCTTAAAAAATAAATGTCTGGATGGGTTTCAATCAGTGAACTAATTGATACTCCCTGACACTTCTGGAGAATTTTCCCCACTTAACAGTGATGAGAAATTACTTTAAGCAAAATACCATCAGTCCCTCCAGTTAACGTTTTTGTTTGCTAGGAGTGAGAAACCAGGCTTTACTCTTAAGATTTCCATCAGTTTTTCCTTACTTGTAAAGGTGGGCAGTCTTCATGAAGCTGCAGCATTGCCAGGGATCCTAGCTACTGAAGGAACAAATTAACATACAGTACGCTAATTTGTTTTCCCGTCCTTCAGTCACAGGAGTCTAAATATTTCAGCGACCGAGACTTTGAAATTCCTGCTCCTTGCTAAGTAACAACAACAATAAAAGCTATTCATAGCAATAACACTGAACACCGAGGCAACAGCCCCAGACAGCTTATAGGCAGCATCTCACCAAGAACATGAATGTTAACTGGTTTTGCACTGAATGCGTCTGTGAAAACAAAGAGCACTGAGAAAATAAAGATCAAACCAAAACCAAAAGAAAGATTTTTTATTGCTATGTTTTACTTTGCTGGCAGACCAGAGCAAAGGTTTTCTGAACATTTAAAAGATGAAAAAGGTGAAGAATCCCAGAAGCGATTTATCTTGAAGCGAGATAACTCTAGTATTGATAAAGAAGACAATCAGGTTGGTTCTCGGTTCGAGAGTTGCTGAAATTTTTTTTTTTTTTTTTAAGGTGGGCTGACTGATGTTATTGTTGTTCTTTTGTTGTTGCTCTCTTCCTCCTCCTCCTTCTTCTCCTCCTCCTCCTCCTTTTGCACTCCCATCCCGTCCACCCCAGCCTCCTCTGGTGTACATACTGTGGGTATCATCGAGCCCTGGCGCGGCAGCTTCAGCCATGGCAGTGTGTGGGTCTGCATGGGTGGTTTGCTTGGCGCAGGACTTGCTGCATGCCCATGGGGGGGAATGCCGAGGCTCCGGGCTGTGTGGAAAGGCTGTGTCAGTTGTATTTCTAAATGTCTTGCGTAACTATGGCAGTTGTTCCACTCCCTACAGCTTTCTCCTTCAGTTGTACCCATTCAGAGTTGGATTTCAGTATGGACCGATGATAAACTGGTGTAGCCCAAAAAGGAGAAAAAAAAAGCCCCAAACAAACATGTGATGGTGAGGCCAGGTTGCTTTTTAAACCATCCTAAAATAAGTTTTGACCAAAAATGAGTCAGTTTCATCTTTTAGTTCCCTCCCTTCTCCTTTGCCCTCACCATGTTTTACTTGTCTGTGTGACTTACTTGCTTGTTGTGCATGTACCGTGGCAGAAGTGTCCCCCTGTGTTGCTTGTCCCATAACACTACATTGCTGTAGGTGTGTCAGGTGCCTAGGGGAGTGCCAGGGATGCGCGTGCATTTTTGCTGCCTTCACAAGTGAGTGTTGTGCTGTTTCGATCTCGTGCAAGCTGTGTGTGTGGAATATATTAACAAAAGAGAAAAATAAAAATCAAAACAGGTTTTGATGTGAATTGCTGTTCTGAGAAAATTCTCACAGGTAAGTAGACTGTGTGTGTTTTCTTTGCTTAGGTTGTATTTGTTGGAGGTACCTGCCAATGAGTCTCTCATTGCCACTCTCCTTCATGTTTTCAGTAAACGACTGATTTTCCTTTTTTTTTTTTCCCTTGTCTTTACATTGTATATAGCAGCTTTGCCAGTTATGCTGCATATCAGTTGGCTTCAAAAACAAAACCCAGACATTTTCACGGTGTGGTGAACATGGGGATCAACCTAAGGAAAGCAGCATGACCAATCTCACAAGGTGCTGGGTGGGTGGAGAAAGAGCAATGCTTGAAACCTAATTGCAAACGAAGCCTTTCTTGCTGGGGGTCCTCCTCTGTTCCCTGCCTCCCTCAGGACACAGCCATTTCCTGCACTGTGGTTTATTTAGGGGCTAAAGGGGCCACAATTTTCCCAGTAAAACTGAAGTTAAATGTTCCTTATGGTGTGGAAATGGTTAAAAGTCTTATGCCAAATATTTGGGACTTCTCCTTGTCAAGACAGCTCTTGGTAGGTTTCTTTTAGGGCTTGTAGCTTAGTTCTTATTGCCTGGTTTCTGCCTTTTCTTCCTTGATTTCATAGGTAGCACAGCGCTGCCTGCCCCCCTGCTCCTCATGCCACTAGAAGAGCTGAGAAATGGTAGCAGTCAAAAGCAATGGCACTTAGGCTTGGGGTGAGAACACCTGAATTTAGGACTACAGGTTCGCAGGTGTCGGGCAGAAAGCCTCCTTTCAGCCCCTTGACTCTGCGGGCAGCATCTACCTGGAAAGCTTCGGGTGCCCAGCCCAACACACAGTGCTTTGTGCACCACTGTAGGAATGAAAGCTATCGTTTTCATGCTTCATTTGTTTGAGTGAACATTGATTATTCTCAGCTGACAGTTTCTTAATGGCAGTTTTTAACAGCTCAACTTATATAACCCTCCTGGTTTTTTTTCTGCTCAGCAAAACAGAATTCTTCCATTTAGAGATGACAGACGAAGTAAATCAATTGAAGAGAGAGAAGAGGAGTATCAGAGAGTGAGGGAGAGAATATTTGCACAAGATGTGAGTAGTTGTTTTCATTGCCCCTTTAGTGCCATACCTTTCCTGGTAGTCAGACAGTATTCTCCCCCTCCGATGTGAACGCTGCAGCTGGATTTGCACTGTGGAGCTGGAGATGACAGGGAAAGGCACCTGGAGAAGAGGCTCTTAGAGGAGCGCGAGAAGTGCTGAGCTTGCTTTCTGGAGGAGGAGGAGATGATGATGATAAGAGTTGCTGAGAGATGGATAGACAAGAGATGAGGCCCAGCATGTTGTCCGAGGAGTGTTTATCCTGTTTCCTTGAATGTTTGTGTTTGTGTGGTCAAGGTTTTCTTTTTCCTTCTCTTTTGCCAACCAAAAAGCAGTGATTTAAATGGACACTCTCAACGATTTCAAGTAGTAGGATCACATACGCCTCAAGCTAGATCATTTTTTTTCAAGCAGCATTCTGCAGAGCCTCCCGATGGTTATGTGCTTTAGACCACTGCTGTAGGACTGAGGACATTAAGAACAAAGCAAAAACAGAGGTTAAACGTGAAGTTGCACTTTTTTTTTGGTTAATGACCAATTATTTCTGCCACCAGAAATAGTCATGTTGTTGATGATTTTACTGTGAAAGAAATAAAAAGGAAATGGCATTGTAATTCCTGCCTTACCAAAAAATGAGAACTTTCACAAAAAAGCTACACGAAAACATTTAAATTAGAAACATCTGTGAGCTCTACCTCATGTTTCTGAAAAAAGAAAAACATAATTTGCTGTACTACAGTAATGAAAGGATCCTAAAAGGGGAGAGAAGAAAGAAGTGGGGGAAGTTAACATTTTATTGTTTTATCTCATCTCAGTGGAAGCTCTTTCACTTAGAGGAAGGTGGGAAAAAAACCAATTAAAACTTACTGAATCTTATTTGGCAGTGTCCTTTTAAATTAAAACTGTTTATATGTTGCAGGACTAATACTATTCTTTAAGGTATCCTTTTATATTGCTCTGGTTTTGGAGTTTCATACATCCAAATTATTTTTGCTGTAGCAGAATACATTCTATAGTTTTAAGGTGTGTTGTCTCATTTGTCATAAGTAATTTTGCTTGTTTATAAGTAGTTTGCTGAATTTTTTTAGGCTGGCTTTTTCTTTCTTAACTGTGACAGTCCCAGTAAAAGCAGAAGTCCTTCAGTTCACATTATGCTTTCAGCATGTGGGTCTGATGTAAATATTGTCACAATATATATAGTAGAGTTGCTGAGTCGTTCAAGATCCTCTTTTTGCAACCTGTCTCCTATATGAAAGTTGCTGTTTATGGCTTATAACAAAGGAGCTTGGGCAAAACCAAAAATAAATTTAAAAAAAAAAAAGGGGGGGGGTGTTGAAGCAGACTGCAAATGAGGCAAAACATCATGAAAAATACCACATGGAAAGTTGTGGCCAAAAAAATGTCATTTATATCATGAGCAGCAGCTAGAAATGCCAGGCTGGGAAACTGAAGTGGCTGGAGAAGTGTGCTGAAACTCATTCCCCAATGTGCTGCTGTTTTTGTCTTTAGACTTGTGAACTTTGAGGGCAGGCAAGTGGTGAGCTTGTAGTTGCCCACAGCTGGAGGTTGGTGTGATCTTTTGGGTTAGCATCTCCAAGTAGCAAGTGACAGTGTGGTTTGTGGTAGGCATCTTAAATGGATTGGGAGTGAGCTTTTTTAAAGATCAGCAATGTAGATATCTCTCCCTCTCTCTCTTATATCCATTCATTTTCTCTCTCTCTCTCTGCTGTTGCAGGTGCTAGTGAGCCAGGAATGAGGAATGAGCCATGTTGCAGTGAATTTCAGCAAGTTGTGCTAATAATATGAACAGGAATTTGTTTCTTAGCTGAACTTTTTTTTGTGTGGAGCACTCCTCACAGATGAGGTGTTTCTAGGATGATGGCAAAGTGTTGTAGTAGTGAACAATATTTTTTGGTCAATTTTAAGAGGGGCTTCATATTGTAGGTAGCCACTTGCTGCATGTAGGACTTCATAGTTTTAAAGCATTTTGTGATCATTTGTTATTTCCCCACGTTTCTCTGAGGTAGGTACCTAAGCACATAAGTCTTGTCATCTTGCAAATTACAGACACAGAAAGAGAGACAGGGAAGGATTAATCATACAGTATTTTTATTATCTGTGTGCTGTTTACACTCCTGTAGTCAAGCCTTTATCAGTGCCTTGCTTATGAACCTCAGAAAATGGTTTACAGATATTTCACTTCTAATTAGAGTATGCATGAAAAAGGTTTGCATGAGAAGTCTCCAAAGGGCAGCAATGAAGGTCAAGAATACTGCCGTAACTTCTTGCACCTAGCATTACTCTAAATATGCCTCAAGTGTCCCAAACTCTGTGGGCAACATATCAGCCCAAGAATCAGAACTTAGAACAAAATTTAGGAGGAAAAGGCAGCCCAGTTACAGGGGAAAAAAATTCTGTGCATGTTTCTAGTGCTGTGAAAAATGTTTTAACCTGGCCCTCACATGTTGGTTAACAGAAAGCTTGCTTGCCCTTCTTTTGATTATTTTATTTTTGCAGCACTCTAGTGCACCAGATATCTTCATCTCCAAGTGGAAGTTTTAACAAAATAAATACGTTCATGAATAATGCCATCATTATGATAGATAGCCCTTATGATGATTAGTCTGATATTAGCCAGTTTAAATTATACTCTCTGTCAAGTTTTCCATCTGCTGTGTTGGCTATCATAAATTTTGATAAGGAGAGCTGGAGGTTTTAATGACTCCTGTCATGTAGAGTCATAGCAGGTGGCAGGGACTGAGAGAGAAGCATGTTAATGAAGTATTTTAATGAAAGGATTGGTAAATAAAGGATTAATGAAAATCAAAATGTAAGGGTCGATGAAGAAATATTTAATGCATTTGATCACTTAAGCTCACTGAAATAAGAACTGCAAAACATGTACCTCCTAAACTTTTCAGGCTGCTAACAACAAAGCAGCACTGTGTGAGCTCTGTCATTCTATTGTAAAGCCTACAACCATCCTTTTGTAAAACTTACTTTATTGGAAACCTAGCTTTACAACACCTCGTGAATTTTACAACAAAGTACACTGGAACAGAGAACCTGGAGCATCTGGGTCTTGAAAAGAAGTTTCTCATCTGAACTGTTTCAGTTGTTATTAGTACATTGAAAAGCTAATTGTCTCCCCCGCCCCTGAACAATCTAAAAGAATAAAAAAGTATATGTTGTTCTTTCTGTATGCATCAATCCAAATTGTAGATTTAACTGAGACTCTCAAATGTGTGTGTAAATGGTATAGTACATTTGGCTTTTAAGCATGCAGAAAATTGATTCTAAAGACTAGCAATCAAATTACTTAGGAGAAATTTAATTCTTTGAGGTTAATGCAATATATAACTTCATGAGCCAGAATCATATAAGGGCCATCCATTGTTCATAAATGCATTCTCTAGTAATTATTGTTTATTCACTGAAAAACTTAGATGCTTTATTAATTACACAAATGCTAGAATTGCCCATGGTACACATGGAACTTATTAAAGGAAATAAATCACACTTTTTATTTTTGTTTGTTAGTTGTAATGGCTATTTTTGACTAAGCAGTGTATTATGAAGAGCCAGATCCTTTAGATAAATTGTCACGATTCCTTTGCTTAAGAAAACATTGAGGGTATTTTTGCTCTCTGATTCAAGAGTCACAGAATAAAGCATGAAAAGCTGGCTACACCCTGTCCTATCCTTCTAATAGGAAGAAGAGCTTTTAAAATAAAGCCAAAACAAAGACATGCCTTGAGTTGGCTACCATAAGCCAATAGGTATTAAGACTGCTGTACAGAGCCTGCCTTTGTTGTTGCAGATCAGGCAATAAGCATTAGTTGGAAGCCTGAGACCTATCACATCTTGTTAACTGACATGCAGATGATTATCTGATGGTATCCACTGCAGGATATTGCTGCATGTTAATAGTTATCTTTGTTGGCTAATGCAATTAAGAACAGCAACCCCCAGTATACCTAGTGCACTGGCAAGGCTGATGCACGTTGAGACTTGGAAAGGTTCTGGGAAATTGAAGAGTAAAAGACTAGTTTCATAAATGACAATTAGTCGTAATAAGAACCCCAATGGAAATCTGACATGTAGAGGTTCCCAAGGAGGTGAATTTGTAGATAATCTTGCATATCCTTTTTTTTTCCTTTTGTAGATTTGTTGTCAGTATCTTTGATCAGTGTATGAGAACCAAATGTTAAAAATGTTTTTGACAACAGCTGTGCTGTGTACTTAATGTTCAGTTTAAAGCACTAGGAAGGCTTATTGATGCTGTATATCAGGAAAGCCAGTCCTGACCTTGTAGTAGCTAAATTGCTATCAAGAGCAGCTTAACCATGTGATTTTTTAACACTAAGAATAACATAATAATAAAAAAACCAAACAAACAAACAAAAAAAGCCTGTCTTCTTAGCCCCATGCCTGTACTGAAAAATAGTTTCCAAGGGTCGGTGGCCCTGTGCCAGCATCTTCAGCCAGGAAGACAAATGAAGTAATTACAGGATCTGTCCTTAGGTCTATAATGTAATTTGTAGTGGTTCCCATCAAGACACTGTAAAGGGAGCAAACCTCTCCGCTTGCTTGATGAAGTGTAAAAATCTCATATGAATTCTGCCCATGTATTAAAAAACCTAAAAGATAAAATGATAATAATAATAATAAAAAAATACTCATAAGCACTTTTGCAGGCAGGTACATGCCCCTTTGCTTCTGTAACTTAGTGGGGATGCTGACCAGTACTCTGGTTGAAGCTGAGGTTTTTACTCACTCGATCTGGAAGAGCAGCTGTACGGCTGCTTTGGGTGTGTGACTGCACTGAAGTTACTGCACAAATGCCCGTCATGAACCTCAAAGAGAAGACACAGTCCCACAGCTGAGGTTGTACAAGCCCATAGGGTAATTTCAGTAGGCTCGTATGTAGTTTGTGCAGAAGTCTGCATAGTCACATTGTTGATGAAACCTTGTGAGTAAGGTACACAAAATGGGAGAAGATGCTGTGTTATAGTTGTGCAAAAAGATACCGGGTGGAACAGTTTGTCTCCCCTCTCAGCTTGGGGTGAAACCCCAGGTCTGCTGTAAGCAGCTGGAAATTGGTCCCTGGCAATGGAGACTGACCCTGGTGTGCTGAGGTTTTGTGCTAATGAGAGATGCATTTGCCACCAATGTAGCCTAGAGCCCTGTGTGTTGATGTTTCCTCTGGAATTCCTCACCTTCAGCTGGAGCGAGTGGTAGGAGCTTACCTGGGAAGCCTACACCACAGAGCTGTCTGCTGCAGATAGCATCCCCCACACGGGTGATGGGTGGACAAATTACAGTGCTAACAAGAAACTGTGCTGCTTTCTCAGGGCTGAATTCTTTCCTTGAGTGTATTGATACAATGGCACTGGCAGTGGTGCTGGTTTATAATAAGGGAAAACTTTGCCCATCTATTTGCTGAGGCCTTGGGAGCAAGTATGGTGTTGGTTCTGGCATTAGCCAGGGCTCTTTGAGTAGGTAATTAGCTGACCAGTCTCAAAACAGGAACATCCCAAATCCATGCGTTTCCTATAGAATTAAAATTTGAGATGTCTAATGATGCCATTCCATTATTCTTTGAGCTGAGTCCCACTGTTGTGGAAGGGATGGGCGTAATCTCTGGTGCCCTCCACCCTTTGCTTTCCATTTGTTTAAATTCTGTGCAGGTACTGACTGTCCTTTCTTCTGTACCTCATGGAGATATAATCCATGTGACAGCTATGAGGCACTTTATGTAGAGAACATGAAATAGGGGGGGAAACGAAAAAATCAAAGAGGGAGAATTATTCATGGGAAATTGAGCACAGCTTCATTTCTCTGCAGGAAAAAAAATAAGTAGCACCAAAAGAATTACACACTTGCCAATAGCATTTATTTCTTCTGAGCCCTTCACCTGTCTTGGGATCTATGTCTTCCATCAGGGAACCTTTTTACAATAGATTTTGTTATTGATGTTAATATTATTGTGAATATTATTATCATCATTTTATATCTCAATGTGGGTATGGCTGTTTCCTCTCCAAGTGAAATCACTTAGTATTTCTAGGTACTACAGACTATTCTCTCTCTCTTTGAAGAACTTTGTCGACTTTGCATGCTCTCCTCCTGTTTGTCCTCCCTACCTGCAGCTCTGTGCTATTCTGTAGCCTTATGTCTAGGTGGTAGGGCAGACTGGTGGAACCTTATATTATGTAGGAAAAATGTGTTTTCCCTTTGAATCTCCAGTATTTTGCACATACTGCCTTCTTCTGATCCCAGGACTGAGAAGTTTCAGTTTGTTTCCAAACTGAGACCCCTTATTGGCAATGTGTTGTAATGCATGAAATTTATTTTACTGGTCTGACCTTATTCTTGACCTTTTTTCCCCTCTTGTCTTCTGCAAATGCAAATGGTGCATGAATTGAAATCCCCTTAAGCCTGAACAGGGGAGAAAATTCTAAAATCAAGGAAGGAATTGGAACAGCAGAGCATATCTAGAACGTCTGATACAATGCCTTTTTTATTTTTCAGTCAGTTTGCTCCCAGGAAAACCTTTTTGTGGAAAACAGGTAAAAAAAAAATAGCTTGCTTTTTAAAAAACAGAATAATGCTTAGCTGTTGCTCTCTCTTATTTTGTGTATCCATAGCTGCTTATCTTAATGCAAAGAGCATTGAGCAGATTCATAATCCATATTATCTGAAGTGTTTTTCTGTTTTAAGAGGGGTGTGGGGCACGGGGGTATGGGTAAGGAAGAGTTTGCCTTTCAAAACTGTATTTGAACAGATAAGTAAGGTATTAGTGCTGCTTTTCCAACACTTTGCCTTTCAGTTTAAAAAGTAGTTGCTGTGGTGGTGTAGGAAAAAGCCCCTCTAATGTTTTATTTCAGGTGACTAATCTCTCTCTGGAATGCCTTCAGAATTTAATTTATCTTTAAACACCACTCTAGCAGCAGCTGGATGACTGTATTTATGCACCACATTTCTGCTTCTGGTGTTCAGCCTGCTTTCCTGTGGGGCCGAGTGGCAGCACTGACTTCACTTGTTGCTTGTGATGGCTGAGGAGTCCCCCAGATTCCACCTGCCTTACTCCTGCAGTGTAATAATGAAATGATAGTATCTGAGCCAAATGTTACTTTGCCATTACTGTGTGATGGTTCTTATGGATGTTCATTATAATAAATCCACTTAAAGCAAAGGGAAGAAGAAACTATGTGTTAATTATGAAGATGTACAGAATACTAAGTGTTAGCTTTGTAGCAGCCATAAATAAGCATAACTGTGTTGAAGATTGTAGAAACTGTGTGCCTTTAAGGCAAATAAGGCTTTCAATCAAAATGCTGGGATTTCACTGGCAAGTGCTGGAGCAGTGCTAGCCCAACTCTGTCCTGTGCAGATGTTAAAACTGATCATCACTGGCTTGAGGAAGGGAAGATATCTTTTACAATATTTCTATCTTTGTCCATCATTATTTTTGTCATTTGTGGGTAAGGCTGTTCCCATGGTAAATGACTCCACAGTAACGGTAGAAACCAGCCTTTCTGATGGAATAGTCCTTAAAGTGGAAGGAGGGATGTCCCTTAAAGAATGGCCACAGCCACCTAACCACTTTGTGTTCTGAGAGCCAAGTATATTACCTCAGCTGCTGCTTCTTTATCATGACTGTGGAGATAATGTTTTGTTAAAATAAATCTAAATTGTAACAAAGGAACCCTGAAAAGCCAAAAGAAGATGTTCCCAAGTCAGTAAGCTCAGCTCCTGTGCTGTGAGGTGTAAGATGGGAACCTCTGAGGAATAAATGACGAATTTCATAGCCAGGCCTCCATTTGGTTGTGCATCAAGTCACACACTTGTGTGCAGGTGAACATGGCCAGTTCTGATGTCTGCATGTGGTTCACTTCGTTTGAACCTGTGAGCTGGATTACCAGCTTTCCTGGTGTGAGAATACACACTCGGGTGGAGATCAGTAAAAGGCCAGGGTGAAATTTGGACTTGTGTTACCATCAGCACTATTATCCGGAGAGAGACCTCTGCTGCATCCATCAGAACACTGCTTTTTCTTGCTGCATGCCTTACAGCCTTTGGCTAGGTTAAACACTTAAACTCATACTTAGCTCTCTGCATATGAGCAATCTTGTTGATTTGCTGTGTTGAAAGTATGAATAGGTTTAAGTGCTTTGCCTCTTTTCATCAGAGAACTTGAGCATTTATCTGAGCTGCAGAGACTTCCAAGGGACTTAGCAAGTACATAAAATTATATGTGGTATTTTGCTGGCTTGCATTTTTATCTTATTAGGTGATATTTTTATTAATTTTCTTTTGGAGATAGAAATATAGTTCCTTGGCTTCTGAGAATTACCTTGCTTGGTAATGGGAAATAAATGACCTTCAGCCTCCCTGGATGACATTTCTTATGTTCTGTTGACAGTGTGCGGGTGGGGTGGGGGGGCAACTTTAGCCTTGGTTCTTTAACTTTTAATCTGGCAAATGGGAAGATGCTCGAAACTAAATGTAATTTTACAGATAAGAGAAATTTGTATTGCTGTATGTGCTACCATAATCTTTCTTTTCATTTTTCAGTAGGCTCTTGGAAGACAGTAGTATATGCAATGATACCCATAAGAAAAGACAGCTGTTTAGGTTTGTATGGCTTACTATATTTAATGTTTCCCAGTAACTCTCACTTCTGATTCTACCTGTGTCCTCACCAAGGGATACCTTGACGGGTCTGGGTATGTCATTTTTCTGTCTGGAAGGGAGCACAGAGATCAAAGTTATTACTCTGCCAATCCTGTGCTCTCTGAGTGGGGAGGTCACAACAAAACTTCCTTTGGCTTTACTGATCATCAGCTCAGTCAGCTGCTTGGACTGACACAATTTGGTGGTGACTGTGACTGGTGGAAGTTCATTCTGCTTTGGTTCAGGCATGTTTCACAGACTAGTGCCCAGCCCGACTTTTTTTTCTTTTCATTGTTTTATTAAAAGCTCAAATAAAAATATACTGACGTAAAACTCATTGAAGTTTTTAATTTAGAGCAGAAGTGTTTTGAAAAGTTTTGTGCCCCCTCCCATCCAAACCCTTGTTCCCTCTGCCTGGAGAACAGTCAGGTGTATCCCATATCCCAAACGACATCCCATGATCCAAGGAATCAGTCCAAATTTTCATGGAGAATGCTGGAGCAGTGGAAGACCCAACCTGAGTATCTCTGAGGGGCTTAGGCAGACTCTCTTCCCACAGCAGGAGCACCCACAGTTTTAAATCAACCAGAGTTCACCACAATCAACCAATAAACCATGATAAATCTTAATCAGAACAGGCAGAAGTAACAAATGCTTTCAGAAGCATGTCCTTCACCAAACATGGGGATAGCTAGGTAGAAGTAGAGTGATCACTATGCTCATCTACACATTGTTGTTTGCATATGTAGCAGTGATAGTCTGTCACTTTAAGTCTGAATCATTTGTATCACATAATTTTTCACAATGAGGTGCAAGGATGCAGGATTATTTGATGTGTACTTGTGTTTGCCAACTGTGTATGTCTGCACAGCAGCTGCAGAGATGAGAAGACCACTGAAGGAGGAAAAGAGCTGGAGCTGCGTCCCATGGCCACAGGCAGAAAAACTTCTCCATGCTTTAGGCTAGCCTTGATGATCTGAGGGTCTTGGACTGGGCATGCAGGAGTAAGGAGGCATCGAAAATATCCACGCAGAGGCTTTTAATAACTAATATGTATTCAGGTTTGGGGAGCAAATAAGAAATAGAGAACTGGGATATAGAAGCATTCATTTTCTCTCCCTGCTTTTTCACTAGAATATAAATATAAGATTTTTTTATACTAAGTTTTAAGCAGAAGAATGCAAAAGAGTTTGTAAATAATATACCTCTTTTTATTTCCAATTAAATCTGCAGGATAGTTTCTTTTTAAAATCTTTTTCCTTTTTCCTTTTTTTTTTTAATGTTGTTGCTTCTGTGCTGTTTCTCTTTGTGCTTTCCCATTGTCTGGGTATAGCAAAGGTCAACAGGTAAATACTGCCAATCACATTGGTGTGAGGCTCTGGTCACAGGCAAGGAACGCGTCAACCTGATCTGGTCTTTGACACCCTGCTCCTTCACGTCCTCAAGGGCACAGCTTGGCAGGTTCTCCAAGTAGAGAGCAAGAGCCACGTTTGCAAGGAGAAGGCGACTGGGGAGGCGGAGAATAGATACAGTCTCATCCTTTTGATTTGTAGAAAGTGCCTTGAGCCTGCAAGATATTAGAGTGTGAAATAAGACAGAGGGTTGGGAAATGTCTTCTCAAAGCTTTCCAAAAGTCAGTGTTATTAGCCTCACTTGGGATAATGGCTGTGGTGCTCTAAGCTGTAGTAGGCATGCTGGTTTTGTCATTTTAGCAGCACAATGTAAGCTATTCATCATAAGTAAGTCAAATTCTCCTCTGGTTTCTGCTCTCTGCTCCCTTTGCTGCATTGCCATGCACGGTGCACTGGCTGCTTTACAGCTGTTCAAGTACAAGTAGTCCCTACCTAGAGCTTTTTGCAATTTAACGTTGGGATACAGAGGAGGAATGTGGTGCCAAAACTGGTGGGATCTCTAAATGGATCATTAGCATTGAAGAGTTTGGGGTCATGCTAGGAGCTAGAAGGACACATTTAGGGAAAGGGATTGGATCACTTTGCAGAGCAGATGAAGAGGCAGTGAGTGGCAATAAGCTGCAATAAAATTGAAGAGAGTGGATGTGAAGACAAGGCCAGAGGGCAGGTGAATTTGTTGAGGAAAACTGTACAGTTGATGGACAGCAAAGAGAGAAGGAGTGAGGGATTTTCTGCAGGAGGAGATGATCAACAGGCAATAGAAGTGCTATGTCAGTCCTATGTAATATTGCTTCATCAGTCCTGTCTAGTGAAATGCTCTTGGGATATATGCAAAAGGGAAGAAGCAGTAAGTGCTGCTTACACTACTACAACAGGAGCTACAACAGTGTTAATTTGCTGAAGGTGGATGAGTATTGGGGTCAAATTCCCCCTTCCAGGCATGCTTCTGTAAATACAGAGTATTTATTTTTCTTCAGTAGGCTCACTGCAGAGTACCCAGAGATAGGCTCTAACCTGTTGTCTTTTTTTTTTTTTTTGGTGCATAAATCTTTTTTTGATGTCTGCAGGGGTAACAGAGATAACTCGGGGAAGGCATCTGGCAGTCGGCAGAGCAGTACGGAGAATGAATTGAAATGGACAGATCACCAGAGGCCGTGGAGCAGCACAGACTCAGACAGTTCAAATCGAAATTTGAAGCCAGCCATAACAAAGACAGCAAGTTTTGGTGGCATAACCGTCCTGACAAGAGGAGATAGCTCATCGAGTAACAAAAGTACCGGCAAACTGTCTAAAACAGGTAGCTAGTACTGTATTGGGTTCACAATACACTTTGTCATGGGTGATAAGTGACTGTACTGAGGATACCAGATATGTGTGTCTATCTATATATATTCTAGTAGCAATAGTAGGTCTACAAACCCTAGGTGAAGTAGGCTTTTCCTGGATTAGAGCATTTGCACAACCTATTCAAACACTATCTGCAATTCCTGTAGCCTCAAAAGGTAGTAGTCCTTTTGAACAGAACAAATTAACAGCACATATTTTACTTTTTTATTAATCTTACTCTTTGTGAATAGGGAAGAATGTTGTATATCCGATGAGAAATCCAAGAAAATTTTGTTGTCGGTGCTAAAATGTAGACCATCTGTACAGCCTCTCCCTATCTGTTGGCCGATGAGCCAATGTGCTGTGGTGGAAGCTCTTGATTCATAGAGGTCCTGCAGCCTCTCCATTTTCTCGTTTGTTTCCAATTAAATGAAAGCCGTATTTAAGGGGACTATGAACCTGGTGGGAATTCTGCATTTATTTGCATTAACTTCATGGCTGCATTAACATATGAGTGAGTCACAGGGTCTGGATCTAAGTAATTTTAAGCCATGCCATTAAGCCACTTTATTTTATTTTATTTTTATTTATTTATTTTATTTTTATTTATTTTATTCTATTTTATTTTAGTGTAAAAGTGCATAATAAATAATGAGTCCATCAGATAATTCCATCAATTTGATTCACTTGATAAATATTGTACAGGGAAAGTGGTAATCAATACTTAGCACTTAGTGCTTTTTCAGCTTGAGAGTGTTTTATGGATGGTACTTAATTTAAACCCAGTTTATCAAACCTAGATTAGTCGGATTTCACTCCTGTTCTCCAAATGGTATGATACCTTTTCTCTGCTTCAGGATGCCCAGGAATGGTGTTTTCAGAATAAATCAAGCAAACCTTTGACTTGGTAACTACATTCTGGATCTCAAGATCTCAAACGTAGTCATGGATTTTGGTGCATTTCACAGATGGAAAGTCACCAACTAGTCAGGAACCTTCTCTTTCAAAACCTGCTGCTCATAAAGATGCTGGGAGCTTTCAGAATAGCCTGCTTGTTTCTTAATGCTTTTATTTTACCTTTCTTTTTGAGACCTTAGACAATGTTTTTTTTTTTTTTGATCTTAAAATTCTCCTTCAGTTTTACTCCACTTCTGTATATGTGTAATTCTGTGGAATTAAGACATGAATTTGTCTTTGAATATGGTACAGTATAGTTTTGTTTTGTTTTGTTTTACACCTCCAGATTGTTTCTGAGCATAAGCATATGTAACATAGCACAACCACTGTGTACGTAGCTTTGAAAATGTGCTCCTGTGTTTTTGTTTTTAGTCATATAAAGGATGAATAGGCTACACAGTGTAGTCTGAAGTATGCAGTAGACCATGTTTATACTTCCAGGTTTCTTTGCCTCCCATGAAACTTTCGTTGCATCAGAATTTAATTTGTTATGCATGAATTAGGGAGGAGGCAGAGGTTGCTAGTATGCTTTTTCATGTAGTTCACCTTCAGCAGAGAGCAGTTAAAAGTACTTCTCTGAAGCATAGTATTGCAGAAGTTCAGAGCATTTACCACAGTGTCAGGGAAATCCAGTTTGAATTGTTGAGACATCTAGTTGCAAAAGACTAATACTTTTAAATAACCATTTTAGTGTTAAAAACAAACATATTAAAGGGTGCACTTAGGAAGATATATTAAAGGAGACATCTCTGAAACATTCCAATAATTGTAAATGCATCTGCACTCTATAGGCACCAAACCCAAAATTGCTTTCAAATGAAAGCTCTTACAATAAATTTTTAAAACATAAATGATATTAAAATTCCATGTTCTTTGCAGAGAAATTACATATTGTAAGTAGTTTGACTTTTTTAAAGCAAAGATCAGTGTGAAAGCTAGATGAGGCATAGAAAGAGTAAAAAAGAAATTAAATAAAAGGGCCTGGGGGAGAGCAAGGCTGGATGTCAAAACAAAGACGCATCTTCGAAGCCAGGACACAAAGTGAAACTGTCAGTCAGCCTGTGGAAAGTCAGAGGAAATAATATCTGAACTGCTATTTCTGTCCTTCTCTCTGAAATGTTTTTAAATGACATTAAAACAGAAGCAAAAGACTTTTCAAAAAATAATGGAAATATGTCTTGTTAGTGTTCTCTCTTCACTTAAAAAGAAAAAAAAGATGCTTAGTGCATTCATACAGCTGTCAGAGCCTCCATGTGCTATTTGCGTATGTTTTGCAAGAGGTACTTGAGGTACTAAGCAACATTTCATTTTGCATGTTTCTGTATTAGATCTTCATTACTCTGTAATCCAGTCATAGGCAACACTGGACATATGCAACAGTGATAGGCAACAGTGGTCCACAATTACACAGTTAAAGCTTTATCATGGTTTGGGGGTTTTGTTTATTTACAATAGTGATTGAAATGGAATTTCCCAGGTATCATTACAAACACAAGGCACGCTGCTGTGGTAAGGCAGAGCCAAATAGATGCTAATTCTGTCCTAGTTTTCATCTACAGAAAGTACTGGTATATTCTTTGAAGTGCTTTATGATTCATAGTAATGGATTTAAAGCTTTTCTGTCTTAAGCATAGTAAACATGAAATCTGTCTGAAGTCTGCAGTGGCTCAGAATGTTCTTCATTGGCCAAATGATGGAAAATGACAATTTTGAATGTGAAAGTTATTCTACATCAATGACAGTCATCCAGAAACACTGTCAATTATGTTTCTCGAGCATGGACTTTAAGGGATTTTCATTGATGGCTAACAGCAGCCTTTGAGAATATATATTGCGATGCAATATTAGCAGTGTAGTCTTTCCAGATCATTTCTAATATTGTCACCAGAATTAAGTGTTCTGCCCTTAACCTTAACTTTGACAAATCAGTAATTGATTTTACATAGCAGAAATAGAGGAACTGAGCACAGAAGGATGTTTGCCTCCTCTTAGGCAAAGACAGATCAGAGAACATGCTGTTCTCCACAGTAGAGTGTAGCAGTGTCTATTAGTCTTATATTTTAATTGCATTCAGCTGTATGGTAATAAAAGTGTTTAACAAAGGAATTATGCTACTTCATTCTTGCAGACTTCACAAAAGGGTCTGTTTGAAATCCATTGTGTGGCTATTATACTGGTTCTGAGTACTATTTTCATGCACCTGTTGATTGTTTAGAAGGCACTGTTCCACTTAAAAACACAGTTCTTATATTTGAAATAAAGTTTTCTACTTCATTATTTTGCAGCTTAGTAGATACATAGATGTTTTATTTAAGTCACAATTCAGTGCTGAAATGGGGACTTAATAACTTAACAAATCACTACTGAATCGTGTTCCTACAGTGTAGGGACATCCTACAAAACCTTGGTTAGTTTAGATTTCCCATAGGAGTAGTGGACTTCCCAGGGTTGACTAAATGTGTGTAGGTGCAAGTGAAATAGACGTCCCTATGGCTAACAAAGATATATCTCTGCAGTCTCTAACCACACCCATGAAGGGAAAATCTAGCTCATAAACCACCATGCTGTTTTCTGGCACATTACAATAGCTTTTAATGCACATTATTAGGAGGGAAGACAAGATGTGTTCAAAAGAAATGTGTGCATCTTTATATCTACTTAATTATTGGAAGACATACTGCAATCTTTACTTTCAATACTGCATTATTTAGCTTCTCTTAATGCATTATTTTCCATTAAGTGGAATGCACATCTGTTGGAGTATATTTCTTTACCCCCCTTTATGAAAAGCTGGCTGTCTTCGGATATCAGCTGTGTTGATAGATATCTGTAGGAATCATTAACTTCCTTGGAGTGACTCCAAGTAATTGAAGCCCCAGTCTAATCTCTCCTGTTAGGTGTTCGTTGCTACTCCTGTCAGGCGAAGGCGATTATACTGCAGGCGTTTCATTACATTAACTTTTTTTTTTAATGAGATATCCTATAAATTATAACTTTGTATATGGGTTTTGGGAAATTTATTTCCGCTTCCTTATGATTTCCTTTAATCAGGTATTAGCCTGATAGATCTCATAACTCCAAGAGAAGTTGTAGGAGTGCTGCTGTGTGGGCAATAAATCTTGAGCCAACTGTTTCAGTCATACACTTCCCACCAACTGACTGTGTTAAAACATCAATCTTAATTTTAGAAGCACAGCTTGCAGAAAATTGTGTTCATGTGAGCACGTATGATTATCATTTAAAAAAAAAAAAAGGAAAACCCCCTAAATATATTATAATATACAGAAATGCAAGTGACTTATGAAAGTAGCAAACAAATATTTCTAAACAGCACTGTACTGCTCCTGAAAAATTGACCAACTGGAGCAAATATTGGGTACAACTTGTGTCCAGTTGATAAGAAAGGAAAAACTTATCATGGACTCACAAGATGGGCTGAGCAAAGAGGCTGAAATTCATCAGATACTGAATACTAACCAAAAGAAAATAGAGCAAGCCATGCCACATTGCTCACTAGAGCTTGAATACTGGAAAATGAATGCAACCTTCTTTCTTTCCCCCTAAAAATTAAGCTATTAAGACTTTGTGGTGATTTTTCTATCTCATTCTCTTTCACTGCTCTTTGAACTGCTATATCTGTCAGAACACTTAAATATATTTATATTAATTGGAAATGATGAGAATATGAAGGTGATTGTCAGCTGTGAAGCAGTAAGAAATAGAAGTAGCCATCATTGCATACTGGAAAAAGAGGTTGGGTTGTGTAACGGGGGCAAAAATCTCAATTACTCGAAACTTCTTGCAGAAGTATTTAGTAAGACCTTTCGTAATGTGAATCTGAATAAAGTTAGATAGTTGACATTTTCATTTGCTACACTACTGAATGCATTAAGTGGTGATTTCTTATTCCAAGTTTAGAAACTGTGAAAACAGCTAATCAGAGCTACAAAGACAAGATTAATTGGTGGTAATTTCCAAACATTAATGTTGGAATTTATTTGGCTTAATATGTCTAGACTTAAAATGATAAGAAGTAAGTTGTAGTGTTGGGAAAATTTAACGTAAATTGTAGTAATACTGGATAAATGGTGGCAAGAGTGATGAAGTAATAAGATCTGGGATTTTTAAAAAATATTCAGGTAATTGCTAAAATAATTTTGTGCCTTGTTTTCATTCTTTCAAAATTGCCAACTTGATCTACTGCTACATGATAGAGCAGATTTCTGATCTTTTAAGGCAGACATTTCAAAGCTATCATCTTAGGCAACGTGTGGTGATAGCTCCAGAGATTGTTCTACTGTTCCTGGCTGCCATTTGATGAGTACATCTGAATTCATTACAGTCCTTTGGCTTTTAACATTCAGAAGCTGGTAAAGATCAATCTGTGATTCTGCCATAAAACCAGCTGAAAGGAAGGGAAAAAATTGGATGTCAGAGCTTCATGTTTTTTTTTTTTTTTTTTTTTTTTTAACCTAACAGCATTTCTTCAAATAGCACAAAATGGGGAGAGAAGAATCTTAACTTAGGTTTGATACTACTTATAGGTGTAGAAATAATAACAGGGATGTGGTAGTGATGGGGGCTATGGAATCTCATCCTGAATTTCCAGGTGGCTTTGTAGCCAATGGAATTCAATAGATGACAGAGAAAAGGAGAAAGTAAAGCAAAAACTCCAGCAACGTGAAATGAATGTAGAATTGCCAGAGGGGTCCAGGAAAGGACCTGGTAAGTGCCATAGGAGGGAAATAAAATTCCAGCAGCTGCATTTACATCTGGGAGAAAGATGCCAAATATCACTTGTAGCTTGCTGAGGGGATGACCTCCAAGAGTATCTCTGCAATTAGTACAAATGCTGAAATCTTTAATCATCCAATAAATAGGACTGTCCCTGGAGGAATAATCTCTCCGTTTCCAGCCTCAGTCTACACAGAGAGCAAAAATTAACTAAAACATTAAACCAACTTCTTCTGTAAAGATGTTTTTTGAAAAAATCGTATTTGTAGAAATAAAAAAAAATCTGAAATCACTATGAGTTTCTTGATTAGATATTGGAGAAACAGATTCAGTGTCCTACCAATGGCAAGAAGTGCACAGCTCATAAAGAGGATTATCTCTGTCATAGCTGCAATACAGAGGTGAAGTTTGAAATGTACATTAGCTTTTAAACAACAGTCAATAATGATCTGTGGAAAGACACTGTATGTTTTAGATAACGGGATGCCGGTGTGATTTCTTCAGGGGAAACCTGTTTTGCTCTAATTATGAGGAAAGAAATGAATTCCAATATGGATTTGATTGAGAACTGAATCCAAGTAGTTGACTGCTGGGTCCTTCTGTAGCATCCCCATTATGAATGCTGTATTTTAGCCTCGAAGTAAGAAGTTTGATGAAACTGAAGTCTGAATTCTGTCTTTCCTTTTAGTTTATACCTGCAGGAAGACCCTAAGAAGGTTATAAAAAATTTAAGTTGCACAGAAGTAAAATACAAAAAAGTTGCATTTTTTTTTCCATCTGGAAAGAAGCATCTGTATAAGACATTTACTTTCACACCTCCTATGTATTTGCCTTAACATCCTGCTATTCATCTGAAGGAGCTATTCATCTGAGCCTTATGTTCTCAGAGATTCTTATCATTTTTACAGGACAGAAATTGCAATCTGATCAAGTAAAATCTCTGAAATTTGGAAATTACATTGTTTTAAAAGAATGCAGCTCCCTATCCTCCCAGGCACAGATATGTTTTAGCACATTTGATTTAGCTTCATCGATCAGCTTAAATAATCTAGGTGCTGAAAAATCAAAGTTGCAGAAATGTTAGGTAGCTGTGAGTTAATGCCACATGTAGCACAGCTACCATGTTTTCTGACTGAGAAAGCAGTTGCTGTTTTTTTTCCTTGCAGAAAACATTTTTAATTTCTGTCCCTGTGTTTAGCTTTTATACTTTATGAACCAGTGCCTTTGCATTCTAAATACATACTGAGCAGTCTGTGTTCTGCTTGATAAAACTGTTTACTAGATACGGAGGAACAGGCTTTGCTGGAGGAAAAAGGGATCTTTTGAATTAAGTTCATCTGAATACTGAGCTCAGTGGCGAGGGAAAACTCCACTTCTACCAGCTGGGCATAGACTAGTGCTTGCCTTTGCAATATGTGAAGCCTTACACCTGTGTATGCGATGTGTCTGATGGAGACTTGGGTCCCTCATAACTGTGGTTGTGTCTCTCTGTTAGGCTCAGAGTCTTCCAGCAGCGCTGGCTCCTCAGGATCCCTGTCACGAACACATCAGCCTCTCCAAAGTGCACCTCTTGTCCCCGGGGTGACGGCCAGCTCTTCAGGCACCATGTCCTACCCTGAGAATGGGATGAGTGGCCAGGTGGCACCCAACAACACCAGCTATATCATTCTTCCACTTGAAGCTGCAGGGATACCGCCTGGCAGTATCCTGCTCAACCCACACACAGGTCAGTCCGATGCTCTCCTGCCTTGTACTGGCCTTCAGTGGTTCTGATGGCATCTAGGGACTCAGCAAATTCCGTGTTTCTAGAGAGATTTTCTGGTCAGAAGTGATAGAAACATAATACTCATGCAGACCCAGGCAGGATTTTCATCTTGTAAAGTCCTGGCGCTCCTTGGCTATGAATTCTCTGAGATCCCATTAACTGTAGTAGAGGTTGATGCTCTTCCATATCGAACATGCTGAGATATGGTGCAACTGAATGAAGTCTGATGCTCAAAGTTTTAGAAATTGCATTTAGCAGTAGAAGAATTTCAAAAGGCTTAGATGCTGCTTTTGAATTAGCACTTTGGAGTTGATTTTCTTATGTAAGCTATGTGATTAGCAATTGTATTTAAACTGGAAGTTTTGTGATAAGAGAAAGTTGTATTCTCCTCAGTTCTGCATTGGTCTGGTAGTTAGCAGAACTGCAGTGCATAAGCAAGATGCTCACTGTCATCTAAGCACTTTAGAAACCACTCAGCTTGAACCTGAGTGCTTGTTGAAAGTTTAAGGCAATTTGTTACCTTCTTGGTCCAGATGAACCTTAAAAAGGTTCACAGAGGTTGAGACTGTGATGCTTCTTCGGTGTTTTTGCACTATTTCAGTGACCATGACTAGCTGTGCTGTCATCCTTAGCTGAGTTATGCTGGGTTTAAAATAACAAAGCATACAGTGCACTGAATTTTCCATTATGCTGGGAATTGAGATTTCAACTCCAAAATATTTTTTTTCAAAGTCTTTAATAGAGCATTCAGGAGCTTTTTATTTGAGGATTATTACTTAAAACCAGTATTTTATATATATTACACCTCTCTGTTATGAGATCTTAATGCAAATGTGTAAAGCTGATCTGTGAGTCCACTACTAAAAATATTCTTTTAGTTAGAGTGGAGTCAAGAAAAACTGAAAGTTGCAGTATTTAAGAAAAACACGCTCTCAAAAAACTGTTAAACCAAGCTTTCCTTAGGCGTAGACAGATAGAAGCATCTGGTGTTGCATAATACCCATCAGTACTGTCACTAGACCAGAGTACCCGGTCTTTCCTCTTAGTTTGCCTCATTGTCTGCAGAGGCATAACCAAGAGCTCCACGTGTGTTGTACGTTTAATATTCAGAGAGTAAGTGGGTTTTGTGCACACATAGTAGTGTGTTGTTGTGTTTTGTGTCTTTTTTTTTCCAAACCGTAACTTTTGTTTCTGTAGTTAATTTGTAAATATATGCATACTGAAGAAAATGGAGGGAACAAATCCATCTAAGGACTGAAATTCTCAACTTCAATGTATAGCTTTCATGCTGTTACATGTGCTGGAAGTCAGTCTATAATGTAGTGTCTACTGTGTTTTTAAAATGCAGCAAAATACATGCTGCAAATTTGCCACTCCTTGGGCTCAAAATCTTTGCATCTTATTACAGTAACATTACAAAAGAAGCTCTGTAGGGAGGAGACGTAGAGATTGCTGGATGCTGTGCTCGACTATCAAAGTGATGGATGCTGTCAGAAACATAGATGAAGAGAAGACAGTTTAAAGAAAAGGGAAAAAAAGAGCTTTGTTTCCTGTAATGAACAGATTTTCTTTCTTTATGTAATATTATTCTTTAGTTCTTTATTCTCCTCTTGGAGAGTGGTTACTTCCTATCTTCTCTTTTGATCCTAACATTGTGTCCTTTAAAGATCTTTGCTTCCTTTCACACTACATAGACACCGACCGTGCAAGCCCCTAATGGCACCCAGAAATGCTGTCAGACTCCCTTCTCTCATTATACTGCTCAGCTCCTTGTCAGGTGTTAGCAACCATGCTTTCTTTTCCATATCCAGTTTCCTTCGACTCCTCTCCTTGAGTTTAGCCCTCTTCTTCCCAAGATAGAGAAGGTTCTGGCTTGCTTTGGAAAGAGACCATTAATGCAGCTATGTTCTTATACTTTGCATTTCACCTGCCTCACTAGTCTGTTTTACTCTTTAAAGGATTCCCCTTGACATGTTCTCTGACTTGACCTCTTTGACAGTCTAAGAGCATTTATGTTTCATTCTTACTCCTTCAAATTGACATAACAATCTTTGTCCTATCAGGGCCACAGTTCATAACTTAAATATGTCTTCCCTGTTACCATCTGATCTCTCCTCTTCATTTTCTGTTACAAAAATTCTTTTTAAAAGGTCTTTTTCTCATCTGTGAAAGATTGCTGGACTTTTTCTCTTATAGTCCTGTCATCATTTGCTGATCCACGTGAAACGTTCTTTATGGTTTCCCTTCAGCATCTGGCACAGGCTTCAGGAGCCTGTTACCCTGCAAACCTAGTCTGGCTTCCAGCAGGCCACTTAGTGCTTTTTGGACTCATTTTCTCCGTGAGCCTCTGCCACAGTGTTTTTCCCTTTAGACAGCAGTCTGTGGCATTTTGGTTACAGGTATTTATTCTTTGCAGCTTTGCACCATGTGACCAGCAGGGTCACAGCTGATTCTTAAGGAGAAGATAACCTTTAACTAAACTTCCACTATCTCGTTTTGTGGGACTTGAATATCCCAAACCCATGAGAAGACACCAATTGGAAGTAAATATGTGTTGTTGCAGAATCACAGAATCATCTAGGTTTGGAAGAGACCTCCAAGATCATCTAGTCCAACCTCTGACCTAACACTAACAAGTCCTCCACTAAACCATACCACTAAACTCTACATCTAAACGTCTTTTAAAGACCTCCAGGGATGGTGACTCAACCACTTCCCTGGGCAGCCCATTCCAATGCCTAACAGCCCTTTCAGTAAGGAAGTTCTTCCTAATATCCAACCTAAACCTCCCCTGGCGCAACGTTAGCCCATTCCCCCTCATCCTGTCACCAAGCACGTGGGAGAATAAACCAACCCCCACCTCGCCACAGCCTCCTTTCAGGTATCTATGCTATTCGTAAGTATCGTTGCAGCCTTCCCCGGTCTCCTAAAGTACTTCTGCCACCTGAGACTTCCAAGCTGAGAGGGAGGAAAACAGGACAGGACGTTTCTCTCCATGCTGTTTTCACCCAGGGTCTTCATACCAACAAGCAAGAAACCATCTAATGCACAAAACTGACCTCTGCTTACCTTCTACTTGCTTTGATCATTACCTTTCTCACTGTGAGCGTGACTTAAACCAGCAAATGTGGAGAGAGAAGGCAAGGTTTCTTTAGCTGGTTCTTCTCATATGGTTCTGACCACAATAAGAGGAAGGAACCGAAAGACAGGCTGATGAATAGACAGAATAGGCAGAGGCACTAATTCTACCAGAGGTGGTATAAAAACCAGAAGTTTGTCATTTCACTATTACTGAGTCACCAGATTCCTCCAGACCTCCCATTTTATCTGAAATATTCCTGCTTCAGGTAGCTACATTGTAATCGCTTTGTGGTTTAAATTTATCATTTCTAATGTAAACATATAATTCCTTTGATTTATGAATTTATAATTTATATATTTGTCTTCACTTCTATAAAGTGAAGACAAACTAAGGTCACAAATACATGTTGCCTACAGAGGAAAACCAAAAAGAAATGTTTTTCCTCTGTAAGGCAATGACTTTGATAATTTTTTTTTATAGATATTAATTTTGCAGGATTGCTTTCCCCAGCTAAAATATCTGAAGCAGAGTTCAGCAACTTATACGTTACGTATGTACCAACTTCTGCCCTTAGTGGAAATGTATGTAAAAAGATTTTCACAGACATCTTAAGTATTTCTTCCCTGATAACTTCCAGGGCTGTCTCCCGTAATTACTTAGGATACCACTCTCAAGAGAATAGCACTGTTACAGTGTTGTCAGTGCTATAACAGTGTGTAAATAAATTAGTAACAACGTCTTTTTTTTACTTCTATGTATATGAAGTACAGTGTGTCAAGAGTAGCTGTATACATTTAGCTACTGTTGTGCAGCAATAAAATGTACATGAATATCCTCTGGCTCCAGTGTTTGTTCCAGAGTTAAGTTTTAATATTAACTGATTCATCATTGAATGACTTCAAGTAATCATAGCACCTGAATCATCTTATAGTCATGGCAACCTTTTACTCACTCTTTGGAAATTAGTACTGCCAAAACAAAAATCTGTTATCTGAACAAAAATCTGTTATCTGTTATCCTTGCCTGAAAAAAAATAAAAATAAAAAGATGGCCAATACTGTAATGAGGCATTAAGAGTAACTAGAACTTTACTGTTGTAGTAGGTCAGTTAGTAATCACTTAGACAAGCTTCTGGACTTTCACACAGAAAATAGAACATTTTAAAAAGTGTTCAGCACTTTTTGGTGTTGTTTTGTTTCAGGTCAACCATTTGTAAATCCTGATGGGACGCCTGCAATATACAATCCTCCCAGCAGCCAGCAGACAATGAGAAGCCAGATGGTGGGACAGTCTCAGCAGCAGCCTTCATCCCAGCAGCCTCAGCAGGTTCAACAGCCACAGCAGCAAATGGCAAGTCACCTTGTCACACAGGTAGGTGTGGAGGCCATTGGAAAAAGAAGTGAAGCTCTCAAGGATATGAAGAATGACAGAAAGATTAGGGTAGGGAAGGATGCAGCTAGAAAAAATAACTTTTCTTTTGAGATAAATGGGGCCCTTGATATATGTATTCGACATGGATGAAACAGCTGGAGTAGGAGAATTCCTTTAAAAATTCCATCTAAAGGATGGTTTCATTTTGAAAAGGACCATTAAGCTAGTTGGAATATGTCTACATAGTCTTTAAATTTATTTTGGAAAAATTGCCATGTACGTGAAAGTTGAAGCATTCGATTTCAGACTAGTTCAATCTGTAGTTCTGTACAAATTGTGAAATTGAGTGAAGTTATGGGAGCTCAGATCTATATTGACTCTTTGCCGGACAACTTTCCATGGCTTGGAAAATAAAAGTGTGTATTAATGGTTTCTCCTTTGTAATGTTTAATTACTCTCCCCATTTTCTCTATTTTTACTGGTGTGTAGGTTTATACTATATTAATAGTAAAACTCTTGGTAAATTTGCTCCCTAATGCTAGTAGACCATTAGCAGTACTGCGTAAAATTTTACAGTACTATTCTCATTATTCATTTCTGCTATCTCGATAAGAGAGTTGTGGCATGCAACATAGGTAGCGGTTACAAGAATATTTACACAGACCAAACAGGCATGAAGATTTTCATCACCACCATGCCTGAAGTAGGGTATTGACCACTGTTTCTTAGCTGCAATGTCTGTCAAGCTGAGGGCAGAACTAGAATCCATTAGTGATAGCGTGAGAGGGGAAGGAGGAGAATTTGAACAGCAACTTTTCAAAGTTTACCACTTTGTGGATCTTTAAGGATCCTTGAGAGCTCTGTGCATGCTTGGCGGCTCTGGCCATTCACACTTCTACAGATTTCTCCTGATGTGATGTGAACTGCCACAAACTTTTCCCTGTCCCTTTCAGCAGCAGTAGGGTTGAGTTAAAAAATTCAGGAACAACTTGGGGCCCTACAAACTCTTCCTTTTGAAGTTATATCAGGGCTAGGCTGTAGGTAGCCTTTTCTCCAAGCACCCCTGCCCCAACAGGAAGACCCACTATCTTCTGTCTGTGCACCATTCTCTGGCTACAAACCCACTCCTAGCTGGAACTCTGGAGCTACAGCAGTAGTGGGGAACAGCAGCATAGTTTAGGCACAGTGCCATTGTGCTTCAACTCCTTGGCCCCTGGATGGCTGTGGCACATGGCCAGCCATAGCCAAGCATGGGCAGCAGCCTTTCAGTCTGATTCAAACTTAATTTTGTGGATTGTGTGCCTACTCCCTCAGCATGAACTGCAAGAGGGAACTATTCCAGCAAGAATCCTATATTCTACTTGCTCCCAGAGCAACCAAAACCTACAGGGCTTTTTGTGTTATAATTTGGCACAGTTTCATCCCAGCTTATCCTGTGAGACAATGTTTAAATTCAGTGAAGTGCTCCGATTTTACTGGGTTTGGACTAATGCTTGTGGTTTTTGTCTTGATTTGGTCTCAGCGGTTTTAGAAGGAGGTGGTAGCAAACCTGTGTAAGATTCAAGTTAAATGATAGATTAAAATAAAAGGAATAGTAAAGCTATTCCAAGGCAATAATGCTGTAGAAAATTGTTCTTTTACTTAGATAAAATGTGATTTGAGCTGACAGACCTCCCTCTTGTTAATTCACAACCTGTTTTTTCTCTTTCTAGCTACTGTGTTCTGCCAAAGCAGCTTTCCAATCAGTATTCCTTTGCCTATAGGACACTCAGAGTTAAATCAGTCATTATCGGCAAAATCCACGTGTATACTTACACTGTGTTGCTCTTCTATTTTATCTCAGTAAATTAAATGTAGAATCATAATTTTGGCTTTGCTTCACATCAGTAATAAGAGAGTGTAGCTGTGGCTTTATTTACTCTAACAGCCATCAAATATAAGAAAATAAGCAGAAATTCGTAATAAAGAATTGTTTGTGAAAAGCTAAATCGAGGACTAAAATCCCAGTACCTGACCTCTTGTACTGTACTGGTGATTAGTCACCTGCATTTTCAGAGCTATGTTTGAGAAAGACCTTTGTAATCAGTAACAGAGTTTGTTGTTGCCGTTCTCTAAGTGGGTTGTATTTATTGTCTTTTGCTGTGTTTATTTTGCAGCCTGTTCAGGCAATGCAGCCATCTTCTCAGTCAGTCCAATATCCAGCAGTTTCTTATCCTCCCCAGCATCTCCTGCCAATCTCTCCAACGCAGCAGTTTTCTGTGGTACTAAAGACTTTGTATTTTCCTTTACTTGAAGTTGTGTGTGTGTGTGTGTGCATGAGTGTGCTTGAGAGCCTCGAGGGCTTGATACTGCAAGGGGCTTCCCAAAATGAGACCCCCATCTCAATCCCTTTTAGCCTTAACACTTTTGATACTGACAAGCATTTTGTAAGAGTGTACCCACTGATTCTCGTTATCCAGCCTGGGCAATGAAGTTAGGAGAAGGGTTCTCTACCTGGTTAGTGGAACCTCCAGAAAATATTCTGTTGTGCCTGTGTTAGGAGCCTGTCTTTCACCACTTTGTCAAGGGAGCTTAAATTGCTAACTTGAGTATTTGAGATTTGGATATTTTATGTCCACAAAGACAGGAGAAGAGACCTCTAGGACATCAGTATACTAAAACTGCTGCCTAGATTTATTCCCTGATCATACCAGAGCACTTGGAAAATAGGGTATTGGTGAGCCAGCTGTAAAAGGTGTGATACTATCATGTATCATGACAAAGCACTAATGGCTCACATATAATAAAAATAAATACACTTTTGGAGTCTGAATCTGGCTTGGTGCTTATAAGACTAAGTTTACATGGTTGTAAAATTAAGCTGATATTTTAAGAGGTGCTACAAGTTTTTGTTTTGTTTTTCTTTTCTGTTATTCTCTCTCATGCTGGTAATATTGTTTAAGGCTGATTTTTTCCAAGGCAGAGTTGTCACCTAGTTATAATATAAGATGGAAACAAAGCCGAACAGATCCCTGCAGCTGGAATAGCATTATTAATTCCTGGTAGATGAACAGTAAAAGACAAGAAAAAAAAGACCACTGCTGAATGGAAGTTGGATATCTCAGTGCTAGTTCCCGTGAAAACTGCAGGCATCCTGCAGGCATCTCAGTTTGTTCTAAGTGGTAGTAGTACCTCGGCCGATAGTTTTAGCAGCTAACTTAATAGAGAAATTTCACCTTCTTTCTGAAATTGTTTTCATAAATGCTGAATTAGTGTCCTTAATATCCATTACATTGTACATACAGTGTGTTAAATTGTAGAGTTTTGAAGCTCTTGGTCTCTGTTGTGCAAATCCAGAGGCATTCCAGGTGCAGTAAAGTTTCTCATTGAATTTGTTTGCAATCATTTGCCATCCAGGTAGTCAGTGTACTAAGTTTTTAAAGAAACAACTTCAAACAGACAACTTATGTGCCTGAACATGAATGTAAGGTGACGCTAAATTTAATAGCGATCCTTTCTTTTGTCACCTGAAGTTCTGGCTAAGAGCGTTTAAAATGTTTGCACGTTATCTGCTTGCAGACTGGAAGGGTGAGTCTCTGTGTAGCAAGTGCTTGTTGCAGTACTCTCCGCAGAGACCCTTTTTTCTATTTTGAAGTTTTCCGTCCTAAGTATATTGTGTGGAATGGTTTTGGAGAGTGAAACACCATAAGGATGTCAACACAATCAAAGAGGCTCCGTTTAAAAATAGATTGGGCGTTTTAAGTAAAAATAATATTTGTATTGCTAATTCCCTGTTCCTGAGGAGGAAATAAAGAAGGGACCATAGTCTGCATATTAGCACACACTAGTTTTATGATGGATTTATTACTATATAGAATACATTTTAATGTTGGATATTTAAGTCTTGTAGTATGGGCACAAATGAAGATGCATAGAGCCACGTTTGTAATTCTATGACCTTCATAAAATAAACTTGAGAGTTGATTTTGTATGGATATTTTTGCAAGACTGAACATATGCTGTCTAGAATCCTTGTGTCATTACCAGCATGTAATGAGACTTAGGTCCATTGACTTAAATTGGTATGTTCATCCTACCATAGATTTTTCCCCCTCTCCAGTCAAATAAAATACTTGTTTCTTTTCAACGCTGAATAAAAAGTCTTGAAATAGTAACTGAAGACTTAGCTTTTTTTTTACCTTCTCTGTGTTTGCAACCTTGGATTTTTTCAAAACAGTCCAAAAAGGAAAAGGTCTGCACCTGAATCCTACTGAATTCCTCTTGGGATCATTTTGAAACACAGGTGAAATTACGAGCATGTCTTTGGCTGAGGAATTCTGTGGGGAAGTGGTATTCATCATAAAGTTATTCTTGTGCCCTTTATACAGAAAATGTCGTCTTCTGAATGCTGTAAAGTTCACTGTCATTTAGGGGGAAAAAAAGGGAGCAGGAAGGGTAAAAGCCAAAATAATTGGCTTTTGTGCTAATCACCTTGCAGCCCAGAAGTCTTTGTCAAAGCATTTATAGTCATTTTCATTTTAATTGCCTTCATTTTTTGTAGATATTCATGCAAAGTTTGGCACTTACTTGAGCTGAGCAATTCGTTTTCCCTTCATGCTCTGTTTGAATCTATTTTGTTTTGCTAATTTGCATAAGTGTCTACCACAGATATCATGTCTACACCATTTTCTACTGGCTTTTGCCCTGCAGAGAGATGACATGACAACACAGTTTAACCAGATGAGCTTGAGTCGTCAATCATCAGGAGACAACCCTGAATCACCTTCTGGCCCTGTCTACCCGTCACCTATCTTACAGCAGCCTGCGCAGCAGACAGGTTACATTATGGCTTCCCCAACTCAACAGCTTCCCCCAGGAGGCTTTACAGGTTCAGGTCCACCAGTGTCTCAGCAAGTGCTGCAGCCACCACCGCCACCCCAAGGCTTTGTGCAACAGCCACCACCACCTGCTCAGGTAGGCAAAACCTTTGCTTCCCTCTGTTGCCAGTTTGGCATGATGCTCTTTGTAACATCAGAAAAAGAATATAAAATATATTCTCCAAGTTCTTGATTTTTTTTTATTTTTTTTTTCTTGGTAAAAGTTTAGCAGATTTTTAGGCAACAGGAAACTTGCAAAGCTTCTATCATTTCCTGGGTTTTCAGCAATTCATTCCCTATCCCCAAACAAGTTTCTGAACATATGTTTACACTCCAGGACACATCTGCATATGAATATGGAGGAGGAGAGTGAGTAAATATCCGTAGTCCCTTTTTCCTGTATGTATACCAAAAGAGCAACATACGCATCAGCCCAGGTAGTTAATCATATTTAATTGACTTGAACATGTGAGATGTCACAGATCAATAATTTTTACTGTCTTCCTGAAGACTGATTATGTTTTACTGTTCACTACCAAACATCTCTACTTGTCTCCTGGGTACCTTTACAGAATATTGAAAGTGATTGCTATCAAGAAGTAAAATGCACAGATGAATTTCTGGCCCATTTTCAGGGCATACACTTTAAAAAGCTAAATTTCTTATCCAATTATGGATAACTTCATTTAAACTTTATTTTAAAATGCTACTAATACTATGTATCCTATTTTCATTTTATCCCTTTGAAGAAGGTATTTAAAAAATAAAGTATAAAAGGTCAACATTTCTTTTAATGTCAAAGTAATGAAGAATTCATGCTGTTATAATGTTTTAAGTGGGCTGGAGATCCAGCACCTTGGTAATTAACAATAGAAGAAATCAGAGGAATACTGGATGCTCACATCCCATAGAGGACTGTGGCATCCATTGTTTCTGAAGTTAGAAATTATACACCCCTTTTTCTGAGAGAAGGATTATGGAAAAATAATATTAAGGAGCTGAAATTCAAAATAATGTTATGATTTTTTAAATGGAAAATAATGCTAATAAAAGGTTTCAGTGTTGACCAAATGTAGGGGTTTTCTGTTTGTTTGTTTTAATTTTGGGAGGAAAAAATGACTTGAGCAGAATCCCATGATGCATCCCTCTCCCTGTTCAGATTGTGTTTTCTAAGTGACTGTGGCTAGTGGCTGTCCAGCATTCTTTCCTCACATCTAACCCCTGCTGCCCTCAGTGTTTTCAAGTGTCATTTAAGCAAGCCTCACAACACTTCTAGTGAACCAGATCAATGCGAGCACCTCCATTTTACAAGCTGCCACTGCAACAGGGGCAAAGCGGTACGCTTCACAGCCCTGTAAGCTGGGGGCTTTGCTGTAGGAGCTGAGGGGATGGCAACCATCACACTGCCTGGTGTGTTGAGGACCCTGCTATGGGGCTGCATGCCTCCACCTCTCCCATCTCAGGCGAGACCAAAAATGTAGGACACTCTGGGGTGTCTACCTAGACCCCCTTCAGTTGACTTTGGTGCTTTTCTGAGCTTACGTCACAGAGTTGCTGGCTGTGCAGTGGTCATCTGGGGGTTGAGTGGTGGGGCTTCCCCTTTGTGATCTGTAGCTCGGAGCAGGGTTTTTTACTCCGACTAGCTTAGCGTCACTTTGTGAAGCTGTTTTCTGTTATTAAACTTGTTCTGTTGTTCCTGGTGAGACAGAGAAACTTCTTCAGAGGACAAGTGAAGAGGAGGTGACTTCTCATATATAGGTTGCTGTAGGACCAGTAATATTCTACTGGTATGTCTTAATTGCTGCTGTGTCTCTGTCCATATCACTAATGTGCTACGTACAGGGGCTTTCCTCTTACAACATAATAAACTGGAGAGTTACTGAGGGGTGGAAAAAAAGAATCTTCTGGGTTTGCAGCAACTTTAGTTACTTCCTCAGGGAACAGTTTTTCTTCGGGGAGGGGTAGAAAGATGCAAAATTCAGAGCTGTCAGCTTCCTCTGCTGTTCACACCTTTCATTTCCGAGTTGTCACTCCCCCAAAAATCTTGTCCTTGTCTTGTTCAAATATGTCTGTGGAAGAGGGTGTGGGGGGGTCAGTCCCCGCTGGCCATGTTCACATACTGTGAAAGTACGGTGGCCTTGGTCTGCTGGAGAGGGAAATGGGGCAGCAGCTTTTTGGCATCAGCATACACAGATGGAAAATTATGATCTAGAATATGGGATGGTGGTTTTGGTGCTTCTCATAGCACAAATAGGGGATGTCTCTTACAGGAAGCTAACTGAAGACTTGGGAAATAGTAGTTCCTCTGTTCTGACTGCCTCTACCAGCTTTACCAGTTCAACTTACTGGGCAAGGCAGCTAGACCAAAATGCCCTCCCCTGCCCATGGCAAAACTTCTCTGTGGTACTGGTTACTGCCAATCTGAATCCCCTGTTACTCTTCTGGATTTAGATGTGATACTAGGCTGGTTTCAGATGCCAAAGCAGGTAGTCTGAGGAAGGCTTAAAACCAGAAAAGCAATAAAGATAGCAATGCCCGCAAAACACTGTGATGCATTAATCAATGCAAAGTAATCAATGTAAAAGAACTTTTATATCTTAAATGTTCCTATTGAATTTACACCAGTGAAAGAGAGGCTAGACTCTAATGGCTAATTAGTTCCCGTAAATGCATTGCTGATAAGGTTCTAGTAGATTGGCTGTGGGGCCATCTATGCTGTTGGAAGATAGGAGAGCAATGAAAATTTGTGTAGAAGTCCTGTACACAGTATGAACTTTTCCTTTGGGAGCTGAAAAATGGAGTAAGAGAAGCTCTCCAAGCCTTCAAACCCAAAGGTACTACATTAAATTATTAGCTTTTGTATTAAAATTCAGTTAAATATGTCTCTACAGCTGCTCTCCAAGTTGATGTATCAAAGTAGCAACAGACTGAGTTTGGAAGGGCATGCCTAAGAAGTGGTGAGAGGACCTCTTACGCTTCTTTTGCCACTTTAGCTATTCCACAGCTTAACAACAGTCATGATTTAATAACCTGAAAATAGTGTTCTGTCTTTGTTCAGCTAATTGGGAAGAAAAAAGGACAAAACACCTTTGCTTGGGTTTTCTGAAAGGGACTTTGAGCAGCAAATTCCCTTGTTTGCTTTCTGTATCATAGATAGGGAACATCTTCACTTTCTCAGTTTTCTTCTCTTTTTGATATTTCTTCAGTAGCACTTACGGGCTCAAGCACGTCAGTAAAGGTCCACAACAGTTTTTGACAACATTCTCTCATTGGTGCTTGTCACTGCTCAGCATTTGGTGCTTATAGTTTCTGCCTCTGCAAATGAAGAAATGGGAAAACGGCAAGTACTATGACAATGAGGAGGCGGCATTTAAAACTTATCTCCGCCTCTGACTCACTCTTTATGAAAGTTTATGAAAGGGCAAAATGATGTCCAGAAATGAGGTGGCATGAATTCTTGGAGAGGTTGGGAGAAGTAATACATGGTGAGGGATTTTTCACCTGAATTAACTGTGTCATTACTTTGAGATGGCTCTTTGCAGAACTCCCCTCCTAGAGAATCCATAGGTATCATAAGACAAAATCCTTATTCATAGCATGTCTCCTGTAGAAGACATGAAAAAAGGTTGGGGTGTCAATTTGGAGGCAGAAGTCCTGTATGTGGGTGGTCTTTTCTTGATGATCTGATGCAATGGTATTGGAGGATATGCCTGCAGGTGTCGTACACAGGTCGTTGTTGTTTTGTTACTGCTATTATAATTGTCATGAAGGTTAAGGGGAAGAGAGAAATCCTTGATGAAAGACTCAGCACAGTCAGTAATGATATCGGGAAGAAATGTACCTTCGCGTTTCAGTACATTATTGTGGTTTCTGTTGTCTTCGCTACCATTTTATGTAACTGTAGCTGCCATTAGCAATAGAGTCAGAATCATTAATCATCTGGATGAAGGTGTTAATCCAAACATAACTAGATGTCAGCATTATTAAGAGAAGGTAGAATACCTGTGTGATGACAGAATCAAGCTGTGAGTCAGTAGAGAGATAAGCTAGGAAAATAAAAATGAGTCTGAAAGACGTGTGGAATTGTATTCCTACAATGAAGAAATAAATAGTGTAAACTTAATGAAAGCTGTTAGAGAGCATCTGAGAGACACCTGGGCTGATGATGCATTTTCACTGTATGTGGACAGAAAAAAAGTAGAAAGCCAGTGCAACGTTGACTCTTTGCCCATCACTTAGAGACAAAGCACGGTAAAAGGAGGAAAAAGTAATGGCAGTACATGCAATGAGTGTCTTTGAAGTGAAAGTGATGTACCCAGTTCTGTTGCAGTTTAACTTAATTTATTAAAAAATATAGATAAAATAGAGATACGTTAGAATGGTCAGCCTCCAAACGAAGAGGAGATTCACCTACAAAATAAGAATATCCCAGACAGAAAGGATCATCTGTCAAATATTTTCAGGGTAATTAGTGCAGAGGGGGGATTTTTCATCATGTCAGTGATTAAAATCATAAAGTAATGTCTTTAGGCTAAAGAAGGTGGCATCTAGGTTATGGTCTCAGACGGGCAGGTTTTTTTAGGATAATCAAATAGTTGTGTTGGCATGCTTGTTAGTGTAGTGAAAACTTCTCAGTTCTGTAAATGTTATACCATCTAAAGGTCCAGGATTAGACTGTGCATTCACATAGGAAAGCAGTTCAAATGTAATTTGGTATTTCTGTAGGCTTCAACAGAAATAGTGTTTTTTGTTAGAGAGCACATAAGCAAGATATTAGTAATGCTGATGTAATGAGAAACTGAAAAATTCAGGAGGGTCAGAGGGGACAATGTGAGCAGTACTTGTTACTTGCAGTCCCTCTAATTTCACTGTTCACTAAGTAATATCAAAAAGGACAAATAACGTCTCGCCTACTGAAATATAGATGTACTCAAGATAAATGAAAATGGATCCTTCCAGACCCCGATCACCAAAGACCTATTTTATCCATGTCTATATTTTACACCAAGCCATTCTTTTAACGTCTGATCTCTTCTTTGCAAGATGTGTGTGTATTTACTAGCAAGTTCATCCATTAATCTTTTAAAATTGAATGATTTTTTACCCAATATTCCTACTACTAACATTTTTCAGGGTGATAGATTGCACTCTGATAAGCTTCTAAATGGGGTGTATAACAAATGTATTACATTACAGTGAATTCAGAAGATGAGAGAAAACCCTTTGACTAATTCTGAAAAGTTAATATGTGATGAAACAAATAGTAAAATCCAAATACACCTGTAATGTTTCAGTGTAAGTGCATGTTTTGATGCTGAGCATGTTCAACTACTAAACCTCAAAACTCTACTTCAAAATCTGCTCTTTAGGCTATGTTTTAAAGTTTATAGTTATAGACTCCTCTCACAAGAGAGAATTCACACACACTTGTGTGTTTTCAAATATCTAGAGTTTTGTCTGCACAAGGAAAATGAGGAAGTGGAGGGTAAATCAAATAAATTTAAATTCTTTAAGGGAGATTAAGATAATAATAACAATAACAATAATAATAATAATAAAAGAGATGATATCTAATCTGTTCCTCTGCTCCAAGGCGGGATCAACTATATTTCTTGACTTGACTTAGCTTGAGTCCTCTCACCTCCGTCAAGTCTACTATTGTAGAGTCTTGCTGAGAGCAGTCAGGTTTCCACATGATGAGTTTATGGCACTAAACTGTCCTGATCCATTATTTACACTGCTATGATGTTTAAAGAGTAGATTTGCACCCTAAATGTCTGTATCTACTTTCCTGGCTTTCCTTTGCACAGACACAAATTCATTGTGTTTTGTTTTGTTTTGCTTTGTTTTTTTGTCCATTTTACAAGGCATTTTGATTTTACTTTAGTCTCTAAGAAAACCAATGACTCAAAGACAGGTTACAGCCATTAGGTCTCACCTGGTGTCCTCATGAGGGAAGATAGCTAACAACATTTTCCAATCGAAACATTTTTGTCTTTTTCATATTGGTTTGAACCTATCTGATACTATTGGGTGGGGGTGGGGGTGAGGGGAGCTATGTGAGCTATGTGATTTCCATTGATTCAAGAGAAAATTAATAAACCTTGCAAAATGAATGGGTATTCGACCTCTTGACTGACAGGTGATATTGATTTTCAGCCTGTTTGGGGGTGTTCTCTTCACCAGTATCAACTAGTCCAGTTATGTTGATTCAGATATTTTTTCTACCAAGCATATTCATTAATCATTTGCTTGCCCAATTAGCCATGCATACCCTCTTCTCTATTTTTTTTTAATCTGTGCTTGTTCTTTTTCATCTGACAAAGTCTCTAGGAAAATTTCTGATCTCTTTTACAATGTTCTCTCTGTATACAAAATAATGCAGTTACCTTTATTCAATTAATTCTTTCCTTGATGGGTAATCAGAATGAATGAACTCTTCCAGAAGCATTCTCTATGTATAAATAAAAAATAGTTCTAAGTTTTGTAAGAAAAAAACAAAAGCATTTTGTATTACTTCATGGATGTGTCTGAGTAGGATAAATGATACGTGCAAGGAAAGATATTGAATGATTTTTAAAGAAATGTTGACAGACTTGGCAGAAGTCATGAGAGAAATATCAATCAAGCCTGTGTTCCTCTGCAGTTTGTTGGTAACGTAAGCTTCTGAACTTTGTAAATTAGCTGCAGAATCAACTGCGGATGAAAATGAAAAACTTTGAGTGCTCTGAACTTGCTAAGGGTCAGTTGAAAACTGTTTAGCACAGATTTCTCAGTAATGGTGATAGAGCACGTACAGAAAAAATCCTTAGCTTCATTTGCCCTCAAACTTCACGTCCAGCTACGTGATAAGGTGATGTAGAATGCATTGTTCTATAGTAATAATAATAGAAAAAAGAAGTCCACCTTGCAGAACTTGCTGAATCAATGCCTTCCTTTAGCTCCTGCAAGAAAAAAAACTATGATTGTTTTTGCACACTAAATGCAAAAGGAGCTTTATGGGGAAACGTTCACGTAAGGAAGGATGTAGCTATTAAAAGTGGGAATTTAATAATAGTTTCATACAAGTATTACAGCCATATGGATTCTATCTTTCCCTCTCTCTCTCACCTATCTATATTTTTTACTCCAGGCCATTCTTTGCTTCGTACTAATCATTTCCTCCAGAGTTCACTTAGTGGTTCAGTATGCTGTCTATGCGTATTATGTTGATAATGGAAGGTGTTGTTTGCATCCATTTTTCTGCAGCATTTGATACTTTGCTATGATTTCTTTAGTATAAGGGTGTAGGGGTTTTTTATGCATTCTGTATGTTTCTCTTCTAATTAAAACTTTTTTCTATCTGTTTCTCAAAGCATCTGAGAGTGAATTTGGTAACAACCCTTTTCCTAGCAAAGCTGAAAACAAGCAGCAGTGCTTGAGGAGACATGAAGCAAGTCTCTCCTCTTGATTACTGTTACCAATATGCTTTACCTTAACTCTTGCTCCTCTTCCATTTTGGTTTTGTAAGTTTTCGAGTTTTTGAGTATGTAGTTAGCTGCTGTTCTCTCTCTCTTTGCAGATGCCAGTGTATTATTACCCATCTGGTCAGTACCCTACCTCAACAACTCAGCAGTACAGACCCATTGCCTCAGTTCAGTACAATGCACAGCGGAGTCAACAAATCCCGCAGACTGCACAGCAAGCAGGTATTTATATCTGCTACTCATTTCTTCAGCTACTCACAGTACATTTTACTGGTGAAACCTATTGGTTGTGTTTTAATTTTGAATTTGAACGATATAGGAGAAAGCTGGTTATTGTTTTCTTTGAAAATACGGTGAAAATTGAAGATTGGAAACTGCTTGGAGGTACCAAGCAGTGGAAGAATGGAGATTGCATTCTCCACCACTGCTGTCCTGCATGCAGTGCCATGTCCTCAGTGTCAGTGCTCCACATAACAGGCACACAGAGAACATGAGCAGTCAAGCCAACTACATTCAGTTTTGTCCTTCATCATGCAAACTCCACAGTCATTTGTAAAACAAGACATGTTTCAGCTCTGTGCCAGAGGTTTGCAGCACTGTAGACCGGGCTGGTGCTGTGTTTTGTCATTGTTGTGCTCCACCCCCTTCTGCTTTACCTGAGCCTGGGGAGCCGTGCGGTGGCCCATGTGGTTGGCGGCTGGAGGGACCAGTACCCGCAGGGATGTGCGGCTGGAAGGGGGGCCGTTACACTGTAAGAGAGTGAGTAGCAGGTCTCACAGTGAACCGGTCTCTTTTCCTGCTGTGGCATGCCACTCCTGATGACACCAGAGTAAGAGGGGCATAGAGTTGTGCGGCTGCATGTTGGGGAGGGTAAGGGCTGTGCTTGTGAAAGGATCCTTGCATTTCTGGTGAATAAACAGCTCATTTGGTTTTGGAGGGTTTTGTTTAAGTCGTTGGTTGGGTATTCCTTTAGAGCACACCTTCCATCATACAGTGTCTCAAACAGTAACCCCAAGGAGGGGGTGTTGTTTACCAGTAGGGCTTGCAATTACAGACATGCTGGGTAGGATAAAGCATTCATCTTTCTGTCTGGGTTTGACAGAAAGTCTTCTGAATGGCAAAGCAGGTTCCCTGCAAAGGCATTGATAGGAAAACCTTTTAAGATGCAAATCAAGAGCCCAGACAGAAGAAGGGAACAAGACTTATGGGGTCATGCAGCCTGTCACCCTGTCTTTGTAATGTAACTGCTGGCAATTTTGTTCATGTTCTCTCAGGTGGGCAGGAAAGCAAAGACACAACAAACAGCTATAACTAAGCAATTGATTACTTAAAAAAAATAAAAATGCTGATCTGTGCTTTAATAAAATTGATGTTGGTCTGGTCAGTGTCAGTGGTGGCTAAAAGCATCTGCTTTCATAACTTTGTATTTCTACATTCCTGAGAGAGAAGGAGGTGAGATATTGCACAAAGGTCATCTGTCTCTTCTAGCTTCTTCTGCCTTGCAGTCTGGCACCATATTTATTACCTCGGTATACTGGATCTTTGAACCTAAGTGCAAATCAATTTATAAGACATTTGGCTCTGCTGTGTTATTATAAAAGCATATTTATCAGTTTAATGCTACATCGATAGCATAGTGGGGATTATGGTAAATGAAGTGCAAAAAAGATGGTCTGAAATACTTAAGTGATGTTCTGGAGACAATTCAGCTATTTAATCTTGAGGAAGTCATAATTTTAAAGATACATAGCACGGTAGCCATTATGTTTGAGTGCAGACAGTGCAAAGATGCAAATACTAATTTTGTTTCTGTGTTTACTGCATCATTTTCCACATATGTTTGGAAAATATTAGTCAAGGAGACTGCAAAATCTCTAGAGCATCGGTGTTTTCCTGCAATTTGTTCTTTCAGTTACCTGCTCGGTTGGAAACATTATTCTTATCTAGTTTCAAAATGAAAACATTGTGACTATGATTTAGACTCCCTGCTGTGGCCATTGTAAGCATTTAGCTGTTCTCAGATCTTGAGACTTGACTGGGAACAAATTCCTCAAGCTGCTTTATTCCTTTGGACTCAGATAAATCCTTTCAAATAACCCTTGTCTGAGCATGTGATAGGCATGCCAGGAAGCAGTTTGGAGGTTCCTGCAGGTTGTCTTTCTTGAGGTATGGTGCAAGGGTGAAGTCATGAGGATAGACTCCTGAGTTGGATCACCTTGTAGTAGGTGTACCAGAATGGAGATGTTATTCTCCATGTCCCATCAGGTTGTGGCTGCTGATGGGGCCCAACACAGCCCCATACCTCCAAGAAGAGGAACTACACCTTCTACAGCAAAGTGAATTTCATCCTTCATTTCTGGTGTTTTGTTCAGTCCCATTCCCCCTCCCCCTGCCCCCCCCCTTCTGTTTGCAAGCACTTAACTTGCAATTTTGACCAGAGTCAATGAAGTTATTGAGTATAAATAATGTTTTAGCTGAACCAATACAACATTGCAATGTCAAAAACTGTTGCTGGGACAGGAATTGGAGAATGTCAGGAGCACCTTGGGTCTGTGGACTGTTTAGGTTGTAATGTTCATGGTCATAGTCAGTCACTTGGAAGAATGTGGAATGATCATTTTGAATTTATGTACCACTACATACCTTGGCATTTGGAAAATAATTAGCTTTCCAAAGCATTGTATAACTTATATAAAAATAAAGAAATTATAGGAAAGCATATTATTTATGCTACAGACTTGCTGCAGGATGTTCACTGTGAACACTGAGACACCAAAGGAGTGATTTGGTGATGATTTCAGGTAGTTTTCTGCCCAGTGTCACAGAATCTACTTTTCTTCCCATTACACATCCTGTCAGCCTCCCCACACGTTTTGCTCCATGTGCCTTGTGGCCTCAGTCCAACCTGCAAAAATCCTCATCTCTTTCAGTACCCCTTTGATGCCACACTCTCAGCTCCCACTCACACCCACTAACTTCTTGCTGGGCAGGAGATGGTGTTTTGGCACTGCAGCAGTTACTATGAGGGTTATTCAAGGAAGTCTGGCAGGGTAAACACAAATATTTTTTCCTTCAGAAACCAGGACAGAAAAAAAAAAAAGTAAAGAGAAACACTTCTAGACCTTCCTAGAAACTTGTACTTGACTGGAAAACAGCAATCACAGAGTTTTTGAGACTGTTTTTTCCCAACCGTGCTCCAGGATGGCACAAAGCAGGCTGTGCTTGTGCCAGAGATAACTAGGGGCAGGAGAATGGAGACGTTAAGGAGAATAGAGCCTGTAAAAGAGAGTGCAGGTCAAGAATATTGAGGATGGAAAGGGGCAACAGCTGGGAATGAGGCAGATGGAAAAGATGAGTGCAGAAATGGTTTCCCTGAAGACCTGGTGCTGCTCGCTGCTGCTGTGGAGAGAAGACAGCTGCAGCGCAGGCAAGCCCACAGGAGCCCATGCTGGCTGCCCATACCTGCCCAGCGGCTCCCATGGAGGTGTGAACAGGGAGGCAGCATCAGCCTGGAAAAGCTTAGACAATGATTTTAGTAAAATAAAGTTTGCCTGCTCAGAGGAGCTCTTGCAAGCTTTCAACTCCTTGCATCAGCAAGGAGTTCAGATTTTGGTTTTCCCACTTTGGGTTGCAGAGGTCAAAGTTTGATCTAATGCCAAGCAATTTGTTTTCATTTTTCTTAGAAAAGGTCTCTGCAGGAGCAGAGTGATATTGATGACTTTTACAGCAAGCAGATGAAGTAAAATGTCAGTACAGCATCTGTAGTGGCTAAGGGAGTCTGTATTCTCTCATGGTTCTGGAAGGAGAGCAATATTAAGTTAAAATGGCTCCAGGGCAGAAAAAAAGATGAGCTCACCTAAAATTAGTTTAGAGCTCTGACAGCAATAAATCATTTGGAGAGAAGGATGAGAACTTTTCTGTGTATTTACTTTTTTTTTTTCTTTTTCAAGCAGGGGTTTGTATAAGAACATAGTTGACACATTTCTGGCAGAAGCTTGGAACAAAATCTGTTGTCCATGAAGATTTTATAGAAACCTTTTCCATTTGAATTACATTTGTTTCTTTTCAGGACCCAGACAAAAATGGGGTGTTTGATGTGGTGGCATAGCCTGTAAACAGAAATGCTTTTATTTCACTTGGAGACATACCATTGTAGCTCTTCTTCATTGTGCTGCTTCTGTACCATTCTTGTGTCCAGTCTTGTGCACTGCACAGTTTTTCCAGGTGTTGTTACTGAGCTGGGGTTGGGTTCTAGACAGTATCTGTCACACCATGGCATGCATAGGACACATTAGGTGGATTCTTAGGCTTTTCTCAGATGACTGTTCTCAAAAGCATTGTGCTCCTTTCTCAGAGTATTTGGGTATGTTGCCGTTACTCATTTCTGCCTGTTATAACAGGTGATACTTAACATACTGAGCAATGCACAGTACTATAACCACTCAGAATTATATACTATCTCTGTATTCTCATGTCGCTGTACTCTATAAATCACACCTCTAACATCATGAGTAAGTATTTCCATTTTCAGCAGTTATTTCTATGTTGGTAGTTTTGAAAGCTTTCAATCCTAGTTTTTATGGCTGTTTTTCTTTTTTCTTTTTTTAAAGAGATATTGATAAGACAGTATTGATTTACATTTTACTATGGTAGAAGAAATCAGTAATGGGCTATTTTATGTCTGTGTGTCTATTTACTCTCATTGTAGTAAGTGCTCTGCACTTACAGGATTTTTCATCTTTTAAGTGCTTCATAAAGATGAGCTGCATAAGTACATGAGTATTACTTTGGGATATATAACTGTTATTGCTGTTCAGAAATGAGCAAGCTGCAACAAATTACATGATTTTTTCCCACTCTACTTCATTATTGTAGGCCTGTCTCATGCATTCCAGATAATTTCTGAGTGCAATAGAAATTTTGTGGAAAAATCATGTTTAGATTCTTGTTTGGACTATAGTTCTAAAAGGCAGTTTCCTTGATTTATTGCATAGTTGTAAGGCAAAAATGTGTGGCATGTGTTTTCCATCAGTAGTGAAGATCATCTTCTGAGGAAATTAAAGCTAAGATCTGTAGTATTTGGTTGAAATATCGTCCAGCCAAAGGTTTACACTCATATATCCAGAGAAAATTAGTTTGTTTTCACCATAATTGGCTGGTCTATAATTCCTGCAATCAATATAGTGGTTTTAGGATTTCTCATATGTTTGAGAATCAATGAATGTTTACATTATAACTTGTTTCATTGTCCAGATAGCACTGGCACGTTCAGATTGCACAGGAAATCTCTGCTCTTTCCTAAAAGCAGAGTAGTTTGTTGTGTTCATTCAATTTCACCTTTGACAAAAGGAAGATAATGTGTGAGGAAAGTATGTGTCTGAATACTGCCCAGATACCGAGTCCCTTCTTAGTAAGTGCCATAAATATCATGTAAACAGCAAACGTTTGTCATGGAGGAAAAGTAATATTTCTGATGGAAGACTCTATTACTAGCTTTTACAGCTTTCAGAAAGGAAAAAGAGGTAATTGTCTCTCTAATGCATCTCCAAAACAAATTTTAAGCAAAGACAAAATGTACCTTAACAGAATGCATAAATTTGCTTAACTACAAATCAGAGTCAAATTGACAATGAAATACTGAATTTTTGCTTAATTTAATAATTTAGGTGTCAGTGTAATTGAAGAGTGTTATCTTCAAGTCTCTTTCATCCTCTTCGTCTTCTGAAAGCATATGTCACTCTAAACCGATAATGAGAAGGAAAAAAAAATGGGGAAGGGTAATACGCAGCACTAAAAGAAAGATTGGTTTGTTATCATGGTCATTACAGAACCTTATAAAGAAGGATTGCAGCTTTCTACCTTCATTAGCAGCCTGATAGGAGCTCATGGTCCACGATAGATTTGTTTGCATAATTCCATCTATAATTTCTGTGCTTATATAAACATAAACAACTTCAAATTTAAGTATCTAATTATCTAAAGAAATTGTTTTTCCAGCAGTAATTGTTTATTGCACTATTGAAACAAATTTGTACTGAAGGTGTCCATCTGTGTTTAATAACCAGAAATGCAAATGCTCTGTTTTTCAGCAGATACTGCTTATCCTGAAAAGCATTCCAGGGGTTGTCTCTCTCATATTAAGGGTCATGACAGGAACAGGATGGACGTAGCCCTACAGTTTTAGACACTTAAGTGTTGTGCCAGTAACATTGGCGTAAGGCTTTGAAATTGCACAGCATTTTATTAAATGGTAGGGCCAGATCAAGGAAGAGTTTGCAGCAATTGCTCTAGGAGGACAAGGCTCAAGCTTGTGATCTTGAAGTGATCCATACAGATAGTTTTTGTCTAAGTATTTTATGGTTAAGTTAGAGTTGCCTTTCTGCCTGTACCTACAAGTGCTTCCATGTTGACATGTTGACACCAGTGAGCATCTCAGACTATGACCATCTGCGATGCAGAGCTAAGCACTCCTCCTGCCAGCTGCCACAAGGACTTATTTCAGGCAGGTGTGTTGTGGAAAGTGTCTGTAGCAAACCTTGGGGCTCAGGCTTGTGTTATGGTTTTTGTTATTGTTGTTGGCTGTTGTTGTGGGGGTTTTTTTGTTTGTTTGTTTGTTTTTGGGGGGGTAGGGGGAAGAGGGAAAGGGAGCACTTAAATCACATCTGGAGAAGAAGGAGACCTCCTCCTTTAACTTAAACTGGAACCAAACCTTAAAATTTAGGCATTCCCTTGGCAGGAGAAACCTACATGCTTTGGTTGGCCCAAGAGGGTCTTAACCCACATTGTTCACTGATGGGGAAATTATCACCAGGATCTCTGTAATTCAGGGGCATTCTCTGTCCTTCTTACAGTACTTTCTTTAGGTAGGTGAAGGAGACTGTGAAGAAATATTTCATTTTTTTTTTCATAAGGTGACTGGCTTAACCAGGACTGAAGCTTACAAATGTTTAAATTTCTAGTCTTAGAAACACAAAGTCATGTTGCCCTTCTGACATTAAGCAATAATGCTGGTCCAATAATCAAGAAACATTTAGCCTTGCAGAGTAACTATAATTGAAATTAGTAGCAGAATTAATACTACTACCTACACTCCCTCTAGTGTATGAGATTTTTGAAATTAAAAGGCAGAATAATTTTTTTTGAAAAACTTTGTTTCTTTTCAAAGGACTCATTTATTCAGCATTCACACCAAAAGAGGGCAAATACTGAGGGAAGAGAACTCTGTTAGACTTGAGCCATAAGAATTTTAAGACAGGCATTTTGGGGGTTTTCTTTCAAAGCTTCTCAACTTTTGTTCAACTTCTTTAGCTCTAATTAAAATCCAAGTAATTTCTAACAACATTGCTAGAGTTTCAGACTAAGATATACATAGTTTTTAGTGAATTAATATGTATTAATGTCATACTTGTTAATGTACAGGAGCAATCAGAGAGAAAAGATTTCTGGTAGTATTGTGCAGTGGATAGGACATTGAAATATCCCTTGTAAAAATTGTAGATGCCATGTTAAGATGTAGGGAATGCTCTGAGGTATTCAACAATGTGTACAAAGAATCTTTGTATTTCTGTCTTTCCTTTGCCGGAAAGTCATGTATAATCTCTATTTCTAATTCTGTGTTTGATCAGTGCACAGTGCTCCCACTTCTTGCAATGGAAATTTCCAGCAGCAAGTAATTGAGAGGTTTATATTGTAGCCCTGTAGTGCAAAGAAAATTTCATCTTTTCATATATTTTTTTATTTTCTGAAACCCTCTTGCCATTGCTAGAACAAGTGGAGCCCCACCACTGACAGAAATGCTAGAAGGGCTGTCTGGGGTAGCAGAGGACAGCTCTAGCTCTGCTTCAGGCATGCTGCCCATGGTAGGTCTCTAGGCTGTGGGGCTCAAATTTTCTGCAACTTTCCCACAGATGAAAGCATGCAACAGGATGGAGAAATGTAGCAGGGCTTTGGGGTATAAGGTAATGACTGAAGGAATACTCCAGGTGTACAGCAGAGGTCTGCACTGCAGAGGAGAGGGGAGACTTATGGTTGCTATTGATTGAGGTTGTAAAAAAATTGAAACATTTTATAGCTGTAAAATTTAACAGAACAGGATACTTTTTTAGATGGGAGAACTGAGGAGGGAGATGTGTGTGAGTGTGAGCTGCCTGGAAGAAAGGTCATGGACCAGAGGAACTCAAGAATGATATCCCAGAAACTGAAGCAGTGTTTTGCTGACCAGCCTTGATATATAAAAAGTGCCTTTACCTGAATTTTGTTCTACCTTTGTTACAGTCAGTTACTGTTTGCATAAGCTGGCTGCAAGAACATTGGCCCTCTGCGATCGTAAGGACTTGTTCATTTTGATTTGCCACCATTAGATACATAGACTGCATGCATTGTTAAATGATTGTGGTAATTGCAAGTGATGGGAAATAAGGTTCATACCGTGGCTGTGTGAATGAGGCAGCCCTTCAGAGTATTCCCAAAGGCAGGAGCCAGTTTCCTTAGCAACAGGCGAAGATATGTGCTGCCTCTCCCAGCAGTTCTTCACCTCTTCCTCAGGTCCTGTTCTCCTCTGCAGTTTGCTCATTACACACCAGAGCAGAGAGCATTCTTGCAGCATGAGCTAATTGTAATGCATGATGGCTGGTAGCTGTCATTGTTATTGGACACAAAATAAAAAAATTGAATTTGCTGTCTGAGTGTCTGGTTCTAACAACAGCTTAATTATTTCTGTTATTACTAGTGATACATGGTCCCTGCTGAGGTTTCACTTCCAGTGGGTATCTCTGGCATTTATCATTATGAACAATAAGGATAAACTCATATTTTCTTGCTGCAGACTCTGTTGATGATTCCCTCTTGGCTAATAGGATGTAGATTGAGAAAGGAAAGTGGTGATTCTTTACTCAGCCTTTGCTGCCAGTCTTGAGACCTAGCTATGAATACAAGTCATTTTATGTTAATTCACTCCAGAACTAACACAGCCTTTGCGAAGTAGAAGTTGGTTGATACTGCTCAGACCTTCTGTCTCTGTTTCTGCTTATGTGCTGGTAGTGAGACGTGACTATATCCTCATCAGAAACGTTATTTTCAGGATGGAGAGACAAATAGTACATTACTTAATATGCTGAAATGAAATTCATTTTTACAAAATGCTCTTTTTAACCTAGAAATTTCTATAGTGTAGAAGTTCGAATCTCTAAGCCAACCTTACCTGAATAATGAGAAGTTAAATGAGCTTTTATCCTGGTTTATCTAAAGGGGCTAAGATTATAAATATTTTATCCCTGACTCTCCTTCTCCATTTTTGTGTTTAATTTAAATTTTATTTTCAGTGCAGTGCCAAGGATCCTACTGTCTCCATAAAATATAATCTTTTGTCTACCATCACACTAGTGCTTAAGGAAAGGAAAAGAGGCCAATCTGTGCAATAACAATTATCATACTCAAGGCTACAGCTAGTGTTGAGAGCCTTTTGTGCACAGAACCATGTATATCAATGTGAAGAGATTTTTTTTCGCAAGTCTTTGAATTTTTTCATCATCTTTAGTCATGGCCTTCCATGTATGTAGGAAACCCACAACCATAGTAAGTGAGTGAACTTGCCCTGCATATAACAGTGGTCTTCTGTGTGTTGCTGGTCATTTCTGTATCAGTTTGCTGTGACTATTTAGTGAAAAGAAAAAAAAAAAAAAGAGGCTGAGCTTTCACATCAGTGTGGCAGGACTGAGTCTTAATGGTCCATATGTCTGGATAACACAAATGTGATAGAAATCTAAGTAAAGAAAGCACAAGAATATATTATTTACTGTTGGTCCCATCCAATTTTACATGACTTAGGCAACACACATTATGTTAAAATTAAGTCCCTCACTGAAACATCTTAGCCTGAAGAAGTTACTTCAAAAATGCAGCCATTTCTGAGCAAGCAATTATTTAGGCTATATATATATTTATCTTCATCCCATGTCCAATTATAAGTGACTCAGACAACACAAAATATGTTAACATAAAGCATCTCTGAAAGATCTTGGTCCTGTGGCATTACTTCAAAAAAAAAAAAAAAAGCAACCTGTTCTGAGCAAGCAGATATTTAGGCTATATTTATGTATCCTTGCTCTTTTTGTCAGCCTGTATTATCAAAACAATTTATATGCTTCAGCACTGTCCTTGGGGCTTCCAAGTAGCTTGCTGATAAAAGCAGAACATCTTCAATAACATATGCACAACATTGTTGAATTTCCAGTTAGCTTATTGTTGGGCGCTACCTTTCATCAGGTACTGAGTCTGTAGAAATGCAAAAGACTGGATTTTTACAGATCCTACAAAGGAACCTCCCCAAATTCAATTTTTAAAGTTGCCAAGTATAAAGAATACATGAAAGAGGGGAAATATATAAATTATAAACAGCAATGTGCTACTTCAAAATGACTGCTGTGTTAATAGTTTGGATCAAATGGCAATTTTAATTCTGTCTTCATTGGAGAAATACAAAGCAATTAATCTTTTGTAGCACATTGTGAAAAATAAGGGCTTAAACAGGATCTCAGTTGAGACTGTTCCTTCACTTAACCTTGAGCTGGGCAATAAATAATTATAAAAGCATCTACATTGCAAAGCAAAAGTAATTTGGTGAAATAGAATTATATCATGTAATAGAGGAATTAGAAATCTGAATTAGGTTTCCTGCTGTCCTTTTTTCTACAAAATGTGAATTTGTCTCTGATTTGTGTGTAAAAGAGTGGAACTGGGTTTTACAAAGCACCTTCTGTACCCAACCTATCACCAAATCGTGAACTATGTTATTTGTATTGCAGTGCTGGCATAGGGAAATGCTATTGTGCTCTCTCAACTATAGCTCATGTAGAGCCTGTGATGATAGGGTTTGTGTTATGGAGAGAGAAAGTGATGTCTAAGGTGTATGCATGTCTAACGCCTTTCAAATAATCTTCTGCTCTTGACGCAGGGCACCATATCATCTGTGCTGCATTCCATTAAATTTTCAGTGATACCATGTTATATGAAGTTTTTACTCTGTTCTGGTGAGCTGCTAAGGAGACTGAAGGTTTGTCATTACAAGTCAGAGATACTTTTTTTTGCAGCCTCTCTCCTGCCCGTGCAGCTACCACACTGCTGTTCCTTACAGCTCCCTTATGCATCTCAAAGTAGCACTGCTAATCTTGCTTCACCTTGGGGCTTTTCTACCAACTCAATGAAAGTTGGGCAACAAAAGTATCGATGAAGCATATATGCCATAGGTCACCAGTTTGTCATGGAGCTATGTCAAGGGTGCTTTGATAAGTAGAGGCAAAGGATGTGGGGGGAAAAAAATGGAAAAGGAAGTAAAAGATCTCTTTTCTACTCCAACTGTGTTTCTACTTACTGGCACACTGGACAAGATCTGTTCAAGCTCTTGGTTAGCTCCATAAAAATGTGAAGCCACAAGAAACTTCCTAACAGTTTCTTCCACAGGCTGTACTGTTTCTGTTTGATCGTTATCAAAAATAGTGCTTGTCTGTTGTCCTTGCTCAAGAAAACACCCTGCAAAGTGCTTTGTTTACAAAAAATCCCTAAGCATCCTCCACCCCCACCCCAAGCCCCCAGATTGCAGTCTTTAGTGTTTGTTTCTGTCTTTCACTGATGTTAAGGTAGCATTGATAGACATCCCAGCATTGCACTCTGCAGCATCTTTAGCGTTGCACTCCTCAGTAGATGCTCATATCTCACGCCCACGAGTTCCAAGCCGGGAACTGGATAACCTCAATACCAAGTGGAGCAGCACTTGTGCATGCTATTGGGAGGGCTCTGCTGCTAGCAGATACTGAGTGTGTCCACGTCACAGTGCCTCGTGTAGCTTGTTAGTGGATGCCAGGTGTAGTTTTTGACTTGCTGTGACTACTTCCTAAATAATATGAAGGAAGGAAAAGCAACTGTTGTTGAATGAAAAACAAGAACAGCCATAACAGATGAGGGGAAAAGGCCTAATACTTTTTTCTTCAACAGTGACAGAAATAGCAGCAGTTTTGCAGAATAGCAGAACTATCAAGCACATGGTCACATTTCTTTAGAAACCTTCCCAGTTATGAGCAGTTTGCTGCTGAAGTACTTCTTGTCTCCATACTTAGTAGCCCTCAGTAGATATTTTCCTGTGAATTTGCCCAGTTGCTTTTTTGAGCCTTTGTACGTTTTCTAGTATCCACAGTACTTCATGGGAAGACATTTTATAGCTTAGCTGCATTCTGTCTAAAGAATTCCATCCTTTAGGGTTATTTTCCTTGGAGCTACTCTCTGATAGACTTCATTTGCAGTCCCTTAATTCTTGTGTTGAAAAAGAAAAACTGAACCCTCATGCTGTAGTTGCCATTTTTGTGCCTGCTATGATCTTACTGACCTTCAGTCAGCGGTAATAACAATACTTCTTGTTTCCATAGCACACAGATGTGCTTCATGTGAGATGCTTCAGGATATATACTTATCATTGTTTAAAGAAAAGTGCTACCACAATAGGATTCTTCACATCTTTAGGCTTAGAGCCTAAACCAAAAGCCAAACCTCTCGGCTTACAGTTCTGGGAGAGCAGTGAGGTTAACAATTTTCAGTCTTAATACACTGTGTTTATAAATGCATATATGCGTGTTTCTCTCTGACTCCACAAATAAGCCAGTAATTTTTCCTGAGAGTGAAATTTTGCAGCTTTTTTTTTTTTTTTTTTTGAGTCTGTAAGGGTTACAGCAAGGAAGAAAAGATTCCTAAGTGCAATAATACAAATATTCTGCTTTTCTCTGAATCACCCTTCTCTGTCTCTAGAAATATGGTCTTGCATTATAAAGAGCAACAGATGTTCCTGGGAAACATAACTAGCTGTGGGTTTGTAGGGCATTGCCCAAACTCCTGTTGAGTCTGCATACTGGTTCCACTAACTTCATGGAGACACCATGTGTCTGCAGTAAATCATTTATACTTCCATGGTAGAAACTTTGCAGTGATAAAAGCTCAACTGCTTTTATGCATTATGTCCAGGTGCTCAGAGCAAGCTATAGATCTATTACAAACTAAACTGAGGAGATTTTTTAGTTTCATAAAATGTAAAATATAAATGTAATGCATAATTGCACATACACTCCTTGTTTCCTCTCTGCAAATTTGAGGCTAATCAAATTGCTAAAAAAGCTGACAGGGTATGCATCAATTTGACAGAACTTAATAAAACAAACTGTAGCTTGTACAAATGGTATTTCCCCCTCACCCCTTTTTTCCCCCTTCTTGGAGTATTTACTTGCCATGTTATAAGGGAGAAAATGGAAGTACAGAGCTATTCATTTCTATTAAGAGTTGTAGTCAGGTTAGCAGTGTGTGGTAGGGCTGAGTCTTTTCAGTCCTCAAAACAAAATCAGTTTTCTGTCCAATTTGAAGCCTGGAGGAGGGCACAATTAGTCTGATGATTTGTCTGCTCCTTCTGCTCAGTCCTGATTAATGTTATATGAGTTTGCAGTGGCATTTGGAATGCATTAGACAGCTCATTTGTGCAATAATATGGCCTATTGTGTAAATATAGAGTGATATGATTTATTGGAGAAACAGGTGTGGGCACATGGAAATGATTTGCCTTACAGGGTTGTTTCTAATTGACTAGCAAAATGCCATTTCTGAGCAGGCCATAATTAATCAGCAAGAACTCTTTTCCTGAGTTTTCTCCTGTAAATGAACAGACCCAGTACATCCGTCAAATAGAAAATGAGAGAGAAAAGGTCTGAGTCTCCAGTGAGGCAAGTGGTTGTATTGCTGTGTAGCAATCCCATTGGGATGCTTTACTGAGTGAGAGTGTCATGGGCTTTGAAAAGAAATCCCATATTTCATATTTTTTGTAGGATTGTTGAAGTTTTAATACACCAGTGGTAGCTATTGAGTGCCATAAAAGAAGGCTGAGATGAAGGAAGAATAAAAAATGGCACAAAAAATGGACCGGAAAACCAAAACAGTTCTGATAGCACTTTAAATGATTTTGCATATTCTCTCTCTTTTCTTCCTTTCAGTAGTGATGTGGTGTTAGTTTACAAAGCACAAAAGTGAAAGTCGGAACCTTATGTTGGATATCCATTTTACAGGAGCATTAACTTTTTTGTTAATGTTTTCAAAATCTTTAGCTCTGGAGATGTTTGGTCTGGAGATATTTAATCTGGAGGTAAAAGAAGTGATAACCCTGTTTTTATAACACTGTAGTAATTTGAAAATCTCAGTAAGGTTTTGTCATTAAAAATGTGATCTAGCCTGGTTTTCATATGTATTGTGTTGGTGACAGACCAGTTGCACTGAGAGGTAGGACTTCACCATACACACTATGCTGGTGGTGGAACAGGAGGGATGCTGGAAGATATGCTAGCGGTTAATTTCTGACTCAACTTCAGTAAATTCAATAGTACCTCATTCATCTTTGTGTTCAGCAATTTGGATCTGGGATTTTTATTTAGTTATTTATGGAAATTAAAGGAGGACTCCCAGCTATCCATTGTTTAGTCCAAAGTCCATACAGCTTGCAGGTTAGAGAGGGTAGGATTTCCTGGATGCTGAAAAGAGAAACAAGTCAAGTACACCTGTGAGGTGCCTTAAGGAGTGAGGTTTCACTCATCAGGTGTGAGTGCACCTTAAGGAACTGCCTTAGTCTTCCTGCAAATGAAGATATTAAAAGCATTTGGAGGGAATTTGTCAGCTGAATTTTTACCTTTGCTCAATGGGTGGCTATCCCAGTATTATCTATTGCTTTCTAGTGTCTAAAGAAGGATGGTATGAGAAAGAAGATACTGAATCTGTCCTTTTTAAAACCTTTTTTTGCTAAATACTGGCTTCTTATACAACTCACTGTATCTGTCATACTAGAAATGCAGCCCATGGGCTGCTGCCATCTGTGAGAAGAATCCTGTTGGCCCCAAGAGTTGCCCCTTGTTGCATGAACATGGGGAACTTCTAATTTCCAGTAGCTCAAAAGTTCTTCAGATATTTTTTTTTCCGAAAACAATTTTGTGAGGTTTAAAACAGTCACTGTATAATAGAAAGAAAGGTGAACTAGGCAAGGTTTGTTGAAATAGTCCTCCTAGTACAGCTGCTTTCACATGAAAGCCAGCTGTCTCCATTGACTTGTCCCTTCTTCGTCTGCAGTGAAGTACATACTCGTATTCATTCCTCCATTCCTGTTCAGGTAATCATTTCAGGAATGTTAGCCCCATCTTGCTCAGTAGGACTCGCTTACGTGTTTTTAAAAATGCTTGCCTGTAGAAGTTTTTGTTTGTTTGTTTGTTTGTTTTTTCTAATCTGATGCAGGAGCATGAACAGAGAAGAGCAACAGCTGCTTCATAAGAGACAGCAGAATGTATTCTGATCCCAACTAATCAGTGGCTAATTTCTTAAAATCTTCAACATCTGTTCTTTGGGATGACCCCATGACCAGATAAATTTGTGTGGAGCTTTTTTGTTCTATTGTTTTTCAGTGTGATTTGTGTCAACCTATTTCTTTCTTAAGATGAGCATCCTTTATAAGATTAATAAAAGACCCACAAAAGAAATACTTCTGAGTATGAGAACATGTGGGCAGGTATGTTCTTCCTTGTATAATTAAAAAAGGAGGAAAGAAAACTTGCAGCTTCAAGAGCCAGCACTCCTCAAAGTAGGCTAACATTTGACAAGAAGATAGCTCTCAGTGAAGACTACTGTTTTAAGTGTCCCAGCAAAAGCAGATGCAGATTTTATTGAGTCTTAATCTTTTGAAATTCACACTTTGCCTACGCAGTGTAGTTCTCATGGGATTTTCCCCCCAGCTCACAACGGATCCATCTGGAGAAAGTTGCCAGCAATGTATACCGATTTATCTGTGCATGTGAATGTCTAGCATTATGTAAGGGCTGAGGTGAAGTAAGCTGTCAAGCTCAAATCCATTTTGAAGTCCTCCTGCTTTTCATAATGTAGGAAATATGAAGATGAGAAATTCTGCTGGAGAGCACTTCAGCAATTTGCAGGGCAAATTCTGTTGCAGTATATATGGTGATTATGTAATTAAATACTACATCTAATTCATGTATGCCTATATTGCTGGAATTAAGATTGCAGGGGCTACTTTTGCATTGCCATTTCTGATTTCTGCATATTGAACTGTGCATTCTGTAACCATGAGGTCTTGGAGGCCTCAGAAACTGTCTCTGTTAGATGGTGTGGGAGGCATAAAAATAAACATTTTCTGGTCACTTTTGCCACCCAGATTACTACAGTACTTTGAGGGTTGTTTCATTGCTTCAGAATGGCAAGCATCTGTAAGTTGTGGGGTAGGGAAGTGTATTCTTGATTCTTCTGTAATTGACAACCAAGTCAGGCTGTGGTGGTTACTGCTTCTTCCTGCCCAATTTACAGTACAGAGGGGAGAATCCTTCCACTGCTCAGAGGTAAAAACTTGGCACAACGTTTGTGGTCTGTTGGTAAGGGATGCTGCAAACTGGTTCCATTATTTATTTAGCAAATGTATATCTGAAGTCTTTAGAAAAGAAAAAGAGGAGGAAGGACTTGTTACAACTTCTGATATTCAAACTGCTGTTACTGAAGAAACAGAAATGCTCCTCTTCTTTTCCCTTGCATGAAGAATTCTATTTCTGCCTTATACTTCTATAAACTGGTGTAAAAAAAATCATAATTACAGTGTAGTAAACTCTTTTACACTGTGTTGAGCTTAAAATAATGTTGAATCCATATTTCTATTAGCTAGCAATGAAAAAACTATTAAGAATAACACTTAACATACAATCAATTCAATTCCTACAAATGTTTCTAAAGAATGATGGTGCTTCAGAGCCATAAATAAATGGAAACAATAACCTGCACTGTGCTGTAATTTCTGTACTACCAAGAATTTAAATTCAAGGAAAAAATGTTAATGTTCTTTCCTCTAATCATTAAATCAGAGCTACAAAAATAGATAAGGGGACAGGTTCAAAAAGGTTTTGAGATCTTCTTTCCCATATAATATAGGAAACTTTCCCATATAATATAGGAAAAATAGGAAAATACTACTAGGTTCTGCCACTTTTGCATCTTCTTCCATTCTCCATCTTTAGCGAAAGTGTTTACCCAGCTTACTTTTAAAGTATCAATCTGTATATAGGCATTTAATACCATTTCAGTAACAGGGTCACTGGAGCATTTTTCGTATGGAGACTACGTGCAGAAACACAATTTTCTCAAGCATTTACTGGTATAAATTCAAGAAATGACCAACTCTCTAAGTTACATGAACTGATTCTATAAATATGCAGTATGTCTGAGGTCCTCAGGTTATACAGTAACGGGTATTATAGAAATAAATATTGATTATCATTTACCAAGGGAATGTTTTAGATTGAATAGATTAAAAAAAACAACAACAACAAAAAAAAAAACCTCCAGCAGAAACTAATTTTGTTAAATGGGCTTTATCTTTTGGAGAAAAGCCGACACTGTATAATTGCTGATAAACTTATTTTGGTCTACAGCAAGATGTAACTACTTTGAGCAAGTCATTATTTTCTTTTGTTGCTGTTAATTTAGGAGCTGTAAATACACAGAGGTCTGTTTCCTAGTGTTTCAAAATGGGGGTACTGTACCAACTGGATGCAGCTATAAGTAATTAAACTTTTCCTGATATTACAAGAAGAGTCTGCCGGGTGGCTATGTATGGCATGATCTAGGAACATAATACTTTTGAAAGGATAACTTCTGAAGTCCAGGTTGACTGTGAAGTCAGTCTCGGTCTGGCCTATGCTAATGAATTCTAATGAATTCTAAAGTAGAATTTAGCCCAGAATGTCTCACACTAAAATATTTTTTGACATTTTTACAGTAGTAAGACCTTGCTGTGGGAGGACACTTTGGCGCTGTGCTGTCTCCATGCTCCTTTTTCAGTGCTACTCTGAGCCACGGGGAGAGCCTGGCTCTTGCTGCAGGTTTGAACTTATGTGAGCAGGGAACATGTATGCCCAGTAACTTTATTCCTTCACAGAAATGGTGATGCAGGTGCCAGCGCGTATGTGGTGACCACAATCTTGTATGTTCCCCATTCTGTTCTTGATATCAGCACAGCTAAATCATGGCAGCAGTTGGGACACTTTACCAAAGCCTTGCAGCAGGTATGGTAACTGCAGCCTGTGGGCCTGGAGCTGGTGGCTTGTTTCAGTGTCTACAGCCTGGAAGCAAAAGACATTATTTTCCAGCTTCTGTGTAAAAGGTAGCATCTAAACTGTGACTTACTGTGCCAAATGTTTTTCCAGAGCCAATTTGTAAATGTTAACTTTAGCTGGGAAGCCCTAGCCTTTCTCACTGTTGTAATGTTATCTTCCAAAAAGCCAACAAAAATACAGCTTTGATATGTTTCTCTAGGCGCTTAGATGCCATTGCATGTGAGGTATTATCATGAAAACCATGTTATCGCAGTAATTCAGGGGCCTTTGGGCATCCGATGTTGCCAATTGCCTTCACTTCTTGCTGGTATGTAATTTATCACTGGTGTGGCCTACCCTGCTAAAATGCACCCTTTGTGGGCAGAGGCGAAGCTAATGTACTTTCAAAGTGTATTTGAATTGCTTCAATAAATCACAACTGTCACTATGAGCAGTTCTATCACTTGCCAGCACAATATGATATCTTCATAGTTCATAGTCTTGATACTATGCTGGACTTTTGTGTAAATTGTAATGCATAATGCATCATAACTTATTTTATCAAATGAATTTGAGTGGCCCTGAATTCTTTCCTTTTTTTTTTTTTTAATGGAAACTTTGCATTGCCTTATAAAGAAAACAGCATTTTTATGGGAAGTTTTTTAATTACGATCATTATCTCTTTATTATTAATTAGCTTTAAGAACACTTGTAGACTTTTTAATTCAGTTTTTAATTCAGTTCATTTTCATTCTTTTATGCAGTTCAGTGCAGCAGGGAGAGCTTTATTTTTTGGCTTGTGTACATTTCTCCTCCCACTTGGCCATGTAGCAGGAAGAACATCCACATAGAGATCCAGGGATGTGGTCTCCGCAGTGAGTAGAACAGCGGGGAAGTGCAGGAACCTTCCTGCTTCATGGAGCTTATTTGCTATCTGTGCAGAATACCCACCATACTAGTCAATTGTCTGGGATTTAAAAATAATAAAAAAGAACTTCCTCGAATCCAGAAAGTGGTTGCAGATAAGCTTTCCTACCTGAGCCCTGTAGAATAGTGAAATGGGGAAGTCGCAGGTAGTTAATTATGCCAAAAGCATCATTAATTCCTTCATCTGGGAAACTTTTTGAATCAGAAAGCATCAGGGAGTGTGAGCGGCAGAAGGATTGCTGGAGCTGCGATGTGGTGCCCTGGCTCAGGCATGGGCTGGAGAGAGGGAACATTGTGCCTCAGCATCCAGACATGCTCTCCTGGGCAAGACCAGGTGTGTTTGTGCCATCTGCCTGCTCTCCCAGTCCCAGGCTGATAGATGGGATGCTCCGATCCAGCTGCTTGGCCTCCCTACAACACAGGTTCTGGTAATGTCAGTGTAAGCTCTGGACAGATACAAGCTCATCTGGCATTTTCTTCTCCTGCCAAAGTGGTAGATATGAGCGTCACCTGTGTCTGGTGCAGGACCTTGCTGCTCTTCGGAAGCTCCTTGCAGCAAGAAGATCTCCATAGCTCTTTTTTTCTCAGGATGTTCTGGCATTAAGTATGATGTTTCCAGGACAAGCAACCAAACATCTTCTTTTTATGGACATGCCTAAAATGCCAGTGAAGCTTTATGAAACAATTTGCCATGGTGGCTCCTATGGAGGTGGGGGGGTGTTGCTTTCTGCTTTCTCATAATTGATGTGGTAGCTCATTTCAGAATATGAAAACACGATCTATAAAGTAGTCAGTGTTTATAATTTAAAAAGTTATTTATTGGCTGCAGATATATTAGTGAAAATTGTGAATATTAATCTGCTTTTTAGTGTGAAGAAGTTATGCTAATTGTTTAAAGTTGAACAGTGGTGCTACTGTAAGGAAACTTTGTAGCTGTAGATTGAATACCTCGTGAGGAGTAGTCTGAGTATGACTTACATTTGTCCTTTTCCAATTACAGACTTTAGTGTTTATTCTCCAGGTTTACACTCAGAATGAGAGCTAGTTACTTAACATTCTGCAGATGTGTTTACAGATTCTGTGATTTTCTCTTTTCAAAAATTTTTGCTACACAGACATTTTCTGCAGATTGGCTAGGCACATCAACTATCACTTCAGAAATACATACTGTAAATCTAAGCTGGAGAAACATTTCTGTCAGCTGCTTTGTGGTTTGACTGAGCAGCCATGTGAGAAGTATATGAAACCAGTTACGCCATTCAGATCACATAAGCAGGAGACAAATATTTTAGCCTAAAGTAGACCTCGATGATGGTGCTGCATTAACTTTAGTCATTGCATGTACAGGAACGCATATGTATCTCTACCCATATTTGTAGATCATTTCATAGGATCAGGGCAGCTGAGGGTGGAGTACAACAATAATTCTGGTTAAAAAGTACTAATATACCTGCTATTCCCATAGAATACCTCTCTCCCATGTCCGCTAAATCTCAGGAGCTGGCAGTTGCCTCTTGGCAAACATTGGAAAGCCTTTGCAAAAACCTTTCCAGGTTAATTTCAAAATGCACATTTGTATCGGTTTGCTGGCCCCAACATTTTGCAGAGGCCTTTATTCTAAGACTAGTGCTCAGACAGATGAATCTTACTGTAGACTCTTCCTTGCCTTCTTGCCAGTATTGGCAGTCTTTGGGCTCTGGGAATTCATCCCTGCCCTTGCAGGTGCTCCTGGGGGACACGCTTTTTTGGACCAAAGTAGGGTTCTTCAGCCAACTAAAAATTTTGCAAAGTTCTGCATGCAACTCCTAGCAAATTTAGTACTCAAAGGTCTTTCCATATTATGTTATATCAGAGATCAGTTATTTTTCCACTGACTTTATCTAATATGTATATACCACTTTTCAGCACTGTTGGACATCAGAATGTCTCATGAAGAATTCTTCCCTTAAAACCTTATTCTACAGATAATACACAGAAAGAAGTAATGCACTCAGGTTGTATTATATCCTAAACAAGCAAAAAGCTATCAATATTTATGATATATGCAAGAAAAAGTGCTGTTACTGCCTCAGAAGCCCACCTTGACCACACAGCTAGGTTATCTTCAGTATTTATGCTGAGCTGAACGCTCTGTATGTTTATGGTCTTTGCGCTTTTTCCATAGCTCTGAGCATCTAGCATCAATCACAATTGCAGACCTTGCAAATAACTCACCAATGCTCCATGGCAGCTCTGCCCCAGTGATTTTTGACAGCAGACATCTCCCCAGATTGGTCTACAGCAGACAAAGGAGAAATATTCCAGAGACTTTTCTACATTTAAACTCTGTTATGCTTGCTTTCTTTTGGTAATGAAAGTAAATTTTGCATACTTTAGAATTGCACAAGTGGAGATATCTTGAGGAGAGATATGGGCTCAGAGCTGATCCTGTGGGTTTCACAACATTTTTGCTTGGCAGATTGGCCTTCTCAAGCAGTTGCATTTGTTGGGTTAACCAAAATATTCTTTTGCAATGGTAATGCTGGACCGCCTATAGCAGGAGTTATCCAACTGACTAACGAGCTCTGCAGTGAAAGGTGGAGACAAATGTCATATCTATTCTTTTCCTAGTTATTCATAGAAGTTGTCTTCAGGTGTTAATCCTTACATTTTCAGAAATGCCACTAAACCCATTTTAGAGAAGAAAAAGGTGCAAGTCTACATACACCATGCATTCTCTCCTTTTTTTCTATTAACATTGTTCATGTTGTTCTGACCACCCAACACAAAAATTGACAATATGTTTTCCTGTGATATGGCGATAAGCATGCTCTGCAGATTTAGCTGCCTGACCAGCTTTAAATTGCTTGTGGACAATTAAACTGTTTCATTTCTTTTCCTTTTTTTTTTTTAAACTCAGTTTTTGAAGTCTTGGAAATTGTTAGTGTTGTATTAGGAATGTCAAAAAGAAATGTTTTTACTTTTTCAGACATGTTTGGCTTTAATTCACTTACTCCCTCCTCCTTCATCAAATGAATAATATGGCCATGGCTGAAGCTAACTAGGCATTGGGGTGACTACATCTGTAGATTTTGCTGTTCGTTTCCTTCCAAGACAAGGGTTTATTTGGGAGATACAGCCTGGTTTTAGTGCAGATGTCCGATGTATTGCTTTCGTACATATGGCAGAATTGGAATAGGTGTTTACATTTACACAGTGATACAGAATTGACTTGATGCATAGAAGAGTGATAGAAGACACGCACATGTACTTTATCTTGTACTTCAAGGGGTAAAGAGGACAATGGAAATGGAGGGTCTTAATGATAACACTTGCTTTATTAGAAAATCCCTGACCCAATCTGCTTATGAGCTCTTTTGAATTAAGCAGGAAAAACAGGAAAAATGGACTTAGATCTACTAGTAAACTAGAGGGGTTTGCTTGCAAGGTATGGACGACTGGGATCACTGTGCATGTTCCTATATGCCTGGTAGACTCCTCCCTAGATGCAATTTATTTTATTTTTTGCCGATATCTCTTAGTACATAGCTAATGCTTATTCTAATGGCACTTTCATATATGTGCATATATGTTCACAGGGCCACATGGATACAGGCTCAGTCTCATCTTCCCCTGCCTTTTAGCTTCTGGATTAAGTAGTGGCTGTGCAAAGGGAGAGTTGAGAAATTATTTGATTTCTTATCTTGTAGAACCGGATTTTTTTGGAATGGGACTTCTTTTTCCTTTGATTGTTACCCACCTGGTCAAGTTTCTCAGCAGCCTTTTAAAAGATGCTACTAATACAATGTTAATAAACACTTTGGTATCTCTCTCATTGGAAGTTTCCTCCTTCAAGGAGCTGAGTTCCCTGGCCTCAGTCCAGAAGTGTTCTTAAGCCTGTAAATCATGGCTCTGAAATCAAGAAATCCGCTCACATGCTTACAAGTTAAGCAAATGTTTAAGGGCTCTGCTGTATAGGGGCCAGTGTAATCACCATATTACAGGTGAGTGCTCCTAATATGAAAGGTTTATGAAAGCTTCCCTTGAAGTTGAGCTGCAATGCCCAGCTTGTGAGGGTGAAAGCATAGACTCTTAGGGAGCATTTAGGGTGTTAGCAGTGCCTCATCCAGGTCAGACCTCAATAAAACACAGCACAGTATGGTAAGCTGTGCATCACCAGTATGCTGCAGACTTTCTCCAGCACACAGGCTGTAGGCAGGAGTCTGTACCTGAAGCTATGTGAAAGCAAAGTGGCAGAAGCAACACGATGACATGGACATTCATCTCCATGACCACTGGTGAGTGGCATCCTGCCCAGGCTTGGGATGCGGCTTTAAGCAGCTATGCTTTCTAATGCAGTGCACACAGATATTTTTAGTTTTTGCGCATTTTCCTGGAGAGTTTTATGCAGTTCTGCCTGAGGCTTGCAGTTTTTCTCTGGGCAAATTTATTCTCCTGGGCATTCATTTTTCAGTCTCCATCTGTCGTGTCTATTCAGAAACGCACAATCTTCAGTGCAGGGACTACAGCTATACCTTGAAGTTTGCACAATGGCTGGCATGGTGGAGGTTCACCATGGGCTTATACGTGTAGATATTCCAGCAATACTGAGAGCTAAGTTATAGATCATGGAAAATCAACAGTTTGATTAGGCCAACTGATACTTATTTGGGGGCAATCCAGAAAATCAAACTGATGTAATGCAGGGATAAACCTGCTGAAATTCAGTGAATCTGTGGGCTCACAGCTTGCATGGATGCATTAGACCTTTTTTCAAATCTGATCCTGCTGCTTTTGTATTTGGGAACTCACCTCACATTGTTTGGGTGGCTAGATGTCCCATTGCACAAAGTTCTTAATGTTTACTAACAAAAGCAATGGGTAGGCATTTGCAAATAGTAGTTAGAATATGGCCAGGAACTGCTTTATATATCAGAAGGCAAAGACAGACGCATATATAAAGGGTTTGTTACACAGGGTACTGTTAATCTCATGAGCTGCACTGACTGTATATAGTGCCTGCAGCCCCGCTGTATATGCAGAGGCTTAAACACCTCCTGCTTTGGTTTGCAACAGCACAGAGAGCAGCAATTCCCCTCACCCAGCTGATGGTTTGTGACTCGGACATTTATTGTTATCTTCCTATATCTTGAACACTGTCAATCACATCTGTAGATGGTTTTGGCTGGAAATAGATAAATATATGTGTGTATGTAGATATGTGTATGTATATACCAAGAGTTAAGTTGGTGCCAGTGTTTTTTTTTGTTTGTTTGTTTTTTTATAAGGGCTTGAATGTTTTTATAAGGGCCAAGTGTAAGGTCGTACCAGATACAGTGTTTATATTCCTGCCCTGAACTAAAGGAAGTTACCATTTCACATGAAAAATACCCACATGTGAAAATTGTAATTGAAAAATTTATAACAAAGGTTACATTTTGCAAGTCTGCAGGATACAGATTTCTGGGTAGAGAGTTGAGAAAAGATCAGTTTTTTTCTTGCAGTTTTTAGTCACAGCTATTGTACTGGTTCTTTTTTCAGAAAATAATAATGGTAAAATAGTTAATTATATACTTAATTTCCTTCTAGTTCACTTTAAATCTTAGCTTCAAGGTAAGTTTAGCTTTTCTGCAAGAATATATGAACACTTATATTAATAATGTTATAATCAGTGTCTCTGAATTCAGCAAAATCCTGAATACAGTGTTCTGTAGTTATTTTACATGAAGACCCTCTGTAATGCATTGCTGGCAAGGCCATCTCTCTAGGTGACACTTTCTAGTGTGAGTTAAGACTTACAGCATGTCATATATTAAAGAAATGTGGCTATTAAATGTTAATGGGCTTTTACATTGGTGTTAGTTGTATATTAGCTCTTAATTGCGCTTATGTTGTAAATTAGCTATTGAAAAATCCTGTAAGGAGGAAGTGCAACAGACTGCATCTGTATAGCAACTTATGGCCACAGTAATGGCTGTGACTAAACTTGCATGTTTTTTAAGCATCAAAGCTCTTAAGAGAAACCCAGGAAGTCTCTACAAAGATGTATTGGCCTGCCCGTGAGCCTGTTAGCTCTCATTAATGTCAGCAGGATTGGCATGCAGGGGCTGAGGGCAGAGGAATTGAACCTGGCTTTTCCATAGGGCCCTCCAGGACCTCCTTGATGTCACTAGCACTGAGTAGCAGACCATAGCACATTCCTTCAATGGCTTGGCTTCACACCTCTCAAAATGATGTTTTCCTGGTCCTGCAGTAACCTCCCTCCCTGCAGGCTTTGGGCATCTACGCTGCTCCAGGGTAAACCCTTGCTCATTGTGCTGGCCAAAGGAAAGCTCTTTCCAAAGCCCATCTCCCAAAGGCTGTTGAGTCTGTTCATGCGACTCAGTGGATTAGCTTAGTTAAACAGCATAAAATGTTTTCCTCCTCTCTATATATCACCTGTGTCATTTGCTGGATAAGTGACTTTTTTTTTTTTTTTTTTGGTCTCCTATAAAATTCAGAAGCCTCAGATTACCAAAACAGCTGCACATGCTTTGTCTGGGTTAATGCATTTAGGTCAGGCTCCAGGCTCTGGGTAAGTGCCAAGATCCTGGATCAGCTGATTAACCGGAATTATGCTGCTGTAATGGAGCCCTGCATTATTGTGTTGCAATTATTTTGGCTTGCAGCTGGCTGTTCCCTCTATATTTTTACTGAAGTGAGATAAAAGGATTTTGTCTTAAAAATAGAATTTCTGAGTCTTACAGAAGCTTTGAGGTACATACCATGTCTGATAGAGGTGTACATTCATTTATCTTCAAGGAGAAGAGAAAATATTTTTTTAATAATTTTTGAAAAAAAAAACAGGAGCAGTGCTAAAGGGTTTCAAACATGAAAGAAAAGTACATTGAAAAGAGAATAAAATAAGTGATTAAAGGGTCATGTAATAACATGATGTTAGGTTCTCAGCAAGAACAGGTTTATTTTCCGCATCAAGCCACTTAGCAGTAGCATGTTGTGCTTAAAGATCTATAATTTAGAAATCCTTTGTGTAGAGAATCAAAAGAATAGATCCAGATTTTAAACAGAATTAACATGTTTCCCCAACCTTAAATCTATATTTATATCTATTCAAGCTCATTTTGATGCCTATTAATATATATTTCTAGTCAAAAAACAGCTCTCTCAGGTTCTTCAGTTGATCGTGAAAAGCAAAATGAATACAGCCATTTATATTTGAACTGTTCAACTGTGCCCTTCTTGATGTTCTTGTTAATAATGCCAGGTCTCCTAGGAGTGCTCTCAAGCAATTTTATCACATAAGCTTTTTGTTTGACCTTACCTGCTGTTCCCCTGGAACACTGATTTGGGGGTCGTGGGGGTGTGGAAATGCCAGCCTGCCTTAATTAAAATTTTAGTCTCAGAAGATGTTACAGTCTGTGATTGCATTAGGTATATAATGACAGTATTTAATCCTCTCTCTTATTTGTCTGGGCTTTATGACATGGTAGCAAGGTCACGGGGTTTTAAATTTTTTAGACGTGGAAAAGTAACTGATGGGCAACTGTGCATCTCCAAGTGATTCATAAAACTCCTTTCATTATATCCGTGATTTGCAAGTTAGCCCTGACGTTAGTTGCTTGGATGATGAGAGGAGAAGGGTCTAAATAACAGTTCAGTGATCTTTGTGAAAACACTTTTTCCTCCATGGGACAGTGAGCATGCATATAAATAGGTTTTAAAAGTTGATGCTTTCCCTTGTCTCCAGCAGTTAGAATTTGGTTTCATAGAAAAAGGGTAAAAGAAAATGTTGTGGACGTTTCTTTTGTACTGACATATAAGAAGCTCTAAATATCATGTGATGTGCAGTGCTAACTTTCATCATCTCACATTGATATAACCCAGACGGCAATAACAGGAGGCTTTCTGCCACTAAGATGGGCCTATTGATTTTATACCCTTACTATTCTTGATGAAAAATCTCTGCACAAAGCAATCTCTCCTAGTTTTGGTATAAATGTAGCACATTCGAGTTTACATGGGTCAAGCAGAGTTAAAAATAGACTTGTGAGGCCCTGATCTTGCAAATTGCTTGAACTGGGAGTGTTTGCTTAACTATGGGATGCATTATTCCCCTGATTTTGGGGTTTTGTTAGCAGCTGGGAAGTTCCCCTGTTTGGCAGTGGTGTCCAGAGTAGCACATGAAACCATGCTTTGGATGCTCTGTGCTTTGGGTTTCTTACAGGTTCTGAGGTTCCAAAGCAAGTAGAACCAGGATTTCAAATAGACTTTGAAGAAGAATACATGAAGAGTATCCTCTTCAAGGATGGACAGTTCAGCTAGATAAGGCAGTCCTTGCTCTAGCAGTGGGATGTGACTAGGCATAGGGGGGATTTTCAGAGCCATTACACACAAAATATTTTCTTTTGTGGCTGGGTATTTTCATCTGCAGTTTTAACCAAGTCCAACAAATGGGTTGTTCTGAAATAATGCAAAATTGCAGCCGATTTCTAAATTTGATTTCTTTTTCTGAAGATGGAACAGTTTAAATATCTTGTTTTGCACTGTTGATTTTGTAGAACAGAGAACTTTTTAAGCCAGAGAGAGGAAGAGCAGGGGGAACAAGCTGTCTTAGCACCACTATTTTTCTTCCTTCTCTTGTGATAATAAAGTCTTGCTGTCTTATATCTCTGATGCATACATCTTTTTAATCTCCCTAATGCAGCTAGATATGGTCCTTTCTCTGTGGGTCTGCCAACAATGTGGGTGTTAATCTGGTACCAGCTTCAGGAAGCATGAATGTACTCTTAGCAAAGCTACGGCTAATTTAGGAACAAGGGAGCTACAATTCTGGCAGCAATTATATTCTAAGAAAGTAAATTCAAAATCCTGCAGTTTTATAACCCTAGCTCTGTAGAGAATTATACAAGTCACTGTCATTCTAATCAGATTAGGAATATTTATCCTGTTGTGTTTTCGATGAATGTAACTGGAGTGCCATTAGCTAAAAATTGTTTTGATCTTGCACAACTTGAAAGAATCAATGTGATTAGTTTTCAATTTTGAAAACAAAACTAGCATAATACCATGTGCTTTCCCTTGCAAGCTATGCTGCTGGAGTGGGAAGTGCTTTTGCCTTAAACAAGAGCAGCCAAAACTGTAAGTCACTCACTTGAGAAGGCTTCTGCTGGTGCAGAAGCTCTGTGCCTGCAGAGTGCAGCGGGTGGTGTGGGGAGAGGAGCATGTGCTGCTGTAGTTATTGGTACAGGTGCTTTTTTGTGTGTTTTAAGCCAACTTGCACCTCCAAGTTAGCTTAAGACTCCTTTATTTCAGGCATAGGTGTTCTTGTTTTTCCTTTGTGTATGTGTGAAAATGAAATAATTGTATGGTCTTAAGTTTTCAGGGGAAGAGGACAGATTTTTAGCATTAAGCTACTATGTATTTGTTCTTTCAGCTCATGTGGTATCCAGTTTATACCCATAAATTATTTGAGATGTCTTCAGGGGGAGCAAAGCCCAAATATCTTACTAAGTTAAGACATTTTTATGTGTAGTGCAGAGAGAAAGCAGACACAGTAGGGGTGGATTGATCAACTGCAGCAGATTTGGTTTACAGCATGTTTCAGATCCAAGCTTGAGCGACAAAATTGCTTACAAAGTGTTTTGGATTCCAGCTGCACAAGAAGCAGTTTAAATCTTCAGACTTGTATAGAAAATAACACACCAGCAGGGAGAAATTAATTAACATGTCTTCTGTGGGAGTCTTCCAAACTGCAGACACTTAGGGGTGGTGAGGCTGAAAACAAATTCAGCTTAATTTTATAGCAGTGTTTTCAGTGAGACTTCCAGTCTACTGTGTGTGTGAAACTGGTCAACTGATGACAAACTGAATAATTTGGGGTGGGGGGAAGACTTCCTCAGCAGCCACCCAAATCTAATGTATAACGTGCAGACATGAAAAGCCAGCCTGAGCTCAATGCTTCTCTAGAGCCAGCGGCATATGGGGAGATTTTGTAGCTGGTCATTACAATGTTCGTGTGGGAGGTGAAACATCTGGTTGCAATCCAGATGTGAGACAAAGAGTGTCAGCAGGAGGTACTGACAGACCCCCCCATAGCACAGGGGGCTTTGTTCTGACTGATAGAAATCCCTTGCCTCAAATTCCAGCTTTCACTTGTGCTGGGAAAGGATTTGAGCATCCACCTCCCACGGCTTGGCCAACTGGTCTGAATGTAAGTCTGTGCAGAACTGAGCCTGCTTCCCCAGCCTGACCTTCTTCCCTCATATTTTACAGGTAACTCTTAGGGACTGTTTGAGAATCAAAGGGTTCTTTGTGCCAAGACAGAGTGTTTGATCTTGCCGAACTGCTTGCTTCATTTTTTTCTTCCTTTCAGCTTTGCAAGTACTTTGGGATGGACCAACTCAGAACTTTTGGCAAATAAGTGAGTTGCCAAAAACTTTACCAAATTTACTGATGCGTGCATGATGGAATTGTAGTTTTATGAAGACATTTTTTCTTTGACAGGTAACTTCTCACAGGTATTCTAAGCTTCTGTGATTATAAGGCAAAAACTACATCCCACCCATACCTTATTTTAAAAAGTAAGGGAAAACAGACTGGCAAAATTGTGGAAGTTGATATCAATCAGATTCTGCAGCTTGCAAAACTTAGTGATTGTTTCTCCAGTGGGGTGAAACAACCTAAAATACCCCAGAAATAGCCCTTAGGTAGCCACCAGCTGAGTTCTCTGCAGGTGGAGTCAACCTGGTGTCAATGCCAGTACGTGATCAAAGGAAGGAGAGACTGGGAAGAGGAACCACTCTCACACATGGATACTTAGTGCTTTTCACTGGAAGACTAGAAAATTACTAAGAGCTAACTGTCTAACATTTTTCATAAGTATTTCAAGCCTGGATCATGTAATTCACTGTTCTGAATAATACTGGACACAGAGCACGCTCTGATCACACCTTTATTCCCAGAAGTTCTTATTAAGCTGATGAATATCTTCTAGCAAGCTGTCTAACCTCATTTTGGAGATTTCAGGTGATAGCAAGTGTGCTTCTTCATCTCTAGGTAAAATGCCCCCTTGCTAATTATAGACTCTGGTGAAACTTTACACTTTATTTCTAATCTGGATGATTCTAAGTTTATCTTCCAACTATGTAACTTTTTCTTCACTCTGTTCAGGAACCACCTACCAGCAGCTACCTTTTCATCTTTTGAATGAATGGAGTGGAATGAGTTCATCAGGTCTCACAGGAAGAGGTGCACTTTCTGATCTCAGATCAGTTTTCTCACTCTCTTCTCCCAGTTTTGGGGAGTCTTTTGTGGATGTGAGCACCTGTGGCAAGTGCAGCACTTGGGACTGGGTTACCCTTCTGCAGGATCTGTGCCACAGTAGGAGACATAGGGCAGAGGTGCTGGGTTGAGAAAGGCACTGCAGTACTTGTGGAGCGGGCAGGAGTACAGCCAGATTTGTGCAGCATTGCATCCAGCCCCGTTAGCCCTGCTGAGGTCTGTCTTTTGAATTTCTTTTGGTCTCAGGTTGCCATGCTGCTGCAGTGTGTTGTGAAAATGTGCATTTTGGTCGTGTCCCAAGTTTGCAGGTGACCACAGTTTGGCTTCTCATAGAACTACACTAAAGGGAGAATATTAGCCTTCAAATCACTTCACATTAAAACCTCTGTAAATTTATGTGATTGCATCGGATGAGCTTAGATGCAAAGAACCTGTTAGATGCAAGTGCTGAGGGCAGAGTAATATTTGTGGTTCAGGAAGTCGTGCCAGACCAAATTCTCATCATCCCAAGTGCTGATTGTGTGTCAGCACTCCAGGTAAAAAGCCTACTACAAAGCTATCTTGCTAATATATGCTTCAAATCTAAAATGAGCAATGGAACAGTCCCTGCAAGCATGGATGTGCTGTTCATGAAGGGCATGTGCTGAGGCCAGCAGATCAATGCGCCTGCCTTAGTTACAGCTCTGAGTGACGTTACTGGACCCAAGACCACTGTGTTTTATCTTTTAAGCTCCACAGCCTCATTAAGAAATTAAAACATTTGTGGGTGTTTCATGTAGTGTTTTTCCCTCTGGGATGTTTAAGGTAGCTGACTGTCAGCATGGTAATGCAAACTATAAAGGTTCAGAGAATTACCTTGATGTTATGACAGCCTCTTCCATTTAGATTGCGATCCAAGGCTCATTTTTCCTCTGAGGCATTCATTGAAATTCTGTGCACAATTTGTTCCTCTGCTTGTTTAACAATGTCTCTTATGTTTGCCCTGATTTAAAAAAAAAATCTTCCTTTGTAGCAGAGATAACATAGAGCAGGATGATATAATTGCAGTAAAGAGGCCCTGGAGCTTGCAGTAATAGGATGGTTCATCTGATGTGTTACTGCCATTAGAAAATATGTATGTTCTCAGGGGACAACAAAGAAACTTTTAAGGATTACACTTTATGTAGTAAGAAAGCTAATAACCAAAGAGCAACTATGAAGAAAACTATTGCTGCAGAATGGTGCCACTTCCTGTTTTCACTTGTTTCCTGACACCTGTGTAGCTCCAAAATATCCATCTCTGCCCAGTGATGGATGGCTTTGTATGCACTGCAGTCAATTCCCAAGCCTTTTGAGAACACTATTATTTTCATTTCATTGAAAAATAAATAGCATGTCAAAAGCATGGCAGAGCTGAGTTCAGGATTGAAACTGCTGTGTGTACAAAATAGTGTTGGGAAAATAGCACTCTCTGATAGTCTGTGCCCTTGGAGGGAAAAAAAAAGTTTGCTAGAATGATACAGTTTCATAAGCATTGCTGAAAGCTTGATATATCAAGGCTATCAGTTATGAGGAGTCTCAGTTCACCCATCTTCATTCTTTCCCTGGACAGTGTGCAAAAACATGAAGACATCAACATACAGTAAACACTGAAGGATCTGTTTCAAATGTTATGTGGCATGCAGAGTCAAAGTTGCATAGTTTTGGCTGTGGAGGTGGAAAATTCAAAGCAGATGGTTTCTGATATTAACAAATTCTTGTACAAATGGATTGCCACATAGACTGCCAGTTCTTGCTGCTTGCTTTTGTGCTGAAACAGAAGCCATCTAGCGTAAAAGACTTGGGCAACTTTTTTTGTTGTTGTTTTTTCGACAGCTTTTTCCTCTTGCTTCTTGTAGAGCTTGTTGCGGATAAAGGAATTCATTCACCTTTTCTTATTCTGTACCACTCTGCACTATTGGAGTGTATCTTTGTACATTATTGGGTTATGGTCAGTACATGAACTTGCATCTTTCTTCATATATTTAACATCATAAAGGGTCAGACTTTGCTGTCAGAGAAGTGGCTTCATTTGAGTTGTAGAGCCTTGAAGGGGAAAGTGGATTTTGAGCAACTGCATCTGGGGTTCTCCAGCAAGGTCTGACATCCATAAATTCTTTGTATTAGGGTACTAATAGGGTACTAATTGTAAAAAATGTCTGAGGGTATTAAATGAGGGACAGATGACAGCCACCATCTTTGCAAGAGAGCAGTAACCTTAAACTTACCTGTTTCCACCCACAGTTCAAGGGAGCTAATGGTCAAGAGACTACAGTAGCCTCTTCTGAATCACAGACGTGACAACTTCCCCTAAAGGCAAAGAAGAGTCAGGAGACAATGCAGCCAGATTCTTACACTAGTATCTCTCTGCTCCTATTTAATCATATTGGAAGTGTGTTAGAATACATCTGAAGCACTTTCTCTGCTTGTATTGAGGTCCCACTGTGTGGTCAAAGCATTGCAAAGTTCTTGCAAAGGGAGTGGGAAAGAAGTCTTCAAATTGCCCAGGGAGTAAGCAGGACTCTGCATGTTAGGACAGGGGTGAGGGGTGCACATGCCTTATGGGCAGAAGAAAGTCCTTGAAGAGTAATGGGATTGTTAAAATAATAATCCATAGCCTAGTGAACCTCAGCACTTAAACCTTTTTGACACTTTTTGCTGTCCTGCACCTGAAATGCAGTATGATTGTACTATCTGCTAAGCAGTGTTTGCCTGCTGATACAGAGAAAGATTTCACCCATACGTTTTGACAGGGCAGAGGTGCAAGTCAATGTAATGCCCCCATGAGGTGATGCCTACATGTTCAGCATAAGGGTAGACACCCAGTCATTTTCATAACTCGTTTCTGTTTGATAGTTATGTCTGCCCTGAACAATAAATGTATCATATTGGTGAATATGGAACAGAAAGCTGAGGCGAAGAGACAGCTGTACGTTTGAACATACAGCAGAGTATCAGCAGTAGCCTGATTAAAATAATGGTGATGCAATTACATTGAGCAATGACAGCCGGGCTTCTCTCTTGTTTACCCTGATGGTGTCAACTGTCTGCTTCTGCATAGCACCATTTGCTGCCCTGTGCCAGTGCATCACAATCTAGCACAGTGAGCACAGATCCAAAATTTGGTAGCATTCCCCAGCTTCACATCACTGAAGATCCCACAGTCCACCATCAATCCCTCATTCATTGCTATATCTGGACTTAAGTTGACAAACATAAGTGATATGAAATGAATTATTTTCTGCAGCTTCCACTGTCAGTTGACTCTTTTCTGCTTAAATTTCCAGTCTTGTGAATACCAGAATAGTAGTGTTACATTTCTTTACTTCTTCCTTTCTCCCCCCCCACCCTCCCTATAATTGGTATACAGGAGCAGAAGAGGACTTGCAATTTTACTACTGCTGTATAAGCCTTCTGTAAACTCAGTTACAGCACTCTGATGTTGGTAATTTTTGTGACTAAAAAATATGCTGACTCTGTGTTTGTGCATAGGAAAAGAACAAATTTGAATGTATAATAATCTGGTGCATTTGGGAGATGTTTGTTGCTATATCCCAGCCAAGTTAATCACTCATGGATTTTTTTTTTTGTTTTGCTCTGTTGACAGGAGACGTTAATCTCATATCTGTGGAAAAGGCATCTTTAATGTCAAAAGTGTTCAGATATACCCAACTATTCTCTAGCATCAGAAAAGATTTTGAAGGAGAGCTATCAGTTCAGGATAGACTGGCAGAAACAGAGACATTGGTTACTTATATAATGAAGAAATACGCAGGTGATGTTTTCCAATTCGTGAAGTATATTGAACCTTGTACTGTATTAATGAATATAAATTGAGCAGACGTGACATACGTTTTTTATATAAAAATAACACAGCATTGTTGCTTCTGATAATTCTCCTTTGCCTGAAATATGCTTATTCTGAGAACATCACTACAAAGTTAATAGTGCACTGCATAACTACATATGAAATATACGAATGCTAGAGGACAGAGAATGTCTTAAGGAGGAATTATTCACGTATTTGCAATGACTGTGGCTGGCTGCATTTTTCAAGGACAGGATCTTTCTACATCTTCCTTTCCTTTTCAACTTTTTTCTGCAAAATCCTTCATCTCTAAATATTAGCTTCACCCAGCCAGCCCACTTCCATCTTGTAAGGCTGTTTCTCAGGCCAGATCACGTTGCTGCTGAGCAGCACTTTGTTTCCCATCTACTTTTCTGCTTCTTTAGTGGCTTAGCCCTCCAGATAATACAGACTTTGCCCATTTCTCAGTTAGTCCCAGAGGAGCCAGAAAACCAGCAATGTTGTGGTGACTTTGAACACAGAGCCAACAACAGGTTGAAGCCAAAGCATCAGCTTTTCATCCTTGTGCAGCCACTTGCAAGTTCCTCTTGTGCCAAATGTGAAACAGTAGGGTAGAATGTGACTCTTAATATGTTCTAATCATATATAGATAAATAAAAACTGGCAAGGAGGAGCCAGTGTGTATATAGATACTGTTCTTGATTAAATCAAGCCATCTTTGTTTACATCATGCTAGGGGGGTGTGTTGCAAGAAAGGTAAGAGGGAGGGAGGTGCTTTCTGAGGCACAACTCTGAAGATAAGAAAAGTGATGGGTTAAATTGTGAGGCCAAATACTGATGTCCTTGAAGTTGGTGGGGGTTTTGCCTCTGGAAATACCTTGAAGCCTTTGTTCAGGGCCTTAAATCATGGACTGAAGTCAAATGTCCCTCAAGGTGGTATTTCCTGCAGGGTTGAAGGACACGAGGAAGGTGTGCTGCCTGCTCATATCAGCCTGCCAGGGCTGCCAACCTACGACACGGTTGTTCCCCTTAGATTTTTATTTCTATCAGTGCTTCCATAGAAATAGAACACCTTTTTGACCAATGTGGGGAGAAACACTGGGATCATTCGCCATTAGTGAGAACAGTTTTAATTTTGGCTGTAAAAGGGGCAGCATATTTGAAGGTGGCTTTCTTCTTGCAGGTTACCAGCCTGTCCTGCCGAACCAGCAGCAAGGATTCCAGGGTCTCGTGGGAATGCAGCAGCCTCCCCAAAGCCAGAGCCTGATGAATAATCAACAGGGAAATCAGGTGCAAGGCATGATGGTGCAGTATCCAGCCATGTCGTCTTATCAGGTACTTAGAAGCTGTAAAGACTGCTTTTCTTCTTTGGAGAGTGCTTAATTGAATTAAGTTTTCATATCACAGAATGGTCTTTATTACTTCATTAGGGCAGCATGTGACAGGAGGTCTCCTGATAAATACCATTCTAAGTCAAATTGGTTTCTCTGCTTCCTGTTTATGTATTCTTACTACTCCCGATTTTCATTCTGAATTGGGAATACATTAAATGAACTACTTATTGCAGCCTACAGTACAGGAGAAACTTCAGAAAGCATGAAGGAATTATACTTCTTGTGAAGAAAATGAATTAAAGAAATAAAAAACGATACTTTTTTTTTCACAGTTCGATACCGTTTTCTGTAATTAAGTTGAAGGCTTTTCCTGTTCCAGTTAAAAATTACTCATGCATGAAGTTTCTTGCCAGTGCCCTAAGAGAGAGGATCTCACCATGTCTCCTAAAACAAACTGTAGCTAGAGGGATACTTGTTTTACTGGAGTTAGGGGAGAGCGAAGGAAGTGGCTTGTGTTTTACCGGATCTGTAAATTACCCAAAAGTCTGTATTTTCCCAACTTGATACATGGATTCTGTGAAATATGACAAAAGCTTGAGGCCACCTATGAGGTGGTCTGTGCTTATGTTTCTGGTGTGGTCCCTCTGGAAAGTTAAGAAACAGTGATATTAACTCCTTTCAATAGATTACACTGATTGAGCAGCCATTCCTCCTTTCCATCGCCTTCTTTGAAAACACCACAGTAACCCGGATGGAAATTGGTGAATTGCTTGCGGCCATGATTTTCTCCTCATGTCTTCAGATTTACTATATGGAAAATGTGTTTTAAAGTTAACGATCAGGTTAAAGGCTTAGACCTTTTAGATGGCCTTAGATATACCAGGGTTGAGTCTTCTGTATAATAAGAATATTTGTTTTGCGTTATTATTAATGTAAGAATATGATCTTAGAAATTCACATTCAGCTAGATCATGACAGAACCACTTACTAGTCCCTGGAGCACAGTGACTTATTTTTAACACATCTCTAGTCAAAAAAAAGATCCTCAGCCATTAGAATAGTTCTGAGCAGCAGAAAATAACAATTTTTTTCTGAGCATGTCATATACCTGAATTCAGATAGAAGGAAAATAGGAATACTCTGAACTTATTTTAATTTATTTACTAATTATTTTTTCTACATATTTCTCTACGTCTGTCTAGGTGCCAATGACCCAGGGTTCTCAAGGATTGCCACAACAATCATATCAACAACCAGTCATGCTACCTAATCAATCAGGTCAAGGAACACTTACAGCCACTGGAATGCCTGTTTACTGTAATGTCATACCTCCTGCCCCACAGAACAATCTACGGTTGATTGCCCCACACTGCCCCTCCAATAACGTTCCAGTTATTTCTGCCAGCTGCAGGACAAACTGTGCGAGCATTAACAATGCAGGGTGGCAGGTAAAGTACTGACACTGGCTTAGAGTGGATATACAAGGATAGTGGTGCGTTATTTGACAAATAACTCATGGCCTTCAAATGAAGAGGAACACAACAGAATAATCAGTTGAGGACATAAGTACTGACTATGCCCAAGTGATTTGCTGCTGGAAAAAATCTGTAAAAAAATAAATTTTGAAAAAAAAATGTTTGCTGGTTAATGGTGCATATTCTTGTCATGTCTGCTAGGTATGCCTTTATAGCTTAGCTAGTGACATGAATTCATTGAGGTAAGATTTTTTCCTACCACTGAACACCACTGTGTAGATTGTAATATCCTTGATTCGGAATAGTTTTGTACTTTGTGTTGAGTTTGTGAAGCTAAAAGTATTTAAAAATATAATAAAATCACATTGTACCAAAGCTGTAATGGAAATGAAAAAAAAAAACTAAAATAAAATGAAAAAAAAATACTGAATGGAAGGAATAATTTATATACACTATAGAGTTTTTTATGGATATATACTGTATTGTAGTGTTTAATCACAATAAAGCTATTTGACCTCATGGAGAAAGGTCATGTTTCTACCACCTGCTTGGCCTCCTCTCTGTTTCTGAGTGAACTTCCCTTTGGTTCTTGTCTTGTTTCAGAAGAAGCTAAGGGAGAGATGATGCTCAATGAGCTTGTGGGTGTTTGGGGAAAAGGCTGGATGTCTAACAAGCAATACCATAATAGCTAAGGCCATTTAGAAATATTAGCATAGACACCCAGAAAGAGTTCAGTGAATGAGGTGCCAGATTATCTTAAACTAAGTTTGTGCATTTCCAGTCCCCAAGTCCACTAATGTCACAAACATCATTTGCTACAGCTACTAACTTATATTTGTTCAGAGGTCATACACCCCTTCATGTCTGGTGAAATCTCGTCCGTTGGCTGGAAGCTCAGTTCCTTCTGGTGCGGCAGCCACAGTGCCCAGTAATTCTTTTGCTCTGTGGAGAGAGATGCTCTCCCCAGTTATTGCTACTGCAGCTATAAAGACATTTTGAAACAAAAGGGTGACAGCCCAAGACAGTCCAGCAAGTTCAAGTAGTGGGGATGAATGATATATTAGGGTTTATTAGCTCTTAAAACATGCAGAACAGTGGTTTATCTATAGGTTTTAGAACCCAACCCCTTTTTTTCCTGTGGTGTTTCTCATTATTACATCCATGTTCACTCAAATTCCCAGTTTGTTTTGATAAATTATTCTTCATTTATAAATGCTGTATGAAGTTCCTCATTCTGCTTCAGTGCTGACAACATTTGAGTTGCAAATATATTTACCGGACAAAAATTTGTTCTTTCACTTAAACTGCTTTTTGATCAGTTTTGAATACCTTTAAGATAGGTGCTGAGCACCCCAGAATCATGAGAAAGCCTGAGATCCTTTTGTGTGTGAAATCTGCATGTGTTTTAGTATGATTTTAGGTATACTCAAGATGATAGTAGTCAGCAATGCCCTTGGCCATTGCTAGTTTGCATGTGAAATGGCTTTGGTTTTCCCTTTAAGGACAGTATTTCTTTTACATGCCTCAGCTGCAGAAGCAGGAATCACACATGCTACAATCTGTATTTCAAACAAATATTTTTCTTTTCTATACAGTAAACATATTTTTCAATGTTCAATGTGGTTTTTCCATGTGTGTTAAAGTGTGGAATTTCTACTGAATCCAGACCTATGAGATAGAAAGAAAACCAAACACTTTACACATTACACATTATTTTATGTAATGTAATCACAATTCATTTGCTGAGAGACAATCAAGAACATGAGCAGGAAAGTAAACATAATTCACTCTTCAATTAGAGGTGAAATGCCTAGGGAGAACATGCTGATTGATTAGTTTTTTTTCCTTTTTTAAATCTATATACAATATTTGGATTTTGCCTGTGACCCTGAGCTCTCATTTCAGACACCCTGCATCATATGGCGTACTTGCTTTTTAATGTTTTATATACTACTGAGGGTTCTCGCTTAGCATTAATATAGTTATACTTAATTGGATTTTCTGCTGCTGAATGAGTGACCTGGAATGAATGGCTGTCCTTCCCAGTCAGGGCTCCAGGGTCCCGCAGAGGGACCCACTTGTGACTTTGGGCAGGACAGACTGAAGTAGCAGGGAGGGTGGGCAAACTGAGGTGTATGTGGTGTCTGGAGCAAAGAGACCCTGTAGTAAATCACTGCATTCAAGTCTTGTTTCTTCTCTTTTCTGAAGCGTTACTCTTACCTGATCGATCTTCATTCTCATCAAGAGAACTGTGGGTGACTTGCCTGGTTAAAAATAAAAAAAATCCCCCCCTCAGCATCATAGATCAATGGGTTGTAGATGCTCTCAGTAGCAATAGGCAAGGGAGTCAAAAAGCAAAGTCTGTGAATCTTACTTCCCTTAAAATACAATTTCCTCATGCTCTTATGCCACTCTGTTGGTCTTGTCCCCTTGGCAAACAGCATGTCCCGTGATTGAATATGGCTGTGAATTCCCATTGTTTACCTGTCTCTGCTCGTTCAATGAGCAGCTCACATAAAACCTGTGAATAGCTGTGGACAGCAAGGATCCTACTGTTTGAATTCTCCCAGCCTTGTGGTAGGAGCACCTACTTGCAGCGTTATGAACGTTTCTGCTGAAATGAGTTTTTAACTTGCTATGAAAAATCGAGCAGTTTCAGGAGGAGGTCACAGCCACCTGCTCCAACATGGCCTACATCCTCTGATTGTCTCACTCTCTAAAGAGTTTGAATCTCCTCAGGCATACAAGAAAACCAAATATAATCTCCCTCAGCTATAAAGAATGCCCTAATTATGAAGGTATCATGTTATAAGTGAGACCATACAAATTTCTTGGTCTATCAGAAATATTTTATTAATTAAGTAAGCAGGCACAAGCAAAACAGCGCTGGGCGGCTGGGGAGTCTCCGCTCCACCACAGCACGCAACTTTCCCTTTTCAGTGTCGCCGTTTTATAGCATCCAAGTTTCGGTTTGTCAGGACTTGTTGGACCTTCTGAAGCTGCGCAGTTCGTTGTTGGGGGTCGTTGTTTTTCTTTCAATGATCATGCGTTGTGCTCGTGTTCAAGGGGGAGGGTAGTGAAGCGGGAAACAGTATTTCACAGAGTCTTTGTTTTACCAAGGATGTTTATCCAACACCCCCTCCCCACTATCTACTTGCTTAGTCTTCCCCCTTAACAAGGTCGTAAATTGCAAAACCTTATCTTCTCAGCAGATCCTCTGAATTCCTTTTAAAGACAATGAACAAACACCCGCTAATTTATCACAATCCCTCCTTTTTCTTTTTCTAACATATTTTGTTCATTGATGAATTTTTGAAGCACTTGTTTGCTCAATATTAAAGTTTCTGCGTCATCCTCCTCCTGTTCAAGAGATTCATATTTCGCACGCACAAGCATAAGGTGAGCTGCCTCTAATCGGTTTTTTTTTACAATCGCGATTATTCGATTGAATATACATGGTACAAAAGTTAGTGTTAATATGAGCAGCAACAAAGGTCCTGCTATAGTTGATAGCAGTGTAGTGAGCCAAAGTGAGTAATTAAACCAGGATTCATACCAATTCTGGTGGGCTTCATTTTCTATTTTTTGTTTTTCTAGCCCTTCTCTCAATTTAGTCATTGTATCCCTTACTACTCCAGTATGATCTGCATATACGCAACACTCCTCTCGTAGGGCTGCACACAATCCTCCTTGTTGTAGAAAAATCAGATCTAATCCCCTACGATTTTGTCGCACAGATTTCTCTAAAGCTGATATAGATTGCTCGATACGGGCCAAATCCTCATCTACAGCAATGCGTAGAGAGGTAAATTCTTGGCTTTGTTTTACCAGAGAGTTAATTTCAGTTCCGGCTCCTGCAGCCCCCAGAATCATCAGAGTGGCTAAAGTGACAGCCGTAATAGGCTCTCTCTTCCTTAAGTGTTTTTTTTTTTTTGCCATAGCATGTTGGATGTACATATACTCCTCAGAATGGTAAAGAATCCTAGGTATAATTACTACCTGTACACAAAAATCATGAGACGAGTTGAACAATTTCAAAGATAAGCATGGAGTTACCCCCAGAGACAAACATACCCATCTGGTGTTATCTGCTGGTATTAACCATTTTTCTTTGTCTAATTGTGTAACATTTTCTGTAATATTGCATAGATGGAACTTCTCACCAGGGACCGTGCCTACGCACCTGCCATTCCCAGTTACTTCCGTTAACGTTATTCCTACATCCCTTCCCCAATTGCATTGTGGGGGATCGGTTTCGTTTGAACGGGTGGTTTCTCCCAGATCCCCAATGGCGTCGTAATATGAGGGCCTTATATCAAGACATAACCAGCAAGGTCTAGGCACGTCTGGATTTGGTTGATTCAACAACTGATAACTAGCATTCATGATTCTCCATATGTTATTCCCGGCCACCCCTTCATTTCTAATCCCATACTCCGGGTTTACTGATTTATTAGCAACCTCCAGTGGTTTAGGGCTATTAGGAGTTAGCATTCTAAAAGCTTGTGTAGGCTGAATCCTCAAAACACTCCCCGACAGTTTCTGATTTGGTCCCACCCGTTGGGGACTCTTAGTCTCTTCCTTCTTTATATAGATGATGCCTTCCCTATCAGTCCCCCAGCAGTAGTTATCTGCTGAACAACATGGTGATCTTCCCATCTAATCAGGCTCCATTTAAAAGGTTTGTGAGGGTGCGCAGACCCAGGAACAGTGTAAACAATCGTACCCATTACTATGTATCGCAAAAAAAATGGCTAGGGCCCATTTTCCAGAGTTCTTTACCTGGCCACGTAATTCCCCACCGTTTCACTCTCTGCCTCGCTTGTCAGTTCGGTTGCAGCGAACTACAAGGTGCAAGTTCTTCTTGGCAGCAGCAGTGTTCTTCAGGGGAGTTTCTCAGGTAACTGCGACCTTTTTCTGATCAAACAGGGTCCCCTTTCCTCCTTTTTTTTTTTTACGATACATAGACAGTTAGACCATACTTATCGAGTTCGTTTCAACGTGAGCTTTAAGTCATCAGGGCCTGTGACCGCTTCCCATTTGCTTTTCTGGATCGGTCCTTTCACGCGACTGGCATGCGTTCACCCCTTCTCAGCCGTCCGGATAGCCGTCTCTGTGATAAGTAAAACAACATAGGGGCCTCCCCACCGTGGTGTTAAAGACGTTTCTTTCCATGTCTTAATTAGAACCCTATCTCCAGGTTGTATCCTATGGATTGCTATATCTAGCCACCAAGCCTTTCGCTTGCAACTCCCTCCGTTGGTTCATAAGCTGTATTAAATAAGGTTTTAATTGGATATCCTGTACCTGGGGGTGATCAGATGGCATCTCTAAATCATAAGGCATACCATACAGCCTTTCAAAAGGTGAGATTCCGACATCGGCTCGGGGCTATGTCCGGATATTCAATAGTTCAAGCGGTAAACATTTCACCCAGGAGGTTTTAGTCTCTATCATAAGCTTTGTTAGTTGCTTTTAATTTCACCATTCATTCGTTCTACCTTTCCCGAACTCTGAGGATGCCAGGGAGTGTGATATTCCCATTTAATTCCCAGAGCCTTCATCGTGTCTCGGGATACCTTTGACACAAAGTGTGGGCCTCGATCAGAGTCAATTGCTTCTATTACCCCGTATCTGGGTATGATGCTTTCTAATAATATCTTTACCACGGTTTGAGCTGTGGCCCTTGCCGTAGGGAATGCTTCAACAAAGTTTGTGAGGTGGTCTACAATAACTAGTAAGTATCTATATCGCCCCGTTTTTGGAAGTTCAGTAAAATCTAATTGAATCTTTGCAAAAGGTCGATGTGCCAATTCTCGTCCTCCTCCCGGGACCCTTTTTCTCATGTGTTGAGCATTTACCCTCCGACAAGTTATGCAATCATTTACGATCCTCTTTGCTATATTATAAATCCCTATACACATATAATATGTGGCAAATTGATCCACCAACGCCTGAGTACCCCAGTGCGTCTGTTCATGAAATCTCCGTAGCACCCTCATAGCTACTGATTTTGGTAACACTTCCCGTCCATCAGGCAGTACCCATTTCCCTTTATCGGTTTTTTTTTTTTTTTTTTTTGAACCCCCATTTGTGTCATCTTGTCTTCTTCTGTATTAGTGAAACAGAGTAAGGGGAGGGGAATGGGTCCATTCGACCACAGGGAGTTAGTCGGCCCGCACTTGTAGCAGTTTTTATAAGGCGGGCTTTCTTCCTCTGAACAATTGCATTCAATCCCATCAACTCCCCATTCACTCCAGCAATCATAACATGGAAATTCCTTTAAGCCTTTCCCACAGTATTAAGTATTATATTAAGCATTATTATATATTATTATATTATTATTATATTAATTATTATATATTAAGTATAAGTATTAAGTATTTCCCACAGTCTGGGCAATCTTCCCTCGTTCTTATAATTCTTATACTCATTAATGCTGCCCTTTTTGCCTCCTGATCTGCTAGATTATTACCCCTAACCTGAGGGGTGAGGCCTTTTTGATGCCCTTTTATATGTACTACAGCAATTTCTTTGGGCTCTCTGATAGCTTGTAAAACCTGGGTAATCAATTCCTGATGTATTAAACCCTTTCCTTGTGAATTGATGAGCCCCCTTTCTTTCCATATTTTACCAAATGTATGTACTACCCCATAAGCATATTTTGAATCTGTATATATTGTACCGCTTTTATTTTTCAACAATTTTAGGGCCTGCAATATGGCATATAGCTCGCAAGCTTGGGCAGACCGGCTAGGGCTCAAAGGTCCAGATTCCACTATCTCAAATGTTTTCTCGTTTACTAACGCGTATCCTGATTTTTGCTTTCCCTCGACTACTCTCGAGGAACCATCCACATATATCTGTTCACTGATGGGTAATTCCACCTCCTCTAGATCAGGTCTCAATTTCGTTTGCTCTTCTATATTTCGGAGGCAATCATGTCCTAAGGACTCATTTGGTTCCCCATAAAGAAATTGAGCAGGGTTCTGTAGGGAGGTTGTTCCTAAGGTTAATTTTGGAGAGGAAATCAAAATTCCTTCATATTTTAATAATCTGGCGTCAGTGATCCATTTCTCTGCCTTCTGTTGCAGTACCCCGCATATATTGTGTAGAGATATTACTTTGATTTCCCCCCCAAAAGTGATCTTCTGTGCTTCTTCCACTAACAAGGCAGCAGCTACCACTACCTGCAAACAGTTTGGCCAACCCCGGCTAACCGGATCCAATAATTTAGACAAATAGGCCACAGGTTTTTTTTTTTTTTTTTTTTTTTTTTTACTCCCTGCCCATTCTTGGGCCAGCACTCCGTATGCTGTGCCTTCTGCGCTGTTCACAAAAAAAAAAAACAAAACAGCCTCCTTAAATCTGGTAAGCTTAACACTGGGGGGGGCGTACTAGTTCCTCCTTTAACTTGTTCAGTCGTTCCTCATCTTCTTTTGTCCATTTGAGTAATCCATCCTTATTCAGCTTGTTATATAAAAATTTAACCTTTCCACTATAATCTTCTATCCATTGTCTACAGTATCCGGTCAACCCTAACAGTTGCCGTACCTGCTTTTTAGTTCGCGGGGATGCTAAAGCCAATATTCCACTGATTCTGCCTGGGTCTAACTTCTTAGTCCCATTACTTAACTGGTGACCCAGGTACTTTATCTCTTGCTCCACAATTTGTAATTTTGCCCCTCCTTTTTCTTTTAAAGGGTACAGAGGGTACAGATTAATTCGATTCTCTGAGCCAATCCAAAGGCTCGCATATTCGCTCTCCTCTAAACAAAAAGGTTCCTTTGCACTTACATAAATGTTTAAGGCTTGGCAAACCCAGTCTTCAAACGACCCGAATATGGGCCAATAATTTGCCTACCTCCCCAAACTTCAACACAATAATGAATCATTTTTACTTTATCCTTTCCCCGCCTAAAAGGGGAATCACTCCAATTCTTAATCATTAACCCCAGTGGACTATCTGGGGGAATAGGGGGTAACCTAGCACTAGGCATTACCCCACCCATGGGACCAGAAGGCTTACTCTTCTTCTGTCCCATCTTCCGGAGTGCCTTCACACACACACAGAGCCGCTTCCCCCTGGTCGTGGCCCAGTCCCTCGCGGGATGTGGGAACCGCACTACTGAGGGGTCCGCACTCACTTCGTCCGCAATTGGACGTCTCACACAGACGCACTCCGGGATCACCAACCCCAACCGAACGGATCACCGGCCTATACTTACCCACCCCGTGGGTCTTCGTTCGGTCTTCGTGCACAAAGATTGCTTGGGGTTACCGGGTTTATTTGCTTGTGCCTAATTTGGGGTTCGTCGGTGAAGGGCTCGAGCGGGATTTCCCGTTCCCGGGGCCGCCAGAATCGGCGGGGCGCCTCCCCTAGAGGGATTCCCAGTCAATCCGCCTTCATCCGAGTCACGGCACCAAATTTGTTATAAGTGAGACCATACAAATTTCTTGGTCTATCAGAAATATTTTATTAATTAAGTAAGCAGGCACAAGCAAAACAGCGCTGGGCGGCTGGGGAGTCTCCGCTCCACCACAGCACGCAACTTTCCCTTTTCAGTGTCGCCGTTTTATAGCATCCAAGTTTCGGTTTGTCAGGACTTGTTGGACCTTCTGAAGCTGCGCAGTTCGTTGTTGGGGGTCGTTGTTTTTCTTTCAATGATCATGCGTTGTGCTCGTGTTCAAGGGGGAGGGTAGTGAAGCGGGAAACAGTATTTCACAGAGTCTTTGTTTTACCAAGGATGTTTATCCAACACCCCCTCCCCACTATCTACTTGCTTAGTCTTCCCCCTTAACAAGGTCGTAAATTGCAAAACCTTATCTTCTCAGCAGATCCTCTGAATTCCTTTTAAAGACAATGAACAAACACCCGCTAATTTATCACATATCACATACATGGGAGTGACATCTCATGTGGTGGTGCACACAGTTGCTCTACTCTGAAAGAATTCATGTCTGAAGACAATGAAGTAATTCTGTTTCCATATCAATTTAACCACAAAATTTAATCTCTATTTTTATGTCATAATATTCCTTTTTAAGTCTTTCTCTCTGTGGGAATAAAAATGTTGTTTTTGCAGAGTTACATTGTTTAAAGGTAAGGAATGGGGTATTGAGATATGCTTGCAGTGATAAGAAAACTTAGCAGGCGACCTTGTAAAATGCAGACAACCAGACCCCTTAGAACAATTAGGTGAAAATCACGGTGTTAACTCAAGTCAGATAAGTGAGGAAACATTACCACTTCAAACAGTAAAAAAGTCAAAAGAAATTTGAAATTTAACAGGCCAGCAACTGAAGGCCATGCATTGTCTGTGAAGCATCAGATAGATTGTGAACCTGGATTACCCACTCAGTGGGGAAACAGGGGAGGGTCCTGTCATCAAAAAGTATATAAACTGTGTTTTGGAACCAGTAGGTGTGCTCCTGCTTGTGGGACACCCGCCACTGCAATCGCAAATAAATTACTACTTCACTGAGATCCTTGCCTGAGCCTAAGTTATTGGCTACGGAGTGTTTCTCACAATTTGGGGGCTCGTCTGGGATCCAGTCACCTACTGGGGAGCCCCACCGCCGCAGCAGCAGGAAGGCATGCCCTGTTGATTTCAGTGGTCTTGTGCATCGACGGTGCCGGTTCTGCAGAGAGCTGACAGAGGGCCCGACACTGATTAAAGAGGCAGGATCCATGAAGTAGTGGGGAAGGGAAGAAGGTAGGCACTCCGGGTTTAAAAATTGATCCGGTAACCCTGTGCACAGACCAAGGTAAGAAATATTAAGTATTGCCTTGGGGGTCGGGTGAGACTCTGTGTGCCGTGTGATTGAGACGTACTTTTGTACGGAGCGAGTGTGGAGTCCTGATCCGCGGTTCCGTAGCTCTGCGAGGGGTGCAGCCGGAGACGGACGAAGCGTGAGATAAGGGAGAGAAAGGAAGAGTCTCGGGAAATTTGGTGTATGGTAAGCCCTTGCACAGGGAAGTGCTTGGCAGTACACCAGGGAAATTTGGTGTACGGTAACCCTTGCACGGGGAAGTGCTTGGCAGTACACCAGGGAAATTTGGTATACGGTAACCCTTGCACGGGGAAGTGCTTGGCAGTACACCAGGGAATCTGGTAAACTCATAGGTGTGCGGTACCCCTTGCATGGGGAAGTGCTTGGCAGTACACCCCCATTTTCCAGAATCGTAACGTTAGTGTGTGGTGTCCTTCAGGAGGGAAATTTCTGTAGCAGCACACTGACAAGGGCTAGGAAAAATGGGAAATATGAGTTCCAGGGGACAGGGAGATGTCCCTGGGGGAGTACCTACTGACAGTTCTTCCTGAAGAATGATAAGAAATCGGACAAATAACCTCAAAATTAGAAGAGATGATAAAAGAAAAAAAAAAGTTAAATATTGCGTATCAGTCTGGACAAAAGAACCAACTAAGGAAACAGCAGTATTGTGGCCAAAATACGGGCCTGATGAAAATTCAGGCTTTAAATTTATATGTAAACAATAAGAATCCTTTTTTGGAGAAGGAGCCAAGTTATGCTCCCTATAATCCTAATATTGCACCGGTGGCAGCAGCAGTCGCTCCAGGAAGGGAGACAGGGACTGCAATTAACACTGTCCCTAGAGAAGAGCGTACTCTAGGCTCTGGCAAGAATTAGAACAAGGTAGAAGAGATTCTGAGAATTTTGCCTTCCCTGATACTGACAGTACTAACACTAACTGTGTATCCTCTTAGGCGAACTCCTCCCCTCCCTCCCTTACCAGCACAGGGGTGTTAGGGGTTTTAAGGAGGAGATGAAGTCTTTAATTGAGGACCCCATCAGGCTACCTGAACAATTAGACCGGTTCCTAAGACCTCACGTACACTCTTGGGGGGAAATGATGTCTATACTAAGTATGTTTTTTACAGGGGAAGAAATGAGAATGATCAGGAGGAGAGCTGCTACACAAGAATGGGAAGGAGCTCATCCTCCGGGACTGGGGGTAATACCGGCAGAGCAGGGGTGCCCACTTGCCGATCCTGGCTGGAGTGGTGATAGTGCGCAGCACAGGGGTCATGTGGGAGACTTGGGGTCGGGGTGGGGGAGTGCTCGGCGGTGAGTCCCGGGGACCCGGTGTCCCGGGGGCTCTTGAAAGTTCATTTTGTGATTAAAGCCTGGCAAGATACACAGAAAAAGCTCCAGAAGGTGGGGGGATGTAGTGAACAGTCACTGGGGGGGACCCCCTTGCAGGAGGCCCTGGAGGTGTATGTCAGGAGGGGAGATGAGAAGGAAAAGCAGAGAGTGAAACTAATGGTATTGACAGTGTAGCAGGTAGTCAGGCAGAGGGCTGGAGAAAGAGGAAGAAACTTTTCAGGAGGAGTCAGGGCCAGGATGGAAAAGAGAGGAAGAGAGATGAAGGAATGGCAGGCAAGGAAAGCTCAGGGACAGGCTTTGAAGTGTGGCCAGGCTGGCCACTTCAAATAGGAATAGGAGGAGAGAAGGAAAATGGGAAAGTACAGGCTGGAGAAAGATAAAAAGAAGTGTTAAAAAGGGTTATTGAAGGTGTTAAAGGTGCGGTATGTAATGTTTGACAGAGCTGTTTTTTGAATGAGTTGGGAAAGTTGAATGAGCAGGGAAAGAGGATGTAGGCATTATCTAAGTAACAGTCTAGAAGTTTTGGTATATTTGCTGTGGTGTTTGGTCAGTTTCCCAAGTATCGATAGGGGGGCGGGGGGACGGGGGGGGCAGCCTGCTCCACCAGGGGCCTCTCCATAGGCCGCAGGGGGGCTTCAGCTCCGGCACCTGGAGCGCCTCCTCCCCCTCCTTCTGAGCTGACTTTGGTGTCTGCGGGGAGGTTTCTCGCTCCTCGCTCTCCCAGCTGCTGTTAAACAGCAGGTTTTTGTTTGCTTGTTTGTTTGTTTTCGTGGATGTGCTCTCACAGAGGCACGGACTGTGTTGCTCGTGGCTTGGCTCTGGGCAGCGGTGGGCCCCTTTGGGGCCGGATGAAATTGTCCCTCATCTGCCACGGGGCGGTTTCTGGATTCTCCTCGTGGGGGCTCCCACTGCAGCTCCCCCCTGAACCTTGCCATCGAACCCAATACACTGGGGCAGCTAGGTCATTACTGGCCTGTAAAGTATCAGGGATTAAATTAACTAATGAAACCCTAAAAAGTGATGGGGGTAGAAGGGGCTGGGATAACAGTGCCACCTTTGGGGGATACCAAGCTGAGACTAGGGGATGAAATGATCACTGGGCAATTATTGTATGTACCCAAGGCAGGGACTAACTTGTTGGGAAGGGATTTGATGATGAAACTGGGCATTCAAATAGTAAATTGTTAGACTGGAATAACAGTGGTATTAATGGAGTGCTCTCAGGCCCTGAGAGCAAAGATATATTCACCTCTGACTGGAAAGACTCTGAAGTGGGGGCGGAAGCAACAATACATATGGACAGTTTTACCTCAGGGGTTTACAGGGCCACCAATTTATTTGGGCAAGTTCTAGAACAGATTTTGGAGCAATTCCAACCTCCCAAGGAGGAATTACTGTTACAAAATGTGGATGATCGTTTATTGTCAGGACAGGAGAAAACAGTTGTGAAGGAAGCTACTAACAAGCTATTCAACTTTCTGGGAAAGCAGGGCTTGGGAGTATTGAAAAATAAATTACAATACGTAGAAAGAGAAGTCAGGTATTTAAGGCATCTAATGTCTGAGGGAAAACTGAGAATAAATCCAGAGAGGATTCAGGGAATTGTTGAAAACTAAGAAAGAACTAAAAAGTTTTAAGAGAGATTTCTTTAAGGAATCAGGAGCCACGAAGTCAGAGGGAAAATGGATACTCCCTGATGGGAGAGAAATGCTGAATAAAGCACCAATGAGGCAAATATGATGTTTTACATCAAGAGAGTCATTCGGAGGTGCAAACAATGTGTGATGTTCTGCTAAAAAAAGTATGTCTGTGTAGGAATATACACTTTAGTGAAGGAAATATGCAGAGGATGTACCATATGTCAAAAGGCAAATAAAAAGGTCATCCGTAACTCACCTAGAGGGGGACGGGAGCCAGGGATTCGACCTTTCCAAAGTATACAGGTAGACTTTACTGAGTTACCTAAAGCAGGGAGACTTAAGTACTTGTTTGTCCTAATGACAAACACGTGACTGGGTGTGTGTAAGCTTTCCCCTCAGTATCTGCCACTGCGAACACGGTGGCTAAGGTATCACTGGAGCAAATAGTCCCTAGATATGGGATAGCTGAAAACGTTGATTCAGATCAAGGAAGTCATTTCACTTCACAAGTACTGCAAGGGTTAATGCAGGCCTTAGGGATTGAGTCGCATTTTCATACCCCCTGGCACCCCTCCTCTTCTGGGAAGGTAAAGCGAATGAACCAGACATTAAAGAATCTAACTTAGTGTTAGAAACCCGACTTCCTTGGGTAAAATGCTTACCTTTAGCACTCCTACAGGTTCAAGCAGCACCAAGAAATGATATAGGAATTTCACCATATGAGATGCTGTTCGGATTACCCTATCTGGGCAGAAGGGATGAGATACCACAATTCGAAACGAGAGTTTTCTTAAGAACTGTATTCTGGGGTTGTCCTCTTCTTTGCCATCTCTACGGACCCATGGGTTGCTGGCTCAAACCCCACCTTTGGAATTTCCCATTCACCACCATCACCCAGGAAATTGGGTCCTGATTCAGACTTGGAAAGAATCAACTCTGGCCTGAATTGGAAGGATACTTCCAAGTACTACTAACCACTGAAACAGCCGTAAGGACTGCAGAAAAAGCTTGGACTCACTATACTCGAGTGAAGGCATCCGTCAACCCTAGTACCTGGGAAGCTGTTCCTACAGAAGACTTGTTGGAAGCTGTGTCCTGGTTTCAGTTAGGACAGAGTCAATTTTCCTCATAGTAGCTGGTAGGGTGCTATGTTTTGGATTAGGATGAGAAGAGCGCTGATAACATGCTGATGTTTTAATTGTTGCAGAGCAGTGCTTACACCAGGCCAAGGACTTTTCAGCTTCTCACTCTGTCCTGCCAGCGAGCAGGCTAGGGGTGCAGCAGGAGCTGGGAGGGGACAGACCCAGGACAGCTGACCCAAACTGGCCAAAGGGGTATTCCATACCATCTGACGTCATGCTAAACAATATATAGGGGTGGCTAGCCGGGGTGGAGGGGCCGGCTGCTTCGGGATAGGCTGGGCATCGGTCAGCGAGTGGTGAGCAATTGCGTTGTGCATCACTTGTTTCGTACACATTATTGTTAGTAATACTATTATTATTATTATTATTATTATTATTATTATTATTATTTTCCTGCCTTAATGAACTGTCTTCATCTCAACTCACCGGCTTCACTTTCCTGTTTCTCTCCCCCATCCCAGAGAGGGAGGGGGAAGGGTGAGCGAATGGCTGTGTGGTGTTTAGCTGCCAGCCGGGTTAAACCACAACACCAGGGAAGAAGAATTCAGTACTGCTTTTCAGTAATCCTCCATAAGTTTACCCAGAGCACCTGTTATTGTTCAGCTTGAAAGCTAATCTCAGGTGCTCCCTTGCCGTTTATTCATATAATGCGTACATCAATTAAGCTCTGTTAAGTCAATTAAAAAATAATGTGAATAAAACACATCCTTAATGGCAACTACAGCTGATGCTCAGAAAAGCGAAGACTTTTGACATAAAATAACAGATTACATATATAAAAAATTCACCACTCAAAAGTATTTCAATTATTATCTGCTGAAGAGTTAAAAATTCTTAGCACAAAGGCATTGCTCAAGCATAATTACTCTTTACAACACTAACGAACAATTATATGCTACAAAGAAGAAGTTAAAGATGATGAAAAGCTATCATGAGGCACTTCCCACATGAAGGTTTATTACATCGTCAGCATTGCACTACATCTGACTCTGAGCAGCAGATCCAGCAGCTGTGTAAGGCTGGGAATAGCTATTCATGCAGTCAGGGGCATCCGACACTAAGCACACTGAACAAAATTAACCCGAGGTTAGACTCACCTCCTCCTTCTGATTCTTACAGGTTTTGCTACAGGATGCTCTCTGTCAGAGGATACCAATGTTCTTTAATTTGTTTATTAAACATTGAGTGATGAATATCACTTTAGAGAATTGTATCTAGGCCAGAGGCTCATTGCCAGTCACCTTTAATGGTGTCTGGAGAAGGGTTTGAGCATAGGGCACGTATATGGCAACATTTCCTTAGGCTGTTCTCTGCCTCTGTGAGTTGGACACTGGCTCTCTGTATTTAGCAGCCTTCAGTACAGCTTTCTTCTCTGACCTTGTCCACCTGCATTTGAAAACACACCTAACATCCTGCAGCCAGCAATGCCATAGGTTGTCTATATACTCTAAGAGGGAGGGAAAAAAAATGTGCTTTTGTTTGTTTTTGTTTTTGAAATTGCTGTTTTAATAAGCATTCTATTTGTTTGCTTGTCATTCTATCAGGAGAGGTAACGAGGAGTCACCCCCTTCCACAATCAGTGGGATATTGTAAAAAGAGCCAGAGAGGTGGGGTTTGATTTCCCTGTACTGCCATGTGTTGAAAAGCAGTATTTTTAGCAGTATTCCATCGAAATCCTACCACAATTGCCACTGCCTGATACTACATGGTGACAGCCCACACCAGAGACATGGGTTTTGATATGAGCCAAACAGGGGTTGAAGCTGGGAGTGTTTATAAAGCGTAGTCTCTGAGCTAAGCATGAGCGGAGTACACTTGATGGCGGAGAAAATGAGTCTCCCTCCTCCTTGCCAGCCCAGAGGGGAGCCCTGGTAGACAGCAGCTGAAAGCTCCCAGCCCTGGCTGGACATCACCCTTCCCATGGGGCTTTCCAGTGAGTATCAAGGGAGGATACTGGTTTCTTGTGGTTAGCCCCAGGGGGCAACACATGCTCAACAGCCTCATGAACACGAGGGCTGAAATGATACCGATTAGCAAGTATTTTGCATTGCTTTCAGGAACACCAGTGGAAGAAACGCGTTCAAGTACATAGCGGCCATACCAAGATGGGTCACCATGCTACAGAGCAGCTAATGGGGCAGAGCGAGATGCTTGTGGCACACCACAGCCTCCCGGTGCATTTCCATTCCTAGCTGCCAGGGCAATTTATGCACTCTGCTGTCAGTACAAGAAGCTGCTCAAATGGAGTTACAAGGAAACATAAGGGAATACAGTTTCAGAAGGAAATTGTTGGGCAGTACAAAGGGCAAAATAATAGCAAATAGCATCTGGCTTCTGTTAGGATCTACAGATTCAGCAAATTACAGCCCAAATGGGTTAGGCCTGTGAGAAACACTCCGTAGCCAATAACTTAGGCTCAGGCAAGGATCTCAGTGAAGTAGTAATTTATTTGCGATTGCAATGGCGGGCGTCCCACAAGCAGGAGTACACCTACTGGTTCCAAAACACAGTTTATATACTTTTTGATGACAGGACCCTCCCATGTTTCCCCACTGAGTGGGTAATCCAGGTTCACAATCTATCTGATGCTTCACAGACAATGCATGGCCTTCAGTTGCTGGCCTGTTAAATTTCAAATTTCTTTTGACTTTTTTTATTGTTTGAAGTGGTAATGTTTCTTCACTTATCTGACTTGACACCGTGATTTTCACCTAATTGCTCTAAGGAGTCTGGTTGTCTGCATTTTACAAGGTCGCCTGCTAAGTTTTCTTATCACTGCAAGCATATCTCAATACCACATTCCTTACCTTTAAACAATGTAACTCTGCAAAAACAACATTTCTATTCCCACAATTCCCCCCTTTTCTTTCTTTATAAATTGTTGATTTTTGCAAAACTTTTCTCTAAGGTGTCATTTGGTGGATATCTTCTTCTTCTTCACCTTCTTTGCTTTCCATCTCCTCTAATATCATCACCTTATCTGAGTAAGGTGGTGGCTTCGTGGTCATTTGTTTCAATAGTGCAGTTTCAGTTAACCACTGTACTTGTCCTTTTACACAGGGGATAATGCAACAACCAACGGCTGTCAAAACTCCTGCTACTGCGATCAAGGATGTAAATATGCCTAATTTTTCTGCCAGTTCACTGGCAAGGGTGGTAAACCCTTGCAATGCTCTAGTTACTGTGCCATCCGGGGTAGTATTGTTGGGTATAAAAGTGCAACAATGGTTGCTCAGTATCACACACACACACCTCCTTTCTCCGCAAACATCATATCTAATGCTATTCTGTTTTCCCAAGCCATTTTGCTGGTGGCATCTAGTTGTTCAGCGATTCCTCTTATCGCATCTCTTGTATAGTTTATGAATCTCTGCTGATAATAATAAAAATAATTAATCCAATCCACATTCTTATTGATTGTTACCCACCAGAACAGTGACTCAAACCCTGCAGCAATTTGAATCCTGGCTTCCTGTTCATCGGGAACTCCTCTAGGCACCCCAATAGAATCTATGTACGCTCTATCATCAAATGATACTCCTAAGCTTCTTTTACTTCTTCTGGGTATTTGTGATGTTTCTCTTTCAAATGCCAGGGTGAAGGGTATAGCTAATTGAACAAGTGCACAAGTGCCTCCCCAGTTAGAAGGCAGGGTGGACCATAAGATCTTCCCTCCACAGTACCACCAGAGATCTGCCCTGGGGATCTCAGGTCTTGAGCAGTTTCCCATCAAGTCCTCGGTAGCATTCAAGGTCCTCGTGCACAAGGCAAATTCTCCCAGATGCCGGGTAGCACTCACACCCTGCTGTGAGAGGCAAGCTGTATGGTTACCTATAGCTGTGGAGAATACAGGGGGAACCCTGATATTGCTATCACGCAAGGAAGGGAACAGCAAAGAGAGAGACTTAGAAGCCTCATTTCCCCAGGCAGTCTTTTCTTGGTACAATGCAATCATACATCGCATCCCCTGGGAATCCTTGGTCCACCCCAATGGGAAGGGCACTATCTGGGCAATCGGGCATCCCGAGGCACAAGCATAGCAACTGATATGGTTGAGACTCTGGATAGTATATTTGACCCATTCTATCCAGGCATTCACATCCCCATACCCTGTTTCAATCTCAAATGTTTGAACTGCCGCATTTCAAAGTGGGTCTCCTGTTTTCTCTCCTGTTTTCTCCTTGAGTTTCTCCCTTTCTCTGATGGCAATAGAGGATCGTTTCCATACAGCTATTCTCAATCTGGCTGTTGGGCCTCTCCCAGTTATTTGTTCTCTCTGCTCGATTGTCGTTGGGCATTTAAATCTCCACAAGCTAACATCTAACAAGAATCAAACATGACAGATTGTGGTACATAACCCTCTGTCACATTCACCCATATTTCTCCGGGGTATCCCATCTTACTATTATCTGGTCATGCCTTTTCCAAGTTGCCAATTGACCAGGGCCTCCTCTGAGGCCTACAATCACTAAAAACAAAATTAATGACTGATTTTTCCTTGTCATTATTTTTAAACCTTAGGTTTCCAAATAATTATCAATACAAAGAATAAGAGGTACACTACTACTATAACAAAAACCCCTTGGGAGCACTTCAATTTGCTATAGGTCTGTCCTTTCTCTCAATCACAAGGCATGCTCATTAGTTACCTGTGAAAATAAAAGGTTAGTTTACAATTGTAAGCTTTTATCCCGCTCAGAGTCCGCTATGAGATTTTTCTCTTCGATTTCAGCTTGTTGTGGTTTAACCCGGCCAGCAGCTAAACACCACACAGCCGTTCGCTCACCCTCCCCCCTCCCTCTCTGGGATGGGGGAGAGAAACGGGAAAGTGAAGCCTGTGAGTTGAGATACAGTTTATTAAGACAGGAAAATAATAATAACAATAATAATAATAATAATAATAATAGTATTACTAACAATAATGTGTACGAAACAAGTGATGCACAATACAATTGCTCACCACTCACTGACCAATGCCCAGCCTATCCCGAAGCAGCCGGCCCCTCCACCCTGGCTAGCCACCCCTATATATTGTTTAACATGACATCAGATGGTATGGAATACCCCTTTGGCCAGTTTGGGTCAGCTGTCCTGGGTCTGTCCCCTCCCAGCTCCTGCTGCACCCCTAGCCTGCTTGTTGGCAGGACAGAGTGAGAAGCTGAAAAGTCCTTGGCTTGGTGTAAGCACTGCTCTGCAACAATTAAAACATCAGCATGTTATCAGCGCTCTTCTCATCCTAATCCAAAACATAGCACCCTACCAGCTACTATGAGGAAAACTGACTCTGTCCTAACTGAAACCAGGACACCTGGTTTTCATTGGAAGAGATCAGGTGCAAACCTACCTGTGTTTAATGAAGCACTCCATCTCAGCTCATCCTTGTGTTTCTGAGGAATAGTTTTGGGGGCTGCAGATTTAAGAAAGAAAGTCAAAAAACTTTGCCTTTCATGTTATGGGTGCAGTTTTATAAAAGAGAGTTATAAAACGGAAATGTAAGTGGAGGACAATGCTACAGCAAAGATAAATGCTACCCAGTGGAGAAATTATCTCCATTGAACTCTACTAAACAAATCTCTAGAGGAATGCTTTAAAAGAATGCCCTCAAAGAGCACTGTGTATTTTGAGATAAAAAGCAGACTTCACAGTTCCCAAGCCTATATAGGCGTGTGTTTTTTTTTTGAACTGTAAGGGTGAATCATATGGGTATGAATCAAGGCACTTTCAGTAGCCAGGTTTAGCTTGCAAATCTACACTAGATAACCTCCACCATCATGAAAAACTACTTTTATCTGCATGGAAAACAGGTGGACATGAAATCTTTGGCAGTTTTCCTGTAGGTAGTGGCCATGGGGCCACTCAGTATGATAGCAAGACCAAGTGTATTGATAGTAGAGGAGACTGGAAATTTTGTACTTCGCTCCCATTAATTTTGATCCCACTGGGATTAGAGCTGGTGGGAGAAAAGAGCTTCCGTGTGTGTGTGTTGTGGTTTAACCCGGCTGGCAGCTAAACACCACACAGCCATTCGCTCACCCTCTCCCCTCCCTCTCTGGGATGGGGGAGAGAAACGGGAAAGTGAAGCCGGTGAGTTGAGATAAAGACAGTTTATTAAGACAGGAATATAATAATAACAATAATAATAGTAATAGTGATAATGATAATAGTATTAATAATAATAATGTGTAAGAAACAAGTGATGCACAATGCAATTGCTCACCACCCGCTGACCGATGCCCAGCCTATCCCCGAGCAGCCGGCCCCCCCACCCCGGCTAGCCACCCCTATATATTGTTTAGCATGACGTCAGATGGTATGGAATACCCCTTTGGCCAGTTTGGGTCAGCTGTCCTGGGTCTGTCCCCTCCCAGCTCCTGCTGCACCCCTAGCCTGCTCGCTGGCAGGACAGAGTGAGAAGCCGAAAAGTCCTTGGCCTGGTGTAAGCACTGCTCTGCAACAATTAAAACATCAGCATGTTATCAGCGCTCTTCTCATCCTAATCCAAAACATAGCACCCTACCAGCTACTATGAGCTACTTAACTCTGTCCTAACTGGAACCAGGACAGATATCCACCCCTTATTCCATACCATTTATGTCATGCTCAGGTTACACTCTTTCCAATACCTTGTAATTAATCACCATTTTCATCTATGATATATAGCAATCATGGTAGTGATGACATACAGTATTATATAATAATTAACATACTACAATTCAACTCATGGGCTATTCTCACCCAGTATCAAATCCCCTTGAGGTACACACCGGACCTCCCCATTCTTTTGCATTACCCACCAAGTGCATCCAGGTCCCTGAGCAAAAGCAATTCCACGAATGGGTTTGCCTTTTCCTGAGGCAGGAGTAGCCCAGACTGTTTTACCCAGCATGTTTCTTACGTGCACTACAGGAACTTTATCCCCTTCTACAGTGCGTAACAGGTTTGAGTGGGCAGGTCCAGCTCGGTTGGCAGATCCCCTAGTATTGACTAACCAGGTGGCCTTTGCCAAATGTGTATCCCAGTTTTTGAATGTCCCAGCACCCATTGCTTTCAGTGTAGTCTTCAACAGTCCATTGTATCGTTCAACTTTTCCAGAGGCTGGTGCATGATAGGGGATGTGATACACCCACTCAATACCATGTTCTTTGGCCCAAGTGTCTATAAGGTTGTTTCGGAAATGAGTCCCGTTGTCTGACTCAATTCTCTCTGGGGTGCCATGTTGCCATAGGACTTGCTTTTCAAGGCCCAGGATAGTGTTCCGGGCGGTGGCATGGGGCACAGGATATGTTTCCAGCCATCCGGTGGTTGCTTCCACCATTGTAAGTACGTGGTGCTTGCTGTTGCGGGTTTGAGGGAGTGTGATGTAATCAATCTGCCAGGCCTCTCCATATTTATATTTCAGCCATCGTCCTCCATACCAAAGAGGCTTTGACCGTTTGGCTTGCTTGATTGCAGCACATGTTTCACAATCATGAATAACCTGTGCCATAATAGTGTCCATGGTCAGGTCCACCCCTCGATCACGAGCCCATCTGTATGTTGCATCTCTACCTTGATGGCCTGAGGTGTCATGGGCCCATCGGGCTATAAATAATTCACCTTTATGTTGCCAGTCCAGGTCCACCTGAGCCACTTCAATCTTAGCAGCCTGATCCACCTGCTGGTTGTTTTGATGTTCTTCAGTAGCCCGATTCTTGGGCACATGAGCATCTACATGGCATACCTTTACAACCAGGTTCTCTACCCGGGCAGCAATATCTTGCCACAATGCCGCAGCCCAGATGAGCTTGCCCCTGCGCTGCCAGTTGTTCTGCTTCCATTGCTGTAACCACCCCCACAGGGCATTTGCTACCATCCATGAATCAGTATAGAGATAGAGAACTGGCCACTTTTCTCGTTCAGCAATATCTAAAGCCAGCTGAATGGCTTTCACTTCTGCAAACTGACTCAATTCACCTTCTCCCTCAGCAGCTTCTGCAACTCGTCGTGTAGGACTCCATACAGCAGCTTTCCATCTCCGATGCTTTCCCAAATTACCACAGAACCCATCAGTGAACGAGGCATATTTCTTCTCATTTTCCGGTAGCTTGTTGTACAGTGGGGCTTCTTCAGCATGGACCACCTCCTCCTCTGATGATATCCCAAAGTATTTGCCTTCTGGCCAGTCCATAATCACCTCCAAGATTCCTGGGCGACTGGTGTTTCCTATTCGAGCCCGCTGAGTAATCAGTGCAACCCACTTGCTCCGTGTAGCATCAGTTGCATGATGTGTAGAGGGGACCCTTCCTTTGAACATCCAGCCTAGTACCGGCAGTTGGGGTGCCAGGAGGAGCTGCGCTTCAGTACCGACCACTTCCGAAGCAGATCGAACTCCTTCATATGCTGCCAATATCTCCTTTTCAGTTGGAGTATAGCGGGCCTCAGATCCTCTGTATCCCCGACTCCAAAACCCCAGGGGTCGACCTCGAGTTTCCCCAGGTTCTTTCTGCCAGAGGCTCCAGGTGGGACCATTCTCCCTGGCTGCGGTGTAGAGCACATTCTTTACATCTGGTCCTATTCGGACTGGCCCAAGGGCTACTGCATGAACTATTTCCTGCTTAATTTGTTCAAAGGCTTGCCGTTGCTCAGGGCCCCATTCAAAAGCATTCTTCTTACGGGTTACTTGGTAGAGCGGGTTTACAATCAGACTGTAATTTGGAATATGCATTCTCCAAAACCCCACGACACCTAGGAAAGTTTGTGTTTCTTTTTTGCTAGTTGGTGGAGACATAGCTGTTATTTTGTTGATCACATCCATTGGGATTTGACGACGTCCATCTTGCCATTTTATTCCTAAAAACTGGATCTCTCGTGCAGGTCCTTTAACTTTATTCTGTTTTATGGCAAAACTGGCCTTCAGAAGGATTTAGACTATTTTCTTCCCTTTCTCAAAAACTTCTTCTGCAGTGTCACCCCACACAATGATGTCATCGATGTACTGCAGGTGTTCAGGAGCTTCCCCCTGCTCCAGTGCAGACTGGATCAGTCCATGGCAAATGGTAGGGCTGTGTTTCCACCCCTGGGGCAGCCGATTCCAAGTATATTGGACTCCCCTCCAAGTGAAAGCAAACTGTGGCCTGCACTGTGCTGCTAGAGGGATGGAGAAAAATGCATTAGCGATATCAATTGTGGCATACCACTTGGCTGCCTTTGATTCCAGTTCATACTGGAATTCTAGCATGTCCGGCACTGCAGCACTCAGTGGTGGCGTGACTTCGTTCAGGCCACGATAGTCCACTGTTAGTCTCCACTCACCATTAGACTTTCGCACTGGCCGTATGGGACTATTAAAAGGTGAATGAGTCTTGCTGATCACTCCTTGGCTCTCCAGTTGACAAATTAGCTTATGGATGGGAATCAGGGAGTCTCGGTTGGTGCGATATTGCCGCCGGTGCACAGTTGTGGTAGCGATCGGCACTTGCTGTTCTTCAACCCTCAGTAACCCCACAACAGAAGGGTCCTCTGAGAGACCAGGCAAGGTAGACAACTGTTTAATGTCCTCTGTCTCCAAGGCAGCTATGCCAAAAGCCCAGCGGAACCCTTTTAGGTCCTTGAAATATCCTCTTCTAAGATAGTCTATGCCAAGGATGCACAGAGCATCCGGGCCAGTCACAATACGGTGCTTTTGCCACTCATTACCGGTTAGACTCACTTCAGCCTCCAATACAGTTAACTGCTGGGATCCCCCCATCACACCGTAAATACAGATGGGCTCTGGCCCTTTATAGCTTGATGGCATTAGAGTACATTGTGCACCGGTGTCTACTAAAGCCTTATACTTCTGTGCGTCTGACGTGCCAGGCCATCGAATCCACACAGTCCAATAAACTCGATTGTCCCTTTCCTCCCCCTGGCTGGAGGCAGGGCCCCTCTAGTCCTGGTCAAAGTCTTCGTTTCTGTGTTTAAAGGACTGCCTGCTGGAAGTTGGAGCAGCAAACTTTTCAGAGAACCCCTTTTTCCCAATTGTTTTCTTTTGCAATTCACGTACCCGTGCCTCTAGGGTCGCAGTAGATTTTCCATCCCATTTTCTCATGTCCTCTCCGTGGTCACGTAGGTAAAACCACAGGGTGGCGCGGTGTGTGTGCCCACCATATTGTCTTCCTTGCATAGATGAACGTTTACCCCTAATAGCTGAGACACTGGTTTGTACAGGTGGGGAGGAAAATAATCTCTCTTCAAGTTGGTGGATCTTTTCAGAAAGTTTCTCCAAAGTATTCTCTTTTAGCTGGTGGACACTGGTTCATTCAGGTGGAGGGGAAGATAAATTCTCTTTAAGTTGGTGGACCTCTTCAGAGAGTTTCTCCACAGCCGAGACACAGGCCTGTAGGGAAGAGGAGAGATTTCCTTCGTACTGCCGGAGTATTTTAATCACTTCATTCACTGTGGGATTCTCCTCCTCTTTCCAGGTTAGTATTGCCAATGAGCTGGCATATGATGATGGTGCACTCCGTACAAACTTCCGCCACATGGGTTGTGTACACCGGACTTCATCTGGATCTGTGGATGTTTGTGCGTCATCTAGGTCCTTATAAATTACTTCCCATACGGCCAATTCCCTCAGGTACTGAATTCCCTTCTCCATGGTGGTCCATTTGCCTGGTAGACATCCAAGTTCTTCCTTGAAGGGATACCTTTCCTGCACAGCTGACAGGAGACGCCTCCAGAGGCTGCGAGATCGTGTTCCATCTCCAATTGCTTTGTCAATACATGCGTCCCTAGCAAGGGATCCCAGCCGCCTGGCTTCCTTGCCCTCTAATTCCACACAATTGGCTCCGGTGTCCCAGCACCGGAGCAGCCAGGTGACAAGCTGCTCACCTATACAGCGACCAAAATCTTTTCGCACATCTCGTAGCTCACGCTGGTATAGAGTCCGGGTAGTTACTGTTGATTTTTCAACATCCCCATCCTCATCTTCAGTCTCCTGCACCTTTGATGGCCCAGCCTCGTCTTCACTATGCCCAGACTTAGCAGAAGACTGTCTGCGTTCTAAACGACCTGAGTCTCTATACCATTTTTTCACCTTGTCTACAGGGGCAACTTGCACTGCTACAGCTCGTTTCTCTGACCCAGCCACAGGGTCTGCCACAGGGGTTGGAATACCCTCTGCGGGGTCAACTTGCACTGCTACAGCTCATTTCTCTGACCTAGACACAGGAGTGGGAGCAGCTGCAGGAGCCGGAGCTGCTGCAGGGGCTGGAGTGGCTGCGGGAGCTGGAGCTGGAGCGGCTGCAGGAGCTGGAGCAGCTGCAGGAGCTGGAGCGGCTGCAGGAGCTGGAGCTAGGTTGATAGTAGCATCAATTGCAGCTCGATAGGCACAAGCCAGACCCCAGCACGCTACAGTGATTTGTGTCACTTTGGAACTGCCAGAGTCATGACACCTTTTTTTCAAGCATTCTGCCAGCTTTTTAGGATTTTGCAGTTGTTCAGAGGTGAATGTCCAAAACACTGGAGGTGACCACTGCTCTAGAAACCTGCCCATATCCTCCCACACTCCCTGCCACTCGCAACTATCCCGCCTCAAGACAGATCTCCGGATGAGATTCCTAAGTAGTTGTTTAACCCTCAACAAAACCTGAAGCGCATTCAGGAGACATAACAACAAGAGCAAGCTGGTCTGAGTATCCCAAGGATATTCAACATCTCAGAGAACCACCGTAACTAGCTCGGGGGATAAGAGGGTGGTGAAGGAGAAAGGGAGAGTGAACAGGTAGGGAAACATGTCTTCCCCTGTCCCCTTCACAGATTGGCTCCCTAACGAAAACAGGCAATAGGTGTAATTGCTAATAGTTTCCGAGATATGGTTTCCAAAGTATAGAGTCGACGTCAGTGCTGAGTACAAATACCAGGTTAGAGTCGTGACCAGATATTTCATCATTTCATAAGCCATTGTTACACCGCACAGTAGCATAACAATCTTAAACCAGGGCCCGGAAAGGATAAACAGTGCAACAGGGAGCACATACAGAACGCGCTATAAAACTCAATTTGGAAAACAGGCACAGCAGACTGGAGATTAAGGCAATCAACATCGTGACTAGCAACTATTAAGCAGGTCCAATACTTATACCAATTTTAGTTTAACACACTCTGGTCAAATTTGTCGATATCTCAACCCTTCGAGCCCCACATTGGGCGCCAAAAGGACTGTTGTGGTTTAACCCGGCTGGCAGCTAAACACCACACAGCCGTTCGCTCACCCTCCCCCCTCCCTCTCTGGGATGGGGGAGAGAAACGGGAAAGTGAAGCCGGTGAGTTGAGATAAAGACAGTTTATTAAGACAGGAATATAATAATAACAATAATAATAGTAATAGTGATAATGATAATAGTATTAATAATAATAATGTGTAAGAAACAAGTGATGAACAATGCAATTGCTCACCACCCGCTGACCGATGCCCAGCCTATTCCCGAGCAGCCGGCCCCCCCACCCCGGCTAGCCACCCCTATATATTGTTTAGCATGACGCCAGATGGTATGGAATACCCCTTTGGCCAGTTTGGGTCAGCTGTCCTGGGTCTGTCCCCTCCCAGCTCCTGCTGCACCCCCAGCCTGCTCGCTGGCAGGACAGAGCGAGAAGCTGAAAAGTCCTTGGCCTGGTGTAAACACTGCTCTGCAACAATTAAAACATCAGCATGTTATCAGCGCTCTTCTCATCCTAATCCAAAACATAGCACCCTACCAGCTACTACGAGGAAAAATTAACTCTGTCCTAACTGGAACCAGGACAGTGTGTTTGTGAGTAAAAATTTTCACTAAGTAGAAAAAGGATTTTTTTTTCTTTCCCTAACACCTTTCAAATAAAAGCCAAGGCTTTTACAAAATCCTTTGTGAACTGTGCTTCTGTTGTCTAAGCTCAACATTGCTGATCCACTGAGGGCATGATTTAGTAATGGGACATGGTGTCAGGAGATCTGTGGTCACAATATAACCTTGTGATGTGCAAAATTCCATGCAGTTACTTGGACATCAAATTATCTCATATAAGAATCAGGGAGGGGAAAAATCGACATTGAGATCAAATCTTAATTGGTAAATTTTGACAAATTCTGCTTCTGAGATAAAAAATTCTCAAATACATTAGTGAAGATTTCTATAGGAATCAAAAATAAATTTCAGCACTGCAGACTATGCCACACATTGAAAAGACCAGGAGATCAGACCTTAAAGCGAGGTGCTGCATATCTGTAAACTTATAAATAACAGAGTTTAGAGCAATTCACACATACCAGCTCAGTTAACTGCAGTAACAATAAGTGGAGCCCAGATAGCACCCCAGATCTGGAGTTCAGTACCTCCTTGCCCCAAACCTCCATCCAGGTTCAGCTGCTGCCTGCACTTAGGCTCGAGCTGAGGTTTCTCTTCTGCAGAGCAAGCAGGAATGTGTTCGCACAAAGCTCACATGTGGCACATGAACAAAGCTCCTATGCATGTTAATGGTCACTTTCATTTTTTTTCATCTGCACAGATGAAAACTGGAGCCACACAGTGTGCTGTAACTCAGCACTGCCTCAGGCGTCCACTGTCCTTCTTCCTACCAGTCGCGTAAGCCTGTTGGGCAACACATCCCTGTGGCTACAGGCTATGCACAGCTTGATGCCTCCTTTATTGGCATGGATATCGGAAAACCACATGCTGCAGGGCTTGCTGCCCTCTTCTGCTAGGCTGAAATTATCAGTGCATGCTTCCGAAACCACGAAGTGGTCCAAATTATATGGAAGACACCGGGGTATATCTGGACATTTGGATACATCTGGAGGCTTCCTGGGTCTAGGGATGGGGAGAAGGGAAAAAAAAATGGTCTGTTTTAAGTATTTCTTGAAAACATTTTTATCTCCCTAGTCCGCTGGAAGATTATATGTAGCTGGCATGTGGTGGAAGGAGTTACTGCCAATGTGCAAATAAAGATGTTGCAAACATCAGAGCTATCACACAACAGTAGAATGAACCCTGGACATGAAGCATTCATACAGCACTGGAAAAATCTTGATCTAAGAGTTGTGCTATCATTTATTCATATGCTTCTGTGCTGCCCTGGACAGGGGCTGTATTTTTTAGAAGGCTGCTTTGCGCTACAGCAAATGTTTTGTGTTACAGATAAGCATTGCCTCTCCTTGCTTAAGAAATAATTGGTTTTTCGATTAAATTATAATATTTATTTATTTATTTATTTATGGAGTGGAAAGCTAATTGCCTGAACAGATCTCTTTAGAATAAATGTGTGTGGGTGAGAGTAACTAACGCTGCCCAAGGACAAGTACATAAAAGGAAGCTGCAATTTTTTCAAACCATTCACCCAGCACAGGACACCTCTGGTATAACTGTAATTTATGACCACCCTCGTCATCAATAAAGCATGAATTTTTTTTTTAAAAAAACAAAAAACCAGCAGGTGGGATTTAACTAAGAATATTTCAGTGGCTGTTTTAAACCATATGCAAGGGAATACATCTTTTTGTGAGAAACTGAGAATTTCTTCAGCATTCAAAAGTAGTAGAAATATTTGAGAGCAAGCTGCAGTGGCAAGGTCTTTCAGTTCAGCTCTGCTGTGATGATGTCTGTATGCTGTAAGACAGGAATGAGTGGCTAAAAGAGAAATTTCCCTGCTTTCCTCTTTGTGTTGCCCAGCTTTGTTCCATGAAAGTAACCTGACAGCTGCAGTTAAAAGGTCTCAGAGAGGTCGTGCACACAAGATGAATGGCTTGCAGACTCAGCGAGAAGGATGTGATGGTGCCTGCTTTTTGGGAGCCTGTGAGGCAGTCTGGAGAAGGCAACATGCTGCTCTGTGCTCAGGGCGGGTGTGCTGAGCCCCCAGAGAAGAGTGTGGCAAAGTCTCTGCAGCCACTGGGTAAGCCAGGAGCCTGTGCATGTGCATGCAGTGAGGGACCTGAGAGCAATGTGTCTTGCAAGCAGAGTCATAGCCTGGCTGCCTGTCCTCTGTGCCTATTATGGACAGCAGAAAACCAAGGATTGGGCCCATTCTGCTTTGCAGCCTGCTGTATTTCTCCTCAGCAGGCATTTGTCCTTGCCTGGCATCTCAGTGGGTCTGTTTCTGAGTGAAACAGTGGCTGGCAGCTTGCAAGAGAATCTGGGTCCCGTGCCAGCCTACGCAGGAGCTGAGACCCTGACAGCAGACCCCACATTGTCAGTGGCTTTCAGCTAGCCATGAATGTCATCTGCAGGCCCAACTGCCTCGACAGATGCACATTCCTGTCAGTCAGCTTTGGTTCACATCTACGCTTCATAGCACCTCATGCTGATGGCCCTGGACACACAGCGATGTGACCTTCTGGTCTCTCATGCGGACCAAGCCATTCTGGCATCTGCGAAGATCCCGGTCCTGATAAAGCAGGTGTCCTGCTGCAATCTGCTGTGACACTTAATCCTGCATTTGTGCCTTGCTTACTGGCAGCAGCCCTTCAGGGCATTGAGAGCCCTGTGCCTGCAGTGCTGGAATTGGAGCTGGACTGCGCAGGCAGCAGCTCTCCTCCCAGCCTGTGCCCATGGCAGCTTGGCACAGCGCAGGGCAGAAGTAAGCTGCCATGACCCCTATAGGCATCGCACATGCTTGGCTTGTAGACAAGCAGGTCCCTCTAGGGAATGGCCAAAACAACTTTGCCAGTGTTATTTTTCCTGTCTTTGTCAGGCTAGATGCCTTCTCCCCAATGATGTGTGCTCTGCTGGCAACTGGAGCTGTGTCCCAATGGGTCCAGATCAGTGGTGGCAGGAAAGCTTGAGAGGCTCCTCACAGGCATGGTGCTGGGTTCCAGTCACACCTCGCCTTTCTGTGAAACATCAACTTGCTCCCCTGCTTGCAGCACTGACTGTAACTCTCCTCAGAAATGTTAGATTGCAAGCTAGAGGGGTGAGCAGCCCTGGGTCATACCCGTGTGTCATGCATTGGATGCTGCTGTATAGGGTAGCAGCATTCTTTTCATTTCCATCATGCTGCTATAGAAATAGGTAGGTCACATATGGAAGTTGCATTAGACTGACATCAAGTCCTGAAAACCTAGCTAGTTAAAATCATGTTATGTTCCAGTTTTCTAATGTCTCTGCTATCCATGCATGTAAGATAGAGGCAGTGGGAATGATTAGCTAAGTGAGTTTTGCTTGAGAATGCTTTTTATTTATTCATTCATTTTTACTTATTTTCTTCTTCTCAGATATGCTTTCTCAGCTGTGCATTTTTCTTAAAATGCCCATGGAACACCACTCAAATTAGGAGAAAGGGGAAGAGTTGTTCTTCAAGCACTGTCACTATCTCTGTATTTTCCCCTGAATTTTGTAGACTTTAAAATCACAATTTCCTAAACTTTGTTGTTGTTGTTGTTCTTTAAAACAATCTTCACAGCTATAAAATGTTCTTGGAAGTGGAATGTGGTATTAAAAGTATAAAAATAGCCAATAAATTGGAAAATATATTTTCCTCTTAAGTTATCTTACATGTTTTGGACACTTGGGTTAGCTAATATTCTTTTGGTTAAAATACACTAGATACAAAATGTGATTTTAATTGGCATGTCCCTTTGAAATAGTGTTCTGGTTGAGTGTGTGCAGTAGAGCAGTCTGTTATAAAACATGGGTGAGCAGCAGTGCTGCCATCTCGGGGATCAGATTCACAAAGTCCTTGCAATTCCTTGTTTCACGGAATGTAATACAAGTGAACTAGAGCTGTGAACATGAGGCATCAATGCTTTGCAAACCTGTGGCCCTCTACGTGCACAGATTAACCTTCTAGTGTGTGCTGGTATCTAGAAATAGCAGTAGTGTCATTGATATACAAGAAAATGAGGATAGTTTAGGGAGTTGATAACGTGGAGTTTCGTGACTGAAATCTTTTTCCTGTGAATTCCTCTTTTCTGCATCTGAGAGTATTAACATTTCTACCTTCTTTCTGGGGAACTGCAAATCATGTAGGAAAATGCTCTTCAACAGCATCGAATTCTTGCTAATAATTTTCCCCAGGTATTTCATAGTATACTCCTTGTGTAAGGAGGTCAGCTTCATCATCCTTTAGGATGGCAGATGGAATGACTTGGGTGAAAGAGTTTGACCAAGATCATGCAGCAAGTTAGTAGGCAGCAACCAACAACCAATAAAAAAAAATAAAATAAAATAAAAATTAAAAAAAAATTAAAAAAAAGGAGAGAGAGAGAGAAAGAGAACAAAAAGATGAAGGGAAAGAGAAATACAAGGTTTCTCCATGTAGCTGATGTTAAAACCAGGAGACATCAGCATGGCAATGCTCAAGGCTGTACTGAATTCCGCATCCCCAATGTTGCAAAGGAAGGTGCAGGATGAATCCCAGAGGTAGGATTCATGACTTGTTCATTCAGAGCAGCTTAACTTCAAAGGAAAGGAGCAAGATTTGTGTGGTTCCACCTCTGCCTTTCCTTACTGTACTTTCTAGTTCAATTCAGTTTTCTTTTTCTTAAGAGGTAGTTAAAAGGGCTGTTGATATATTGGCAACAAAAGAAATCCAACTCAGCCAGCTTATAGAACCTGACTTTTCAAGATATCATGGGTTTATATATATATATTATATATATATATATATACACTTGTTCTTTTTGTTGTCACTGAAATAAAGTTGTCCGAAGTCTGGAGTTCAGTAGGGCCTAAGAGAGCTGATAAAGCTCAAAAAAAGATGGACAGTTTTTTGTTGTTGTTTTTGTTTTTTACACTTTAACTACTACAGCTCTGGTGAAACAAATCAAATACTCAAATACAGCTTTAAAACTTCCCTGCCTGAACTGCTCCTCTTCCCCTTCCCTCTCCCTGGGGTTTCTGTTTTAGAGCTCTTGAACTGATTTGTTGAGACAGATCAAAGTATAAAGTATTTCTCAGTTGGTCTTATTTCTCTCACTGGATTGTAGTGGCAGGAGGCAGGCAGCTCATTACAACTGGGAGAGTGCTCCTGTGAAACCAACTTCATTACAGCTGGTGAGAAAAATAAGATTCCTCTGGAGCCGTAATTCAGTCTTGCCATCACAGAAGTAAATTACTTTAGAATGAATAAATAATGTCACGCTGCTTCTCATTAGGGTGTAAGTCTGAGTATTAACATGATGTTAAATACATATGAACAGTGCAGTACTGTGAAGCCTTTGAGGTACATCCTGGGTTTGTCCAATTTTAAGCATGTTTCCCCTCTACTTGTTCCTTTTCTTCCCTCTTCAACAGTGCTTTAGTGAACAGAGAGGGTGGGGTGGGTGTTATGCTCCTCACCAGCTTATGAGCCTTCTCCAGGTGCTGACTGTGTTTTGTAAACCACCAAAGTACCAGGTCCAGGTGTGTTTGCAGGGTGCTAGTGAACATGGCTCTTTGAACCCAGCTTAGTCTCCTTGCTCTTATTCTTTCAAGAGTACATCATGGAGGCATCTATGACAGCACTTACTTCCTGGATGTCCAGATTTTTAGCTTTTTCTTTCAGGCAATACAGTGTCTAGTTTGGGAATATTTCTGACTAATTCTCAGAGGGTTAGCATAAAGCAGAAAACTCAAAGCCCAGCAGAGTTCAGGCGTGTTAGCAGTGTGCTCCATCTTGAGAGCAGCTCAGAGAAGGAGGTTGCTTCTCACTGCAAACCACTTGTGAGATAGAGCAGTCATTTAACAAGCTGCTGCTGGACAAGGAGCAGGACAAACTTTTTGCCTTTGCCCCCTGCCCTCATCCTTCCTCCCAAAGGCTTTTGCCTTTGCAAGCCTTTAGCAGTCCTAAAACAGTACACCCTCCCCCCAACCCTGAACAAAACAAAACAAAACAAAAAAAAAATCAGCAGCAGAGTTGGTGTGTATATAACCTGAAAGGATTTTAATCTAAAAAAAAAAAAAAAAAAAGATTATAGGAAAGAAGGGAAGTGACTTAACCAAGGCTACAGCTTGATGGTAGAGATTTCAGGTCTCCTGATTCCCATGAAATCATGCCTAATTCCAAATACATTAGGGTTGCATATGGTTTAATAAGTAAATTGAGACACAGAATGCAGGAAGCAGAGCAGAAATGTCTTTAATTGGAAAGGGACTCTCCTCCTGAGGACTTGTGCTTCTGCTTAAATGCTGTCTGATACATACTGTGGTCTCATTTCCTCTCCCTTTGCATAGAACAGAAGAGAGCCAGAGAAAGATATGTTCCTGTAGGGAAATGTAACTATGTTACAAATCAGTTGGTGATAATTTCTTTGGAGTGGCAAGATTGGGCGTTTTGGCCAGGTATGGCCAGAGCACAGCAGATGTTGGGCAATGAGGCAGTAGATACTGACGCTGGCAGAGGAGCAAACCCTGCCTAGATGGATGTGTGGCTGCATTTCAAGCCAGTGCAGCTGCCTCATCTACTCAAAGGCTAAACTTTACTCAGGCTCTGAGAAAACCTCCCTTGCAGAGTAAGCCAAGATGTGGGATGGAAGCAAGGTCAGATCCAGCCTTCACCTGGCAAATAAAAAGGGTGAGCATGGACAGAAGGCAGACGGCTGATGGATTTCCAAAGCTGGGCTTGATGCCCCTTGCATTGCTGCAGGGGAATGAGAGCAGAAAGGCTGGTGGAACTAAGACCATCATGCAATAACCGTCTCACTGTGTGCCCCAGTGCTTATCTCAGCACCAGCAGCCTGGTTTCCTAGAGTTGTGTCAAAAAAGCAGACAGTCACAAGATGAAAACTGAGTTGTGGATTTTTGCTTTACCTATGCCATCCTATAATCTGAGATTGTAATAAGTATACCATAAGACGGGGCATTTTCTGGACTGGTTCTTGCAAGACAGAGCAAAATAAGGCTCTATGTTGTGAGCCCAGCTGGAATGTCCTCTGGAAAGGAAGGGCCAACAAAGCTGTGATATGAACATACACACCTGAAGAAGGGCTGAAAACAATCAGGTTCCCTCCCCACCCCTGTATCAGGAGGCCCACTGTGAAATTAAATTTCCCTGATGAAGCGAGGTTTGAAGAACATAAAGCACATGAAGTCTCCTGCAGAGGCTGTATTTGAAAATTGTGTCCTCAGTTTGTTGTAGCTCCACAGCGTAAGCATGGCCTTACCAGGATTTCCTGTATGCTAACGGCACCCGTTGATAGCTCATTTGTCTCACCTTTCCAGGATGATCCTGCATAGACATGCACATCAAGGGTTGCTGTGGGGCTTGTGACCAAAGCCAATGCCTTTGTGGGCACCTTTTAAGCACATGGAGCAGCTAAGCAGAAGCAAAAGCATCATGGAGGTTATTGTTTTTTATGTAAATATGAGCCTAAGCATGAGAATAGAGAAACATCTTCAAAGAGACCTTCTGCGTCACTGAAACCTATCCGAGGCACTGTGTCACCCTGCTGTGCTTATCCATGGATGACTATAAAACTATATGGACGTTTTGTCCCTCTGCCCCTGTGTGCATAGTTTGGAGCCATGCCTATTCAGCGCCTGGAGACCTCCTGATAGCAAACCATCTGGCAAGACTTTCTGAAGTTGCTGTAGCACAGAGAGATTTGAGCTGGTATTAAACATGGATGGTGAGGCCTCTTCAGCAACAGGTGTTAATCCAAATCTCCCTTTTCCTGACTGTGTTTCATACCTGATGTTCAGACATCTCCAGGACACTGTTTAAGTAACAGAGCTGAGGATTTTCAGGCTAGAAAAGCTAAGCCAAGAGTCTGTACTTATGCTATGGATTTTTGTTTGTCCACAACCACTTTGCTAAGCTGAGGATCAATCTGTGAGCAGCACCCTGCTGTTCCCTGAGCATTTCCTGCTCCACAAGCATTTCTGCTATGGGATGAGGACGGGAACAAAGACTTTTCTAGTGGCAAACAACTAGCAGCAAATGTATCAGTATCCCTATGCACTGCTGCTGCAGTCTTCCAGGAATGCTCTAAAACAAGAAAGAGCTTGGCAGATGTCTTATTCTACTGTCATGCTTTTGCTCATGAACTAAATCTTGGATCAGACATACTTCCTAGATGAACTCTAGGCACAAAGTCTCTATTCCACCAACATTCTGAAGAATTTTACCATTATTTCAAGGGGCTTGGACTTGATCCTCTCTGATTAAGTTCTGCTTTCATTATAGTACTAGTTTTGGCTGGGATGGAGTTAATTTCCTTCACAGCAGCCTGTATGGTGCAATGCTTTGGCCTGTGACCAAAGCAGTGCTGGTAACTCACTGATGATGTAGTTGTTGCTGAGCAGTGCTAACACAGTGCCAAGGCCTTTTCCATTTCTCACACTGCCCCACCAGTAAGAAGCTGTGAGGGGACACAACAGGACCCCAACTGACCAAAGGGACATCCCATCCCATATAATGTCAAGCTCAGCAATTTAAGCCAAGGTAAAGAGAAAAGGGGAGGTTGTTCAGAGTTTTGGCATTTGTCTTCCGAAGTAACAGTTACATGCAATGAAGCCCTGCTTTCCTAGAAATGGCTGACAGTCTGCCCACTGATGGGAGGCAGTGAATGGATTCTTTGCTTTGCTTGTGCATGCAGCTTTTGCAATACCTATTAAACAGCCTTTATCTCAACCCAAGATCTTTTACCTCTCCAATTTTCTTCCCCATTGTGCTGTGGGGGAGGGGTGAGCAAGTGGCTCAGTGGGGCTCAGCTGTCAGTTGGGGTTAACTCGCATCAGTTTGGCAGCAGCTGTGGACGAATTACAGCCACAGGTGGTGGGGATGGGGCAGTTGTGTAATTAATCTTCCTAAGGGCTTGGAGCCCTTTCTAAGGAAGGAAGAAAAAGGGGGGAGCAGAGTAGAGCAGAGGGCTAGGGCCACCTTCTGGTAAGTGCCAATTCTAGTTGCTGTTGTTTTCTATACATCTGGTGTCTGAGAAATTGTGATTGTTTTAGACCAGTTTCTGTGTTGGTGTGACAGAGCTAGGCTTTTCCTACCATAGTAAGCAGGAGTACAGCATTGATGTGGTTAATTCTGTGAAAGGGGTAATATGCATGCTGGAGAGATCAAACTGTAAGCAGTAGTAAAGTTCTTGTATAACCCAGAGCTGTTTCCTGCATTTATGCAAAGTTGTAGATGCCCTGCCTTTGCCTCCTTGTTCCTTAGTCCTCTTATTACAGCTATGGAAGACTTTAATTATTATTATTTTTTAAACCTTCTGAATGCTGCGTATCTTAAGCTACTGACTGTAAGGAATGGCTAAAGTAGAAGCACAGTTTTTACTTTCATGCGTATATAACTTTGACTCCTCCTGTGATTTTTACTTGCTGCTAGCAGAGAGGAGATAAGCAAAGGACATAAAAATAACTGTAAATCTGACTTTTTTAAACCAGTAATAGTAGATATGACTATGCTTTGCTAAAGCTGCATGATTTTTGTTCTTCATTAGGATGCATCATGCTACTGAAAAGAAAAGAGGCTCAGAAGTGCTGCTATCTAGTAGCAGAACTGTCCTCCAGGTTCTAAGATTAAGGTGATATTTTCCAAACTTGCTCCTTTCATAGACTGAAGAAGGTGCAGTATCCCATGTCCATATCATACGAGTATTGGTAGGATCCCAGCTATCCTATCAAAAAGGAACAAGTTCCATGGTTCAGGATGACTAGAGCTAATTGACGTGTTGGAGCTGATGGTGGGAATATTGTAGATTGCTTGTTTTTTAGAAATGAAAAGGTGGATGTGAGGCTTCTAAGAAGTTGCATTGCTTCTCTTGAGAACAGTGTGGGAATGAAGCCTTCAAATGTGGGAAAGTGCTGCTGTGGTGCTTTTTTGTGTGTGGCTTTTGTTCTTTTGCTAGAGATGCACAACTGGGCTTGCTAGAATGGTGAACATTTGCCTTGAAGAGTGTTGTGATAATTATGGGATGTGTGTTGTGCTTAATGTGCTTCATGGGTGCCACAGTGGCTCTGTCAGAGTGGTCTGACCTACGCGTGATGGGAAGTCTGATAGGAGAATGTTGGAAAGTATATCAGGGTCAAATTAGTCTCATCCTCTTGGCTTGTCTTCGGTCTTGAGTTTTTAATTGCCTATGACCAAACACTTCGCTTTCACTGGAAGGTAGGACCTGTCACCAGTCCCATTTTCTTCTGTCACTGATAAGTACCCTGCAAGAATTGTGCTCTTTGGTGTATTGAGTATGATCCTGGCACCTAAGCTCTGCTAGCTCATGTGCCCTTGCTTGTTGGAGAATTTCAGATTTTTCTAATAGGTAAAAACCTCTTTACTACAGCTGTGCAAAACTGATTTCAGAGATGACAACTCATCCAGAAACAGTAGAAACAATGTTGCTTGAGGCAACTGGTTGCTATCCAGTGTATGTTGGATGGCAAAAATGATTAGTGTTGAGACTGCAAATCTATATTCACTTAATTCTTGCGCATATACTGTTGTGGCATGGGTCTGTACCATTCTGCTGCCATGCATTTATGGATCGTGCAAGTTCTGCATGCTCCAAGCTATATCTTGCAGGCAACCTGAACTATCAAGAACCATATACAGGAGGTATTCTGGCAATGTTTCAGTTAGTGTTATCTTTTCTTTCTAATATTGCAGCTAATAATTTCTTTATATAGCAGGAACTTTTGTAGCTCCAGGGAGAAGCTAATAGTGTATAGTATGCCATTTCATGCCTTGGAAAAATTCTTGACAGCTCCTTCTTTGTTTATTTCTGTTGTAGTTCAGAAAGTTTTTAAAAATCATACAGAGTGAAACAGAACTGTAATATTCTTTTCCACATGCTGCTGTTAATGACAAGAATTTATAAACAAATTTCTGGAAGAAAAATCCATTTAGGAATATTTAGACAAAGACATTGTGTCTGGTGTGAGAAGTGCCCTGAGCCTTAGCTGAGAGGCTGGAAGAGTACCCTGGGGAAGGAAGAGGATATGTTTTCCCAGTCCTATACTCTTCTTAAAGCTTTTCTTGTTGGGCACAGTCAGAGACAGAATTAGGTGCTGGATTGACTTTGCTCTGATTCAATGCAGTCTTTTTTTCTCATTAGGTGTCTGCAGGTAACAGGTTGTTGCTTCACTGGCAGTAAGGTCTTTGTTGTAGGTGAGATAATGCAATGTGAATCTTGATGTGTACCCCTTCTTGCTAATATATAATTTCAGGACTTCATTTGTGTTTGCTTCTGTGTGTAAGTCACGTAGTGATAAATATATGAAACCCTACTTCTGACTAGGCACTTTCAAAAATGATTATTTATGAGCTCATGACTGAAAAAGATTCTCCCAGTATTATAGAATATCTTGTTTAGATGAAATAGCCATATGAATGGTTAATAGCTTCATGCATCCAGACTGATTAATGTGACAGCTGATAAAACAGGACTTGACCTATTTCAGACCTCATTGTATTTTTGCCCTGGGTAGCAAGCAAAAATAATTTAGTTTAAATCATTGCTTTTTCTTTTTTTCCTACCTCACTTCTAGTCCTTGTGTTCTAACCAAATCAATAAAAGGGAGAGTGTCTAAACAAGATCCTATTAAAACAGTGACCTTACAGTTCAGTGTTATTCAGGTGGGTTTAATAATTCAAACAATTGTTTCTCTGAGGTGTTCTGCCCCTGTGCACAGAACAGGCAGATGCAGTTAACAATGGGTTCAAAGACTTTTCTCATGGTTACCGGTAGCAATCTGAGGAGTTACCTTTACGCAAATTTGTAGTGGATGAAACTAATATGTGGGAACTTTGTCATTTTGCAGACTTACTTTAAAGCTCTCAGTGTTCTTGTCCAGTTATCTGAAGTAATATTGAGCTTCTGCCATGTGAGGGCCTGCAGTACAGCTAGTTGGAGAATTCCCAACAGACTATTTTCTCATTTAAAAATATCAATTTGTCAGAGGTTGAACAAAGTTTTAGATTGAAAAGAAACAAAACTAAAAAATCCCAAAACAAAACCCAACAGTGAATAAACTGACAGCACAGAAATTTTGGGTTTTTTCACCATGGGGAGCTTTACTCGGCACCCGGCCTGATGGCCCCAGACAGGTCCCTATCTCCAAGGGGAAAACGGATCCTAGGCCAGGAGCTGGCGGGGCTCATAGAGAGCGCTTTAAACTAGGTAAGAAGGGGACGGGGCTCAAACAAGGCTTGTTGGAGCTGTGCTGGGGGAAACAATGGCTAGGCCGGGGAAGAAGGTGATGGCCCAGCTGAAGTGCATCTACACTAATGCACGCAGCATGGGTAACAAACAGGAGGAGCTGGAAGCCATTGTGCAGCAGGCAGGCTATGACTTGGTTGCCATCATGGAGACATGGTGGGACCGCTCCCACGACTGGAGTACTGCAATGCCTGGCTATCGGCTCTTCAGGAGGGACAGGCAGCACAGAGGGGGTGGTGGCGTGGCTCTCTACATTAGAGAATCTTTTGATGTTGTGGAACTCCAGGCTGAGAATGATAAGGTTGAATCCCTGTGGGTTAAGATCCGTGGGAAGGCCGGCAAGGCTAGCATCCTGGTCGGGGTCTGTTATAGACCGCCGAACCAGGATGAGGAGATGGATGAGGAGTTTTATAGGCAACTGACAGAAGTTGCAAAATCGTCGGCGCTTGTCCTCGTGGGGGACTTCAACTTCCCGGACATATCCTGGAAACACAACACGGCACAGAGAAAGCAGTCTAGGAGGTTTCTGGAGAGCGTGGGAGATAGCTTCCTGACGCAGCTGGTCAGCGAACCTACCAGGGGTGGTGCCCCGCTAGACCTTCTCTTCACAAACAGAGAAGGACTGATGGGAGATGTGGTGATCGGAAGCTGTCTTGGGCAGAGTGACCACGAAATGGTAGAGTTCTCTATTCTTGGCGAGGCCAGGAAGGGGACCAGTAAAACTGCTGTATTGGACTTCCGGAGGGCTGACTTTGAGCTGCTCAGGACGCTGGTTGGCCGAGTCCCTTGGGAGGCGGTTCTGAAGGGCAGAGGAGTCCAGGAAGGCTGGGCGCTCCTCAAGAAGGAAATAGTGATGGCACAGGAGCGGTCCGTCCCCACATGCCCAAAGACGAGCCGGCGTGGAAGAAGACCGGCCTGGCTTAACAGAGAGTTGCGGCTTGTGCTTAGCAGAAAAAAGAGGGTTTATAATCTTTGGAAAAAAGGGCGGGCCACTCAGGAGGACTACAAGGATGTAGCGAGGCTGTGCAGGGAGAAAATTAGAAAGGCCAAAGCTCATCTGGAGCTCAACCTGGCTACTGCCGTTAAAGACAACAAAAAATCCTTTTACAAATATATCAACGTGAAACGGAGGACTAAGGAGAATCTCCATCCTTTACTGGATGCGAGGGGAAACCTAGTTACTAAGGATGAGGAAAAGGCTGAGGTGCTTAATGCCGCCTTTGCCTCAGTCTTTAGCGGCAATACCGGTTGTTCTCTGGATACCCAGTACCCTGAGCTGGTGGAAGGGGATGGGGAGCAGGATGTGGCCTTCGCTATCCATGAGGAAATGGTTGGCGACCTGCTACGGAGCTTGGATGTGCACAAGTCGATGGGGCCGGATGGGATGCACCCAAGGGTACTGAAAGAACTGGCGGAGGAGCTGGCCGAGCCGCTTTCCATCATTTATCAGCAGTCCTGGCTACTGGGGGAGGTCCCAGTTGACTGGCGGCTAGCCAATGTGACGCCCATCTATAAGAAGGGCCACAGGGCAGACCCGGGGAACTATAGGCCTGTCAGTTTGACCTCAGTGCCAGGGAAGCTCATGGAGCAGATTATCTTGAGGGTCATCACGCGGCACTTGCAGGGCAAGCAGGCGATCAGGCCCAGTCAGCATGGGTTTATGAAAGGCAGGTCCTGCTTGACGAACCTGATCTCCTTCTATGACAAAGTGACGTGCTTGGTGGATGAGGGAAAGGCTGTGGGTGTGGTTTACCTTGACCTCAGTAAGGCTTTTGACACTGTTCCCCACAACATTCTCCTCAAGAAACTGGCTGCTCGGGGCTTGGACTGGCGTACGCTTTGCTGGGTTAGAAACTGGCTGGATAGCCGGGCTCAGAGAGTTGTGGTGAATGGAGTCAAATCTGGTTGGAGGCCGGTCACTAGTGGTGTCCGCCAGGGCTCGGTACTGGGGCCGGTCCTCTTTAATATCTTTATCGATGATCTGGATGAGGGCGTCCAGTGCACCCTCAGTAAGTTTGCAGATGATACCAAGCTAAGTGCGTGTGTCGATCTGCTCGAGGGCAGGAAGGCTCTGCAGGAGGATCTGGATAGGCTGGACTGATGGGCTGAGGCCAACTGTATGAAGTTCAACAAGGCCAAGTGCCGGGTCCTGCACCTGGGCTGCAACAACCCCAAGCAGAGCTACAGGCTGGGAGATGAGTGGCTGGAAAGCTGCCTGGCCGAGAAGGACCTGGGAGTATTGGTTGATAGTCGGCTGAATATGAGCCAGCAGTGTGCTCAGGTGGTCAAGAAGGCCAACAGCATCCTGGCTTGTATAAGAAGCAGTGTGGCCAGCAGGTGTAGGGAAGTGATTGTGCCCCTGTACTCGGCTCTGGTGAGGCCGCACCTCGAGTACTGTGTTCAGTTTTGGGCCCCTCGCTACAGGAAGGACATGGAGGTGCTCGAGCGAGTCCAGAGAAGGGCGACCAAGCTTGTGAGGGGTCTGGAGAACAAGTCTTACGAGGATCGGCTGGGGGAGCTGGGCTTGTTCAGCCTGGAGAAGAGGAGGCTCAGGGGCGACCTTATCGCTCTCTACAGTTACCTTAAAGGAGGCTGTAGAGAGGTGGGGGTTGGTCTATTCTCCCACGTGCCTGGTGACAGGAAGAGGGGGAATGGGTGAAAGTTGCGACAGGGGAGTTTTAGGTTGGATGTTAGGAAGTACTTCTTTACCGAAAGGGTTATTAAGCATTGGAACGGGCTGCCCAGGGAGGTGGTGGAGTCACCATCCCTGGAGGTCTTTAAAAGACATTTAGATGTAGAGCTTAGCGATATGGTTTAGTGGAGTACTTAGTGTTAGGTCGGAGGTTGGACTCGATGATCTTGAGGTCTCTTCCAACCTAGAAATCTGTGATACTGTGTAACTCTGAAAAGCTCCCAAAACCTGAACAGAACCCTGTGAAAACAGGAGAGTAAAGAACTCAGTTTGAATATTGTCTTCATGTATATTCATCCCAGGATTTTCAAATTCTGGGTTATAGTGGAGGAAGTTAAAATCACAAATAAATACTTTGTTATTTTAAACTGAATAGTTTGGCATAGTTTGGTCTGGACCATTTATGAGGGAGGGGTGTTGTTCCTGTTCACCTCTTCCCCTTATGTTGGGCTTTTTTCTCTTTTATAATTTAAATCAGAGGAGATGTGTAGTAGAAGCAATATGGAGATCCTGGAGATAACTTGTGTCAAGTAGGGTTATTTCTGCCCTGTTAAAAGAGGAATAGCCATCTAGAACATACAAAAGAGGATGTCACCAAAATGAAGGACAGTGGGCCTTCACCTGGCCCGTCTCTAAGGGGACACTTCCCTTGTGCAAGAGAAGCAGTGAAGGTGAAGTAGCGACAGATATTGCAGGAAGGAATAGAGAGTGGAGAAGAGGCAATGTGTAGCTGTGCAGGACATGACTGTACCCCAACCTCCCTTCATAGCCTGGAAAACTGCATCTGGGTGATGCAATTCAAGGACAAACTTTTCTGGCTGTGGTAAATCTTAAAACAAGACTCACCTCTGGCGTTTTTCCTGAGAAAGACTACTTGCACACAGGGTTATAAAATCAGTATTCCCAGGTGAAAAATGAGGCTCCTTGTCATATGTTTGTCCTATGACAACTATTGTTTTCTTTAAATCTTCCATACTATGACCTTAGGTATTCTCTACAATACTCATAAAGCAGAAAATGATAATCTATTCCTTATCCAACTGTCCGCCTTATAGAAAATGAGTGTGCCTGTAATTGGACATGAAGTATTTTAAACTGGGCCATCAAACGGACTGCATCTGTTGTTCTTATTGTTATTCATTACTCATCGGAGCCAGTGATGTTGTGTTTTCATTATTTTTTCTATTAACTTTCCCCTTCAATGTGACTAAAGATTCATTAATCTGAAGCAAAGAGTAAAACAACCTTCTGCCACTCTGCAAGCTGGAGATCAGATCAAAACCATCCTGCGTATAACATTAGGCAAAAACTGATTCAGCCTTATAAAAAATGAGATCCCTGAGAACAGATATGTTAGAAAAGGATAAGCTGTTTAAATGGTCAAGTCAAACAAGACAATCAGGGCTAACTTTACACCTCCTCCTTATTTCACTTTTGCCATCTGCAATTTCATAGTTCTTTAGCTGGCAGTTTAGCTTAGTACCAATTATCCATGTATTTAATTTGGCCATGTAATTGGCAGACATTTCCAACTTTGGTAATTTTTATATGCTGCATATTTAATATAGGTGAAGGGTTGTTTTTTTTATTCCCCCTTTTTACAGTCTTTTAAGAATATGTGAATATTCCTGCCTTGTATCTATTTCTGGTTGTTTTAATCAATGTTGCCTTTAAAAGTTTGGAAAATACAATTTTTAGCAACTTGTAAAGAATAGGAAAATGATGGAAACTGGAACCAGAATGCTTCTAGGCAATGTGTTCCTGTAGATTTCCTAAATCTAAATATTAGGAAGTCATTGGAAACTCTAGCTTCATCAGTATTACTTCTTATGTATAAAAAGCAGAGGCATGATGTTACTCAATATAAACTTTTTTTCAGAAACTGCTAGTGACTATCCTGTTAAGCTAGTCTGACACAAGGGAATACAGCATTATCGGACAATATTATATATATATATTAAAAAAAACAAAACACTTCTGATCTTGCCATTCAATTTTTTAGTTCAGCTCACATTTAAACTCACCTTTCCCAAAATCTTCCAAGCTTTCTGCCTAGAAAACTTCAATTCAGAATTTTGAGGGGAATTGGTTAAGGGTTCAGATGTGCTTGTGTGCTTTGGCTGAGGGCATTCTGGTGCTTGCTGAGTTCCATAGAGGAATCTGGGCAAGGATGCTAAAGATACTCATCCTAAAGACTGCTAGCAATGTCCTTCCTATTTTGTCTTTTGCCAAAATACAAATGGGCTAATTATTTATTTCACCCTGTACAGAGCAAAGGATGTGTTATGTGGGCTGTACTTGTCTGAGACCCATGAACGTGCAATACTTGTCATCATTCACTTCTTGAAAGCATCTCAGAAACGAAGCCATACACATGACATTATCACCCTGAAATCCCAATGGGAGGGATAAGAAATTCTGATTTAGGGCCACAGATGCATAAGAAAGCCCAAAGGAAGAAACCGTGTCAAGGCTGGAGCGAATGAGTCCATCTAGGTGTTGTGTAGCACCTGTGCCATAGATTTGAGCTTTGCTCTACTCAAATACTGTGTATACATAATGGTAACTGACAGACTTTCAAGAAATAAAAAATAAAACAGTGCTAGCCAGATCACATTGCAGGTGTGCCTCCCTTAGAGCTTCCTGACTTTGCAGAGCTGATGTCTGAAGCCAAGATTTTCAAAGGGTCCTAAACTCAGTGTAGCTGCTTAAAGGACTCTTGCCATAACCTGCAGCTACTAACAGTGACATGGCTAACACCATTCTCCCACATAAATTTCCAGACAGCTTAGTGCACAGATTTATGCTACATGGTCAGAAACTGATCAGTGTGGGGTGAAAGAAAGTGATCAGTCATGGGGTGCCCTGGATTTCTCTGGGGATTCTACCACATGAGAATGGTAATTTCAGTCTCTGTATGGACTGCCCTTCCTAAAAACAGGGAAGTCTAAGTCCTGTGGTTGGTACAGCCCATTTGAAAGACCTTAATAGATTGTGATTCTAATGAAGACAAGATTTAATTTACTATAAGGCAAAATCAGCAAAACTTCTGGGTTTACAAGGGGAAAAAAAAAGTGAGACAAAAGTAAGCTTTATAGCAACATTCTTCAAGTTATCTTTAGCTTCACCCATCTAAAAACTTGTCTCCTGCAAAGATACATACCTCTTGTAAAACTTCAATTATTGTTTTAGATGTTCTCATCAACCAGGTTTGGGGAGAAGTCTCTGCCTTCTCCTTGGAGAGGCCTTCAGAGTCAGTAATTCATGAAGACTGCATTTAATTAAAGCACTGGGAAAGGTAAGTGTGGGAACTTGCTTTGTCTTGCACTCTTTGTCCCCAGGTATGCTTATTGTCCCTTTTTAATTTTGAGAAGAGAAGAATGCTGATGTCCTCCCGGCATGGCTGGATAGAGCCATCTTCTGGTCAGGCAATAAAAAATAAATAAAACCTCTTTAGTGATTGTTAATGCAGCCTTATGACTGGCTGGGCAGTAACATGGCAGTAAACAGAATGTATGGTACAGATAAAATGAGAGAAGGGCATGCTCCTTGATAGAAGGTAGGTATGATGGTGGTCCAACAACTTTGAGGTAGCAGGTTCTGCATAACAGAATTCTCTATGGGGGTCTGGTAATTTAGGCATGCAGGAGTTCTGGCATATTGGAGGCAGATCTGTCTGGAAATCATACCAAGCCTTATAAAATAACCTCAGCACTAGGAAAAACTTATTTTCATGCTGCATGAGTCTCAGATACTTGATAGGCTGTTAGAACACGTAATTTTAAACCAATGTTTACTGAGGTTGTATTCTGTTCAGTTTGTTGTGTGTGTATATATATATATATATATATTTTAAGTGTTACTCTTTTCTTAAGATCCTCCTCTTATATAATTTAAGTGAGATCCAGGGTTGCATTTCTATACATGCATTTTCATTCCAACTTTCTGATAAAATCATGAACCATGTGTACTGGGAGCAGTTGGCTACAATTTATTCAGCCTACTTGATATAGTTAAGCACAGCAGGCTTGGAGGAAATATAAATAGATTTATCTGAATTTACACAATACTGAGTGCCAGAGGGGAAAAAAAAAATGCTGACTGGCTCTGGTCAAGTAGAAATGCTGAAGAAGTTGATCTGATATGTACCTGTTTAGGGTTTTAGCTGATCTGAAGTCTGTGTGTATGCTTGGCACACAAGCAGAGCATTTCAGTGATGTGCTGTTAAACTAGAAAGAGCAGTTAAAGACAGATTTGAAGAGAGAAGATGCAAACAAAAATTGTTTACCGCTCTGAGGAAACAACTAACACTTGGATAATGAAAAGTGAAATCACCAATTTTAGAAGGAAATATTGCAGTCAATAGAGGTATCAGTTCCCCTGGAGACAAATCAGTAGGAGTTATGTCTTGCCCTTCAGAGAGGTTGTCTTTTTATTCCATCTTGTGGAAAATGCACTGTCTGAAAGTCAGATGTCCAACTGTGACCCTTTTAACAAGACAATTCTCTAGAAATGTGCTGTTTAAACCCTGTTGGACCATTCAGGTCTGGCTTCTTGTTTTAATTTCACTTATTCGAACTCCAGAAAAGCTATGTGGTATAAGACAGCTACATGGGAATTTAATATACAGCCATGAAGGGAAGGAGTTCACCTCATGGAGCAGAGGCAGAAAGGGCAGCCCAGTCCACTGCTGGAGGCATGTCAATGAGGCGTGTGGTGTAGGGGGAACCCTGGAAGCTAATGATGACTAGAAATGATTTCCTGTTCAGACTGAAGAGCTTTGAAGTTAGTATCCAATTATTGGCATACATAACCTTGCTTGGATTAATTGCTTTTCTGTATGAAGCTGCAAATGGAAAAAATATATATATATTGGCTCCTGACTTACTGCTGTATTTTAACAGGCAGTGGAAGACCTGAAAAATGTTGTTTCATGTCCATAAACTCACCTCTATTCCTCCATGCTTATTTTAGGTTTTTAGGAATCAGATACCTAAACAAGTCTGTAATTTGTAAGTGCAGCATAAATGACCTATTTCACACAAGGAGCACAGAAGGACTCATGAATTCACAAAGATTATTTTTGTAATTTCATCAATTGGAAGCAAACTGAAATGTTTTACCCAACTCATTAATTAATTGAACTGACCTCTGAGGGTTAGTGTAGAGTTTCTGGAAGTGTCAGAGCAATGAAAAAGGGAAGGCAATATCAGAGAGGCTATGGCACGTGCATCAGCTTACTGCCTCTGTGCAGAGATAGCTGTGGGGTGGGATTCAGTGGGATGACTTCAGTTTTTCCAACACTTCCTGAATTCCAAAATAGCTTGTGCACCACAGTATACCCCTGGTGATAGTAAGCAGTTTCTCTCACCTATTCTCAAAAGAGCTGCAAACCTGAAACCTGAGGAGTAATGCTCATTACAAGGAAATACATCATTCAGTGAACATGGAAGAGAAAAGCATACCACATGTAAAATAGTGACTGTTAACTACATGTAGTTAACAAATACTGTAGCCTACAATGAATCTTTCTCCTCTCAGCTGTATCATTTTTTTACAGTAGTGCAATTCCACTACTTGCGGATACTTGAATGGTTCCCCTGAGTAAGTGTAGCATGCCATGCCACTAATGGCATGTGCCACATGGTGGATATTTAATGACTTACCTAACAAAATAGCTCTTTCTATGCTGTATATATTTCATGCAACTTGAAGTTGTCTGACTCATTTGGTGTAAAGATAATGATCATCTGCCATTCACCTGGGAAGCACTTTAGCAGAGAAGACACACTGCCCACTTGTTCCTCTAGCCCTGGTATCCCTAAAAATACTTCTGGATCTTCCATATTTCAGAAAGGAAGAGGTAGAGAAAGTGTTAACTGCTCAGAAACAGCACCTGCTTAAATAGTTGCTGCCTCAATCCAGTTTGCAGAGGAGTGGTGTGGGAGCTGGGATGAGCACCCAGGAACAGGAAGGTGGCAATATCTCCAGCTGTCTGAAGTTGGATATGCCATCAAGCATATAACTGAGGTCTAAAGATAGGCTTTGTAAAGCGCACTTCATGTTGATCTCTGTTTCACTTACACTGATGTTCATTGCTGACAACAAGCTGTTCCGTAGCAGGTCTTGTTATTTTCCCAGACAGCACCCTTAGGACTATGTAAGTGGCAGAAACAGGAAAAAAATATATGAAGAACATCATTATTCTCTAAGTGCGTTTCTGTTGTTGTTACAGAACTTGGAGAGTGTGGAGCACTGGGACTCATAAAAGTATCTTTGATTATTAGTTTTTATGATTCTGTCTTTTTTGTTATGTTGGAAATGAACAGGGAGCCTGAATGAAACATGCACTTAAGATAATGGTATTTCCTGGAGTTTATGGAACACGTTACAACATGATGAATTGATATAATATGTTTACCTTGAGTGTTCATAAGATAGAAATCCTCACTTATTCCACACTTACATAAATAAAATTAGAGGTAGTTTACAACAAAATCTAATTCCTAGACAAAAATCTCATAAGGCTCATCATAAGAATGTTGAAGGAAGAGATTTTTTCCTTGAAAGCACTGAAAGACACGACACCCTGTTTTTTTTCCTGAAATTTAGAAATATACTAGCATGCTCTTCCATACAAAATTCAAATGTATAAATACCTTTTTAATGAATCAACATGCTTAAGTATCTGAATGCAGCTATAGTTTAAGCTGGCTTGTGATGATGTACTTGTTGGCCAATATTACTGTTAGCATGAATGTAACTGGCTTAAAAATTTTATTTCCTGCTTGCGAAGGATTTAGTTATGGTTTATAATGCTGAACAAGACATCAGATGTGTTCCTGTGGACAGAAAGCTAGTTGCTTGGTTTTCTTAAGCTTAATTGCATGGAGATGGATTAAGTTCTAAGGGACAAAGGAGCCACCCTCTGTGAGGTGGGACTGGCCTTGCTCAAGGGCACCCCTGCACTGTCCATAACATCAGCACTGCAGGATGCTGGACTAAAGATTCAACTAAAGATTCAGTGAGTACAGCATGAGGCAGAACTGGGCTGCAGCTTTCATATTTGCTGCACTTCTGATCAGCAGTAAATATGAGGTAATTTACTGTTGTTTGACTTACAGTGGAAAAGTATATAGATGAGTTGTATCACTTTGCCTGTTCAGTTTCCAAGGCTCATAGAGTTAAGGTAACCTCAGAGTTGCTAGTAAGAAACAGATTTTTTTTTCTCTTCATAAGAATTACCCAGGAAGTTCTTAGTGCACAGAATGGAAAATGAATCTTGAGATTGTTCTGTACCCCTCATAGGTCTTAGAGCATCTTGTATCTGATTGACATCAGTGAACCTGTAAAAGCACACACTTATGGATGTAGTTAAATAACTATACAAACTTCCTGAGGCAAAAGAAGAGGCTTGTGGGGTCTGATGGATGCTCTTAGACCCTATCTCCACAAGGAGTTTTGGGCAGGAGAACTTTCACTGCGTGATATTCATATGTCAAATGAAGCTCTGTATGTGTAGCTCTGCACAGAAAGGGACTAGAGGCATGCTACTGCAGAGGCATCTACTGTAGTCTAGTAATATGAACTACTAGCTCACTTTATAAAAGTGGGTATGTGTGAAAAGTCTTTCTTTGCAGCTTATTTAAAGTATAGTGAATAATTCTTAAAAGAAAAGCTACAAGTCTCCATTTGAAGATGAACTGAACGATACTTGGATTCTGTGAAGGGACTTTCCTCCACTCCTTGTTGGTGTTTGTTTTTTTTTGAGGTTTTCTTCAAACCAGATGTAGCTACAAAAAAAAAGGACAGGGTAGATTACCCCATGTCTGTGTTTACTTTTTTTCCCCCTTATTAGAAAGATGGTAGCTGTCATCTTTATCTCATTATCAGCACTTTTGTTTTGTGTTGACTATAATTACAAGGTAAGGATTTCCTACTGCACTCCAGATGTGGGAGGGAAAAAAAGAAGGGAGTTCTGCTGCAAGCTTGGGATAGCTGAGTTCTTTCTTTCAGTACTGACTGGAGCCCGAGATTTTCTTGTAACTCACTTGTTCCTTCACCAAGAAAGTCTGCAGTTGTCTGCTTAATTCATTGTTCTGCTGTGAAATGTAAGATGGTTAACTGTTTCCTGTTTAAAAGGGTAACATCCTTAAAACATTGTTTGCTTTTCAAAGGCTGTATCTCCTCTGTCTTCACCACACTACATCAAGACAGTAACTGCAGGTCAGCAAGTTCCTGACATGGGGGGGAGGGGGAAGGGCTGTCTCTTTCTTGGCCACGACTGTCTGCAAAGTGGTAGATGTCACTTCCAATTTTACACCAGCTGAAACTCTTTGGTATTCTGTCATGCAGTTATTCCCAGGGAGGGAATCCTTGCTCCCACGTGTTTATATCTTGATTGGTAGTGGGAGAGGCTGGTCAGCAAGCAAAGGTAAGAATTCAATCATTACTAAACAAGACCCAACACTTACAGGTGTTTTGATGGTGTTTCTTCTGTCCCCACTACAGAATTCCTATACTCGAACATATTAACTGTTATTTTAACCTGGTGACTTATTTATTGACATTACAATCAAATAATTACCAGGAGAACTAACCTAGTGTACTTCAGCAGAAACAGTATTTAATATGTTAGTTTTTATTTTAAAAGACTGATTGTGTTGTTAAATATGAGAATAAAGCCTTTCATGTAGGACTGAGGCCAGTGTGCTTTCACAGCAACTTCTCCAGTGCCTCAGTGAATAGACTTAAAAGGTTTAAGTGAATGTGGAAAACATGGAAACATCTTCATGCTGCTGAAGAGGAAGAGAACAATTCAACTTGGGAGGTAGAGAGGGCTTCCTGCAAGCAAGTCTCCTTGTGCCCATAAAGCAAAACTCATGCCACACATAGTCTGGGTTCTGGCTCTGTACACAGGCTGGAGTTTCATGAACTGTGTGAAATTCCTACCAATAGCAGTGCCTAAGGAGGCACATAAAGCATGTGGGAGTGAGCAATGACATTTTCTTGAAAATAAAATAAAAGGTTTAATGGGATCCCATCTAACAAAACTAACAAAATTAGGCACCATAGTTTAGCTAAACTAGGCTCCAGCTCTGAATCAACATTTTGAGGAGTCTCTCTGTCTCGATGTCTGATTTTTTTTCCCCCTCCTCACAATGGAAAGAGTTATAGGAACGTGAAACTGGGATTACCGCAGAGCAATTAAAAGGATATCTGAAGGATATTGTCACTTGGAGCACAGTAAAAGAAACAACACTTTTAATGTGTCTGGACACAAGTATGGACTCAAATTATCTTGTTCTTTATGGCAAGCTCCATGCTTGCCAGATTTCTGTATTTCCATGGAATCGCACTGAGGTTGATACATTTGTCATAATTCAGGGCTCCTTTACTCTACCTCACTTTATTGTTTGCTATGGAATAAACACTACCAAAAGACTGACCTACTGTCACTTAGGGGGCAGGAGCTTTGGACAGCCAGGTCCAGAAGATCCAAGCACATGGACTCATCAAGCCACTAGATCATACTCTGTGCCAAAGCAAAGCTGTCTTCCAACTTCCAGCGCAATAGTGTTGTACTGTTGTATTTAAAACACTGAAGAAAAGCCTAAAACATGTAAGTTTTGTACCATCACTGAGTTTGTGTTTTTGGGCAATCATTTTTGAATCAAGATGGAAGAAGCCTTTAATTATCCTTTTTTCTTCTGTTAAAGCAAACTCCTCTCTTTGAAGACAGGATTCAGCTTCTCACCTTTTAGTAAAAATAGGAATGCTGATCATTGTTCTGAGATCTCCTTGGTTATAAAATCAGGCCTCCATTTGTGGGAGGGATGATGGAATACAGCATTTCTGTGTACAGTAATCAATGCTGAACTGGTGTTCTTTGCAGCACCACTTCTGGGAATCCCATGGCTGCTACTACAAAAACAACTCCAGCTACTGAGCCACTCTCTTAGGTAATCAGCCACTTGCTTATTATCATGTGCTGGGTTTCTTTTTAATCAGAAAAACATGCTGTTTCTTACAAGCAAGAGGCTTCTGTCATTAGCACCATGTATCTGTCTTTGGGCATTTGGTCCCAGATTAATTTAGAAACTGAAGCAGGAACAGTCTCGTAAGCAAATTTAGTTTTTTTTCCCATCATCATGAAAGATCAGTGCTGCTCTAAAACACTTTCAGGAAGGTCCCACTTTGAAATGGCCTTTAATGCCAGTGATTTCTAATGGGATGCTTAAGTATGACAGCCTGAATGTATGCAATGAATTCCGAAAGTCTAATGACAGTCTAATGTTTATCTTTTGTGCTGCTAATCCCTTCTACCAGCAGATTAGTTTTCAATATGTTGAAATAAAAGTTTTGTTCACCCTTTTGGGTCCCAACACTGTACAATCGGATTATAGGTTGTGCTTGCTCTTTTCCCTCCGTGGATACCTTAAGCTGAACCTTACTGGTTCTTTTGCTTTCAGTGCTGTTTTTCTGCCACTTTTGGTCCTCTGATATATTTTTCTTGTGGTAAATTGCTGTGGATCCACCTCAGCTTACCTTCTCTCAGTTTCCAGCTTGTTTTGGTGTCTCCTTACATATGCCCAAATTTCTATATGGTCCTATTTTTCTATGGCAAAATCTAGACCCCTGCTCTCCCACCCTGCCCCCCCTCTAAGCTCTTGTTCAGTACTTGCTACCAGCTGACACCAGCAGTACATTTTGCTCGCAACCCACTGTAGCTCCAAATATTGTATCAGTACACCTGAGAGAGGTGGCCTTTTCTTCCCCAGTCATCTGACCATTGTTGTACCTTCCGTCCTTGCAGGGAATTCAAGTGGAAAGAAGCTAGAGGGGGAAATCACCTGACTTGCTAAAATGGGCTCCAGAAACCTACAATATGCCATGATTAAAACCATGATGCTACCTATTTGAGACAAACAATGTTCTTCACAAGCAGCTCAGATTCCTTGATGTGCTCTCCATTTAGTTTTTTCCTGCAATATTGTCTTCAGACGTTCCGTTTCATTTGTGTCACTTGGCATAGATCAATAGATCAATGATTCTGCAGTTCTGAATAATTTTATTACCTACTACTGTGCATTGGTGCTAATGAATTACGTTACTTCTGCCCCATTATTTATTATCGTTCTTCAGTACAATTGAGACACAATGTATTGGTATTTGAAAAATGTCCTGCCACTTCTTACAGCTTGAACTGTATTTTATTTCCATGGTTTTAGACCTTAAACTTTCATTGATTTATATGGTTCATCTGATGGTACATCTCCACATCCCTGAGAGACTGCTGAAGAACTCTTTCATTTGGAAAATTTACAGATTATGAAACATTTAAGACTTCCCCAATGTATTTTCATCAACTCCAGTGATGAAGAAATGCACTCATTCCCAGAAATGTTTTTTGGAGTAATTTACTATATATATATTTAGAGATGTATACTAGAGCTGGTGTGCACGTGTATGTGTTGTAGGCGCCTTGAAGCCAACTGAATTATTAAATAGGATGACTTTATAGGATCCATCTGGATATTTAAAAACCTGAGAATTAACCAAGTTCTTTTCCCTCAAGATTGACCCTTGTTCTATTCAGTTGTCCTGTACTTTTGCTTGCTGCATATCATGGCGTATGGTAACAGCTTTTTGCTTGTTCAGAAAATTGGAACTTAAGTCAAACATCAGTTATCTAGCATTTCTTGTCACATATGACCCTTCTTATGCCATGAACACGTTTTGTTTGCGGTCTGAATTTATAACAAAAGGCTTTTATTCTGCATTTACATTGGTGTAAAGAAAGGGAATTAATACATGTGCATATATAATGACTTAACATCTGCAGTTAAACTGGTCTGAAACAATAAGGATCTGTTATCTTTATTGGAGCAGGCGGAAATAAATAAATTCCACTGCCACTGTAATAACTGTCTTGATTTGTTTTGTCGTTGCTTAGTGTCCTTCAGAACTATAACATTTAAGCAATATTGCTGGTATGAAATCAGTGTGCTCAGACAGTAACCAAAACAGGGTTGTCCCATAAGATTTGTTGTGTTGGTAGTCAGAATTAAAATGAAACATTATCTATAAAGGCAATAAAACACTGCCATGAAAAGCCTGGCTAATTATGTTTCCCTGCACTTTCAGTTGATAATACCACCTCAATAGATATTTGACTTCATCTCCCTTGCCAAAATTACTTTACTGAAGTCTATGGAATTTACTAGGTTATAAGGTCATGTAGGGCTCACATTATTTGTCTGGTAGGTCTGCTGTCACATGGAGTATAATCCAATATAGAAGTGGTTCCCTTAGGTGAATGTAAATGATCTTGTTCAACTGGACAAACTTTTTATTTAAGAAGGTGAATCACTAGCTCTACTGTCAGGCCTCCATAATGCATCACTACCTGTGATCTTAGACATCATATGAGTAATAACGTTTGGTTTGAGGACAGATGATCTTTTATTTTAAATGTTTGCAGCGTAACTTGAACTGGTGGGTTTCTTTCCACACCCAGAGCAATATGATAGCATTAGGTACTGGGGTAGTGATGAACTGCCTCTAAGCTGCCTGCTCCCTCCCAGCTTGGGTCTGCAAAGGACTTTTCCTCAGAACTTGGTATTTGCAGCATAAAACGTCCCTACAAATCTGCAGCTTAGCAAGATATGTGTCTTAATTCCTGACCTTTTCCAACTCACCTTTAACTTGCATTGTACCTCCATATTGTTTCTACAGGTTTCTTATCTCTGGAGAAGTATCAGGCTGTTTTAACTAAACTCCTGTGGTTCTTGAGAACAGTACTTTTTTTTTTTTTTTTAAAGCTAATGTACTCCTGAGTACAGAGCTGGTGACCAAGTTATGTAAGAACTAATATATTTTTTTAATATTCTATAACAGTAGCTAACAGGTTTTCTCTTGGTGTTGCCAGCATCTTAATTTTTTTCACTTGGGGTCCTGAAGAAATAATTAACCTGTTAAGCTAGTCTACTCTTAGCTGCCATCCGGCTGATACTTCCCAGAAGTCAACCCAAAAACAAGGGAATATCTAGCACCCCTGGCTAATCAGAGCAGAAACCTTCTGAATTCCACACTTTTTTTTTCAAGACAACTCACTTTGTTTTCTTTGTTTGCTAATTTATCTGCGTTCTTGTACTTTCATCCAGTGGCAGTATTGTTGTATTGACTTCATAGAGTGATTATGATGACTTTCCTCTTCTCTTCCTCTTGGGAGTAAAACTTTATTTCCTTGCTTTTGTGCTAGTCTGTTGCTGGATATGTTGTTAAAATATAAACTTTTAAATGATTGCATGCTTTAAATGCATGCTTTAAATAATTGGTGAGATTTTTCAATAGGATTATGAGCTTAGGAAATGAGCTGATGCAGCTGGAATACATATCGCAGGGAGAAAAATAACTCATATAGCTATTTGTCCTTGAACATGTAACTCCAATTGTGATACATCTCCCCAACACTTAGATATGCCTAACCTAGTCTTCGGTGAGAACTGCTCTCCTTTCCAAGGACAAAGACCCTTGAAAGCCTGAAGGAGGTGCAAAGTGAAACAAAATGTTTTAAGAAGTTATTTGAAGCCTGGTGCTTTAAACTGAAGCTGGACTTCCAATGGTTAAAGCTGGACAATGATTAAAAGGTTTGTCAGCACTTGACAAGGTGTACTGCTTCAACCATTTGATCATATCTACTTATTCATCTATCCGTGATTCTACTGGTTTCCAGGAAGTTGCACTGGTTTCACAGAGCAGCAGGGCTCTTTTAAAACCTATATTGCACTTCTGTGTGGCCTGCTGTGAAATGGAGGAGATGGAAGAGGGATGAGGTATGCACATCAACGTATATCCCCTTGGCCTTTTGGGTGCTTCTATAATAAATGATGATCACAACATATTATAGCAATCTCTTAATCACTCTACTGAAAGCCCATCATGTTAAAATGGGGGCTGAATTTACAGCTGTGAAGCTCGTGGTATTTTTTTGTTTGTTTGTTTTTTTTAATTCTCCTAAAGCATGAAGCAAGCTGTATTCTAGAACTGTAAGTTACTTTTTCAGATTTAGTTAACTTCTAATTCTGTGTTGGATATAGTTTAATCCTAAATGCAAGTTTAAGGCAATCTGCAGTGAATTACTTAGTGTCAGGACTACATAAATCAATAGAATACTGCAGCAATTAAATACCTGCACTTGGCTGTTCTCTTATGTTGTTCTCCTAACCACGTTCTTTTTTTTTTTCCATGCGGTGTATACAAATATGAATGGAGTACACTGAATTTCCTTTCTGTTCCAGAGGAATCAGATTCTCATTTTAGTTGTTCAGCATTATGCACCCATTGATTTTTTTTTTGTCCTGTCTTCTAAGCACAATAGCAATGAAGGCAATATTTGAATTTAAATAGGAAAAATATCTTACTCTTCTTCCAACTTCTAAAGTTTCAATATAATGCCTTTGAAGGTTCTACTCTTACATGCACCTTTCAGCTAGGGACAGGTTTTGTTGACAGTGTGGTATCTCTGCTCTTTTGTGCATTGGCTACTCACGTTTAGTTTCAGCAGGAAAAAAAAAAAGAACAGATGTGATTTTAAATCTACGAAGGAATGAGAAAGCAAGTAATGTGCATTAATTACAAACACAGGGGGATGCTATTAAGAGAACTTCCAGACTGTACATTAGAAATAGCTTCCTGTCAGAAAGAGATGTGGTTATAAAATAGAGATGTGGTTTAAAAAACATCATGACAATGTCTAGATAAAACTTGACTTTGATAACGTGTTTGTAATTTCCTTATCAGGGATAATGCTGTATTGGTCTGGCTGTCTGGAATGTTGAGGTAGATAGGTTACATATTCCTAGCATTTATTTAAAAGCTTTTGTACTCTGTTTATACTAAAAACAATATTACAGCCTGCAGTAAGGTGTATTCCATGTGAATAAGGGTGTCAGACGGAAAGATTTGGTGGGGGAGGGTGGGGGTAGGTGTTGCAAAACTCAGGGTGTGGCATAATGTGGGCTATTGCAAAATCTAAGCCCTTACATGACGGTTCTCTGCTCTCTTATCTGCACTGGGGTCTTATTGTAAATACAGCTACAAAACTGGACTATCTGGGGAGCAGGGAGGGAAGAATGAAAATCTACATCTTTTACACATCACTCTGGTTGTCCAGCTCTTAGAGCAGTGATACAGACATGATGCCAGGGCAAAATATTGCAACAAGAGAGGTAGAAAAAGTCAAAATCGTCTTCATCTGACATTTTAATTGGTGTAGACTTGTGATTTTTAAATTTTTCTTTTAATTTCCAGCTATTTTAAAAATTTTGTTCTTCCTATATATCAAATCTATCAACACTTCTGGGAAACTCTGAAAAGTCTGTCTGTGATCATATACTGGCGGAAAAAGTACTCTCTATAACTTTCCTCTTCATGTATTTGATTTCTGTTTCTCCATAGTGAATTTTGTCATCAGTAATGTCTGTGGGTAAAGTATCACAACCGTCTAGGCCAATGGGACATGATATTGAAGCAGCAGTATTATGCTGGCCCTGTTGGCTTGAGTGCTTTAATCAGGAAATTGAATCAGTACAATGCAACCTTTTGACCTCTTCAGCAATTAAAATCTCATCGCAAATGCAGTGGCAGAAACACCTAACACGCTGAAATATGCTCACATAATTCATTAAATAACCTTGAATACTAGTATCTTCAAATTGGAAGTATGTGCATCATCCAGACATAAAAGGTTACTGAAGCAAAGGTTCTATGAATTTATCACTTAAGTAATAAATGTGTCAGCTGTGGCTTCAGCACTAACATTGTTGCTGTCATTAGGGGCTCTTGTATGCTTTAGGGGTTGTTAGATCCTGGAGGCTTCCTTAAGCTGCAGAGTTTACAGGCTTACAGAACATTCTAGGATCTAGAAAGGTGTCAAAACATCAAGTAATGTCTGGTTCCTCCTCTGTTCAAAAATAAAATAAAAGATGCATAGGACAAACTTGGAAATCTTGTTGCAGCGTGCTAATTACAAAAAAAAAAAAAAAGGATAACTCTGGAAGGTTGTGTGATGAAAAGGTATGGGCTGAATCAGGAAATCTTGACTTTTCTGTATGCCTTCCTACTCTCCAAGGCCACACATAATCAACATAAGAAAGCCTGAATAAGCATCCCACCAAGTAATGTAGATTTTCATGGAATCATACTTTGCTTCATAGTGAATGATGCTAGAAAGGACCTCAAGGTCCTTCCTATATCTTATTTGAGAGCGAAGAAGGATGATGCATTGTTTTTTAGAAGCTTTCCTCTTTCAAGCTGTACCTGCTTTTCTGTATATAAGACTTCGTTATTTACCCTCTCTTTTTCTTGCAGGCATCTTCTTCAGTATCTTCCTGTTCTTATGGTTTTATTTCACTGTATACATCCCAATTTATAGTAATAGCAACTAGTGAGCTTTCTAGGTTTAAAAGGTTCTCATTTTGGGATAGTATCTGATTTTTTTAAGAGTACCAAGAAGTTCATGTACCTCAGGTGTGCTGGTTTTCCTTTTATTTACTATATTATTTATCTGAGATGGCAATATCAATGAATCCATCTGACTTTGGTAGATGATGATGATGAATATAAAGATGCTGTCCAAATACTTAGCACCACAAATTAGTGGCTACCTCTGAAAATCGATGAACTTTTAAAATAATAATATTAATGATGATGATTATGCGTGCTTGATTAAGAATTTTGTCATGGACTAGGCCACAAGTATTTTGCATGCCCTTTATCTTCAGGCACACATTGCAGTCCCTGGAGACTTCTTGTTGTGACTTCTGTGTGTTCACGCCTGTATTGGCTGTAATAGGTGACAAGCCATCAGAAGGCTCTTTAGAGAACCACAGCAAGCCAGTGTTAGATGAAACAAACTTGAAAACCAAATAACAGCCCAACTCCTTCCTTTCTGCTGTGGTAGATGTTTTGGGCATTTTTTCATATGGCCCATGCTAAATGGGTGGGGCTGTGGACTGTCCCTAACAGCTAGTCTCTGCTATTCCTTCCTCCTCACACTTTTCCCCTGCTCCATCATGGGCCTTTCCACAGGCTTGCAGTCCTTCAGGATAAACCTGCTCCACCCTGGGCCCTCCACGGGCCTCTGTTCCTGTCAGGGGCCTGCCATGGCCTGGTCTGGCCACAAGCTGCAGGGGACTCTCTGCTGGGGTGCCTGAAGCACCTCCTCTTCCTGACCCTGGTGCTCACAGGGATGTTTCCCACCCACTTTTCCTCACTTTACCATACAGCATTTTGTCCTTTCTCAGCTAAGTTTCCCTCAGGTGTCCTCATCTTAGCTACTAGGCCCAGCTGTGCCCTGTGGTGGGGCCATTGGAGCTGGCTGGGGACAGGCTGTGGCTGGCATGGGGCAACCCTGGCCGCATTTCACAGAGGTTTCCTCTGCAGCCCCCTGCCAGCACCTGGGCATTATCACACCAAAAAGGACTCAACAACTGTCCTGTACTGATCCTGTAATGATTTCCATGTTCTGATGTGCTGGCCTGCATCAGCTGCAACCTGTGTAGTGCCATGAGAGCCTGAAAAAAAGTCAAAAGCTATACAGGAGCCCAGTTACAAAGTCGTCTTTTCCCTTTCCTCACTTCTCCTTGTTTGTCCACCTTTTCTCTTCTTCATGCTCTGACAGTGCTGTCAAATGATAATGACATAGCTGGCCAGATAGAAGACATACATGTGCTTCATACTCATATTTTTGGGGGTGTTTTTTCTGTCCTGTCTCAAGAGTTTAACAGCCTTCCTCTCTTTAATATACCATTGCTGTGATAATGGCTATAGGTTACTTGCAACTCAGTCGTTTGCTGCTGTTGAATATTTTTAATCTTGACAAAAGTTGCCCAAAGTATTTAGAAGAGTTCCTCTGGTATGTAGCACAGAAAATCAACATAAATATAGGCTCTTGCATGCGCAGAAACTAAGTTGCCTTATCACTATAAAATGGGTTTCTCAAACGCATATATAATTCCATAGTTAATGTTAAACTGAAATGATTTAAAATACAAATTAAACAAAACAGCCTAATGCACTTTAAATGAAACAGGGCCAGAAGGCTCTTTGACCTAAGGACACAATCTGTATTTAACAGCAAGGCCAATCTGGGCCTTTTAGCTATCTACTTACCCATGGCAGCTGAGAAGAGCAGGCTGAGCAGTCCCTAATTAGTGTGACTGCACCGCCTGGATATTGTAATATGGCTGTGATTTGGAGCTTGTCAGTTGAAACTGCTTCACAAAACTGTTGCTCTTTATCTGGGCTGAGCAATCAACTTGACAGGTGAACTGAATGTCATTAATTTTTTTTGTCACCACTGTTATGGTAGAGAGTTGTAGTGTAAATTTTATGCTTGGCCTGATACGTCTTCATGATGGTTTTGCAAGGTTAATTTAGGCCTGTAGCTTGAATAAATGAAGCAGTGCTGGAAATAAGCCTTCTCTTGCTGAAGCTTCTCTTCTGCTGCAGTGTCATTATGTCCACCAGCAGGTCATCATCTCTGATGTAACACAGATTTGTCAGCTGGGTCCTTGACCACAGAATTCTTCAGTGGTTTGCCTAGAAAAAGCTTTAAGAACATGGTAGAAATGGATAACTTCTTTTGCACAAAATATAAGGATAAAAGAGCTGTAATAACACTTGCTTCTTCAGTAGACTGAATTCCAGTTTTCTATTCAAGAAACAGTAAACAGCCAATGCCAAATATTACAAGTGTATAATCTAGACATAATTGTGATGTTGCAGAACATACCCATAGTTAAAGATCTCTTTTACTACATTTGTGAGATGAAATACATTTTTTGCATCTCAGAAGACCCTTTTCTTCCTGCCTCAGGAGTTTAAGATTCAGGAGTCATCTTAGATTAATCTGAATAAAGTACCTTGAATACCCTCATAATTATATTGTATCTAGAATGAATAGTGCAGGACCAGCCATCAGCTACTCTGTGTTTATACAGTTATAGGCTGTTTCCCATCAGTGACAGAGGGCTTGGTTTGCCTGCTTTTACTATAACCACATTGTGTTACTCTCATTGATGGGAGTACAGGTGAGAAAGAAAAGGCTCAACCAAGAAGGGAGATTGTGTATCACACCAGGCAGTGCCCTCTCCTTTTCCAAGCTCTGAATGTACAAGGTCAACTCAGAGTCGGATCTTCTGTGGATTGGGGTAAATGTAGCAGTTTTAACAAGTACTGTGTACAGGGCTAACAATAAGGATATTTGTATGCTGGACTTCACAAAAATAAGGCCTGCAAATATCACCCGGGCCACTTTCTTGTACATAGCTGCAGGAATGAATCAACAGAGGCAGACACTACTACAGCTCTTGTTCTGACAGTGGAATAGGGATAAATTGATTATCTGGGCACAGCAGCATTATGTTGTCTTTCATAGGCATCTTCTAAGGCGTGCATAATGGCAGGTGTGGTTGAATTTTGCTCTGTGCAGCAATATATACATTGAAATAGTTAGTGGGCAGATGCTTACCTGGTATAAACTTATGTGGCTTCATTAACTTTAGTGAGACCATGCTGATTTAGAGCTGCAGAGGAGCTGGCTCTCTGAAGCAGTCAAATTTATAAATGACTGCATAATCTACTAGAAAGTCAAGTCAGGCCAACCTCTGTGCTGTGACATTTCCTCTGAAACTTACTTTAATAAGGTAATATTTTCTTCCAGTTCCATAAATGCACATCAGCTGAACTGCACTTCGCATACTTTCTTGTTTAATTGGAAACTCTTGGTTCAACTATACTGCAACTGCAGGTGAATGTGAATTATTCTAACAATTTTTCATTTTAATTATCTTGATTAGCTTTTCATTCTTTGCAATTTTGTTATATCTCATTTCAGAAACGTCCTTTAATTTAAGACAATAAATAAACTTTTATTTAGGAAGCTGTGGTAACTAGAGGATATGCAAAGAATATTCAACTCATTAAGCATTAATGTTACTAATACTCATACTAATTATTCATTAAGTTCATTTTCTTAGCAGAAAGTAGGCTTGACTTTGTGAGAAAAATCTCAATTTTCTTCAGACAGGACCTTCTGTGAAGTTGTTTTATTCCCGATTGCAATGGCAGGCATCCCGCCAATTAGGAGCACATTATAGTAAACAAATCATAACCTTTTATTCCATATTACCCGACACCTGATCACCTCCCCTGTTTCCTCACTGGCTGAGTACTGCAGCCAATTCTCCCTCTGCCCTTTTTTTTCCCCTTTCTTATGTTCTGAGAACCTGTGGTCTTTGTTTTACTGTTCCCACACTGCTCATCCTGTTTTTCTCAAGCTTCCACCTTATTTTGGAACAGTGAGGCCTTCTACTGTCCACTTATCTGCATAGCATTTCTCCTTATTATGACTACACAACTACCTTGGCATACAGAAAATTAGTTCTCTACTGCAAAAACACAACTTAGTTTCTCACAATTCCCCCCCTCTTCTTTTCTTACTTCTATTGTTGTTTTTGCACTTCCTCATATTCTTAGCTTTTGAGTCTCTTTAGCACTAGGGTGCAATACTTCTCTTCAAATGCATTGGGGGATAATTGTTTCCATTCAAAGCTCCAATTTGCAAAAGATGCTATGCAGGAATTAATACAAGGAATAAGCAAAAAAAATAAAACACACAATACCATTATTATTATTATTATACCAACAAGCAGTTGCTTAAGCCAATTCCAGTTAGGTAATCACAAAGTTAGTTTCTCCCAAATGTCTCTTAACTCCCCGGGAAGTGTCTTCTTCAGAAATCTTATGTAGGATTTTAGTTTTTTTCCCAATATTTTTGAGATCAGTCAATTTGTCCCCCTTTGGTCTACGTACATGCAGCAACTAGTATTAATTATGGTGCACACTCCTCCTTGTGAAGTTAGTAATAAATCTAATGCCATTCGATTTTGGAGTACTACCTTTGAAAAGCTTGTTATCTCTTCTTGTAATGCTTGGACAGCATCCAGAGTGTGGTTTTCTAGTTCTTCAATTATAGCTGAAATATTTACAATAGCTTTTTCTATTTCACTCACCCCTAACCATGGTAGAAACCACCTCACAAAACGGTGAAATCCCTTGTTTCTTTTTACTAGAGGATTTTTCTGGATATCTTTTAACTCTGCGTGGGATGTCAGGAGGGCTTTGGCTCTGTGGATCTTCAACAATAGTTACATTTGGAATTATTGCCCCCAGGGTGCAAGCTCCCTTCCATCCCAGGAGCAACACTTTCCTAGCTTTATTACCACATAGCCAGTACCAACCCTTGCCATTCGGGGCAGGCCATCCAGTTACAGGATTCTCACGATATAACTGGTGTGCATTATAAAGGTTCGCATTCCCATAGCTACCATATTCAGTACAGTATGGATAATTCCTTACTTTGTGGATAATACCTCTGCATCCAGGGTCAGTACTATTGCCCCCTGAGTTTATACCAATGTTGTCTAAGAAGCATCTTTGATAACACGTAATGTTGTAATTATTGTAATAATTGTTTTTAACACGTAATATTGTAGCCAGGACTATGCGAAGGGAGCTCAACCTCAAAATCTATTCCTTCTCGGGACTGAGTATAATTCACTGTGTTTGGAAAACTGGAGAATCCAGATACAGTTGTTGCTGGTAATGGAATAGCAATTAGGGACAAGGCCTTCTCAGTGTTTTTAGGCATTTGGGAGCAAATCCAACAATTATTCTGATAGAGAACTCAAGAGATTCTGAATTAATTGGAAATGTTGATTTCCCCCCCATCCTATCACTAATCTATTAGGAACAGGTATTACTAAAATAAACTTAAAATACATCATTTCTACATATGCCTTATTAAAAGGAAAAATAATTAAGATAGATAATAAAAGATCACACACTAAAGTTTCTAAAGAGGATTAAAATACCTCCCCCCATTTTCTTTTTTTTTCTTGTTCCCCAGACAACTTTTAATTCTATGTAACCTAATACCTTTCACCTATTAATTCTAAGGAGAAATTAAAGGTTTACAATAGTGTTTTTTTCTTTTTTTTTTTTTCCACACAGTCTAGATCTTAAAAGTCCTTGTTAAAACAGTCTCTCATGTATCAGGGTTAACTGATGCTTTTACCCAAGTATAATGAGTCCACCCTTTCTCAGCTGTTCTTAGTGCCATCTCAGTAGTCAGGAGCACTTGGAACAGTCTGTCCCACTCATGTTGCAATTTCATTTCTCTCCACGTTCACATCAAAACACAGTCTCCTGCTCGGAATGGATGGATCAGGACTTCCAAGGGTGGGGTTTGAGCTAATGATCCACAGGTCCTGAGAGATGACAAAGAGGATGGCAGCCCGAGTATATAGTTCTTAAGAAAAACATCTTTTTTCTCAAATTGAGGTAATTCATTCCCTTTGTCCATGTACAGCAATCCAAATAGTATTTGATATGGTGAAACTCCCACATCTTTTCTTGGTGCAGTTTGAATTCGGAGAAGTGCCAAAGGTAAGCACTTCGTTTGGGGAAGCTGAGTTTCCAGAACTTAGTCAATTGCTTCTTTACTGCCTGATCCGCTCCACCCTTCCAGAAGAGGAAGGATGCCAAGGAGTGTGAAATTTCCACTCGATTTCTAGAGTCCACATTAGCCCTTGCAATATTTCTGACATAAAGTTATTTCCTTGATCAGAGTTAATATTTTCAACAATTCCATACCCGGGAGTTATTTGTTCTAGAATTACTTTAGTTACTATGTTCACAGTAGCAGATACTGAAGGGAAAGCCTACACCCACCCTGACAAATGATCTACGAAGACTAATAGGTATTTAAATCTACCTACTCTAAGGAGTTCTATAAAATCTACCTGTACATTTTGGAAGTGTTGAATTCCTGGTTCTCACCCCCTTTGGGCTGACTGCGGATAATTTTTCTGTTTACCTTTTGACATACTACACAACTCCTGCATACTTGTTTAGCCAGAGTATATATATTCCTACACATATATATTTCCATAGCACAGCATCACACATTGCTTGAATTCCCCAATGACCCTCTTGATGCAAAACAGTTAATATTTGCCTCATTGGTGCTATTCAGCATTTCTCTCCCATCAGGGAGTATCTATTTTCCTTTGGACTTTGTGACTCATAATTCCTTAACAACCTCTTTCTCTTAAAACTTTTTACTTCTTTTTAGTTTTGGTTAGGGGTAGCTCAACTCAGGTAGCCTTGAATCCTCTCTGGATTTATGCTTCATTTCCCCTCAGACACTAGATGCCCTAAATACTTGACTTCTCTTTCTACGAATTTTACTTTATTTTCCAATACTTTCAAGCCCTGTTTTCCCAGAAAATCGAATAGCTTGTTAGTGGCTTCTTTCACAACTGTTTTCTCCTGTCCTGACAATGAAAGATCATTCACACATTGTAACAGTAACACCTCCTCAGGAGGTTGGAACTGATCCAAAATTTCTTCTAGAACTTGCCCAAATAAATCGGTGGCTCTGTGAAACCCTGAGGTAAAATTGTCCATCTGTATTGCTGCTTCTGCTCCATTTCAGGGTCTTTCCACTCAAAGGCAATCTCGATCTTTACTCCCAGGGTCTGAGAGCATCCCATTAATAGCACTGTTATTCCAGCCTAATAATTTACTATTTGAATGCCTAATTTCATTATCGAATCCTTTCCCAACAAGTTAGTCCCTGCCTTGGGTACATACAGTAATTGCCCAGTGATCATTCTATCCCTAGTCTCAGCTTGGTGTCCCCAAAAAGTGGCACTGTTATCCCAGCCCCTTCTACCCCCATCACATTTAGGGTTTCATTAGTTAATTTAAGCCCTGATACTTTACAGGCCAGTAATGACCTAGCTGCCTCCAGTGTATTGGGTTCACATGGCAAGTTTCTGGGGGGTGGGGGGGCTGCAGTGGTAGCCCCTGTGAGAAGAATCCAGCAGCTACCCCATGGCAGTTCAGAGCCAGTTTCAGCTGGCTCCAAAGGGGCCCACTGCTGCCCAGAGCCAAGCCATGAGCAATGCAGTTTGTGCCTCTGTGAGAGCACATCCAAGAAAAGGAAAAGAAAATTTCTGCACAACAGCAACTGGGAGAGCGAGGAGTGAGAAATCTCCCTGCAGGCACCAAGGTCAGTGCAAAGGCGGGGGAGTGCAGTGCAGAGGTGCTCCAGGTGCTGGAGCCGAAGCCCCTCCGCGGCCCACAGAGAGGCCCCTGGTGGGTGAAGGGATGAAAGACACGGACTCCTGATGGCTCTTGAACAGAAGACCTTTATTGCTGTTTTTCTCCACTACATATACTTTTCTCGTAACCCCATGCGCTGTCCACGCACCCAAATCGGTCATACAACTGGTTAGAGACCCTCAGATGCACCTTGAGCCAGCCAGCAATTCGCCACTGCCCAAAGCTCATCTTTAACACTGTAGCCAAGTTAATTTATCTCAACCTTGCTCAAGTTTTTGTTTCTACCACTTATTTCCTTATTATCTCTAATTCAGCAACGTGTGAAACAGCATAAAGCCACCTGCAAATTCCTTTCCCACAGGTGGGGAAGGCAGACCCCCACAGCCCATGGTGTACCACAGCAGAGCAGATCTCTGTGCTGCAGCCTGTGGAGAGGAGCCCATTCAGGAGCAGGTGATCGGGGGGTGTGGACCACAGCAAGTCTCAAAGCCAGACCAACCTGCTCCTGACAAATAGACCCTGCAGCACAGACCCACACCAAAGAACCTGTTTTTCACTGCCTGTGGAGAAACCCACACAGGACCAGCCCAGGAAGGTTGGCACCCCACGAGAGGGACCCAACACCAGAGCAGGGGTGAGAGCAACTGTGAAGGAGCGGGGGAAATGAAGCACCAGGAACTGATGGTAGCCCCCACTCCCAGCCCCCCCGTGCCACTCAGGGCAGGGTAGAGGTGGAAAAGAGTGAATGGGGGAAGGTGCTCCCTACTTGTTTCTCTGTTTCTCACTGCTCCAGCCTGTCAGCAATAGGTAATAAATTTTATTAATCTTCCTATGCTAAGTCTGTTTTGCCCACAACGATAATTGTAGAGTAATCCCCATTGAGGTACACTTTTTCATTTATCAGGGAACTGGCTTTCTGAGAAGCCCTGACTCCCCTGTTCTAAATTTGTAACAGTAATCTCTCTTCTTTCTTCTGCTCCAGATATTCCTATTTGAAATGGCCGGCCTGGCCACACTTAAAACATCTTCTCAAAGCCTGTCCCTGATAGGATTTAGGCTGCAACACAGGTAGCTTTCCTTGCCTGCCATTCCTTCGTCTCTCTTCCTCTCCTTTCCATCCTGGCCCTGCCTCCCCCTGAAGATTTTCTTCCTCTTTCTCCAACCCTCTACCTTACTACCCAGTATTCTGTGAATACCATTAGTTTCGCTCTCTGCTTTTCCTTCTCATCTCCCCTCCCAGAATACACCTTCATACTACCTACGCTGTTCACTCCATCCTCCCATCTTCTGGAGCTTTATCTGCATATCTGGCCAGGCTTTAATTAAAATATGAACTTTAAAGAGCCTTTGGGCTACTGGGTCCTCAGGATTCATCCCCAAGTACTTTCTCATTCTGACCCCGAGTCTCTCATATGATTTCTAGGTTGTTGGTAGTCGTTATTGCAGTTAGATGAGCATATATTTCTGCTCTATCGGAATTACTCTTGGTCTGGGGGGGGGGGGAGTTAGTTCTTTCCCATTCTTGCATAGCTGCCTGCTGAATCATTCCCCCCCTAAACATTCTTCTCCAGTGAATGACATACTCAAGATTGACATTCCCCCCCCCCCCCCAAATACAAATTAGGCCTTAGAAACGGATTTGACTGTTCTGCTAGGCCCTCAATTAAAGACTTTATTTCCTTATTAAAACTGCTAACCTCTTTGCTGGTAAGGGGGGGAGCACTGGCCCGCGGTGCCTCTGCACGACCCTGAGGCTCCACCGGCCTCCCCCCCCCCCCCCCCCCCCCGCTCCCACCGCTCCCCAGTGTGACTTCTCCAGGGGCAGCATCAATTGCAGTCCCTGTCTCCCCTCCTGGAGCAGCTGCCGCTGCCTCAACGTTAGGTGCAATACTAGGACTATAGGGAGCATAACTTGATTCCTCCTCTGAAAAAGGAGTCTTATTTTTTACATATAAATTTAAAGCCTGAATTTTCATCAGACCCATATTTTGGCCAAAATACTGAAGTTCCTTTTATTGGCTTTTCAGGCCAGACAATTACACAATATCTAACCATTTAAAATTTTATTTTTTAAATCTTTTTCCCTAGTTTTTGGGTTGTTTTTCCAAATCCTTATCATTCTCTCCAAAGGACTATCTTTAGGCACCATCCCGGGGTCTCCACCTCCACCCTGCTGACTCGTGGAACCCTTAATCCCCATCTCTTCCTGACGTGCTGCTGTGGACTTTACCACCCACAGGGTACCACACACCTTCACCTAGGATTAGGACAGAGGTGGGGTGTACTGCCGAGCACCTCACTTCAGCATGCTCGGGGTACTGTACACCTAAGGGCCCAAACCCCTGAGACTCTCTTTCACTCATCTAACTTTCACTTTGGTCCTCTCCAGCTGTGGGGACTTCGTTTGTCCCCTCGCAGGACTACAGAACCTCACGGATTGGGACTCCACACTCGCTTCACACTAAAAATGCGTCTCATTCACACCACACAAAAGTCTCCCCGAATCCAACCCAAGGCAGTATACAGTAAAGTTTCCCTTACCTCGGTCTGTGCACGGCTTCCCGGCCCAGCTTATCAGTAATAATCCCCATGCCTGTTCCTGGTCTGGGCTGTGTCTCTGTGTCTGGGCTATGTCTGTGGTATGTCAGTACTGGCCTCCCTTCTCCCCAGAGCTTCGCAGAGCTTGTCTTCAGCTTAACAGTCTCAGTCCTTTGCTGGCCGTACCGAGAAAACCCACCACCCCTGACGGAACCGCTGAAAGCAGGGTGCACCTTCCTGTCTGTGGTGGCAAGAACTCTTCGGTAGGCAACAAGATCCCAGACGAGCCCCCAGATTGTGAGAAGAATCTCAAATAATTTTCTTCAGACAGGACCTTCTGTGAAGTTATTTTATTCGCGATTGCAATGGCGGGCGTCCTGCCAATTAGGAGCGCATTACAGTAAACAAATCATAACCTTTTATTCCTTATTACCCGACACCTGATCACCTCCCCTGTTTCCTCACTGGCTGAGTACTGCAGCCAATTCTCCCTCTGCCCTTTTTTTTCCCCTTTCTTATGTTCTGAGAACCTGTGGTCTTTGTTTTACTGTTCCCACACTTCTCATCCTGTTTTCTCAAGCTTCCACCATATTTTGGAACAGTGAGACCTTCTACTGTCCACTTATCTACATAGCATTTCTCCTTATTATAACTACACAACTACCTTGGCATACAGAAAATCAGTTCTCTACACAACTTAGTTTCTCACAACTTCTCTTGTGGATCATCACATTTTATTTGCATATGCCACAAGAAGGATAGAAGCAGCAAAGCTTCACAAAGTTAATGCTAGAATACTTCAGAGGACTTACTGCACTTAATGAATCTCACCACTAGATGTATTTAAGGACTTCCCTTTGTTTTTTAGCTGGGAAATACCAGATTCTTCCTTTCACATACTTTTAGAGGAAGTGATGTCTATTCCTTCATAGTTTCTATGTATATGACAAAAAGGCACCTATGAAGGAAGAAAAAAGCAACCAAAAATGTATAAAATCTCCCCATCCAGCCTTCTGAAAACTATCATTAAAAAATATGTATTTATGATATCTCAATATAAAGAAAAGTTTCAGGGCACTGATCTGTCCACTAAGGATGTTGTTGCTATGTATTTTACAGGGCACATCGTGCCTGTTTTCAAAAATAAATAAATCTGTATATTTAAATATTTTCAGACAGCTGCAAGAATGAAGCACAGGAAAGCAGATTAAACTTGATTGGTCTATATAAGTTATCCAGGAGGAAAGTTAAGGAATGACTTTATCATGCAGCTTACGAAGTCTCCAGTTACTAAAATGTCTGATATGAGATGTGTGTAGAATTCAGATCGCTCAATCTGAAACCGCAATCTCATATTAAAACCAAAAAGCAAGTAAAAAACAGCAAAAACAACAAAAAAGGCAAACAAAAAAACGAACACAACACCCTCCTTTAGCTCCTTTAATCTTAGCCTGCTATAGATTATTTTCCTGCTGGGCTTCAGAGCTCCCCACAGGACTGCAGACTAGAATTGCCTCACTCTTGGCAGGAGGAGAGTGCCTGGCCCATATCTTGGTGTGACTAACATCCACAGCATGTGGTCTTCTCCGTATCTGTGTCCCAAGGATGTCACTGGTGAAAGCTCTAAGAGTGTTTGCTGGAAGTCCCTAGCTTTGTGTCCTATGTTAATCACAGGGAAGCTTGTGTTGGTGTTGTGTGCAACTAGGTTGTGCATCTGCCAGGGAAGTGCAGGACTGAGGTTCAGTGTGATCATTGTTTCCTATGACAATGCCATAACTGCAGTGCTCCTTTGAGAGGTTGCTGGTGGTGGGTAGCACACTTTACCCAGTTCCTGAAGTTGTGCCATGGTGCAGAAAATGGTTCAAGAGTTGAGAGGCCAGTCAGTGAGAAAAGAAAACAGAATATACGTTTCCCAACCAGCACTGGCCAAGTTTTTGGAGAAAAAAATCACGATGCACATGTTAACTTTATCAATCCTCTGCAATCTGGGGATGGATTTAAACTAGAGTTTTCAGCTTTCCTTGTGAGTGCTCTGACAATAAGCTGATTTCACAGAATCACAGAATCATCTAGGTTGGAAGAGACCTCCAAGATCACCTAGTCCAACCTCTGTCCTAACACGAACAAGATCTCCACTAAACCATATCACTAAGGGCTACATCTAAACGTCTTTTAAAGACCTCGAGGGATGGTGACTCAACCAATTCCCTGGGCAGCCTACTCCAATGCCTAACAGCCCTTTCAGTAAGGAAGTTCTTCCTAATATCCAACCTAAACCTCCCCTGGCATAACTTTAGCCCATTCCCCCTCGTCCTGTCACCAGGCACATGGGAGAATAGATCAACCCCCACCTCTCTACAGCCTCCTTTAAGGTACCTGTAGAGTGTGATAAGGTCGCCCCTGAGCCTCCTCTTCTCCAGGCTGAACAAGCCCAGCTCCCCCAGCCGATCCTCGTAAGACTTGTTCTCCAGACCCCTCACCAGCTTCGTTGCCCTTCTCTGGACTCGCTTGAGCACCTCCATGTCCTTGTAGCGACGGGCCCAAAACTGAACACAGTACTCAAGTTGCGGCCTCACCAGAGCCAAGTACAGGGGCACAATCACTTTCCTAGCCCTGCTGGCCACACTGTTTCTTATACAGGCCAGGACGCTGTTGGCCTTCTTGGCCACCTGGGCACACTGCTGGCTCATATTCAGCCGACTATCAACCAATACTCCCAGGTCCTTCTCGGCCAGGCAGCTTTCCAACCACTCATCTCCCAGCCTGTAGCGCTGCTTGGGGTTGTTGTACCCCAGATGCAGGACCCGGCACTTGGCCTTGTTGAACTTCATACAGTTGGCCTCAGCCCATCGGTCCAGCCTATCCAGATCCTCCTGCAGAGCCTTCCTACCCTCAAGCAGATCGACACACGTACCTAACTTGGTGTCATCTGCAAACTTACTGAGGGTGCACTCGATCCCCTCATCCAGATCATTGATAAAGATATTAAAGAGAACTGGCCCTAGTACTGAGCCCTGGGGGACTCCACTAGTGTCCGGCCTCCAACTGGATTTAACTTCATTCACCACGACTCTTTGGGCCTGGCTACCCAGCCAGTTTCTAACCCAACGAAGCGTGTGCCAGTCCAAGCCAAGAGCAACCAGTTTCTTGAGGAGAATGCTGTGGGAAATGGTGTCAATAGCCTTACTGAAGTCAAGGTAGACCACAGTCACAGCCTTTCCCTTATCCACTAAGCGCGCCACTTTGTCATAGATCAGGTTAGTCAAGCAAAAAGGTGCTGATGTTCATTTAAGAAAAGTTTCTGCTCAGTAGCTGATGTTTGAGTCACTTTTAGCTTTGAGTCAGCATGACTTTGTGCATGATGCCAAAGATCCCGTACATATATGAAATCCACATTTTGAAAAATCTCTTTCATTCATTTTCTGTTTTTATAAAGTGCAAACTGAAAATTAACAAAAAACAAACCAACCAACAAAACAAAACAAACCATGACAGTAATTCAAATCTGAATTAAATTTGCTTTCCATACTAAAGCTTCCACCCGTTTTGAGCTTTATAGCCTCAAGAAATCCTACCACAGAATGCATATATAGAGCTGATTTGAGAAAGAAGCATGCCAGTCTTCTAACCTTTCTCCCAGCCTCTGTTAACTTGCCATGGCTGGAAACAGAACAGCAGGCTACAAGCTAAACTTCTCTTTGGTCCCTCTGAGACCATTTGTTTTCTGAGCTGTTGTTGGAACCAATGCATGCCAGGTTTCTCAGTGTTTCAAATGCCTGACTTGTGTCATTGATACAAAGATAACACTGGGACCAAACTGGCACCTAACCTCTGTTCTTTGAATAATGAATTACTAAGTAAAACAAGTTTCCAGTGACATTTTTTTGTGCTTAGTGTCCTTCAACCTGAAGCTCATCAGAAAAGTTTGAGTTGAGCTGCTAAGAATTCATGATGACAGGCAGTCTTCTGTGTGTGGTTTTTTTTTTTGTTCTTGGTTGTTTGTTTTCCCCACAAAACTTCACATCTTGTGCTGGGTCTGGCTGGGATGGTAACTTTCCCTGCAGCAGCCCATACAGTGCTGTGCTCTGCACTTGTAGCTAGAAGAGCAGTGGTATGACACCAGTGTTGTGTCTGCTGCTGAGCAGTGCTGGCACAGCATCAGGACTTTCTCTAACCCTTCTGGGGGGTGGGCAAAAAGTGAGAAAGGAACATCACTGAGGCAGCTGACCTAAATCAACCAAAGGGATATTCCATACCATATGATGTCACACTCATCAATAAAAGGTGGAAAAAGGAAGAAGATTGGGGGTGTGGGCTCTTGTTGTGAAAATGTCTGTCCTCCCTAACAATGGCTACGTGGGTTGAGGCCCTGCTTCAAGGACGTGGTCAAGCATCGCTCATTTATGGGAAGTAGAGAGTAATTTTTTTCCTCTGTACTTCCACAAAGCCTTCACTTGTTTTTTTTTTTTCTTTCTTTCCCTTTCCCCCTCCCTTTTCCCCTTTCCCTTTTTCCCTTTAATTAAATTGTTTAATTAATAATAATATTTCCTTAATAATTATTTTTTTCTTTCCCTTTAATTAAATTATCCTTATCTCAACGCATGAGTTGTTCTTTCCTTTACTTCTTCCCCTTCTCTTCTAAGGAGGGGGAGTGAGAGTGCAGTTGTGGTGGAGTTCAGCTGCCTAGCATGGTAAAACTACCACACATCTTCAAACAGAAGAGACTCAAGACCACACAGTACAAACAGAGCTGAAGAGAAGGTAAGATCTCAGAGGGATAGCAATACAAGAAATGGTGAATGTGAGAGAAACTAATACAGAAAATCATCTCTATTGCAATTCATTTTTTTCTCCTTTCTTGGGAATAAGCGTACAGAAATGAACTAATCTAAGCTGATTTCCAGTATCACAGAAGGCAATGGAATTTTCTAGGAAGTTCCTGTAGCGAAGAGCACCAACCCGGTTAGGAGGTCTGGGGAGGTGACTGGCCCTGCCCTCTGAGGAGGTGGCCTAAAGGCATCCACTGTAGAGATGGGTTAAATCAAGGCCTTAGTAGGAGGCAGTTTCCCTGAGAGCAGCTTTCTGTGCAGAGGGGACTCTCCCCTGAGTAGTGGAAGGTTATTTCCTTGGTCCTCAGGTGTTTGAAGAGCACTGATGCCTCACCAGTGTTAGATTACTGGCTTCTTGCATCAGATGGCCTGGGTTACGTGTTGCTTTTGTCTTTGAATGTAGATAACACAGGTCTGAGAGAGCCTTTAAAAGCCAAGATGGCCTCAATTTCTGTAGAAGGTGAAGAGAGCAATTGGGAGTTCTATTTAGAAATGTTAATTGCTAGTTTGAATAGTCTCATCTTCTCATCTTTGTTTCTTAGTTCTCTCCACTTTTACCTTGCTGCTGATTTCTATTCTTTTACTTCTGTCTCTTCTTTCACCCTTCATGACTGTAATGAGAAAGTAGCTGAAAGGAGCAGGTCTGGACCATTTTTGCTCCATGGAGCTGTTGGTGGAATTTGATTGGCAGCTCTATCTTCTCACCTACTTTGTGCCTTTCTCACCTGACTGACTTTTGTTTGGAACCTGCTGCCCACTGAGAAGGTGAGAGCAGGGCTCAGGAGAGTTGTGTTTCTCATACAAAGTTATTCATTGCAAGGCAGCTCTATTCTCATTTTCATATCTGACGTGTTTTTATATGATGAATTATTTTTGGTGCTGTGAGGCAGCTGTTCTATCTGGTTACAGTCACGAAGGATCCCACTACACCAGGAGTCTTAACAGTGACTTATTCACTGTTAAATTTCACTTAAATAACTTCTATATTAATTTCTCAGAATTGTCTTAAGCATAGGTGTTACTGCCTTCTATTCCTTGTGGTTCCCTAAGGCTCTTTTCAAGGTTGGGTTAAACAACCTTAAAGGCTTTAGGTTTCTTTGAGGAATACCTGCAAGTTATGGGTATGTTCAGCTCTGCCTCTGCAGGGAAACTCTGCCATGGCTTCTGGGAGCTTATTCTGTGTTGGGGCATCTCAGCTTGGTGATAACTTTATACTGACTGGAATGAAAACTAGCTCCAGACATCCTCTTGCATTTGGGAAGTCTGTATCTGACAGGTTGGATCCATCCGGATATAAATACTAACAGCTGCCAAATGTCAAGCTTAGTGTTGCGCTGTTGAGCTGGCCAAGTCAGCAATTACTTGTATTTTAGCTAGTGCTGCACACTGACTGTGGATACGTTAGCTTTAGTGGAGATTATTTAGAGGTTTTAAGCTTAAAAGCAGAAATCACATTCATATTGGATATTATTACAGACTTAGGAGAGTTAGCCATAAAAACACTTAGCTTCCTGTAAAAAAAAGGACTGCTAGCCAAGCAAGTAAAATGTTAATGAGACAGCAAGCACTAATTTTCGTGTCTGTAGCCTTTCCCTCCAACGTTTTGCTGCTTCATACTGAGGTTCATTACAGTGAAAATGGTTGACTTTAAGAAAGAAACACCAGCTAAATTGCTAGGGTGTAGAATTTCCTTTCAGATCATAATTATAGGTGATCAACAGTGTGTGTAATTAGTAAGTTGAGTGAAGGATATTTCTAGAACAGTCAGCAACAATTTCTTTCCTGCTGTTCTTTTCTCTGCTCTGAGGGACCTTTTGTCTGCTTCGGTAGGTGTGGCTTTTTTAAGCCCAGAAAACAAAACTATCAAAACCTACATTCGATAAGTGACACTAATAATAATAACAAAAAGAAATTGTGGTGGAGTATTCTGTCTTTGCTGTAATAGGCCTCTGTGATTTTCATCATGTTTCCAGCACTTGAGTAAAGGTAGCTGTCAAGAGGAAATCAGACAGGCCCATTTCTGCCCCCCTTGACAAACCTGTGAGACTCCTGCTGGAGCCAGGATTTGCACTTGCACAACAAAAACGTGAGAAGCTGTCATTGTTTTCAAATATCATAGCAATGCCTAGGCTGTTTCTTGGTGCTATGAATAATTCATGGTGTAATTCAATGAATCTGTCCAGCCTGGCTAAAAATAGCTGGGTAAACTGAATGTTTCTGACCTTAAGAAACAAAATCTGTCTCAAAATGAATGAAAAAACGTAGAAAAATCCTGCAGAAGCAAAGATGTCAGTCTATAAAAATACGTTTGGTATCATATCCTGGAATGAAACAAGGTTCATCTTTTTCCTTTTTTTTTTTTTTTTTAAGACTTTCATTTATCTTCATCACAGAGTTGTGTGGTTAGAAGAATGAGCATTTCTCATAATTAGGATCAGTCAATGCTTTTGGATATGTCTCCATGTCCTTTTAGTTAGGCACACAGGCCTTGCTGTATCTCTGACTAGTGGCCATCTCCTCCTCCCTTGTTGATCCCCAACAAAAGACAGCTGCAGGAATGGTGGCTGTGAAAACATTGAGGTTGGCAGCCAGCACGAAGACTCCAACCCGAGCAATTCCCCTGTACTGTCAGGACTGCAGCTGCATCCAGCTTGGGCCCCATCTTCTGACAGCAGCTGCTGCATGTTGGATGCAGGACCATGCTGGTGATCTTTCTGCTGTTAGAGCTTTCCAGCCACTAATGCACTGAAGGTTTTTCCTCATTCACTTACTTTCACTGGTTGCATTTCAGAAGCTATGGGTGGGTCCTCTTAGATTCATTTTGTCCCACCTGCCTGTCTTGGCATTCTCCATAGCCTGTAACAAGGCCATGGCTTAATTTGGTTTTGTGGTCAGCTTTAAGTTTTTCTATCTGGTAACTTCACTAGGTGGTCTTTCACAGTGCCTGCTATTGCTTTGGTATTGTGGGAATATCTTCCCTTGACAGAAGGTGCTCAGTTACAGGAAAACCGCCAGTACTTTTCTGCTCCTCTCTGTTCCCTTCCCACCATACACTGAATACCCAGTATTCAGATCAACCTCTGATTGTGAACAACCATAGTGATGGGTTTCTTCTAGTGTCTTGAAATAGCAAGAAAGGGAGTGGTTTGGGCATGACTGCCCTGCTGCACAACGGGACTGTTCAGCTGCATGCAATGTGAACCTGCCTTTCAGCTGGCAGAAATGGCCAGAATTTTTCTATTAAAACACTGCTTTAATAAAAATAAAATTCCATAGAAAATGCCTGCTCTTTCCTTACAAAGGCATTTACTGGGCTTTCATTGAAAACCTAGATCTGAAAGATGAGACTTGCCCAGGGGGGTTACTCTTTGGGTGTAGATGCTCAGTTTTGACATTGAAAGTTTTCAGCACACTTTAAATCTTCTGAAGAAAATATGAATAAATGATAATTTCCTTTGGCAGGGGAAAGGTGTAGCAGGGAGGGAGTGGATATACTTTGGTCACTCGCTTTATCTTTGAGGTTCTTTTGACGCAAGTTTTTTTTTTTGTGTGAGGCAAACAGACAAGTAGAGCTGTGGGGCTTCCCAAGGAGATTTTTAAATAAGTTTTTAAATAAATGGTACCTTCATTATTTATTCAAAGCTAGCATGCCTTCTGAAAATGGGAACATTTACACCAGTTATTTCAACAAAGCTTTGGTTGTTTTCAAGTACAATTCCTGTCAATAGAAAAATAGGGCCTAATTAATAATTTTGACCACTTCAAAGCTTTGCCCAAATGATCTGTTTATTCAGTGAATGGTATTGTTTCTAGATATATGGGCTTTTTTTTTTTCTTTTTTTCTTTTTTCTTCTCATTTGCTTTAATAGTTAAAACAGCAAATTTGGGACATGTCTGACTCAGCAGCATAAATTATGTATGTAGCAGGTACTGATCTCTTTATGCAGTATGAGATCACAAGGCTGTCTGCTTGTTCTGAACTTACCATGAGCTTTAGTTCCTTTGCCACTTCGAATCAAATTTTCGTCTTTTCTGAGGAGAATGTTTTACCTGTTTCCCTTGAGCTAGAACTTCAGTACCTGATAGGGCTTGGCTGCATTTGTGATTTTTCTGGAGCTCAGAGGGAAAACGTTTGTGTTCCTGAAGCTGAGACCTGAAATGTCACCTGACATTTTCCTGAGTGTCAGCACTGATGGGCTAACATGAGCTAATGTTTGATGCTGGGGGACTAGCTGAGACTAATTTTGGAGAGATCTGCCACTCAGATCCAGTCTCTCATGTCAGAAATGGCCATGTGGAGGCTTGGGTTACACACGGTCTTTGTCATATAGCCAGTGCTTTGAGCAGAAAATGTCTGATTATCTTGTCAGGGCACAGAGATGATGCTCTGGAAAGGAGCCCACGTGGATGTGGCATGATGGCATTAGTGCCAGGTACTCTGGAGACGTGGATTCTGTTTCTGTTTTTTTTCCTGGGCTTACTTTGTGGCGCTGGACAAGGCACGTCCCCACAGCCCTGATGTCTGCTGTGCAATGAAAACAGTCCCCTCTCAGAAGGGGCCATTCCAATGTCCCAGCTGGGGGGCACTGAGCTGTGGGGCAGCAGATGGTGACAGTGACACCAGCGTCATTCCTCAGAGCAGAGGTGCTGCTACTGCTGGACTCTGTCCCCTCTTATTGTGTTTATTTGTATTGCACCAACACTGGATACAGTTTCTACTACATGACCTGATGCTGATTTTGTTTCCAGACCAGGACATTAAATGCTCGAAAGGCTTTTAGAGGTGGACCTGTGCCAACAGCTACAATGTGAGTGGCCAAGTCCTATCTCCTCCTTCCTTCATAAGCCCTAAATATTTGCAGGTTCTTTCCTTGAGTTTCTCAGGGGATTGCTGAGAGCCTCCGGAGCATCAAACTGGGCTTGCAGCGGGCCAAGGCTATGGACAGAATGGGGGACTGACGCCCTCTATTTTTGGGAAAAAATAATAATAATAAAAAAAAATGCAGCACAGCTAATCGTTTTCTTTCTCTGCCCATTCTTTGATTTTTTTTTTATTTTGTTTTAATTTTTACGTTTTCATGCAGTGTCTGGCTGCAGCCTCAAAGTTAACAGATGGCTGGTCTCATCTGGCCACCTGAGGGTCTCTGTTGCCAAGTAAATTCTTGTCACAAATGGTCAGCAGGGCAAGGCTGCTCGTCTCTGCTGTCCTCACCAAAGCACAGAGCAGAAAATCAACCATGCAAATCTTTGTGCATTATATTTCCAGCATCAGTGTGTGCTGATGGAGTTCCAGATGGCTGAGGCACAGGTTCTCTGGCTTGCCAGCACCTAAAGGGCAGCATTGCCACCTGCTCTGTGAAACACAGGTGGACCCATAAAGTCTGCTTTGCAGAGATTGCCCTGTATGTAGTATGTAGTATGATAATAACCTTGTACATTCCTCTCTGAGCAAATGTTTTGTAGTTATTTACTAGTTTTGTATTAGTTGTTGGCAGGTTTTTTTTGTCTCCCCTCCCCTCCCCTCCCCTCCCGCACCTTATTTGCAGAAAGCTCTGTAGTAGCTTCAAGTCATGAAGCCTCACTGCCCCTGCTTTTATTCTGAGCACAAAGCCTTGCAGTTCATCAGCATTAACTGATCCTGATGCATCCCAGACAATGAAATGATGGCTGTTGGGGCTATTAAGAGAAGCCTCCCTGGGCTGCTAGATGCAGAATTTATAGTCTGTCTTTAACCTTTTGGAAAATGGAGAAATGTCTCATTATCTAAAATGATAGCATTGTACACTGGAGAGTTTCATTATTTGAACTACTTAACCAACCCTACTTCCAAGATTTTTTTATATTTAAAAACCTGAAGCTGCAAGAATTGTTATTCCTGTAGGTGAGAACACTTTCACCCACTTACAAGAGAGGGCTATACCCATGTGGATTCCAGTCTGTCATTCAAAGTGATCTGCTTTCTGCTGTGCTGCATACACCTGCTGCTAATAGCAGCTCTTTCAAAATTCCACCTGCAGAAGAATAACCTTTAGAAGTTATATGTTTCACCTGGTGGACTCAAAAGGTCTGTCTTCTACCCAAAAAGAAGAGTAGATGATCATCAACAAGGTTATTAGATGAGCTTGTTGCAGGATTGATCCAGGGAGCAGGCCCTCCCTCTGCGGGAGTTCCCTGGGCTGTCGGTTTGGCCCAGTGCATGCTCTGAGGCAGCAGTAGTGACTGAGATCAGGTCTGGATGCTGCTTGGCCAGCTTTGGTCAGGGACACAAAGCACCAGTAATCACAGCGGAGAGTTAAACCAAAGCTGCAAAGTGATTTACCCAAAATCTCACAAGGAGCATGTGAACTGGGAGCTATAGGTCAAGCTGTTTAATCGTAATTCAGTGTCACAGACGAAAGCTCATCCTTCCCCTGAAAAGCTAGTTTGGCCTTGAGTGCAGTGATGTCAAAGCGAGATGCTCAGCTTGACATCTGCCTGCTCTGCCCTGCGTTAGGCTGTGCCATATAGGACACAGCCCTCCTCCTCCAGGAGATCACAGGTTAGCAATGCAGCTCTGTGCGCTGCTCTGAGAAATGCAGGCCTTTTCCTTCCCACCTCCCTGGATTTACCCCTGACTGGTCTCTGCACCATCTTGCTGTCCTCGAATAGGGTCATAAAAATTGTGTGAAAACTTCGTGTCTCAGCAGAAGTGTCCAGACAGACTGTACTGCTATTTTAACTGGCTTAACTTTATACAGTGTTTTGCTTTATGTGCTGTAAGGATTTTTGCTTTGAGGGAATTCTCATACAGCTGTTTGCTTCATTGTAGTGCTAATTCTCAGAGGAAGCTGTCAGGAGCTGCAAGAATATTTCCCTTCTCCTTTAATCCACTATAAAGCCAGCCCTTGAAACAGATTTGCTCCCAGAGACCTCGGGAGTGGTATTTGGAATGAGATGAGCTCCCATTGCGAAGCCATCCTTCTAACCCCATAACATCTGAGTGGCACAGCAGAAGGCAGGTCCTCTTTCATAGGCATAAGAATAGGTAATTGCTCATAAATTGTTGTTATGCTTGCTGAGGAGCTCTTAGCTGAGAATACTCTTGCTAAGAGTGAAAAGAAAGAGAAGAGAAGTGATGTTACTTTGCATCGGAATAAAATCAGCCAATGTTGCAGTTTTACAGGTGGGTGGTCAAACCTGCTGGGTTTTCTTACATTTTCAGAGGGCACCTACTTCACACTTGCTCCTTACAGACCAACCAGCCTTGTGCTGTCACTGGACATTTTAATGCAGATGATAAGTGTTCTTTACCTTCCCAGGCTATGAAATAAATAGCATAACTCTTTTCAGTGTCTGTCTGAATGCACGATGTGACATATTGGACTACAAACCTCCCAGATCTGCAGAGCTCAATTTTTATCATGCTAACTCCTCCGATGTGAAGTAATAGCTCAGCAACTGCACTCAACTCCAGTTGTGCAACAAAAAGGTACAGAACAGGCTCATGTTGCATCCAGTATATCCAGGACCCCACACCCCATCCAGCACTACCATATGAGTGCTGTAAGGATACGAGGAGGATTTCAGCCCACATTACTCCTGGGAGCAGCTGGGAAAGCTGGCTCTTCTCCAGTGAGCAAATATACTTCCACAAGAGGGTATGATTTGCCACCAGCAGGGTGGCACTTGGTTTCCAGCACGCAAGTGCAAGTAGTGCACTGCTTGTGCCTCTTGAAAGATTTAAGATACTCAGTGTAAGTTTTCTTGCCTTTGCCAGCAAGCTGATCGAGTGGTATTGAATGACTGGCATCCATCCCTCCATCTCCAATGCAATTTATGGACAGATAAATTAAGCCTTTAGGATCCCTTTTCTTTCTGCCAGCCTCTGTAGTACTTGAACATCTCCCATTCGTAAGTGAGATGCCTTCTATTTGAATGCTGTGTGACATGTTATTCCAGTATAGGCTAAACGCTGATATAAAGGCATATGGGGAGACTGTTTAAAGGCAAATGATAAAGGCAGTTGGTACATAAGCAGTAAAGAGCACTATTGGATCTCTATGAAGCCCTTCTCTGTGATCTTGTAAGTACCTGCTGTGGTTCCCATTCCAGTGTGGATGGGTGTGAATTGAAGGAAACCCTAAGCCTGCACCCACACACTGAAGAAGCTGCATTTGCTCATGCATTTGTTCCAAAACCAGGCACAAAAGTGTTGAGTTACAGCCATATCATATGAAAAGATTTTCACAAAGTCCTATCTGTGTACATTTACTTCTGTCAATGCATGAATTGTAGGTCTTGGTTGTCACCTAATGCCCTAGAAGTACACCTCTTGTTTTATAGGCACTGGAGGGGTGCAAAGGTTGTACTAAATGGGAATGGGAGCCATGATTTCCATGCTGGCCTCTACATTACAAAGTACGAGGAATCTGGTGGCTTCACAGCACAGATGGGATAATGGAGAAGCTGCTGGAGCTTTCATCCTCCCTTTGCATTTGTATCTCAGCCTTACAGACCACCAAACTGCCTGTTCAGGTGGAAGGGTGTAGCTTTAAAATTTCTTGATGGGTTTGAAAGTGATCACCCAAATGCCTGCTCTTACTGCTCTGGTGATATGCCATTCTGTAATGTGGTTGAATCGCTTTGTTCTTTCAGTACAACCTCACTTTCCTATCAGTGTCCTGAGTTCTGCATGTAGCTTAGCTCTCACCTTCCCACTCATGGAGGCATACTGCCCTTTAGCCTTGCCCACAGATGTTTACTTCATCTTCATTTTCAGAGTTGTGCATCAAAGCTCCTTTCTGCCATGCTGAATGGGCAGAAAGAAGGTCTTATCCACTGCTCTCTCTGATAGATAGGACAAGTCCTCTCATGTAGGTGAATTGGGAAAAGAGTGAAATGATGCTGTCTAGCATGAATTCTATACCTGTCTTGTCACTAAATGATGTAACACAGGCTGCTTGATGGGGAACAGAGCTGTCCCTTCTTTAAAAGGATGCCTTGTGCTTGGATCAAATCAGGTTATTTCTATTGCCTTTCTCCTAATGCTACAGCATATTTAACCCTGGTTTTACCTCTTGCTGTATGTAGTCTCACAGGTGATTGCAGTCTTCCAAGTATTTTGGGAATGCTTCACAAGAACCAGGTGTGTAGTGTTTCTCTGCAGAAGGTAACACTTTCACAGACACATCTCCCATACTGACCCCCCCCCCCCCCTCCAGTTTCTGTCATGATGTAGTGCAGCAGAAGATGAAAAGAGTAGTATGTCTCTGTGTTGGGAAGGGCAAGAGAATTGTACCCCAGTTCTCCAATTTCTTTTGCTTAGCTAGAAGGGAAAACTTTATTGTAAAATTTATGTCAAAACTCCTGTTGAATGTCACAAAGTATTCAGTGGGATTACTGTATTATTGGAGGTCTCTGGGAGAGAAAGGGAAAGCACCCAAGCATGGTCATATTATGGAGTAAAAGCTTTAAAGCATGCTATAAAATGGTGAACAGGGCCTGCAGCACAGGATATAGGACAGATTTCCATTCCAACCATATGAAAGTTTTTTAGGGGGAGCTGAGCACAACCCACACTGTTATTTCAGATGATGGCTTGACAAATAGGAACGTCTTTTAGCACCTACTTGAATCTTTTTTTTTCTAATGCTCTATCCCAGCAGATAAAAGGGGTATTTAAATGTGTTCATAAGAAAATTTAATTTTGTAGACACAAGCTTGAATTTTATTTCCTCTTTGCAGAGACTCTAAAGCAGCAGCTGTGCGATGGTGGTTGGTGGTTTTTTTATTTGTTGTGTTGTTTTTTATGAGACTACTGTGAACTTCTGTGTGCAGAACACGAGATGGAGCTGTTTCCTAGCACTAAGCCAATGTATTCTGCAGTTTAGTTGAGCACTAGAAATAGTTGCATGTTGTCCTTGATCCTGATTTTATATTGCCATGATTGCAGTCCCTCTTTAATCCCTCTCTGTCCCTGAAAATAGCCTTTCTCTTTTTTTTACTTTAAGCTCAGTAGTAGATTTCAGCACATCAGGATGACATTTTATTCACTATCTGGGTTTGTGATTAAGGGAATCAATAACCAGCAATCCTTTGCTTATGTCACTGGAGTAAGCAGCTCTCAGAGATGACAGCTGCTTGCTTTAATGTGAAAGAAAGGTTATTCGTAGTGCTCACAGTTGTGTGTCCATGTCAGCCAACAGGTAAAAGATGAATTAGTCTTCTAGTCTTCTATTTTATTTCTAGTCTTCTGTTCCATAAGGTCATGTATTTATTCTCAGGTATCAAAACTAAATGCAACTCTTTCTTTTCCTTTTTTGGGGCTTCCAAAGGAAATGAGGCATAAGGAGTGCTGTACGTGTATATGCACGTGTCTGTCAGACTATGGCAATTAACTTTTGAGCCACTGGTCAATTCTAGATGCATTTGGCAGAGGGGCAGAAGTCTTAAAACGAACAATAACACCAAAACCCACAACAATTATATTCCTGCAAATGGCATAGAAATTGACAGCTGGGTAATAGAGAAAAATCCTGTTAATGCTTTTAGAGGGGAAACCATCAGCATTCATCTCTTACCAAACATGCCAAAATCCACTTAGAAATATAAATCTCTTGGGGTACTGAGTTCATTTGTTTTGTTGCTCCTGGAATTCCTAGAATGCTTTTTGTTTGTGTACTTAAGAGGCATTTATTAAATAAATAGATAAAGGCTGTAAGGCTGTTCTGGGAGGAAAAAATTGAATTGGAATCAATGGTGAGGTTTGTTTGTTTGCTTGGAAGATGTGTCAAATACAGAAATCATGCTCTCTGCTTCTTGGTTCTCACAGGAAATAGAATAGGATAAAGATAAAATGTCATTCCTAGACCACCTAGAATCAGGTAACAAGTAACAAGTAAGAGCATCTCTTAAAATATAGCTATCCTGTTTCATCTCCATTATTTTGGGAACTGATGCAAACACTCTGAAAGGATTTGGTAGGTTTTTGCTATCCCTTATTTTAAACCACACGTGGGCTACCTGATCTATGAACAAGACAGCAACTATGTCTGGCATGGGTTTATTTTTGTTTTCTCTGTGTCATTTGGGCTGTACTGTAGGGAACTCATTCCTGTCCCCAGTCATGAAGGTATCTTGTGGCATTTCTACTGTCATTGTAACTGCTGTCCCAAGTCATGTTGCAAATGGTGTCATGTATGCTGTTGCCTGCCCTGAGCCTGCTTTTGCTCAGTAATGGAAGGACCTGCAAGTTTTTGTCATTTTTGATCTGGCCAAAGGAGTTGCTTCAGGTTGGCTGATTTCTCCTGCTAGGAGACATCAGCCTTGTTATTAAAGGGAGAGTTCTGCCTCCCCTCCATGCAGAGCTGAGCTAGGAGCTAAGAACAGAAGTATTTAGTGTTTTTCAAAAGGTGTGTTGGAGAATGGAAAACAGAAAATGCCCAGCGGTTGAATGTATTAATCTTTCTGCATTGTGAAATGTATTGTCTTGTTGATCTTTATTTCTCTTTCCATGTGGTCAGCTAATCTACAGGGTCAGAAAATGCTGTGTCACTTTGGATGTGTCTCCTCCTTGCCTGTTAACACTGAGCCACATCCCAGCCCTTGGTATTTCACACAGTTGGTCTGCCCCGTTGTGTCTGTTCAGTACCATCCTCAAATCTATTTTCTGCCATTAACTTATTCTAGCTACCATACTCCAAACATTTGACAAATGCAACAAGAGTTGTTCACATCTCATCTTGTTTAATAAGAAATTCTTTTCATATCCTATAAACTTCTGTCTCATTACATTAAAGGCCAGGCTGCAAATATTACTAGACGTTTTCTTATTCAATTTGTAGCAGAGACAAATGTGATATTTTTGTATGGAGCTTGGCACTATGCAGTTTTTTTCCAAAATACTGACATAACTGGATGAATTTTATTTTGTTAATCCTGAGCCTAAATAACTACCTTTTCAAATGTGTGGCTCATATCCACTTAAAAGCAATTTAACCAAAAATGTAGTGCATGTATACAGAACAACTAAAGAGGAAGAGTAGCCCAGGAAACTTCTGGGCCAGAATGCTGGTTTGGGCTGTTGTTTAAATCTCTGTCAGTTGTTGGGAGGTCCTTTCGCTGATTTCCTCTCTTTCTTATGTTGTATAGTAAGTTTTCTTGGGGAGGAACTGTCTAAATTGTTTTATAAAGGAGCCAGGCTTACTTCCTCTCCTGTTTCAAAGCTCTAGGCACTACTGCGTTTCAGGTGAATAATGGTGGATATACACTTCCTTACAGGAACTCGTTGGGTGCCTGCAGATTGCTGTCCAATCCTCAGACCTTACTGTAACACAAGGCAGTGTACGGCAGACCTGGCTTAGCTCCTTCCATGCTTCCTCTGGTACAAATATGGGGGGCATCGCCCTGCCTCTGTCGCCAACATCTGGGGCTCCATCTCCACCCTGGGCAGACTGCTCCCGCTGCTCAGCTCCTGCTGACCCCAGCTGGCCTGGCTGTGGCAGGGCTCCTCCAGGTTGATGTGCACAGTACAGGCTTACTGCCGTAGATCACTGCTTGCTCCAATTTCACAGCATTTTTGAGGTTGTATTTTCTAACAGATGGGCTAAAGATAGTGTACTAAATCTATACAGATATGGATCTTGGCATTTACCGTGAGTTTGAGAGGTGGTTGTTTTATTTTACCCTTTTGCCTTGAGTTAATGAGACATTAACTTGGGATGCAGTGCTTAAAATATGGGTCCTTTAAAAATGAAGAAGAACAACATCAAAAACCAATACCCCAAATCTGTATGATCAGAGGAGCATGTGCAGTTTCAACATTATTTGAGTTAATTCAGTTAACTGGGAAGAATTTTTGAATGGTGAATATGTTTTCTTGCAAATTCAGTGGATTTTACATAGTAAGAGCAGAGAACAAGCCATCTTATTCCTAAGAAATATTTTCAGTCCTTGCTTCCACAAGTAAAGAGGCTGACATTACTTTCTGGAAAAATTCACCAGGTATTTGAAAGTGCTCTGACATGCTTAACTCGTGATAATGGATGAAATCTTAACAAGTGAAGTCGTATGAAATCATAACAAGTGAAGTTGAGGCGATTGGCTCCGGGGCAGACGTGTTCTGCATCGGAGCAGGGGATCGAGGCCACTTGAGGCAGCCGAAGGAGCTGCCAGGACCTGGCAGCCATCACTGGAGGGAGGCTGACGAGGTGTGGGTGGAGACAGCAGCACCCCCTCCCCTACTGTTCAAAGGCAGCCCCTAGGGAGCGCGAGCGACCAGGAGTGCAGCGAACAGGACAGGCAAACAGGGCGTGGCATGGCAGTAGGGCGTGGCGCGGTAGTTAGGGCGTGGCACAGCAGTTTGCACAACAGGTTGGGCAAACAGGGCGTGGCATGGCAGTTAGGGTGTGGTGCAGCAGTTTGCACAGCAGTTCATGCAGGCATTGCAAGCAGGGAGGGAGGCTCTTTTGCAGCGGTCTTTCCCAACTGTACTTTTAACCTACTCATGAAAAGCCCAGCCATGGTATCCACCAGGCAGAAAACCATGGCCTCTGCATCTCTGCAGCCTCTCCAGCCACAGTCACCAATGTGGCTACTCAGACGGAGGTCTCGGGGAAACACATGGCCATCCAGGTCTTGGGTTGCAGGGTGTGCCTGAGTCTTCTGTCGGTATCCGAGAGCAGCAGCGGGGGGTATGCCTGTGGGAGGTGTGCCCAGGTTGAAGAGTTGCTCAGCCAGGTAGCGGAGCTTTGGGAGGAGGTGAGTAGGCTCAGGAGCATAAGGGAGTCAGAGAGGGAAATTGACTGGTGGAAGCATACTCTGCCCACTCTGAGACAGACTCATGAGCCTGCCACAACACAAGTGTCTCCTGCTACACAGAAGACAAAAGTTCCCTCATCCTGCCAGGCAGTAGGAGGGGACCTAGGCCAAGGGCGGGAATGGAAGCAGGTTTCTGCTCAGGGTGGTAGGTGAGTCCTGTCCCTGCCCACCTCACCTTCCCATCTACCCTTATATAACAGGTATGAAGCTCTAGAACACGACAGTCAAAACAACGATGTAGACGAAAGCCCATCCCAGTTGGAGAGGGTGCCTAAGGCAAGGCATCCTACCCCCCCGCATCGTTACATCTTCCGTCAAGAAAGAAAGAAAAGTCATCGTCATGGGGGACTCCCTTCTGAAAGGGACAGAGGGCCCAATATGCCATCTGGAGCCAACCCACAGGGAAGTCTGTTGCCTCCTTGGGGCTCGGGTGAGAGACATTGCTAGGAAAGTCACTCGCCTGGTACGACCCACCAACTACTACCCGCTACTGGATTTTCAGGATGGTAATGACGAGGTAGCAAGGAGAAGTCCAAGAGCAATCAAAAGGGACTTCAGGGCTTTGGGATGACTAGGTAAAGGTTCGGGGGCACAGGTTGTGTTTGCCTCTGTCCTTCTGATAGGGGGGATCAATGTTGACAAGCAGACTTTTCATATTAATACATGGCTTCGGGATTGGTGCAACCGGCAGAACTTTGGGTTTGTTAATCATGGCAAGGTCTATGCAACACTGGGTCTGCTGGCACCAGATGGGATGCGCCTCTCTCAGAGGGGGAAAAGGATTTTTGCTCAGGAGTTAGCAGGGCTGATAGATAGGGCTTTAAACTAGAGTCGAAGGGGGAAAAGGGATAAAACCAGGCCCACCGGTGATAAGCTAAGGGATGGCACACTAGAATCAGATGGACTGTGTGCTAGTGAGGTCCTTCGCTCTGCTCCACAAGGTGCTGCGTGCAGTGAGGTGCATTTGAAGTGATTCTACACAAACGCACACAGTATGAGGAATAAAATGGATGAGCTAGAAGTCTTGGGCCAGTCCCACAGCTACGATACCCTTGGCATAAGTGAAACCTGGTGAGATGAGTCCTGTGGCTGGTATGTCGCAATAGATGGTTACAGGCTCTTCAGGAGAGACAGGCAGGGTAGGCAAGGTGTGGGGGTGGCAATGTACATGAAGCAGGGGCTGGACTGTGTGGAACTTCAAATTGGTGATGGCAAAGTTGAGAGACTCTGGGTAAGGATTAAGAGACGAACAAATAAAGGGGCTGTCATTTTGGGAGTCTATTACAGACCACCTGGCCAGGATGACAATGCTGATGAATTATTCTTTGTGGAACTAAGAGATGCCTCAAGATCAACTCCCCTTGTCTTTATGGGGGACTTCGACTTGCCAGACATCAACTGGGATTACCACACAGCTGACACGACCAAGTCCAGGAGGTTCATAAAGAACCTAGATGATAACATCTTGGTGTAGGTGCTAAGGGAGCCAACTAGGAAAGGAGCCCTCCTAGATTTGTTGCTGGAGAACAGAGAGGGTCTTGTGGGGGACGTGGCAATTGGCGGCCGTCTCAGTCATAGTGACCATGAAGTGATTGAGTTCAAAATTTTTGGTGACAGAAGGAAAACTGCTACCAAAACTTCAGCCCTAGATATGAGGAAAGCAGACTTCAGGCTGCTCAGGGAACTAGTTAGCAAGGTCCCCTAGGAAACTGCTTTTGAAGGCACAGGCGTCCATCGGTGATGGTCAGTCTTTAAGCAGTGCCTCCTAAAAGCACAGGATGTGGCAATTTCAAAATATTGGAAGTCAAGCAGGCAGGGCAGAAGGCTGGCCTGGCTGACCAGGGATCTTCTTTTGGAGCTTAGGCAGAAAAAGAAAATGTACGGCTGCTGGAAGCAGGGTCAGGCAATGCAGAATGAATACAGGGACACTGTTCGCGTTTGTAGGGAGAAAATTTATGTGGCCAAAGCCCAATTAGAGTTGAAGCTGGCTAGGTCTGTGGGAGACAATAAAAAAGGTTTTTTTTTTAGATATGTGAACAGAAAAAGGAGGACCAAAGAAAACATAGGTACACTACTTGATGGGGAAGGCCACCTCACAGACAAGGACATAGACAAAGCAGAGATGTTTAATGCCTTCTTTGCCTCCATCTTCAATGCTGATGATGGTCTTCAGGACCCAGGGTGCCTGGAGCTGGAGGACCATGATGGTGGGAATGATAAACTCCCAACCGACCCTGAACGTGTGCGGGATTTGCTGCTTCACCTGGATCCATACAAGTCCATGGGTCCGGATGGGATTCATCCCTGGGTGCTTAGAGAGCTCGCTGACATCATCGCGGGACCTCTCTCAATTATTTTTCAGTGGTCCTGGGAATCTGGAGAGGTCGCAGTAGACTGGAAGCTGGCAAATATTGTACCAATTTTCAAGAAGGGCAAGAAATAAGACCCTGGCAATTACAGGCCTGTCAGTCACTGCCTGGTAAAATTATGGAGAAGATGATCCTTGGAGTTATTGAAGTGCACGTGGGGGACAATGCAGTCATTGGTCCAAGCCAACATGGGTTCACAAGGGGTAGGTCCTGTTTAACAAATTTGATTTCCTTTTATGATAAGATCACCCATCTAGTCGATCAAGGGAAACCAGCTGATGTGATCTTTTTGGACTTCAGTAAAGCTTTTGACACGGTTTCCCATAGGATCCTACTGGACAAAATGTCCACCATACAGCTAAACAAAAACATCATACAATGGGTGAGCAATTGGCTGACGGGCAGGGTTGTGGTAAATGGGGCCACATCAGGCTGGCGGACGGTCACCAGTGGGGTCCCCCAAGGCTCCATTTTAGGGCCAGTCCTCTTCGATGTTTTTATAAACGATTTGGATGTAGGACTAGAAGATGTTTTGAGCAAATTTTCTGATGACACTAAACTTGGAGGAGTTGTGGACTCTGTTGAGGGTGGAAAGGCCTTGCAGAGAGATCTGAACAGATTGGAGACCTGGGCGATCACCAACCGCATGAAGTTTAATAAGAACTAGTGCCGGGTCCTGTACGTGGGACGGGTCAACTCTGGCTTTACGTACAGACTGGGCAACGAGACGCTGGAGAGCAGCCCTGCAGAGAGTGACCTGGGGATTATGGTTGATAGGAAGTTGAATATGAACCAGCAGTGTGCCCTGGCAGCCAGGAGGGCCAACCGTATCCTGGGGTGCATCGAGCACAGCATTGCTAGTAGGTCAAGGGAAGTGATTGTCCCTCTCTATTCTGCACTGGTGCGGCCTCAGCCAGAGTACTGTGTGCAGTTCTGGGCACCACAGTACAAAAAGGACATAAAACTGTTGGAGAGTGTCCAGAGAAGGTCTACAAAGATGGTGAAGGGCCTAGAGGGGAAGACGTATGAGGAGCGGCTGAGGTCACTTGGCCTGTTCAGCCTGGAAAAGAGGAGGCTGAGGGGAAACCTCATCGTGGTCTACAGCTTCCTCATGAGCGGGAGTGGAGGGGAAGGCGCCGATCTATTCTCCTTGGTTACCAGTGACAGGACCCATAGGAATGGTGTCAAGCTGAGGCAGGGGAGGTTTAGGCTAGACATCAGGAAGAGGTTCTTTACTGAGAGGGTTGTCACACACTGGAACAGGCTCCCCAGAGAAGCAGTCACTGCACCAAGCCTGTTGGCGTTTAAGAAGCATTTGGACTGTGCACGTAGTCACATGTTCTGAATTTTTGGGTAGACCTGTGTGGTGCCAGGAGTTGGACTCGATGATCTGTATGGGTCCCTTTCAACTCGGGATATTCTATGATATAGTAAAGAATAGAACGTGTACTTTCAGACATTTTTAGGTTACTTTTCCTATTTCTGGATTTGTAGGGGGAAAGAATATTTTTGCTAGCCAGAACACCTGAGACCTTGTTGATCATCCATGATGCCAAGAGTGAAGGTATCCAATGTTCCTGCCTGCTCTGCAAATGAAAAAAGATGTTTGGTTAAGAACAGAGTTCTCACCTGCTGCTACCATACTCTCTAGGAGCAGAGATACATTAGAAACTGTCTGGACTCTGATGGTAGACACAGGAAAGGAGAAGGAGGCAGATATTTACATGTTCTGGAAGAAGAGGACAGAAAATGCTTCCAGGTTGATTATACTGCAGCTGGGAAGGAAGTCCTGAAATCTGGCAGATGTGGAAACTGCAAGATTTGGGCATTCTGTCTCAATCCAGCGTGTTTTAGCCAGATTTTTTTTTATTATTACTATTATTTTATTTATTTGTTGTTTTTTGTCACACTTCTGGTTTGGCAAATACTTCGTTTCTCAAGATGTCTGAACTGGATGCCATGGGTATTAATGATGGACAGAAGGTCTAGTTGTGCTAAGGAAGTGATAGTCTCTCTCCGATCAGAGAGAGAAACTCTCCAAGAGGCAGCCTATCTTCCCTGAGGTAAATTTTCTGACAGAGATGTCTGGCTAAAGCACAAAAGTTTCATGTTTTATTATTTATGGCCTAATGTGGACAAAAGAGTGTGACTTAGGTGGTTCAAATTCCCTTGCCTCATGTTCTCAGCCTAAATAGTTTCCCACAGAAGCTTGGGTATAGGTATGTTTTCTTGATTTTTTTATAGCAGGACAATTTGTCTTCATGTATGATGGTAAGTCTACCACCAGGATAAACATATAGCCTTTAATCAGGGACCTAACCACAGTCAAATATGAAAATTGTTTTGAGCCACTCCTTGAAACAAACTGATTTTCTGAAGTCTTGAACTAAATATGACCAAAGAAAGAAAAACTTACAGCTGTGTAACTGAACTGAAAAAGCATAAGGTTGTCCTTGACTACAATGTTCATTTGCCATGACTAGTGGGGGACCAAGTGGTCTTTCAAATTTGAATGTGCCTGTCTGTAACATAGAGCAAATTTATTTTTCTTACCTTCTTGTTAGCAACTCCCTGCCATTAAACACTTTGATGATGTGAATGTACTGGCACACACTGAACAAATTACTTCTTAGTCTTCACTTTGATAAACTGAGTAGATTAAGCTTCTTAATCAACAAAGCACTTCTGCAGGCCTCTTCTGCTCTGTTCCATGTTTCCATAGTCTTCTTCAGTGTGGACAACGAACTTGGACAACGTAATCTAGTGCAGTGTACAGGGACAAACCCAAATAATATTTTGATAGTGAAAGAGAGTAAAGGATAGGATAAAAATGACATTCACTAGATGGATACATTCTGCAAAATGAAGTCAAGTGCGAACATACAGTGAAAGATGAGGAACAACAGAAGATATATACATAAAAAACAAGGTGCAGCCAATAGGTTTATATGCAAATTTGATTTTTAATAACCAAATTGGTAGTGGTAAGAAGTTTAAGAATGTTCTATAGTGGTCCCTTAAAATTCCAGTGATGCCATTTGGGGTTGTTATCGCCTCCAAACTCAAATAAGCAATAATAAAAAATGTTATCTTATTTATGATCTGTGGATTCTAATTCTTAAAGTAAATATTTTGATACTTAACATTCTAATTGAAAAAAATAGTGAATTACTGAATGTTTCAAGTAAAAGTGATAGTCTATTTTATTTATGTATTTATTTATTTTTCTATTTAATTGGATTTGCTAGAAACCCTAGTGGAGCAGTATCTAGCTATGCCAAGCAGTGAAAAACTTGAGCTAATATCTATTTTCATGTCGTCTGATACCACACCTCAGATTATTTTTTCCCCAAAGTGCCACAGTGAAGGAAGAGGCTGCTGTTTGTTTCCAGTTATTAACTCTGCCATATTCAAACAAGGCATATATCTTCCAAGCCTGTCACTTGAATCAAACTACTTCCTCAGCAGATTTCTGTACTACTCCCACCTACACACAAATTAAATTAGGCTGTGCTTCCTCTTGTTAATTACACTTCCTCTCCTTTTCAGATGAACTGTCTTTTATGCTTACTGTCATGTCTGAGCTCCTACCTCCCAAACTTTTGTAAAGTCTGTTTTATAATTGTCTCATTTGTAAGTAAAATAGCTTTTAGTATAGGTCACACTATTCCCTGGATGATAGATATCTTCATGGCTTTTCCTGCTATCTGTCACGGCCACAAATATTTCATTAGTTAGTGGTTTCTCCTCTCCCAGTTACACAGGAACTGTCAGTCATGCAGCAAATGAGTGCTGCAGGAAATCCACACTCTATTCTCATAATTCAACACTATAGTTTCCTCATCTAAATCTCATACTGTTTTAAAAACAGACAAACAAATAAAAACAACCCCAAACCACACAACCACACCATTCCCCTGGAAGAAGAAGAAAAAAAAACAACCACACCACTATCTAGTGTTCTCAAGCCTGCATTTTATTCTTGTGACTAGCCTAAGAGGTCTTTTCACTGTAGGATGATTTACCGCCTGGTGCTGTGACTTAGATTGACTGGCTCTCACAGGGAGAGGTTTTGTGGCTGCAAGGCTTAGGGGAAGTTGAAAGGCCACAGAAAGGGCCCTGCAAGGATGCAGAAAAGGCCATGCGCACCCTTCACTTTGGCACATGCTAGGTGAGCAATGAGAGGGAGAGGCTTTGCAGAATGAGAGGGCTATTCAGTGTCTAAGCTGGAGGCAGCCGGCTCAGAAGGGAGCCTTTCGAGGTTTCCTGTTGAACCCAAGATGAGCTACCCTATAACTGAAAGATTTCTTTAGATGTGGAGTCGGTAGACCTCCAGAAAGGGAGGGGTTATAGTCTGCTGGCTAATTATTATTTTTCCCAGTGTACATTAGCATCTCAAATCCAGTTAACAGTAAAATAATCAGCCTTGAATTTAGAGGTCTCCACTTCCAGCCCGGCTGCAGTGTGTAGCAGTGCTGCCCTTCCTCAGGAGGGTCTGTCCTTTCAGTGCTGCAGCACACCAGCCTGACGTGGATTTCCTTCAGGGACGCAGTCTTGCTTGCAAATAACAGTTGCAAATAACAGTTGCTCTCCTCTGACACTCTGCAGAAAAGGAGTCTAGTTAAAGTGAAAAAAGAGGATGCATTCCCGAGCACAAGGTGTTTGAAATTGTGTTCATTAGTGAATGTTCTGTACAATTGCCTTTTCCCCAATGCAGCATTTGAGAAGTATTTCCTGTTTCAGTCTCTTCCCCTCCAGCTTCCTGAAAAACCTTTAGAGCTGATTGTCTGAAGTCTAAGAAGTGTGTGTGTTTGCTGTGTATGGGATATGTACAGGTCTATGATACGCATCAGGAGGATTTCTGACTTCCAAAGGACTACCTATTTTCATGAAACCAGTAGGAGTTTATCTTTGGGACAAAATATTCACACCACAGAGCTAGTTAAAATTGTCAAGCTAACCCACACATTTCTACTCATGTTTGTTTCTTACTAGTTGCTCTCTTGCTCCTGAAAGATGCAGGTAATGAAAGCAGACAGACTAATATGTTCAGAGGAGAGCTACATGGCTGTGCAGGAGAGGAAGGAGCTGCACTGCCCAATGTGAAAAGTACTCAGGCTTAGTGATCTCTCCTCTTTTCCCATTCAAGTGACAATTTTAGGAATTAGTAACCACAGTAATAACCTGGGACTTGAAATGCTGTGATGTTAGCCTCTTGAATGGCAATGCCCAGTGCATGGTAGGCAAGGGAGGAGACTTCTGCTTTTCTGTTTTTCAATAAAGTGCCAACCATGCAATTCACTTCACACTCTTCTTGCTATACCTGCAGATGCAGAGGGAAACACTGGAGGATTTGTCCTGCAGAAGAGCAAATTTGCAACTTTCAGGTTGTAAATTCTTATGTTCCTTCCTTCCTTACATTGACCTATTGCCAAATACACAGCCAATTCTTAATTATCAGTGAAGAAACAAACCCTAACTGCTTGGGTGATGAACACAGCTGAGTTGTGTTACATCTCAAGGAACTTGCACTGTCAGCAGACATTTCTCTGTCACAATTATTCTAGCTGGAGTTATCCTAATAGCAGATTGACTGTCTCATTAACTTGTTAATTGGTGCATATTTATATTGAAAGGACATATTAGTGTTGCTTTCTGTGTTTTTCCCATGTTCTTAAGGCTTGAATGAAAAATTTAATGCTTTTTCTATAAGAAGATTTTTGATTAGGTTACACTGACTGTGCTAATTAGTAAAGATTTGAAATCAAGTTCCCAGTATATTGCTTGCACTGTTGTTGTCCTCAAGTCACACAAGCAGTGTAGGCAATGATGATCACACATCTGCATCATGAGGGAGCTGTGTAGCAGGTGATACATTCATGTTTGAACTGTAGTTCATTTCCTTTTTGTGATTCCCTGACACGGCTTTGCTAACAGCATGAGATGAAATCTATTCCTTCAGTTTCTTGCAGCTGTAGACAGTGTGTTTCCACCTGAGAGGTAATTCTTATGAAGGTTGTGAGAAACACTCTGTAGCCAATAACTTAGGCTCAGGCGAGGATCTCAGTGAAGTAATTTATTCGCGATTGCAATGGCGGGCATCCCACAAGCAGGAGCGCACCTCCTAGTCACACAGTACGGTTTATATACTTTATTTCTCGATGACCAGGACCCTCCCCTGTTTCCCCGTTGACTGGGTAATCCAGGTTCACAACCTATCCGATGCTTCACAGACAATACATGGCTTTCAGTTGCCGGCCTGTTAAATTTCAAATTTCTTTTGACTTTTTTTACTGTTTGAAGTGGTAATGTTTCTTCACTTATCTGACTTGACACCGTGATTTTCACCTAATTGTTCTAAGGAGTCTGGTTGTGTGCATTTTACAAGGTCGCCTGCTAAATTTTCTTATCACTACAAGCATATCTCAATACCCCATTCCTTACCTTTAAACAATGTAACTCTGCAAAAACAACATTTTTATTCCCACAAGGTACAGCTAATATTTTGTCTCAGGGTTGTTCATAAACCAAACCTGATCCCCAGACAGCCTGAAGTCTAAAGATACTCTGAGAAAGAGCATATTCCAGATCTTGGCTGAAGATGGAAAAGGGTAAAAGCCTTATTACAAGTATATATATCGCACCAAAATAATTCACACACACAAAAAAATGAACAAACAAAAAAAAAAACACTGCTCCGAAAAATATCTACGAAACCAGAAAACCAATGTGTCAGATAATAAGTGAAGACTTTTTTGTAGTGCAGTTGCTTAGCTGTACAAAAGTGCCAAATGTATACTAGCATTCATATGCAGAGTAATGTCTCATCTCTGTGTGTATCTGATAGAGCTGTTTCAAGCTTGCCTTTTGCCTAATATTTCAGCCCAAATACTTCTAGTAGTCTTCAAAAAATGCCTTGCTGTCTCAAACTGCTTTTTCTCCAACCGTTAAGACATGGAAGTTGCTAAATATTTGCTGTTGCCAGGCAAAGTTGTTAACTAAGCTGGTGGGAAAGTACCGCTTGTAGAGCTAATGGTTTAAGGGAGCCTGTCCTCAACAAAGTGGTTGTTGAAGTTATTGATCCTTAAAGAAACCCTGTTGTCCATGTGGTCATTATGCCACACGCTGGGTATAAATCTCACTAGGGAGCCTTACTGCAGTCAGTGAAGCCTCTAATTGGAGTCTAGTGAAGTATTGCTCCTATCTTCAAAGAAGCTGGCATGATCTTGTCAGGATCAGATGTCTTAAATTACATTACAGTCTTAAAAAAAAAAAAATCCGATTTAAAGTAACTATAAAAACATCTAAAAAATATGCTAGCATTATAAAAACACTCACTCAACGTTTGTTCAACTGCAAACTGAAAAAAGCCTTCAGACTGATACGTTAGCTATTCTGCCATGTACTAAAGACAGTGTTCTTACTGCCTTTGGCAAGCAGGGTTATTAAGAATAGTAGTATATTTTGGAGCAATATGACAGAATCTTCAAATCTTGATAGCGAACATTAGTCTATTAAACATGGAAAAATCAAAAACAGTAAACGTTTTTTTTTTAAAGTTAAATTTTGTAAGGTGTTTGCATACTAGCTGTGTATTTTCATCAGTTTTTTTCAATTGTAAAATAAGTTTTAATTTTCCTTTGGTTTAGAAAAAAAAAATCTAGGCATTAATTATGTCAGCAGGTCTTTTGTTCCTGGCATAACAAAATACTTTTTTCCTTCTCAGACCCTCACTTTGACATGGGAAATGACAATACTATCTTCCATTGTCTAAAATTGCATGTGCATGTTAGTCAGTAATCATGAAACACTACTTTTACTGTAGGACATTTCAGAAGCCCATTCATGCAACTTTCAATAGGAGGCTCAAATGTTTTTCCTAATATTTGATGTGAAAAAAAAACAGATCTGTGATTTTGTGATTTAATGTTGAGAACCTGCATACTAAGTACTATTTGTTCTTTGCATTTGTGGGGAGGATACCTATGAAATAAGCATATCAGAATATATTATGCAATAACAGTAACTATAAATTAGGTCATGTTAGGTAAGCGATGGTTGGAAGCAACTGGCAATGTGTTGAAAACCAGTTTGTCGTGTATCAAACATGTAGCAGTGATTTGTACTACAGACTTCAAAGCAATGTAATGCACTACAGATTTCTTCACTGATATGAAAGTTTTTTGACAGGGGAAGTTCTACGATTTCCAAAGCAACTAAAGCTGGTTATACCTCCATTTTATGCAGGCATGAGCCTTCAATGGAGTTATTGCTGGTTCAGATAGCTGAGAAAATCTTATTGAAGCCTGAGGTCTCCACATTCAGTACATGAGAGATTTGATTCATCTCATACTTGCCCCTTCCTTCCGAATAGCACAGTCATTTGTAATTTTGAAAACTGCTGTAAATTATGTAACAGAAGAATTCTATTCTGAGGGAATTTTGCACACACTTGCTCACAAGAATAATCCCAGAGAAGTGCTGGGCTGCTTAGTCACAGTGGAGAGCAAAGTGAAAAAACATTGCTTCCTGTTTCCTCCAAAATATCATGTGTGAGAAATCATAGCGGCAGAAAAATAGCTGCAAAAAATGTTACAATATTTTTGTCAAACATATTGCATTTGTACTGTGTTTATTCTGACTTTAAAATGATGTAAAACACCTGTGAGAGACAACATTATTTACTGTTTAACATAAGGAATTTGGTAAAGTCTATTTTTTTTTCTTTTATCTTACAGCTCAAGGCACAAAGAGATAAGAAGGACTAGGGACAGAACACATGTTCCTTAATTTCTAGTTTCCTAATAATCTATTGTAAGACAGTTATGTCTTGCATATGTCATTTGCATTTTGACCTTTCAAAATATTCCATTGCAGGAATATGCTGTCGGAGTTTTGTTTTTGGTTTTCCAGAAATTTTAAATTTACAGAAAATTTTGGAGTTTGTTGGTAAAAGTTGGTGACTTTCGGTAAGGCATTTCTGATAATATCTAAATATCTTCCCCCCCCCCCCGATTGACTTCAAATTCATGTTTCTTCTAGTGCAACCCTGATGCTTCGCCCTGTCAAACAAGGATGAGGTATGAACTTGGATTAAATGAGTGATATGCACCAAGAGGATGAGACCTCTCTGTGGCTAGAATCATTGTTGGTACTCAGGTAGGTGTAACATGCACTTTATTTTGTATGTGCCTGCATATGCTGACCCCAAATTACATTTTGATCTGCCTGCCTAAACTTTGAAAATGATAGATAATTTAGGAAAGAAGCAGGGGAGGGCGAAGGAGGACAGTCCTTCAATTGACATAAACCTGCATTAACCCATTCGTCATAACTCGTTGATTTCACTACCATGATATCAATTTATCTAGTTGAGTATGTAAGCCATTTATATAGAGATTACACGGTTTTTAGCAAAGCTGTGATGATTTATGCCTACTTAAAAGCTGCCCTCTGCAACAATGTATGCCTTACTGTACTATACACACAGGAACCTGTTTGAAAGAGTTAGAGCTGCTGCTATACACCCGATGTGTGTCAAAGTAATTGCAGAAAAGCGAGAAACAGCAGGAAAGCCACAAACCAGTGTCTCAGTGCATAACCTCTTCTCTCCGTCCATAAATATTTTCTCAGCTACATCTCAGACAGCACACCTCTGCCTTACCTCAGTCCTCTTTTCCACAAAACTTCCGTTTGATTTTCTCCTTTCCTTGTAATCTATAATAGTCATGGATGATTAGAATAATTGTGTCAGTCCAGTGTGAAGAACGGAGTTAAGAGTGTTGCACTGAGATTGTGACTGGATTTTATAGGTATGGAGGGCTGGCGAGATCTCATTCAGCCATGGTTCACTCAGCACAGCCCTATCTTTCTTCTCTGCTTCCAGAGTCCGCTCTCAGTTTCCTAACAAAACTGTTGTATACCTGGAACCAGACAGTCATTAAATGGAAGTGTATTTATCCTTCACCAGCATTCATGTCTTGGACATACAAAGCTTGATTTCAGTTCTCTCTGAAGTGGCAGTTAATAATGTCCTACGTCCAACTGTTTAAGCATACTGTTCATGATAACTAGACATACAGCTTCCTGTGGCAGAACTAGTGCAAATAACAGGCCTTCTGCAGTTGTGGCGTACTCTTGGCACTAAGTGTCTTAAAGGAGGAATGTTTAACATGCGAGCCACCTGTAAGGGTTACAATACATTTTAACTGTATGCTATTCTACTGTTTGGAAAAGCAAAAAGAAACCATGTGGCAATTGAACTACTGATGCATTGCAGAGCATCTAGGATTACTGAATGTGTTTGCTTGTATCTGACTTTTTAGACATAATATAGATTTGTGTTCAGTAATTATGCTTCCCAAGTATAAGTAATGATGCCAAGCAAATTATATGTATCATGTTCTGTCAAAACTGGTTTCCTCTCTTTGAGTATTTTTTCCATGTAAATGGTAATTTTTTGTCTGGAAGTACAACATTGCATCTTACTTCTATTCAACTGTTTCTCCAAGAACAACTGGTAATAAGCTTTAATTATTTTATAGCAAGTTTATGAAAATTCTTGCTATACTTAAAATATGCAAAATCCCTTAGACCTTCCCTTGTACTTCAGAAGTTAACTGGAATGTCTCTGTGTTGCAAAAAAATAAATAATAAAAATAATAATAATAATAAATTCAGATTGCTCATAGATTGAATGTTACTTAACAAGCGTCACATTCTTCTTCTCAGAATAAGCCTCATGCTGACGCTGTATGCATAACCATATCATATCTGACTTATCAAAGAGTAAGGGTTTATATTAAGTTAGAGACACCAGGTTGGACAGAAGATACAAGTAAAATCTGAAGTCACTGATGAAGCAGATTCCTCTGTGACTTTCAGATCTAAGTGAAATTCTCCATCAGAATGAGAAACTTGGTTTAGCTGCTTGTACTTGGTGTTTGACTGCTCAAATACAGAAGTTATTCCCTAATGCTCATGAGAAGGCAGGTAGAGTCATTTTCACCAGGTCTCTCAGCAGTGCATATAAGCAAAGGTAAGTGGACATTCTTCAGATAACCCTCTTCCTTGTGGTACAAGAGGGAGGAACAACTCTGCTAAAAAGTTTTAAGAATCAAAGTTTGAGATATGAACTGAACTTCTCACTTTTCATAAGGTCCCTATTACGCTGCTGTTTAGAGGCTGTATTTTTGACACTCTATTGCGGTGACCCTCTATTCCTGATGGATTTATAGATGCATGTGCATCATCTCTTGAAACATATAAGCCTTCCTCATCAAACAGCCTCAGCAACAAATACTCACATTGGTTAGAACTTTAGTAGAGAGGAACATATCCATCTTGTTGAAGAGGGAATGGTCTTATCAGTATTCAAAAATAGCTGAAGATGAGCTTTGATGGGGTACAGTCACCCTCCATGTCGAGATGGAGCGGTGAGCATTTCTTTGGGCTAGTTATGAATTTTATCAACTTTCAGTGATAAAAGGCTGTGTGAGAGCTAGATGCAGATGATCTCTTTTTAAATAGTTTAGACTTTTTTTTTTTTAATTCCGTAACTGTTGTATTTTCTCCCACAGTGAAATATAATCAGCATACATTTACTTATTTCATGCAATCAGTACAAGTGGAGGTGCATGCTAAAAGCAGGGTATTATGGTCAGAGCATACACCCATACACCCTCATCTTGGTATAATGCAACTACTTACAAAAAAACAACTGCAAAAAAATATTAAAAAAAAAAAAACCCTTGGAATGTTGTTTATTCATTAGTACTTGAATCTGTAAAAGTGCTCTTTTATATCACAATCCTAAAAATATTTACTTTGGATGAAATAGCCAGTCATTGCTGGAAGGACAAGCTCTCACAATGTATTGTCAGCACTGCCAGTTCTAGTAATGGAAATAATGCTTACTGATTTTTATTTTGTTCACTTCCGTCGAACAGTTCAGCCAAGAGACTATGCTGTGTTCCATTTCATGTCATGAGTTATCTAAAAACTTACTAAATTTCAATTAATCATTTTTCAGTCCTTGTGAAGAAGATGGAGTAGGGCAGATGCTGCCCAGGACATGACTAGAATACAACAGGGATTGCATAATTGTAACTGAAGATTTCTAGGAACTATTCTGCCACTGAGAAATATAAAAGTGAAAGAACACACCTGACTTTCTGAAAGGGACTTCAAAAACATTATATAAGTAAGACTGGTGTCTAACTCCTGACAATTCTCAAACTGATCAACAAAGCAATCCATTCAGAGATTGGAGATCAATGCAGGGTTTCTAACAGAAAAATACATGTGAGGAGAATTATACCCCTCTGGATGTTTTCCCCCCTGCAAAGGTGTTTTATTTAACAAGATAAATGTATTGGGCCTAAGGGAGGTATGACTGATTTCCTTCTGATGGTTAGGTTTCCTTTGCTTTGAAAACATACTATTTAAGAAGGAAGGAGAAAAAATATTTTAATATTTATGTGTATGTAACATATATATGATATGCATTTTATAAATATGTACCTACTTATACAAAGATAGATAAAAGTATTTCAGAAAATGAAAAACAACATGCAAAGATCAACAGAGTTCAGTTATTCTCATTATGCTTGAGCAGTCCATCCTGTTCTGAAGTCTATAATGTCATAATGTATATCTTGACATTTAGGTAAGCATATCTGTTCTGCGTGATAGGAAGATAGAATTCTTCAGTGAACTAATAAATTTAACCTCTTCCCCCATTTTTTTCTCCTTTCCCTTCCCTTCCCTTCCCTTCCCTTCCCTTCCCTTCCCTTCCCTTCCCTTCCCTTCCCTTCCCTTCCCTTCCCTTCCCTTCCCTTCCCTTCCCTTCCCTTCCCTTTTTTAGTAGCAGATTTCTCTGTTTCTTTTCTTTTGCTGTCAGCAGAAGGAATGCTCCATCCCTTTGGCTTTGGCATCTGTGAGCAAGAAGCAGCTATGCCACCTGCTCCTTCCTACCCATCCTGCCCAAATGATGTGGCTAGGGTTTATTTCATGGGTAGGAGCATGCCAGAGCTCTCCACGTTCACTTTGTGAATACATGTCAGCAATCTGAATCTGCGCTCCCAGTCCCCCCACAGAAACAGCTCAGCTTGTTACCATTTCTAGCACATCTTCATCTGTTGCTTGATTTACTGCAGCTATAAAGCAGCTATAAATCCTTCTATTTCTGGGAGGCATAAAGAGAGGCATCGTTATAATTTTAAGTCACCAGAATTTATTCACATCAGCATTATGCCATGTTTTTCCCCTTCCCCATTTATCTCTTTGTCAAAGCAAAATGCTTTCCAGTGTAGGAAGAGCCACTGGAGCAAAGCAGTGTGCTGCAGCACTGACTTTCAGTAACTACAAGCAAGGAGTTTCTTATCTCACTTTATGAATTCTTTCATGAGCAGTGGAATTATGGAAGTAGCATCCTACAGGCTGTCCCAAAGCTCACTGTCTTGAGGTGTCAGTCAAGAAGGCAGAAGCTCAGAATGAAAGTTTCCTATGGTTAAAATACACATGAAGGTTCCCTAAGGATTCTCTGCTGACTAATGAGTTGCACTCTCATAATGCAATAATTTCCTTGATAGCAGCACTAAAATAGTCCTATTTCAATCTGCCTGTTTGTTTTTGTGAAAGATAGAAAGATAGAAATATTCAATATGGTTGAGATCTCCTTCTGAGTCAAAATTGCTTGAATTTTGTCAAGATTCAGAAGTCAATAGGCAAAGCAGAGATGGGTGAACTAAACAGTCAAGATCCTGGTGAAGGAGTTTGTTTGTTTAAAAAAAATCCAGAAAAAAACTTTTTTGTTTGAGTGTTTTGCTTATCCAGGAGTTAGCAGCTTTAATTTGTGCTTGTAGCACTTAGTATCACAGGATGTGTGATGGTGTGTGGAAGCTATGAGGGTAGCTGGGAACTGGAGGCAATGCTTATAAGGAAGATCTTCATTATTTAAACACACCAAAAGTGTATTTTTAAAGAAGGCTTTGAAAATTAAAGACGATATAGAGATCAGAACTGGCCAAAACTTTTTGCCTAATTATATGATTGGAAAGTATGACCCAAATGGGGAAAAAAAAATAAAAAATGTTAAGGGGGATTCCAAAAGAAATGTGAGTTTTTAGCACACAAACAAAATGTTTTCATTGTATTAGCTGAAATCATATGGTTTAAATGAAATACTTAAATGTGTTCTTACACAAACTTGTCAGTTAAATCTCTCTTCCTTGAGTACAGTTCACTGAATTAGCATTTTGCAACGAGAAAGTATTTTATTGGAAAATGTTGGCAGGTTTTGGTCTTTATAATACTTTCAATCAGAGTAAAAGGCTATTGTTTTTTGAGAAAAGTAGTCCAAACTTCCTTTCATGAACATGTCTTGCTTTAAGTTGCCAATTCTATTGTGAAGGAAGTTGGTGAATCTCTTCATCCTAAATGAATTGAGGCAGGCATGCTCAAAATGCTTTCATATCCTTGTTCTAGAAAAATCTTTCTGTCTCTGTCTCCACTTTCTGTTGTTTCCACAGGAAAAATAATGTTTTACTTCGTATGCAGAAAGGGCTGTCCTACTTCATTGTTATGAAATACTGAATCTGCCTGCTTTATTTTGAACTTGTTGTTTCAATTTGCTTTATTCCACTTACTAATTAGTCTCCCTTATGTATACTGAGGACTGTGGGCTGAAGAGTTGTTTTGATTTCCATCTAGAATAAATGGAATTTTCTTGAAAATAAAATTAAATGTCAAATGAAGGGCAAAAGGTGGGCAGTCATTTCAAATAGTTAATAACACTAATTGCAATCCATGGTTCAATTAATGTTTTGTTAGGAAAAAAATAAATCCAAAAAAACCTGACCCACAGGGAACAGCAGGTACTCATTAGAAGTGTTAAGCTGAACATTAATAATACCATTGTGTGTTTGGAAACCATGGCAACAGGAGGGAGTGGCAATAAAGATAATTTCCCAATGTCTGAATATATTAATTAAAAAATGTGCCCACATCTACTCTTGATCCCAACGGCAGATAACTCCCCCTAAAACTACATGGATATGGCATGTGGATATGAAAGGGAAAAAATGCCCTTGAATAAGTGGTGAAAAAGTACGAATCCAAGGTGAGACACTGCCCTCCTCCCCCAGGTTTCTGTCTAAGTTGAAGATAAAAGTATTTGAAATTTTTTAGCCACAATGGAGGTAGAAAAGTCTCAGCCAGCTGACCTCAGGTTCTGTACTCGTTACAATCTTCTAATAAGAAACCTTAGTCTACCTGAGAAGACTCAACTTCACAGGGAGTTTTTAAGAATAAGGTTTGTTATAGTGACTTTTTAATTCCTCTTCATAGCATGGACCAAGAGGATTGCAATGGGACAAAGGATTGCAATGGGACAAAGTCATAAACAACATTTATCGAACACATAATCTGGACCTCTGCTGCTGTCAGTGGAGCTAAGCAATTACCATATCATAACCTGTGAGATGAAAAACACCTTAATTCCAAATTTGACCTAAGCTGATAACTCCAGTGGCATGAGTATTCATCCAGTTTATTCTTCCTTAAACCTTTTGTTATCAATGATTGGCTACAAATGATGGATGTTGCTTAGTTAATAATACCACAAAGTACTGAAATGGAAGTATAGACTAAGTGTAAAAGTTGTTCCTGGAGGAATGATGAGACCCAGGACATTAACCAGCCACTGCAGCATGCAGTGGCTCATTCTGCGTTATGCAGGGCTTTCTAACCCGCAACATTTCTCTCTCTAATTTTTGGGCAAATCCAAAGTATTCTGACTCTGGGATTCCCTGTGGTCATCAGTCTCTGAAGAAATTAAATCTCTATCAAGAATACTGTAAGTAAACTGCAAATCTGGCTTGCTTTTGGTTTGGTTTTGATTGCCATTTGGGGGTAGACAATTCCTTTATTTCCTATCTTTTAAGTGTCGTTGATGATATAAAAATGGAATAGTGTTCAGTCCCTGGTATGGTGTCTTTAGAATAACAGCCCTTCGCTCCCTCACCCCCAGAAAAGATGCATCGTGCCATTTGTGGGCGGGCCAGTCTTTGCTTGATGTAAAGAAGCACAGTCCTAATGATTTTGTGGCAGTGAACAGTTTGGCAGTGTTTAATTCAGCCTGTTAAAGTACCACATTGAAAATACATTGGAATCTAGTGAGCTGCTAAACCTCTTCCTACTCTTTTTGGACTCTCTTGCTATTTTGTTCTTCAAAAACAATGCATTATCTAGTTAATATTAGAACAAGCTGAGTGCACTGTCAGAAGACATCACCCCGCAGTAATCAGACTACCTTTCTGAGTAAAAACTATTTTTGTATAATCCCCTTTCCCAGCTGCAATTTGAATGCTACTATTACAGAGTGAGAGAAAAAAGAAATGACTGCTTTTCCTCAGTGCAACCTCTTCAGTGAAATTGTGGACTACACTATTCCAAGGGGAAAAAAATAAAAACATGATTAAATGCATATATGACAAACAGACCTGTGGTAAAGTGCTAAAGCTGGTTGTTACACAAAATAAGTCTAATAGAAAGGTAACAGTTGCTGTCAGGTGACATTCAGGATATCTTTCTGGGTAGCACTCTTACAAAGAATGGCATTATATAATTAAGTAACTTTGCTTGCATTTAGTTGATTTAGATATAGCAGAAGGCAGTCTCATAGCTCCATGGTAAAAATTATTCATTCTATTTTGCCTTTAAAGCCTTGCAAGCTCATTCCATGAATGGGAAAGAGGTACTTTAGTAGAAGGAAGGCTTCATCCGTTGAAGGCCCCTTTGTGTGCATGGTAGGAGAGTCACATCTGCTCAAGGGTCAGAGGCAGTAGATGAGAAAGCCATGCCGAAGGATGGGAGAGGTAGGGTAATTTCTTCCTCTGCTTTACTGAAATCTCCAAGGATAATGTCTAGGAATGCAGCCTTATGGGTTCAAAAACTTTAAACTGCTGGCTAATACTTACATTGAGTTTGACTCTGAGCTGCAAGGATAGATATGTTGAAGGCTGGCACAGGACCTTTATTAAGCTAATAGACATGACTTTTGTGCCTTGTGACCCACCCTTTCTCCCTCGCTCAAATTAGTACAACTATCATAAGTAAAGGCTAAGGGTTGCAAGTGTCTAGACCTGAATGCAAGAGCATTGCAGAGCATGGTATCCATCACTACCTGACTGCGTGGCACTTCTTGCTTTTACACATTCCAAATCAATTATTTATTTTCATGTTTTCCACGAAGCAAAGCAATTTGTCAAGTGTGTGTCAAACCCAAACAGCAGTTCTGGCCTTTTATTGAACACCTATTTCAGGTTCCTCAGCTGTGAAGGAGTCTTCGTTAATTGCACAACATCATCTCATCAGACAGCACCCATCTGGACGTCATATTCACCCTTTCTTTCTGTCTCCTCAGTCCCACAAGGGGTGCGAGCAATTACCACAAGGGTGTGGGCTGCAGGCCCACAAGTGGTGGGAGCAATGGGAAACACTGTGCTACAATTCATCCAAAGTAAAAGATTAGGAGAACAGCTCTCTCTGTATCTATCCTCATTCGCAAATGTTTTTGCTTGAGTGGATGTGGCTGGCTTCTCTTATCTAGGAGGAAGATGAACAGGGAAAGTTGCTGTTAATTCTTTTCTTACTGCCAAAAGATTGAATATTCTATTGGAGGTTGGAGAGCTAAAATGACATTTCTGAGGTAAAAGCTGTAACTACCCATCAAGCTGCAGAAGTAGGTAACATTATAGCAGCCTTCTCGCTGCATTACATAGTTAAACATGCTGTACGCAGTTAAAGATACAGTTTTAGTTGTTAGTCCTGCATCTGTAGTTAAATAGCCATTTAGACAGCCTAACTGCCCCATTTTGCTTCATATTCTTTTGAACATCCTACAATGCCTTTTTCATTAAAATATTATTTTCTCTGCTCCCAAATTACATGAGTAGTCTTCAGTTCTTACTGAGATTTTCATGCTAGTATGTCAACAGGCTCAGCTGTCATTAGCTGTAGCTAAAAGTCCTTATTGTGTCAGTGGCTCCCATTTTATTTTAATACATACAATTTTTGATACATGTCAGTCAAGTTCAGTTCATTTTTACACCAGTTAAGCAGATTAGTATATTTTGCTAACCTGATTATACTGCTGTTAACCTTGCTAGATTTTTTTTGAGTTTATTCCAAAATATTTTGTTATTTGATGAAAAAAACATTTAGATATTAGCCACACAAGTGTTTTCCTGTGCTACTCCCACAAATTTGAAACACTGGGAGTTCCAGTGAAAGGCTGAGAACTGCTAAAATGTTTGGTAATAACTGTATGCTGCTCTGAGACTGTATTGTCCTTCAGACAAAACATGATTCACCCAGAAAAAGTTCATATACAGGAGAAAATTTTCATAGCAGTGATTGGTATGACAGTGTGGTTTGTAAACGCAGCTCAAGGTAGAGCCAACACTGCCAAGAATATATATGAATAGATGGTTTGTTAACGTAATCATTTGCTCTGTGAGATGGGTTCCATTAGCCACAAAACTGTATAATGCCATGAGTTCTCAGTTAGGAGTTGAGATAGTTTTGCAATAATTATAAGCCATGTGGCAAAATAATCAAAATCCTGAAGTCATATGGAAAAAAAAAGTCTATCAGCCTTTCTGATGGTTTGAGAAGAATCTGGGATCTAGAAACCATTTCCGTCTCTTCATGGTAGGGAACCTGTCTTCTGAATCAAGTCACTGCTTCTTCCTCTTGTGCATTTTGTTTCTTCTGGAGAAATTCTTTGAGCATTAGGCAGAGAGTCTTCATGGAGCATCCCAGTGATGGTGCTTGTGGATGGAAAATAGAGGGTGCAGAAGTGGCTATGAAACACCATCGGGTGTATCCGTGCTAACAGAGCTACAGCTGCATTTGTTGACATGTCTGGGGGAAAAAATGTATGACCTGTAGGTACGCCATTATCATGTTTCTGTTTTTCCTTCCATAGGCAGTGCTAACCCAAGTGCTGAGGAGGCATTGACTTCCTCCTGAGCTGCTCTCCCAGTAGAGACTCTTGACAGAAGCAGGTCTATCTAAGCTGGACAACAGCCAACTAGATTGGTACTAAAGAAAGTCTCTGGTACTGTTGCATCTAGCCAGTATAAAACTATTCAGTTTTAGACTTTTACTATATTTTTATTTTGTCTTTTAAATTTTCCTCTCAAATTCTGCTGAGTCCTCAGCTGATGTCAGAGGAACAATTGTGATTTACAACAATACACTACCTTGTTTTTTCCCCAGCTGGGGATTCGTCACTGAATGGTGAAACTAAAGATGTAGAAGAAATGAAATATTCATTGCAAGAAACTGGAAAACACTTCTAATTTGCTGCTTCTGATCCTTGCTGTTAACTGCCTTTGGCTCCATGGTGGCTGGCACAATCAGATGAGAAAATGGGTGTGCAGAGAATTGGGAAATATCAATATTGTTTGGATGACTGAGAGGCATGCCACTGCGTGGGTGTTTTATAGAGGGTTATGTGCAAATGAGATAGATTGAAAAGGAGTTTCCAGCAGGAGGGCAGGAAAAGCAAAACAATTGTTCAGATCCCTACTAATAGCCAGGTTTATTGCTGCTGGAGAGGATTTTGCTTCCCCAGGGTGATAACAGGGCTGCTTTGCTAGAGAAAGAGACCAAAAGACACTGATCTGTTAGATTGGCCATCATAATGAGAACTAGAGAAAATACAAAAACCTATTGTATATTTTCTCAGACTGGCTGAATCAGAGTTTGTCCCCATAGCCATAATGAAGTCCTTGAAAAGAAGGGTAATTACAGCTACAGCTTGAGGACTGTCACTTAAGAGGTGTTTCTGGAGCACCACCCAGCCACTTTGTATAAGTTAAGCCATATACTGTTTTGGAGAACTGTGCACTGTGTTGCTGTACCCATCAGTGTTTGCAGGAGAGCTCCTGACGGTGCTGGGCTGGGTGGATTCACTAGGTGGCACATTTTGCAGCAGCAGGGTTGTCACCCAGAAGTTTGGTGGCACAGAAACGGAGAGGGTGGCAAGTAGTAAGGCTTGAGAGAGTGGTCCTCCCAGGCTCTGGTCTCTGAGCTCTCAAGAGCTGTTTAGTCAGGCATTCTAAGCAGAGATTGGTACATCTCATTCAAAAATGCAGAATTCGTTTTGAAAGAAGATGAGGCAAAAGCTAAATATAACACAGAATATGTTCAGGAGTCCAAAGGAAATCTTTCATCTCTTTGCCTATCAGAAATCTGCAGAACTAATACAAGCCTTTTGCAAACCAATACATGACTTCCATGTGTTTCTATTCCACAGAGACTTATTTTGGCCAGTGATGAGTCAATGCTAAATGGGTTCTCTGAGAGGACTGGGTGATTGTGGCAGGAAGGAACTGGAATTTCATCCCCTTCCCTGATGGTGGACATATTTTCTACATAGGTCTTGGCAGATGAGTCCTGAATTCCTTTTTCCACCTCTGTGTGGAAAAATATTTATCCTGTGTGGCTAAATATTTATCTTTTTCTCAGCAGAGCTACATCTCAAATATTGAAGAGTATTATCATGTTTTTCCTCAGTTGTCCCTGCTCTAAACTCAAATATCTGAATTCAACAGTTTCTTCTAGGATATTTTTTCCAGGTGTCTAAAAATTCTCTTTACTGTATTTCAGACTGCCTTTAATTGGCCTATATCCTTCGTGAATTATATTAACTCTTTGCTAGATGGCACCTTACTGATAAAGCAGAATTGCTTCATCTTACAGGAAATACTCCTACTACATTCCCATATAGACTTTTAAAACAAATTTTAGTCTCATGTTCAGCTTATGATTGACAATGGTGTCTTAGTTCCTTACTGTAGTATCAATGCCAGACATTCCCTACATGGTGCTTAAACAGCTGATTATCCCTGCCTATGTGTAGAACTTTGTATTTCCCTTACTGGATTACATCCCTTTTCTTACCCTCAGACATTATTGTATTTTCAAGACAGTTTTGATTTCTCTTCCTCTTCTGTGATATGCTTGCCACCCCTCTAACTTGCTGAATTTGCAGATTAAATGAACACTTCTTAGTTATCTTCTCCAAACCGTTAATGTAAATCTGACTAGCCTCAGACCCAGAGCAGACCAGTGCAGAATCCCACTAGTCTGAATGTCAGCCATTGATAGGTACTTCCTAAACGCAATTTACCACCCATTTATGCACTTGACTGGTAGTGCTATCTATTAGTTTTATCTGGTAAAATATATAATATATATTATCTGGTAAAATATGTTTTATATAGGGAGCAGTAATAGTTCTCCTGAGTTGCCATATGACCAAATTGAGGATTTGCAATCTCCTCTTGTAAGACACTTGTAATTTTTCTGAAGTTCTTCTTGCCCTTCTCTGCTACTGCCTCAGTGTAAATTCATTATTTTCTTGGATATGAATGGCCAAAATTACACTCAGTATGCCAGATGTCTCAGGATGCTGGCTAATCTTTCTCTTTCAACTGGAAATATCTTTCCAGTTACATCAACAATCATATCTGTCTTGTTCCACAGTAAATCCAATCATTGGCTCTTAGTCATCCTGTGATTGATAACAGGTGGTTCTTTGGAATAGAAACACATGGAAATCGTATATTGGTTTGTGTGAATAATGATCTGAATGGTCCTAGACTATATTTCTAGTGTGTTCTTTCTCCTTAGCTTGAGGATACTGTAAACACAGAAAACTAAAACAGAGTTGAGCAGTATGTTGATATTTTTAAAAAAACGCTAAGAGACAATGGAACAACTTTAAATGCCCAGGTGACATCTTTAAACTTTGCTGGAGTAGCAAGCATCAGTGAAATTTTATATCCTGTACCTAAAAATTAAACATTGCTTACTTTATTAACGGTAGTTTATTAGTTAATTACTAATTTAGGTTGTCAGCATATGTGTCACAGGTTTGGTGCTGTGACCCTCTTAAGGTATGATTTAAATGACTCTGAAGTTACTCTCTCTTGCACTAATCATAGCGTTATCTTGTTTTAGACAGGTTGTTCACCAATGGCATCAGGCTTTCTCCTGCCAGCTGCAGCTCCTTCACTCGTCAGGACTGAACTACAACAAAGACATGATAATTCTTTCCCATAGCCCAGTCTAGTATGCATGGTAGTGTGCTGTGGCTTGAATTTGTCCAGCCCGAGAGTCAGGTCTTCTCAACAGACAATAAGCAAAAACTTTATGCAGTAAGGTAACTTAGACCTCAACTTCTTTGTGTAGTATTTACGTTCATTGGACCAGACTCTCTCTAATATTTGTTTTTTTGTTTGTTTTTTTTTCTTCTTCTTCCAAGACTTTTTCATGTCTTTCATCTTTCAGATAATTTATAAACAAATCTTGGAAGGTCTGTAGTTTTTTGAGGATTGTATTTTATTTTTCTTAGGTAAAGGACTTTATTCATTTTTCAGACTCTTAAAATTTTTCCATTGGCAATTCAGACTCTGGTGTTACAAATTTATACTTGTTTTTATTAATTGTTTTCCCTTAAAAGTCTCCAGTAAACACCCAGCAGTCTTCCACAGACACTCATTTCCAGACTACTCTGTGAGGATACACAAATTGTGCCAGGGGAGGTTTAGGTTATAAATTAGGAGACATTTCTTCTCAGAAAGAGTTGTCAGACATTGGAATAGGTTGCCCAGGGATGTAGTGGAGTCACTGTCCCTGGGGGTGTTCAAGGAAAGGTTAGACGTAGTGCTTAAGAACATGGTTTAGTGGGTGGCATTGGTAGTAGGGTGATGGATGGACCAAATCATTTTGAAGGTCTCTTCCAATCTTAATGATTATATGATTCTATTGCAAATTTAGCGTTTCATGAAATGTGACTGATGATGTATATCCAATTGAAGACAAGCTTTTAGTTTTATACTTGTTATTCAAGTAATGGAATAGCGAGCACTAAGAAATATTTTTCTCTCCTGAGATATTTTTGATATCTGCTGTTCCAGATGGAGGCTTCACACACAAATTTGTGTGCAATAGCTAATCAATATGACTGCTATATTATTGAATGTTGTCTTATCAGAAGAGATTCAACCTGACCAACCAAGACCAGGAAGACTGTTAACAGTATCACTATTACTATGTGATACTGAGCCAGATCATTTAATCAAAGTTTAAGGTTGTTCATATGTAAAATAGGAATAATAAAACTTTTGAGACAGTGGAGAAAAGTTTGAAATCTATAAATGAAACAAAATTATGGAAATAAAATTGGCTGACTTTCTGACATTTAAAGAGTTATAAACACAGTGACATGAGGAAGATATGAAGCTCATATATTTACATGAGATGGTACAACTTAATTGAAAAAAAGTCTATTAACTGGAAATGAATCTCATAGTAGTAATATTAGTTCTTTGGTAGATTAAATTGTGGTATTAAGCTTGGCTGTTTAAGAATTAAATTACCTTTATCGTTGAACAGGGCTAACAATATTATTCAGGGCCCAACTCTACATTTCTTACTCATTGCCTTCTACAGATGCGTGCATGGGAGAACTGCTCTCTTTAGCATGAAAACATGGCTTTTTGCACCTTGAATTTTATACTGCATTCACTCATCCTCTTTTAACACTTGTACTGCTGAGTCATTTACCTGCACTTCCCAGTACAGCTCCTTAAAACTGCTTTGAGGAAGATTTTAAAGTGCTTCCAGGTAGACCAAAAGGATTACGGGAGATGTTGGAGGGATTTAAAACTTTGGACATGAAGGTGGTGGAGAGGACTTAATGCTAGCAGATTCATGAGATTCTGGCCCTAAGAACAACTTTGCTTATTCCACTGAGTGTGAATGGTATTTTTTCTGTTTCTTTCATTGGCTGGTGTAGATACTATTGTGATTTTCTAGAACCTGTTTAATTATTTGTTGGATCTTTATTAAGAATTTTACTAGAGCTCTATTTCTAATGACTTCCCCAAGATTTTCACCAGGATCATTTCTGGAATTTCTGTGGGAACTGCTTCAGCTTTCCCTAACTTCCATCAGCACACAGAAGGGAGCCTTTATTTCATTTGAACTGCCTTCCTGGCTAGCATTTGGCATAGTGACCAGAACCTCCTCCTGTTGTAGGAAGCTGCAAACTCCAAAGGAGTTAAGCAGTCAGAACTGGAGGGATAGTGCTGGGATAGCTATTTTGCCAGAAATATAGGTGGTTGCTGCATGTTGCTGGTTTGTCTAAATGTTATGAATATATTTTGCCTGAGTATTTTTCTACCAGAGCTAGCAGCATATTTAGTTTTCTGTTAGTTTTATGGTTCTTCTCTTCCATGAGCAATTAATAAATTCATGGGAGGGGGGAAACATGGCAAGAAGGAAGAGAGTTTCATGGTTTAAGAAATGATGCTAATATATTTAGGTCTGTATTCTGCTTTAAGCCTGGAGTGTATAGAGATAAATCCTGCAGTCCCTGTTCTACCCTGAAAATAGTTAGAATGTCTTCTATCCATAAAATAGGGAAAGATGCGTGGTTTATGTTTTAATAACCCTATGTCTTGGTAATTAATGGCATGCTCTTTGTTATTTACACCGAGGAGCATCTTTTCACAGCTATTTGGTGGAGTACTGTAATCTTGTAAACCTTTACCAAGGTCAATAACTTGGAAAATAGCTTTTGTTCCCCATAAAAAAGTGGCTGCTGGATCCAAATAAAATTGCCAAACAGTTGTCTGAGACTGAAGAGGAAGGATGAAAAGAACAAGCAAATTGACATACGTTAATTTACTGGGATTTTGTCTGAAAAATAGAGTCATGGATTTTCTAGTCTGAGAGAGGAAAAAAGAATTACAGAAACCTTAACAGAAAGCAGAGGCTTGCAAAAAGAGAGTCATTTCCAAAATCTACTGGAATTTTAAAAGAAGAGGGAACAAGGCTTTTTATCACTGGAAAGCAACATATTTCAAATTTGCCACTAGAAGGGTGGCTGTAGTATAGATAGTGACTGCATTTTGCTAGAATATTGTTTTTGATGGACATTACACACTCGGAACATAAGAAACTGGGGAAAAGGGGTGTGATGCAAAAGAGTTTATTTTTTGACTCATATAAGCTCAAAAATTTACCAATACCAATCAAAACTGGCATTTACCTCTCAAACCCCAATGGTAGGTAAATATAAGGAGTAAAACTTGTAGTGGAGAGCCAGCCTCTGTGCAACTTTCCAGATAGTAGTACCACTAGGAGAGAGGTTGCTGTGTAGTAATTCCTCTTTATGTAAGTAGCCATCAATGAGTTTGTGTAACCTCCCTCTGCCCCTGCTGTTCTTCCACTTGGCAGCGCTCTGCCAATCACCCACACAATGACTCACCCAGAGAGCCCTTTCTAATATATACTTAGGGAACGGTTAGAAACATTAAGCTGTTCCTTTCCTGTTCTCCTCTCCCCTCCTCTCTTCCTAAAATCACTCAGGTAAGTTTTTGGTATAGCTCTCTCCCAGTTTTCCCTTAGAAAGCTACATCTTCCTATAAAGATAAATACCCTTGAAAGTTTTGCTTTGAAGTACTGAAATGCTGACCCTAGTAGAATTCAAGACAACCATTTTTGCCTTGTTTTTAACGTAATGATCCTTTAGTGATCATGGAAATTAGTACTCGAGTAAAGGTTCCTTCTGGCCCTAAAACTGATGGCCATCACCTGATGATTTAGTTATGAAACTTCTAAAGCCTTCTCTTAACTGTTAATGGAGTGCGATGAAAAATATAAAACTACGCTAATGAAATGTGACTCCCTCTAGGCAATGGAGGATTATGTCTTTATTCCTATAGTATGTGCATATATCTTACTGAGGAAAATCCTTTTCTCCCCAGATCTCTCTTAATGTAACAGAGGGTTCAGATGCCTCATTCGGTCTCCCACAGAGCCTGCTCATTTCAGTGCTGTTGGACAGTAAAGAGTTTATGTGAGTTAATGTTGAACAAACTACAAAAAGAGAGTGATAAAGATGAGAAATTGTGATTTTTGCCCCTCCGGGCATTCAGCTGTTCCTCCATGAGTCCAACTCCAGTAGGTGTTGGAGGTGGTGTGTAATGGGGATTAGTTGCTTATTCATGGTTTCCAGCTTCTTATTTATTGATCTTTAAATCTATGCAATAGTTTCTGTGAAAATGTTTCAGCTGGATTTGTATCAAATTGCTTGTTTTGTTGGTGGTTTCTTATTTCTTAAATATTCATTTTGTGTTTACTTACAAACGAAACATTAAACAAAATTACAGGGTGGGCAGAGAGACAAAAACATTTGTGCAAGAAGTAAAGCTTCTCATGTATGAGTGCTGTGAACTTTTCTCTTAACAGCATGATAGGCATCTCCTAAGTTCCCACTGCTCAAACAAGTTCTTTTAACAAAGGGAAATAACATGGAAGTATAAAGGAAGGGAGAGTCATTTCCAGAAATGACTCTTGATGTCAAATCCTGACCTGCACATGCTTATTACTGCATAATGGATCTGTGGGATATTAACAGGAGATGCCTATATGCAGTTTTGTATGCAACAGCAAATCAAAATCCACTTCTGTTCTGCAGGAGTATTTGTAAAATGAAAAGAAATCAATGTTGTGTAGAAAAAAATGTTTGATTCCAGGAATAGTTTGACCCAGACAGTTCACGGATCTCTTCTGTTTGCAGTGATATTACAGATCAAAGAATGTTCTGCAGCACATCTTCTTCTTCATTTACTTTAATGAAAAGTTTAAAAAAATGCATGCAGATAAGTAGTTCAGTAGACAGAAGGTGACTTGCTTGAAAAAAAAAAGTAGGCTGAGTTTTAAATTGTGGCTACAGCATGACACCACTGGTGCTTCATAGCTTGCTGGCACAGATGACAGCTCTGTGGCTGCAAGAACTCACAATACAGCCTGGCTGCTCAGTTAAGGAACTCCTGGCAAGATTTTGCATTTAAAGCCCTTATGCGCCAGCTGTGTCCACTGTGAGTAGAATCTTCCCTTTTAGTGGAGTTTAAACTTGGAGCCCTTTGGTTTCTGCAGCTCTGGTGGCTTGGGCACTTGTTTTGTCTGCTCAATCCCAGAACAGCTTTGTTTTTCCTTCCATCTTTGGGATATTCTCTTCACCTTCACTTTGTGTTGTTCCCTGCTGCTTTCTCCATCTGCTGTTTCCATAGTTATGGTAAATGAAACGTTGATCTTTGGGTAGCTCCTGAGGGAAAATGAGGCCTTACCCTTTAAGTGAACAACTTTCCTTGAAGTCCCATGTACCTTAATACACTGCTGTACTAGGAAAACAATGATGGCCAATGGGATACATTTAATAAAGGCAAAAGTAACAAAGCAAGTCAGCATTTCTTCTTTAAGGATAACAGAAATTAAAATATAAATTAGCATAAAAAATAACATAAATTAGCAGGAACTCCACAGGTTATATCAATAATATTCATTAGTTAACATGGTCCAGTTGTGCCCCAAGGCCCAAAAGTGCTCCCAAATCAAGGCTGCTTGTATCTCTATTTGCTGCCCACATTTCTTGCAGGAATGATTGTAGAATCATAGGATGGGTTGGGTTGGAAAGGACCTTAAAAGAGCATCTAATCCAAACCCCCTGTCATGGGCAAACATCATCTGTCTGTTTTGATAAGTACTGACTGCCAGGATGGTGGGAGCAAGGGGTGGCTGAGCTGGGCACCCCTTGCATTTCAGGGAGCATCTTTTCATGCATGGGCTAAGTTAGAGGGCTCTCTGGGTAGATAATAAGTACTCAATCAGCAGGTCTTGTTTTGAGGTTGCAGTGTAGACATAGCTATGTTGCACCAGCTGGGTCAACTTGCTGTTGGCTGAGACTAGAGATGCTGTCCTTCCTGCAGTAGCAGGTGATATGGATGCAGACGATGGGTACTTGCTATACCATTTCAGTAAAGAGATGCCTGCTTGCAGAGCAGCTGAGATGATCTTGTTGTTTCCCAACAACTGCAAGCAGGAGGGATCAGGAGCACAGCCCTCGGTGGATGCTCATCAGCAGCCTGAGCTAACCCAACTTCTCCAGAAGTATCCTTAATCAGGTCTCCTTGATCCTTTTTCTTTCTCTTCTGGGCAGTAGCAAACAGCTGGGGATGATGGGGGAGAGAGAGGAACAGATTTGCTGACTGGCTCAGCTAGCTAATTTCTTTCTGAATTATATCTGAATTATACCTATATATTTTATCTATATATTATATCTGTATATTTTATATATGAATTTTATCTATATATTTTCTGAATTATATCTATATATTATATATCTATTAATATATCTATTATATATCTATATTATATCTATCTGCTGCAGCCTGTAGTAATTGTCTTGGCCTGCATTTATATGCATAGTATCAAATGATTGTAGGATAAGGCCAAAACAACAACAACAATACCCTCACCTCTGTTAATAACCTGAGCTTATAAAAAGCTAGAGAAGTATTAAAGGATGCTTATTTTCACTGAGTAATAAGACATGAGGCAGCAAAAGCATCACAAGCAAATGTGGGATGACAATCTTCTACAATCTACTAAATCAAGGCCATTTGACAGGGCAGGGATGATTTAGACTGAGATATTGATCAAGTTCAGCTCTGCAATATGTTATATAGAACAGGGAGTAATGAGGAGGAAAAAGGTATTAAGGTGAGCTAAATGGAATGAGTGATATTCTCTGAAGTTTTTTATTGTAGTGTGAATTATAATTGGATTCGTGTAGGTTTAAAAATTCACCAGAGAACTGATGCTTGTTGCTTTACATATTATATGCTTGAGGGTTATACTGTCTGAACAAATCGCCTGTAAGAGCAGTGAGATGAGAAATGAAGAAATGACTGAAATGGGGGGTGTCATCATCTTTTTTTTATTTTTTTAAATAGACTGTTGTCCATTTTTATGATCTACTGTTTTCAGCCTATTGGTAAGACTTTCAAGGAGTTAAAGGAGTTCTAGATAAGAAATCCTCATTGTGTATATGTGTATATATATATATATTTCTATTTCAAATGTTCTCAAATGTTTTCAAATGTCTATTTCAAATGTTCTTTTGGAAAGTATTTCCATATTTGTTCTCCGCTAACATTTTATTTTAAGGTAGAGATCACGCTGCTCTAGATGCTGTATTTTTAAATTTTAAATTTTAAACAAATGCGCTGCTCATGTAATGTTCTGGATTAACAAGTCTGAGGCTAAGGCATTCCTTATTTACAGTTTACACAGGTAATCCAGGGTTTGGCAGCTTGCTCTTCAAGATCCCCTCTGTTGCTTTGCCAGTGTTTTCCACAAACGCTAAGGGTGGGCAGTAGTACAAATGTACTACTGTATTTGATTTTAATCAGCTCATTAAAGCCCAGTTGTCACTACAGAAATTTCTAGAAGAAAATTGTTGTGATGCGTATCTGCAGGTTTGAGTAAATTACTTTTGCCAGGAACTTTTTGAGCTCACAGGCTGTATATTTTCACCTGAGAATAACTCTTCAGGAGCTGAATTGCAGCTTGCTTCTTAACAGATTTTTTTTTTTCCTCTAAGTACTCTCTAAATGTGTATTTTTCTTCTTTCACTCTATAATTGTTTAGCGGTGCCTGGATCTGATCCTGTGCACAATGGTGAGAAACACTAAAGAGTGTTTCTCACATGTAACAACTAGCAAAGCTGCACAGAAACTGAAAGGGAAACATATCTTTCCATGGCAGAAAATATTATACTGTCACTTTGGTAGACTGAAACCCCAGGGTTAGAAGAAAAAGGAAACTTCAGTGAAATATCAGGAGATTCTCCAAAGGCCTGCATGGCCGTAAATGATTCATATTACATTTAAGTACAGTCAGGAGCTGGGCTCCAAGCTATCATTTGGATTTGAAACTTCCCTTGTGATCACAGTGCTCTATTCAAATATGGGTATATGCATTTACTTCAGAACCTAAGTCCAAAGTGTGAGAAACACTCTGTAGCCAATAACTTAGGCTCAGGCTAGGATCTCAGTGAAGTAGTAATTTATTCGCGATTGCAATGGCGGGCGTCCCACAAGTAGGAACGCACCTCCTAGTCACACAGTACGGTTTACATACTTAATTTCTCAATGACTGGGACCCTCCCCTGTTTCCCCATTGACTGGGTAATCCAGGTTCACAATCTATCTGCTGCTTCATAGACAATACATGGCCTTCAGTTGCCGACCTGTTAAATTTCAAATTTCTTTTGACTTTTTTACTGTTTGAAGTGGTAATGTTTCTTCGCTTATCTGACTTAACACCGTGATTTTCACCTAATTGCTCTAAGGAGTCTGGTTGTCTGCATTTTACAAGGTTGCCTGCTAAGTTTTCTTATCTCAAGCATATCTCAATACCCCATTCCTTACCTTTAAACAATGTAACTCTGCAAAAACAACATTTTTATTCCCACATACATTTATCCAGATGAATGTTAACAACAACAACAACAAATAGGTAGTCACACATGCTCCTTTCAATATGGCATAATAAACTAAACCCTGACAAGTGTGAAAGATGGATTTGTCACAGGGGGAAATACTGCTTTCCTTTCTCAAACTTTCCTTCTGCTTCCCTACTCATTAATTTTTACATTCCTTTTGTCCATCTCATTTTTGAGAAACATGCAGTAGGCTTTTCCTGCCTTACGGCTAGCTTTCTGAACTTGTAGCCATAGCCAGCATCTCTTCTGCTTCTTATTCTCTCCTGTGATAGACCTCAGAACAAAAGCAGACTGACAGTACCTGTTTTTTTGGAAAGGGTCTCATTTCTTAGAGTTTGTGAAGCTTTTCAGGTTGTTCCTCCAGTGATGTTTTTGTTTCCTTCATGTGAGAAGCCATGGTTTGTGGTGTAATATTTATTTTTAACCAGGAGTATATCAGAGGGCTTGAATATGAAATAAACTCTTGCTGTCTTATGTTTCCTCATTCTAAATTTTAGCCCATTGAAAAGGGAAAAATATTAAAAACATTGGGCAGCAATAAAAGCATAGGCAAAGATAAATGCTGTTATAAACTTGGAGAAACTGGATTTTTTGTTAATTGAGATTTAATATTTTCATAATGGAGGTTGGCTAATGTCAGCCTTTTTACATTCCTGCAATGGAAGTGAGCTTTGATTTTTAAACAGGTAACTTATTCCTGACTGCGTGCAACTGGCCCTTGTACCTCAATACTCAAAAGTTTACAGACGAAAAAAAAAAAAAAAAGGAAAGGATTAAATAGAGAAGCTCTAAGAATGATCTGTTTTTTGTGGAACCATGAAGGATCCCATGAACTCAAGTCAAGCTGCTTAGTGTATCAAAAAAAGGCTAAGAAGCTACTGGTCAAAAATCTTTTGGTGCCTATGCAGGATGACATTATTTGATATTAGAGGCCTCTTTAATTTCTTTTACTTATCTTTATCTTCTCAAAACTGTGTATAAATATTTCTAAGTATTATGCCCAGCATGTGAATAAGTGTTTTCACTGAAAAATAGCCTCTTCAGCTAAACAGAGGTTTTTGTGGAATGTCTCTGTTCTGAAACAGTCCAAGTTTTTGATGAAGAACTGAAAACTGTTTGCTTTTAGTATGCTTAAATTGAATATTCCACTGTTTTCTAGTGGGTAAAATCCATAAACTTTTTTTCTTGTACATGACAAATGCTCAAAAAAAATTACAGTAGCTTTTGTCCAGCTTGGATTTTATTGCCATGTCAAGTCCGTAATTATTGGAATTTAAGAGACTATTATTTATAGACAGCTGTAGTAGCTGAGTTTGAAGTGTAGTGAATCATTTGAGACTGGATTAGCAGGTATCAGGTAACATGACTAAGGTTAGCAAATGGATGTTTGTACATATGGCTCTTGAGGTTTCTACTTCTCTTTATAACACAATCGGCCCATATAACACAATTGGTCCTTTCTCAGTCAATTATTGTAATTGTCTTCATCTTCTACTAGACCTGTGATGTGTTCTTTTCCGTTTTTTGAGGAATTAAAATACACATTCACACATCCACTCTGATTCAAGCATTGTTTGTCTGTTTTTTTCATTTTCTTTCATTAAGAGCCCTCAAAGTTGCTTTTTTTTTCCCACTATCACTCATACTTTTATTTTTTATTTTTACCTGAAATTCATTAATGACTCATCACTTGTCAGTGCTAGCAACTCAACTCTGTATAGCGTTAATATGCCTCACAACATCAGTTGTCTGCATACAGCTGGAATGCTCTAGCATCTCTTGCTGAGAGCATTAGTCTTCAAATCTTCAGCTGCTCTGATGGAGTAATATTCATTTAGGCCCTCTCTTTCATTAAATTCCTTCCTGAGCTTTTTATTTATTGGAAAGCCAACTTTCTGTTGCTCCTGACTACCACCCAGGAAGGTGCTGTCATTAATTTAAAAGGAAATGTTTTGCTTTAGTAATTTGTTTGTCTTGACAAATGTTAATTTTCATTTTCAGTTCAAGCATCTCTATTCATTAACCAGTTAATTCTTGGAAGGAAGTAAAATACTGAGTTTTACGATTCTGTAGGACTATCTTTTCTGCAATCAAAATTGAATCTTAATTCATTGATTGTGTGTATATAAAATAGCCCCACTAGCACACCAGACTTTGATGAGGCAGGGCAAGGGGAGGAACGTCATCTGTGCAATGTTGTGGTTGCTTTCTTGGGCTGGAAATGGGGGCGGTATGTCCTGCTCCAGGATACACTGAAATATGAAATATAGAAATGATGAACACTGCTGTTCACTCCAACTTCATCTATCCAAATCAGGAGTAAAGTCTCAGAAATTACCTAAGGTTTTAGTTATATTTCTACGCCTGCATACAAGCTACTCATCTGTTTTTGAGCTTGTGTTGAGCTACTTGTCATGTGTTCTTTTACAGATAGCTTTTTCTTCAACCGATGTTATGCAGTTCCTGGCACCGTCTCCCCCCAAAAGTTAGAGAATCTAATCTCAATAGAAGCTTTATCTTGTTGTGGCCTTTAGTACAACCTGGGGATAACTTTAGAATGTGTATTACCTTGACGCATTGCTTACCATGTCCTTTTTCAAGCACCGAGACATAGGCTGTGTGGCAGATGTTAGGAATTCTTTCTGAATAGCTGAATGTTCAACAGTCAATAATAGATCCCACTGTTAACAAGCATTGATATTTCCTTAACAACTCTTAGATAAAAAGAAGGACTTAGTACTGCTTGCCAGACCTATAAAATGTATTCTCAAATTGTAATGTTACACAAGTCTTTGTGACGCTCTTTACTACATACTTTTATTACCTGTCTAATTATATGTGAGACTTCCAGTGTCAGGAAAACAGACATGTTGACATCCATTCCAGGTTCTAGTATTTTTTCTTCACCTTCTGATTGTGAGAAACACTCTGTAGCCAATAACTTAGGCTCAGGCGAGGATCTCAGTGAAGTAGTAATTTATTCGCGATTGCAATGGCGGGCGCCCCACAAGCAGGAGAGCGCACCCACTAGTTCCAAAACACAGTTTATATACTTTTTGATGACAGGACCCTCCCCTGTTTCCCCACTGGAGTGGGTAATCCAGGTTCACAATCTACCTGATGCTTCACAGACAATGCCTGGCCTTCAGTTTCCGGCCTGTTTTTGAGATGGTAATGTTTTCTCCCCTTATCTGGCTTGACTTAACATAGTGATTTTAACCTGATTGCTCTAAGGAGTCTGGTTGTCTGCATTTTAGGAGGTCACCTGCTGAGCTTTCTTATCACTGTAAGCATATCTCAATACCACATTCCTTCCTTCTATACAATGTAACACTGCAAAAACAACATTTCTATTCCCACATGATAATGCCATTATGCTAAAGAGAAGTAAAGTTTCCCCCTATGTTTTCAGACCTGTCCAGTTCCACTAACTTATTGAATGTTCTAAAGTGAATATTTATACATTCTTCATTTCTCATTAGTGCTGATGGAGAAGAAAATTCAAAGCTATTTACGAAGTTAAAAGTTAGTTTTCTTTGCAAGACAAGCAACATCGGTTGCTTTCCCATTTTAAGAGTATTTCTTCTCGCACAAGTATTTTGGTTTGATTTTTAACCAAAATAGTTAAAGAAATGTTTTTAGTTTCACTCTGGAAGAATGTGTGATGTAAATTATAGCCACTTGTAACATCTCAGCATTTGAGACATATGTATCCTACTGCATTTTTAAAAGCTTTATTCCTTACACAGGTGTTAGCTGATTTTTATCAGTAAAGGTCCTTTGATCCTGGTCTTTTACTTATTAAGTAACAATACTGCTAGTTATCCACAGTTTGTTTTTTTTATTTAGAAAGCTCAGTTTCTGATACACAATGTAAATAAATAAGAAATTTGACATTGTCTCTACAGTCAGAAAAAAAGGCAGATCAATATCTGAAATATTTTCTTCTTAAAATATACAATTACTTTTTAACAGAGATAGTAGGTTTATAAAGATTTTTTTTTCTCCATTTTAATGACTTGTGGGACAGTTAACCAGGATTCTCTCTAAGTAACATTGGAAAGCTACTAATGTGTAGGATGAGTGCCTCGACATATGTGGGCTACTTTAAAGGGAAAGGTGGGAATAAGGGAAAGGTTCATCTGTGGGGTTTCAACCTGTATATTCTTTCTTGCAATTAATACATTTCAAACAATATTTAAACATTTTATGAATGTTAGATAATGACAGTAGCTCAACTGATAGCCTGAAATCTAAATAAGGACTGCAGGATCAGTCTTCAAGGGTCTCATCTTCTCTCAAAATGTTCATACTCTGGGAGAGAATTAAGTAGTCTTAGAACAGCACTGTAATGTAATCAGTGTGCTTAAGTATGATATCAACATACTGTGGGAGTGTGGCCATGGGGGTCGACAAGCCCCATGGTTGGTGATAACATCGGCCTCTTAACGATGAGGCCATCAGAAATGTAAAGAGTTTTGAGGGAACAAAGAAGGGTGATTCAGGAGACGCCTTGCAGTCTCTGACTGCTTGTTCTCCAGCCGTTAAGGCATGGAAGTTGCTGGATGTTTGCTGTTGCTGGGCAAAGTTGTTGACCAATGAATAGTGAGTGGAAAAGTACTACTCGGTGGCGAATGGTATAAGAAGGGAGCCTGTCCTCGATAAGGGATAATGAAGTTGTGGCCTCAGTATGAGAGAGGAAGTTATGCCCTCAGTAAGAGAGATTTGAAGTTATGTCATCAATAAAGAAGTAGCAGTTAGTGATCCTAAAAGAACTTTGTTGTCTGTGTGGTCTTTATGCCACAACATACCAGAGATGTAACATACCTTATCCTCTTGTTTTAACTCTACATAGAAAACTAGGTGTAGTCTGATTTCTGGCAATTCAGTCATGGTTTGTTTTGTATGTATGTGTGTTTTGTGGGTGGTTTTTTTTTTTTTTTTTTTTTTATCTGGATGATAGCTGTTAGAGGGTCCAATTAACAACATCTGGGTTGGGGGAAAAAAACTCATGGGTACAAAGGATTAATGTGCTGTTAATGTTCAGTAATTCTACTGAAAACCAATGTGTTATGGTTGATACCAGATTAAACAGGAGTCAGGACTGTGCTCTCATCATGAATAAGGCAGACTGTATGCTTGACTGTTTTTGGAGGAGCACAGCTATCAGACCAAGATAAGTCTTACAGCCTTGCCTCCATGGTGATGGTGAGGCTGCCTCTGGATTTCTGGGTTCAGTTTTGGGGCCTCCCATTTCTGGATGGCTGATGAGAAACTAGAATGGATCCAGCAAGGAGCTGCCAGGATAACAGCATATGGGGAGAGGGAGGGAGCTGGACTGGTTTAGTCTGGCAAAGATGGAGCTTAGGGGCAGTCTCATTGCATTCACAACTGTGGATGGGGAGCTAAAAAAAAAAAAAAAAAAAAAAAGGCCAGAGCTCAACAGTAGTGTAACATAGTACACTGTCTATACAGTTGCCCAAAGCAACAGTTGCAAATTAAGGCAAATCCAGACTGGTATTAGGAAAAGCTTTTTACGAGGAGTTTGGCACAGCATAGGGACCTGTTGGAGATGGTGAAATCTCCATCCCTACAGGCTTTCATGACTTGGTTAGGAAAAGCCACAGCTGACCTGGTCAGGTGTTGGCAGTCAGCCCACTTAAAGCAGGTGGCTGGATTCCAGAGGTCCCCTCCAACTAGTTTATCTGGTGTTCTTTGACAGTCATTCATGTTTCTGGTCAAACTCAAGGAAAAACAAACTGCTACAAATGCAAAGCTTTGCAAAGCAAATTAAGAGCATAGGTGAAATGTTTAACTTTCTGCTTTTTTTCACAAAGAGCTTATTCTCTGTTCTCATTGACTGTGATCTTGATTCTACATTAAGTAAGTAGACCTCTACAGGACTTCAGAATGGTACATCTGAGAGACAGCAGGTGTAGAACTGGGGCTGGAAGTCTCCACTTGAGACTGTTGACAGGGACTTTTCAGAAAAGAAAAAAAAAGTTTCATTTTTCATATACAGATGCTGATTTGGAGTGTAAATACCTTTTTTTTCCTTTTTTTTTTTTTTCTGGGAACATGTCAGTTTAATTGATGTATTTAACAGGTTGTCTTAGTTTAGGGGAAGAAGACAGCTTTCTAAAGCAAGGCCTAAAGTTGATCACTCCATAGGTGAGATATGAAACAGAACAGTTTCTGAAATCTTAGTGGGTTTTCTGGGAGAGAAAGAGAGGAAAGCATTTGGCTTCCAGACCAAAAACTGAAACATGTTCTAGACTCAGTGAAGATGCAAGTAGTGTCTATGGAATTTTATATCCTGCAGTGAGTTTTTTTGTTGGATCTATGTATTCCTTATTTTTACAGCCAAATATGGCTGTTACACATTAATTAGCTGTAATTGCTTTAATTAATTTTGGATATGCAGTGATTCATTAGAAGATAAACAAATTTAACTTGGACCGCTTATTAATGATCACAGGGAAATCAGATATACTTTCTCCTATTGCTTGCTTTCTCAGGGGAAATCAGTCTCTCATTGCTACTAATTTATTTAGAATACTTACTTAACACTTTATTGAAGTCTTTACAGCTCCTATGATTTGTTTCTTTATCAAAAGGTGAATCACTCGTAACTGTAAGTACTTCTTTTTCTACCAGACTTGTATTTGTGGATTTTGTTTTTTTCCAGTTTCTTGGACTCAACTGATGTTATGAACTTGTATGACTTGTGAAATCTCTTTCCATTACTATGATGTGTCCCTTCTTTTTCTTCTCCTGACTTTAAAGCCCGTGCTGCACTAATTGCTTTCCTACTTCAAAAGAATTAAATAAGTGATTTTTTTTTCTTGTCATATCTCTGCATCTAACAGCTAATTTCGTCTTTTGCTTATACTAGATGTAATTACATTTAAGCTACAGTTAGTTTTCCTCCTGCTCATAGGTGGCATGAATCAAGTTAGCAGAGGTGACAGCATTGCTTCAAATGTTTTGTCTTTATTAAGAATTAAATCTGAAAACCACTTCCCTCGGGCTTTCAAACACCTGTTGTCATAATTTGTTTGCATAATTCAGTAGACCACTGCAGTTTTGTGTAATAACACTGCCGTTTTACAGAATGGTAAAAATTTTCAAATAAGTGTTGACAAATGTTTATATCTAGTTAACAAATTGTCTGTGACATCTTGTAAGCCTTCTTCATCCTTCTGTTGTGTCTCTATATGATCATGCTGAGCAGTTTTCTTCCGTGGTATTTCTAAGATACTGGAATTTCAAGCCAGCAAAAATAAGAGATGAATGAGAACTATTATTGTTTTATTGAATTTGAAGCACTCTGCATTTCTATTCCTCTTTATGGAAAAGGTCACTTTAATCAGTAGTGAATACTTCAGAGTTGATAGCACAAAATAATCTTAATAGGTTATTTGAATAGCAATTTGGTTCAGATGAAATTCCCTTAATTGGAAGACCAGGCATTTGCAGCAAACTGCAGCATATACTGGAGAGTTCCAAGAAGAGAGCTCTGTTTTCTAGCCTGACAATCAAGAACTGATTGACAGAACTAGGATTGCTTCTTCCAAGAGTGATTAAAGAAACATGACAGCACTCCTTAAACACGTACAAGAATGTTGCAAAAGAGAAGAGAATATAGTATTGAGATGACAAGTAAATTTCAATAAGAAAGATTCAGATTTAACAGTAAGAAAATATTCCTAGCAGTCATGATAATATAAAGCATGGGGATAACTTGCCTAAGGATTCTATGGGAATTTCAATACCGAAGGTGTTAAAAGCAGAGCCAGTGTCTTAAAGTGTGACCTAGGTTTAAGACAGGACAGGACATGGTCCTCTTCTGAAGCAAGAGGTAGATCAGTTATTCTCTCGAGGACCCTTCTGGTGCTGTTTTCTAGGCTTTACTTGCTGTTTGATGTCAAATTTGTTCATGTTAATGTATGTGTCCAGAAAACATAATTTAGTAAGGAGGCTGGAGTGAGGTTTCTGTTTATTTTTACATTAAAATACATTAGCTTTTAAATCAGTTTGTTATTCTGTTAGAAGTTTTGTGTTTGTTATTGTTGGTTTATTTTTATTTTTAAACTTTTACTTGAAGCTTAAAGAAATCTAAGTCGTCTTATTGCTGACAATAATAAAGTTCTTGTCCTAGCTCCATTTTGTATGTTTATTTTAAAATTGAACCTAAAATCTGTAGTGTCTTCTGAAACAGTCCTCTTAAGTGAGATTCACCTCAATTTAGCTTAGATTCCTAGCTTCTAGTTAGCTAAATTGCCATCCACACACATACTGTAGTTCATAGAGATGTCACTAGAGGACTTATCCTATATCCAGTGTTACTTAAAAAGATGAGCATCACTTTTCAGACAAAATAAATGTTTTCAGGCAGAAACTTGTTTCCTATGTATAAAGCTCATTGAACACATTTCATAACTTTCATAACTTCAGAGAAAGTGTACTGAAAAGCCACACAAGTCGTGCACAGTCTGCAGTATCACTCATTGCTTTCGTATATACCTTCACTTCTCCTGATTACATAAAATAATGTGGGAATGGAAATGTTGTTTTTGCAGTGTTACATTGTATAGAATGAAGGAATGTGGTATTGAGATATGCTTACAGTGATAAGAAAGCTTAACAGAAAACCTTGTAAAATGCAGACAGCCGGACTCCTTAGAGCAATTAGGTGAAAATCACGGTGTCAAGTCAGATAAGTGAGGAAACATTACCACTTCAAACAGTAAAAAAGTCAAAAGAAATTTGAAATTTAACAGGCCAGCAACTGAAGGCCATATATTGTCTGTGAAGTATCGGATAGGTTGTGAACCTGGATTACCCAGTCAATGGGGAAACAGGGGAGGGTCCCGGTCGTCGAGAAAGAAAGTATATAACCTGTACTATGTGACTAGAAGGCGCGGTCCTACTTGTGGGACGCCCGCCATTGCAATCGCGAATAAATTACTACTTCACTGAGATCCTAGCCTGAGCCTAAGTTATTGGCTATAGAGTGTTTCTCACAATTTGGGGGCTCGTCCGGGATCCAGTCACCTACTGGGGAGCCCCACCGCCGCAGCAGCAGGAAGGCATGCCCCGCTGATTTCAGCGGTCCTGTGCATCGACGGTGGCGGTTCTGCGGAGAGCTGACAGAGGGCCCGAGACTGATTAAAGAGGCAGGATCTGTGAAGTAGTGGGGAAAGGAAGAAGGTAGGCACTCAGGGTTTTAAGAATTGATCCGGTAACCCTGTGCACAGACCAAGGTAAGAAATATTAAGTATTGCCTTGGGGGTCGGGTGAGACTCTGTGTGCCATGTGATTGAGACGTACTTTTGTACGAAGCGAGTGTGGAGTCCTGATCCGCGGTTCCGTAACTCCGCGAGGGGTGCGGCCGGAGACGGACGAAGCGTGAGATAAGGGAGAGAAAGGAAGAGTCTCGGGAAATTTGGTGTATGGTAAGCCCTTGCACAGGGAAGTGCTTGGCAATACACCAGGGAAATGTGGTGTACAGTAATCCTTGCACGGGGAAGTGCTCGGAAGTACACCAGGGAAATTTGGTGTGCGGTAATCCTTGCACGGGGAAGTGCTCGGAAGTACACCAGGGAATCTGGTAAACTCATAGGTGTGCGGTAGCCCTTGCACGGGGAAGTGCTTGGCAGTACACCAGGGAAATTTGGTGTACGGTAACCCTTGCACGGGGAAGTGCTCGGAAGTACACCAGGGAATCTGGTAAACTCATAGGTGTGCGGTAGCCCTTGCACGGGGAAGTGCTTGGCAGTACACCACCATTTTCCAGGATAGGAAAAATGGGAAATATGAGTTCCAGGGGACAGGGAGATATCCCTGGGGGAGTGCCTACCGAAAGTTCTTCCTGAAGAATTATAAGAAATTGGAAAAATAATCTCAAAATTGGAGGAGATGGTAAAAAAAAAAAAAATATGGTTAAATATTGTGTATTAGTCTGTACAAAAGAACCAATTAAGGAAACAGCAGTATTTTGGCCAAAATACGGGCCTGATGAAAATTCAGGCTTGAAATTTATGTGTAAACAATAAGATTCCTTTTTTTTTGGAGGAGGAGCCAAGTTATGCTCCCTATAATCCTAATATTGCACCGGTGGCAGCAGCAGTCGCTCCAGGAAAGGAGACAGGGACTGCAATTAACACTGTCCCTAGAGAAGAGCGTACTCTAGGCTCTGGCAAGAATTAGAACCAGGTAGAAGAGGTACTGAGAATTTTGCCTTCCCTGATACTAACAGTACTAACACTAACTGTGTATCCTCTTAAGTGAACTTCCCCCCCGTCCTTACCAGCAGAGAGGTTAGGAGTTTCCTAGGACTTAACTTATACTCTGGGGGGGGGGGGGGAATTATGTATATAAATATGTTGTTTACAGGGAAAGAAATGGGAATGATCAGGAGGAGAGCTGCTATACAAAAATGGGAAAGAACTCATCCTCCAGGACCAGGGGTAATACCGGCAGGGCAGAAATACCCACTTGCCGATCCTGGCTGGAATAATAATAGTGTGCAACACAGAAATCATATGAGAGACTTGGGGTCAGAATGAGAAAGTACTTGGGGATGAATCCTGAGGACCCAGTATCCCAAGGGCTCTTGAAAGTTCATTTTGTGATTGAAGCCTGGCAAGATACACAGAAAATGCTCCAGAAGGTGGGGGGATGTAGTGAACAGTCACTGGGGGGCCCTCCTGTGGGAGGCCCTGGAGGTGTGTGTCAGGAGGGGAGATGAGAAGGAAAAGCAGACAGTGAAACTAATGGTATTGACAGTGTAGCAGGTAGTCAGGCAGAGGGTTGGAGAAAGAGGAAGAAAATCTTCAGGGGGAGTCAGGGCCAGGATGGAAAAGAGAGGAAGAGAGATAAAGGAATGGCAGGCAAGGAAAGCTACCCGTGTTGCGGCCTGAATCTTAGCAGGTACAGGCTTTGATGGGATGTTTTAAGTGTGGCCAGGCTGGCCACTTCAGGTAGGAATATCTGGAGTGGAAGAAGGAGGAGAGAAGGAAAACGGGATGAGGGAGAAAGGTATGGAATTAAGTTGGCTAATGACTGAGACTTTGGTGAAAGTACAGGCTGGAGAAAGATAAGAAGAAGTGTTAAAAAGGGTTATTGAAGGTGTTAAAGGTGTGGTATGCAATGTTTGACAGAGCTGTTTTTTGAATGAGTTGGGAAAGTTGAATGAGCAGGGAAAGAGGATGTAGGCACTATCTAAGTAACAGTCCAAAAGTTTTGGTATATTTGCTGTGGTGTTTGGTCAGTTTCCCAAGTATCGAGAAGGGGGGGGGCGGGGGGGGGCAGGGGGGGCAGCCTGCTCCACCAGGGGCCTCTCCATAGGCCACAGGGGGCTTCGGCTCTGGCGCCTGGAGTGCCTCCACCCCCTCCTTCTGTGCTGACTTTGGTGTCTGCGGGGAGGTTTCTCACTCCTCGCTCTCCCAGCTGCTGTTGAGCAGCAGGTTTTTGTTTCTTCGTTTGTTTTTGTGGATGTGCTCTCACAGAGGCAGGGACTGTGTTGCTCATGGCTTGGCTCTGGGCAGCTGTGGGCCCCTCTGGGGCCGGATGAAATTGTCCCTTATCTGCTACGGGGTGGTTTCTGGATTCTCCTCGTGGGGGCTGCCACTGCAGCCCCCTCCCGAACCTTGCCATCAAACACAATATACAGGGGCAGCTAGGTCATTACTGGCCTGTAAAGTATCAGGGATTAAATTAACTAACGAAACCCTAACAAGTGATGGGGGTAGAAGGGGCTGGGATAACAGTGCCACCTTTGGGGGATACCAAGCTGAGACTAGGGGATAAAATGATCTCTGGGCAATTATTGTATGTACCCAAGGCAGGGACTAACTTGTTGGGAAGGGATTTGATGATGAAATTGGGCATTCAAATAGTAAATTGTTAGACTGGAATAACAGTGGTATTAATGGAGTGCTCTCAGGCCCTGAGAGCAAAGATATGAATATCAGAGGTGAATACCTCTGACTGGAAAGACTCTGAAGTGGGGGCGGAAGCAACAATACATATGGACAGTTTTACCTCAGGGGTTTACAGGGCCACCGATTAATTTGGGCGAAGTTCTAGAACAGATTTTGGAACAATTCCAACCTCCCAAGGAGGAATTACTGTTACAAAATGTGGATGATCGTTTATTGTCAGGACAGGAGAAAACAGTTGTGAAGGAAGCTACTAACAAGCTATTCAACTTTCTGGGAAAGCAGGGCTTGGGAGTATTGAAAAATAAATTACAATACAGGTATTTAAGGCATCTAATGTCTGAGAGAAAACGGAGAATAAATCCAGAGAGGATTCAGGGAATTGTTGAAAACTAAGAAAGAACTAAAAAGTTTTAAGAGAGATTTCTTTAAGGAAGCAGGAGCCACGAAGTCTGAGGGAAAATGGATACTCCCTGATGGGAGAGAAATGCTGAATAAAGCACCAATGAGGCAAATATTAATCGTTTTACATTAAGAGAGTCATTGGGAGATGCAAGCAATGTGTGATGTTGTGCTAAGAAAGCATGCCTGTGTAGGAATATACACTTCAGTGAAGCAAATATGCAGAGGATGTACCATATGTCAAAAGGCAAATAAAAAGGTCATTTGTAACTAACCTAGAGGGGGACGGGAGCCAGGGATTCGACCTTTATAAAGTATACAGGTAGACTTTACTGAGTTACGTAAAGGAGGGAGATTTAAGTACTTCTTTGTCCTAATTGACCACGTGTCTGGATGGGTGTAAGCTTTCCCCTCTGTATCTGCCACTGCAAACACGGTGGCTAAGGTATCACTGGAGCAAATAGTCCCTAGATATGGGATAGCTGAAAACATTGATTCAGATCAGGGAAATAATTTCACTTCACAAGTACTGCAAGGGTTAATGCAGGCCTTAGAGATTGAGTGGGCTTTTCACACCCCCTGGCACCCCTCCTCTTCTGGGAAGGCAAAGCGAATGAACCAGACATTAAAGAAGCCATTAACTAAATTAGTGTTAAAAACCCAACTTCCTTGGGTAAAATGTTTACTTTTAGCACTCCTACAGGTTCAAACAGCACCAAGAAACGATATAGGAATTTCACCGTATGAGATGCTGTTCGGATTACCCTATCTGGGCAGAAGGGATGAGATACCACAATTCGAAACAAGAGAGTTTTCTTAAGAACTGTATTCTGGGGTTGTCCTCTTCTTTGTCATCTCTCAGGACCCGTGGGAAATTGGGTCGTGATTCAGACCTGGAAAGGATCAACTCTGGCCTGAATGGGAAGGACACTTCCAAGTACTACTAACCACTGAAACAGCCATAGGAACTGCGGAAAAAGGTTGGACTCACTATACTCGAGTGAAGGCATCCATCGACCCTAGTACCTGGGAAGCTGTTCCTACAGAAGACTTGTTGGAAGCTGAAATTGAAGAGAAAAATCTCATAGTGGACTCTGAGCGGGATAAGAGCTTGCAATTGTAAACTAACCTTTTATTTTCACAGGTAACTAATGAGTGTGACTTGTGATTGAGAGAAAGGACTGGCCTATAGTGAATTGAAGTGTTCCCAAGGGGGGTTTGTTATGGTAGTAGTGTATATCTTATTCTTTGTATTGATAATTATTTGGAAACCTAAGGTTTAAAAATAATGACAGGGAAAAATCAATTATTAATTTTGTTTTTAGTGATTGTAGGCCTCAGAGAAAGCCTTGGTCAATTGGCAACTTGGAAAAGGCATGGCCAGATAATAGTAAGACGGGATACCCCGGAGAAATATGGGTGAATGTGACAGAGGGTTATGTACCACAATCTGTCATGTTTGATGCTTGTGAGGTGTTAGCTTGTGGAGATTTAAATGCCCAACGACAATTGAGCAGAGGGAACAAATAACTGGTAGAGACCCAACAGCCAGATTGAGAATAGCCGTATGGAAACAATCCTCTATTGCCATCAGAGAAAGGGAGAAACTCAAGGAGAAAACAGGAGAGAAAACAGGAGGCCCTCTTTGAAATGCGGCAGTTCAAACACTTGAGATTGAAACAGGGTATGGGGATGTGAATGCCTGGATAGAATGGGTCAAATATACTGTCCAGAGTCTCAACCATAGCAATTGCTATGCTCGTGCCTCGGGATGACCGATTGCCCAGATAGTGCCCTGCCCATTGGGGTGGACCAAGGATTCCCAGGGAATGCGATGTATGATTGCATTGTACCAAGAAAAGACTGCCTGGGGAAATGAGGCCTGTAAGTCTCTCTCTTTGCTATTCCCTTCCTCGCATGATAGCAATATCAGGGTTCCCCCTGTATTCTCCACAGCTATAGGTAACCATACAGCTTGCCTCTCACAGCAGGGTGTGAGTGCTACCCGGCATCTGGGAGAATTTGCCTTGTGCACGAGGACCTTGAATGCTACCAAGGACTTGATGGGAAACTATTCAAGACTTGAGATCCCCAGGGCAGATCTCTGATGGTACTGTGGAGGGAAGATCTTACGGTCCACCCTACCATCTAACTGGGGAGGCACTTGTGCACTTGTTCAATTAGCTATACCCTTCACCCTGGCATTTGAAAGAGAAACAGCACAAATACCCAGAAGAAGTAAAAAGAAGCTTAGGAGTATCATTTGATGATAGAGTATACATAGATTCTATTGGGGTGCCTAGAGGAGTTCCTGATGAACATAAAGCCAGGAATCAAATTGCTGCAGGGTTTGAGTCACTGTTCTGGTGGGTAACAATCAATAAGAATGTGGATTGGATTAATTATATCTATTATAATCAGCAGAGATTCATAAACTATACAAGGGATGCGATAAGAGGAATCGCTGAACAACTAGATGCCACCAGCAAAATGGCTTGGGAAAACAGAATAGCATTAGATATGATTCTTGCGGAGAAAGGAGGTGTGTGCGTGATGCTGGGCAATCGTTGTTGTACTTTTATCCCTAACAATACTACCCCGGATGGCACAGTAACTAGAGCATTGCAAGGGCTTACCACCCTTGCCAATGAATTGGCAGAAAACTCAGGAGCAGACACTTCCATCACAGGATGGTTGGAATCTTGGTTTGGTAAATGGAAAGGGATGGTAGTGTCCATATTTACATCCTTGATTGTAGTAGCAGGAGTTTTGACAGCCATTGGTTGTTGCATTATCCCCTGTGTAAAGGGACTTGTCCAGCGGTTAATTGAAACTGCACTTTTGAAACAAATGACCACGGATCCACCACCCTACTCAGATAAGATGATGATATTAGAGGAAATGGAAAGCAAAGAAAGTGAAGAAGAGGAAGACATCTACCAAATTACATCTTAGAGAAAAATTTTGCAAAAATCAACAAATTATAAAAAGAGAAAAGGGGGGAATTGTGGGAATGGAAATGTTGTTTTTGCAGTGTTACATTGTATAGAATGAAGGAATGTGGTATTGAGATATGCTTACAGTGATAAGAAAGCTTAACAGAAAACCTTGTAAAATGCAGACAGCCGGACTCCTTAGAGCAATTAGGTGAAAAGCACGGTGTCAAGTCAAGTCAGATAAGTGAGGAAACATTACCACTTCAAACAGTAAAAAAGTCAAAAGAAATTTGAAATTTAACAGGCCAGCAACTGAAGGCCATGTATTGTCTGTGAAGTATCGGATAGGTTGTGAACCTGGATTACCCAGTCAATGGGGAAACAGGAGAGGGTCCCGGTCGTCGAGAAAGAAAGTATATAACCTGTACTATGTGACTAGAAGGCGCGGTCCTACTTGTGGGACGCCCGCCATTGCGATCGCGAATAAATTACTACTTCACTGAGATCCTAGCCTGAGCCTAAGTTATTGGCTACAGAGTGTTTCTCACAATAAGTAAATGTGTAAATCTGACTTTTTTCATAATTGTTACATTCTCACTCACTGTTAAACAAAATTAGGATCATACTATTTTATATGGAATCTAATCACAGAACATTGTTTTTGTAAGTGTGAACCTGATAATGATAGATAATCAGCCCCCCTAAGAATAGGCTTTGTCGGTACTGATGGGGCTTTCTAGTTCTGTCCAAGTTAAGCTCTCTTTAAAATACTGCCACTGATATCCGCCCCCCCACCCACACCGGATGGATTTGTCTCTAATACAGCTGTTTTCAAAGCAAGTATTTGTTGCTTTGGCTGTTCAAGGAGGAAAGCATATATGGCTCTTCAGTTGATACATGTGTGGCAATAAATCCACAGGGGCTGTGACAGAGGATCATAAAACACAGCTTCTGTAGACCAGTATGATTGGATCCTTATGAGAAGGACAGAGTTCAGCTCATATCTCAAGCTGGGATTCCTTCAACTTTTTTTTCCAGAGTTGTTCCTCCCTCTCTTACTGCAAAAGAAGAGTTATTTGAAGAGCACCTAACTCCTTTAGTGCAAGTTTTTATTTTTGAGAGGCATGCTGGAATTGTTCCTGACCGCTGTCCAGGCATGATTTCCATCTTTGGATAGTCAAGCAACAAATATAATTAAATAAACCAACAATTTCTACACACTGATGGAGAATTTCACTTAGATTTTCAAGTCAGATGAATGACTTCTGCAGTGTTCCAGATTTTACCAGCATCTCACGCTCATTTCTATATTTCTTGTTCATTCCAAATTCACAGTGAAGTCAAAGGGGATTTAATAAATCAGTTCTTTTCCTGGGAGAAAAAGTATCACTAGTTAATAAGATTCAGTGTGTTAGTATTGCTGGAAAGCTCAGGGGATTTTTTCCTGACTAGAAATTAATAACAGTGAAGAAGAACTTCAAGAAAAGTGGCATATACAGTGGAAGGTAATAAATATACTTTAAGATCCATTGCCCTTGAACAGACAGCTTTGAAATGCAGTAAGAAAGCCTTTCTGTGCAGAAAGGCATCTGACACAACTCTTGTTTTAGTGCTGGACAGTGAGAAATTATACTGGAGAAAAAATACTAGGATGGAAGGAAACCAGAATTTAGTAGATTAGTCTTCCTAAGCATTGTTACCTCTGTTACAAATAAAAAACCACACAGACTTATCTAAAAAAAAAAAAAAAAACTCTGAAATAATCAACTTACAGGGAATGAAAGCTGTCTTTTCTGTTTTTCTTAAAAGAATCTGATTTGATAGCCATCTAGCACCCAAAAATATCTTCTAATTTAATTTAATTCTAATTTAATTTAATTAAAGTAAAAATATGTATAGTAGGTGTACTGCAATATTAACCCAGGGTTTCATCCATTGAACTTAACCCTTTGTTTTCGATAGCTGCAGTGGAATCTCACTACTACTGGGCAAGACCAGCTTCTCTTCCAAATACCTTTCTGATTTTCTCTTTAAGCCTGTGGGTCCCTAGCGGACACCTCAGGCTCATTTAGGAAATGGGATTGTGTTTCTGGCCAGGTTTTTCAATGCTTTCTGTTATTCAGGATCAAAGCAGCTGGCTTTGTGTACAGTGGGGAAGAGCTAAGTACTTGTATACATGGTTGTTCTGATAGCTCCTGTGATATGAGAGGCATGGCTGTATATACTACACTGAAGGAAAGAGTGCCACAGATCTATAAAAGAGTGCCTTATCTATAATATTGCATGAATTGATAGGAACGTGTCTGCAGAACTTAAGGCTAGCTCTTTCTGCAGTGGATTAGTCTTGGAGGGAGGTAGCTGAAGCAGATCCGGGACAGAGCTGGTGAGTGTGCTAGCAGTTAAGCACTGCAGATAATTAGGGGCTAGTTTTCAAATGTGCTCCTTGAGCCTCTTTTCTCTTCAGGATAGTAGTAGTCTATGCCCATACTGAAAAGCAAAACAAAACACCACTAAGCCAGTGTGCTCTACCCCAGTAAAATCCGCTCTTTAGTTGAACTGTTAGAATGGCCCTGTGTCAAATTTTTTTTCTCCAGAAAGGTGCTGTGCATAGTTTAGGAGGTCACACAGTCCAGAAACTATCCTTAAAAACCAGTCTGGATAGAGCTGCATCATTCTGAAGGTTACAGAAATTTTATAGCATGACCTGTGCTTGTTGCTGTGAATCCCAAGGAACGGTTCAGGTCAAATTTAATTCTCCAGTACAGAGCATATATAATAGCTGACATCCAAGTCTGTGCAGGTCCTTTTCCACCAGAAGGCTCTGTGCCATGCCCAGCTGCTGGTCATTTCCAGCTGTGCTGAGGTGGCACAAGCCTGTTTTCTACCACAGTTAAGTGTGTGTGTGAGGTCTCCTCAAATTCACTCCAGGCAAAACCACTTATTTAAACTGCATAAACTAACCCATCTGACTTAATCAGCAGGGAATTAGGGAGCTAGAGGGGAGGTGACAGGCTGTGCTTTATGATTTAAAATCTGTCTTTTTTGCCCGACTTTCTTTTGTTAATTCTTTTTCACTGTGAGGTATTACTAGGCTGTGTGTAGTGCAATACTGTAATTGTTTCCATAGTAACAAAGACTTCAAAAGATAGAATGAGCTGTAGGATAAAATAAAAATAAAAATCAGGGTATAAACAAAATAAGAACAAGTGGCAGAGACAATATCTGACACTAAAGTCTAAAGGTTGTGTGGCTCCTTCTTTGCAGTGATCCTGGTTAATGTGAGAGTGATGCTGTGTTCATCTCAAATTCAGTAGCGTGCTCCTCCTAGCAGTCCATATTACCATAGCATCTGTACTGACTGACTATTTCCTTCTCTTCTGGCTCTGCTTCTTTAGTACTTAAATGCATATGTTGGGTCAGATCCTGAGCTGGAAGTGTCAATGTGGGTGTCATTCTTCCAGTGCTGCCCTCAAAACCAGTATAGTCCAAATGAGAGACATGCTGGACAAACTGGTTCTGCTCGGTTCAAAGATACTCATTTACATCAGCTAAGAATTACTTGATCTGATCTCTAACCAGCTGCATGCTTTTTTTTTTTTTTTTTCAAACTACCATAGAAATGGTTATCAGGAGACCTGTGCTCTGTTTTTGAATCTGCTACTGATACATGACATGACCTTTTATTTTGCAAACATGTTTGTGTCTTGGCTTCCCTACATGTACAAAAGGAACTGTAATGCTTCTCCATTGTATACTGGTTTTGAGAGGATGATGTTAAGATGAGCAGTATTGGCAATCTTTTCTCATTCAAGTCTGCTTTGCATCAAAAAATGTATAGTTAGCAGCAATATGCCTGATGCCTAAATATTATAACATTCTGCAGTTTATTTATTTATTTATTTTTTCTTCTGTGAACTCTCCTACTTGTTTTGAAATATTTCAGAAGATATGCCTAGCATTTTGCCTAAACTTGGTGCTAGAAATATTTAAACTAAGGAGCATTCTGTCTACATAATACGTGTCAGAATGTTACTGGAAATGATTTTTGGCTGTGCAGGAGTGCAATGCTGCCTGAAATATGTAGAGGCTCTTTAAAATATAATGTACTACATGTCAATGGCCAGTTGTGAGGATGAAAATGTTTTCTATTTGTGGGCCCAAAATCCATCAGAGTATTGCAGCTCCACATGAGAGAGTGACTGCTCTTTTGACAGGAATCCCGCCACATTTCTACAGAAATTAATTGGGGAAGGTTTGGCCCACTATTTCTGGAAATTGTTCCTGCAGTCAATCCATCAGTCAGCTTCAGAAACTGTGGTAACTCCTGCGTTTGAAAGCTCCGCGGACTCTCCAGCTGAGACCTCCCAGGCACATATGTTCATATCTCAGGGTTAAAATGTAATTTGTTTTGGCTAAACATCCTCTAAATCTTTTCTTCCTCCAGATGGTAGCGTTTGTGTAATTAAGCATTTGGAAATGTTGGCATAAGTAATCATGCCCCTTTTGGAGTACTTTCAAAGCAAATACACAGTAAATGTGGATAGGGTGATCCAGAGTCATTGTTCTTCTGGGAAAGGGTAGGTTCGTGTTTTTGTTTGTTTGTTTTGTTTTGTTTTGTTTGCTCCTTTAACGTGTAAAAACCCAGCCCTCCATGGTAGTTTCAGTCAAGCTTGGCACTGGTGTTCATGAAGGATGCTCACATTGTCTAGCTTCTGTGTAGGAATGGCAATCTTTAGCAAAGGGTAAGATAATAAAAAAGCACTGGGGGTGAGAAGGTTGTATCTAAATTTTAACCTGGCTAATCCAGTTCTGCAGTGATCACCCTGCCAAGGCTGGGGGATTGGGTTAGATTTGTGGAGTTGTCATTCAAGGCTGTGTTAGGCAGTGTACAGAGGGAGTGAAACACAACTGATAACAGGTTTTTCTCATACACCCAAGGGCTAGCATTTCCTGCACATTGGTATAAATGACAGCAAGTATAAAGAAGTGACTGGGAGGCCTCTGAGTTATATTACTTGGAGCAAAGTTTCATCAATATAAAGTTGGAGTCAGGTCTTTACAGATACCAAAGGAAAGAATAGTCAGATGATAGGAACCTTGTAGATTTAATGAACTCTGAAACATAGAAAAATTTGTTGACACTGGAGGTCCAGTATATCTCAGCCCATGATGGACAGCCAGTTATTTCCTATGTCTCTTAAAATGAGAAAACTACAATATCAAGGCCTTCAATGTAATGACTGTTGGCATGTTGCAACTTCCAAATGACCATTACTATAATTTAGTTATTAGATTTTTAAAAATGTATTCTGAGATGGGTTGTCTGGCTAGGATAAACTTAGATGTCTAACAAACCACAACCCACACTGACTGAATATATTTTGCAGGTTGCCCTTAGAAGAGGGGTGGGCCAGGGGAAACCCATCAACATGATGAGTGGGAAGAAGAAATCTGATAACTGAGTTTTACAGATCATTCAGCTTCACGTATTTATAAGTACTGGCAGTCTCTTAGGAATTCTGCTCGCTATTTATTAATGAGGAACTTGTAGGGTTTCTCTGGGGAAAAGCTTTTCATGTTATTATTTTCTTTCCTTTGTCTGCATAGAGCCCCAATTCCTAATGTCTAGTTTGAACTGCAAAGCTCTCTCTTTTTTCATCACACCAGTAACTAATTTAAAGTATTTTACACAACAGTGCTTTGGGGTTTTGTTTGTGTGTGTTTTTGGCCACCGATAACTTTTTTTTTTTTTTTTAACTTGCATCAGAGCTCAACCACCTCCATCCCTAACAAGCCTCCTTTAGATTTAAAGGCCTCACACCTGCCTTTGCAGAAATTAGTTTCAGAGCCATGTATGCAATCTGAGCCTGCTAAATCTGACTCTATAACCACTCAAACTTCAGTGCATTTGGTATTTTACTCTAGCTTTTGAGGGCTGTAGTTTTATCCTGCTTTAACGTGAATCATCTTTGAAGTTACATGAGACTTGAGTCAGCTGCATCTTTTAGGTTCTAAAACACTGATTTTTTTTTTGTTTGTTTGTTTCATTGCAGAGTCATAAGTCTGTCTGTGTTGAGCCCTAAGTGAATAGAGGAAACAACAAACAAAACAATAAAGCAGTAATTGCTGTGTCTTTTGATCCAGAGAAATACCTGATCCCAGGAAGATTTTGTCTCCTTGGACTAGGATGGTTAGATAAACCAAAGATAGGAGGACAGTCTGAACTGAGTCTGCAATGCTTTTCAGTCTCATTTTTCATCTTAATTAACTTATTAAAGTCACATGAACCTCATGAATTTTCTCCCACACAAAATGGCAAAAGGGTCAATGAGACAACCTCTAGCTTTGAAGTTTGTGAAGGAGACAATATACTTGGAGAACTGGATAAATTAATTTAGTTTTAGCCATTTTTTCCACTACCCCTTAAATTCTGTCCCTTTGTGGTGAGGCTTGTTACCTGCACATCTCTCAGTCAAGGGCAGGAAGGCTGCTGTACACATGCTTTCTAGTTTTATCTCCTGCCCATGGGGTTTTATTTTGCAGGAGAGCTTTGAGGGGAATATACAGTGTAGCTGACATAAATCATAGTCTGTTTGACACTGAGTTTGATATGTGAAGTATAAAAGCCATTTGCTAGAAATAATGGCAGTTTCTGTATTTCTGGTTAGTGAAAACAATTAACATCATGTCTCTGAACATGTAATTATCTAGCTCTTATTTTAAAGGGCTAAATATTACGAATATTTACAGGGTCTATTTACAGATCAACCATTAACCTCAATGCTTGTGCCTACAGTGAAAAAAAATCCCATTATGTCATCCTACAGTGAAATAAACAAGAGTGCACCAAATCTTTGATGCATTATGTAGCATGAGGAGTATTTTTCCTTGACAGTTATCATCTCCGTGCACTGTCTGGAATGCCTGGGAGGATCACCTTGCTGTTAGTGCACATGGACAGCAATGCCACTACAGTTCTTGGAAATAAACACGTCACTAGGCAGAACAAAATAAGACAATCTTTTTTTTTCTTCCTGGCTCTCTTGGATAGTCTGTGATATTTTACAAAATTCCTATCATTATGGTATTCTGGCTGATGACCTACTGCTGAGATCCCCTCATTGCTGTATAGACATACAGCAATGGGGAAAGGCAGTGGTAAAGTGAGATGAGATGTGCCTCATGTTGCTTATGAGGAAGATGCTGCAGGTCACATTGGTCACACTTTGTTTGCTTTTTCCTGCAGGTGGCTATCTATAAAGAATGAAACTGTTCTCTTTTGTAGTGTTATAATGGGAGCTGCACAGCTGTAAAGATATTGTTCAAAGGATCTTGTCCAACATAGTCTTAGGGGATGACGCAGTGGGGAGGATCAGGTCCTTGCATTTAGGAACTCCCTCTGCTGTTATCCTCCTCTTACAGCTGTGTAATTTCAAAAGAATATTTTCCATGCTTTTATGCTTGTGACTGCCTAATTCAAAAGAGCTGTCTAACACACTTATCTTCAAAATTAAGGATATTTTATAATACCCCATATTATAATGCAGCCGGTGCCTGATCCCCCTCCTAATAATGAGGTTTGTGAGTACCTTGGCAGGGATTCCCACCAGGTTCTCTGCCTTCATTCTGCTTTCTGGCATTGACAGATACTGTTTTGAAGAGCTGCACCAAGCAAACTTTTAATGCTGCCCTGCTTCCCTAGCTTTATTTTCTCCTGAATTTAGGCCAGTGCTACAACTTCATCCTTAAACTCCTCTTGCCCCCAAATACATTTCATAAACAGACTACAGACCTTATGATTCATTCTTGTCATTTTTTTTTCAATTAATTTTTATTTTGAAGGCAGTACTTCTCAAATGCCCTTGGGTCACACTAACTAGCTGACACTTATTTTGTGATCTGTGATGATTTTATTGTCTGTATTTCTGAGAAGATTGCATTGTCACAATTAAATTGTGCCATCAAGTTTTTTCTTTTCCAGCCTCTAGAGTTGGGTAAGATTGGAACAAGAATGCAGACAAAGAGGGTTGTCATGAAGAGCAAGTCCCCAAGCAGTGTTAAGGGAGGAGATGGATTTCTTGAGGTTTGGTCCTAAATATTTGGCTGCTTTAGAGCTACCTCTCAAACCTCCCATCCAAGCCAGAAAGGCAAGAATGCAAACCTTCTTGAGTTTTGTTCTGGGTTCATTTCTGCTGTGGTGGCTGGGTTATGCTCTTTTGAAGAATTTTTCTTTCTCAGTTCAGTTCGCTGATGTTGGTTATTTCTATTGCTGATAGGCTTTTTGTAAGGCTTATCAGTCTTTTATGTGCCCTTTAATTATTCTAGATGGCATTTTTATATTTGGGAAGCATGAAATGTAATACCAAAAGGCTGAGCTGCATTTGTTATCCATGGTTTGTCTATGAAATGGAATTGAGAGCAAAAAGTTGAGAATTAAATGATTCTGTGACTTTCCCTGTTCCTTGGTCATTCACTTTCTTAAATGATAAGCAATTTGAGGGCAAAAAGCACAGCATGTTCAGGTGGTAGTTTAAAACCAAAGGCTTGTAATATTTATAGCAATAAATAAATCTATGAGAAAAGCTTGCTCCCCAGGAATCTGTCGTGTCTCAGGCTGTAAACCTCACCCAGTCTTCTTGTATCTTGCAAAAAATAAGATGTATTATAGTGACTTAAGTGTACTACATTGGTCCAAATACCTGTGTGCACTGTGTTCCGTAGCAAATGTGAGAATACCAGTGGAAAAAGGTAGCTTTTACGTCATTTTGGGGAGCCATTTTGACCTTATATACTTTTTTGTCTGCCTCCAACCTAGCTTCATTGGAAGCTGGATGAACACGTGTGAGAGTAAAACCGTACCTTTTGGGCTGTATTTGTCAAACTCAGTTACTAAATTAAACTTCCATATTCTTACATAAAGGCCCTGCTCCATAAGAATGATGACTTTTTTTTTTTTCCCTATTTACTACTTCAGCATGTTGGGCTGTTAAACTTGTAGTTTAACAAGTACAGAAAGATCAGATCATGAGTTAGTGGTGGGACTGCATAGCAGCCCCAGCCCCTCCAAGATTATTGTGATGTTCTTGATGTCTCCTAGGAGGAGAATTGCATTTATGGACTTGTGTGAGGTTCGAGCTGTGAGGCTACAAATGTTTCAGTTCGGATGTCCCTAGGCTTGCCTGTGGGATCTTCCTGATCTTCCTCTTTGCAGGGATTCAGTCTACTTCAGTAATACATAACCTGATGGAGGCTGTTGTGGGCAGGAAGGGAAGAACCCCATCCAAGCAAAAGATGTCAATTGCCTGCTCTCTGGGAACTATCTAAAGCTATCAGCTCTGATCGTTATTCTCCTGTTCTAATTTCTTTCTGTTTTAACCCACTTCCTTCCCTTGCTTTCCCACAAAATATTGTCGATACACACTACAGCTATCGATTCCTTCATGCTCACATTAATGACACATCTCCTTCCTCAGGTGACTCCATATTACAGTCGTTAATCAAATGTCATGGCCTGTGAGCATATGGTCTCTCTTCATTGCAGGAAACAGTAATCGTCAGCAAGGTACCAGTAGTACACCCTAGAGAGAAATTTTTCTTTAAAGTGAAAATGCCATTCTCCCCTCCGTGATAAAAATCACTGAAGTGTGTATGTGCAACTGTATAAAGCCTTTCCTTACAGCAGCCATCCCATTTTTAATCCTCTCTTGGCTATAATGCTATAGGAGCTTGGATTGCAATGTACCATTTTAGCACTTATCACATCACAGCAGACAGCTGGGTTTTTACATTACAAAATAGCCACCACTACAGCAGTGGCTTAGATGACACCGAGGTACTGTCCACAATATATGATCTTGAGCGATGTCTAGTAGCTAGAATAAAAATCAAACTGACATCTCAAAAGACTAAATGCAGCTGAAGAGGCTTGTTAAAATGAACTATAACAACTGAAGCATGCTGCAGAAACAGGAAGAGAGAAAATACATTTGCTCTCAGGCAGGCTTAATTACCTGGGTTACAGATTACTGTTAGGTTTTAGGAGGGTACCGTCACAACTACAGCAGTAGTAGTTCTGCAAAATGGGGTGCTTAGGGTTACTCACTGATGTTCCATTAGCTGTATGCCAAGCCAGAAAATGACCACACAATCTCATTTTCAATACTTGACCGGTGTGCAGTTTTATTCATTCACTGTTAGTAGCTTGGGTGAACAACTTTTTGTATATTTTGGGAATGACTGTTTGCACAAATATTTGGGTTTGTATATCAGACTGATGCAGATGTAAGGTCTCTCCTTAAGATGACTTCCTTTTCTGCTGCTTGGCATTAGATATCCAGTTAAAGAAACTGAAACAATGTGGTTGGTCATTCTTAATTAAAAACGTTAAACAGTTAGGGCCCAGAAATTCTCAAGCAATTATAGAATAGGACACATTCCGTCTGAATCAGTGAAAGCAGGGAAGAATCTAAAACTCTTGCACTACAGGTAAACCTCCTAAACCCAAAATTGCTATTCAAACATATAATATAATCAATAAAGTTCTATCAGACCAAAGAGAGATGCAGATTATGATCTCTTGGCCATGATGGAGGATTGCACTTTGCCTTCCCTGCTTTGGGTGGGACTGCACCTTTGAGCACTATTGAAGGGAATGACAACATGGACTCCAAGATAATTGAGAAATGGAGACCCTTTATTGTTCCAATTCCAGATATTATATAGCTTTCTGAGCCAGCTACACGCGCTGCACGCAGTTAGCGTGCGTAGTTACAGACTTCTGATTGGTGCATTCCTTTTGATCACGCGTAGCCCTCTATAGGCCCGTCCGAGCCTAGCAACTTCTTCTTATTGGTTCCCACTTCCTCTTATTCTAGCCTGGTTACCACTCTATGCCCCTGAGTAACCTTCTTCTTAACCCTTAGTGCACCACTGTATCAATCAGCTCCAGTTTATCACCGAACGGGTCACCCATAATTCCCCCTTTTTTTGTTTCTACAAGCCAAATTGTGTGCAAAGAATGATTAATCATTTTTTGCAAACATTGCAACAGGCACGGTGTAACTATTACAATTGCAACAAACACGATAAGCAAAATAATCATTATCTTTTACTTTCCCAAGTACTTTAATTTGTTGCTACACGACTGCCGCATCAAGCAAGGAAAGGACAGCTGAACCATATTAAGGTTTTTTTTGTGTTTTTCTTTTAAAGCTACAAAGTAGTTAATCAAGGAGCTGACTAGGTCTATGCATAGTTAGGTTTTAAAGTGTGCTAAAAGAACTTGAACTCTTTCATTAAGGCTGTGCTTGAACAACACACAGATTAACCCCCCATAAAGCCAAATATTCCAACTCTATACATAAGAGGTTTTTTTTTTTTAAAGTTCTACACACTCTCAAAGTTATTTTAAAATTGATTTAAATACTTTACCTTGCAGCTCTGCTATGGCACAAGAAAGCACATGTGAAATTTAAGGCTAATTTTTGTGTGCATACGTGTAAAAGCTGGTCTTAGAACAAGAGCTGTTATATTTACTTAATTCTGAGTTTTTAGTGTGGATTCACATTAAAGTAGAGCTGCCACAGCAATCAACAGAATCACGGACTTCCTTCACCTGAATGATCCCATCTTCTGTGAATCCAGTCATACCAGTTTTAAACAACCTATCTAAAGCAGTATATCTTAGACTTCAACTTTCTCTGCAACTGTTTCAGAAGAAATTAATATCCAGAAAACCTAGAAAAGAACCATCAGCTGGTCATATTACACAAATTTGATGCACAAACCCACTTATTTTAAAACCTTCTCCCCCTCAACAACTTCTTCAGTGTAAATCAGATCTGTTACTTCAAAACAGAGCTCTTTAGTCCCATCTGCACACATCTATCTATTTTAATGGGAAGAAAGATAGCAAATCAAATTCTGCTCATTTACTAGTTTAACAGATCTAATATTTTAATAACTCCTGGTACATTTTTCATTTGCTGGACTTTTGCATAATGTTTTAAAGAGGGGCTCAATTCACCCTGAATGCAGGACTTGTACAGGCCAGTGTGATTTACACTTACTTGTTCAGTAAAGTTTATTGCTATAAGACAGTTATTTACGTGGGACTTACAGGAGCAGTAAGTGCGCATCAAAACTATGACTATTATCTGCAAAGGTATGCACGCAACTTTGTTTTCTAAGTGAAACGTTTGCAAGCAAATTCAGCATAATGAGCACCGAACAACTTTGTTAAATTTGCGGTATAATCTTTACATGTAACTGGGGGGAGGCGATGGGGGGACTGAGTCTTCACCATGGAAGCATCATAAATGCAAGTGAGTGAGAACTGCTCACGTGTAACAGACCAATATTCAGACCCACAGAGTATCCACAGTGACATTAATTTGAAATTACTGAATCTACCTCTGTAAAAGAAGGTACAAGGCAAACCTTTTTTAAGTTGATATGACACTGGTATTCAAGTCACTGCAGTTTTTTGCCTATCTATGTTGTATATACTCAAACACAAGTAATACACTCTAGGAACACAAGGGAAACCTCAGTGAAGTTCCTGAACAGCTTCCATTTGAAATGGCCCTTTCGCCTATTTTCACCTTTTACTATAACTTCCAAGAAACCATAAACTGCTGTATATGAGGACAGACTAGGTGTCAAAAAATCCTGTTTTACGTGACAGCCTAAATTTCTAGTCAAAAAAGAGAGAATGTGTCTGGCGCTGTAGACTACTATGTAACAGATTCCAAGGCTGACGAGCCATCACCTTCAAGGACACAAAAAACACTATGACAAAAGAGAGGGAATCATGCACAGGTATTTCATTATTGTGTGGCTAGGGTCTATAATACAGTGATGAGTCACAACAGAGCAAGTTTGTGCCAAGAGCGATTAACGACTCAGGCTGACCAACTCTGTAAGTAGCCAAGCAAACCTGTAAGAGGCAAGTAGCATATTTTCTGGAAGAATAGAAAAAAGGAGGATAACATGTTTTTCCCAACCCTGCACAAAAATTGTATGGACAAATGGAACACCACTGGGACAAATGCTTTAGAATGTAATTCTCCAGCCAATAAACCAACACTGGGTGAAACTGGGTGAAGGAAGGAGTTTTAAGAATGGGACTTACCGGAAGCACAAATTTACACCACATACTAACACTGCTTTTTAGACACTCTTCAGTTTTAAAATTTTCAGACACATTAACTTGTCTTATTTTGTTTAGGGCTGAGGCTGTTCAGCAAGGTCACATAATTTGAGACTGCTGAAATACTTGAGCAATCCTTTGGTCCCAGTAGCTGTAAAACAGCCAAGTAAAAAGAAACTTCCCTACTAAAAAAATGTGTGTGGGGAAAGGGGGAGAGAATTGTCACCAGAAAAGTGTCTTTTAAACAGTATCTGCTACATACCACAAAAGTCTTTGTTATAAAATACACATTTTCGTACAAAAGACATCTTGCAAAACCATTTGATTGCCCCATGATGCTGAATGTTTGTGTGAGCTTCTCTTCTTTTCTAAATATTCTTCAGCCCAGGCACTTTCAGTCTGAGTGGCTTTGTCTCTCATACATGGAACAGCTTGTCCATGATTATCACGAGGCCACTGTCCAGCAAGATAGGGAGCAGCAAGCGTGTCCAACTAGGAAGTCCGGCGAATAATACTGGAAGGGCTTGATGAAGGTGGACTTGACTTGTCAGCTCTGCAGCCCGGCGAGCCAGGGCTCTTCCTCTCCAGTGAGCTCCTGCCTTGCTCTGGGGACTGCCGCTGGTGCTGGACCCTGCCCGTCGCAGTGGCACTGCCCTCCGGCAGCGGGGAGGAGCAAGGTGAGGGCCCGCAGCCCAGCAGCGTTTGTATCCCCACTTGATGCTGCCTCCCACACTTTCTACCCTCCTTGTTCCCAAGTCTTTACATCGAACACAGCTGAGACCATTGAGGGGACCCCTTGTTTTTGCAAAAACTTCAACAGTAGCTTTATTTTAAATGGCTCATATTTTACACCCTTTTTTATTAATAATTGTGTTAATAATTTTACTATTGCCTCTTCTTCTACTGAGATATTGCCTCCTATTGTGAATGCCAGCCACTCACCTGTCCTTCAGGCGATGTCCCAGGATTGAAGCTGCAGTCTGGCTGCAAGCTTGATTCGTTCGGCTGGGTTCCCTCCAGACGCTCGTGCAGCGTTGCTCTACCCCTTATCACTTCAGGGTCACCATTTGAAGGGAATGACAACATGGACTCCAAGATAGTCAAGAAATGGAGACCCTTTATTGTTCCAATGCCAGCTATTATATAACTTTCTGAGCCAGCTACACGCGCTGCACGCAGTTAGCGTGCATAGTTACAGACTTCTGATTGGTGCATTCCTTTTGATCACGCGTAGCCCTCTATAGGCCCGTCCGAGCCTAGCAACTTCTTCTTATTGGTTCCCACTTCCTCTTATTCTAGCCTGGTTACCACTCTATGCCCCTGAGTAACCTTCTTCTTAACCCTTAGTGCACCACTGTATCAATCAGCTCCAGTTTATCACCGAACAGGTCAACCATTTACCATCTCTGACATTCAGGGGGAGTTGTGCATCTACAGGGAGCCTGATGCTGGAGTGGGTAGAACTGGTTCACTTAGAAGTATGGTGGCCCCGGTGTTGTTCTCACAAAGATTAAATCTCGGAACCTTACTACTCTTCCAAAATCAAAGTACTGCCCCTCCCCTTGGGCTAACCTCTTAAACAGATTTGCTCAAAGACTTCCCATTTGCTCTTGTAGCTAGCACAACTTGTAAGCAATGTCACTTCCCTTGTGCACCATGGCAGCAGATGCTGGAAGTGGTGAAGAGGAACTCAGCTGGGTTAGTGCCAACCTGCTGCTGCAGGCTCTTTGTTAAGGTACACAAACCAAGGGGAAGGCTGCTAAGACAAAAATAAACTGGTTCAATGAATTTGGGGAAACTGCATGAGGGGGGATGGGCTAAAGTTGTGCCAGGGGAGGTTTAGGTTGGATATTAGGAAGAAATTCTTTACTGAAAGGGTTGTTAGGCATTGGAATAAGCTGCCCCGGGAAGTGGTTGAGTCCCTCGAGGTCTTTAAAAGATGTTTAGATGTAGAGCTTAGTGATATGGTTTAGTGGAGGACTTGTTAGTGTTAGGTCAGAGGTTGGACTAGGTGATCTTGGAGGTCTCTTCCATCCTAGATGACTCTGTGGTTCTGCAGTAGGAGCTCTGGGAGGAAAGGCTGGTGGGAGGATTTATTGCAGAAGCACAATTGGAAGTAGGTTCTACGAGAAGGAGTGACTATGGAGACAGCATAAGTTGAACAGCCTTAACTGAGGAAAATCTATGCACCACAGAGGGGGGTGATGATTCCCAGTAAATTGAGAAGTCTACAATTTGCTTAGAGGAGATAGTGTGTGTGCATGTATTGGGTGCCAGGTCCGGCATTTACTACCAAAAAAAAAGGTCACAATTCCTTTTAGGGGGGCATAGAATTAATTGCCTAATTTAGAGGATGGTTGTCTGGAACCCACACTGAATTTTTCACTACGCTGAGCTCAGCTTCCTAAGCTCACAGCTTCTGGAAGATGTTTGTTGTGCATTGAATATGATCTAGAATACAGGGTGGGAACTGGGGATGGGGTGAATTTGAATTGGAGACTATGGACAGGGTGAATTTGAATTGGAGACTAATGTAGATTTCTGTAAAACAAAAGTCTGGAATGTTGCACAGCTGTAGCTACACACAGCTGCAGTAGACTGCAGAAAGAAAAGACTATTCTCTGCAGGAGACAAATAAATTCCAGCAGGACATGACTGAAAGCCAGTTGCAGTAAACATGAGCCTTGTTATCAGTTCCTGTATGCTTTGGATCAAGCTCTTAATTCCTTGGTGTATCTCTCGAATCAGAATTTTTAATAGTTTTAAGTTGTGCTGAACTCAGAGTTTGCATTTGATGCAGGGTGATAACTGCTTGTCAGTATTGCTTTTTCATATGCAAATAGGTTTCATTTGTAAAATGTTCATCTCTGGAAGTTGTATCCAGCTGCCTTCAAATGTAGACATTTCTTCTAAACTTTTTCTGCATGTGTAGCTAGAGAATACAAATCTGGAGAGTGAGAAAGATATCTTAAAATGTATTTTCTCATTCATAAGGCAGCATAATTCCTATTCATAAGCCAAGCTCATGCATAAGTACAACTTCTGTCAACATATTAATGCACTCAGTGTGAGATTTCTTTTCTTCTTTTCTTAGTTTTTGTTGTTGTTTTGTATATTGTTTTTTTGCCCTTGGAGAATCAAGTTGAATATAAGGTTAAAAAAAAAAAGGGCGGGGGGGGTGGACAAGGAGGTGGTGTTGAGGAGGAAGTAAAAATTCACAGAACAACCAAAAGATATTTTAAATTAGAGTTTTAACACATTTTGTCCATCCTTCGTTCACTGGGAAGAAGACATGAAGCAAAAAGAGTTACTGCTAGCATACACAACACTTTAATTTATGGTTTAGGTTCCTCCCAGTCCTCTAATGGTCTTTCTCCAAACCTCATTGAAATCAGCTGTAGTTCCTTATTAACCTCAATTCATGTTTTAGACCTGATAAACCCATAATTACCAAGGAATGCAGAATACGTGGTGGTGGAGAGATTTTTCTTTCTCAAAGGGCAAGGAGGACCTCAAGTCACTTGTAACAGATGAGCTAGGGTTACCTGCTGTGGCTCTGTGCTCCCTTGGAGGTGGTCCATGCAGCAAAGTCTACACGTGGACAATTGGAAGTGCCGGAAGCTGAGTCTACATGTGGGCAATGCGAAGTGCTGGGAGCTGAGCCAACAGCTCTCAGCTGCAATGGAGGAAGTCCAAATGTTTGGTCTGTTGTGAGCATTTTGCAGGTTTACCAAGAATAAGTGCTGCAGGTGGAAGCTGGAATAGGAAGCTGCCTGTCTGCTTGTATGTCCTTGATTCAAGAGGAAGGTATGAGTTAAACATGACTCTGCCCTTCATATCTACCTCCTTTTACCTCATTAGTAAATCAGCTATGGCTTTGAGTGGGATTTTCCATTGAGAACTATGTATAATACACCTAACTACACCTGATTCACAGCAAGTCCAGTAGTTTCAGGGCACACTGTACAGATGATACTATGCTTGTATGGCAAATCCAGCCAAAACTTCATCAAACCTGGCTCCTGGAGGACATGATTTTTCAGGGTGTACCCAGTAAGCCTAGTATATTCTGACTGCACCTGGCTGATTGTGTGTGTCCTGGAAAGCTGATCTCAAAAAAAAAAAAAACAAACAACAAACTTAAAAAACCTTGAGGGTCTGCAGTGAACATCACTCCAGTTAGATTTAAAAGGTGGGATGTTTGGGGCTGCTGATCATGATGTAAAGATTGTTATTGTTACATGCTATCCTCCTAAAATACGAGTGAACCGGGAGAAACCTAGGTGAGCAATCACATAATTATAGGGTGATAAGACAGGTCTGAAGTGTGGGTGGTGTAGGTTGGAGCATCTAGGCTGTGGGTGAGGTGATGCTTGGGAAGCCAGTGCTGAAGGTACAGTCACTCATCTCTGTCTGAGGAAAGGAACCAACCCAAAGTGTTTGTCTCTGTAAAGGGGGAAAAGGCAGAAAATGTTAGACTCGGTTCATGACAGCCATTTCATTCAGGTGATCCTGTCAATATGGCTCTATTTGTAAATCCTGTAATGAGTCCAGGAGCTGCAGTTTCACTAATTTGAAGTGCAGAAGTACTTTGATACTTGCCAATACATCTTAGTAGTAGGAATTGCTCTTAAACTCAACAGGGTGAATGCCTTTCTCTTCTCTGACATGATTGCCCCAACTGATACTGATTGAAAAATATATATATATAAAATCAAGGAGTGCTATAAGCAAGGTAAAATATTTTCATGTTAGGTTACATTTTTGATATATTTTTTTTTGATGAATGGAAAACTGTTACAGAGCAGAGTAGAGAAAATCAGAAAAAGAAATTGAGTGAGTATGTGCTGCTTTTACCCTTAGGTCTGAAGAGAGGTGTTCTGAAATTTTCAACAAGAGTTTTGTTGTCAGAAAAGTTGGTCTTATCGGAATAGTTGCAATTTTTATTTTGATGTGTTATAGACCATCAGTTTTTGTCTTTTTCAATATTCTATATTGTATTTTTGTAGTAATGAACAAGAGCTGCTATTTAGAACCTTTTTATATTTCCTATTTGAGCTGCAAAGCTCAATAAACCTTCAACACTTAGCACAAAATACTCTATTTAGTGATGGCTGTAGAACAAAATAAGTTCACGTGGTACAGGTATTTTGAAATAGAGCAAAATGTAGTGATAATGCAGACCTAACATACTCAAGAGAGAACTGTCCGGCATTATGTTTTGGAGAATTCAATTTTATAGAAAATTCAGGGCAGGAAACAAACAAACAAACAGAAAACACATTCGCCTTTGTTCTTCTTCAGAACAAAATGAAATTCTGTAACATCAAAATGTCAAGTTTGCAGGGCTATAATGCTATGCATTCAAGCTCATTGTGCCATGATGCTGTCTTTATTAAGTAGTAGAAGACAGCCCTATCCTAAACCTGAAGAACTTGCTTATAACTCTCCTGTGCTTATAACCAGCAGCACAAGAACTCTGTGGGCCTTACATCCTGGGAAAGATACTAAATGAAAGCAGGCTTTTTGTCAGGGGATTTTGATAAGAATTAAGAAGAAAAATGAGCCTGACTCATAAAGCTCTTTGCCTCTTTCTTTATGTGACAAATGCCAAAGAAAATCACAAACACTCAAACATCCTGAGTTCATCCTGAGGTGATATAGGGTTATGTTTTAACTACTCCCTCCTCATCTCTCTATGGTTGTTAATGAAAATTATCATATAATAATATGCCATATAAATTAATTTAGCAATTCCTATTAACAAGTGCTGTAGTAATGATAATAGTACTGCAATTATATTACTATTAGCAGTAGTAACTTGTAGTCATGAAACATCTCTAACAGATCATGAATGACTTGGCTGGCATATCAGTAGGCTGGAGCTGATCAGCTGCTGGTATTTACTTGTATCGTGCTCGACAAATGCCTTATCTCTTAGACGGTGGAGATGCCACAGTTGTTTACACAGACAGACAAAATTGCTTACTAATAAGCAGCAGATATTACTGCCAGGTTCTGGGGAACAAACCAGGCAGCTAACAATGGTTTTGCCCTCTATGCACTTGCCCAGTGATCCAGGGCTGACCTGGCCTGTGCTGCTTGTGAAACACACAGGAAACCAGATGTTTCATGACCCAAACATAAGCCAAAAGTCTTACCTTTTTCTGTTAACTAGAAATTTCCACCACAGCTGTGTGTCGTGTTACCTGGCACCAGCAGATGGGGTGGTTACAGTGCGTTTTCAGTCTGTTCTGCTCCTGCAATATCTCATTATTCATGGAGTGTGTTTTCCCCTGCAAAGCTCTGAAGCTTATTTTTCATTAGGAATCAGCTTTTTGTGGTTAATGGAATTATTGCCTATTGCGATCACTGCTGATATATGAATGTTTGAGTCTGTTTTTCAGGGCAGTATCCCAAGGGCTACATCCTAACTGTGTTTTGTGAAACAGCGTAGAGGAGTGGCCCATAGCAATACCAGTGACAAAAAGACCTCATTTCTGTTTAGTGAGCCAGGTAATGTTCATAGCCAGTTCCCCACCATTCCTCCTGTTTACAAGCCTGAGTGATATAGTGGATTTGAAATGTTAATAGCTTTTGTATGAGGAGATTTCAGAGAGAAGGCATCAACTCTAAATCAACTGTACTGAAAATGTTTTGGTACACAAACTTAGCAAATCTATATCATCTGGCCTTGCAAAAAAAAAAAAAAATTTACACAGACATGCACACACTTCTTTTCCTCCCAATTAGGTCATAAATTAAGAATCTGGTTTTTATATCCATAAGAAATCATATATGTCAATCTGTTGCTGCAACTATTCATTGTTTTCAAAGTATCCTGTTGTTTGGTGTAATGGAAGACAGTCTATAGAATTCCAATAGACTCATTTTCTAAGGTTAGTTATGACATTTTGTCTTGAAAAAATGGTGCTTTCTCAAAGTTCAAAATTCTTGTAGAAAGGAGTATGCTTTTACTTTTATATTTATTATGGGGAGATTTGGGGGAGTTTCTTCAGACTTGATGATATTTCTAGCAGGAAAGTCAATAGCCAGAGCAGCAACTTGGGATACTGGAAACTGAAGTTGAAGTTCATTCTGTTTGATTGAGCATGGCTACTTGGACATGAAACTCCAGTAACTTTTACCTGTTCGTGTTGGGAGTTCTTACCTTCTAACAATCCTGTGTGTAAGGAATGGTCCAGCAATTCGTGTCACTAAGGGATTTGAAGGGTTAACATTGAGGCCCAAGTCTAGGTGATAAGAGAACAAAGGGGTTTTTTAGAGAAAACTGCTGACTACTGCAAGTGATGTTGCTAGAGTTTCTGAAATCCGGCCCAGAGGCTACCAAATAAGGAGGAAGGGGGATCTGAAGGACGACTGAAAGACAAAAGCCTATGAGGAAGACCACGAGCCTTCAGCCCGAGTGACCCCTGAGAGACCACCAGAGACTGATATGCAGGCGCCCCTGGGAGGGTTTCGGATTCCAGAAACCAATTATAATAACCCTGCCTCTTCTAGAAGTAGTAATGAATGTGTATTAGCCTAGGAGCATAAAAACAAGCCGCCTTACGTAACAGGTGTGCGTCTTGGTGGAGCAGAGACTCCCAGCGCACCCAGCGCTGTTTGCTTGCCTCTATTCGTTTAATAAATTGTAAACTTTGATTGCAATCCTATTTGGGACTCAGTCATTTATAACACTATGACATGCACAAAAACGTGTGAGCTAACTTCAGTGATGTACCCACTTTTAATGTAACGATTCTTGCCTATTTATATTGCCTATTTACTTGCCTATTTATACATTACCTACTAACGATTCTTGCCTACATTACATGCCTATAACATTCTTGCATATTTTACATTTGACTTGGTGTTGAAAAATGTCTCCAAAATAGGGTAGAGAGGTATCAATTTATCAATATGCAAATGAATAAAAAGGGTTCTCTTCTCCAGCATGAGCAATTCTTCATATAAACATTTTATGTCATCCATCTCCTCCGAAGTGCCCCATACCTGAAATTTTGCAATTTGGATATGTTGACAAAATTGTGACCAAAAAAATGCAGAAAGTGTGTTTCAATTCCCTTTTTTTTTCATGTGACAGTTTTCTATTAAAGCTTCTTGACTGAACTCTTTCTTTTATTAAATCTCCCTACAGCAATCTACAATATATTGGCCCCTTTCATTATAAGAGGTGGACAGGGATGCAAGACAGGAAATTTTGGTCTACATGCCAAGCTGAACCCATCAAAAGTATAGGAGCATGAAGCACTTGAACAACTGCAGAAAGAGAAGAATAACCATCTTGAAAGCATTTCTGTGTTGAGCAGTGTCAGTTTTTCTTGTCTTCAATTCAGAGGGAGCTACAGCTGGTTAACACAAATGGGGAAAAAATAACCTCAAAATAGGTTAAATAGGATCTAGAAAGCAGAAATAAAAATCACATCCCCTTTAGAAGAAAATTGAACCCAGTTTTGCTTTTGAATCTGCAGCTTCTCTTTCAAACAAGCAAAGGTGTTTGTATAGTTTCTAGCTTTTCTGTGTTCTGCAAAAAAAAATATTGTCTATAATACTTGTTTGTACTATGTCTATCAATCATGACAGCCACAGCAAAATTCCGTTTGTATAATTCTCTATGGATTAGTTAGTTTATTGGAATCTTTTATCAGAGAAGGATAATATATGCCCCCCACCAAGGCTATCAAATACCTTTGAAAAAACATTTCCTTTGTTGATAATGTTCTGCAAACACTAGAGAGTACTTTTGTCATATGATGTGATCAAAACTGAGGTCGTTACAGACACAAACGTAAAATAAGAAAACTTTTTTTTTTTTCTTCTTTTTACTAAGGTCTCAGATGCTCATGGTCTAGGATTAATGTTCTATATGAAAACACTACAAAAATCTATTTGGAAACATGGTACAGCTTAAAACACTGAGTACCTTTTGAGTACAGCAATGCTGTATGGTGGGGATAAAGGACTGGAAATCAATTTACCATACGAAGTGTTTTTTCATGATTCGTTTGGTTACTCTGAAAGGCAAACAGTTGTCATAGAAACAGTAAAATAAGAAATCCACTTGTTGGGACTGGATGATGTGCTTTATGAAAATGCAAATAAAGGTTCACTAGATACATTTTTGTCAAGTGTATATCCTGCCAGAACTTTTTAGCTTGGAATAATATGCTTCTGGTCGCTTTTTTCATTTCAGTGGCTAATCCTTTGCATGCTGGTTGGACATTTACAGCATGCTGTTCTAGTCTCTGTGATTTCACATTGCAACTTGTAATCTTACACTTTTTAGACCATGTCTTCCATTCCACATCCCCACGTAGGAGCTCTTGAAAATTTGCCTGAAAACAAACACATCAGGACCTCTTAGGATTCATTTTCCAGTTATGTTGCTTTATGAGGGTCATTGTGCAAATCAAAGGCACGCAGAGTGCAACTGGGCTTTGCAAGCTTGTAAGCTTTTAGTTCTCTGTCTGTTTAAATTGCTAACAGTTGCATAACTGCTGTTTTGAGCATTTCTAGAGATGGGACTGCTATCACTAGTCTTTGGCCCTCTCTGCGATGTTCTAGTATGCTATGAAATAAATGGCTTGGGATGCAAAAGGGTAAATTGCATCACTTACTCTAACACAAGAGCTGAGAGTGAACCTGAAACTTGGATTGAGAAATGAGATTTTTTCTAGCCTCTGGAAAGAGTAGAGCTGGAGGTACAAACTGACTGCGGTGATCTCAGTAGTGCAGGCACCTCCAAGCTTGCTTTAAAATAGCTCAGTTTTCAATACTAGTGTCATGGTTGGAGCTCAATGCAATCTGATTTACTTTACATTTTTGTCAAGAGTTTTCTGCTTCCTTTGTCTGATTGTTACTGGTACTCAGGCCAGCTAGTATGAAGCAATCAAACAGACCTTTACAAGATGTACCAAAGAAGTCAGTTCAAGCCTCTCAGAACACCTCAAAATGTACTTGAGTCAGCTCTATGGTTACACGTTGAGTGTCAAATCACATTCTGAAGTAGTATAGGTGATTTCTGGGAAAAGATTAGTATGATAATGGCACCCTGAAAAACTGGGAATGCCAGGAAAGATCATTTTAATATAAGAAAATAGACTCAGGTCCCAGTTCAGGAAATCAGCCTGATCTGGAATAACGTTTACAATTATCTACATGTATTCTTCTAAAATGGAGCAGACTGCAAACACAAGCTCCCAGCTGTACACAGCATGTGCTTCCTGCCCTTCAGGTTTGCTCAGCTCCTCTGACTTCCAGTCTTCTCACTGGTCATGGCTGATACATCCCCCATATGGCATGATGCAACAGTATAATTGTAACACCCTTATTTTCAAACGTATTCCTAAAATGTCCAGTAATGTTCTCCACAAGTGTCTAGCAATGAGGAAGAACTAAGATTTTTTGAAAGCAAGGAACCATCTTATGGCCTTCAGTATTGTTTACCCACTTCAAAACACTGCCAAAAGGCTCCTTCTTCGTTTCTGAAGAGTCAAAATTGAATGTCTAGTCATCTTTGAAAACTGAAGCCCTGCCCCTGGCCTGTATTCATGCAGCATGGGTGAATTCTGGGATGTGAGAAAACCTTAGCAGAATGAGCAAGCAGATTTGAGTTGGTGAGTTTAGGGCCGCTTTTAAGACATTGACAATAAAGTGTTTGACTGAGGTCTCGAACGGGAAAAAAGAACTTCTGACTGAAAGAAGTCAATCAGGCTTTTATCACTGATTTTAAGCATTCAAAATTTCACAATAAAATGTTCCTCAAACTATGGGAGCTGCATTTTGGAGAAAAAAAAACCACACACACACACACACACACACAAAGAGAAAAGAAAAAAACATAAGCCTGTCATTTGAAAAGTAAAGTATTTTACCTTCTTGTCAAATTCTATTTCTGAGTTTCTTGCAGCATTATATATATCATACAGGCAGGAAAAGATAAGTTAACTTAGTAAGTCTGCTTAAAAAGCTATAATTCCTTGATATGTAGAGTAATAATAAAACCTTGAGACAGTTTCATATTGCTATTTTATGCCCTTTGACAAACATTAAGGAAATGATTACCATTCCTTTATCTTTGAGTAGATAACCTCAGTAAAAAATATTTATTCATCCACTGTTACAAATGCAGATGTCATAGAATGTACCTGAAATGTCTCTTGGAGGAAATATTTGCATCATACTTTCTTTGTTTGCTTAATTTTTTACTTTAATTTTCCTGGAACTTTATATTTTAGACACAAGTTATAGTGACATGGCTTCTTCATTTCAGAGTGGAATGTGAAGATAAATAGAGACGAAGAGATGGGTTTGAAGAGGATAAAAAAGGAAAAAACCACCACCAACAACAAAAAAAACCTGTGCGCTATTTTCCAGCACGAAACTCTGTATCTTCTTGAGTTACAAAACTTGTTTAAAATGTGCTTTTTTCATCTGCTCTTGGTCATAGCTGTGGTTCTCAATATGCTCTGGCCAAGTCTACAAACAACACTGACATAATGTTGTAAAAGCCATCCTCCTGAGATTTCTTCCTCAAGCAGAAATACAACGTTTTTGAAGGCTGCTTAGGAAACTTGCTATGGAGAGTATTTCATATCAGCATTTTACATGACGAAAACCAAAATACAAGTTGGAGAACCCTCTGCATCAACAATTTTCTTTTTAGTATTTAAAACTGTAAATCTTCCAAACTTCACCTTTTACTGGAGCACCAGTACACTTTCAGGAAAACTACACTGAGTTATGCAGTGAAAATATTCCCCTGCTACCAGGAGTACAATGCAAATTGTAATGTTTCATTTGAAAATAACTTGTTTCAAGAGTATCTGAGGATTAAAAATGTATATATATATGTGTCATAAAAGGTAGAAAATAAAGATAGTTAATTGCTCACTGTGCTTACAACAGATGTTTAAAGGGACAAAGAACAGGCAAGTATAGACTCACAGATTAAAAAGTGACAGTGAGACAGACAACAGTGAAACCATGTTTTTCCACATATGTATCAGGCCTTTGGTATATTACTGATAAATTCTTTTATATCTGTCTTCTGGGAGAACATGGAGACAAAATGCATGTGATTGTTTCCCATTTAGTATTTTTAGGGAGTTTGTCTGGGAGTTTTTTTGTTTGTTTTGTTTTTTATTTTTTTTTTTCATTTAAGAACTGCAAATATTTGCATTTGTGGAGTGCTTAGGGGAAGGGCAGTTGACCATTTTTAATCAAGAAACAACTTGCATAACTAAGAAACAATGGAGCAACTGAAGGGAAGCAACACCATCTGGAGAAAAAGATTGATAGATTATTGAGAAGCCAAGGGTCTGTGAAAAAGGAATGTCTCTGGGCTACAAAATTAACTTGGTATTCTATTTCTTTATGATGTGTGGGTTGTGGGTTAGTTCAGAGACCAATGGAACTCATGCAATATTCTCTGAAGGCTGGAGAGATGCACATGGCTTAAAATAAAAGTTGAGCCTTTATTTTTTTTTCCTTTTTTCCTGGAAACAAATTTCAGTATTTGAATTTCCTGGAAACAGAGTCAACTGAAATAACTGTCTTTGAACAAAGTTTTCATCACCTGCTTAAAACCCATTTTTCCTGGGTTTGCTGGTTCTAAACAGTCTTATGATTTGGCAGATGTCACAGCTGCTCTTCATACTTGTCACAGTCTAGTGACCTGTAACAGCAAGAGGAAACCAAAAAGTAATAATAAACTATTCTGGAATATTTAGTTATTTGATACAGAGATTACTGTCCTTTATGTCCCTTTTGTCATGTTAATCATCACTTTAATGGGCTACTCTATGTTCCGTTGAACATCTCTGTGATGTAAAAACTTTGTTTCAGTAATTGTGGGGAAGGGGGAAGTTGGTGCCATCGAGTTATCATTCTAGTGTTTCTTTCTCCTTTTCATTGAGCTAGAACAGAAAATTGCAAGTATAAAATGCTATGCAAGAGATATAGATAATATTCATCAAAAGTAATCCAGCCTTCCCATAAACCCAGTAAGGATGTTTTTGATGAAATAACATTAATGGCTGGTGTTTTATTTTCTCTCTACCATTCTTCTGAAGTGACTTTTGTGAACTTTTAAATAATCATTTTTTTCTTTCACATCTTGATTTCTCTCGTTGACTTTTTGCTTTTGATCTTTAAAATAGTATATTTGTAACACAACTGCATAGTGAAACACAGATTAAAGATACATTCTGGGGCTGTAGTGCTGGTCTGCACAGAGATATAGGTGGATTTTAGACATATGTTCATTGTGCTCTTTTAATATTTAATCTTAATATTTTACAAGCATTCTACCAAAAGTGATTTGGGGAAATCTCTTATTTTTAAGCACTTTCCTCAGATTTCTAGCAGTGAAAGTGCCTTTAAGCTACATACAAAGACAGAAAACCACAAATGCAGTGGTTGATCAAGGGAAATAGAATAATAATAGTTTCTTTTAACTCCAGTGGAAATTATGTAGGCATATACAAATGTGGGAGAATCTGCACTAGGTAAAAACTCTTGAACATGTTTCTGGGTATGAGAATGTAAATTAAATTGTATTTGTGTTTGGAGAGAAGAAATTTTCACCTAAATAGGATCACTAGAGTTACAAGCCTGTATATGGTAAACATCAAAAGCTTCAGCTAAGTTTAATAGAGAGGACCCAATTGCTGCATTGGGCATGAAATTAATGTGCTGTGTTAGCACTGAGCTGCTGTAACATAGTGTAGAATAAGCCTGATAGATTTTAGTCAAGCTCAGTCCATTTCTCCATGAGAAATGGATCTAACATAAACCATCAGAAAAAAAAAAAAAAAACTCTCAAAAATCCCTCAGGCACAGGCTGTTGAAGGTAGCAGTTCCTTACTACGAAATAAGCAAATTTTTCCTTCTCAAACAAATACAAGCTATCAACAGGGTTGGTACATTTAACAGTAGATCTTCCTGGGGAAGATTTCACTTCAAAGAATGCCCTATTTTAATGGGCACCACTGCGATTAAAGTGCTTGTTAACAGCATCTCAGTTGCACCAGCTATTATTTGGTCACTGGTAATACAATAAATACTCCTCTGCACAAACAGGTGCAACATTTGTGTTATGAACTTAGACTTCAGCTGTACCAGGTAATACATCAAATGTATTTTTCTCCCCAGCCTGGAGAGACTCTTCCATTATCACCCCCTTGTTGGAAGACATCTGTAGCTAATCATTCTTCTTGACCCCGGAGAGGAGAGGAGAGGAGAGGAGAGGAGAGGAGAGGAGAGGAGAGGAGAGGAGAGGAGAGGAGAGGAGAGGAGAGGAGAGGAGAGGAGAGGAGAGGAGAGGAGAGGAGAGGAGAGGAGAGGAGAGGAGAGGAGAGGAGAGGAGAGGAGAGGAGAGGAGAGGAGAGGAGTAGTACCTTCTCTTTAGAAAAAAACAGTTACACTGACAGCATTCCAGTATACGTCCATTAATCTGAGAAATGTAGACTGGTGGAGGAAGATGGTAGGAGCTCTGAATGAGGTCATTAGGTTAAAAGGGGAAGTGTTCTCTGAGCATGAAGTAAACAGCTGGTAGTAATAACTTTAAGTTTGAGCAAAGCTAAAAAAATAAAAAATAAAATCCAAATATACAGGGAGGGTAAGAAGCTTGTTTACCTGCGTACATACACAGTTTTGTTGTTTTTTGTTTGTTTGTTTTGTTGTTTGATACCTCATTTTTCTATCTACCTAACTTGGCTATTAACATTTCAAAAATAGAGAAATTCTGTGATTATTTATTGGTCCCTCCTTCAGCAAAATAACCCTGTTTAGCCCTAAGAAAAGCTGAAGTTATATGACCTTGGGGGGGGGGGGGGGGGAGCAGTGTTGGTTACAAGTGAGAATGCAGTAAAACCAAATGAAGGTCTGGCAAAATAAGCAATACAGCACAGCTGGTGTTGGTCTGAAAGAATGAAATGGGAGGAAGCAGCTGCTTAGCCTTTCTTGCACTTGCTGAGGCGAGTGCACTTGCCGAGGCAATCGGCTCTGGGGCAGACGTGTTCTGCAGCGGAGCAGGGGATCGGGACAGGCAGGGCTTTTTATCCAGCATCGAGGCCACTTGAGGAAGCCGCCAGGACCTGGCAGCCCTCGTGAGGGAGGCTGACGAGGTGCAGGCGGAGCCAGCAGCACCCCCTCCCCGGCCATTCAAAAGCAGCCCCTAGGGAGCGCGAGCGACCAGTAGCATGGCGAACAGGGCATGGCACGGCAGTACAGGGCGTGGCATGTCAGAAGGGTGTGGCACGGCAGTTGGCGCGGCAGTTTGCTCAGCAGTTTGCGCAGGCAAGGCAAGCAGGGAGAGCAGAGTGTTCCCCCCCGCCCATACGAACAACTCCTCTAACAGCTGTCGACCGCTAGCTAGGCTGCAATGGTCTACACCAGGCAGAGTGCTCTCTCTAGAAAGTCTGTAACCACCCAGACTGACTGCCTGCTCAAAAATGCGGCAGTTCAGGTCTCTGGATGCAGGGAGTGTCTGAGCCTGTTGCTGCCATCTGAGGGAGGCAGAGAGACTGTGTGTGTGAGGTGTGAGCAGGTGGATGACCTGGTCCGCCAGGTGGCAGAACTCAAGGAGGAGGTGGAGAGGTTGAGGGCTATCAGGGAGTGTGAGTGGGAGATAGACTGGTGGAGCAACTCCCTGCAGGGCCTGAAGGAGAGGTACCGCGGTAAGACACCCCAAATGGGGGTGGACCCCCTGCCCTATCGCTGTCGGGCAGAGGGAGGGGACCTAGGAGTTGAGGAGGAATGGAGACAGGTCCCTGCTCGACCTCGCAGATGACGTCCCCCCCTACCGGCCCTACCTTCCCAGGTGCCCTTACACAACAGATTTGAAGCCCTGGAGCTTGAGAGACCGGTGGGTGAGGATGAGGTAGAAAGTCTACCCAGGAGGATGCCTAGGGCGAGGAAGTCGACTCCACGCCTCAAGACTGCCTCCACCAAGAAAGACAGAAGGGTAATCGTTGTAGGTGACTCCCTTCTCAGGGGAACAGAGGGCCCTATTTGTCGGCCTGACCCTACCCGTAGGGAAGTCTGCTGCCTCCCTTGGGCCAGGGTCAGGGATGCTGCCAGAGAGCTTCCCAACCTGGTTTGCCCCTCTGACTACTATCCTCTTTTGATAGTCCAGGCTGGCAGTGACAGTAATGAAGAGAGAAGCCTGAAGACTATCAAACGGGACTTTAGGGGACTGGGACGGTTAGTGGAGGAAGCGGGAGTACAGGTGGTGTTTTCGTCTATCCCTACAGTGGCAGGGAGGGGTACAGAGAGGACACGGAAAGCCCACCTGATAAACACGTGGCTCGGAGGCTGGTGCCAACACAGAAATTTTGTTTTTTTTGACCGTGGGGCTCTTTACTCAGCACCTGGCCTGATGGCCGCAGATGGGTCCCTATCTCTAAGGGGAAAATGGATCCTAGCCCAGGAGCTGGCAGGGCTCATTGAGAGGATTTTAAACCAGGTAAGAAGGGGAACGGGGCTGAAATAAGGCTTGTTGGAGCTATGCCAGGGGGAACAATGGCAAGGCCAGGGGAGAAGGCAGTGGCCCAAATGAAGTGCATCTACACTAATGCGCGCAGCATGGGTAACAAACAAGAGGAGCTGGAAGCCATCATGCAGCAGGCAGACTATGACTTGGTCACCATCACAGAAACGTGGTGGGACCACTCTCATGACTGGAGTGCTGCAATGTCTGGCTATAGGCTCTTCAGAAGGGACAGGCAGCACAGAAGGGGTGGTGGTGTGGCTCTCTATATTAGAGAGTGTTTTGATGTTGTGGAACTCAAGACTGGGAACGATAAGGTTGAGTCCCTGTGGGCTAGAATCAGCGGGAAGGCCAACAAGGCAAGCGTCCTGGTGGGGGTCTGATATAGACTGTCGAACCAGGATAAGGAGACGGATGAAGAGTTCTACAGGCAGCTGGCAGAAGTTGCGAAATCGTCAGCGCTCGTTCTCATGGGGGACTTCAACTTCCCAGACATATCCTGGAAGCACAATACAGCCCAGAGAAAGCAGTCTAAGAGGTTTCTGGAGAGCGTGGAAGGTAGCTTCCTGATGCAGCTGGTTAGAGAGCCTACCAGGGGAGGTGCCCCGCTAGACTTTCTGTTCACAAACAGAGAAGGACTGGTGGGAGATGTGGTGGTCGGGAGCTGTCTTGGGCAGAGTGACCAGAAAATGGTAGAGTTCTCTATTCTTGGCGAAGTCAGGAAGGGGAGCAGTAAAACCGCTGTCTTGGACTTCCAGAGGGCAGACTTTGAGCTGTTCAGGACACTGGTTGGCAGAGTCCCTTGGGAGGTGGTTCTGAAGGGCAAAGGAGTCCAGGAAGGCTGGGCACTCTTCAAGAAAGAAATCTTAACGGCTCAGGAGCGGTCTGTCCCCACATGCCCAAAGATGAGCCGGCATGCAACTAGACCGGCCTGGCTGAACAGAGAGTTGTGGCTCGAGCTTAGGAGAAAAAAGAGTGTTTATAATCTTTGGAAAAGAGGGCGGGCCACTCAGGAGGACTATAAGGATGTTGCGAGGCTGTGCAGGGACAAAATTAGAAAGGCCAAAGCTCATCTGGAGCTCAATCTGGCTACTGCTGTTAAAGATACCAAAAAACGTTTTTACAAATACATCAACACAAAAAGGAGGACTAGGGAGAATCTCCATCCTTTACAGGATGCGGGGGGAAACTTAGTTACAAAAGATGAGGAAAAGGCTGAGGTGGTCAATGCCTTCTTTGTCTCAGTCTTTAATGGCAAAACCAGTTGTTCTCTGGATACCCAGTACCCTGAGCTGGTGGAAGGGGATGGGGAGCAGGATGTGGCCCTCACTATCCACAAGGAAATGGTTGGCGACCTGCTACAGCACTTGGATGTACGCAAGTCGATGGTGCTGGTTGGGATCCACCCGAGGGTACTGAGAGAACTGACAGAGGAGCTGGCCAAGCCGCTTTCCGTCATTTATTGTCAGTCCTGGCTATCAGGGGAGGTCCCAGTCGACTGGCGGCTAGCGGATGTGGCGCCCATCTACAAGAAGGGCCAGAGGGTAGACCCAGGGAATTATAGGCCTGATAGTTTGACCTCAGTGCCAGGGAAGCTCATGGAGCAGATTATCTTGAGTGTAATCACGCAGCACTTGCAGGGTGCTTGGCGATCAGGCCCAGTCAGCATGGGTTTATGAAAGGCAGGTCCTACTTGACGAACCTGATCTCCTTCTATGACAAAGTGACACACTCAGTGGATGAGGGGAAGGCTGTGAATGTGGTCTACCTTGACTTCAGTAAGGCTTTTGACACCGTTTCCCACAGCATTCTCCTCAAGAAAGTGGCTGCTCTTGGCTTGGACTGGCGTATGCTTCGTTGGGTTAAAAACTGGCTGGGTAGCCAGGCCCAAAGAGTCATGGTGAATGGAGGCAAATCCAGTTGGAGGCCGGACACTAGTGGGGTCCCCCAGGGCTCAGTACTAGGGCCAGTCCTCTTTAATATCTTTATCGATGATCTGGATGAGGGGATTGATTGCACCCTCAGTAAGTTTGCAGATGACACCAAGTTAGGTGCGTGTGTCGATCTACTCGTAGGGTAGGAGGGTAGGGTAGAGGGTAGGAAGGCTCTGCAGGAGGATCTGGATAGCCTGGACCAATGGGCTGAGGCCAACTGCATGAAGTTCAACAAGGCCAAGTGCCAGGTCCTGCATCTGGGGCGCAACAACCCCAAGCAGCGCTACAGGCTGGGAGATGAGTGGTTGGAAAGCTGCCTGGCCGAGAAGGACCTGGGAGTATTGGTTGATAGTCGGCTGAATATGAGCCAGCAGTGTGCTCAGGTGGCCAAGAAGGCCAACAGCATCCTGGCTTGTATAAGAAACAGTGTGGCCAACAGGTCTAGGGAAGTGATTGTCCCCCTGTACTCGGCTCTGGTGAGGCCGCACCTCGAGTACTGTATTCAGTTTTGGGCCTGTCGCTACAAGAAGGACATGGAGGTGCTTGAGCGAGTCCAGAGAAGGGCAGCGAAGCTGGTGAGGGGTCTGGAGAACAAGTCTTACGAGGATCGGCTGGGGGAGCTTGGATTGTTCAGCCTGGAGAAGAGGAGGCTCAGGGGCGACCTCATCACACTCTACAGGTACCTTAAAGGAGGCTGTAGCAAGGTAGGGGTTGGTCTATTCTCCCATGTGCCTGGTGACAGGACGAGGGGGAATGGGCTAAAGTTATGCCAGGGGAGGTTTAGGTTGGATAGTAGGAGGAACTCCTTTACTGAAAGGGTTGTTAGGCACTGGAATGGGCTGCCCAGGGAAGTGGTTGAGTCACCATCCCTGGAGGTCTTTAAGAGACGTTTAGATGTAGCCCTTAGTGATATGGTTTAGTGGAGGTCTTGTTAGTGTTAGGTCAGAGGTTGGACTAGGTGATCTTGGAGGTCTCTTCCAACCTAGATGATTCTGTGATTCTGTGATTCTTATTTTATTTTCTCTAGTGGCTTGTCTCTCTCCACGGTGGAATCTGACAGCACGAGGATATCTCTGTGGCTGTGTTGCCTGCTTGCTCACAAGGTATCTTTGCTAAATTATTTTAAATGGCCAGCAGCTGTCCTTGAAAACTTAAGTGCATTTATCTTGATGAAGGTTTTTCTGTTTTGTATAGAGGTAGGGTACAGATGGTACTTGTTCCTTCACATGGGAAATCCTACTGTCATAATATGTAAGGGTGATACATGGATATACATTTTCCTTTCTTCCTCTTTACTCCTCCATGCTTGTGCTGGAGGTGAAATTACAGAAGGTCCTTACACAGGCCATACAAGGCAAAGGACGAGTGGCAGGGTTTCTGTACTCGCTTCCAGCCTCCTCCTCCTCCTCCCCTGCATACCACCCACCCATGCGCATGCTTGTTTGCTTGCCCACAGTCCTGTTACAATCTGGTTCTTGCTGAAAATCACTTTTATTTTTCATATATGTCTTTAGAAGATCTTGAGAAGGTACTTTCCTACATAATTTGCCTGATGGATAATTTTTCAGGTACGTTAGTGCTGAAGGTCAGGAACATGCTGGAAACTGGATCTTGTGTTTTATTTGTATTATTGTAGGGTGAATCGTGACAGCGATTTAACTTTTGAACCATTTCAGTTCCTCTGCTGTAAATGGAACACCAATTTTCTATTAGAGGCGAGCCTGTAGAAAGATGTAATCACACATTCAGGGATTCAAAGATGTTCTGCTTGTAGAGATGCTAGTGACTGAAATATCAACTCCCCTAAAACCTAAAGAAGCAACACTTCTAATGCTCAGGTTATTTACATATAAAATCAATTCATAAAAAGATTGATGAAGGCTGGGCTCAGAGTCAGCCAACACCTCTGAAAGGTAAGCACAAGAAAAATAGCTGCCTCAGTTAGGAGAATTGCTCTATGTTTTTCTTTAGAAAAATCTGACAATTACATTGCATCTCTGTTTTTAGGCAGATAATAAAGTGACACACTGGGCTAATGGAAAGCAGCTTGCACAAGCTGAGCACTGTGGAATATTCAACCAGCATGCAGCATATATATGGTAAGCTATACGTCTGTGGGAAATGCACACAATCCACCTGCCCTTTAACTATGCCTTAGACCTTTTTTTGCCTGAGAAGAAAAGCTGGCTCTATTGCAAAACAAAAACTGTAATTGGAAAAATCCTCTTAAATTCCTCCTTACTTCTTAAATTCTTTGAGCTTATTTTAGAGATGAGACAGCACTAACGCCATCGTCTGAACACAAAAGGTGTCAAGCTGTAGGAAGGGAGGAATTTGACATATGCAGTGGTATTCACAGTGCCTTTCTGCAAATGGTCTACATGTTTATTCTGTAGTGCAATTCCCCAAAAGCTTAAGAAAATGCCCTGAATTTTGCAGCTCCCTTAAGCCCACTTTGATAGGCTATGCAAAGTCTTTGAGGGTTCTCTGTTTGAAAGTACCATGAGTTGTGATACTGTTGGTGGTGTTTTGGACAAAGCAACTGAAGGAACATCTGTGGTCATAGTACTTTCTTATGATTGTCAGAGGCTCGGGTTTTTCAAATACTCAGGATGACACATAGATATTTCTAGATCTAAATGGTTGCTGCTTTCAAATGTTTGCTGATTTTGCTAATGCAGTTGAAAGGAAGCAAGCTCAGACTGAAAAGATCAAAATATTCACTACACTTCTAATGTTAATTATGTTAGAGAACATAATATTTCTTATAACTTATGATCTGTACAAGAGGGGACTTGGAGAGTTCCTCACATTTTCATCAGTTGATGTTAAACATGAGGGTCTAGATGCAGCCTCTGTTTTAGGAAGCCCCTAAATTCTTTACTGCTGGAGGCTTGGAGATCATATGAGGGAGAGAAATGCTCTACACCTGCCCCATTTTTTTTTCACTCTTCCCCAAGTATCCTTCTTCCTGACCATGGTCAGGGACTTCCTTGTCTAAATCGGGATGTTGTGATGTCTGGGTGATGAGGAAAAAAAACAAGTGGGGATTCTTTCAGTCCCTGAGATTTCGGTGAAGCATTGACTGTAATGAGACAGTTCATATACTTAAAGCAAAGCGTATACCAACCACCTTGCTGAACCTGAATGTAGTACAGCAAGCAACTGTCGGGTTTGGGAAGGATTTGTGTTGGGGGGAGAAGAGAGCTTTCAAGCTTTCAAGCTCTCTTTTGACTTATCAAGCTCTTTCTGACTTAGAGGGTCTGATGACAGCATAAGGGTCTGGAAAGCATAAGCTGTGATGGTACTTCTGTATTTCCAAGAATAGCTTAATAACTAAATGGGTTGCTCTGTTATAGTCTTTTAACAGTTAAATGTTATCTACAGTTACTAAACTCTAGGTATTGTGTGTTTTTCAAAGGCTGCTGCTCAGTCTAAAGACCAGCACACACTTGGACTGTTTTTCCAGTTGAAATGGCACTTGTTAGCCACTGGGTAGAGGAGAGAGACATCAGAGGTAGCTGCGGCCTCTCAGCAGTGTGGGGCAGGAATAGGAGAAATGGAAGGGGGAGCCAGAGAGCACCAGAGCTGCTGTTCCTGCCCTGCCGGAGAACCAGAGACCATTATCTCTACCAATGACTCCTGTCCCCTGTAGCTGGAACCTCCACCTAATATTTCCCATTATTTCTTATTGGCTTCTGGCAGTCTCCTGCTTCAGGCAACTGATAAATGTGCCTGTGTCTTAAAGATAGCCAGAGAGTAGGTGCAGGATGATGACATTCATTCCCCTCACCTACCTCATTTTTTTCCCCTGGAGACTTTTTTTTTTTCTTCTAGATCTGCATTATAACATTAGAGCTCCATTTGTGTGTTATGTCTGAGCCCAGCTGAAAGTTATTGACGATTTCTACTTTCAGCCTTTTTGTGACTGTGTTTTAGTGATATTGACAAACAAAACAAAAAAAAATACAAAAAATACACTTGACAATTTGGTTATTTAATGCTATCTAACTTACAGGTATATGTGCCATAATTAAAGGTTTATGTAGGTAATAACTATCTCTGATGTGCTACCTAAATCATATTTTATATATAATGTGTCCCTCATGCATGAAACTTCCTTTTGAGTAAACAAGTTTTGATTAAACATGTAACTTTTAAGGGTATTTCTGATCAACTGACAGTGAGAAATAATCTTGTCTTTGTCAATGTATCTCCCCATGCTTCTAAAATTTGCTAGAAATTCTGTATCTTTCCATCTGTGGCCTAGTTTCGCTGCCAATGAAGTTTACAGGAGTTCTTTCCACTGGCTCCATACAAAACCAGATCAGGCCACTAGAGAAAAAAAATAAGTTATGTTCATAAGCTGGAAGCTACCACAGGCATTGATCAATACACACATGAATTTCTGCCCCGGCAGGGTTTGCAATTTGGTGTTCTTCTCTTGGGAATACCAGGATGCCCTCTGTCATGTAGGGAAGGGTGCAAATCCAAAGTGATGCTGGGTTTTACTGTCCTGATGGGGGTTGAGACCCCCATTTGGGGTATTATTTGGAGCAGGTGTTGAGACCTTGTCAATGGCATCACTAGTACATTGCTTCAGAGATGCCTAGCCATGAGCAAAGGCACCTCTAAGTAGAGCTGCTTCTAATTCTATTTTGAGCCTGTGTCCTTTTTTCCCTTTCAGTGCTGTCATTCAAGTTTTAGTGTGAGGATCTTACCTTTTATCATTAAAAATTGTTAGTTCTACAAAAAAAAAAAAGTGCACTGAAAGATAGGCTTGCAAAAGCACATAATTTCAGAAATATTTACCAAAAAATATCCCTCAGTTTATTGAATACATCTTTTGAGATCTTTCAGTCTAAGTATTCTTTAACCTATTAAGACCAGCTATTAAATGTATTTCAACTTCAAAGTAGGAGTAAAAATACTATTGAATATATAAAGTAATGTTATTAAAAAACAAACAAACAAAAAAGCTAAAAGCATGTCTGTTATCTTTCTTCTCACAGAGGACATTTCCCCCATTATCTGTCTTGACAAACAACTAGTCTCTCTAACAAATAATTCAACAGGTGGAGACTCCAGGGCTGTCTGTATAAAATTATGGCATACATTATCTGATGTCCTCGCTAGCCAGGAGAAACTAAGAGCTAGTGAAATGGCATTGTAAAATCCCTGGACTGTCCCCTCAATTTTCAGGTTTCTACAGTTAGAAAATGACTGTTCCACCAGAGAAACAAAGATTAGAATAAGTTTTGTGGTGTTTTTTTTTGTTTGTTTGTTTTTTGTTTGTTTGTTTTTTCGTTGGTTGGTTTGGTTTGGTTTTGTTCCCCTCAAAGCTTTTTTTATTTTTTTTTTCTTGTTAGGTCTGTCTGAATAGCATAATTAATTCTCCAGAATTCATTGTCTAATTCAAGATGAATTGAGCGGTTGTTTTTAAGTTGTTAGTGTGGTGGTATTTTTGCCTTACTGAAATAAGCATTTTAAGTTCCTGGCATGTAGAAAAGGAAAATGAGTCAGATAACTGAAAGATGGAGATTGTACTCTGTGCCCAAACTATTTGTGTTAAACTCTGTGTGGGTAATGCACATTCAACATAAATTCTTGAAAGTTTGAGGGTCATACTAATTTCAGGTGAAGTCTTAACCTCAACAATCTTTCTTTTCATTGTGAAGATAGTACTTAAGGAATGAAAAGGCTGGGAATAATTAGTACTGTGCTTTCACATACATTACGACTGCATTAACTATTAAAGAATTCAGTGGCAGCGACAAGCTGGCAGAGATAGCCTGAGTCAAAGCTCAGCCTGGGAGATTCATTGCCCTTCAGAACCTCCTGCTCTCTGCACTTGCGTATCCTCAGCTTTGATTTCTGCTGTGCAGCTTGCAGGAACGTTTGGACCATATGAGGACTTCATAGTAATTTCAAAGTGATGAAATCTGTATGGATAAAAACACTGGAGTTTAGAGAAGCCCAGTTTTTAATAATGGTGTTATCTTTAAAAGATAAAGTTTCAGAATAATTGTTGTAAGTTTTTTTTGTTTGTTTGTTTATTTTCTGCAAATAGCATTTAAAGATTTGTGGAACTGTGAAGTCAAAGCAGAAAGTGGTGTATTACAGCTTCTTAGTTCAGTGTACAGTTAGGTTTTAATACAATACTGTTTCATTGAGGGTTATAGATTTTTTTTTTCAGCATCACATAGAATTCTCAATCATAACCAAGACTACATCAGTCCATGCACCTAAAACTACAGGATCTTACAAGCAAGATACCCACTGGGTGGACATGAAAATATTTTATGGGCTTGCTTTGTTTGTTTTGTATTGACAGAAAGCTGAATAGAATAAAGTCATTTACACAAAGTCACACTCTCTGAAACCATGCGTTATCTTTACTGTCAGCCAGTCTTTTCCACTTTACTGGTTCTGTAAAAGAGTTTGCATTTTAGCAAATAGGGTCCTTAGCTGTTGCAGGAAAACATCAGAGGAAGACACCAGCTAAGTCACAGCAGTTGGCTGCCTTGCCTATTGCTAGACTTTTTCAGTTTGAGAGGTGGGGAAGCAACTGCTGTCTTGTAGAATGTCTGCAGTATCTGAACCCAAAGTTATTTGCTATTGTCTTTTGTGGACAACTGAAGTTTCCACCAGTCTTGCTATTTTTGCAGGGATCAAAATGAGGAATGCAAAGGAAAGTACCTGGTTTTGTTGAAGCATGTAGATAGTGAGGTTTCCACAGATAGATTATTGGCTCATGCTTCACTTTTTTTTTCATCATTCTAATTATCATTCACTTAAATTAATTTTCAGAGTCAACCGCAGAAATGTCTGAAAGCTTGCATACTGTAGACTTTGAGCAGCGTGCCAAACAACTCATGAGGTGCTCCCATTTCTGTTTTTAAATGTGTATCTTTTGAAATCAGTAGTTGGAAATGAGATTCTGGAACATCTAATCTCTCAGGGAGAGTTAATGGTAAAAAGGGGTTAGGAAATCTTAGAACTTGTTCATGTTTTGATTTTCTGAGGCATGCAGACCTTGCCAGAAGCATTCCTTTAACTCAAAAAAAAATAATCATATAAAAGAGGAAAGCAAAATGAAATGGACTGGTACATAGTTTCAGTTAAAAGTTTCTCTTGACATGGAAGTGTTGCACATTGCTTTTGTTGTCCTACGTCCAAACCATGTGGCTCTATCTGTTCTGGCTATTGTGAAAGGATTCAGGGAGTTCTGTGCTGTTTCAGTGAAGACACCTTGTTGTACAACACAAGGCACAGGTCCATTTTGGTTTTTCCCTTGGACAGTAAGAGTCTGGAGTAGCCAAGATTTACCCACCGAGGTATTAAAAACCTGCCTAGTACAGCATCCTGTTGGAAACAGGCTGCTCTTCAACAAAAATCTTAAAATGAAATGTATCACATCCTGATGTTGTGAGGATGTCTGTCATTGCTGAAGATTATTGCTAGGAACATTTGGGGTCCTTCATTTTAGTGCCATCTTGGCTACATCAATGGCATGGAAGGAAATAATCTATTGGCAGTGGTGTTCAAACACCTACAGAAGCCACAGGAGATTCCCTTGCCAGATATATTCATAGCAGGCTTTTGATGTTTACCACATCCCCCAGATGCAAGATGATAACCTGTGGGCAAAAGACATACATAGACTGAATGGGAAGAGGGCTTGCAGAGTGGAGACAGGCTCACTCTGGAAACTCACAGGTGAACACTGGGGATTAAACGCCAAGGGGCAGTAGTAAAGGAAGGTTTGCCTTGGTGCTGTCTTAGCCAGATAGCAGCCACCTGAGACCCTCTTCTAAGGTGGAGCAACTTAAGGGAACTAGAGGAAAAGTAAATATTTGGGTTCAAAAGGGGGTTCCCCTTCTGGAACTGAAAGTGACCCTGACTGCCTGAGAGGTGACAAGCAAGTCATGGGAAGCAGAAAACCACATGAATTCTGTGAATGGAGAATTGAAAGCAAAATTGGGAGAGCCTCTGGATTAAAAGTGAGGAGGGGAGTGCACTTCTACTGATGGAGTTCTGGTTTAAGATACCATAAAAGGGAGACCTGTAATTGAATTAACAATTGTCTATGTTTAGTATGTGTTTACTATTTATTACTATTTTATGTGTGTTCTTTTGTTTTTGTTATTCTGTTCGTTAATTCAAACTGGTTGTTGCTGTTGCTGGTTGGTTTTTTTTGTTTGTTTTTTGTTTTTTGTTTGTTTCTTTGATACATCAACCCACTGTGGGTAAACGTAATGGAAATCAATCAATGTACATTAATTGTAAGTCTCTCCACATGAGCCACAGGTATGGCTCACATGTAAACAAAATGAGTGGCAGTTTTCTGGAAATAGCTTTCCCACTGTACCATCACGTGGTGTGTTGCTTTTTATAGTTTTTAAACAAGGTGTCAAAAATGACTCAATTACAATAACATTTGCAAATAACTGGTCAGGTCTGTAGTAATTTCAAGCAAAATGTTTTTTGTTCGGTTTTATGTGTGTTGGTTTTTTTGTTTGTTTAAGTAAAAACCTGGAGTATGCCAACAAGCTGAAATACTAGTAAGATGGTGGTGAGGTACTGGGACAGGTTGCCCAGATGCCCCGTCCCCGGAGGTGTTCACAACCAGGTTGGATGGGGCTTTGGGCAACCTGACCTGGTGGGAGGTGTCCCTGCCCTATGGTAGAGGTATTGGAACAGAGTGATCTTTAAGATCGCTTCCAACCCATTCTATGGTTCTACAATTCTAAGACTAATAGGAGGTTTTGATTGTCTGTGCTTGTGAATTGTAATATTGAGCAGCAAACAGATGTTACACAGAGTTCTAATGCATCTTTTATGTTCAACTTTATGGTGTTGCACCAGCCAGTGCCATAACACGTACAGGAGTGCAGATGTGCTGAGTAGGGCTAAAGAGTTGTGATAAATGTGTTTAATGTACTTGAAAATTTTAAAATGTTTTGGGAGCACAATAAAAATAAAACATCTGCCCTATGATGTTTAACTGAGTAAAACAAGGAGTGAGAAATGTAAGATGTTTATTTCATTTTTATTTTTTTTCACAGAATAAACAAAAAATAAATGTATGGTCTCAATTCTTCTGTACTTAAACTGCATCCTTTTTACCGCAGCTATATCATCATTGTGATTATACAGGCTAGGCACTGGCTTTCTGAGTAAGGAGAACATCCCTAAAAATAACTGTTATTCTGGTTTGTTTTTAGAATTTGACCCAAACATGTATTTCTTGAAAGGTATGTGCGAATCACAGGAGGAAGAAAGAGAGGTAAAAACATTTGAGAAATTTCATTCCTGAATAAAAGGAACAGCCTTTGCTAATCCCATTTCTTGTGTGCATAAAAATTGCACTTTTATTATTTTGTGATTTGCACCATATAGAGGGAGCTGAAAATTGGTATTTGTATGTCAAAATGTTTTGGATTGTGTGGTATTAAACTCAGACATTCTTTTTTAAGCTTTCTGCTGTGTAATTTAATAGAGAAATTCAGAAACATCTTCATGGCTGTGTTTTTTTTTTTTGTTTTTGTCTCAAAATCAGCTTAGACCTTCGAGGTCTAGGTAGCATGTATTAGGTCATAGGTGCTGCCACAAACAAATAGCTATATATAATTGCCACACTTGTTTAACAAAGACTAATCTCCTCCCTTTAGCTGCTATTGGAAATTAACTTTGCTTATCTTTCTTCCTAGCCTGAACATAGAAGAACAGGGATGCACAGATTAGGTACAAATTGTCATATGTAAAACTAGTTTCTTGTCTGAATCATAGAATCATCTTGGTTGGAAAAGACCTTCAAGACCATCAAGTCCAACCATCAACCTGATTGACATAGTCCTGTCACTAAACCATGCCCCTTAGAGCCACATCCACAGATCTCTTAAATAGCCCTTGGGGGTGGGGGATGCCACCACTTTCCAGGGCAGCCTGTTCCGATGCCTGAACACCGTTTCTGAGAATAAATTCTTACTAAATATAAGTTGGCTCAAGTCCCAGACATTGTTCCTCACCCTTAAAAGCTTCAACAAGACCTATACAGAGGTTTATAAAAGCTAGGTTGATCAAAGAATATTTGTTACAAAATTACTCAAAAGCATCTCAACAGGTATTAATTGCTTCTGTGTATGTCCTGGTTCCAGTTAGGACAGAGTTAATTTTCCTCCTAGTAGCTGGTAGGGTGCTATGTTTTGGATTAGGATGAGAAGAGCGCTGATAACATGCTGATGTTTTAATTGTTGCAGAGCAGTGTTTACACCAGGCCAAGGACTTTTCAGCTTCTCGCTCTGTCCTGCCAGCGAGCAGGCTAGGGGTGCAGCAGGAGCTGGGAGGGGACAGACGCAGGACAGCTGACCCAAACTGGCCAAAGGGGTATTCCATACCACCTGACGTCATGCTAAACAATATATAGGGGTGGCTGGCCGGGGTGGGGGGGCCGGCTGCTCGGGGATAGACTGGGCATCGGTCAGCGAGTGGTGAGCAATTGTATTGTGCATCACTTGTTTTTTACACATTATTATTATTAATACTATTATCATTATCACTATTATTATTGTTGTTATTATTATATTCCTGTCTTAATAAACTGTCTTTATCTCAACTCACCGGCTTCACTTTCCCGTTTCTCTCCCCCATCCCAGAGAGGGAGTTGGGAGGGTGAGCGAACAGCTGTGTGGTGTTTAGCTGCCAGCCGGGTTAAACCACAACAGTGTATTATTCATTAAACAGAGCATTAATCTCCTTATTGTTAAATTGCTCAGTTTTCCCCCATACATGAACACACCAAATCAAACAAATGATATGAATTAAAGAAAAAAATGTGCAATACCATTAGTTAACATTTAAATTACAAAAATAAACTCAGCAGCTGTATTCTTTATATTGGGAAACAGAATATATTGGCAGTGATTAGGGAAACATCTTAATATGTACGTTGTCATTACAGACTGTCTCCTTAATTTTTAAGATCTGGGATGGCTCTGTTGAAGACTCTTATCTTTTGGTTATTAGTATGACTGGCACAAGCTTAGGAAATCACTAAATAATAATCCAGGTGCTTGATGCTATTGTAGTCTTTTTTTCTGTCTGAAAAACCTTTTCCTCTGTTTTTCGTGTGTAATCAAGAAGGCTTAAAGCTCTTTTTCTTTCTTCTGGGGAGGTGCCTTTAATAGTTTTAATAGTTTGTATATTATATCCTCCTATTTATTTCCTGACAGTAATGGTGGTTTGAAATGACTTTGAAACTGCTGAATATCACAATCCTGTCTCAGTGTTCTTCACCTGCTAGAGACCACTTCTTTTTAACACTGCCACTGATTCTAAGAGATTTCTAAGGATAGTGTCAATTGCAGTATGCATAGTCATATTTATTGAAACAATAAGCTGATAATTCTTGTAAAACTGAGGCAAGTCATGTGCAATACATCATACTTAAAAAAAATAAGCAGAAATTTTCTTTCAAACTTCACTCTTGATGTGACTTTAGTCTAAAACACAGTGGTATACTGCTTCTTAGTGCATTGTTACAGCTATGAAACCTCGTTATATATTAGCTGTGCTTGAGAGATGCATTCCTTCAGTTTGTGAGCCCTCAAGCAGAAGGGAGAGGAATCTCCTTTTTCCTCTTTACTTCTTTGTGGCATGCAAACCACAGACTGCCTCTAGTCTCATGCTGCTGTCTATACTGTCTGCTCTGCTTTGGCCAGTAGCATTACCTGACCACTGTGCACAACATGGAAATATAACATGCCGTGTTTCTGAAGGAAGAACTGACAGTTGTTTTTTTTTTTCCTACATCTACTGTACTGTGATGAATAACTGGGAGTTGTTGTGTACTATGATGTAATTAAAAACCTGCTTTACAAATACATTTATAAAACAGAAGGACCAGAAATATAACTAAACTATTTGCAACATAAAATGTCTTTGTTGAATTTGTGGAGTTGTGTCTCATATAGTGGGTTTGTTACACATGAAAACTGAGTATTGAGACCATTGTTTCTTCCCATCCCTCCTACTGTTAATTAATCGTTCATCTTTTACATGAGTCCTATCCTAAACAATGACTTTGCCACTTCCTTTTCTTTCATGCTCTTGATTATTTCGGTTCTAAGTAACTACAATAATCCAGAGACTTCAGCAACTAAAATGATGACAATAATGCAATTGTAGACATGGGAATGTCCTGGAATGTGAGAAGAGGAATTTCATATTATTGCCCTATTTTGTCTTGTCTCAGGTAAATTCCCTGTCCTTTATTTCTATTTTGCATTGAAACATACATAGGTAAGATGCCTCAACATCTGAGCGATCCTGATCTCAAAAATCTGACAACTCAATACAGGATTTTTCCTTGCAGAAATACCTGTCAGAAACCCCTTTGTGTGAGGATGAGAACTGTAAAGTAAAATTCACTGCACAGTGATTTTTTTTAAATGATCTTATAAGTTTAAATGCTCTAATCCTCTTATCTTGATTTTTAGAAAAGAACTTAAGCCTGCATTTTTCTTTTATAAGTCATGGGGAGAACAGGGCTGTAGGGCTGTTGTGAATCTGGAAAGAGTGGAGTGAAGCTTTGGTTGTTTGTGCTTGGGCAACAAGCCTGTTGAAATCCTAAACCAAATGGGTCTCCAGAGGTCTGTAACAGTAGTTAGTCCCAGGACTACTTCTTGTGCTGTGACAATGTGGCTTGGATCGTTCTCTCCCCAAGTTAATGCAGAAATGAGGATGAATTTCTTAGGCAAAGCAGTGGCAATTCATGTTTTTCATGTGGGTCCTTCCCTGGCTATATTGGCCAAGGGGTGGTGATCTTCATATAAGCAAGGCTCCTGTATTGTGGGGTATTTGCTGCTATTTTGTGTAAGACCAACAACAGCCACAGTAAAGGACACGTACTGCTCTGGGAGCCTGAAGTGTATAACCACTTGCAAGCATGTTTCATAGCTGTGTTAATTCTCCAAGGTGATCTAGAGAGCGCTCCTGGTGAGATGGGCAGCCTGTGACAATGACCACAAACATGAGAGTCTTCCCTATCCCCGTCTCCTCTCTAGCTACTTCTACGAGCAAACCCAACGCATTTTGAGTAGCCATGGAGGGGGGGATCAGAGTGAGGATATGGCCCTACCTCCAGCACACTGAGCACCAAGTGGGTCCAGCAGGAGGGTGGCGTGCCCTGTTCTCTCTGGCTGCCATGATCGCACCATGGATGGCTGCATGCTGTTTATTCGGGGAGACTTAGGAGGACTTCAGGTCCTTGGCTCACATCTGACTTCACCCATGCCTGGATCTACAGTGGACTGAGATGTGGGTACACACCAGCCCCTTTCCATTGCAAGGTATTTCTTTTCTGACGTAGATAGTTTGGTACATCAGCTAGGAGGGAGGAATAGCAAACTCAAAACACCCCAGGCTTGTGTAGGGAGCACCTGAGCAAGCCTTATGCTTCTTTACATGGGGAAGAAATCTCCAGAAACCTGGCACTGTGGCTGTTTTTTCTGTCTCTGAAAGCTGACAGCAGTGCTGGCACTTGGAAGAGATGCTGTCAGACCCCCCGGAAGGAGCAAACAGATGTGAAGTAACATTTTCCAAGTTACTTTGGAGTCCAAATGACACAGAATTACCTTCTGAAGTCACTTTTGAAACTGTTCCCTCATAGTTCTGGTAATAGGACTCCTGCCTGCATCTTTATTTTGGAAACACTGCCTGCTAGTGCCAATTCATGAGGTTGTGTCACAGTGCTGTGTCTGCTTCATCTCTTGTCTCTAGGGTCTGTGATCCATGTGCAGCCGGTGTCAGTAGCTGAAACTCCAGGCTTGGCCCCTTTTTATTTATTTGCGAAGTCAGTCTGAAGTTTATTGTTGCCTTTTGGATGTGCTACAGCTCCTTAACCATAAGTGTGCTGATAGAAAGCTTGCAGCCCCAGAAAAGTATTGTGTTGTGAATGCTTTGATAGCTGCTGATGTTCCCACATTTATATGGGATGGTTGGTGGGTTGTTTTTTCTCCTTTTTTCTTTTTTTTTTCTTTTTTTTTTTCTTTTTCCAAGTCCTCTTTCTCACATGGCCTTCTTGTGGATGGCTCTTTAAATTTAGACAAGGAAGAAAGCTTCTGGTTCAAAGTGACTGTTCTTTAAGTGCATGCTCTTTATTGCATCTCCTGTTCTTCTTTCTGCTGTATATTTTTAACTTCTCTTCATGTAAGCCTTTCTCTTTTATTCATGAAAGTTCAGACTATAAAGTTTGAATCCAGCAGGAGAAGTCAAGTTGTGTAAGTGGCTGTTCCCATGATATTCTCACCCTGTGTTAAACCACCAATGTCACAAGTATTTCGAAAGTTCACGTTCTTTCCAGTCAGCTTGTATATCTAGGAAATTATAGAAAATTAAAAAGCTTAATTTCACAGATGAACAACCTAAAATTTATTGTTTGTGGTGTTTGGTAACCATTCTTAGTTAAGAGGCAGAGGACAACTTCTTTGATTATCTACATTGAGCTCCTTGGTTTTGTTCAGCAACAGCCTCTGCACAATACAACAACTATTTCCAACTGGATGTGGTGAGAATACCCAAAAGGTACTGTTTGTATTTCCATCATTTGTCATAAGTAGTAATAATAATAATGTATAATTGTTATACATAAGTAATTATAGGTAACGCAACAATTGAGTGATAGAGGATTCCAAAAGTAGATGAACAACCCACTACTTAGCAATTTTCTGAGTTATTCTGCATAGGTATCTGCAGCTTGGCTGTTAAATAAAAGCCTGTCTATTTTGAATGTATTTTGCATTGAAGAACTGATGCGGTCCCATAGCCTAGCAGCCAGTTCCTTTTTCTTCTCTTAAGAAATTCTGGAAGTTGTTGCCTTTTTTCCCCCCAAAAAAGTATCCATTTGATTAGTACGTTATCCTATGATACCGCTGTTTGCTTCTCATTGTGAGAATATACCTTCAGGAAACAGCAGACCCTGGGCCCTAAAAACATGAAAGTTTTATGATTTCCTATTTCCTCATAGAACTGTAAGGTCCCAAGCACTTGTGATCTCAGTTTCTGATAGGAGTTTGTCCTCTGTTTTCTATTGAATGAGATTGTCAGCAGGTAACGATCTGTGCTTCACTTGTGCCATTTTGAAACATAAGCATGCTTCATTTGTGTGAATAATCCTGTATGTGGATGATAACTGTTTAAATCATGCTGGGCAGACGGAGGCCCAATGGGTGTGTGACATCTAGTGAGAATGAGTAATAAATCCAGTGACTTTTCAAACCATCCTATCTATTGTTAGAGGTAGCTGAACACAGTGAATAGAATTGCTTGCACTCTGCAAAAAGGTCTTGTACATTTTTTTTCCCTTCAGGGCCAGTTTTTCCTGTGATACTGACATGGCCTCCTTTGCTTGACTTGGCCTCTGTTTTTGGCATACATGACAGCCTTAACAGTTTCCTCAATATTTCTGTTAATCTGAGGACTCATAAAACATACTTGGTCCTTTTCTTAGGTCTATAAATAACCTCTCTATCTTTTGTAACATGTTCCTCTGTAACATCTAAGGAGTTAACATTCCTCTGGCATTAAACAAAATCCTATCTAGTCCCTAGGATGGCCTTTTACATTGATAAAGCTGCTGAGGCATTTGCTTTCCTGACCACCTTGCGCTTACAGAAGGAATTAAATTCCTTAGACTTTGCTTCTCAGTAGAGACTCTGGCAGTCTTAACTCACATACTCTTTGAGACCAGATGTTTGTTTGTTGGTTTCTTTTAATGCAGCAAATGTGTATTGATCATACTTACTGAATGCTCCAGAGAGCATGCAATCACCAAAACTCCTTCAGTTTGGGTTTTCCTGTTATGTTTGCAACTGAAAATGCAATCCCTTTGTTCTCAAGGGTGGGGGAGGGTTTGCTATGCCATTGTATCTCTGAGTGCTTTCATATATCTGGTGGGGCACTTAACTGCTTGTCCTCCCCTTAAGGATATTCAAGTTCGTTTGACTCCAGGTCTCCGACATTCTTCAACAATCACTTGGAGCCAAGCTGCCTGGAAGAACTTGGGTTCCTGGGGTGCCTGACTATCCAGTACCATGTGGCATAAATCACTGCATAGCAAAATATCCATTTACAAACTGTTTTCATCCTGGAGATTCGTAGTTGCCCATATACATGACTTCTTTTTCTGAATATTATATATTTTAGCTAATATTTCTGCTGTCAAAACCTCAGAGAATTCTCTATGCCTTTGTGGAAATGAGGTCAGTCAGCCTTGCAGATAAGAAATCTATTTGTATTCCGCAGTTCAGGCAAAGTGAGGCTTAAGTGTCAATAGAGACACTAGAAGAGAATGAGCCCCTGCACAGTTTTTTTTTTTTCTTTTTCTGTTTTTCCTTTTTGGTTTATTCAAAGGACATTCTTAAGTGCCTGTGTTTTAAGTGTTACTTCAGCTTTCCTCATGCTTGTACTGGCAGCACTCTGTGCCCTCTCTATTATGAAGACATAGTAGTTTGCTGTGGCTTTGTTAAAGTCTGGAAGATTTGAGCATGTATTTCAGTACTTGCTCTTGACATATTTAATGTTCACATAAGTCAGTCATGTCAGCTCGTCTCCAGAAAAAAAAAATGTGAAAAATATTGGGCGGAAAAAAAGACTTTTTTTTTTTTGTCAACAACAAGAAAAGGGTCTTGATTATGGTAGATAGTGCAAAAGATTTTTGTCTCTAGGGATTTGAAACACATAGATAAGCAGTAATTGCAGAACACTATGTTTTGGTAAAAATCTGAAGGATCATTTTCCATGTTCTCAATACAGTAAAATGTAATGCACCACAATTATAATTTCCGAGAGTTTCCCAGTCCATATTTTGCTTTGTTGAAGATGAAAGATGTTGAAGATGTGGACTAGTTATCTTCGTCATCACCACCGCTACCCCAAAGCCTCCCCCCAGCACAAACCCAAGATTTAGTGTCAGGAAGCAAATCTGCCTTAGGCTAGACTAATGGTTTGGCTTTTCTCTTTGCCTTGTAGTGGGGGACAGGAGATGGAGGATCATGATTCACGTTCTGGGGGCAATGGAGATGTTGATGACCAGTTTTCTTGCTATGGCAAGGCCTTGTGAGGCCATCTTTGATCTCTTTGGTTTTCTGCATATGGCATTTTATTTTTATTTTTATTTTTATTATTTTATTTTATTTTTTTAACCAGAAGAGGAACATATAATAGAAGGGTGTTTGGGGGGCAATGGTATGAGGGAGGCACTCTGACTCTTTTAGAGTTAGAGTAAATACTGCTTCTGTGTTTTGACTGTAACAGCAGTGACCCATCTGTCCTTCCTAGCACTGCTCTCCAAAACGAGTAGTGGTTTGCATCAAACATGTGAAATCCTCAGCCCACAGCTATGTCTAAACAGAGCATTCTACAAGCCAGAGACCCTGGTGTTTACTATGTTACAAGGAAGTCTTTGGGTACTTTGAGGATAGATTATGAAAAAAAGTAAACGAATAGTTCTGGGATGGAATTATAGGAACTATCATAGGAAAAGTCAGTTAGGTTATCTGCAAATAGTTCCCTCCTCCCTAGTGTGACTTTGCTGCCTAGTTATATATCATTTAATAAGAATGTGTTTATTCTGTCTCATTAATGAGGCATGCCCTAATAAATTATTCACTATCTTTTGTGCAGCCATAGCTTATAGCATCAAGAAATAAAATATTTCTTCTGTTTTATAAGGAAAATATTTTTTTTTCCCAAGATTTTTAAGGACAATTTATCACTATTGTTATCATTTGTGATATTTGCAGTATTTACTTGAATCTGTGTTTGATTTCACTGGAGGCTCTAATTTCTCATTGTGAGTGAAAATGTTAACAGTCAAAAAAATGAAAAAGTAAGAGGTTGAAAAAAAACAAAACAAAAAAAACAACTCATTGTGGCCTGTCATTGCTGACATGATGTGGGAAGAAGGTCATCAAAATGCTGGAAAAGCCTGAGTCACAGCTGATTAGGAAAAGGTTTATGGCAGGGACTCGACACATCCTGCAAGCAAAATAACTGTGAATTCCTAGAAGTTCTGATTTTGTGAGTTTGAGATGCACCTTTCACAGTGGTCAGCATTGCCATCAACTCAGTGCTCACAGGAGATGAATACTCTGCATTGAAGTCGTGTACAGAAGACTGGAGATGAGTATGTCAGGGAAACTAGTGGAAATATCTGATCCCATGAGGTATCTCAAGACGGTAGTCAGTAAATTATTTTAAGAGGAATGCGTTCAAAAGTTTAAATTCTACTGTGTAAAATAGTGAAGTAATATTCTTGGCAGGAGGCTATGAAATTTGTCATAGTTCAAATGGTTTGATCTTGATATTTATAAACCTGGCTGCTTTTTTCCTCTTAAGAATGCCTTTTGTTATGAAATACTTTGGCTATGTAATAGTTATTGTTTATTTTTGATTTTATGTAGCGTTCCCTTTCTGTATTCTGCCAGTAATAAGCAAAGATGTCTAGCTGACTTGGTGTTTAAAACAACATATAGGTCTGATAGTCTGCTGTCCCTGTCTCCCCACCACCACTAGCCCAGCTTGAGTAGGCCTATTTATTAGATTTTATCTTTAATGGAAATCTTTCCATCTTTCTTCCCTTTATCTTTACATTTTGTGCTGATTTTTGGAATAGGCTTGGCAAACTGTGTGCAATAGGCAGGGCAGGGGCAGAGTGCCTTCTTCGTGCTAGCAAGGAAGACTAGTGTTAGTGCTGATACTCGGTACTGGTTCAAATTCCATTTTTATAGGCTAACATCTTGCTTTGTTCTTGCTGCCACTTTGTGTTGAGGAGATGGTTTTGTTAAATTGCCTGCTGTGATACCCAGGTCTTCTTGAATGGTTTTGGAAGATAGATTAATCATATGTGAGCACACTAAATTGCTTTTTCCCAGTATTTTCCATCTGAGTCCTTCAAGGAGAAATTTATCTTCTATCTTGCTGTTCTGCAGAAGACTCCTTCCTGTTATTGGTATATGAAGCTGAGTAATTCTGTGCAGTTCACAGCTTTACCACCTTGTTATTCCTCCAGAAGTTTTAAAATTCTGGTACAGTCTAAGCTGTTGTTCTGTACTGGTGGCCTAAAAAAGTTTTGTTTATATAATTTCTTGTCCCATCAAGTGCATCGGCAAAGAATTAGGCCAAAATCTGAAACAAAAATAAATCGAGTAAACATCTGGGCTGAACTTATTTTAATCTCTGCTTTACAAGTTTTGGTTTAGTTTTCAAAATCAGTTTTCCAGAGAACAGGCTGGCAGGTCACTCTTTTTGTAAACAGGGTTGTCAAGCAAATTCCTCTCTGACACTGGCAGACAAAGCTGGACCACAATGCAGATAGCCAAAGACATATTGGCAGTACATGTTGTATAGGTGTATACAAGACACATGCTAAGTCACTGAAGAGGTGTACCAAATTTAATTTAAGTAGTGAAAGGTAGAAAAATCCTCAGACGTTGAGATCGTAATTTATCTGATGATATAATTTATGGGAAAGAAGAGAAGGTAACATAAAGCATGATTAAATATCAAAGAAAACCAGATGTATATCAGGCAATAAATTTAATGATAATGATGGTGAATTACTGAGATTTCAAACTATACTATCTTTCTTCTCAAGGAAATGCATATACTCATGTAAAAGGGGAGAAAATTTTAATTAATCATTTATCAAGCATTTGATGCTATTTCTAATGGTTGTAAGCAAAATATTACTTTTAAATGCTCTGTGCCTCATACTGTGGATAAGACTATACTGTACGTAGAGGTACTTCAAAATAGGAAAATTGGAAAATTACTCATTCCAAGTTATTATGACATTCAGACATTTATACAAACAATAAGTGCATTTTAACTAGTGCTTCTTATCACTTACTTCGGGTTTTCACATTAAAGACTGATCTTCTGAGAAATTATTTCTAATTGGGCTTCATTAAAAGTTTGAGATATAATACACTGCATAGAGCTATTAATTTGGCATAGCAAAGAAAGGAGTTGTTTAAGCTTCATCAACTTGTGTGAAACAAGCATGTGGCTGAATTATAAGGTCACACAACTTTAGTTGTCATTTCTTCTAGTATTCTGAAACGGGCTTGATACTATCCTGTTGCATGAGCTGTCTGCTTTGTGCTCTCTTGAGCCACCTTTTTTGCATATGCAGAGACTGTGGTGCAGTAGAACTGAAATTCACTTTTCCTGGCAGAAGTGAGATTTTATATTCCGTAATCAATGCAACACTTGGGTCAGAGGCACCTCTATATAGTGAATAACAAATATATGGCAAAGTAACAGATGGAAAAAGAAGAGGATAATCCAGTTAAGACAACAGGGTACTATTTGAGGGGTAAGACTTGACCACCTTGTGGTTGTTTTTCTGTTTGTTTGTTTGTTTTTTGAAGTCTTGCCTAGAAGATCTAGAAAATATGGCATTTCACACTGTTGTGTGACCACACGCCACTGTGCCATTTATCTTTTTGTTCTGGGCTACGGTTGCAATGTCATGTTGAGGTCTCTGTGTCTCAAATCTTTACCATTGAAATACAGAACAATTTCTGAGGTGTGTAAAAGCCATTATTATTATTTCATATCTTATCTTTATATTGAGGACTAACACAAATTTGAAAGATACTTCAGGTGTGCATCCAGCCAGGAAGGTTAGGGAAATGCCTCATGGATGTGATAAAATGCTGGTCCCCAAGGCTGACCTCTACTTGTTAAAGTGTAAGCCATGATCTCAGATGGAGTGAGGAGAGGAAAAAAAAATCCAGAGAAATCCACAAATCCAAAAGATGTAATGCAAACTAAACAAAATGGTAAAAAGACGGCACATACCCTTAAATAGCTGGATTACTTTAGAGATGACTAAAGCCAGAACAGTTCCTATAGCTATCAGTAACTACAGTTAAAATAACTTCATAAGTCTTGTTCATTAGGGTATATTACTCCATCACTGTTTTGGTGTGACAGCAAAACTACAGTGAACTCCTATGAAATGAAGCTATTTATTGACAAAGGACCACATCTTCGAAAAAGTGGGAGATGAACATTTTTTTTGTTTCCCTTCTCAGATCTTTTCCTGTGCATCAGTTTAACATCAAGAGATTACTACTGAATAGATCAAAAACATGAGTTAAATGAACATCGATTGCCTTTAATCCGAGGAAAATACACACTTGAGAGGTGCCTGCTTTTCTTCCTTCTCTTAGAGCCTGTTCAAGCAACCTGTTGAGGGCCTATACACTGCCAGCCATTGAGAAGTGTGCCTTTTTTTTAACTTCAAACCCAAAGGAGAGTGTGCGCTGGGGACTGAGCCATGCATGAATAAAAGCCTGTGACACGCAGTGCTCAGCACAGAAGTGCAGAATGGTTCAGTGAGAATCTGAAGGCAATGGGTTATACAGGAGCCTGATCTGGCAGATTTCACTTCCATTAAAAGAAATTAATCCCCTGTTCAACAGACCCAAAATAGAAGCTCTTTTGCCTGCCTGGTAAATAGTCTCTTGCATATTTGCAACTCATTGGCTTTTTCTCGATACTTAATGGTGCAGCTGTTTTTCGCTCATGATAAATTGGAGTGGGGATCAGGAAAACATATCAATTTGGTAGCAATGGTGTGTCTAATAAGCTTGTTGTCTCTTGAGCTTCTCAGTCCTAATCTCCTATTAGTTCCAGGAATGCTTCTCTTCTTTCCTTCCTCTCTCTCTGTTCCTTATTAGTTAACGTACAGGTTTAGTAAAATGAATTTCCACATCAGCCATCTTCTATTGAAAAGCTCAGCTATCGTTGAGAATTTCATACCTTGTATCAGCCATTTTGAAATTGTGCAAACGGCAAATTACAAGAAGAAATCAAACTAGGGAGCAAATGGCTACAGTTTAAGCATATATTTTTGCTCCATTGCCCTTCACCTACAAGCTGCATATAGCCAAATTAATATTTTCCTTGTCTGTCACTTCCATGTAATGACTGAAAACCTTCTTTTTATGTCACGATTTATATGTACCCTGATTTAGCCACTGTGAAAACCAGGCAGGCACTAATGCTTAAACAGCTTTCTGGTTCTCTCTCAGCCTTCAGTGGTAATAATGAGTACAGTGGGGAAGTAGACATGAACGTAGTTTTAATCCTTTAATTTGAAGAGCTGGTGAAAAATTAGGATCTTAACTCGGAAGAAACATTGTTGATAGTTATGTATCAGGGCAGAACTCTACTGACTACCAGCTGTGAGTGAAAAGCTTCTTTGTTGAAGGCATGAGGTGTTAAACAGAGGGAGATTTGTTGGTCATAAACCAAGGGAAAACTAAACCCATACAGTATGTATGAAAATTGAATTAAAAGTTAGAATTCAAATGTGTTCTGTTTAGGGTTGTCTTGTGTGAAACCACTGCAAGAGAGCAGGGTCCACAAGAATAGCTCTGTCACTAAAACATTAGCAAGAAATCCCATGGTTGCCTTACGTTTGTAATACAGAAACTGCTGCACAGCCACAGCAGGTTCACTCTCAGTCCTGCACTTAATGAAAGCTACAATACAGTTGAGCAGTAAAAATCAGTTTGTTTTTTTTTAGAAAGATTGTCTTGAAATTTACATTGTCCATACTCATTTTTTCTTCAGATTATGTTGCTCTGCAAGTATTTAAATTGTATTTTTTTTTAAGTCAATATTTCTCTTACTCCATTTCTATTTTCCAGTCTGAACTGGAAATGCTTCTTGTGAGTAGTTTGCTGAATCAATGCTTAGAATTTGAGAATGAATTCTTTGCGAAAAAATAAACAGAAGTGTATGTTTCGATCCCAGATTTTTCCAGCATGCAACTTTAAAATGACATTAATAGTTCTTCTAATCACACCAGTCAAGAATTATTGAAAATGCTGTGACATTTTTGCTTTTTCTTTTGACATTCATTAGGCTAAATTGAGTGATAAATCTGTGGGTAGAGTTAGCAGACTAATTACTGTAACCTTTCACCTTAGAATTTGTTGTCGTGAAAAGGAAAAATTTTGCATGTTATAAATAGGGAGTTTGTTACAGTACTATGAAAGCCATTAAGCCACACTTACAGTCTGTTGTTTCTGAATAGACATAAAACCATTTACCATTTGCTACATGACATAGTGTTGAATCCTGAATGGAATTCACCATGACACAGTGTAGGCAGGATGACTAAGTTCCCATTTGTGTCACTGATGGATTGACTCTACACAACTCATGAGCAGAATGACTGAAAAAAAAAAGTCAAACCAGAAACAGTTAAAAGATCAGAGAAAGCACAGCCAGAAGCTGTGTTCAAGTGGGGGGAGAGACTTGGAGCCAATTATCAGAGAAGCTCTTACAGAATGAGCTGAAGAGCTAGGTAGTTGAACATATGCATATTGCAGTGGCTCTGTATTTTAATTAAGGATGAGATCTTTGTTATGTGACGAATATAAAGAGAGACTTCTCCAAGCATTCTGAGGACCCTTAGGACTCTCTCTGCTTAACAAAGAAAAGGGATGGTTTCAGTTTAAAAAACAAATAAAAAGGACACCCTGGTTCATCTGCAGATTCAACAGACTTTCAAAAATGCAAGAGGTGTGGAAGAGCCTTAGATGTGTAGTTTAAATTTTCTCTTTTTCCTCTCCGATAGCCATCTGCCCTTGTTTGTTTGAGAGGAGACAGAGATATCCACCAGGATTTAGCTGAACGCAGTCTAGAAAAGAGCAAAGAAGAGCTATGGTTCAGAGGGTTCCCTGGACTTTCTCTAGCAGGCACTTGTAATATTTACCATTGGTGTGAAAAGCGTTAGTTGCTTGTATGTTCCTAGATCAAAACGTTGAGTGTTTCACTGTTGATGAGCAGCCTTTTGAAATAACAAGGCTTTCAGAATGAAATTTTTATTTCTCTATTGAAAGGCTTATTTATTGATTGATTATTTATTGAAAATAAAGTTTCTTGTATCAGGAGAGAGAAGAAAAGCGAAAGCACAGCAGGTCTGTCCCTCCTCACTTGTTAATTACCCAGTGAGGAAGAACTTCACTCCCACCTTCTTCATCCCAAGCAGCCTTGTGCTGTGGACTTCACCAGGGCCATGTCACAGGCATTTGGATTTTTTTTCGTTCTTGACCTTGAAAAAAAAATTTAGAAACAAAGTCTCTGATGGACACAAGAAATATTTGGTTGTTTCAGGTTTGTGCCTTCATTAATTTTCTGGTGCCTATTTATGGCCTGGCAAGGGAATTCTCTTTCTCATTGCACACCAGCAGCTTACAGATAGACAATTTCCTTTGAAGAACAAGTACTAAATTTAGAATGTAAAGAGAAGACTGATATAAAGTGTGATAATGCACAGTGGGGGAGATAAATTTTTCTTCAAATGCTTAATTACATCTGCCTCACTAGCTATTAACATAGCTATTGTAGAACTAAAAAACCCTCCTACTGTAGACCCTAAACAAACTCTCTCATCAAAGATCCTAGTTTAATGGAAATGAGGAACTTTCACTAAAATATATTGTTTTTTATTATCTATTATTACTGCCCTGAGAAGATAAAAGATAATGTTGCCCAGACAGGCCATGGAAACTACATCCATGAAAACATTAAAAACCCAAATGGGCAAGGCCCTGGGCAACCTGCCATAGCTCACCTGCTTTGCATAGTTGGGGGTGGGGGGGGAGGTGGACCTCCAGAGGTCCACACCAGCCTCAGTTATTCTGTGATTTTATAATGATATTCACTACTTTGCCAGTTGCGCAGGATGAAGGGTAGCCACCGGGTGGCTTTGAAAATCCTGTGTTCTAGATTTAACCAATAGAGGTGATGCCAGCCTACTTTACGTACCAGCAGATCCTTATATCTGAAAACTCATGTAATTTGCTGTAATAAAATGGCTGGTCTAAATGCATTTGCAGCTCTAAAAATAACATTTTGTTTCAAAATTAGCATATTTTCAACTAAGGCTCTCCTGTCTTTTACAAAACAAGAAACATGCACATTAACTACTAATTGTTCTGTCATGGAAAAATATATAAATTAAATCGACAAATGTAAGAAATGAGCTCTCTGTAAGCATGAGAGCTGCACGTAGGAAAGCTGTGAAACAGAGCAAGAAGATTGAAATTAAGTTTAACAAAAACTTGGTATTGGAGAACTGGGAGGCAGGAATGAATCGGGCAAGGTATGCCCATCAAGGCATGGTACTAAATTTTATTTTTTTAACACAGATCATTGTGTTGGTTATCTTTCAAAATCTTGGTGTTCTGAAGGCATCCTGCTGAGAAATCATCTGTGTCACTGTCAGAATGTTCAAATACCCAGATGCTACTTGGAAAATACAAAATGATGTGCTGTGCATGCATGGAGAGTATGTTTTGTCAGCCTCACCTGCTGTCCAAAGATGACACTGAATTTATTGTGAGCTGAGTCCTGTGTTCATTCTACTGAAAATATGATTTTATATTCTGATCACTTTTCTTAAGCTAGAGAAAACCACTTTGGGTAACCCTGTGCGATGTAGGTACTACTCTGTGCTGGGGAGGAAGCTCTATCAGCCTATCTAGATGAGCCCTGTGGGAGCAATGGTCTGTGCAGACCGCAAGACCTTCAGGAGGTACTGGTTCTCCAGGTTGGACAGCCAGTTCCATTCCCTCTCTCCAGACACGTAGAGGATACAGCGAGGATACTGGTAATTCACTAAGCCAAGATGTCACTTCTTGCTATGCCTTGAAACTTCCAGTTTGCATCTCATACACGAATGCTCACAAGGCCAAAACTTGAGTTTCTAAATGAATTCTGTTTGCGGTAGGACATAAGAAAAATAACCTACTAATAAAACATATTATACATCTTATCCGGAAAAATGGAACCCAGTAAAGAATAGTGACTACAAAAGACTTTTGGAAGTTAGAAGGGGAAAGGAAACTTTGAGAAGAAAATGATAATCCATTAATTAATTGGTATCTTTATGCTTGGTCCTGGCGGTTACTTGAGCAAAAAGAAACACAGGCCTGATTTTCATTTATTCATTAATCTAACTTTTTGCTTAACACTCTACAGAGTTTGAGACGATGTCTGTTAATGGTTATTCAACCTGTGACCGTTACTGTGGGTCATTCTGGATACTTTTTGTCAGTTTGTTTTTTTGTTTTTCTGAGATGTTGCATGCCTCTGAAAAAATAAAACTTCAGTGTTTAAAATCAAGCATTTAAAACTGGAAATTATCAAGACTGCAGATGCTTCTTTGACTGCATAGAACTTCCCAGCTTGTTGCAAATTATTTGCTCATTTGTAGTACTGAGAGTAACCTTCATTATCTCTTTTGATGCAAATACGTTAGAGACAGGTGCTAACATCATCAAAAAACTTCTCTCTGAAAGGTTAAGCTGATTCCTAACTAAGAAATCTCATTAACCAAGAGCTGTCATTCTAGCTCCAAAGCTCACACCTGTAGTAGCGGAAATTGCCAAGCGGCACATAGACTTGTAGACATTAATCACCTTTCAGCTAAATACCTTCTTTCCAATAAATTCTGGCATTGCTATCTCCTCTCTTTTGCTAAGCATTTTTATTTTAATATTTGCTCTCAGCCTAATTTATTGGCTAATTTAACTTCAATATATTTGGACTGAAGCTTAATTTGGATTCTGAAATTTGATCTACCTGTGCAAATAGTTATTTTTTCCCTAGCTAAACTGGGAGGGGTGTGTGTGTGTAGTGGGGAGAATTCCATTAAAAGATAAACAAATTAAATTGTGTAATGGTATAGGAAGATGCAAATGACCCTTACTGCAATGTTTCAACTAAACCACTTCAACATCAAAAGGTGTTCTTGAATTCTGGTTGGGCAATACGTCACCCTATTGCGTACATCAAAACCCTGTGCGCATGTTTTACAGGAGTTTGGATCTGAATGTTTGGTTGCGAATGTTGTTTTCCCTAGCTCAATCTTTAATACTCTTACCACTAAATCTCTAACAGTTTCACCTTCCTCATTTAACACTTACGATATTCAAAAAATAGTACACTGACCACCTTTCATTATCTTATAAGAGGTATGTTTAGAGGTAGTGTTAAGAAGACAGAAAAGCTAAGGACTAGTCATAGATAGGTGGGTGGATGGGCAGCTAGCCAGCCTAATCAGGCTGAGGTCATAGGTACAAGATACTGCCTTCCTCCAGTGATTTCCCACTATGCTCCCCATGCTGAAAAACTTTTTAAAATAGACATCATTGTAGCACTAGGCTCTGAACTCCTAGTGTCCAGCTTTAAATGTGTTTGTTATCATGTTAAACATCTATAAGCAATCTTTCTAGGGATGAAATCTATGCACTGGAATAGTTAATGAAGTGTTGTTATGTGCATGGATATACACACACACACATAGGTATGTATAATTATTTGTATGTCTTTTATAAATAAAAGTGGTCCTACTAGGCTGTCCTAGGTTTTACTCTCTAATTTGAACTGAATATGTCAATAGGTACACACTATCTTTTGAGGTTGCTTACTGAAGAAGGGAACTTTTTTTTTTTTGCTAGTACACTATGATCAGGCTCTAGGCAGGGAAACCTTTCCTTTTTATACTCAGTGCCTGACTGAGATCCCTGTGTTAGCCTATCATTTTTGTCAGCATCAACCTAATGCATGTTTGAATTATTTGTGCTTTAGAAACCCTATACAAAATTAATAAGGTACTTTGGTTTCCTTTAGCTGTAGATGCTTTTGCATCAAAGCAGCCCTGCTCTGAAATAGATTTATTTTTTTCTGAAGAGGAATGTAAAAGACAATTAGAGTATCAATGGGAGACGGGTAATTCTTGTTTGTTCTTTAGAAATGCATCCTAAAAATCCTCCACTTTCAAATCCACTTTTCTTAGTTTTCAACATTCCAGATGACCAGCCTGATCTGAACGTGACCTTCAAAGTGAATCATCATAGAACAGTTGTTGTACTTTTAATGCTGCTGCTGAAAATACTCCTGATATTGCTTTAAGTAGTACTTGATTATTTATCTGCACACAAAGGTTGTACATTTCAAAATGGGCTGGTGTCTCTCTAAGTAGTACTGTGCCAAGCCCTACCAACAATTTATCTGTCTTCCAGGTAAGAAGGCTGGGCTGGATAATCTGTTAAGGCAGGAACAGCTAAGGCCGGAATTACTTGTGAGGGAAGCAGAGGTCAAGTGAAGATTGGAAGCTTTGTTTGGGTTTTATTTTCCTTCCCTTTTTAAAGGCAAATCATGAGAAAGCAAAGAGCTTAGAGGACTTGAAGGTGCATGAGGTTAAAGAGAAGTAGGAGAGAAGTTCCCCTTTCCAGGAGGTGCAGGGACTCCTGCTGGCACCTAATGTTCACTTAGCAAAGAGTGGGAGATTTCATCTTTCACCTAAAATACTATTTTATGGTATTAAATAAAACGCCGGTAAGAAAGACTGGAAGAAGTTATTATTTGTGGTGTCTAACTAGGGCAATCTGAAGAGCATCAGAGTCTAGCCATGTCTTGAAAACGTCAGATACTGCTGCTCAAAGAAACTTCAGTTTGGAAAAAGGTTGTGGGGAATGTAAAGGAGATAAACACAAATACAATTGATGGTAGTAGGAGGGCTGCTTATGAAGTTAGGTAGACAGCTGTATTACCTATTATGGGACAAAGTAGGTATATATATACATATATGTATACATATAAATATATACATTTTTATAAGTGTATATATATGTATACTTATAGATCCTCTAAGAAAATCTTGTCCTGAACTCCCGCTGCCAAGATGCATCTAAAGCAACATGATTAACAGAACAAGCAGACCTCAATGGATTCTGGTAGAATGGTAGATATTTCACTGCTCTAAACATTGATATTTTTTTCAAGCTTAAGGAAGAACTGGTCCACATGTAATGCAATGTGGTAGTTAGTGACTCTGTGTATTTTTAGGTCTTTTTCTTATGCTTTGCTGGTTTTATCTCCCTTGATCCTGATCCAAGGCCTGTGTAAGTAAAAGGAAAGCCTCCCTTATGTTAAAAGATGTCTTGCATGGAACTGTTGTTGCTTCTGTAGCTCCTTCTGCTTCCTGCTCCCCCACAAAAGTGTCACTGAAAATTAAGGGTTTTCCCTGCTGGGTCATTAGGAGAGAGCTGTTCAGGGATACTTGCAGGCCTTGCCTATGGGTGGGCTTCACCTAGAGCATCAGTTTGTAATGTGGCTGCCTGGAGCCAGGACATCAAACTGAAGTGACAGAAGAGGCTGATATTTTTGCCTTACATCAAGTTGTAAGTAACACAAACTTATAGCAAATTAAGTTTCTGTTACTGCAGACAGAATAAATAATTTGGGTTATAGGAGCTGGTGATGATGCACAAATATCTGCACATCCAGCTCAGCAATTCAGTGACTGATACCACTGTGCCTTACTTCCATGTGTTAAAGCAAATAGAAACCTGAGTCTCAGCAACTGTAAATGGATAAAGGCATAGATACCACCATATATAGAGCAACAGAGTACGAGAGTGAGGGTTAGTTACAGAGAGTCTACATTAAAAGCTCTGTTGAGCTGGTGAAAACTTCAGAAGATAATTAGCAGTAGTTCCTCCATAATTGTAATTGTTGGGTGAAGGTAGAAATAACATCATTAAGGGTATTACAGACCACCTGTATGGGCATGTTACCTTGTAAACCTGGCAGCATTCAAAGATTTCTTATACTGCTAGGACAATAATCATTAGAGATCTTTAATGCTTCTGATTCATGGAAGCTTAATGCAGTTCCTATAAAGAGACCTTGAAGAGGATGGTTTGCCTCATATCAACAATTTCTCAGTTTCACGATCCATACAAATGATTTTATGCCTTGAAACCCCTGAGTCTGTAACAGGATAATTTAACTTTTCTCTTCTGTGTGTGTGTTTGTGTGTGCATGCATATCTGATATCTTATCTGATCGTCTGAAAAAAAATCAGTTATTGTTACTTTGGGATTATATTACAGGTGGTAGGATTTCACTGTTGGTAAAAATGATGCAGTTAAGAAGTGGTCTCTGAACTGTGGTGTTATATGCCTCATTTCATACATAAAAAATGTAGCATAAATTATTGTTGTGTCTAGGAGTTGAATGCCACTATAGGCATACTTTTTCCCCAGCCTACAAAAATTTTTGCCAAAAGATGAAATAGTGCAAAGTACTGGGTAGATTCAAAAGAAAAATGAGATGGGTATAAGCAGGAAGTCAGTTTGATATTTCTGAGTTTACTAATGATCTTTGTCAGAAACATGAACCAGAATAAAGTGCATGGATTTTCTAATTAGAAAAATTAAGGTAATGTGAGCAGTAGCACAGACAAGAAACTATTCCACTATGCTGATCATCTGTCATGACATCAAGACAAATGGTTGAAGGAGTTAGGCTTTATACCAATAATTAAACTCAGATGTCTGGAGGGGAACTGATTACGTATTACCCACTAGTGTGGTACAGTGAGAGAAACAGACAAAGCTGCTCTGTGAGGTCTTGTAGGTCCAGTAACGCTGATGAAAAAAGATGCACAGAGTTGTCTGAAATGTGCTGGCTACAAGTTGAAGTGGGCCTTGTTTGTTAAGAGAAACCAGTCACTGTCACACACGATTACTACTCTAGGAGCAAAATGGATGGGTATTTGTGGTGATATATTCACAATATACTTACTTTATATACACAATTTATCATCTCTCTTGAGTTCTTCTGGGCTATTCTGGTGAGTATTGTCCTACAATGGCCTTGGCTTCTCACTTGGTTTACTCACAAGCTGTAGAATTTGACCCCTTCCTGGACAGAAGAGTGCATAATGTGGGCAAACCACATGTTTTACAATACCCCTATCTTCTTTGCCTGCAGTATTGACTTGCTAATAAATCAGTGTGTTAAGTTGTCCCATGGCCATCAGCTTGAGCCTTGCATCATGTCTTTCTCTTAGTATAAGCAAAGAATTTCTCAAGGCAAAGGTGGCACTTTGAGTTCTTGCTAAACGATATTGTAGGTCTGACAGGACCAAGTAAGGCAAGCTACTATGGACTTAAACATGGTTTCCTAACTTCTCATTTCTTGCTGCATTGAATTTTATCTAAAGCAATGTGATTTAAAATGTTTGACTTGCATACCAGTAACTCCCTGTAAAACCTGAAAGAATAAATCACAATGCATGTGTAACTATATATACACACAATATAGCATGATAATAACTTGGGAAGAGCTCATCATGAGTTTTCTGCATCATGGAAAGACCTCTTCCTTTCTCCCCTTTATACCCTTCTGTATATATATTAGGTATATGAGTTGTGCTGGGTTTGCTTTCCTTACTTTTTTTTTTTTCTTTCTGCTTAGAAACCTGAGATATCTGGGAATACAGCAGGGGTTGCAAATGAGGAATTAATTTCTATTCTGTCTAGGAGAAATATGAACTTGCAATTCATTATTGACTATGAGACACTCAGAAAGATGGAACCATTTTTTGTTTGACTTTTCACATTTGGAAATTCTTCTTTGGGCTCTGCTTCAGAGAGTGCAGTGGATCCCACACTGGGTTTTCCCAGGGAACATTCAACAGTTTACAAGCTTTTTGATATGATCAGATAAACCGTGGCTGTCATGTAACATTTGCAAAAGGCTGCTCTCAGCAGCTTTATAAGCAAACACATCTTCCTGTACCTTTCAGTGGCCTGGGCATATACATGCGGTCATTAGGTTTCATCAGAGTTTCAGTAAATTTTTAAGCAGCACAAGTGCATGCTCTAATGTATAACCCAGAAGTGGTCTTTCTATCAGCATGCCTGTGTTTATTAGAGCTGTGGGTTGTTTAGCTGTTTTCTTGTTTTCCTTTTTTCACTGATTAATAATACAGTCAAGCTCCAAGTATGCTTGCAGCTGTACACATTAAAAGAAAATAAAAAAAAAAAATTGTAACCTTGCATCTGTACTGGGTCTGGCTGGGATGTTAACTTTCCTTGCAGCAGCCCATACAATGCTGTGCTCTGCACTTGTAGCTAGAACATAAGTGGTATCACATCAGTGTTGTGTCTGCTGCTGAGCAGTGCTGGCACAGCATCAGGACTCTCTCTAACCCTCCTAGGGGGTGGGCAAAAAAGTGAGAAAGGAACATCACCAGGGCAGCTGACCTAAAACAACCAAAGGAATATTCCATACCATATGATGTCACAGTCAGCAATAAAATGTGGAAAAAGGAAGAAGAGGGAAGGGATGGGCTCTTGTTGTGAAAACGTCTGTCCTCCCGAAAAATTGCTACGTGCATTGAGGCCCTGCTTCAAGGACGTGGTCAAGCATCGCTTATTTGTGGGAAGTAGAGAGTAATTTCTTTCCTCTGCACTTTCACACAGCCTTTACTTGTTTGTTTGTTTGTTTGTTTCCCCTCCCTTTTCCCCTTTCCCTTTTTTCCTTTTAGTTAAATGGTTTAATTAATAATAAGATTTTTCCTTAATAATTATTTTTCCTTTAATTAAATTATCCTTATATCAACTCATGAGTTGTTTCTTTCCTTTCTTCTTCTCCTCCTCTTCTGAGTAGGGGGAGTGAGAGAGCAGTTGTGGTGGAGTTCAGCTGCCTAGCAAGGAAAAACCACCACAGCATCTTAATCCTCTTTTATATGTAGGGATGTCATAGTGACAAACGTATCTAGAATCATATAATGTGTAGACAAAGTTTGTATTTCTTTGGCTTCTAAAGAGTAGTATGCATTTAATTTCTTATTTAAAATCACATTTGTATCACCTTGCACAATCAACTGCACCAACAAAGATGACCCGATAGTCAACCTGTTTTACCCATGTACAGGACTCTCATATTGCATACCCATGGAAAATCATCAGTCTTCTGCTCAGATAACTCTCTTTTTATTGCAATGTGAAAAAGGAATTGTTGAGTGGCTTGTTTCGTTTTTCAGTGAACCAGGCAGCTTAACATCCTGCTTTGCATTTCCGAGTGCGCTTTCTATTGTACATGCCCAGATGGATGGGCCCAGGTGCCTGTAGGTAGCTTTGAAGAAGATAACAAACTTGTGAGGCGGAGATAGACAACAGATTAGGACCTCGTCTGGAACTGAAACTGTCCCAACAGTGCCAACTTAAATAGGAGATAATGTATTTAACTCCTGTCTTCTATGTTTATATAGCCTTGGGTTGTTGTTTGTCTGTTTGTTTGTTTGTTTTCCAGAATTTTCTTTCCTCTTTTTTTTTTTTCAAGCACTTAAACATTTGTGTAGTATTTTTCAGAAAGCACTCTGAGTCATGTTCTTTGAATGCTGCTGTGTAAATCATGTATTTCAATTGATTAACAGTTTAAACCCTTTACTTAAACCCTTGCTAAAATTAGTAACATCACAAAAAGACTGTCTGCAAGCTATGATAATGGCTTTGAAATAAATCATTAAGTTATTCACTTGGAGTTGAAGTTTATGCAAGCTATTCTGGTTTTGTTCAGGGTGGGTTCTCAGATTAGATTGTGTTAATCCATAATTAATGAACGTATGGTGCTTTGAGACCTATAGATGAAAAATAGTTGTAACAACTTCTTACTATTACATTTATTCAAAATTAGAAAATCCTGCATTTTACAATTAGGCTGGATGAGTTCATTAACTACGATCTTGATGTGGAACATTATGAACAAGAGCTCCAATCTGAGCACTTTCAGAATTCCTACTACAGAGATGATTAAGGAAAGTGTGTCTGTTTTGTAATGACATTTAAAATGCATTTTTACTCGGTTATTTTGCAGGAATCAAAATGAAACACTTCCATCTTCTAAAATTATGCAAATATCTTCTACAATCTGCTGTCGTTCTTGTTCTTTCCTTCTTCATTTTCCCATAACTTAAATACACTGAAAGTGAAGTTAATGGGAAAGTTTAATTCTCAAACTGTAACCCTATAACCCTTTTGAAAATGGACAATTTTTGAAAGAGTATTAAAAAAATAGTTGAGATAATAACTAAAAGCTTTAAACCAGAAAAAGTTACATCACAGTTGGTAATCAGAAGAGAGAATGATTTGTGCAATTCTAATTTTTCTTCCTCAGCAGTTCTTGATCATGTTTTGGCTTGGTATCTTCTTTTTCTTTTCAGTAAGACCTTTTCAGTAAGATCTAAGATTTCAGCATGTTTAATCCTGAGTTGGTATCCTGAGAAAACTCCTATTTCTCTAGAACACAGTTCAGCTTTTGCAAACACTTTCCAAGTCTTCTTTAGGTTCAAACATTCAAGGTACAAGCAGGACTCTATTCCTGGTTATGAAAGTAAACATACTGGGGAATTAACTGTATATACCTCTAGATGATTATTCCCTCTTTCTTTCTGAGGCCAGGGCAGAACTAAAACAGACTTTTTTTTTTTTTTTTAACCTTCCAAATGCATCTGTAGGCTAAATCCTGTCAGCATAAGACTTTTGTTGGCTCACAATATTGGGCCCAGAATGAAAAAGAGAAGGACAGCACAGTAAGCAAACAGAATGTTATGATCAACTCACCTGAAAGGTTACATAATACTCTCTTCTAGTGGCAGTGCAAAAACTGTGTGTCTGGGGTGTGGAGAAGGTGGCTGTTCTGTACACATTTTCCCATGCTTCGCCTTTCCTTGAATTTAGATAGACTAATTGTTAGTAATTGTCAGGTTGAATCTTGATGCTTAAAGGATTGTGCAACTCAATGTTTGTTCAAGGCACAAAATTATATTTCTACTCTCTGTTAGGTGTATTAGACCTGGGCATATGAGATGCAAATGTGGGAATATACATCACAACATTCATAGTTGCACACTACATAATGTGGCCATCAGTATCAGGAAGTCATCCTTTGTGTACCTTAGCAGGCAAAGGACAAGTTTGCCACTTACATTGCTTGCAGACTACAGAAAGTTGCAAATAGACCTTCCTCAGTTGTAGTGCAGAACCACTGATGATGATTTACACTGAAGACATACCTTGTAATCTTTGCACAGAGCATGCTTTCCTTTTAAGCATTCGTTTAACTCCCTATGGGGAATTGGAGTACTCTAAAGATTTATAGACTATGCAACTCATCAGTAGGCTTGAGTTCTGTTTGGTGTGAATTGGCATATATCAGGCCAATGTGATATTAACAGCTTTGTTAAATACCAGATGAACACATGGATTATATTTATTATAGCTGGTAATGCATTATAATAGAACTGAACTCCAGAATCTAATGTAATACCCAGCTGTTTTATATGTAACTAGAGAATAAAACATATCATGCCTACTGAAGCATTGCTACATCTAAGAACGTTCCTCATTTTTTTCTGGGTTAAATTATCTCTATAAATTCATATGTCCTAAGATCTGTACCTTCACTGTTTCTTGTTCTAGCTGAATATGTTGATGACTGCCTTCCCCTTCTTTCCTTTTAGAAGTAATGGTTCTTCATGGCACTTATTTTATACTCATATAGCAAAGTATCAGACACAAATAAGTTAATGCAGAGACCCAAGGGAATAAGGACAGGAACATGTTACTACTTCTGGTGTCCTCCTGGGACTGAAAACACTGGTCCTGGAGAAGACAGGATTTCATCCTCTTGGAAAACTCACTTTAAAACTCTTAACAAAGTTATCTCCAAGTCTAATAGGACTAATTCCAAACAGATTTCTTTCTTCTGATAGCTTTGGAAAATAGTGGCAGAAAATTTTCTTCTCTGGATGGTACTATTAGCTGTAGAGTATATAGCATTGGGCTACATATCATGCTTTCCAGCTCTGGATAAACAGAAGTATTCCAAGGGTTGAATGACATAAACATTTAATTTAGAAAAACAAGGCACAGTGCTCCTCCATGCATATTTATGGAGCTTCTCACCCAGTGAACTCATCCTAGAGGACTTTGAAGAGCAAAGCAGCACTCTAGTATTGTGATAATAAATGTTAATATAGTTTATAAAACTGAGAGTACTTTCTGTCAGTTCAAAGCCTCTATCAAACAAGTGTGTCTTTTTATTTTACATTAAAAGTAGATCAGGAAATGCTCTTTTCCTTTCTTCAGATATAGAGTGAGTTAAACAGTGAAAATTAAAACAGACCTGTTCTAATCCTAGGGCTTCCAAAGGGAAATTAATACATATTTTCTGTTCTTTAAATTGTGTGTCGTTTATCATGCTTATGAATTCACATTAAGTGTAACCTAATCCCAAGACTTGAATTAAAATAGATAAGACATGGTATTATTTATTTATTTATTTATTTAGAGCTTTGAGAGAAATGGGACATACAGTTAAGGTTATCCCCACAAGCTATCTAGAAATCTCTTTTGTTGTAAGTCATGTTTGTTGTTTTTTTGTTGTTGTTTGTTTGTTTTTTCTGCACAGGTTATGTATATGTTAGTTGAAAAACGTCAGATTTTGAGTGAAAAATTGCAGAAGTGTTGTTGCATGGATGTGACAATGAAGGATCCTCCCAGTTCTTCTTGTTGCAGAGCAAAAGTAAGAAAGGATGTTGAGAGTCTTTTCCTTCTCCCTTACAGGATAGATATCTGTAGACATACTGAGGATAGCTTGAGCAGCTGAAGATGCAGTGGGACACCCATAGGGAATTTTCAGAAGTAATTATCTGGACCTTTAAGTATCTGAATACTATCCAAAAATTATAGTTCTTTCTGTTGCATACATGATTTTGATGTTTCTACTCTATGACAATCTTTCATCAGTGCTGAAATAGAAAGGTTAGTGCCAAAGCAACAGTTTCCATTGTGTACTATAATGACCAGAACTCAAACCTTCAGAGCACTGCACTGTGTTAGCCTATCTTTAGCCTGCTGTTTCAGCCCTTCTCCCTTGCAATTAAACAGGACTTGCTTATCAGCTAGGTAACTGTTCTTTCAGAGATTTGTGCAAATCACTGCTTATGCATGTTTACTGCTGTCTATAGGTACACAGTCATGAAGGATGTTCCAGTAGAAGTGTGCAGCCATTTTGTGCAGTTTAGAGTTAATAATGACTATAGGTAGTTCCCTAAATTTAATGATCTTAATTTCTTTTTAAATTGGAATCTTGAAACATCACCACGGTTGAATTTTCCTCTCTTTTTTCCTCTATCCTCTGTAGGATTTACCAAACGTTTAGAGTGGGTAAGTGGAATCTTGACCTTCTCTTCAGGAGCATCCATGACTTCCATAGTAAAATGCTAACATTAGATGTTTTGTGAGTAAAACATGTTTTTCACTCCTTTACAGTGACTACTCTGTATAGACCGGAGATCGCATAGCAAATTCCTTACAGATGTGGGTGAGAACAATGCTGGAAACTTCAGGGAGCCTTAAGGAGTAACACAAATATATATTGTGACTATGTAGTTTGCATCAGGATGGTAGGTTGCCTGTAAAACTCCAGTACTCCAAAACGTCATTATTAAGTGCCATTCAGGCTTCTCCATCAAGACAGGGAATATTTGTTTGAAAATAATTGCCAGATCTGCCTTTCCTATCATTTATGCTGGTGATCAGCCCAATCTTCTTCTCTATCAAAGTATGCTTTCCTAGCATATGGCTAAAAAAGCAGACTCTGGAACAAAGATCTAGTTAGCCCTGTATTTTGACAATGCACAGAAGCTGATTCTGCTCCTGGGGATACTTGATGTCCATTTGTTCATTCATTTATTCATTTATTTTCTTCAAGTCCATCTCGTTTAGTAGAAGAGCCTTGTGACAGTCTCTTTCTGCCCTCCCTCTGTCCATGTCCCTGCAGTGACCTCCTAGGCTTGAGAAGTTGGGCTTCAGTAAAATAGTAACCACTTCTCACTCCCTCACAATTCCTTTTTATTAGGCAATAAATCCATCATAACTATTGTAGGTGTTTAATGAAGTTAGAGGAGGTGATTAGGTATCCCTAATCCATAATTACCATCTTAAATTCACATCATCCCCTCTGCTTATTTGCTAATGTTTCTCTGACACTTCAAGTGAATATCCACATACAAAACAAGCCTCCCTTTAACTGTTCTTGTTTCATAAAGAAATATTCATCTGTTTCCCAAGGCTTTTTGGGTATTCCTAATCTTTTGACTTCTTTTTGATAAAGAAACGAAAAAGCACCTGGGTGCTGGTGATGTCTCACTATTTGATCAGAGTGACTGGTTTCTGCTGGCTTTTTTCTAGAAGGAGTGAAATGCACCAAATAGAGAACACACACACACAGCCAGGTGGTGGTGGTAGTATTTATCCCCAGTTGTTTTATAGGGACCTTGTCTCCCAAGCAAAAACTGTAGGATGTCTCCTTCATCAAAGGAGACATCACCATCCACATTTATTGTGTCAGGGAAGTGATAGGCACATTTCTGGCCATGCCCTCTGGTTTATGTCTTGTCTCCCAGAGTTTGGGTGTACAGAGAGGCTCCATTGGTAAATAAGTTTTTGTTTCTGTCCAAATGCTCTGTTGTGGACAGAACAGAGAAGAGTCCCTTTATGAAACCTTTTTTTTTTTTTTTTTTTAAGAGAAATAACTTGGCGTGAGAGGGAGTGAAAAGGGGAAGAGGGTATGGAGAGAAAAAGAGAGTAGCTGTGTCATATGGCCTAATATAGACTAAATAAATTAGTAACATAGTAACTGTTGATGCTAAGTTTGTATTTTCAGTTAAATTTTCTTTTTGACATTCTTTTGTTGCTTATAGCTTTCTTCAGTAATGTTCTGCTAATATTTATCTTCTGTTTTGGCTTGGATAATTTACTTCTTCTTTCCCCATCACATTTTCACATCAAATTCTGATACACATAAGCTACAATTGCTTTCTATTTGGGTGCACTAAGCAAATACCTCTCTAGTTGTTGTTGTGAATTTAAATAAATCATGTTCAAAACACATTTCCATATAAACCTAGGATCATTCAAGTGGAAGAGACCTTGAGAAGTAATCTAGTCCAACCTCCTGCTCAAAGTGGAATCAGTAGATGCCCTTTTTGCTTCATTAAAAAATTTGCATTAATGAAGCACAAGTGGACGAGTTTTTAGCCACCATACTTTGAGACCATGCATTAACCAATTTGCACAGGATGAAATAATCTTGTGAGTTTTGCTGGCATGGTATGAGTTGGTCACTGCTGGCAACTTGGCTGTAGTCATAAATTTATGTTGACAGCTCTCTTTACAGCCATCACGCTGCTCTCATAGGAGCAGCAATTAACATATTTGTGGAGCCTGTTCAGGTTCTTCCTCGTCACTGCCCTATCTGTTGATTTTTATAAAAATGAAGAGGACATGAGATTTTCCTAGGGACCTTCACACCATGCTTTTCCTACCTAGGAGGTAAGGGAGAAGCTTCAAGTATGACCATATTGTTGTTAGGCACAGAAGGACAACTGAAGAAGTTGCTCACATCTCCTCATCCGAAAGGGTTACTTCTATCTGCCTAGCATTTTGAGAGAAAGTCATAAGGGAGACGAAAAACAATTCAAGATGCAGCATGTGCCACCCACCCCAGGCCAAAGGCCTTTTTGATGTTGTCCTGACGCTAGGATGGTACAGCATTGAATACAGACATGTTATGCCTCCATTAAGTCACTTAGCTTGTACCATGGTTAGATTAGGGCATACACACACTGTGAATGCCCAGCAGCAAGTGCTAGAAGTCTATCTAGAGCAGTGTTCTGAGAAGCTATGTGTGACTGCAGCAAACTTCTCTCTTGTTCCTCATATCAATTTCATTTATATTGCAGCATATCCTAAGATACAGATGTCTCCAAGGACTGTGAATACACTACAAGGAACAGAGAGCTGATATGCTGCTAATAAGTTTTGTGTCAAGAGGATACTCTTACTAGAATTGTGTTAAAAACTCAATATGTTTGGAGGAGGGAGAGAGGAGTAGAAAAACTTTGGGGCTGCGAAGCTGCTGCTTTGCAAACCATTTTGATACTTTTTGCTGCAGTTTCTTTGCAATGCCACTTTCTCTCTCCAAACTCCCTTCAGCACAGAATGTGGGAACCATAAGGCAGAAAGACAGGTTTCATACAGTTTTACATTCTTTAATTAGCTGGATCTCCACTGTGCAGTCAGCAGGATCTTTTTTTTTTTTTTCCTGTAACAGAGTAAGATGAAAAGTAAGAGAAGCTCTTTCTCTGAAGAGAGATGCCCTTTATCTAAATAATAATAAAAAAAAATTAAAACATGGAGAATTACCCTTAGCACCAGAATACCATCTTCTCTTTCCCTCATTTAGTGTTTTCCATTTTGAATCAATAAGGCTACGAACAACCTAATGTCACTTTGAAATTGTCCCAGACCATGTAGTGTGTTTGGACCAGATGACATCCCATGGTCTCTTCCAACCTAAATTAGTTTATTATTCTAAAACAAAACAAACATACAAAAGTCTTAATCCTATCTAGTAGTGAAAAGTAGATACTTTCCCTTCTTTTTGCTTTATGTTACAGCAAGATTAAAGTTTATCCCAAAATTTTGGATACCTAGAAGTTTTTTTTCAAGGACTAGGAGGCACAAATTGTTCTAGATGTGAATCTAGAATTCAGTCCAAGTAAAAGCTTTTGAAGCCTGACATTGTTGTGTTGTATCCAAGGGCATTTGACATCAAGAATGAGATTCTAGGGAAAGTACATTTTCGGAAATGTATGGTAGGTGTTGATTCTAGCTCTTCATGGAAGCTACTTCAGCTGACCTGATCTACTGGATTACATCCCTGCCTATGGCAGAGGGGTTGAAAGTAGATGATCTTTAAGGTCCCTTCCAACCCATGCCACTCTATGATGCTATGGAATTCCCATACTGTACAAAGGGGCAGGCTAGCAAACAGGCAGTTTGGACTGTAAGCCTGCTGGCTTCTTTTCCCCAACCATTTTCATCCAGTGATGTGAGTTTCAGAGGAATAAGTAAATTTATTTGTATATTTGAGTTTGTGGGACCTGAATGATGAGTAGACTTTTGAGCGCATTTCTCTAGAATGTACTATCAGTTGTTCTGACAGATGGAGATTAGCTGAGGGGATGTTCTAGTGGATATAATTAGATTTAATAGGGCATGATAAAGAAAAAGGAAATATGGAGAGAATATTGGAAAAATCTTATCATATATTTGATACATTATAACACATTAGAGAATTTAAAGCTTACATTGGTATTTGAAGAAACAACAAAGAGATGTGGAGATTGAAGCAGAAAGACAGCAAATTGTTGAAATAACATTATGCAAGTTGCCTGAAAAGGCATGTTCAAAGTATGTATAATAAAATAAAACTGTCTTGGTTGATTCACTCTTTTGTTGGCTACTGGGAAGAAGTGGGACTTTACAGGTGTTCAAAATCATGCTGAGAAGTATTGGAATCCAGTCCTCCAACCACCAGCTGGCTAACACTTCCCAGATTACCTCAGCCTGCCTCTATGTTGGCATCTTATCTAAAATGAGTAATACTGATTTCGTATCAACAACAACAAAGGAACAGTGTTAAAAATTAAGATAATTCTCAGCAAGATTGCAGTTTGAATTGTCTGGAAAGGAAAATGTTCATCAAGCTTTTCAGTGGCTGCCTTAACTACTATATAAACTACTATGTCTACTGTATTGTTTCTAAACAGGAAAAATAGTTACTGTATGTATACGTGTATGCATCTTATGCTATTTCTAGGAAATGTGACTTTTCCTTCCTTTTGTTTCCTGCAGAAGTTGACTATTTTCCATAAATGTATTTTTTCTTTTTCCAAGATACAGGCTTCAAAACCTCTATATCACCTTCTCCCATACCTATTATTTGTGGGAAGGAATCATGCATCTTGAAGGATGTAATTTCAAAAAGCATATTGGCTTATTGAGAGTAAGATACTTTCAGTATCAGTAAGATACTTTCTCTTCCTGTTACATGTTATTTCTTTTGAAAGTTCATCTGAACTCCTCTTCTGCTTGTGATCCTCCTGCTGATGGATGATGACAGAACCATGTAAAATATTGCCAAAAAAATTTAATACATGGTACATCATCTATCATCTAGAATTTATATGTTCTAAAGTCACTGCCATTCTTTATTTAAACATAATATGAAATCATAGCTTTTTTGAAAGCTATGAAATACTACCCCCACCTTTTTCAATATCAAGGATGTCGTATGAGTCACTGTTTCATTTAATTCAGCCAGTGACAGCTGTTCATGCAACCTTAAAGCAAGCAGAGTAATGTTACACAGTCTTTGAACAAAGCGCATTGTGGGACACATTACAGAAAGCCTCTAGCATGACTGGGCAACCATCTAGAAGGGCTTTGTTTGGGAAGTGGAAGAGAAGCATCAATTAAATGACAGGGGTTGTTCACCTTTATTAGTATAGCAAGGCGATTTGGTTGAGTACCCAGAGACTACGGTTTAAAAAGAAATTACAAGAAGTTGTTGGGTGATGCTCTGTTTAAACCCACTTTTCCTTGAAAAGTTTTTGTTGCACAAAATATTTTGTTGTTGTTGTTGTTGTTGCACAAAATATATTCCAAACCACATGCCTTTTCTTTTTATCATTGCAACTGGATGTGGTTGGTGCTGTGGAGGTAGTTATATTATGAGGAGATCTGGGAGGAAGGTAAGGGGAAGCAGGGACTACTTTGTTACTCTGCATTTAGCGTTGTCCATGTTGCCTATGAGCAGGTAGTGCTTGGGCATGACTGTTGTTCACGCTCAGTCTCCTGCAGCAAATAAGATGTCACAAGCATTAGCTTCAGCCTCACAGAAGCTCAGATGCCACTCTGAGGCCTTCAGGAAAGCCATGAGACTGACAATGACTGAGGAAAAAGAGACCAGGTGTATGTCTATAGATGGGATCCTGAGGGATATGCAGGTATATCCCAAATGCATTGCAGATGGCAATGTGAGGGCACAGGTATACATGCGACTTCAGCAGACAAGAGGGTGATGTGTTTACTGCTTTTTAGTAAGGAAATGAGAATATACAATGGGACATTGAGCAGGACTGATGAGATCAAAGTTTCTCAGTCTCTGACTTTGCCTTGTTGTTTTGTTCCCAGCTGAGATATCCTGACTGGCTTGGTGGAGTGAACCGTGTATTTATACTGCCTTAGTTAGCCAAAATCTCTAGATCACTGCAGAAAATACACATTAAATTACAGAGGTCACTGGGATTGCTGTGGATGCATTTTAACCTAACTACTAAAGAAAATAATTGTGTTTGGGTAACATCCCAAGCAGTGAACTACTGGCTCAAGATAGTTGGGAGATTTTTTGATAATGGCTAAAATCCCTTGCAATGTGTATGTGTTATTTATTATCAAGACTTTAAACCCCACAAATTGACATATTTGGCTGCCTGGAGGATGGTTCTGCTGAAAACACAGATTGTGTGATACAAAGTTCTGTCTCATCAAATTTATGATTATCAAGTGTAGGAAAATCTGCTTTGCTCAGAATTTGTAATAATTCACCATAAGTTATTTTGTCATATCCTTTCATTTGAAAGAGAAAAATGCTCTTAAATGATTAGGCTGGTGGGCCCATGTATATATGGATGTCTGAGGAAAGCATCTCTCTTCTTGTATGAGTTTTTTGGCCCAGGTCAGTTCATTGGGTGGTGTATTTCTATTACTGAAAACTCAGGATATAACTGTAGTGTAGCTGAACTTTATTATAGCTTTTTGTGAACTTTTCTTTGGTTAATCAAGTGGCTGAGATTAAGCTTGCTTCATTTCACACCAAGCAGGTGTCCTTCTATGTGTTTTAAGGCTGCATAGCCAATCAACATTGATGAACAATACTCTTCAATATCTTTACTAATGATCTGGACAAGGGGATCGAGTGCACCCTCAGCAAGTTTGCAGATGACAGCAAGGTGGGAGTGAGTGTTGATCTGCCATAGAGGGTAGGAAGGCTCAACAGATGGATTTGGATAGGCTGAACAGATGGGCTGAGGCCAACTGTATGAGGTTCAACAAGGCTAAGTGCCAGGTCCTGCATTTGGGGCACAACAACCCCATGCAATGCTACAGGCTGGGGGAAGAGTGGCTGGAAAGCTACCCAGCAAAAAGGGACCTGAAGGTATTGGTTGATAGCTGGCTGAATATGAGGCAGCAGTGTACTCAGGTGGCCAAGAAGGCCAACAGCATCCTGGCTTGTATCAGAAACAGTGTGGCCAGCAGGACTAGGGAAGAGATTGTCCCTCTGTACTTGGCTCTGGTGAGGCTGCACCTTGAGTACTGTGTTCAGTTTTGGGCCCCTCACTACAAAAGGGACATGGAGGTGCTGGAGCTTCTCCCAAGCACCAAGTGATAAAATGAGGGGAAATGACCTCAAGTTGTGCCAGGGTAGTTTTAAGTTGGTTATTAGGAAAAATTTCTTCATTGAAAGTGTTATGGAGTGTTGGAACAGGCTGCGCAGGGAAGTAGTTGAGTCACCATCCCTAGAGGTGTTCAAAAAACGTGTAGATGTAGAGCTTTTAGTGACATGGTTTAATGGCGGACTTGGCAGTGCTAGGTTAATGGCTGGACTTGATTATGGAGGTCTTTTCCTAAGTGATTCTATGATTGTATGAATATTAAAAGAAATATTTCAGGTGAATTTTACTGACTGCCCTAACACAGATTAATGTATACATTTTTTTTCCCATCAAGAAAGTCATGCCATTTGCTGGCTGAATCCGTAGCTGCTAGTTATGCACATCATGATTCTGCTGGCTGAGCACTACATATAATTGCTTCCCAGTCTCTTTAAAACCTAAAACAGTTTATCACAGACTTACTAATTACATTGTTCATTCTAACCAGGCTGACAGACTGAAGAAGGTATATGTGCAGTCTTACACCTGGGGCCTATAAACACTGTAGAAATGTTCTACTGAAAATGTATTGATGGTACATGGTATGGAACAAACTCAGCATTATATGTATAGACTGGAAAACTGCCACAAAAGCTGCATATACACCAGGTCTGGATTCACTGTTTTCTGCTCTTTTCAGCAGTTTCTGCAGAGCTTTTGTATAAATCTTTCCTCCTTCCTTTCCCACCCCTGAATAATGCTGAATTTTTCCACTCCACAAATATTCCTTTCCACCTCCACTTTCCTCCCCTCCCCAGCTCCCAGTGTTGTGGATGGAATTGAAATTATCCTTGCTATTTTTATTTGATAACTTAATCTGCAGTACATAGCACCTTATTTGACAAAACATCGCAATTTTGCACAAGCATACAGAGTGATACCAGCAGAGATCTGAAAATAGTGTGTGCTCGCTAACATTTCTATTAATTGTTAAAATCTCTTCCTGTTACTCTCAAACCACCTACGTTATTTATTAAGATAAAATCCTCTGAAGTCTGAAACCCAGAAGTAATCCCTTAGTATGTTTTTATGCTGGCTTCCTGTGCTAGTTTTAAATGAAGAAGAAAAAAAAAAAAAAAAAACAAAAAAAAACAGAAAAGAGTTTTCTATTACAGGTTCGAGTACCAGCATCACTAACTTTATGTCTCATTCTTTCACTTAATTTTCCTCTCCTTATTTAGATATAGAAAGCTCTGAGTTTTGGCTCACGTGCAATTTGTAGGTTTCTATTTATTGTGCATGCTTGCAATTCACAAGATCTCATATCCCCTTCTCCTTGCAGGACTGACTTTGGTACTGCTGAATTAAAAGCAGGAAAGGGGCTGCATAGGTGCTATGTTCTGTCCCTGGCTTACAGGAGAGGAATAGAAGAGTGAGATTTTTGGAAAGTTGTTCCAAATCTCAAGGCTAACCTTGGCTCCCTGAGGAGTCAGTGCTGCTCTTAGACTGTATTAATTCCTGCTGTAGAGGCATAGTCCCAGTCAGTCTTGGTGCTGCCATAGATGTGAGGAATTCCTCTCCACCCCTGAGCATGATGCAAGTCCCAGTGGAAAGAGCAGAAGGAGGCTCAGAGTTGCCTTCACTGTACTTCTAGTGTTTTCCCCTCCAGCTGTTTCTATAATGATGCAAAACTCTTCCAAAACTATATTTTACCTCCGATCCGTGCTTAGAATCTTTAAAATCTATCAAGTATACTTGTTCTACATGTTAACTGTGTTTTTTTTTTGTTACATTTCTATGAAGGAAGGATGCTATCTTATGATAATTCTGCAAAAGATGAGTTTTATAAGGATTCAGGATGAAGGCTGGAAAATTTTTTGCAGTTTAATTGAAGGATTAGAAATGGAGAGCTCTGGTCCAAGTGGCCCAATTTTATTTAGGGGCCTGTTTACATAAGCTGAGACATTTGCAGTGGCTTTCGTGGTAATATACTTCAGTTTCCAGACTATTCTGTGAACTGTTGATTCAATCTGGGGAGTGGGAGGGAAGAAATGAAAGTAAAAACACAACAAACCTACTTTTTTTTCTTTTAAAGTATCCAAATGAGAAAGTGACAGCATCCAAAGTCTTGTGCTAGACATTCCAGCAACAAGCTTGGAAACAGTGACTAAACTCAGCCCTAATAAAGGACTGCCATGCAATTAGAGTCATCTTATGAAGATTAAACTGCTCTGCCCTCTGGGAAACACCGCTTTTATCTCATTAAGGATTCTCGCCACTTTACAATTAATAAAAGGCAAAAGTTTCACCTCCGTTGCAAATAGAAGATAGATTGAGAGGAATATTCACGGTCATGTTGCCGGACAAAGGCTCACCTGCATCCAGAGGGATGTTGATAGCACTGAGCTACCAGCACCTGCCCTGCATACAAGGAATTATGTGACTGGCTTCCACCAGAGAGATTTAAACCTCTGTGGCAGGACTGAAATGAAAGCAACAATAATCAAAAGAGGTTGTTTTGTCCTACAAAGAGTTTTAATTCAGAAATGTGTTTTGTGACTGTTTTATCTAGAGTACTCTCTGTCTCCTTTTCACAACATTTTGACTTCCTTTGTGATAGAAAGCATTTTTAAAAATGTACAATATGTTTTTTGAAACCCTCTTGTAGTGTAAAGAGGTGAGCATGGACTTTGATACTAAGTCCCTCAAATCAGAAAATTGCTGACACTTACCTATGTCTTTCTTTGCCATTGTCATCCAAAGCAGGTCTGCACTTGTGTGATTTCACCACAGGTTTGCAATGCACAATGTTGCAGCATAGCATAGAACTGGACTTGATCTGTGCTGCTGACAGTACAGATGCTTGGAGCAAGTCGCTAAACCTCGTCTTCAGCTTTTTGCTTTTCAGAAGTAGTAAGTCAAACCAAATATAGTTCAGAGTGGTGAAGAACTATTGCTTTTGATTTGGTAAAACCTGTTGCAGAACATGAACATGTTCATGCCAGGGGCAAAATGCTGCTTCTGCTTATTACATGCTGCTGTGGTGCAATATGTGAGGTGGAGTAATCACTGAGAAGGAAGGAGGAAAATGAGATCCAGGATTCAAAATCCAAGTATAATTCATAGATTGTTGTGATCTAGAACTGCTCAATGGCAACGGCCATCTTCCCAGTGCTTCCTATGAGATCTAGGTGAGAATTCAGCTGCCCACTGTGAGACTTTTGAACCACTTGAATGAAAAAGGTAGTCTTAAAATTAAAGCTAGGGTATCTCTGTTTCTTATACTACTGCGTTTTTATGAAATTCTTATCCTATCATTCAAATACTCTTAAAAAAATGGTAAAAAGTAAATGTCTTGAAGGCACCTTAAAGCAAATTTAAATTGACCTTATTTCTACTCTGGGGCTCCTTCCTTTGCAATAAGTGAGAACAGAACCCATTCTATCTATTATCTATTGATGTACTATTATCTTTTCTCTCCACACACAAGCACAGAAATTCCTACAAGGAATGAATTTTTCAAGCAACAAATTAAAATACATAGAATTAAGAAGGTAAAGACTTCCCTGAAAACAGGATCCCAGAAAATGTGCTGAAAAAGAAACTCCAGGAACAAGCTAGAAATAACTCAATTTACATCAGGGCTGTATGATGTTTTTTTCTCCTTTCTTTTCTCTGCCATTTCTTCAAGGTGCCTTAGGAAAATACTGTTTAACAGTAAAACTGAAACTTTACATGCATAAGACAACATATAGTATAGTACTAGGGTTCTTGTGAAGGATGAAGATTTGATTCTCAAAACCTATCAAAAAACAATGATCAGTCAAGTGTTTGAATATTCGTCCATCTTCCTTTTCTGGGAGAAAGGATTAAGAGCATATAAATGGATAAAATTAGTTCATTTTGAGATGATTTCAAGAAAGTTTATATGGTTTCCTCCTTCTTCCATTCAACCTAGTGAGCTGGTGCTTTGTTTGCTGCTAAAATATGAACTAGACCATAGAGAGAATATCTTGAAGTTTTTAGAATGCAGATAGGTGATGCAAACAACGCAATGCTGTCCTTAAATGCGCTTGTAGATATGTGGCTTCTTTCCAGAAATGAGAAATGTGAAATGTTGCATGAAATATATGTATGTGAGAGCTGGGGGGGGGGGGGGGGGGGGGAGGAGGAGGGAGGGGGTATCATCTAACTTCCTTGTGGAAATCGTAGGTTTTTTAACAGGCTTTTGTTACAATGATTGCAACAACAACAACAACAACAAGAAAAAAAAATGAGAAAAAACACTAAATGAGTGATTTGCTGTGGTTCTTAATCCTAATCTTTTAACAAATCCAAGATTTTTAGCATGACTGATAACTAGCACTGGGCAGAAAACAATTTTCTAGAAAGAGCCTGAAATATATCCTGTGATAGACATAAGCATTTTGGATGATGTTAATTAGGAATGACATGACAGATACTTGACACACCAAGTGCTTATGTCTACTACCATTCATTCACTGTCTGCCAATTCACATCCTTTCTTCAGTTCATTTCGTTTGGTGCTGGCACCCAATGTACACAAACAATTAGCATTGTGCAGTGCTTCTTAGGTCTTTCAGATACATACTGAGTAAATTGCTAGTTTGTTTTGATGACCACCATAGGGCTGTTTAGATGAAAAAAACATTGTTATTTTTAAACTGGAAGTGGGACACTTAAAGGAAACTTATTCCATATTTAAGTTATATAAGAACTTAAGTAATTCAAATAAATAAGAACTATTAAGAAATAGTTCTTTCCTTTGTACATGCCATTTTCTCTGGCCCTTCTGCATGTTCATGTCCATCCCTCAAGACACTGCTGTTCCAGTAAACTTTGTGGGAAAAATCTTGGTGTAGCTACGGTGAAAGCATTAGGTCTTTCACTGTTGTTATATTCATGTTTGAAGGTGAATGTCATTAAATATCGGGTCCTTTATTTTTTCTTAATTTACAGCAAGAATATAGCTAATGAGTAAAGTATTTGGAGGATGTTGCTTTCAAATTGGATCTCCAAAGAAACAGAAGGTTTTCAAAGTTTCTTGTCATGAGTTCATCGTTTCTGTGCATTCTTATAACACCTTTAAGTAGACTTTCCAGCTCATAGAAATAGTGCTTTATCATTTCAGAGTTTTGTACCTCCTTCTTTCTTTCTTAGTCACTTCTGCTAATTGCTAGAAATATTTATTCTAAAGAAAACTGTTATTTCTCTATTTCAGTTCATCATCTGCTTGATCCTTTAATGATGCTGTAATGTTGTGGCATCACTGTGGACAGCAAAAACCCTTTAGAAAGAATGGCTTTTATGTCTTGCCTGTGTATTTGGTGGTTGTTTGTGTTTTGTTGGTGTTTTTTTGTCGCTGTTGTTGTTTTTGTTTGTTTTTCACTGTTCTGCTAGTATTATCCTCAGTTTATATCTAGAGAAGCAGATGTTTGGGTTAGTTTAAGTAGTGCTGTAACAAAGCCTTGCATTTTCAGAACTTGCCAATAGGCCTGTCATAAACAAAATGTGTTTTAAGGTATTCAGAGCAAGGCTTGCAAAGGAATAAAACTTTTATTTAGGTCTGTAATTAGTTGCCATACTTTTAGATTCATTCACTATGTGCTATGTTCAGCTCTTCTGAGAAAACACTTTTTTTCTTTTTTCTGACAATTCAATGAACACTAAGACATTGAAGAAATTCATCCCCAGTTAATGTCTGCTGAAGTCTTTCTGACATAGGTGATCAATTTAACAAAGTATGACAAGTAGTCAATTAAATCTACGTACATTTCACTGTCATATTGAAGTGAGAATAGGAAATCTCTGAGAGAAGATGCTTGGCTGTTGTTGTAGCTGCTGTTGGTATTTTAATTGTACGAAGAGTTTTCATGAAGAAAGGATATTACTTATAATTCAAGTAGCTAGAATCAGTATGTATGAAGTAGCTGCACCTTATACTATATACTACATAAATAGAAATATATTTTCCCAAGATTTTAGGATAAAAATGCAAGATAGGTGGAGACAGGCATGAGGATGCAAAGAAATTCTTGGATAATAATGAATGGGTTTAGCACATCTGTGGCCTAATATGTTTGGTTGTTAATGCATGGGAGGCAGGAGAGGAATGGGCACCAATTTGTCTCTTTTTGTTATCATCAGAGTTAAAAGTTTTAGGGAAGGCAGGGTTGATAAGGATGTAATAGTAAGGTTATTAATAACTTGCTTGTTCCAACCTTTGCACATAGCATAGGGGAAAGCACAGAGAGATTATTTTCATATTTACCAAGGGAACAGTGAAGGCCAGCAACTTGGTCTGAGAAGTGACATCCATCCTCGCTTTGTATGAAATCAAAGATGAGGGATTGGGAAGGCCCAAGTCAGGAAGGAGCTGACTGAAAATGAGAGGAAGAAACCGAACTTCAGCCCTGTATGGAGAGAGCAGACTTCTGGCTGTTCAAGAAACTAGTTAGTAAAGTCTCCTGGAAACTTCTTTTGAAGGTATTGGGATCCATCAGTGCTGGTTACTTTTTAGGAGCACCAGAGCAGGAGATTTCAAAGTGTCAGAAGTCAAGCAAGTGGGCCAGAAGGCTTGCTTGTCTGGGCTTGGATCTTCTTCTAGAGCATAAACAGAAAAGGAAAGTGTATGGATACTGGAAGCAAGGTAAGGCAACATAGGAGGATACAGAGGTGCTGTTCACCATTATAGGGAGAAAATTTATATAACTAAAGCTCAGAGTTGAAGTTTCCCAATACTGTGAGGGACAACAGAAAGGGCTTCTTAACATGTGTTAACAGCAAAAGGAGAGCCAGAGATAACATTGGTCCATTACTTGATGAGGTTAGTCACCTCATCAATGGGGATGTAGATAAAGCACAGACATTGAATGCCTTCTTTCCCTCTATTTTTAAGTCCAATGATGGTCCCTGAGCTGGGGGACCATGACTGTGGGAATGACAAATTCCCAGGTTACTCTGAACTAGTATCGGATTTGCTGCTCCAGCTGGATGCTCCTAAGTCTGTGGGCCCGATGGGATTCATCCCAAGGTACTGAAAGTGCTGGCTGATGTCTTCACAAGACAGTTCATCTCTTCTCTCTGGTGACCAGTGATAGGACCCAAGGGAACAGCATGAAACTGTAACAGGGGAGGTTCAGGCTGGATGTTAGGAAAAGGTTCTTCACTGAGAGGGTGGTTGGACACTGGAAGAGGCCCCAAGGACTTGGTCACAGCACTGAACCTGCTGGAGTTCAAGAAGTGTTTGGACAGTGCTCTCAGACACACGGTCTGATGTTGGGTTGGTCCTGTGTAGAGCCAGGACTTGGACTCAGGGATCCTTGTTGGTCCCTTCCAACTCAGGATATTTTATGATTCTATAATTCCAGTTATTACAAGACAAAATCATAAAGTTTGTGGCATCACAAAGAAAGGGAAGAAATGCTAAAATAAATAGGCTAGAAAGCATGTCTTTCCATAGGTATTGTTGCAGGAACACATTAGGACTGCTTCTCAGGACAAGGGATAAGACTGAATTGCAGACCTCACTAATTGTGATTTCTTGGGCTTTGTTCTGGCAGCAGGAGTTTCATTTCCTAACAGTGTGTTACTCTAGGTATGCTTAATTTGAGATATAACATAGGTGTAGTTGGGCCTTGTAATAAACCTTTATTTTCAGTTTAATTTTTTAGCTTTCAAAAACAGTGTAGCTTACAAAATTTTCGTTTCAGCGTACTTATAAAATGGCATGGAAACTAGGTAACTGTTAGGTCATCTTGATAAGTTTCACATCTCAGTAGACTTAGAATGCCAGCAAATTTTCACTATCATGCAAAACGTCTTTCATATTCCATATTTCCACAGAAAGCATAATGACTTCCAGTGTACAGATACAGTCAGAGCTCATTCGCAGTAATTTCTCCAGTGCATATAATGTGTTTACACGCAAGAACAAACTTGAGTTTTGAAAGGGGCACTTACTGTGAGCAGTAAGGGTTTGAAAGATAATTAAGTAGTTACTGTATCACTGTAGTATCACTGTATCACTGTAGTATCACTGTGTGTGACCCTAGGGAACATGAGTATCTCAGGACCAGGTTTGGGGACTACATTAAGGCAGTTACCTTTAAAATGACTATTTAGAATGTTCTTATTTACTTCTATGGCTTATTCTAGATTGATGGAATGAGCCTGAAATATTTCTGTTTTTCTATTATTGTACACTATTATTTAAGTAACCTCAGCAGTCTGACTTGCATTTCAGTGTGACAGCTTAAGCACTTGATACATAATATAGTTTTAATCTAACTATAGGCATGTTTAAATATTAAAACCAGTCTCCAGAGATGTTTTTCCCCTTTCTCTTTGCTTTCTATATTCCTATTTTTTTTAATTTTTTTTTTTCCCCAGCCTGTTTCTGTGGCAGGACCCAAATCTGCTCTGTCAAGAAATATGAAAGCAACAGAGGAATTGTTGACAGCTCCGTGATTCCCTACTTGGCTGGAGACTGACCATGACAGAGAACAGGCCAACCTCAAGACTTCTCTAAAGCTGTTTACCCAAAATTTGCATTAAAAACATTTGATGGGGTTAGGTCCAGTCCTCCCCCTTCTTCCCTCCCCACCCTGCATCTATGTGTGGTCAACATGCTGCAAGTCCAGACATATCATAAATTGATCCCAAAAGATCAATGCAGTCAAACCAATGAGCCTTGGGAGTATAAGTATGCCTCTTCTGAGAAAGCTTTTTTCAGTAACTGCTTTATGAATACTTCAGATAACTTTGTTGTTGTTGTTGTTTTTAACAATTCTGCCTGGATTTCTTTACTTTAGCTTAAACTCTGAGGTACATTTTAAATGACTAACCACAACTGCTGTGTTTGGATTATCTCTTTGTTGAGTCATTAAGAGAAATTACATTTCTAAAGAATTTATTAAATAATACGAGTTAAAATACATCTTACAAGTGCTAGAGTACATGCCCTTCAGTCCTTTCCCATTAAATATATCAGTTTCTGCTTGCTTTAAGTCTCTTGTTTATTGAGAGACTACAATTCAGTTTCATGCAGTTTTTTTTTCCTGTATTGAGTCCATCAGCAGACACAGTTCCATGGCTAAAGTCATAGTCAAGAAATCAGATGCTACACTTTTTGTAAACTTTCTTAGAGGTTTTAGGCAAGTCATCTGATGTCTTCTTGCCTTCTTCTCAACCTCAAGAAAGAAAAAAGAAAAGAGTAGTAGGAGGTTTAATTCCCTGCTTGTTTCATTCATCTGAACTGCAATTTTGATGCATAGGTATTTATAAAGAATGAGATTTTTGATGATTTGGGTCCCCACCTGGAAAATGCTGAGGGGGGTTAGTTTTAGAAAAGCTTGAACAATCAAGATCTTTCTGAAGTATTGAAGATTAAGCATGTAGAATGGCTCATTTCTGAAATCTTTTCCAAGATACATTGAGGTAGTTCTGTGGAGACTATTAAAAAGTAATTGCAGAGTATTTACATCCTTAAGGTGGCTTTGTACAGAATATTTATATTATATCCATGCTCATGTCTGACTTATATTACCTTTCATAGAAGGACACAGGTCCTTAGGATGTAGAAATGAAAACCCATATATTATGCTTAATACACATATTTTAGAAGCATTATGTTATATAATGAAATTGCATAGCTCGTAAGACCACATGCAGGGAAATGATTTCTCAAGAGCATTGTTGGAAAACAACCTTGGTTTAACGTGGAGTATAGAGGAGATATGATACCATACAAAGAAACTCTATTCGCTGTTTTACAGTCCCCTAGCAATTCTAGCTTTGGGATCCTGTGTCCTAAATGCCCTATATTATTTAGATTGTACTTTTGGTAATTAGTTTTCCTAATGCAATATATTCAGTCCTCTCTGAAATTTTCTTCTGATGCCTAGGGACACATTATGTCAAAACCTGATGAATGCTATATTCTTATGCATGCAAAAGACGAGTTATAGTCAAGCTCACTCCTCTATACTAGGATAGTGAAGAAAGAGGTAATTAGAACAATCATCTTTCTGTCTGCTCCAGCAGGAAAACCAAGTTGTTCTTCTTCCATTGTAAGGTTAACGTCTTGCGATAATGAGAACCATGAGAATTTAACCACTGCCGCCAACGATGGCAGATACTTTTCAGTTTCCATCTTTCATTTAGGTTGGTGGATCATCAACACCTGTGCTCAGTAGTGGATGTATCAACCATGTGCACTGATCACCAAATAGCAACTGGTGTAGAGAAGGGCAACTTTTTTTTTTTCCCCTCAAGATGTATTTTTACACCCAAAATTGTAGCTTTGACTTGACCAATTTGTTTTTTTCAAGCTTGACTATTTTACTGAACTGTTTAGAAGAGCAAAGGAGGGTCAGAATATTTTGTTTGATGCTTCTTTCAGTGATATTTTCCAAACTGATAATACCTCGTGTTTAAGTAAATGTCACCATGAATAACATGTTGGAAAAAAATACATACTTTCTCTGATGAAACCTAGGGTTTGGGTGTTTTTTAAGTTGCTTTACATAGTAGGGAACTTTCTGTACTCCACAGAAGTCTGAAGAAGTCTTAATGACTCAAGCAGAACTGAAATGCTAAGTCCATCCCTTGAATATACTAAATTGATTTGTTAAATTATATCAGATGCTGCATATTTTATTATAGTCCTTGAATATTTATCTAACCTGAAAGGACTATGGAAAGGTTAATGAGATATTTCTGTACAGGATTTTTAATGACAAGGAGGAAAAAAAAAAAAAGGGAATTTCTATTTACAGAAAACTATAGGATATTTTATTAATTGGTGAAAGCGGGAAAGTTAGAATATCTGTGCCATAAAAAAAATTTCAAGTTATTCTCTGAGGAAATGTTTCAGAAGTTCAATAAAAATTCTCAAAAAAAAAAATCTCAAAGGCAGATTCCATTGAAATCACACAACACTGTTAGGCAACTTATTACAGTACATTTTCACACACACACACACACACACAAAAAAAAGTTTAAAATCTATCCCATGGGATGCATCTCCTGTAATACTCTCATCCTTTGGATACAGTGGATCAACATTCAGACAGATGGTTGCAGCTGGCATTACAGGGGGACAGTCTGAGGCTAAGCTGAACTTGGAATCAAAGACAGACAGAGGTGCTCTGGTTTGCAAGTGTTCTTTCCACTTCTCTTGTGTTGATGCAGATTTTGAGAAGTTGCAGTTAAAAATAGGTTTCCAATACAGTTGTCATAGCTGGGATCAGCCCAGGGATATGGGTGAGAGCACGGTTTCCTGGCAGGATGGCACAGGAGGCAGAGGACAGGAACAGGCAGGGGCTGGGATGTCTTATGTCATTTTTACTTTAGAAGGTAGAGTATTGTATAACCATGCCCTTAAAGAAGTGTACTTCTAGGGAGTGTAACGTGGGGAAACTGTGAGACTTAAACTCATTTTTTATTTTTTTTCAAGCCTATGCAGTGATGAGACATTTCAGTATATTATTTTATCAATCTGATAGGCAGTTAATGCTTTTAGATGAAGAAATAGAAATTGAGTTGAACACACACAAAGCACAATATTTAATTTTCTTCATATCTTAACTGAAACTTTTTTTCAAAAAAAAAAACCCTACTTTTTCCATCAAGAAGCTGTTCCAATAGAAAATTCCCCATTGGTTCTAATTAAGTAGTGTAAATATAAAACATAATATACACATCAAAAAAGTTTTTACTGTTTGTGGAGCCTTTGTCAGGATCAGAAAGTGTGCTCCATTTTAAGTGCAGAGATAAGTGCTACAATTTGCAATGTCCCTAAAATGGGAATGAACTAAAATGAACTCATTACAACATTGTTTATGGCAGGCAGAAAAGAACAAACCTCAAATATGTCAGTCAAAATGTTTTGTTTTGTTGATTTTTTTCACGTCGTCATGGAAAATGAGAACAAAGAAAAGACCAGTTGTCACATTCTCTTCTTAGCTCTCACTTGTGGACAGAATCTAATATTGTGCCTTAGAAGCAGAAAGCACAGCAGCAGATTTCCTGAACAGAAAATGAGACTTTAGCATTTAAAGGAGCCCATGAAAAGGGAATATTAAAGCAATTTCTCATTTCATTTGCCTAGCACATTTCTGCAGCTATAGCACAACTATATCGAGGCAGGCTTTTGCAGTGAATGTGAAACAGAAAAGGAGCATTAGGGATCAGCCTGTGATGTGGGTATTTGTCTAGTGAGGGGTTGGTAAACTCCCTGTTGTGTACTGCAGTCCAATGTGATCCAGCTGGCTGTGACTCACATGCCCAACTCTCCTCTCCATGGAAAGCAAAATAAGAGGCTGGAAGGTAGAAAAAGGGTTGTCCTCTAATCTAGAGACAAAATGGCTCCAGATTGAGCTCTCAGCTCTGGGAAGTGACTCCCCCAGTATATATGCAATTTTTTAGCCTCAGCATGTCTCCTGCACAAAACCAGAGCAAGTACTTCCCTTGGCATCCTCATTATGCTGTTATGTGGATGCCTGCTGACAATTTTAAGGCATCTTCACAGCATGCACCACAGTTACTTAAAGCAGCAAACTCTGTCCACACGGATATTTTAAGTGCACGTTTTTGTCATGGATGTTCATTCATGTATTTTTCACTCATTTACTCTTTAGAGGCATTTTCTCTGATAGGTTTCAGAGGTTGTACTAGATGAACTTAGAAGTCTTGCCCAACATAAATGATGCTATGATTCCATGAAAGGCGACGAAGCCTGGAATGGGACAATTAGTATGTGAGGCTAATAAGAGGATTAGTCTAACTTACTGTGTTCAAATGCCAATACAGTAACTGAACAAATTTTACTGCATTTAAAGTTTGTTATACAACATGTTAAAAAAAACACGTGTGACAGTAAGTACTGCTATTCTTTTTACCTTCATTTTGTAGGAAAAATAAGCTTTTGGCCCAGCTCCATTGCAGCTTGTGCCCATCTGATCCTTTTTGCCCCTTGTCCTGTAAAGAAGGGGTAACTAATTTGCATCACAAGAGTCTCTTCTCTTTCAGCAAGACCAGACTTCAGTTTAGAAACTCTGCCTGAGAACAGCAATGTGGAGATTTCCTTAAACAACGTTGCAGTCCCTTAGGGAGCAAGTAAGTTCCCTAACTTCAGTGCTAAAAGAACAAAAATCAAACTCCATAGCAAAGATAATGCACACAAAGGGATGGGGATTAATTTTGTTAAAGCCTTGACTGGAAAACTTGATGGTTAACAGAACTAATCAAAACTTAGGCATTCACACAGTTTTTGAGTTAAGGGGAAGAAAGAGCCTTTCTCTTATTTCTTAGTACCTTCAGATCTGCAGAAAACCCATGAAAAACGATGATAAACTTATACTCTTAAATTAGTAGAGACTCTGAGAGGAAGACTTTGATGTAAAGTTATTTAGCTCTCTCTCTACTAACACTGTGATCTATTTAATTATAGACACAGTATGTTTTATAAATATTTTTTTTACAGCTTGCTGCATGAAAGTACAGGAAAAATATGGAAAGAAATTTATATAATTACAATTTAATGATCTGTATTTTAATCGAGATTTTACCAAATAATTTTGCAAAAACTCAGGAATACTCTGGTAATGCTGGCATATGTTTAGATGCTTGGGGTTTGAATTCTCCTGTTTTTTATAGTAACACCTTTAAGGGCACAAAGGTAGGAGCATTAAAATAGGATTTTTTTACTCACTTATGTTTGTGCTATGCTAGGAAAACATCTCCTCTTTGACTGATCAGAAATAGCCAGACATAAATATGTGTTGAAGAAGCACTTTAATTAAAGTTGATAGTGAGGTCTACACATACTCACAAGACAGGTAGCTGTGCTGCTGTTACTCTCCAAGGTGCCCACCCCCAAATTCTTCTTTGAAGACAGAACCACAGCGTCTTCATTTTCTACTTGTCTAGTCCTGCAGGTTCTGCCCTGATTCCCAACAGATACTCGACAGATATTGTCACTTACGAATAGAGAGTTAAGAATGAGGTAGTAGAGGAAGCTGCCAGGACTGCTCCTAAGATATCTTTCTGCATGATTTATTATGGAGTGACAGTTAGCATCTTGGTTAAGCAAGCAGGAATTGAACCAAGATATCTAATGGCCTGTGATACTACTATTTCATCCTTATTTGGAGCTGTAACGCACTCTTCTACCCTGTCACTTTAGTCCAGAGGACAAACGTGCCCTTAGTAACGCTAAAGTTCACGCTGTCCCCATTGAATGGTGGTGGAAACTACCTTTTTAGAGCTTTTTGTTGCATTTCCTAGGGCAACAAAGTTCAGCTACTGATATTCTCCCCTTTGTCTTTCACTGATAACTTTGATACAGTTAGCAAATCTTGTCAGAAGCATGGAACTTATCTTTGTGACTGCAAGGTCAGAGGGAGAAAGAGGCCCATCTCTCCCAAAGACACTTTTGTGTCTTTGGGAGAGATGGTAAACTTGCTCCATGTTAACCCATCTGTACGGGTTCTTGCTATTCAGATGCAAGTCTGTTGGAAATCAGATCCTGTCATGTAAGGTACTGACAAAGCAGTTACCAGTCTGGATTTTGCTACTTTTATAATAACCTTTTTGTTTGTCCATATTTCAGACCAAGCACTGAGAAAAATACCAAATGAATGTAGCTCACTGTTTTCAAAGTAGTCCTCTGTAGCAATTCTTGTTCCCCTACTGCTATGTTCAAGGAGCCAGGATTATCTACTTAAATGTGTTTCTTTCCTTTGTGATTTTTCTTTGCTGCCAATTGCTAAGGCATTTTTGACAATTACTAAATCACATGTTTTGTGATTTCTCAATTACTACAGGTACTGGGATTTATTTATTTATTTATTTAAGTATAATAGTAAATCAAAATGTTCTTGGTGAATGCACAAAATGAAAATGCAGTTCTTCCCACTTTCAAGGATAAAAGCATCAGGATATATCCCTCTGGATATTGTCATCTTTCAGATGTGCAGAGGGATTCCTACCATACTGGAGTGTGTTTGGAAGTCACAGCTGGGTGCATTACACTTTGGGAATGGATTGAAAATTGTGTTTGAAGTTAGTTCTTGTAGAAATAAAGTTGTAAGTCTGTAACTTTTTATGTGCTGGTTTTTAATTTTCCTAGAAACCTCTTCCTTGTCAGTATCTCACCTCCACTGTCCAGCCTTGCCTTTTCTGCTATGAACTCTAGTCCATGTAAAATAGTTATCTTAGTCTGTGAAGCCATGAACAGCATCTTAGGGAATTATTTGTTGTGGGCATTTAGATTTGCAATGTGTGAATATTCACTAAGCTCAACCATACTTACAAGTCATACAAGACTCACTATTTGAGTGCAGCCTTGAGTGGCTACAGTTCAGTTCCCATTAAGTATCAGCTGGGAGAGCCGCATGTGTCATGTAAAGTACAGGAGTGAAAATTTTATGCTTCTTTCTCTGCCGGAACTTTTCCAGCTGTGTGCATGTGTCAAAACAGGTTATGTACTTAAATTATGCATAGAAGTCATCCATAAATAACCTCCTCACTTGGATAAGAAAGATCTCTCACGCAATACAAACATCTCACTCTTTTGCATGTATCTTTTGTAATCTGTCTTGGATATTATTCTATATCTTATTTTAATGGGTACATTTCAGCTTAAATACCTTTTTTATTTCATTGTCTTTATCTGTGCTTTACCTTTTTTATAAAAGAAGTTTTTTCTTTCAGACACAATGTGTAGCTATCTCAAGGTAGACTGTAGCTGAGAGTCTCTGGCTTCCACTTGTGATTACTTTTGTTTCTTGTTTATGGATAATGTATTCTGTGCTTTGTCATATGCTAAGCAACCAGCCTGATGAAAAATATACAATCAGCAAACAAACCAGTACTTAAAAACAGGAAAATCAATGATGCAACTAATTGTCTGTATTCTCATTTAACCCTGTCTGATATTCTATTAGACTTTGACCCAAGCTTCCAGCAGGTGTGTATGCAACCCATGAAACATTTAATAGAGACTAATACTGCATTATTTTCATTACTGCAAAATAGTATTGAAAATAGGATTGCTTGCTATAGCTATTCAATCTAGGTTGAAAAAGAAGAACACTCAGTTGCATTAGACAAAATTCAATTTGTCACGTAGGGTCAGAAGTCTAATAGTCTAATAGAAAGAAATTTTGGAAAGAACAAATTTATCCATAACATCTATGCTTTGCCTTTCTTTGTATCAGCCTACTGGCCAGTAGTGGAAATAACATGACAGAGTAGAGGGAACACCACTGTGGTATCCTAAAGGTAATTCATATCATGTTTAGAGTAACATGTTAAACTGTTCTTCCTGTACAGAAATAAGCAGCAAAGTTTCCTATAGGATCTGGGACAAAGCAGCTGCGACACTTACTGCAAGCCATAATTCTTAGGAAAAAGAGAGGGCTTAGACTATGATGTTGTCCCATGAAGCTAAACATAGGGGAAAATTAAGCCTTTCTGTCTCATTTTGTACTATTGCAGAGTTGCGAAATCCTTGGAGGATGAAAGGACAGATCTGAGCGTGAAAGTGCATGATATTTTCTAAGCAAAGGATGTTAGTTCTATGAATCTAAATGTAGAGGGTGGACAGACTGCATAACAGTTACAAACTCCCAAACAAAGTGTGAGAGAATTATAATTACCATGAGTGTAAAATCACTGTTTATGTAATGCCATAAGAGTCCTGAACCTTGCCAGAAACAAAGAACCAGCATTTTCAGAAAGTCTTGCTATTCACTGATTGGAGCTTCTAATGTAGGCAGAAGGATGCATTCTGTCTTGTAGGAATGTATTTTCTAAATAGACGGTAGATATGTAAAGAAAAGGAGATGATGATAATATACTGCTTTTTTGAGGACTATGGTTTCAAAGGACTAGCTGCAGAAACTGAATGCAAAGAAACACCACTCCACTCCAAAACTGTGTTTAGTATAGAATATTCCAGAGCCTTTTAGACTTTTTCTCTGACTTACCACCTCTATACACATTTGCTCATACCAGAAAGCATACAGCAAGTTGAACTTACTGTCTTGATCTTCAGAGCAGGGATGAGTCTGCATGAAGTTTTCTTCTTTTATGCTGTTCTTCACCTCTTTGAATGTTTTTGGTGTCATACTTTTATAGTAAAGCTCAGGTAGTTTAGTCTCTCAAGTTTTGTGGGGAGGCATTGGCATTGTGATGCTAAGATTGCACAGCTGCCAGTAACAAAGGTAGATGTACTGTGACTTTGCACAGCTTCTTACTCAGGGAAAACTGTACAGATGTCCATAAAACCAGAAGTGATGAGTGTGAGAAACTCCCTTTCAGTCTAGGGGGAAGGCGGTCACACTCTAGTGGTCTTCCCTTTCATGCTGCCAACAGCTATTTCTCCTATATTGACAAGAGAGAGAAACCACGACTGCTCCTGTGCTTATTGCTGTCCCCATTGATTTGTTCATACCAGGAGAAACAGGCAAAAAGCTCTTGTTCTTTACATTTAATTCAGAATTTGTCTTACTGGGGCTGAGTGGGGTGATGGCACATTGAACATCCCCCACTGAACTGATCCATTGCATTCAGGGAAGGCTGTTGAACCATATGACTTTGAAATAAGTGTGTTTGTTTGTTTGTTTGTTTTTCCCCTCTACTACTAGGGATTTTTCCAAATCTGACAGCATTGGATTGCCAATGGTTTTGGTGTCAGATGCGAGTAAGGGAACAGTTAGAGAATTATTTACCTAGAGGGAAACTCATTTAAAAATCCTTCCAAACAAAAAAGACATGTCTGTTCTCTAGCCTTTTTATTTATTTATTTATTTATTTATTTATTTATTAAAACTTTGGTCGTGAAATACAAAAATAATGATGAAAAGCTAAAGGGGAAATGCTGAGATGGTGAAAAAAAAATAATAATTTGATAGCCCTAATGGGTCATAGCACTGTTCTGCTTACTCTTTTCTCCGGTTTCTTATTAACAGCCAAATGGACATACACAAAGGAAAATTTCTTCACACTGGCTTATGGCTGAGCTGTAGGAACCTACTTATGATCCCTCAGCCGGTTATCTCCTCTGCCTTTGTACAAATGACTTCTCAGGATGCTAATGAACAGGTTGAATGTTTTGGCTGCTTCCAAAAATAATGTCTTGTGAAATGTTCCTGAGTTTTTTAAATGCATTATTTCAGACCTCTGAATCACTGAGATGTGCTACCAGGGGAAAACAATAGCCCCAGTAAGCCATAGTTAAATTTATGACTAAAAAGCTATAAACCCAAGGCTTGTACAAACAGGATTCTAATTCACTGAAATACTCCAAAGCCAAGATGGAGGGTGAGGACAGCAGCTGCCTCTGAGCATCTTCTTGTCAAGCTGCATAGGCTGTTGTTTGTGGTTCAGGGTGTTGAATTGTAAAGCTGTCCCGTGCTGCTGTTAGGAGACCCAACTCTTCAGCCTCCACTCCCATTCACTGTTTAGCAGCACAAAGGTGGGACACCGATATCTCTCAAGGAGCATTCAGATTTTCCAGACCTTGTTTAATTCCCAACAGACAGTGACAGCTCTGATGGCTGTGACTTGGGTGAGTATTTTGGCATGGTCTAACATGGTGTCACCTGCTAGCACTGCCTGGCGTGGCTGCAGTATGTAATTTTCCCTCATTAAGGATGAGAATTTGCATCTCCAAAAGAAGATTCTCTTGCACAAGCTCCATGATTTGGTAACATCAGACAAAGCCTAGTATTATCTGTTTTAATGAGATTGTTGACATCTTCAAATGGGCAAATAAAATGAAATAGCTCTCTCGGCTACAGAAATTGCTATGATTTATTCCAAAGAAGCACAGTAGGCCCTACAGTCATGACAGACCTTGCTCCATGCTGTTGTTCTTCAGCTTCATCAGTGAACTACAGGTAAAGGCAGGGAAATGTCATCCTTATTAATTTTCAGTTTATGCTTGTATTTGTTTTTCTTATCACAAACATATTATGCTGTACTCACTATAGAGCACAGAACTAGGATATATAATCATCCTTGCATTTTTAATCCTTTTCATCCCCTCTTCTTAGATCAAAAAATGTGCTTACACATTAATTTTCCATTTTATCTTCCTAATGTTTTCTGATCTCCTCTCAGCCATAGTGGGATTATCTACCCTGTTTCAAACTCTTTTATTTACCAGCTCCCTTTTTTTTGTACATTGTTACATACAGGTTGTTTTGTATTTTTTTTACCCAGCATTATAATGCTGTAGAGGTGTGGGGTTTTTTGTTTTGCTTTGTTTTTTGTTTGTTTGTTTTCTTCAGCGACTAAACACTTTTTATATATGGTATGATATTACATTTAGAGGAACTGAGGGGCCAGTGTGTTAATGCCTGTTAGTGGGTGCTAATAACTCATGGGGATATGCAATCAGAAAAGACCAAAGCTTTTGATACACTTCATGTGAATGTGTTTTCTGAAATACATATAATTTAGTTGAATGTGCAATTACTACTTGAGTGAATGGCATATCTGATGGTAGTTTTTAAGTGAATGTTAAGAAATCTGGAAAGTATCCTATGAAATGAGCTTAAGAATAGGTGAAATGCTTTTGACAAAATTGGATGTGATGTTAGATTTAGGCAAAAAGTTTTTAGACATTGTTTACTAGCTGAAAAAAAACAATTTCCCTGTGACCTAAACAGTCTGCCAGTGGGAACTTGGTTCAGAAATCATTTTCCTTTGGGAAAATTGAGGGCTTTATCATAACATTCCTTCTCATGTGTCATGCTGCATTTTCAAAGTGAAACCATTTTCCTTTTTCAAATTCACATTTTAGATTATGATAAACACAATTAAAATTTTGGAAAGATTGCCAATGTCAATGGAAAAGGACAGCTTTAAATCCTAAAAAAATGTTTTTGCTTCTTTAAATCTAGTGAGGAGTTGGGGGAGGAAATAATACAGTTCAGAATACCTCATCTAAATTAGGTTTTGTTTTTTGCAGGCTGGTTTATGATTTCAGTCACTAACCTCAAATAATCAATTATTTCTGCAGTTCCCACTTTTCTAAATGCTATGCTGAAAAGCAGATTAAAAGTTTTGAGACTTTCTTTAATTATTCTTACAGCTGTGGACTCTTGTCTTCACACATAACTTGTAAAATAGCAGAAGAAAATCTGTCTGTCTTCCTTTTGTGTCCAGGACTAGAAGGATGAGTGAGAAACTCGAGATGAGCTATTTTACTAGGCACAGAGAACTTGTCAAAGTTGTCCCCAATCCCCCATCATCCTCTGCCTAACCCCCTCTCCCTCACAAACCTGCAAGATGTTCAGAAAGGTAATCCAAAATTCTCATCCTGCTATAATTGATTCCTGAGTTTCCAACATAGAATCATAGAATATCCCAAGTTGGAAGGGACCCATACGGATTATCGAGTCCAACTCCTGGCACCACACAGGTCTACCTAAAAATTCAGAACATGTGACTAAGTGCACAGTCCAAATGCTTCTTAAACGCCAACAGGCTTGGTGCAGTGACTGCTCCTCTGGGGAGCCTGTTCCAGTGTGTGACAACCCTCTCAGTGAAGAACCTCTTCCTGATGTCTAGCCTAAAACCTCCCCTGCCTCAGCTTGACACCATTCCTATGGGTCCTGTCACTGGTAACCAAGGAGAATAGATCGGCGCCTTCCCTTCCACTCCCGCTCATGAGGAAGCTGTAGACCACGATGAGGTTTCCCCTCAGCCTCCTCTTTTCCAGGCTGAACAGGTCAAGTGACCTCAGCCGCTCCTCATACGTCTTCCCCTCTAGGCCCTTCACCATCTTTGTAGACCTTCTCTGGACACTCTCCAACAGTTTTATGTCCTTTTTGTACTGTGGTGCCCAGAACTGCACACAGTACTCTGGCTGAGGTCGCACCAGTGCAGAATAGAGAGGGACAATCACTTCCCTTGACCTACTAGCAATGCTGTGCTCGATGCACCCCAGGATACGGTTGGCCCTCCTGGCTGCCAGGGCACACTGCTGGTTCATATTCAACTTCCTATCAACCATAATCCCCAGATCGATCTCTGCGGGGCTGCTCTCCAGCGTCTCGTTGCCCAGTCTGTACGTATAGCCAGAGTTGCCGTGTCCCAGGTGCAGGACCCGGCACTTGTTCTTATTAAACTTCATGTGGTTGGCGATCGCCCAGGTCTCCAATCTGTTCAGATCTCTCTGCAAGGCCTTTCCACCCTCAACAGAGTCCACAACTCCTCCAAGTTTAGTGTCATCAGAAAATTTGCTCAAAACACCTTCTAGTCCTACATCCAAATCGTTTATAAAAACATCGAAGAGGACTGGCCCTAAAATGGAGCCTTGGGGGACCCCACTGGTGACCGTCCACCAGCCTGATGTGGCCCCATTTACCACAACCCTGCCCGTCAGCCAATTGCTCACCCATCGTATGATGTTTTTGTTTAGCTGTATGGTGGACATTTTGTCCAGTAGGATCCTATGGGAAACTGTGTCAAAAGCTTTACTGAAGTCCAAAAAGATCACGTCAGCTGGTTTCCCTTGATCGACTAGATGGGTGATCTTATCATAAAAGGAAATCAAATTTATTAAACAGGACCTACCCCTTGTGAACCCATGTTGGCTGGGACCAATGACTGCATTGTCCCCCACGTGCGCTTCAATAACTTCAAGGACAATCTTCTCCATAATTTTACCAGGCAGTGACTGACAGGCCTGTAATTGCCAGGGTCTTATTTCTTGCCCTTCTTGAAAATTGGTACAATATTTGCCAGCTTCCAGTCTACTGCGACCTCTCCAGATTCCCAGGACCACTGAAAAATAATTGAGAGAGGTCCCGCGATGATGTCAGCGAGCTCTCTAAGCACCCTGGGATGAATCCCATCCGGACCCATGGACTTGTATGGATCCAGGTGAAGCAGCAAATCCCGCACACGTTCAGGGTCGGTTGGGAGTTTATCATTCCCACCATCATGGTCCTCCAGCTCCAGGCACCCTGGGTCCTGAAGACCATCATCAACATTGAAGATGGAGGCAAAGAAGACATTAAACATCTCTGCTTTGTCTATGTCCTTGTCTGTGAGGTGGCCTTCCCCATCAAGTAGCGTACCTATGTTTTCTTTGGTCCTCCTTTTTCTGTTCACATATCTAAAAAAACCCTTTTTATTGTCTCCCACAGACCTGGCCAGCTTCAACTCTAATTGGGCTTTGGCCACACAAATTTTCTCCCTACAAACGCGAACAGTGTCCCTGTATTCATTCTGCATTGCCTGACCCTGCTTCCAGCAGCCGTACATTTTCTTTTTCTGCCTAAGCTCCAAAAGAAGATCCCTGGTCAGCCAGGCCAGCCTTCTGCCCCGCCTGCTTGACTTCCAATATTTAGAAATTGCCTCATCCTGTGCTTTTAGGAGGCACTGCTTAAAGACTGACCATCACCGATGGACGCCTGTGCCTTCAAAAGCAGTTTCCTAGGGGACCTTGCTAACTAGTTCCCTGAGCAGCCTGAAGTCTGCTTTCCTCATATCTAGGGCTGAAGGCAGTTTTCCTTCTGTCACCAAAAATTTTGAACTCAATCACTTCATGGTCACTATGACTGAGATGGCCGCCAATTGCCACGTCCCCCACAAGACCCTCTCCGTTCTCCAGCAACAGATCTAGGAGGGCACCTTTCCTAGTTGGCTCCCTTAGCAGCTACACCAAGAATTTATCATCTAGGTTCTTTATGAACCTCCTGGACTTGCTCGTGTCAGCTGTGTGGTAATCACAGTTGACATCTGGCAAGTCGAAGTCCCCTGTAAGGACAACTTTTTGAGATTCTGCCAACCTTTGATCAACCTTTTTCATTTAAGCAAAAACCAACATCTCCACCCCTCCGCCCATCCCCAGAAAAAGAAAACAGTAGTGAAGAATACAAATTGTTAGCATTTGTTTGTTTGGCCAGAGGTTCAAATTATTTTTCCATGTGTTTCTTCTCATGCCTTATAAAAAGAAATGCCATTTTAGAAAAGTGTTTAAATCATTTTGATTCTGAAGTGACAGAACATTTTCTATAATATCAAGTCTGTTTCTGTAATCTTCTTTTTACATTTTTGTCCTAGCAAATGCACTGTTTTGTGTATCTTAATAAAAAGGGAATAAAAAATCAATCAAAAAGTCATCATACAATTTCCATGTCAATCTAGTTAGAAATTAGCTGTCAGCAAAATAAATAAATAATAAATAAAAATGCAGACATGCATTCATGCTAGCCCAAAATAATACAAAAACATCACAAAGCTTATCTGGGACCTTACTGTTTATCCTTCTGGCTGGGAATCTGGAGAAGTGAGAAGCATTTTGACATTTCATGGTAGTGGCTGTGTCTACATAGTCCTGTAAAGACATCCCCAGCAGCAAGTTCAAGGCCTAAAGCTTCAGCTGTCTGTCTGCTGTTGAACTTCAGGGAACTGCCATGCAAGCACAACACCTGATGTGCTGGGAGTCCTCAGAGGATATTTTAAGTGCACCTTGCCCCTGTTGTGCTGTCAGTAGGAGCCAATGTGAACAGCATGGCAGACACTTGCTCAGACAGGCCGCTACTCCTCCCTCAAAGGGCTGTGCATCCATGGAGCCCTGTACTGACCGTGCTCCTTGACAAACTTCATGCTAGGTATACACACTGTTCTTTCCCTTTTTGGGCAACCCACAGGGCTGTGGTAGCATCAAGCTTTCTGCTACAGCCATGCCTTTTGCAGGCACCTCTACTTCTGACTTCACCAAGGGAGAAACACATCCCAACCGCACACGTCACCTGAGCTTGCTTTGCATCTACCATCCATGAGTAAAGATCTACCCTAATGAGCTCACCACTTGCAATAGCAACTGGCAGCCCTCTGAAGGTCCTTTTTTTCTACAAATGTCTTCGCACCTTTGCCAGGGTTGCTCAGAGATCAAAATCTCATTGTATGACCCCAGGGTGGCAATGGCCATCACTGCATGCCTTTCTGCAAATGTGTTCACATGGTTTAGGTTGTCTTAGGCCTATGCAGCTTCTTTCCATGGCCATGACTGCTGCCATCTCAGCCTTGCATCCCTTCTCATCCTCATCAACAAGCCCCAATCCAGACAGTTTTACTAGTTTCAAATAGCTAAACTTTTACGCAGAAAAAAAAAGCAGAACTGGTACCTATTTGAAACTAGTAAAACCGTCTATTTTAGGGTTGGCGTCATTCTCATGCACTTCCCCTTCGTACAGAAGCAGAGTTGCGCTTGGCATCAGAGGCCAGTGGGGTTCTGGCTGCAGGATGAGGAACAAACTGTGCAAGTGTTGATGTTGGCTGGAAATGATGACTCACTTCTATCCAAACATGATGCACCAGTGTCCAGTACTATTGTGGAGGATTTCTTGAGAGTATCCTTGACTGCAGATTTCCTTGATAGACTTAACTCAGCCACTGCCCATACATCATTGCATGAGAATGACGCCAACCCTAAAATAGAAATAAACACACTTCAATTCAAATTACAGAAGGGAAAGGTTTCAATTTTGCATTGAGAAAATGCACTGTTTCTCCATCAAGCCACTGCTTCTGGCCACACAAATGTCCTGCATGCAGCTGTGGGAGGGAATGAGGACTTGGGAAAGAGGAAACAGGGAAAGTATGGAAAATTGAATCGGAAGACTATAAGACTAGAACCAAGTGCCATTTTGGTCTCTCTGATAATTTAAAGAGAAAAATCTGAAATTCCTTTTTTTTTTTTTTTTTTTCTCCTTTCTCTATTTCTCCTTAACAAGAATAATCAGTTCTCTCACATGCCCAGTTAGGGACTTTGTTCTGTTTCTTTGTAGGTCTTGAACATTCACGATCCTTGCCTTCAAGGATGCAGTACAGCAGCCTTGGAAAAAGTTTTCTAGCAAACCCTGTAGTACAAGGGGATTTGGACAAACAGTTGGTCCCTGTCCTTCAGGCTCTTTGAGATGAGGCAAAAAATATGGCTTTTCATACAGGTATTGTTGTTAAGAGGAAGAGCCAGAGACTAGAGCCCACTTACCTGGCAGGGTACCTGACAAGCTCACTCTGAATGCAAGGAGGGAGAACTGATTATCAAGAGTAGGGTGGCAGACACTTTCACAGTGATCTTGACATCACCAAGAGAGGTGTGTCAGCCCCTGAACTTCTCACTACTTGGTGATGAAAAGAACAAAAGTGCCAACAAATTTTGAAAGCATCCAGAACCTAAAGAAACACATTTTGTGTAGGTGTTTGCCCAAATGTGAGACATGTTGGGTGGGGTGTAATGGGATAGCACTGGGGTTCAAAAGAAATGTGTAAAATAAGGCTCCTCCTTTCCTAATGACTGATGCAGATGAGTTTCATTTTTCTTGAAGCAGACACTGCTTTCCATAATCCATGATGCTCTTTTAGGCTGCGGATTCTTAGGGCTGTTTCTTTCTCTTTCTACAACTTCTGCAGTCATCAGATGAAAAGCATAGCTGCTGTGAGCTTGAAAGTGAAGCTTCCCTTACCTTAAAAGTACTATTTCTCACTCCCCATAGCCTTGCTTTGAATCACTGTGACAAACAAAAAACTGTTAACCTTAACTTTCCTCTTTCTAATCAGGCAACAGCATTAAAACTCTTTATTAATGCCACCCCTCCCGGGTGGTTGCAGATATATATGTTTTCACAGAGTAATTGCTTCCTGGCCCTCATTTTCATTGCAGTCAGAGGGGGGTTGTGGAATTCCGCTGCCTTCATCTCCCACCGGCTTGTTGTGCTGTACTGGGTCTGGCTGGGATGTTAACTTTCCTTGCAGCAGCCCATACAATGCTGTGCTCTGCACTCGTAGCTAGAACATAAGTGGTATGACACCAGTGTTGTGTCTGCTGCTGAGCAGTGCTGGCACAGCATCAGGACTCTCTCTAACCCTCCTAGGGGGTGGGCAAAAAAGTGAGAAAGGAACATCACCAGGGCAGCTGACCTAAAACAACCAAAGAGATATTTCAGATATTCCATACCATATGATGTCACACTCAGCAATAAAAGGTAGGAAAAGGAAGAAGAGGGGAGGGATGGGCTCTTGTTGTGAAAATGTCTGTCCTCCCAAACACCGGCTACGTGTGTTGAGGCCCTGCTTCAAGGACGTGGTCAAGCATCACTCATTTGTGGGAAGTAGAGAGTAATTTCTTTCCTCTGCACATCCACACAGCCTTTACTTTTTTTTTTTTCCCTTTCCCCCTCCCTTTTCCCCTTTCCCTTTTTTCTCTTTAGTTGAATTGTTAAATTAATAACAATCTTTCCTTAATAATTATTTTTTTCCCTTTAATTAAATTATCCTTATCTCAACCCATGAGTTGTTCTTTCCTTTACTTCCCCTCTTCTAAGGAGGGGGAGTGAGAGCGCAGTTGTGGTGGAGTTCAGCTGCCTAGCACGGTAAAACCACCACATGTGCCTACGACAAAAATTCAGAAATGGGGAACTACTTTCCAGATCTGCATCTGAAAGAATGTGCAAGGGAGGAAAACAAACAAACAAATAAATAAAATAACCACCAAGATGTAACAGGAATTAGATTGAGAGAAAACAAAGTCTTTCACTTTGGCTCCTTCTTTCACTGTTTTCTGGCTTTTGTCTAATGTGGTACAGCTTTTAACTAGGTTAACCAGATCCTGAAGGAACTTAAAGACTGTTTGAGGGTAAGCTTAAATGTTAGTTAAGGTTATATCCATTTTGCAGGGATGACCCTCAGTTTTCTGGGTCCTTGGAGTCTCAGGCAAGGTGAGTAGGGAGAGGTAACATTGTGGCAGAAGGGAAATATACATGACTTTATAGACCCAAGAAAAAAGGAATTGCTTCTCCCAGTTGAGATTTTGGCAACTTTAGATTTAGAAAAATGTTTTCATTTTATTGAAGTTCATATTTCACTGGAAATGGATCCTTTTTTTTAGAAGAGGAAAGAAACCATTTGCCAGAAGAAAACATTTTTGTCAAAGAAACTCCAACAAACCAGCAGGTTGGATGGAGAATAGCTGGTCATACTGAATTACACAAAAGATAGTCAGGGTTTTTTGTCGCTTGAGAGAGAATGTAAGCCTCTGAGACATGTGCTTTAGCTATATATTTCAAATGAAATTAAGAGTAGTGAAATGGTAACAGTATTGTTATTATCAGTCTTCAGAGTTAATATATGTTAAGGTGAATGAAGTAATTCATACCCATCCAAGCTATTGTTTCAGACGGTGACTGCAGATACTTCTACTCTTTATAGTGTTCCCATTAATGTTTTCTAAATTACAGTCACAGTCATAAGGACTAGGAACTATAATTACTCAAAAAACTGTACAGATACAGCAGTATGGAAAGAAATTGTCTCTTATTTCAACATTTTAAAATAAGTTTTGTTCAGTTCTTTCTGTATTAAAGCAGAAATAACTTCATAAAGCTGCAGCAATATGATTGCCTTTTTTTAAAAACATTTCATAACTTTGACATTTTTTAATTAATTCTGCTAGAATGTACATCAATCCTTCAGTCTTCTTTATATCTTTTCTTGGAGAACCTAGCTACTAGAGCACAGTTTCATGAGAGGCTTAAAATTCCCCAGTACCATATACGCAGCTACACAACTCTCTGCACCTGGGTGTCATTCGGTGGTAATCACCGTGCTAATGCGTTGCTTCTTTCAGAGCTCTCTGATAAAGGGCTGATTATTGTTGCCAGCTCCATGCACAGTTGGGTGTTTCTAGAGAGGACAGTTGCTCCTCATCATGTCTGCCTAATTAGGCTGATCGGTTCACAGCACTAAGCCAACCTGATTGAGAAACATGTTTGGCTCAGTGTCCTGATTTCTGTTTTTGCCTTTCCTTAAAGGAACCTTTGCTGAGGTCCCTCATGAGCTGCTTTTCCAGACAGAATTGAGGCTGAATGGCCAACGTAATAGCAAAGAAGTAAAGCCTGTCCTGCTGACATGCTGTGGGTAAGCTATATCACAAATATACAGAGGTCATAATTTTAGGTTGGGGCTGTTTTGAGGGAAAAAGTGGCTGGAGAATTTGCAGGTTAAGGACTTGGAGAGACTCACAAAATATCAATCAGTACGTGGAGATTAGGGCATGCTGTTTAAACTGGCTTGTCGTTTAAAGGTAGCTGGGCCATCTCAAATTGCTTTAAATCTGCATATAAGGTATGCCTGTGTGGACTGTGTTTGTTTCAGAGACTGAGAGAGGCCATGTCAGATGCAGTTTTGGACCCCAGTTCTTGCAGATGTTTCATAATTCAGTGCTTCCATTCAACTCTATTCTAGTGACTGAGACACTTGCCTAAGACCACTGACCCTAGAAGTGCAGCTTCCAGTGTTGCATAAGATATAGAATTTGTAGTATCATCAATGTGAAAACATGTGAAGAGGCTACATTTGGTGAGTTGCACTGGAGCAGAGAGAAGGATGCGATAGGGTTGTGACTGAGATGAATTGTCTGATTAATGGGCTGCAAAATCAAATGGGAAGCAGAGGGGAGAAAGCTGCACTGTGTGAAGCACAATTTAGATGTATGTTTGTCTTTTTAAATTCCAAACTTTGAGATGTTTAGACTGGTGAGACTTATTCACTCTGTAGTTGTGATCCAGGAGCTAATTTTATGTTTGCTGTAATTCTTGTGATCAAAACAATTAGTACAGCACACCATGCCTTTGCAGCATTCATATGTATATATTTGAATGTTTAATGCTCTCCTAAATGTGGGAGTGCCCTACTAACAAAGAAAATGTAGGTCTTACAATGCAGCCTTTAAATTATTTGCTGACTATGACAAGCAGTTACACAGCATTCATGTGATAATATTAAATTTAGTATGGGCAAATGTTTTTTTTGTTGACCCTTATAAGGGAAATGGTTCTAAGAGTCTGGAAACCTAGATCTATCAGGTCCTCTACTGTGTTCAAGTTTTGTTAAGGCTAAGGCACTCCTAATATCAAGTACATCAAAGTTTGCTGAAGTCACTTTCCTTTGAAATAGATGAACCACCTGACAGATTGACATCAAAATCACAGACATATTTTGCAGTTTCATTTGATTGTATGTGAAAGTGTGTCATAATAAGATACTCTGCTGTGAAAGTTTCAAGTGCTGCCATCAGCTTTGAAAACACTGCAGTGAATTCCACCATTCACGTATCTGACCCAGCAAAACTAAACCCAAACCCTACATTCCAGCCAAGATAGGAATTCTTAAGGATAAGTAAGGGTAAAAGAGCAAGATTGTAAGGGATTTAAATATATATATATATATATATATCAAATTGTACAAATTTGGGACACAAGAAGCTCATACAGCCGCAGCACTCTGCTCCATTTGATGCATTTTCCATTTCAGGTATGCATCGGTATGTAGACCTCACATCCAGTAAGAATTTTGCATTCAGAATGAAAAGCTCATTTGAACGCAGTATACCCAGTGAATTCCCTCCTTTTATAGAAAGACCGTTGCTCATGAGTATTTGCCTAGAAAAAGGTTTATGTGAAGTACAACAGGTAAGCAAGCAAAGCATTTCTACAAGCACGCTTCGTGTTGTTCTTACGTGAGCTCACATAGTTTGATCGAGGTCTAATGACTCACAGATTTGAAAGGCTTTAGCCACGCCATAAATGATAAACGCTGTACAGATTTTTCTGAGGAGACAGGAGAAATTATGCACAGCTATTCCAACGAAAGGCTAAGGTATACTGTGGGTGGGAGAGAGTAGTTTACATTGGTCTAAGAGTGGGGGAATTAGGAGACATGTTTGGTGATTCAATAACTAGATATTATAGGTATTAGTCTTTAGAGTATATTGCCTAATGTCTTCATGCCAACATGACTGAAGCTTTACAATGGAAAAGGTGGGCTTAGAAAAGGCTTAATAGACATTGATATGATACTTAAGATACTTTTCATTGTTGATTTAGAAATTTAGGAGTAAACAAAAAAACATTCCTTTTCAGTTTAAACAACAGACCTTCATGCTAGCATCAAGACACAGTGACCAGTGAGTCTATGGTGGGTAGGCATTCATTTCTGATAAATAGTGGGCAGTTTTTCCTCTCAGCTCAGTAGAAAAATACATCCAAGGAGGCAGCAAATCAATGACCAAACCCTACCTTTCTCCCCAACGTGTTGTGAAACCTGCCTGCATCCCACTCCCAAGTCCACATGGTGTGAACACAGGCGCACAGATTTTGTGTAGACTAATCACTCTCTAACTCCACATTTTCCTTCCCCACCTGGGGAAGAATGGAAGATCCTCTGGCTGCAGCTCAAATGGGCATGCTCAGATACTTTCAGACCTGTCCCCCAGAAGCCTTACTGTTGGTGGCTCCCTACCAGGTCTGCAAGGGGACTTCAATAAATGTCAAGACACCAGAAGTGCTCTCACTGAGCAACAACTCACCTCCTTCATGTTGGGAAAACCTACCTAGCTGGTTACAACACCGCCTCATCTGACAAGCATTGCGTTTCTGCATCTGGCAATAAATCCTAATAGAGATTAGAATGTAGTGGTATTCTTAGAATAAAACAATAATATATTAAATTTGTTGGAGAGCCCTGACGATCTGTTTGTTAGATCAGTCCCCCAATATCAAAGCTAGCCCTGTAAGGAATATATAAATCATTTACTTGTCCAGGAATGATAATAGAATATGAGTTGATAATGAAGGTGACTAGTTAAAACAGAAAATCTCTGTTTCTTGAACTAACATGTAACATTTGTAAGGGATTAATAGGAGCCCTTGAGGCAGAAATAAGGACATGGCTTTTAAACTGTGCTGAAATTCACTGGGATAGTTACACATCTTTATGAGACAGATTAAAAGAAAATCTACAGAAAAACAGGAAAGGACAATTCCTAAAACCAGGAATTGTCCTTTTTGAGTATGGATGTCTGACACCTAAGACGAATTGGTTTGGTTTTGTCGTTTAAAATAGTAACTGATATTTTGTCAAGTTGCTCCCACATGGGTAGACTTACAAAATGAGAGCAATGATTCCATTAACACATGTCTCTTCTGTGGTCCTAGGAGATATAGTTTAATATAGTTTCTGTAATGCCAAGATAATACTTATTCTTCCTTTTGGTGTATTCTTCTGTAAATTTGCCTTCAGCTCATATTATACCCTCTGGCAGTAGTGAAGTTGAAGGTTGAGAATGAGGGTTTTAGGTTTGATCTAAAAACAAAGTTTAAGAGCTATCAAAATATAACTTCTAAATGTGTCTTCAGATGCAACTTGAGTTTCCAGCTTATCCTGTTTTCTGGTCTTTTATTTCATTTCTAATGCTACTTCATTTCTAGTGCTACTTATTTGTATAAATTAGCATAGATCCCTAAAGCCAGTTGAGCTATGTCTGTTTAAACCCATCTGAACACCAACCAATATCTGGCCACAACCAATACCAATACTTGAACTTTTCACAGAAATTTCGCTCTTGTTGCATTCAGGTTTGTATTCACTACCCCTGCCCGCCCGCCATCCCCTTTTTTTCCCTTGAGTGCTGTTTTTAAAGGAAAACACTATGAAGAGCATGGTCCCATAGCATCTTGATTCATAGGTATTTCAGTAGACATAAATGAAATCCCCTTTCCATAGATGGAAAGAGGTCTAGATATTGGCCATCAGATGATCTTTTTTTTAATCTTTTTTTTTTTTTTGAGCAGGGGTGTTATGTGAAATAGGCTACAAACTGTATATGTATTCAGAGAAAACTGTTACATTTTCAGGAAGGAATTTCACTCCATTAATTTCTGTTTTACATAATGATCACAACTGATGAGATTAAATAGTTAACAAAGTAGCTACTGGTATACTTCATGGCTCTAGGAATTTGTGACCAGTCTCCTCAAAGGTGAAATGAATACTGGTGTAAAACTGTATTTTCCAAAGTAAGTTTTTGTTTACAGGGATCCTTCTCTCTCAGTGACAGAAAAAGAGAAATAATCAGGGCAATTCAGTATAGTCAAGTGGTACAAGAAGTGCTGGAAGGCAGTAAATATTTGGAAGTTATATATACAGAACTTTTTTTTTTTCTTTTTTCATACTATTTGAAGGGAAAAAATAAAAAGGTTAAAGCGTAGTCAAAATTGATGCTGATCTCTGAGCTAAGATTGTCATGAGTGAAAACTTCAGGGATGTTTGGCTGTATTCCATTTTTTCAGTTCTCTGCTCTTTTAGGAATTTTAATTTTTTCTTGGATAATTAGATCTCTGATATTAGATGCATATAATTAACAGGGAAAATGGTTTGCCTGCTGACTATAATAGCACTGTCTGATCTGTTTGCCAGATAACTGTTATGGCCTGTTTTTTCAGAATCATTTTATTCCCACAGATATCTCGCCAGACATCCTTATCTGGAACCATCTGTATTTGGTTGCAGGGATGAAATCCTGGGACCATTTACTGATTTCAGTGGTCCCAGCATTTTGCATGCATCCTCAAAATTCCCCGTTAAGACAATTCTCTTTAAAAATATTTACTCTTTCAGAAGTTGAATGTGAATGTCTTCCCCTTGTCAGTAGTATAATATGACTGAAACTTCATGTGCAAAGCTATGTTGCTCAGGGATGGTGTTTTATCGAATTGGCACAGAAGCTTTTACTGTAATTCTCAAAGTGCCTCCCTGGGTGGGAAGGAGATATGTTCTCTTTATACTGAGAGAATTCTCTCTAAAAAGTTAGCTTTATCTGTCTTTGGTTAACCAAAGTTTGATGCCCTGGTGTCATTCATGTCTTTTGGAAAACTCTCCCCACGTCTTTTTTGATAGCCTATTTACCAGCTGCTAAGCAAATAACATCTGACAATAAAGGACTTGGAAAAAAATGGTTACAGCTGCATTGTTATCATGTATTTTATTCTACTTTCAACTTCCTTCTTACATTTAGATTAGATAAAATTCAGGTTCAGTGGAATAAAGCTTTCAATCATGACTTTTTTTAAAAAATACGGACATAAGGTGAGTGAATCCAGAACCAGATTATTTTTATTTTTTTTCCTGAGCATATGGTCCAGACATAATTTCTAGGTGACTAATAGTAAGAGAAATAGTAACAAGTAAAATATATCTAGACCTTTCTGTACAAACGTAGTGGTAGGGATTTCAGCTAACTGCTCAGTTATGGTCCAACTGTTTTGTCTGGGTCAAAGGAAGGCAGTTTTCACATCTCTGGAAGAAGATAAAGCCCCATGATGCATTTTTGAAAATCCCACCCATGGAGACTTGAGGACGGAGTATTTCAGTTAATGGAGAAACTGCTTTTAAGATGTATTGCAAGTATCCTTATAAATCCACTAGCTGCAACAGGATTAAAAATACACCTCTATAAAGTCAAAAGCTTTACCAACAATCTGCAGTTAAAACATGTCATTCACATTTCTGCACATTCTTTTCTTCTCTGTGTGGAAGACAGAAATAGATTTGCTACACAAAGCTCATATTAGGGGGTCACACAAATACACAGCAGCCATTTTGTTTCCAAATTGGATCTTTCTCTATACCGTTTCTTTTGATGTATGGAGTCCTTGCTGCAGTGATCTTTTCCCCACCTTTCCTGAGCATTACTGCCTAGTGTTGTCTATCACTCAATGTTTCTGCAATATGTGAAGCCATTATTGGGCTACGTATGCAGCATAAAAACATATATATAAAAATATCTAGTGTTTAGCTTCTACTTTCTTATTTTGATGTCTTTTTTTTTTTTAATGTTTTGGTCTTGAAAATATGACTGTGGGTTTTTTTTTCATTGCTAAAATGCTTGAATACCTTCTCCTCTAGTTTCTGATGGTCAGTGCATAAAAGCAGGATTTTGTTTATCACAGCAAATTGGGAGTGTGCGGGAGAAGGGAAAACAAAAGGAAAATTTTGATGATAAGGTCTTTGAACACAGCCAAATATTTCAGAAGTTAGATTTACAGTGCTCCTGGGATTGAGCAGACACGCATCCACTATTTTAAATGATTATTTGTTTGTTTTACTGTAATACCCAAGACAAGCCAGAAAGCAAGGAAGATCCTAGGTGCTGTACAAACTCAAAATAGCAGGACTGAAGAATAGAGCCTGAAGAGCTCACAGTTCAGGTATAAACTTTGTGTGTTCGTATGAGTTCATGTTTGAGGGCTGGTCACATTCACTTGGAAAGAGAATCTATTCTGTTGTATTGCAGCTTGGTTGATAGTACTTTCCTTTTCATATTATCTTATGAATCAAAATCCTTGTCTGACTGATGTTATATCTTCCTAGTGTCTGTGCCTCTTGAATGTTCTGATCATTTGGATTACCACATCCACGGGATTTCCTTCTCTCTGAGATCTCAGAAGAATGCCCCAGTTTGAAACAATCCCTTGCATTATGTGATGATGGCTGCTTCTTCTGCTATAAATGCCTTCTTTCTTTAGTTGTTAGTCCCCTGCATTTCTAAAAGTCAAACCACTTGCACCTTGCTGTTAGTTCTGCTTTTGGCTAACTTAAAGCATGCTAAATATTAGTCCTTCCTAGGAAACTGGATTAACTTGCTTTTCCTCTAGGTTTCAGCTATCCTCATGCTCTCTGCTTGTTAGTCTTTTCTTTCCTCATGGTCCAGTTAAAAAAAAAAAAAAAAAAAAGTAATAAGACCGTATATGGACTACAAAATGAAAATAGAATTTTAAAATGATACATAAACATATTAGCTAAATCATCACTTGTGTAATATAATTGGCTGAATAATCTTGCTAAAATCAATTTGACCAATCATACGAATAAATCTACAACATAATTCAGTATCCTGCATTCAGCTCTGGGGACTCCAGCACAAGAAGGACGTGGAAGTATTAGAATGAGTCCAAAGGAGGGCGACAAAGATCAAGGGGCTGAAGCACCTGTCCTATGCAGACAGGCTGAGGGAGTTGGGTTTGTTCAGCCTGAAGAAGAGACAGCTTCAAGAAGAGCTTATAGCTGCCTTCCAGTACCTAAAGGGGGCCTGCAGGAAAGCTGGGGAGGGACTCTTTGTCAGGGAATGTGGTGATAGGATTAGGGGTAATGGCTTTAAACTAAAAGAGAGGAGGCTGAGTTTAGGTATAAGGAAGAAATTCTTTACTCAGAGGGCAGTGAGACACTGGTACAGGTTGCCCAGAGAAGCTGTGGATGCCCCAGCCCCAGAGGTGTTCAAGGCCAGGCTGGATGGGGCTTTGGGCAACCTGGTCTGGTGGGAGGTGTCCATGCCCATGGCAGGGTGTTGGAACTGGGTGGTCGTTAAGGTCCCTTCCAGTCCAAATCATTCTGTGATCCTGCTTACTCAGTCTAAAACCACCGAGGTCAGTTATTGTGCATTTGAATTTGAGGTAACCCATTCTGTGGAAAGCTCTTCACTGGGTCTAGTGTGCAATCCTTTTCTGCCTGAACAGCCACTCTGAGACATTAGAATTATATGTATGGCATGATGTTACAGCAGGCAGTATAACTAACAAAATAAAACCTTAATTGTTTTTTTTTTTTGGCCTTTTTTTTTTTTTGCTTTTGTCTTTCTTTTATCCAAGAAAGAATAGAAATAATTAGAAATTTGGAAAGTAAAGTCATTCATACTTTTCCACTTTTTTATTTCTCTTCTTTTCTGATGTTTGTACTTCTAAAAATCTTGACTGCCTTTCCGCATGAAATTCTTTGCTGTTGCAGCTGGGCTTGACCTCTTTGGATAATGAGGCAATGATATGTACCTATAAAAGGAGCAGTGACTCCAAAAAGCTCTGTGTTGAGATTTCAAACGGCAACAAGTGATCATATTCTTTCCTGTTGCTTCAAGCAACAAAATACAACTATTGTATGAACTGGAGTGCTTCAAAAAATGATGGTATAACCATGGAGAGATCTGGTTGGAAAGGTTCTCAACTAAAATGCTTAGTGGTTTTTTAACTGCTTCTAGACATAATAGTGAGACCTGATTTTTTTTCCTCTGTAAATTGACCTTCTAAACTGACTTCACAGCCCTTCTAAAAAGGTACTGATTATATTTGATAGAATCATAGTGATCATATCTACCCTCCTACTATCATTTTGCACTGGATTATAAGAGTTTTTGTTACTTTAAAATAATACAAAATATTACAGATAACCTCTTGCAGTGTTTTTAAGATTTACCTTTTTTTTTTTTTGAAACTTAATTATTACATTTTACTTCACATTTTAATTTTCAACATTTTAATTTTGGTAACTATGTGGAGAAAGCACAGCCCATCTTCCATCAATATCTTTCAAGTTTTGCATCTTATCAAGATTCAAGAAACAAAAACAATATATTTGGGTTGTAAGATATTCACTTTCCAATTCAATATATAATAGGCTGAACACTTTATTTATTCTTGTTTAAGAACTGTAATAGATCATTATAATAACTTATATAACAGTGGGCAAAACTCATCATACATACTCCTATTCCATTTGACACATGCACTAATCAGATAGAGTGGGACGTTAATCTTGATGATGATAATTTCTGATATTTCTGTGAAACATTTCATCCTACCAGGTCCAAAGGCACTTAAAGATTTGCTGTGTGTAACTGAGTTCTGACACTCTGTAGAAAAGTCCTGCTTTTCTGACAGAGGTCATTGGCACGTTAAGAAATCCTGTTTTCTTTCAATGCAAAATATGATAGCACAACTGTTGCAGGTTTTCAGTAAACAGGGAGGTTTATTTTGCATTCAGCATACATGTTTGTGCCTAAATATTACAGTGATAGGCACGCTATAACTACCTAAGACAGGAAATTCTGTGCATGCACAGCCTTTTAAAAATTGGTGTGTAGCCATAAGATATCTGTAGGAGAAAAAAAAATGTGTGTGTGTGTATATATATATATCCTTGTGTTCACCACTAGCTATGCTGGGAATGTTTGGCAAATCTTGTTTTGGATTCTATTTACATTCTAAACAAAACTTTGCTGTAAGTGCATTTTCACTGGCATTAGTTAAGAACTAGCTCATTATAATACACTCTTCAATACCAGAGTGATGGAACAAGACAAATCCGGTAAAGCCCTGTGAGCTGTAATACTCAACTCATACCTGAAAAGGATGACAATTGGACAAGGAAATTTCAGTGAGAATTCAGGTTGGAGGAAATTTAGGAAAGAAAGATGACTGAAAGCTCCCTCCTACTGAAAGCTATTCAGAAAAGAAGAAAAAAAAAAAGGCCCAAGATCCAGGATGGTGACCCTGTTGGGGTTTCCTCCCACCCCACCCTGGAAACAGCTGAGAAGAAAATGAAGTAGGTAGAGCTGGCTGGGTTTATATAAGAGTCTTCCGAGTTGTACTGACAGTAATCAGGTAGAGTCTTACTTTCTATGAGGCTTTTCATCCTGGGGAACAGAAGTAAGGTTAAAGCAGAGTCCAGAAAAAGGGGGGGAGATAGTATTAATTATCATAACTTTGTTACCTCTTTAAATATTTGGAGCACAGATACCATGAAAGGATTTAGTACATTGTGCTTGCATAGCTGAATCACCACCACAGCAACCCTTTGAACTGGGTGAGGGCATTCCCGCTACAGTCATGTTGGACCGAGTCAGTAGATGGCTATTAAATGGCAGGAATTTCTACAAGTATCTGTGAGTTGCAGGAAGTGGTGCTACTGATTCCACAGGCCTCTTTTTATATCACATTCCTATAAAAAGAGAGAAGGAATCACACTGCTAGCAAAGATGTAAAATCAGGTTGGGATTGTTGCTAGTTATTTAAAGGTACCTCACTGCTTTTTGTAAGACTGAACATATTACATGCTGTATCTTGGCTAAATTCCATCTTTTATAATTACATCCTCTTCTCCCCTTCTCAAACATTTCTTGCTGTCACAAGAGGATGCAGCATTGTTCATTTTCTTGAACTAGATGATGGGGTAGCAGTATTTCAATCTCATCATAATTTCTCTGAAAGATAGGTTCAAGTTGCCCAAGCTGCATTGTGGTCTCTGCATCACTCCCTGTAGTATTACCATGGATGGAGAGAGAGATGGGTTTTGAAATTAATGGTCAGGCAGAGGTTCTATTTATCTCACGCTTAAGTACAAGCACAAATCTGTTGGTTTGGCTTCCTCTACCTTTACTCCCTTGTTACAGTATAAGCACTCCTGGAAGCAGTGGGAGGCTTACTACTTGAACTCCAAAAAGTACTTTGAGATTTTTACAGAATCACAGAATCGTCTAGGTTGGAAGAGACCTCCAAGATCATCTAGTCCAACCTCTGTCCTAACACCAACGAGATCTCCACTAAACCATATCACTAAGGGCTACATCTAAACGTATTTTAAAGACCTCCAGGGATGGCGACTCAACCACTTCCCTGGGCAGCCCATTCCAGTGCCTAACAACCCTTTCAGTAAAGAAGTTCTTCCTAACATCCAACCTAAACCTCCCCTGGTGCAACTTTAGCCCATTCCCCCTCATCCTGTCACCAGGCACATGGGAGAATAGACCAACCCCCACCTCTCTACAGCCTCCTTTAAGGTACCTATAGAGAGTGATGAGGTCTCCCCTGAGCCTCCTCTTCTCCAGGCTGAACAACCCCGGCTCCCCCAGCCGATCCTCGTAAGACTTGTTCTCCAGACCCCTCACCAGCTTCGCTGCCCTTCTCTGGACTCTCTCGAGTACCTCCATGTCCTTCTTGTAGCAACAGGTCCAAAAACTGAACACAGTACTCGAGGTGTGGCCTCACCAGAGTCGAGTACAGGGGGACAATCACCTCCCTAGACCTGCTGGCCACACTGCTTCTTATACAAGCCAGGATGCTGTTGGCCTTCTTGGCCACCTGAGCACACTGCTGGCTCATATTCAGCCGACTATCAACCAATACTCCCAGGTCCTTCTCTGCCAGGCAGCTTTCCAGCCACTCATCTCCCAGCCTGTAGCGCTGCCCCAGGCACAGGACCTGGCACTTGGCCTTGTTGAACCTCATACAGTTGGCCTCAGCCCATCGGTCCAGCCTATCCAGATCCTCCTGCAGAGCCTTCCTTCCCTCGAGCAGATTGACACACGCACCTAACTTGGTGTCATCTGCAAACTTACTGAGGGTGCACTCGATCCCCTCATCCAGGTCATGGATAAAGATATTAAAGAGAACTGGCCCCAGCACTGAGCCCTGGGGGACCCCACTAGTAACTGGCCTCCAACTGGATTTGGCTCCATTCACCACGACTCTTTGGGCTCGGCCATCCAGCCAGTTTTTAACCCAGCAAAGCATACGCCAGTCCAAGCCAAGAGCAGCCACTTTCTTGAGGAGAATGCTGTGGGAAACGGTGTCAAAAGCCTTACTGAAGTCAAGGTAGATCACATCCACAGCCTTTCCCTCATCCAGTAAGCGTGTCACTTTGTCATAGAAGGAGATCAGGTTTGTCAAGTAGGATCTGCCTTTCATAAACCCATGCTGACTGGGCCTGATCTCCTGCTTGCCCTGCACGTGCCACGTGATGGCACTCAAGATAATCTGCTCCATGAACTTCCCTGGCACTGAAGTCAAACTAACAGGCCTATAGTTCCCCAGGTCTACCCTCCAGCCCTTCTTGTAGATGGGCGTCACATTTGCTAGCCGCCAGTCGACTGGGACCTCCCCATAGCCAAGACAGCTGATAAATGATGGAAAGCGGCTTGGCCAGCTCCTCTGCCAGTTCGCTCAGTACCCTCGGGTGGATCCCATCTGGCCCCATCGACTTGCGTACATACAAGTGCTGTAGCAGGTCGCCAACCATTTCCTCATGGATAGTGAGGGCCACATCCTGTTCCCCATCCCCTTCCACCAGCTCAGGGTACCAGGTATCCAGAGAACAACCGGTCCTGCCGCTACAGACTGAGGCAAAGAAGGCATTGACCACCTCAGCCTTTTCCTCATCTTTTGTAACTAATTTTCCCCCCACATCCTGTAAAGGATGGAGATTCTCCTTAGTCCTCCTTTTTGTGTTGATGTATTTGTAAAAACGTTTTTTGTTATCTTTAACGGCAGTAGCCAGATTGAGTTCCAGATGAGCTTTGGCCTTTCTAATTTTGTCCCTGCACAGCCTCGCAACATCCTTATAGTCCTCCTGAGTGGCCCACCCTCTTTTCCAAAGATTATAAACACTCTTTTTTCTCCTAAGCTCGCACAACTCTCTGTTCAGCCAGGCCGGTCTAGTTGCATGCCGGCTCGTCTTTGGGCACGTGGGGACAGACCGCTCCTGAGCCATTAAGATTTCCTTCTTGAAGAGTGCCCAGCCTTCCTGGACTCCTCTGCCCTTCAGAACCTCCTCCCAAGGGACTCTGCCAACCAGTGTCCTGAACAGCTCAAAGTCTGCCCTCCGGAAGTCCAAGACAGCGGTTTTACTCGTCCCCTTCCTGACTTCGCCAAGAATAGAGAACTGAATTTTAGTTAACTGTATTTTAGTCAAAATACAAGTCACCATTATCCCACTAGTACTGTGAATGCTTTCAGAGCATTGACTGGCTTCTGCTTCCAGCTTGATGAGCTGGTGACTGTAGCCCTTGGATGCCATTTTGATAAGTGAAATCCTGGGGTGTGGGAAGGGTTGTTGCTATGTTAGCTGCTTGATGAACTGCCAAGATTCTACCGATAGCAAACAAGGGGTATGTGGCTACAAACAAAACAAAATAACAAGGAAAAAAAAAACAGCCACCTGATGCTATTTTAATACTGTTTTCTCTGCGGCTACAATGTTTTCTGGCGGAGAAGTGCCCACAAGCCTGTTACTTGGAAACACAGGCAAATTCTCTGCTAAAGCAATGGTCCGGTCTTTGCAGTCTAGTAGCCAGCTGTGGGCAATAGTGGATGTTTGAGAGTACAGCCTAGTGAACATGTCTGCTGATACGTCTGGCCAAATGCACTATGCCAAAAGTAAAATTCCCATCGCAAATGGTACTAGATGGGTATCCTGTTGCCTGTTTCCACAAAGACAAAATTGGATGGAGTAAGAAATGAAGCTACAACTTCTCACCTGGAACATTCCCAAATTGAACTGAGTGACTTAGAGAGAGGATGATAAAGTTGCACTGCAAGTACCAGAATGACATCCTTTTTCCATGTCTAATGGTTTACTGTAGCACTCAGTCTGCAACCACTTGGACTCTCAGTAGACTGCAATCCTCTTCCCTTTTAGGGCTGTGCTTTGGTGGCAGACATCCTGATTCCTCCCTGTTTTGTCTATTCCTAGAGGGCGGAACATAGTGGTTTAAAAGTGTTGTTCATCGGTATTGTCTCTATAAGCAACCTTATATCCATTTTGCTCAGGACTATGAGCTGGTTTATGCACCAGGCAGTAAATAATGATACCTGTAGCTCCCTCTCTCCTTTATACTTAGTATTTTTCTCTAGTAAATGCCTGGGGTGTCTAATCAGGTATAACATCTTTTGATAAGTGCTGACTTCCTAATTTTCCTCTTAGAGAAATCCAGCTGTGCTCATGTAACTCTTTTGCAGAAAGGTGCCTAAATATATCAGGGGAATGTCTGCACCAGAAGAAGAATGTGAAAGAACATGGCATGGGCCAAAACACCTACATCAACTTAATCTTGCCACTGTGGAGCTCTACAGCAGGTAGGACTTGGCAGTACAGCCGTGTGTATTAATAATCAGAGTATGTATTCCTGGTGCCAGGAGCCTTTTGGATGCTCTGATTGAGCGGGCTGCAGACAGTGCTCAAGAAGAACAGCTGGAGCCCCAGCACAGAGGAGAGCTCTGCATCATGCCCTGTCACCTTCATGTGTGTGGCCCGGAGACAGGAGGGAGGATGAAACATAGCATCTATGCACTCAGTTTTGCACCACCCAACAAGAGAGTGCTTGGTGGTGACTCCAGGCAGCATTCAAGTGCCTTTACACAGTGCAACAACTTCAGCTGGGGGCTGAGAATCCATTCTCATATTTTGTTCATCCAAATTTCCTTTCTCCACTTCAGAAATCTACACTCATCTCTTCACTAGAGAATCTGTTCAATTTCCTCTTGTTTAGCACTGTGCTGCAGTGCTTACATTTCCGCCGAGTACCTTCACTTAGAGACTGATTGGCACTAATCATAAGTCCAACTTCTCAAGAGTGAAGCATGGGAGAGAGTGGGAGTTGTAGGCTCATCTAATTTGATCAGTCTGTTTTGTTATACTGAATATTTGATTTTCAGTAGCCAGCTTATGTGGAAGGAAATAAAAATGTAAGAAATCCAGCTTCTTTCCCTTTTTGCTTTTTTGGTAAGATTTTAGGTTTGACTCATCTTTCCCAGGCTAATTGTCAAGAAACTGACAGATCAGTCGTGGTTGACAAGTGAGTAATTGGAAGAAGCGAGGGAGTGCAGCAGGTGTCAGTACTAATTTGGTAAAACAAAAAAAAAAGGGGGGGGGGTGAGTAGAGAGTGGTATGACGGTCACTTACATAGTCATGACGTTACAAGCTTTTCATACAAAATGTGTGCAGGATTTCATAACACTTAGAGCATTAACTATTAACCAGCCACTGCAGGCCTATTTCAGATGTGGCCTATAAGTTCACTATAAGAAGATGCTTTTGAGCATCTTGACAGAAAAGACTGTTTCTTGGCACTGCTGGGGGCATGAATGAAAAATAGTTTTGTGATTCTCACCTGTTCCACTGCTGGACACACAGAGCAAACCTTGCAGCAGGCAGACCCCACGCCCTTGCCCTGTCTGGGCTGGACCATCAGGGAAGGACACCACTGCCAGAGCTGGAGTGTTCATTTGCTGTCGCCCTGCCAAGATCTCTGTTGCCTGCAGCTACCCTAATTCTCCCAAATTGTAACTCTGCCCGGTCCCTCCTCATTGCTAGGAGGCTGAATGTACAGCAGCACCTAAATCTCACTTAGTGGGTGGAAGATGTGAGCTTTGTGCCTGGAGAATTCCTCTGGCTCTAAAGAGAACAGTCTAAGACTTTGCTGTATTTTAGAAATCAAACCCTTGGAAATAAATTCCTTCACTTACCTGCCAAATCTGCCCCTCCAAGCTCTGTGTTTCCTTGCTTCAATCTCAGTTGTCACTGAAGCTGCATCAACAGCAGCCTGTGTTCTCATTTTGATCCCTATAATGGTGTTAGCGACTACAGGCCAAATAATGGGTTTTGCTGGCAGACTCCTAAGATGAGCTTTTGCTCTGAAGTGGTGGTACAAATAGCATTGCGGTATTTCATGTTTATTGTCTACTAAAGATTTCAGTATCTTATATGTTCTATTTCAAAGAAAAAGGCTTTTTTCCTCATTTAACTGCCAGTCCTAAAAATTCACCAGAGCTTCAAAGAAAGTCTTTTTTGTCTTTTTTTTTTTCCCCCCTGGCTTCTGCATAGTTATAAAGAATACAGAGTCTGCAGGGCACTTTCTGCTCAGGCTTTCATCTGTACAATCCCTGTCTTGATAAACTGCTTCACTTTCACCCATGGATCATTTGGGGGCAGAGAAGGCCTGCAAGGCGGCCCCAGGTAGCAACTATATTTCTAAGGGATGGGACCAGAAGGGAATCTGGTACCCTCTCCCAGAGCTGACAAGGTCCTGAAACTCCTGTCTGGCTCAGATGTCAGCAAATCATCTCCAAACATGTTTACCTGTATCTCCAGGAAAAAATCTACTTAGCAAGATTTTTTTTTCCTTCTCACTTTAAGGGATATAAGCACTGCTTATTGAAAACATGTTTGGGTTGCTTTTTCTTTTTTCTTCAAAGGAAACATAAAGAGGCATCTCCAGCAGCCATACAGAGTGGCTCCTGCTCTGCAGAACATACATCTGGTGGGGAGCAAATCCATTTAACCTTTCACCACGCAGACCTTAAGTCAGCGGGGAAGAGAGCTGACAGGCATCTTTGCAGCTGATTCAAATCCAAGACAAGAGCTGAGCCAGCCAGCAAAGTCGTGCTGACCTTCTGCCAGCGCTACTGCAGCCCCCCGAGCGTGACTTTGGGCACCGCATCCTTGGGAAAGACGGCACTGGGGAATGCTGGCAGGCCCTTCCCGACAGCTGCCTCTGCTCCGTTGCAGCCCAATTGAGTGTTATCACTATGACAACCTACAGGTACAGGATTCGTGTGGTGGCAGGAGCTCGAGCTGACCATGGCTGCGTGTGTGTGGCTCAGAGTGGGGCTCCCCTGCCCCAGAGGGGAGCAAAAAGCACGTGGAGCCACAGGTGCCTTTCCCCTGCCCCTCTCCTGTCACTTGCTCAGGGTGTAAGGCAGGGTGGGTGTTTTAGAGACATCAGTGGTTAGGATTCTTAATAATCTTCTCTGGGACAAAGTAAAGGGAGGGTCATTTTTCTTCTCAGTTTCTAGAGCCCTTCTTGGGAAATCACCAGATTTATGAGAATATAAAGCTGCCCTTGAAACTCTGCCTTCTTCAGCATGATTAAAAGGTAAAATGTTGCCAAACCTCATGTACCCTGCCTGCCTGTGTGTGTGTATTGTGTGTGTGTGTGTGCATGCACGCATTACTTTCTTTCACTACTATGACAGCACATGCTCCCCAAAGCTATTCAAAGCATTAGAAATATAACTCCTCCCTCCGGTGCCCTGTGTATGTGCATGGCTGGGGCTTTCTGCTTTGCTTCACTCCCATCTGATCGCGGGGCTGATGGTCACGACTCTGCTCCACACCTCCAGGCTTCACACAGAGGAGAGGAGGATCGGGGAAAGGAGAGAAGCAGGCACACAACTGCCCTATGGAGCCATCGATAACTTACTCCCCTCGCTAGCAGAATTGCATAGAGGAGGGGAGGGAGGGGGAGGAGGATAAGGGAAAAAAGAAAATCCAGAGAATTCTGCTCTTGCAAATGTAGTGAAACTGAGTGGTTGGAGTTCATTTGCTCGAGAAGAGCAGAGAAGAAAGAGGACATTGAATGAAAAAAGCAAGAAAGGTCTGTAGCCCTTTTTCCCGATAGTCGCAGTGTTTTAGAGGCAAAATGATTCCTCCGAGCAGCATGACTGAAGTCAGCGTGGATAGTGTGGAGAAAGAGAATGAAGTGGAGAGAACAGAGCAGCCCCCTTCTCCAGCATCAACCACCAGCCAGGAATCAAAGGTACTTGAAGAATTAGATGTTTTCTTTTCCTTTTTATTTTTCTTAACTCTTCCTTTGTTTTGAAAAGAGATGTGTTGCTTTGATTTTTATTTGCAGCCCTGTGCCAGGATCAGCATTAGAGTGCTGTGAGCCACCTCTGATTGTGGTGCCTGCTCTGACACTCCTACTTCTGACTTCTGAATTCTCCCTGTTACATGGGATGCTCAGGGTTCTGAACTGGGAAACCATTTGCCTTTTGAGATGTTTGTGTCTGGGGAATTTGGTTTGTATTTTTCATCTTCTTATTACTCAAATGACCTGGGGGAGTGATGGGGGTCAGGGTGGGGATCGATGCCAACAGATGATTTTAGTTATTTTCACACTGAGCATCAGATCACTTAAAGGGTTTTGTTCATAGTTGGAAAGGTTGATTTTCTCACAGGTATGGAGAGGAGATTTTTTGGTGGGGGCTTGGGATGTTTCACCTGCCTCATCTAATCTGGCAGACCCATCAGTGAACTTTCACTGTTTAACAAGCCAGCAGTTGAAATGGGATATAAGTGACAGTTTTGGCACAAGAGTCCTTATGTACACTACCTGGAAAATGATTTTTTTCCCCCAGCCTTTTATTTATTGATTAATAAATGTGGTTCAATTTACCTTACTGAAAACCAACATCCAGCTCAAAAGGCATGACCTCTAAATTTTTAATTGACTTGCACATGAAAAGTTTTTCTGTCTGCCAGTATGTGATTTGGAAGATAGAGGGGTAAAGGGAGAAAAGTAGGAACCTTAGATAATGAATGTTCTCTGCAGCTTTTCTGGATAATGGGCTTTTACTTATCCTCTGCTACCTACTTATGATTGATACCATGATAGCACCTGCTAGATCTTCCTGTAGGCTTCCACAGTGATGCTGTGTGCTGGGTAAACATGTACAAATAGGGAGGTCCTTGTCACTAGGAGCTTACAGCTGATTAGAGCCTTAGGAAGCACCATATGAGCAAAACAGCTGCCTGACAGGGAAGGTTCGTGTTGGCCCGTGTTTGAAGGTACTGACTGCCTGGGTCTAATGTAGGAAGGCTGCTCCTACATCCACAGCCTTCTAATGTAGGAAGGCTGTGGAAGGTTATTCCACAGTTACAACTAGGTTTCCAGAGAGCGAGTCACAAGAGCCTCTGTGGGAAGAGTTCTGATGTGGGCTTCGGGATTTTTTTAAGATGCTATACTCCAAGGAGGATAGCTAAGGTATTCCCTATATAAAACAGCCTCTGTAAAAGAAAAGAGCTCTCCCAGCAACAATAGCATTCCCTATTCACACTGTTCACTATACACACTCAGCACTACTGGGACACTGCTGCAGTCTCTCTGGTTAGTGGGAAATGAAAAGTAAATGGATTATTGTTTCAACCCCAGGCTCTAAAAGGATCCATTTGATGGGTACCTAAATCCTTTGCAGAGAGCACTTCCCTAGAACTGCTGAGTTGTTATTTGTCTGGTGGGAAGCTCAGCCTGCCACTGAGGTCCCAGAAATAACAGGAGCCTTCACTGCACTGCCAGCACCAGCTCCTCACATGTGCTGGGCTGTGCCCAGGGCCTGGCAGGCTGCGTGCTCCTTCTGCTCCCAGCTAGAGTCTTCACTCAGTGCCAAGCAAGCGGATATGGAGCTCGAGGTGCTGCTCACATGAGGGACTTTCCCATCGGGTGACAGAGCACTGTGCCCAAAACGAAAGAACAGGCAGGAATCCTAAATCTACAGAAAGACAAGTGCTACATGTATGGATCCTTCTTGCTGCATGTGAATGCACTCTCAAGGATGACAAAAGGAGTTAGGCACGTCTGGCAAGAGAGCAAATAGACTACTAAATGGTTTATAATCAAACATTATCATCATCAGTTTTCCCAGTCTTGTGAGCATTTGAAGTGACACACTGCAATTGGCAAAATCTGTGGCTGTGTAGTTGATGCCATTACTTGCATACAGATATTTTAAGTAAATATATAAACTGTGTATTCACATTTTAGAACTACAAATAAGAAAATGTGTTGTATTATTTCAATAGATGGAGTCAAGAGAGCCCTCAGATCATTAGGAGAATTGCTTTGGTTTTTTGGTCCTAGTAAACAGGAGGATGGAAAAATTCTCAATGATTTCACGAAAACATTATTTTTTTATTATTATTTTATTTTTATTTTTTACCAAGGGAGTTGATATACTTCAGAAGCTAAAGTCTCTGACAAAAACATGTCAGTGTGTGCCAACAGCCTGTGCACAAGTTTTTATCCCATGGTGTCCCCTGCTGAGGGAACTATCCTGTCATTCACAGAGGCCTAAGCTTTCTTGAGTTTTCTCTGTTGCATAGGTTAACAAGTTCTTGTCTTCTGCAGTTACTGCAGAACAGTTTGTGCAGTATCTAATTACCCCACAATGACTTGTTTCTGTGGCAAAACACTATTATGATTCCAAATATAGAAACAGAAACAACACGGATAATACCAACCTTCAAAACGCATTTGAAAACATTTCAGCAGAAAGACAATTTTGAAAAACTAATGTTGAGCTAATGTAGAAAGCTTGCTTCCAGTCTTTTTAAAGTAGATAATGTTGGCAGATAGTCACTTACAGTACCAAAGTCCAATAAAAGGGTTTTATCTAGCATACTCCAGACTGTACTCAGAAGATGATACAGTGGAGATATTGCAATTCCTGACTAGCATGAGTTTGAGAGGCAGAACTTTAGGTTGTTACAAGTAGCTGAAACTGCGAGGAATGACTCTCATGCATTAGTCACACAGCCCTGCCACAGGAAAGCAGCTCACTCTTAATAAACACTGAAACTTCCCACTGCCTTTTCCTATGGATTAGGAGTATATTTACAGGTGAGCACACTCAGATGCTGAAAGCTGAAAGACCAGTGCATGTCCTCCTCGTCATGACCATCTTCACAGCTGAATTTCAGTGCAGCTGCTCAGAATGAGGAAATTCAACTGCACTTTCAGTACACCACATTGCCTGGGCCTTATTTACATGTTCAAAGTATATGTTTGCCTTGTGGTGTAGTAGATACATTGCTGTATTATGTGAATGTGTCTTTGGGATTGTGTGTCCTCAGCTGCGTTACATGTAACACCTCCAGTGTACTCTCTTATTTATATAACTTCAAGCAGATGTCCAAAGGCTAGCAAACACACTGTATCTGGGCCATCCTATAGAACTATATATATTGCTGCTGATCTAAAAACCCTAGAGCTTGAATGGTTAAGAATGCTGCAAAACTAGTAATTAACTTATTAATTTATTGGCTCTTGAAAATACTTGCTTCAGACCTAAGTATGACTTGAGTGGATACTTAAAATGTATTAAGAAAATAACTTTATGAGGTTACCATATAAATGTATATAATTGCTAATACGATTACACGTATGTGTTTGTAGTCATGTCTCCTACCTGTTTGGATCCTTCACATCTGGCTTCCAAGAAGGCAAATGGCCAGTTTGACAAACAATTTTGTAGAATTACAACTTAGTAAGGGAGGAAGTCATTAGCTAATGGATCCTAAGGAAAGATTTCTTCCTGTTGGTAGCAATTAAAGACACTGCACGCTGGTACAATCTCTAAGTTAGCAATAGAGGCAGAAATCTAGTGGCAGTGATCAGATATTTCTAACGTCTCTTACGTGCACAGGTACTTTGGAGTTTAGTAAAGAAAACTAAAATATAGGGACATATGAGTCAAAAGAAAAGATTCATACACCTGGCAATATTTCTATGTTTTGGCATAGTTGGCACACAACTGTTAGCTTTATCCTTTTTATACTTAACTGGCAGTTCTATATGAAGAGGAAAGAGACCATCTGCTGATTTCTCTCTAAGTGTGAGTCAAGGCATTATTGCTGTATTGTGAATAATGGTTGGGGGTATTCATAGACAACGGACTACATCTTAGAAAATGCCCTTCCCATTTTTAAATTTTAAGGGGACCTGAGCACCTGTGATGCTTAAGCTAGTAGCAGCAGGGTTGGTCAGTACTGGACTTCAAACTATTAGTGTTTCATTTAAAATATGTAAAATATCTGTCCAGTTCTTTCATACACCCCAGAAAGGGTATCAAGCCCTGATCCTTGATATTGGACGCATTCTGTCATGTAGAAGTTACTTACTTGTAGATAGCAGTGGATATCTGTGAAGGCCAAATATTCTTTCACAGCTTTGTCCATTTCCATCTAATTTTTATGAACTTCAGCTGCAATCGTGATGTGCTGCAGTAATACATCTTTGGTGTGAATGCTCCACACCATGATTTCATTGTCCTGACAAATTGCTTACACTTGGGTCAGTTAAGTAAGTTGAATAGCTGAAAAATGAAAAAAAAAAATAGAAACTACTCCTCCAACTAAATATGGCATTTGGACTATACGTTTCACAAAATAAATGAATCTATCAGTCTGACACTTCCATACATGGTCTATTCAGCAGCCACTATTCAGGGAAATGCAGGCTATCTTCAAATTCAGGAAAGACAATTCAGGAGATGTAGCACAATTGTACTTTCTAACATGATATATAATACATAAAATGGAAGTTTTTGAAAAGCAGTGAACCAAGTAAAGCCTACAGTGCTGAAGTTCAAGATGTAGACATAATTTATTTATATACCCAAATCAGTCAAGAAGGTTGAACTTACTCTGTCCTGTCCTACTGGTCTAGTGGAGCAGTATTGCTTATGTAAATTTTTAAAACCAGGTGTTAATATTAGATACTGAACTAACATAAACAACTGGAAACTCTTTGAATTTTAATAGGATTGTGTGGGATTTAAATCATGTAGGATTTGTTCTATGCAGTTACGCAGAGATCTTCCCTACTTAAATAGTTAATACTTTATGAGGCTCCATGGATGGTTACTTGACAATGAATATTTAAAAAAGGCAGGGAGTATGGTGTACAGTTAGTGCTTCACCCTCCATACTAGTGATGAATATTCAGTATGTAAACTACTGCTACAGTCTTCAAAGGAACACCAAACAGTTTCAAAAATCTTGTGGAAGCATAAGAAAAAAAGGGTTCTCCTTAATCTTACCCACATGCCTCTGCATAAAACGCTGAGTACATGCTGTGAAGGTAAGACTAAGGGAAAGAAATGAGCTTAAGTATTTTAATGTGTTATTTTTTCATGAAGTGTTAGAACAGATTATGTACAGGAGGATTTCCTTAAGAGAAAGAAAGTAATACTCTGTTCCTATCGATAATTTCTTGAGCAGAGTTCTTATATTTACATTTATTTTGGCCTTTCTCTCTTTCTTAATCTTTCCCTGATTAAAACACTCTGATATTGTTTTTGCTTTGATATATATATGTCAGATCATTTCTTAGGCAAAGACATATCTATCTATGGCAAAACAGAATTGTCATTTTACTCTCTTCTATCCACACTTTCTACTTTGCCAAAATGAAGAAAGTGTCTATTATCTTTCAACAACTACAGATGACTTGACTCAACTCTGAAATGGTTTAAAAAGTAAAAAAAAAAAAAGGATTTACTAAGAAGTGCAAATTTTCACTGAAACAAAACAAGTTGTTTTCAAAGCTGGAAGACAGTTCAGCCCTACCATCACAGCCTGTTACCCTGTACTCTTTTTCAGAAAGTAATGCTATTGAATTCAGGATTTACTGCCACTTCTTTTGAAAGGCTGTCTCAACACCTGGATGCTCTAATGGCTATGAGATGCCCTCTGCTCTCCTCTTCCTTCTAACTGCAGTCTAATTTCATTTCTGTCCAGCTTGTGCGGCACTGTATTTTTGATAATGTTACTTTAGTTCAAACAGTTTTTTCCTTTCTTGGAAAAAAATCTGTGCTTCCATCAATTAGGAGTAGACTTTTGTATCCCTTCTGAGCCTTTTATTTTCTAGACAAAAGAAGGCAGGCTGATATAACATTAACTCTCAATTCTTCATCTCATTCTAGTAGCAGATCTGTGCACCTGTTTCAGTTTTTGAATAATCTTTCTTGAAAAAGGGTGACTGAATTTGTGCACAGTGTTCTGTATATGACCTTGTACAATACTACTAATACTTCACCAACTTTCCCAGGAACCCTGCTTCTGTTGCCTTTTAGGTCTTTCCTGTACCTTGTTTATGTCTCCTAGTCACTCTTTGGTCAACCTGAGGTCACCATTCATTTTCTCCTCTATAATTTCCAGTGAATAGTGTAGATTTGTCCATTCTCATCTGGAGTGGTTTGGAACAGGTCTCAGGTGCCTTGCATTTGTGCTGTTGAGCTTTCATCATATTTCTGTGACTCCATCCCTCAAGCCCCAGGCCTTCTCAGTTTTGACGATGCCTCCAGCCTCATGTCAGAAGGAAATGGACTTATCTAATCTTTGCATCAAATTCAGTAATGAAAATACAGACAGCAAGGCTGGCGCTAAGACAGCCAGTGTTGTACTTTGAAGAACTCCACTAATGACCTTCCTTCAAGTTAGTACTGCTTTCAGCAGTTGCAATCTTCCACTGAACTCACTTTCCTTTCTATCTTACAATATCTCCACTATTTCCCTTCTTATAAAGCTTAGCTAATAGATTCCTATTTGCTAGCATACAGAAAAAATAACAAAATCTGAATAGATGGAATCTACCTCAACCTAACACATTTTCTTTGCCTGGAATATTATTCATCTTGTCCAAGACAACTGGTCTACAAGGGCTTAGGTTTTTTTGTTTGTTTATTTTTTCTGTATTCATTGAGAAGTGCTGAGGTTGGACCTACAAATAATTTGCTGGGATCCCTTTTCCCCTTTCTTGAAACAGGCTGTCGTACCATCTATTTCTGCAAACTCTTTCCTATTATACCTATTATTTTGCCTCAGGATCATTGTTCTGGGAAGAAAGTGAGATGAAGTGTTTTTTAAGTTCTGAGCCCACCTTTTATCCCATCTTTACTGTACCTCAGCCTATTTCTTCTTTACCTTTTCTCAGCTTGCATCAATCCTTTGACATTTCCTTAAATGCCTTTTGCAGGGACTCTCATCTTTTCTTGTCAATTAACATGCTTAAACCTAAGCAACTCAGCTTGAAAGATCTGACTTTATTTGCATAATATATTTGTTTGCAATTTTCTTTTTTTCTCTTTTTCTTTCTCTTGCTCCCCTCTCCACCATTATTTGTAGACTTTTCCTAATTTCCTTTTTGAGGTAACTATTTTTACGTAGTTTGCCGGGAACATACATCCACAGAATATTTTTATTTCCTTTCATTTCATGTTCCGATAGTATTAACATATTTGCTTTGAAGAAATCCTACACCTCTTACAAGTGCATCCAATATCTGACTGTTTCTCTTCAGTCTTCTCTACCAGTGAAGCACATCTCTAATCTGATACCTCATGGCTAGCAAAGGCCAAAGCTATTGCACAACCAATGGCCATGTAGGTTCATCAGCTCTTAGTACTTGCTGAAAGCCAGCACTCATTAGCAGAGATGCAGTGACTGCTTACATTGCTATGCTGCTTTCTAGTCCACTGCTAAGACCTTCATACATCTTTTGGTGGACGTTAGTTCAGACGTATTCTAGCTTGTATCCTTCTGTGTCACATTCCAGAGTGTTACGTGGTGTAAAATAAATCCCTAGGGAGTTGAAAGTAGTGAAGGCTTTGAATTTCTTCAAGGAAATGTAGCACATCAAAGGCTATCCTCCTGAACTACCAAACATTGCTTAGAGGTTCATTTTTTCCTTACAGTTTATTTGATTTAAATGGAAGTAAATCATTAAAACCTGATTCCAAACTGTTGTTTATATGTCCTTCCATGACAAGTATTTTTCCTTTTGCCTACCTGAGCCATTGATGTATACTCATGATGGGTAGAAGATTGTATCAGACTCATATTTGACAATTTTTCCCCATGTTTGTCAGGCAGAAGACTAATCTCTTAGTAGTGAATGCATGAATTGAATATTCTTGACTCTGTATTCAGTTCTGCATAACTTGCAGCTGCATAGGCAAGTGGCCAATCAATGTTAAATGCACTGCCTTTTCCAAGCGAGTATCTATATTCTAACTGAAGCTTAAGCAAACATTGTATGTTCATTAGTAAAGATGACCAGCTGTGAAAATTATAAATCTATGTGTGAATGACTGAAATAACTTGATCTTGTTTTCCTTTGACATGTGCTCCTTCTTCAAGAAACTCCCTTGCTTAGACAGACCATCTGATACACTACATGCTTCTTGACAGGGAAGCTTGCAAAACGTATCTACAATGGCAGTCTGAAAAGCAGACTTCTTAAGTCTTTGACATCACCAGTTAAATATGTTAAATGATTTGCATATCTTCTTATTTCTTTAAAAAATGTGTTGCATGTCTGTACTGACACGAATGTGCTAGGCACTCATAGAAGTTTCCTCATTGCCCAGTGCATTTCTTAGCTGACCTGTTTTCAACTGTTGAGAGTAGTTTGCTAAGCATTGTCCCATATAAGTGTTACAGTTTAAGGGCTGCAGTTATGAAGCTGTTACCCAGCACTACCCCAGCATTAATAATTATTAGAGTAGGGTGTTTCCCAGCAGTAGGAGGCTGCAAGTTCAATACAGAATTGCAGACAAGAGTCCTTTAGGTGAGTAACAGTGACAAATTCAATGCTTTTCTTTTCTTGAGACA